>NC_059160.1:77019361-78455198 GCF_019923935.1 Bubalus bubalis | reverse complement strand
GAAAGATTGAAGGCAGGAGGAGATGGGGATGACAAAGGATGAGATGGTAGGATGGCATCACCGACTCAATAGATGAGTTTGAGCAACTCTGGGAGCTGGTGATGGACAGAGAAGCCTAGCATGCTGCAGTCCATGGGGTCGCAAAGAGTCAGACACGACTGAGAGACTGAACTGAACTGAACAATGCTCAAGACTCCAGTGTGGGATGACTGCATGATATATGCATTTAAATGTCTTTTTAACAATTTAGTCTGTAGCTTGCCCTGTAAAGACTGCAGCAAATATGCTCAAGTGTATTACATTTGAGATTATGTGCTGAATATTTTAATTCTTAAGATTTGTTATTTCGCTTTGTTAATATTTAATGAGGTTTGAAGTAGAGACTAGAAGCAAAATAGCATTGAGTGTCAAGCATTTCCACCAAAGTTCCCCTAACTGCAGAGAGAGAAAATGTGTAATACCCTCTCAAATTGGAAATTTCTTGGTGGAGTCCTCAAGTTTTATCTGAAAAATTAGGTTGTACTCCATTTCATATACTCATTCTATAAATATGTTTGGTTTTTAACAAGAGTACATTACTTTTTTATAAAATTGCCACTCCAGGAAGACATACATCATTTTTTCTGTGTCTCTTACCTTAATGCAGGGGCTTCCCTGGTGACTCAGACGGTAAAGCGTCTGCCTGCAATGTGGGAGACCTGGGTTCGATTCCTGGGTCGGGAAGATCCCCTGGAGAAGGAAACAGCAACCCACTCCAGCACTCTTGCCTGAAAAATTCCATGGATGGAAGAGTCTGATAGGCGACAGTCCATGGGGTCACAAAGAGTCGGACATGACTGAGCGACTTCACTACCTTAATGCATACCTCTTGGGGTATGAAATTGTTGAGAACTTGGATAGTTGGATTTATAAAACTCACACTGTATCTTTATTTGCATTCATTAGCACCAAGTGATGAAATGAAAAGATAACTAATATGGCCATGGCTAGGAGTCATTTTCAGTTCTGTCTCCTTCCTTATCCCATTTCCCCTTCCCTGTATTCCCAGTGGATGCCTCCTTAGCCCATTGCTTTCACATAGTTGATTCCTCATTCTTAAAGTGTCTAATCAAATATCACATTTTCTGAGAAAGAACTTTCTGACCATGGCAGAGAAACTCTAAGGTGACATTCAGTGATCCTTGCCTGGATCATTGGATCAACAGTAAAGGGATGGTGGTCTTGTCGTTCTGAAATCTCCTCTGCTTCAGTGTGGGCATAATCTGTGACTTGCTTCTAATCAGTAGAATTTGTCAAGAGTGATGAGAAGTAACTCCCATAATTGCATTATGTTATATAAGACAGCTTCAGACTGGAGCAAGAACTTTTTCTTGGTAGTTTTGAAGCCATAAGATGTCATGTTCTAAGAAGGTCATACAGCTAGAACCTGACAGTGGAATGTGGGAGTTGAGAGCTCCTCATGTGGCAGCAGGGGAAAAAGAACCTTAGTCCTACGACTGCAAGCAAATGAATTTTTTCACCAACTTAAATGCACTTGGAAGAGAATCCTGAAACTCTAAGAATGCTGCCCAGCTGATGGCTTGATTTGAGCCTGATGAGACTTTGACCAGAGGTCTCAGCCTGAATTTCTTATCTATAGAAAATGTGAGATAATATATCTGGATTGTCTTAGGCCCTAAGCTAATAGAAATTTGATACATAGCAATAGAAAATGAATTTAGATGTTAGGAATCCAGTGTTGTTTGTGGGGAAAAAACCCACATTCCACATCCTACCTCCCTTCCTCCTGGTTGTGTCTGTCCATGTTTGGGGTAGTCTTGTCCAACAAGAGTGGAGTGGGGAATGCAATCCAAAATCAGGTTTATAAACTTCAACTTCTGTCAACTTCTGTTGAGCTTTCTTGTCTGAACACATCCTGTGAACCACTGATTATACTGCTATAATGTGAGGAAGCTTAACTGCGATGACTAGAAACCAAAGTTACTAAGAATGGCACTTTAGTAAAGTTCTGTCTAGTATATCTCTACATGTAATATAAGATAGCTATAAAATAATAGATCTAATACTCATTATTAGGCTTTATTTTAAGTGGAAAACACTATTAGCAAAAAAGCAGGTTTCTGTTTTTGTATGTGAAGTATAGTTAGCTAGTTGGCATACAATAGAATACTAGTTTCAGATGAACAGCATACTGATTCAACATTTGAATGCATTATAAAATGATCACTATGATAAGCCTAGTTTGTTTGTCCTCAAAGTTTGTCCTCAAACAAAGTTATTATAGTATTATTGACTATATTTTTTATGTTGTATACCCTTGTGATTTATTTATTTTATAATTGTAAGTTTGTTCCTCTTAATACCCTTCATCTATTTTGCCCAGTCTCACTCTCCCTTCTGTCTGACAACTGCCAGTTTATTCCCTGTATCTATGAATATCTTTTCATTTTGTTTTCTTTGTTTAGATACCACATATATGTGAGATCATATGGAATTTATCCTTTTCTGTCCAATTTATTTCACTTCACATAATGCCCTCTAGATCCATCCATGTTGTTGCAGATGGCAAGATTTTATTCTTTTTTATGGCTAAAGAATTTTTTTTTCTTTTAGGTGATTTCTAGTCACATACCATTGTGTCTGGAAAAGACACTTGATATGATTTCAGTCTTCTTAAAGTTATTGAGACTTGTTTTGTGGCCTAGCTTGACAGCTATCCTGGATATTGCTCAATATGCTCTTGAAAAGAATGTATTCTGATGTTTTAGGATGAAATATTTTTTGTATATCTATTAATTCCCAGGCTGATCTAATGTGAAATTTAAGGCCAGTGTTTCCTTGTTGATTTTCTGTCTGGGTGATGTGTTCATTGATGTAAGTGGGGTGCTGAAGTCCCCTACTTTTTTGTGTTACTGTGAATTTCCACTTTATACTTGTTAACATTTGTTGTATGTAGTTAGGTGTTCCTATGTTGAGTGCATATGTATTTGTCATTGTTATATCTTTTAGTTGGATTGATACCTTTATTTTATAATATCCTTGTCTCTTAAAGTCTGATATCAGTGTTGCTACCTTCATTTTCTTTTGATTTATATTTGTGTGGGATACCTTTTTCTATCCCCTCACTTTCAGTTTCTGTGTGCCTTTATATCTGAAGTGAGTCTTTTGTAGGCAGCATATAATAGGTCTTTTTTTAAAAAAATCAAATTAGCCATTCTCTCTCTTGATTGGAGCATTTAGTCCACTTACATATAAAGTAATTATTACTAGATATGTTACTTATTGACACTTTTAAACTTGTTTTCTGGTTATTTTTGTAGTTATCCTCTGTTCCTTTCCTCTTCTTTTGCTCTTTTCCCCTGTGATTTGATGGCTGCCTTTAGAGTTTTGTTTAGATTTTTTTCTCTTTATTTTGTGTATCTCTATAGGTTTTTAATTTGTGGTTACCCTATATATTACAACCTATGTATATAGTTGTCTATTTTAAGTTGATAATCTCTTAGTTTGACACATTATAACAGGTCTTCATTTTTACTATCCCCTACCCATTTCAACATTTTATGTTTTTGACATCATACTTTATATCTTTTTGTTTTGTGAATCCCTTAACTACTGATTGTAGGTATTAATGATTTTACTTTTCAAGGTAGTACTTTTACTTCTTTTGTCTTTTAGCCTTCCTATTAGCTTTATGTTTGCCTTTACCATTAGATTTTTCCTTTCATAACTGCTTTGTTTCTAGTTGTGACTTTTTCTACTTAGAGATGTTTCTTCAATATTTCTTATAAGACCAGTTTATTGTTAACACAGTCTTACATTTTTGCTTGTCTGTAAAATCTTTATCTTCTTCAATTTTGGATGATAATCTTGTCAGGTAGAATATTCTTATAATCTTGGTTGTATGTTTTTTTCTTTCATCACTTTGAATATATTGGGCCATTCTCTCCTGGCCTGAAAAATTTCTGCTGAAAATTCAAGTATCATATAGGAATTTCCTTGTTTATAATGAGTTGCTTTTTCTTATTGTTTTGCAGATTCTCTGTTTATCTTTAATTTTTGCCATTTACTTGTATCTTGGTGTGGACTTCTTTGGGTCCATCATGTTTAGGACTCTGTGCTTCCTGGACCTGAATGTACGTTTCTTTCCCCAAGTCAGGAAAGTTTTCACCTATTATTTCTTCAAATAGAAATTTTCTACCCCTTTTTCTTTCTTCTCCTTCTGGGACCTTAATAATGCAAATGTTAGTATTCTTGAAGCTGTCACAGAGGTTCCTTAAAGTGCCCCTCATTTTTAAAGTCCCCCTTTTTACCCTTTTAGCTTTGCTAACTTTCACTACTGTGTCTTCAAGATTGCTGATCTGGTGTGTGTGTGTGTGTGTGTTTTAAGAATCAAATGGGAGACATTTCTTTCCCTACATTACAGCTTATTTTCAATATGTAATATAATAGATTTAATAAGGAACCTCTAGCATAACCACACTTAATGACATTCTTGACCCAGTGATTTTCTCAAAAAATAGGCAAAGAATTTAAATATTGTCCAATTTGGAAACTACTTGGTATGCCAAGGTCATGTAATATACTATTGTTTCCCACTAGTGTATTTTTCACTTCAGTTATTATATTCATCAGCTCTGATTGCTTCTTTTTTATATTTTCTAACTCTTTGCTGAAATTCTCACTGTGATCATCTGTTTCACCTTTTCTTCTCTCTAGTTCAGTGATCATCTTTATGATCATTATCTTGAACTCTTTCTCAGGTAGATTGCTTATCTCTATTTTGTTTAGTTCTTTGTCTGAGATCCTATCCTGTTCCTTCATTTTAACATATTCCTCTGCCTCCTCATTTTTTTCTATTTTCTGTAAGTTTTTTTCTGTGTATTAAGCAGGTTGGTTATGTTGCCTGAGCTAAGAGTAGTATATGTACTATGCTTTAAGTATTTTAATTGAAAATCAGAGAAGGCAATGGCACCCCACTCCAGTACTCTTGCCTGGAAAATCCCATGGACGGAGGAGCTTGGTAGGCTGCAGTCCATGGGGTCGCGAAGAGTCAGACACGACTGAGCGACTTCACTTTCACCTTTCACTTTCATGCATTGGAGAAGGAAATGGCAACCCACTCCAGTGTTCTTGCCTGGAGAATCCCAGGGATGGCAGAGCCTGGCGGGCTGCCATCTATGGGGTCACACAGAGTCAGACACGACTGAAGTGACTTAGTTAGCAGCATGTGTCTGAGCATATATTTTGGTGTTCCTAAGTAAGAAAAAAACTTGAGTCAGCTGGACCGCAGAGAGATGAGGCAATAGGATACATAGCTAATCATACAGGTTAGGATAAGATTTCAGAGCAATTTAAAAAAGTGATTCATCATTAATATATTAAAAAGTATGTTCTTCTCACCATCTCTGTTATTCACAGAAGTGTATACTTCCTGATCCCTGGTACACACTGTTGTTCTTTATTGTTCTTAGGCTTTTTTCAAAATTAATCTCTTTAGTGGAATTACTGAGGTGTCGTCTTTCGTGAACGTCTTGAAGAAATATGTTTCTTCCCATCAACCATCATTGTAATTAAAGATCCACTTAGGGGAAGATTTTTGTGGATTTGTGTTACTTATGATTAAGGCACTGCCTGTTCTTTTAGGAAAATAAGTCAGCAAGGCCACAAATGTTATAGCAAGTTCCTCTTGTGTGTCAGAATGTCTCTTCTAGAATAGAAGGTAGAGGGTTAAAGTAGTGAAAATTCTTGGTGGTGTCTACTAACTGGAATGAACTAGGTGAGAATCAAACAAGGGACAAAAAGTTCAGTCCCTTAGTTGTGGTGACAGCATGCCCTAATGCCCTAACTTTTAAGAAATAGAATGGAGGAAATTAGTAGCATATAATTCACATTAAGGTACCACATTGAATACTAATAAGTATTGTTCACTAATAATGATCATCTACTGAGCAATGAGATTTAAAAAAAGGCAAAAGATCTGTTCAGGGAACAGATTTATTGGTGTCCTGTAAGAAGAACGAAGGTGTTCACAAGGTGCCAAATGGGCTAGTTACAGATAGCTGCAAGTAAAAGAGCCACACAAAATAGGAATCAGGTCAGATTATTGGTAAACTAGACAACTACCAAAATCACATGGGGATGAGATCAGAATAACTCAAGCAAAAAAAGAAGGGACAGTTTATAAAGACATTGAGGTAATGGAAAATTCTGTCATGATTATGAAACAGTAGATTAAGGACCATGGCGTTTTGTAAGAGGACAAGAGATTAGCAATGGCCTATGGCAAAAAGCATGACATTTTGTGTTTTATTCCTTTTCTATTTGTAGGGAAAAATGAAAATAACTTGACCCACATGCTGCAACTAAGATCCAATGCTGCCAAATAAATAAAATAAAAAATTTAAAAAGACCTGTACAGAGTCTGGGATTTTATCCTATTTACAAGTAAACAAGCTAGTCTTTTCACTGCTTCATATGTCATGGCAGACAATAAGAGGATTCCTGAGTTGGAGACAAAGAATTTTTATTATTCACAACATGCTAAGCATCATGACTTTCCTAGTGATTGGAACTGATTCCCCATCCCTGAACCCCTAATCCAAAAGAGGCAATGCAGGATGGATGCTGTGCAAACAGTGGGATATCAAGGAACAGCAACCTCTCATCACAAGGAAAAAACATATATTTCTATTTCTTTAATATGTGTATCTTTAGTACCTATAATGAGATGATGAAAGTTCACTGAACCATTGTGGTAAACATTTCATGGTATATGTAAGTCAAATCATTATACTGTATACCTTAAATTTATATACAATGTATGTGTTCAGTGTGTCCAACTCTTTGCAACTCCATGTACTGTAGCCCACCAGGCTCCTCTGTCCATGGGATTTTCCAGGCAAGGCTACTGGAGTGGGTTGCCATTTCCTCCTCCAGGGGCTCTTCCCAACCTAGGGATTGAACTGGCATCTTTTGCATCTCCTGCATTGACAGGCAGATTCTTTACCATTAGCACCACCTGGAAACTCTCAGATACAATGCTGTATATCAGTTACCGTGCTTCCCAGGTGGCACTAGTGGTAAAGAACCTGCCTACCAATGCAGAAGGCATAAGAGAAACAGGTTCAATCCCTGGGAGAAAGGCATGGCAACCCCTTCCAGTATTCATGCCTGGAGAATCCCATGGACAGAGGAGCTTGGCTGGCTGCAGTCCATAAGGTCGCAAAGAGTTGGACACAACTGAAGCAACTTGCATGTCAATTGTATCTCAATGAAATAGGAAGGAAAAGAAACACTGAACTTGGGAATTCACTGTTTTTATTATTTATTCATTGTTTCCATTGTTTTGCTGAAGCAAGCCAACTCTTTGTCAGGAGGAAGACATTATCCCTAAAGGTTGCTTGCTGCAAATGCAACCTTGACAAGTGATCCATGAGAAGAGCTGCTAGGATTTTGCATTCTTGGCATATTGAGCAAGAATTTTCAGGGATTTAAGAGGGAGGGGACATATGTATACTTATGACTGATTTATGTTGTTGTATGGAGAAACCAGCACAACATTGTAAAGCAACTATCCCTCAATTAAAAATTAAAAAAAAAGAATGTGTAGATATGCTAAGGTCTCATGATAGGATGCTTCTTCCAAGAATATGTTGTAGAATTAGACCTTAAATATTACTGGGCTTCCCTGGTGGCTCAGATGGTAAAGAATCTGCCTGCAATGTGGGAGACCCAGGTTTGATCCCTGGATCAGAAAGATCCAGTGGAGAAAGGAGAGGCTACCCACTCCATTATTCTTGCCTGGAGAATGCAGTGGGCAGAGAAGCCTGGCAGGCTACAATCCATGTGGCCACAAAAAATCAAATGTGACTGAGCCCATTGTGTGCAATTCTGCCAAATATGCTTGTCTTATTTTTCGGTCTTATCTAAGACATCTTGAACTAGTCCTCTTAGCTTATTTGATAAATCCAGTTATGATTATTATTTGGGCAGAGAACAGAAAACAAGGCCCAATTTAAGGAAACTTACTGGTCTTATTCTCAGATTCTCTTCTAGTCTTCACTAGATACTGCCACTGCAAAGAGCCATCATAATGTTTTTATGAAGGAAGTTCTTTTTCCCTATGGCCATAGTAGTAATTGCTATAAAAACTGGAGAGAATAATAGGAACTATAAAGAATATGGAATGAGTAATGTGACTAATGGTGGATATAAGGTGTGGCAGAAGAAAATGGTTGTTTGTTGATACCTTTTAAAGTCAGCATTTTGCTTTTCATAAGGGAATAATTAAAGTAGAACTTGAAGTTAGAACTTCAGGAGTATTAAATACAGGCTCCTATATTCATCTTATAGATTAGAAAATTTTTTTTTTTTTAGTCAAAAGGATTTTATTATACAATTGTGAAGCTGATTATAAAATTCACAGCCAACTGCAAAATTCTAATAACAGCCAACACATATTCTTAAAAGAGAAAAATAATAAGAAATTGTACTACTAGATAACAGGATTTATTATGGAATCAAATAGATAGCCCAGAAATGGATCCATATGTAACTGGACACTTGATTTATTCCACTGCAGATTAATGGAGAAATGACTGACTTTTCTATAAATAGATCTAAGATATTTACTATCCTTAAGAGAAAAAAAAGGATTTCCTTATATCATACCAAGAACCAAAGAAATAAATGTGAAAGACAAAAATATAAAACTTTTAAAAGATAATATATAACAACATCTTTCTGATCTTAGAATCATAATACTTGAAGAAATTTAAATATTAAAGAGAATAGAGATTTTTACTGAGTTAAAAATTACCCCTGTCAATCAAAAATTATATAAAGACACTGAAAGACAAAAGAGATACTTGGAGAACATATATGCCATAAATATAGTACTATCAAAATATTTGCCACTAGAATATATAATATATATTTATATAATAAAATTTTTAATAAATAAGAGAAAGGCAAACAACCTGAAAGAAAAATGAAAACATAACATGAAAAATGGTTGTAGAAATTAAAATACAAATGTCTTAAACTTAAAGATAACTGTTCAACTACATACATAAATTTGTTAAATGTTAAACTCAAGATCAAGTTTCTAGTAACAGAGTAGAGTGATGGGGAAAAAGTTAAGTTACTGTGATAATCACATGCCCAGTATTGAAATATTCCTCCCCTGTAACTAGAACAGTTTATAGGAGTCAGTCAATCAACATTTGTTAAATTAATTTTATGATTGAATAAGATATATTCTCAGTTCTCAAATAATTCATTTGCTAGTGATCAATAAGAATTCAATATGATATCTGTTATTCTAAAATCTCTTCCCAGTTGGCTCAGTGGTAAAGAACTTGCCTGCCGATGCAGGAGACACGGGGGATACAGGTTCAATCCCTGGGTTGGGAAGATGCCCTGGAGAAGGGAACAGCGGCCCACTCCAGTATTCTTGCCTGGAGAATCCCAAGGACAGAGGAGCCTGGCAGGCTACAGCCCATGGGGTCGCAAAGAGAGACGACTGAAGCGATTTGGCACATTCTAAAATCTTGTATAAACTGCATAGATTAATTCAAGTTTGGGAGGAAGGGGAAAGCTTTATAAATGTACTGATATTTGAGTTAGGTCTTAAAGAATTGCAAAAAAGTTGCTATGCGGAGACATAGAAGTCCAGCGTTCTTGGTAGAGAGAAAAGCATGTAGGTTGGCACAGTGACTGAAAGTATGTAGTTAGTTGATCAAAAAATGATCAGTGGCTTGATGTAGTTGAGTAGTGTAACTAGATTTGAGAGTGGGATTGTAGGCAGAATTCAGATTAGGAAAATCTTAGAATAGATACCATGCTAAAGTATTGGGACACTTTGGTGGCAGGCAAAACACTGATATTTTAAGGCAACTTGGTATATGAGATACAAGAGGAAAAGATAAGTTCAGAAGGAATGTCACAAAAGCCAACTGCTAAGAAATGTGTTTGTAGAGGAGCAGAAAATGCCACCCCATTATATGCCAATTTGACATAAGAATTGTTTTGGGCTGAAGGCAATGAAAAGAAACAGATATTTGCCAAAAAGCAGGACCTAGCTTTTAAAAGATTTTCTCCCTCTGCTCTGCTCCAGGGACAGAAGTTAATTACCAGAGACTGCACCAAAGTATCCTACATAATAAAGTTTACTTAATTAGCCTTTATCTTACACTAGCTCCTACACATATTTATATGCTGACAGTTTGTTGTACAAGAAACTCAAAGTCCTTTTCCTTTTGGTTAAGATGCTATATAAATTCAAGTTGCAACCACTCTTTGATTTACTCATAACTGAATATTTCCATGTATAGGCATGATACAAAAGTTAATAAACTTGTTTGTTTTTATGTTGTTAATCTGTCTTGTCAAAAAGGTCCCAGTTAGGAGAATCTAGAAGGGTAGAGGAAAAAGATTTTTTCTTCCCTACTGGTTGTGAATAGGATCAAATGTGTCAGGTAAGATGAAGACTAAAAAGGATCCATTGTATTTGGAAATAAAAAGGTCATTGGTGCCTTCTGTCTAAGCAGTTTAAATAGAGTGTGAGAACAGAAACTAAAAAGCTGCTGTTAGCTGATGGAAAGATTCAGAACATGGATACATTTGTTCATGTCCTTTTATCTTAAAACAAAATAATTGACAGCTTGTATCATATTTTGTTTCAAACCTTCAACCTTCAAAAACTAGTTATAACAAAGTACATTTATTTCAGTATGGCTCTTCACCGATTTTCCCCTCTCAGATCCCACCCTATTGGTCAATAGCCCACAAAAGATAAAATGTTCCATACCTCATGCTAAGAAACAGGGCATATTCTCTAGTGAAACTGTCACTATTTTCCATAATGGCCCCACCTTGCCTATATTCATGTCCACTGTAACATTTCAAAAAAATCCATCTCTATTAGCAAACTAATTTTAGATAGAACCCACATTGTTGTTGGTTTTTTAAATAGTGCTGTGGAGTATTAAAATATCTTAAATATTTATGACATAAGTTTTATGCATAATTGTTTTTCTTTAAGAAGCAGTTTCAAATATCAATATATCTAGCTGTTTGATTATAAACATTTAAAAAAGCCTGCAAGGCTTTTTATTATTTCTTAGTGTTGGGATTAGATAAGCATATTTAATGTTATTTTTATATAAAAAAACTAAGAAAGAAGGTATTTCAAAACATATAAAGTAATAAATATCAGATTTTAGTTTTAGTCTTATTTTTCCCAGAAGGGTGGTATATTTTGTCTATATATAACATCAAATTATAGCTTCTAAATGGAAGGTTGTTGCCATGTACATTTCAGACTCTACATTATTAAAGTAGGTTAATTGGTTTGGGTTAAGACTATCTGAGAATTCCTGACTTGAGTATAAATTTAGGGATTTGGAAAGTTTATAATCTGAATTTTCAAAAGGAAATTGAGAGGGTGAATATATCTCTGAACTTTGAAGTGTAGTCAGCTTCCAATTACCTGCTTGTGCCAGAGACCTTCCCCTTATAGATCGGAATTTCTCAGACTGCTGGAAGCTGCCATTGCCTGTTTTGGGTTGAAAAGGGTTCCACCCGTCTTTTTGGTTTTTAAAGTCACTCTCCCCACCCATGCAGATGGTATGATTGCATATTATCCATCTTTCAAATGCACTCCTCCTTGCCATTAGCAAGGATAATAAGCAGGTGAGTAGAGGTTAGGTAAATTCTGGGTGACACTGGCATTCTAAAATTGGCTGTAGTGTTTGCAATTCAAATAGTGCTTATTCTTTATGTTGAAACTAAATTAAAAGTATTTTAATAGCCAAATAAGATGGCCTGTGGTCATAGTCATTTACTTAAAATTAATGAGGCACTGATTTCAAACAGTAGCCTAGTGCTGATTTTCATTTAGATGTTTTTATGTTTATCTGTTATATTACATGGAGATTATTAAATTTCACAGTGCAGCTATAAATCAGTGAGAGAGCAGAATTTGGGGATAAATGGGGTAGCTCTCAGGAGACACAGCCTCGGCTCAGATATGACTTTATGGTGGAATGCAGAATTAGGTGAGTGCTTCTGAAAGAAGTGAAATCTAAACAGAGATTGCAAACAAGATGTTCAGGCTGGAAAAGGAGTTGGGAATTGAAAAGGAAGAATGTCCAGGAGAGAAAATCATATTTGAAAGCATAGATGCTAGAAGGAGCATAATTTGTTAGTGAAACTAGCTAAAAATAAACCGTCACCACAATTACCATCACTAACCAAACTAACCAAAGTCCTTTGATGGGAAGATTAACCATGGCAAGAGGAGACTGCAGAGTGACTTAAGGGTATATTAGAGGGTCTTGGCTGGATGGCATCACCAACTCGATGGACATGAGTTTGAGTGAACTCTGGGAGCTGGTGATGGACATGGAGGCCTGGCGTGCTGTGATTCATGGGGTCGCAAAGAGTCGGACACGACTGAGCGACTGAACTGAAATGAGAGGGTCTTTGGGCTTCCTAGATGGGGCTAGTGGTAAAAAAAAAAAAAAAAAAAAAAAAACCCGCCTGCAAATGCAGGAGACATAAGAGATGTGGGTTCGATCCTTGGGTCTGGAAGATCCCCTGGAGGAGGACATGGCATCCCACTCCATTATTCTTGCCTGGAGAATCCTATGGACAGAGTAGCCTGGTGTGCTGTAGTCCACACGGTTGCAAAGAGTCGGACACAACTGAAGCAACTTAGCACGCACACAAAGAGTTTTAGGCAAGGCAGTGATCAACCATATTTTACAAATATCATATCAACTTCATATTTTACAAATATATCAACTTCATATTTTATAAATATCGGTACCAATCTGTGGAACAGATTGATAGGGGGCAAAATTTGACACAGGATCTCTGGTGAGAAGACTTTTGCAATAATCCAAGTAAGAGATAATGGTGGCTTGATTAGGTGAGGAAGGGAAGAAAATGGGTGAGCTATTTCTGAGATAATTAATAGTTCTTAGAGATAGGTTAGATAGATAGAATAGGGAGTAATTGAAGTTGACTCTTCCAACTGGCTAACAGACAGGATGGTGATTCTTCCAAGGAGGATGGTGGATTTGTTTTTCTCCTCTTGACTCTCCTGAGGAGGATTGTATTTATCATTTTTATTCCCATGAATGGATGGAGTGTGACAGGAAAAGGGGAGTTTGGAAAAAGGGAATATTAACTTTGAGAAAGACAACTCATCATGAAAATGTGGAACCAGAAAGTCAAAGCTGCTTACTACAATGTAAGCTGTAATAAGTTTTTATAGTCTATTTTTATAGTCCATGGATATAGTTTCTTGTAAGAAACATTTGTTTTATTTCTTATAATATAATTTTATAATAGTATATAAATATTATTAGTCAGTGTTCTTCAGACAAATAATGTTAGATCTGAAGGGAATCTTGAAGATGATAGTTTCTGTCAACTGGTGAGGAAATTGGAGCTCAAAGAGAAGACCACATGAGTGGTCACCTATAGAGTGAGAGTTAGACTGCGAAGAAAGCTGAGTGCCGAAGAATTGATGCTTTTGAACTGTGGTGTTGGAGAAGACTCTTGAGAGTCCCTTGGACTGCAAGGAGATCCAACCAGTCCATTCTGAAGGAGATCAGCCCTGGGATTTCTTTGGAGGGAATGATGCTGAAGCTGAAACTCCAGTACTTTGGGCACCTCGTGCGAAGAGTTGACTCATTGAAAAAGACTCTGATGCTGGGAGGGATTGGGGGCAGGAGGAGAAGGGGACAATGGAGGATGAGATGGCTGGATGGCATCACTGACTTGATGGACGTGAGTCTGAGTGAACTCCGGGAGTTGGTGATGGACAGGGAGGCCTGGCGTGCTGTGATTCATGGGGTCGCAAAGAGTCAGACATGACTGAGTGACTGAACTGAACTGATTCTTAGTCATGATTTTTTTGGATTAAGTAACTCATATTGAAATTAACTCAGTATTATTTAAGTTAAACTTTTCAGCTCAAGGTGTAAATACTAGATTACATTTGTGATTTAAAAAGATTTGGCTAGGATTTTCAAAATCCTACTTCTTCAGTTTTTTTCCGTTTATTGTATCTTATTTTATTTCTTCCTGTTTTTTACCTCACAGAATAAGACCACAGCTTGCCAAAGAAAGGATTGAAGGATGCCATATTTGTACATCTGTAACACCTGGAGAACCTCAAGTCTTCCTAGGCAAAGATAAAGCTTTCACTTTTGATTATGTGTTTGACATTGACTCCCAGCAAGAGCAGATCTACACTCAATGCATAGAAAAACTAATTGAGGGCTGTTTTGAAGGATATAATGCTACAGTTTTTGCCTATGGACAAGTAAGTATCAAATTATTTTCATAGAAGCTGTAACTTTTCAGAAGTGTTAGCTCAGTTCCACTTTCATTTTTGTTGCTTGGGATTAAGTTATTAAGATCTAGCATCCATTTTTCTCCATTCTTTTATTCAGACTGGAGCTGGCAAAACATACACAATGGGAACAGGATTTGATGTTAACATCATTGAGGAAGAACAGGGTATTATTTCTCGTGCTGTTAAACATCTTTTCAAGAATATTGAAGAAAAAAAACACACTTCCATTAAAAATGGACTTCCTCCTCCAGATTTTAAAGTGAATGCCCAGTTCTTAGAGGTAATGGTTTAACTGTGTCATTAGTTTCCTTTAAATCTTATTCTTAAGACCATAGCCCTATGACTTTATAGTCCAGCTTCCATTTTAGTGCTTGGCGTATGGTATCCAATAAATGTTGTTTGAGTAAATTAACATAGGCACAAATAACAAGAGATAATAGGTAATAAGTATTCCTTATTTACTGGCATTTAAGATTATAGATATTTGACCAGCATCCATAGAGTAAAACAATTAATATTGTTTATTTCAGATTTTTTTTTCTTTTCTGAGAATTACTTTTGTAATGTAGTTAGGTTCACAAAGTGCTGGGAATTCAGTAACTAAGACCAAAAGAGAGGGAGAGAATATGAGGAAAATACAACTGATGCTGCAACACTAGTCTGGCTGCAAAAGCTGGTATTACTACACGGATATGCAGATATTTTAATGAAGTATCTAAAGATTAGGGCAGGTTTGGATTAATTTAGGACTCCAGTACTCTTGCCTGGAAAATCCCATGGACAGAGGAGCCTGGTAGGCCACAGTCCATGGGGTCGCTAAGAGTCGGACACGACTGAGCGACTTCACTTTCACTTTTCACTTTCATGCATTGAAGGAGGAAATGGCAACCCACTCCCGTGTTCTTGCCTAGAGAATCCCAGGGACGGCAGGGCCTGGTGGACTGCTGTCTATGGGGTCACAGAGAGTCGGACATGACTGAAGCGACTTAACAGCAGCAGGCTGGTAGGAAGGTCATGCTAGTAAGAAGACATTTAAGATTTGAGCAGTATTGCAATTGCGTGGACAGTGCCATTACAATTCTGTATGCTTGGGCCAACTAGCGTTCTAGTCTGATTGTAGTCTACATCACCTAAGCAAATCATTTTGACAAATGATGAAACATTTTATTCAGCATTATATAGCACAAAATAGAAAACAATTCAAATTAACATCAGTTATCTTACTGCTAGTTTTAATGGACATTCCAATTTAATAAAAACCAAGAAGAATATAATTATGTGTTTCTACCAGAAGAAAGGTAACTAATGATGGAAAAAGATAGGAAACAGTGTTCTTTTATCTTCCCTTTCACCCTGTAAGTGTTATTAGGTATTGTGACTTTAAGCATATTGATAGGAAAATTGGTGTATACATCCTCATAAAGTGGTAGCACAATCTCATCAGAGTCTATTGATATATTGCTCATCTTGCAAAAATACTAAGTATTAATTTTTAGATACATTAAGAAGGGCTGTAGGGCCAAAGAAAATATACTTTTAGTTCAAACACTAAAAATTCTTAAAACCTTCCCTAAACTTTCAAGCTTAGGATTTGTCTACATTTGATACATATTTTTTTATAATTTACTTGTATTTATAAATATTTATCTCTTGCAGAGGGCTAGTGGATCATTTTATCTAGTCCTTAACTCATTAGTCATAATTAAGTCTTTTACTCTTCTTACCCTTCTAAAGAAATCTGGCATTTATTTTTATTTGTGGTCATTTTTATGTGTTATTTTGAATAAATATGTCATTTAGAAGAACTTTTAAGGTATATTTCAAAGATAACATGCAATATGTGTTATTACAGCCATGAGGCAATTTTGGCTAACGTTAAACTTACTTCTTTTGATAGCTATATAATGAAGAGGTTCTTGACTTATTTGATACTACTCGTGATATTGATGCAAAAACTAAAAAATCAAATATAAGGATTCATGAAGATTCAGCTGGAGGAATTTATACTGTGGGCGTCACAACACGTACAGTGAATACAGAATCCGAGGTGACATTTATGTTATAGTTAAAATAGAGCATGTTTGCGGGAATTCCCTGGTGGTGCAAGGGTTAGGGCTCTGCACTCCCAATGCAGAAGGCATGGGTTCCATCCCTGCAAGCTTTGAGGCACAGCTAAAGGAAAAAATTAGAGCACATTTGGCTTTATTTAACAGCTTTGCTGCTCACCATATGAAATTTGTATCCTAAAGAGTAGCATTGAGGTAAAATTTTATCTTCATCATTTTTTCCAGGATTTTATTATTAAAAATGTCACAGTTGTGATAAAGTCAGTGCATTTATCATAACAACTAAAGAATGTAAAGCATTGTATGTATAGTTTTCTTTCACACCTAGAAAAAGAGGGTTAGATAATTTAAAGTGAAGGATGAGACCACAGTCCTTTGTGCTTTTTGCTATAACACATGGAGGCTGTGGGGCTTCCCTGGTGGCTCAGTGGTAAAGAATCTACCTGCAATGCAAGAGATGCGGATTCAGTCCCTGGGTTGGGAAGATCCCCTGGAGAAGGAAATGGCAACCAGCTCCAGTATTCTTGTTTGGGAAATTCCGTGGACAGAGGAGCAGCCTGGCAGGCTACAGTTCATGGTCGCAGAAGAGTCAGACATGACAGTGACTAAACAACAACATCATGTAGTCCTGTATTATGGCTCCTAAAGAGAGACTGTTAAGAAAACTTACACTGGGGAGTTCTGTGGCAGTCCAGTGTTTCGGACTCAGTGCTTTCGGTACCTTGGCCCTGAGTTCACTTCCTGGTGGGGAACAAAGATCTGCAAGTCACATGGAGTGTTCAAAAAGAAAAAAAGTTACAAATAAGAAAATACAGAAGAGCCTGAGTAATTCCAGTTATTGCTTAGTTTGTTCCAAAGTGTTCTATTGTAATAGTTTTGATAGAAGCTGCAGACATCCGCAAATGGCAAACAATGGAATCTCAGTGTTTTCTCCTATTTACAAAAACAAACACTATTATACTTTCTGGTCAAAAAGTGCCTGTAAATAAAATAATAGAGCAGTCTACCTCTTGTACATCTTTTAATATGATGAATTTTAGCCAGTAGCTCAGACTTATGATTATGTAGATTTAGTTTAAGTATTGTTCAAGTAAAACCCCTCTTTCTTTCCCTTTTCTAGATGATGCAGTGTTTGAAGCTGGGTGCTTTATCTCGGACAACTGCTAGTACCCAAATGAATGTTCAGAGCTCTCGTTCACATGCCATTTTTACCATTCACTTGTGTCAAACCAGAATGTGTCCCCAAATAGATTCTGTGAGTTAGTTCTAATGTCTTAAAATTTCAGATTTCATTTCTATAAAATCACATGAGTATTAAGAGAATATTTGTGTCAAATTTAGTTTGTTTAATCATTCCTTTTCCTAATGAGATGTCCCTGGATTTATTTAAGCTAAAGCTGGCCAGCCATATAAAATTTTGAAATTAAAAATTGACTGTATGTCTGCAGTAGCCAGAAAGTATGGTGATGGATTAGTTACTTGAGACCCTTCGTTTTTGAGGGCTCTATGCTACAAATTTCTCTTCAATATAAGCAAAGCCTCAGTTGATAGCTCTCTTTGATCGAACTTTGTCTAAGCTTCTAGTTGCAACAGGCATTTTTGTGCTTATATTTATTTGACTACAGGCCTATACTTGGCTATATGAATAATGAAGGCAAGATGGGGTTGAAGGATATTTAGTGTCACATTAATAAGGTATTTTCAATTATTTTCCTCAATTACAGGAAAGTGCAACTGATAATAAAGTGATTTCTGAATCATCACAGATGAATGAATTTGAAACTCTGACTGCAAAGTTCCATTTTGTTGATCTGGCAGGTTCAGAAAGACTAAAGCGTACTGGAGCTACAGGCGAGAGAGCAAAAGAAGGCATTTCCATCAACTGTGGACTTGTAAGACTAAGACTTTGTGCTGGGAATATATCAGAGTTATTTTATTATCCTTTTCCATTTTATAATATATAATACCCAAGTGAAATCCTTCATACACTGAGCCGAGAAATGAAAGTTACTGTAAACTTATAGTAATGCATTGAATTTTGATGTCAGGCTGTCAACTTTTTTCTCCTTTTCACATTGTAAGTTTTCTTCAAGTGTGAAAAATTAATTGGATTAAGTTTTATGATGTGTGTATAAGATATGTATATATATAATAGAAATGATTTTTAAATTCTCAAATTTAAAAATATACTCAATATTAAATATTATATGGGATGACCTTTAAAGTAGTTTTATGCTAAGATTTTTATGACAGACTTTATTTTGGAAATTATAATAACATGTTATTTAATAACAATTATTTCAAAATGATAACTTTTCTCATTTTAGGAATTAACTTTAAAACCCTGTTTTTGATTGATTGGAAAACATCTTGTGTTGGAGTTAGCCTAAAGTTTCTATTATCTGAAAGAAAATGTTTTGAACCAAATTTTTATGTAATCTTTTTTCTTATTGATTTCATTATAAAAGTGGTTCTTTGTTCCTGCTTAAAAGTAATGGCATTGTAAATTTCTGTGATGCTGACAGCATCAGAACAGGTGTTTTCTGCTTTGCCTCTCTCCCTTTCTTCCTAGAGCAGGGAATCCAAGCATATGGTCCTTTTTTTTGGTCATTGCCCAATATTTGCTGTTACATGATTATAACTCTTCTGTGGGGGAATTATCAACTGAGACTGATTAGAGAGAGCCAGTCTTCCCAACCATGCATCCTGATGCTTCTACCATACGGTTGAATATTGTGGTCAGAGGAGTGAGTGAGCAGGATCCTGGACTTTGTGTATTGTTTTGAATTTCTTAAGATATAAAATCATGGTATGGTATTTACATTTGTGCTATTTGGAAAAGACAAAAGCCATTGCTCAGTTTTCTTGTTCAGGCTATTGAAACATGTTCAGACGTGTGGTAGAGGTTCAGTGTGACCAGTGGCTAAAATTGCAGACTGTAGAAAAGGGGAACTAAGACACAGTGTGATGCTGATGCACTCTCTGCAGCATCCATTGGCTCTAACAAAAATATAGTTATAGGCGAGTATGGCAAGCATTTAGGAAAACGCTTAGGCTGTAGGTGCTAGTTCAGTGACTAGGAAAAGTAGAAGTGGGTGGCAGGAGGAGGGACTAAAGAGTTCTACAATTTGATTTAATTTCTTAAATATTGGATGCTTAGTACATAGATTCATTGAATTTCTAAGTGCTGCTGTACTTAATAATACTTTATTCAGAGATACCATACTGATATGTTTATTGTGGTTAAAAGAAATTTTGTTTTCATATAAGGAAGCTATAGTACCAGAAACTTCCATGAAATTGTTAAACTAGCAATTTATTTCTTCATTGAGCTGAAGAGAAGAATTTGCAACATGAATTGGCAGTTTTGTAAGAGACACTTCATGATGCTCTGATAATTCTAAGAATGGTTTAGAAGTCATCAATCTTACAACTTTCCTATTTCTAAAGAAATTCTCTTCAGATGTTTTAGTATTTGTGAGTTATAGATATTTATATAGCACTAAATTTTGATTGGTGTCAGTTTTTTAGTAGTTATATAGAAAGCTTCAAGTTTACTTCTTATTTCAAAATACAAATATAAAGTAAAACCAAACAGAAGTGGTCTCAATTCTGCCATGTCTTCGTATTATTTTCTATAAGATTTCATTATTTTTAAATGTTATAATTAGTACATTTTTATCATTTTCCTCTCTCTCTTTCTACCTTTTAGTTGGCACTTGGCAATGTAATAAGTGCATTGGGAGACAAGAGCAAGAGGGCCACTCATGTTCCCTATAGAGATTCTAAGCTGACAAGACTACTACAGGATTCTCTTGGGGGCAATAGGTATGTAGAAGTGTTTATCCTCCATATTCCTGGATTTCAATTGTTCATTATTTTTAAAATGTTTGAAAAGTGATTTATAAGAATTGTTTATTATCAAATAAATTAATGAGGAACCAATAATTATTAAGTGCGTCGAGTGCATGAGTGCTTTTGCATGTCATTTCACATATTTCTTGTAACATCTCTTGAGGTAGGTATTGTTATTCCTATTTTATAGATAAGAAAATTCAGAGAGATTAAGTAATTTATTCTTAATTTATTCAGTAATTTATTCAGTCACTTGGCACATGAAATCCTTGGCATACATTCTCTCTACTATACAGAGTTTCAGTTTTGAGTGCTTGGCACATACTTGATGCTTAGAAAAATTTTGTTGAAAAATGCTATCTTCTATGAAATTAAAAAAATAAGTTAAATATTATTAATGTTTTTACAAGTCTCCTAAAAATTGAACATTTTTTTACATTTTTAGAAAACTTTAAAAATATTAATTGAATGAAATAATTGAATGAAATATAGGGTGTTTGCTGGTTATTAACTTTTCCAGAATCGCTGATATTCCTCGTCTTCTGTACTTTGCATCATCCTGATACATTTCATTAGCTAAATGTATTCTTTGGTAATGCATTCCTCTTATAAACATCAGCATGTTGGCTTTAAAAGTGAAAACATTTTTTGCATTTAAATTCAGTCTTCGCATAGTTCAACATTACATACAAACTGATCCTGTAAAACAATCCAGTAATTAAATTTGTTGATTTTCTCTTTGAACAACTATTATTCAAAGAATTTTGATAATGTTGAATTTATTTGGGCTGAGGTTGGGTGGATTTGGAAATAATGTTTTGTTTTATAGAATTTAACAGTATCCTTTTTATATTGCTTGTTTTGTAATATTGGCATTGTCTTGACTCATCTGTCTTCTAGCATATCCTTTGTATTGCTTTCATTTGTCCATATTTCTTCTGTTCTATATTTTCATTCGACTTTCAATATCAATCTGAATCTTACTGTAACTGGACAAAAATTTTTGTTTTTTAAGCCAAATATAAATTATTAAAGTTTGCGAAATTGTAACCTTTTACTGTGTTTATTTCTTTACTTTATAGTATAGCTTTGTTTTGTAACAAAGAAGAGATAGTAAACATCTTCCCCTTACCAGTGTCAATACTTTTGAATACTTCAGTACTTCTGAGAGTTTGCTTGCCCTGTAATAAACTAAGATATTTGCACTAAGGATTTTGAATTCCTCTTGAGGTTTATCTAAGCTACAGCTAAAGAATCTCAGATGTTCCTCACCCATTTCCTAGGTAAAGTAAAGTGAAGTCGCTCAGTCGTGTCTGACTCTTTGTGACCCCACGGACTGTAGCTTACCAGGCTCCTCCATCCATGGGATTTTCCAGGCGAGAATACTGGAGAGGGTTGGCATTTTCTTCTCCAGAGGATCTTCCCGACCCAGGGATCGAACCCAGGTCTCCTGCATTGTAGGCAGACACTTTATCATCTGAGCCAACTGTGTGGGTGGTAACTCCTTTCTTCTAATCCCATTCTCCCCTGTTCATGAAATTCTCCAGGCAAGAATAATGGAGTGGGTAGCCGTTCCCTTCTCTAGGGGATCTTCCCAACCCAGGGATTGAATCCAGGTCTCCTAGATTGCAGGCAGATTCTTGACCATCTGACCACCAGGGAAGCCCAATCCCATTGCAGGCCAGCCTGGGTAAATTACATCCTTAATTGTTAGTATATAAGTGCCTGTTACACCAGTGACTTCCCTGGTGGCTCAGATGGTAAAGCGTATCTGGAGAAGGAAATGGCAACCCACTCCAGGACTATTGCCTGGAAAATCGCATGGACAGAGGAGCCTGGTAGGCTACAGTCCATGGGGTTGCAAAGAGTTGGACACGACTGAGCGACTTCACTATCACTAAGTGCCTATTAGAATTTCCACGTCTGATTCATTGACAGAAATTTCTTAGCCATAAGGATTTTATTATCCTCTTCTTTGATTGATAAAGCAATTCATCATGACTGTAAAATAATCTTTCACATTTTTCCTGTGTAATCTAACCAGAAATTCTGGAACTTTGACCACTCAATCACAAATGGTATTTCATATTGTGAAACATATGGGTATACTAAGTACTTTTCTTCAGCAGGTGATAGAATTTTGTGTGAAATATTTTGCTAAGAAAAAGATCAGGATGCAAGTTATTAAAAAAAAAATTTAAATCCTGAAATATTAAGCACATAATGAAAGCAATGGGTTTTGAATTTCAACATTTCATAGGTAGATTAAATTTTAGAATTTATTCTGTGTATATTGCTTCAAAATTTTTTTGTAAAGAGATGAGAAATAAATGTATGCACTTTTGCTTTCTCAAGGTATTAGGTGTCAAAAAGGGACAATATAAAAAAATCTTTTTCCTTAAGGTAGCATTGAGGCTTTAAAATTTGCTTTTATTTTTATGTTTGGTAATATCAATCTTTTGGTATCTTGAAGAGTAGATATTATTCAAAAGACAGGTATTTAAAATGATTATTTCAGCATTTTATTTGCTTTTATCTGTAAACGTAATTATTTTTTTGTGTGTCTTTCAGCCAAACAATCATGATAGCATGTGTCAGCCCTTCAGACAGAGATTTTATGGAAACTTTAAATACCCTGAAATATGCCAATCGAGCTAGAAATATCAAGAACAAAGTGATGGTCAATCAGGACAGAGCTAGTCAGCAGATCAATGCACTCCGTAGTGAGATCACACGACTTCAGATGGAACTTATGGAGTATAAAACAGTAAGTTAATGATTTTGATTTTGCATTTTGTGTACTCAGTGATACCTTTTTGTGATGGCTCTCACATATGTCTCTGGAGTCTCTTGTCATAATGGTGACATCTTTCCTTTTAGGGGTAGAATTCTATAGTTTTCTTTGTGGGTAGCCTTTAATAATATTCAGTCTAACAACTTGATCAGCCTCTTGTTTCAAAAGACTACTTTCTCAATCAAATTCTTTAGTGACATGCTCAACGAAGTGATGTAGTAGAGGGAAAAGGAACTCTTGCCTTGAGGCTGTTAAGGCAAAAGGGCCCCTGGTTGTAGAATTATACAGTCCCGCATATCCTTTAACAAGACTCTTGTGTAGTTAGAACATCTCAACCCACAAGGAAATAACTTTTCTTTTCTAGGGCAAAAGAATAATTGATGAAGAGGGTGTGGAAAGCATCAATGACATGTTTCATGAGAATGCAATGCTACAGACTGAAAATAACAACCTGCGTGTAAGAATTAAAGCCATGCAAGAGACAGTTGATGCACTGAGGACCAGAATCACACAGCTTGTTAGTGATCAGGCCAACCAAGTTCTTGTCAGAGCAGGTATGTGTGTGGGCTGTGGAATGAGTGAGGGATTACTTTTGGAGGGCAGGAAATATTCTTCACGGTTTTTAATTTCATGAAATAGTTGAAGTTAAAATGTCAGTTTCTGTAATTTATTTATTTTTTTTTAAATTTTATTTTATTTTATTTTATTTATTTTTTTTTTAAATTTTATTTTATTTTTAAACTTTACATAACTGTATTAGATTTGCCAAATATCAAAATGAATCCGCCACAGGTTTACATGTGTTCCCCATCCTGAACCCTCCTCCCTCCTCCCTCCCCATTCCATCCCTCTGGGTCGTCCCAGTGCACCAGCCCCAAGCATCCAGTATCGTGCATCGAACCTGGACTGGCAACTCATTTCATACATGATATTTTACATGTTTCAATGCCATTCTCCCAAATCTTCCCACCCTCTCCCTCTCCCACAGAGTCCATAAGACTGTTCTATACATCAATGTCTCTTTTGCTGTCTCGTACACAGGGTTATTGTTACCATCTTTCTAAATTCCATATATATGCGTTAGTATACTGTATTGGTGTTTTTCTTTCTGGCTTACTTCACTCTGTATAATAGGCTCCAGTTTCATCCACCTCATTAGAACTGATTCAAATGTATTCTTTTTAATGGCTGAATAATACTCCATTGTGTATATGTACCACAGCTTTCTTATCCATTCATCTGCTGATGGACATCTAGGTTGCTTCCATGTCCTGGCTATTATAAACAGTGCTGTGATGAACATTGGGGTACTCGTGTCTCTTTCCCTTCTGGTTTTCTCAGTGTGTATGCCCAGCAGTGGGATTGCTGGATCATAAGGCAGGTCTATTTCCAGTTTTTTAAGGAATCTCCACACTGTTCTCCATAGTGGCTGTACTAGTTTGCATTCCCACCAACAGTGTAAGAGGGTTCCCTTTTCTCCACACCCTCTCCAGCATTTATTACTTGTAGACTTTTGGATCGCAGCCATTCTGACTGGTGTGAAATGGTACCTCATAGTGGTTTTGATTTGCATTTCTCTGATAATGAGTGATGTTGAGCATCTTTTCATGTGTTTGTTAGCCATCTGTATGTCTTCTTTGGAGAAATGTCTATTTAGTTCTTTGGCCCATTTTTGATTGGGTCATTTATTTTTCTGGAGTTGAGCTGTAGGAGTTGCTTGTATATTCTCGAGATTAGTTGTTTGTCAGTTGCTTCATTTGCTATTATCTTCTCCCATTCTGAAGGCTGTCTTTTCACCTTGCTAATAGTTTCCTTTGATGTGCAGAAGCTTTTAAGGTTAATTAGGTCCCATTTGTTTATTTTTGCTTTTATTTCCAATATTCTGGGAGGTGGGTCATAGAGGATCCTGCTGTGATGTATGTCACAGAGTGTTTTGCCTATGTTCTCCTCTAGGAGTTTTATAGTTTCTGGTCTTACGTTTAGATCTTTAATCCATTTTGAGTTTATTTTTGTGTATGGTGTTAGAAAGTGTTCTAGTTTCATTCTTTTACAAGTGGTTGACCAGAGTTCCTAGCACCACTTGTTAAAGAGATTGTCTTTAATCCATTGTATATTCTTGCCTCCTTTGTCGAAGATAAGGTGTCCATATGTGCGTGGATTTATCTCTGGGCTTTCTATTTTGTTCCATTGATCTATATTTCTGTCTTTGTGCCAGTACCATACTGTCTTGATAACTGTGGCTTTGTAGTAGAGCCTGAAGTCAGGTAGGTTGATTCCTCCAGTTCCATTCTTCTTTCTCAAGATCGCTTTGGCTATTCGAGGTTTTTTGTTTTTCCATACAAATTGTGAAATTATTTGTTCTAGCTCTGTGAAGAATGCTGTTGGTAGCTTGATAGGGATTGCATTGAATCTATAGATTGCTTTGGGTAGTATACTCATTTTCACTACATTGATTCTTCCAATCCATGAACATGGTATATTTCTCCATCTGTTAGTGTCCTCTTTGATTTCTTTCACCAGTGTTTTATAGTTTTCTATATATAGGTCTTTAGATTCTTTAGGTAGATATATTCCTAAGTATTTTATTCTTTCCGTTGCAATGGTGAATGGAATTGTTTCCTTAATTTCTCTTTCTGTTTTCTCATTATTAGTGTATAGGAATGCAAGGGATTTCTGTGTGTTGATTTTATATCCTGCAACTTTACTATAGTCATTGATTAGTTCTAGTAATTTTCTGGTGGAGTCTTTAGGGTTTTCCATGTAGAGGATCATGTCATCTGCAAACAGTGAGAGCTTTACTTCTTCTTTTCCAATTTGGATTCCTTTTATTTCTTTTTCTGCTCTGATTGCTGTGGCCAAAACTTCCAAAACTATGTTGAATAGTAATGGTGAAAGTGGGCACCCTTGTCTTGTTCCTGACTTTAGAGGAAATGCTTTCAATTTTTCACCATTGAGGATAATGTTTGCTGTGGGTTTGTCATATATAGCTTTGATTATGTTGAGGTATGTTCCTTCTATTCCTGCTTTCTGGAGAGTTTTGATCATAAATGGATGTTGAATTTTGTCAAAGGCTTTCTCTGCATCTATTGAGATAATCATATGGTTTTTATTTTTCAATTTGTTAATGTGGTGTATTACATTGATTGATTTGCGGATATTGAAGAATCCTTGCATCCCTGGGATAAAGCCCACTTGGTCATGGTGTATGATCTAAATTTTATTTTATTTTTAAACTTTACAATATTGTATTGGTTTTGCCAAATATCAAAATTTAAAGTTAATGTTTAATTTGTAAATAATGCATTCTTATAGAAATGAAATGTGTCTTTGCTTCATCATATTATCTTTCTGCTCATGGAATTAAGGGCAGGAAATTTGCTGTTTAAATTATGTTTCAAAGCATTATTGTTTGTTTCCATAACCTTGTTTTTCTCTTACTCTTTTCTGTTGAATTTTAAAGGAAATTCCTTTTTTTTTATTAACTTTTATTGGAGCATATAGTTGGTTTATGATGTTGTGTTTCTGCTGTACAGAAAAGTGAATGCTACACATATACATATATTCACTCATTTTCAGATTTTTTTTCCTGTATAGGTCATTACAGAGAACTGAGTAGAATTCCTTGTGCTATACAGTAGGTTCTTATTATCTGTTTTTAAATATAGCAGTGTATGTATATATGTCAATGTCAATCTCCAGGTTTATTCTTTCCCCCTTTCCTTATTTTTTCTTGCAGGTGAAGGGAATGAGGAGATTAGTAATATGATTCATAATTATATTAAAGAAATCGAAGATCTCAGGTATAGTTTATATTCTGCAATATATAATGCACATATTTGGGTTTTGCAGTGAAGTATTATTGCTACTATTTATTTGTTGGGCTTATTTTGTGTAGGGCTTCCCAGGTGGTGCTAGTAATAACCCACCTGCCACTGCAGGAGACGTGAGATGTGGGTTTGATCCCTGGATCGGGAAGATCCTTTGGAGGAGGGCATGGCAACCCACTCCAGTATTCTTGCCTGGGGAATCCCGTGGACAGAGGAGGCTGGCTGGCTACAGTCCATGGGGTTGTAACTATTCACAGTGATAGTTCAGCTCTTTGGTCAGGTTAACTTTAGGGGAATAGGTACTTGCCTATAATGAAACATATGGGAACATAATGTCACAAACTACTTTCTTCTTCTCACATTATCTTCCTGTGTTCTTCTACTGCTCTAGTCGTTGTACCCTTAATTGGAAACTTACCAAACCTTATATAAGGATAGGCATAATTGGTGTCAATGGAGTTGGCTCCTTGTGCTCCTCACCCTCCATTTGGGAATGCTCATTATCAATAAGTCATCCCTAATTTTTAAAATCTCCCATTTATCCTGTTTCTTTATACTTCCCCAGCTGTCTTTTATGAGTGAGTTATTGCATCCCTATAAATTGCCTGCTCCTCGTACATATAAAGTTCATTCATCACTCATATTTCACACACGTACAGCAAATACTCACTGTAGGCCAAGCATCATGCCATGGATTAAACAAGTATGACATAAACAAGGAATTCACAGCCTAGGTGGGTAAACTTACATAAATAGTCACATGCAGTAAATAGGATGACCAGAACTGGTAAAGGGAACACCCACACCTGTTGTGGGAATGTGGAGGGGACCACTGAGCACAGATTGTGAGAATAAAGGTCAGAAAGATGATGAAGAACACTAATTATTTCTGTAATATTTTCAGGTTCCATGATTTGCCCTGTTGGCTGAGCTGCTTTCTCTTGAAGTAAAACTACAGTCAGCTCCATCAGGAGCATCTAAATAACTCAGAACTCACTTCTGCTATCCATGTGCAGAAAATAATCAAGTGAAAGATCATCTTTCACAACTACCCTAACAATTCTCTATATTTTGTTTGTCTTCTCTTTCCCTTTCTCTTCCTGTGGCTATTTTAGAGATACTTAAACAGAGATGAGTAGTTTTTCTACTATTTCTGCCTCCATAAGGCAAAAATCCCTTAAATGCTTCAAAAAGTAAAAACTGATGAGAAAACATCTGATGTAACAATAAAGATACTCAAATTGTTGTTGTAGTTCACTCAGTTATGTCTGACTCTTTGTGACCCTGTGGACTGCAGCATGCCAGGCTTTCCCGTGTCTTCACTATCTCTTGGAGTTTGCTCAGACTCATATCCATTGAGGTGATGATGCCATCCAACCATCTCTTCCTCTGTCGCCACCTTCTCTTCTTGCCTTCAATCTTCCCAGCATCAGGGTCGTTTGCAGTTTGTTGACTCTTTGCATCAGTTGGCCAAAGTATTGGAGCTTCAGCATCAATCCTTCCAATGAATATTCAGCATTGGTTTCCTTTAGGATTGACTGGTTTGATCTCTTTGCTGTCCAAGGGACTCTCAAGAGTCTTCTCCAGCACCACAATTGGAAAGCATCAGTTCCTTGGTGCCCAGCTTTCTTTATGGTCAGACCCTCACATTGATACATGACTACTAGAAAAACCATAACATTGATTATATGGACTTTTGTCAGCAAAGTCATGTCTCTGCTAAATTTTAATAACACTGCCTCGGTTTGTCGTAGCTTTTCTTCCAAGGAGCAAGCATCTTTTAATTTCATGGCTGCAGTCACTGTCTGCAGTGATTTTGGAACCCAAGAAAATAAAGTCTGTCACTGTTTCCATATTTTCCCCATCCATTTGCCATGAAGTGATGGGACTAGATGCCATAATCTTAGTTTTCTGAATGTTGAGTTTGAATTTATTCTGTTTATATATTTCCAAACTTTACCTTTTTGATGGAGAACTTTGGGGCCTTAGGTTATAGTTCTGGTCAGCAACCCAACCTGGGCTTGTAATTTCCATCTTGTATTGGCAATGATCTTTCCTGCCCACTGCCAAAAACTTGTTCTCTGACCAGTCTCCAGTTCTTCCTGACTCTTTAGAGTCCATCTTTACCATTCCTTCTGACAAAACTAATCTCTTTTAGTTCCTAAAGATTCTTTTTCTGCTCCTATTTGCTTCCTTTTATCTTTTTTTATTTTCTTGGCATTGATCAGTTGTTAGGCTGATCCATACTCTGGTTCTTGGGCTACATTTCCTCTCTTCCATCCTGCTATTCTAAGACTGGACCTAAGCTTGATCTCACTATTTGATGAATGGCTTGACTAGTGTCACTATTTCCTAGAAAACTGACTAAATCATTTCTGTTCCTTCTAGTAGCTAACAGAAACATCTTATATCTTTTGTTTCTTTAAGTTCTTGAGTTAAGACTATTGCCTAAGTCATCTAGAGAACAATGATGACTCTTAGGCCTTGAGTTCAGTTGGTGATCAAATATTTTGTGATATGGGTTGAGTTTATTCCACTTTCCCAACTTTTATTTGATGGCTCTTTAATTCAGTTTGTCCCACTCATAAGGAGTATTCTTCTACAATCTCAGTACTGTAATTTGTCATGTAAATATTAATTTACATATGGAATAAACTTAAATAAGCTTTGAATTTAAATTGAGTTACTTGGATTGAACATTTTAAGCTACTGTTTATTAAGTATATGAACTTGGACAAATTACCAAACATCTTTGATCTTTAGTGTTCATCTGTAAAAATGAGATAATGCCCACTATTGTCAAATAATTTTTGTTGTTATTGTTGTTCAGTCACTAGGTCATTTTCAACTCTTTTCGACCCCGTCAACTATAGCTCGCCAGGCTTCCCTGTCCTTCACTATCTCCCAGAGTTTGATCAGATTCATGTCCTTTGAGTCCGTGATAGTATCTCGCCATCTCATGTTCTGTTGCCCCCTTCTCCTTTACCTTCAATCTTTCCCGTATCAGGGTCTTTTCCAGTGAGTCAGCTCTTTGAATCAGGTGGCCAAAGTATTGATGATTCAACTTCAGCAGCAGTCCTTCTAGTGAATAATCAGGGTTGCTATCCTTTGGGATTGACTGGTCTGACCTCCTTGCAGTCCAAGGGATGATCAAGGGTCTTCTCCAGCACCACAATTCAAAGGCATCACTTCTTCAACTCTCAGACCTCTTTATGGTCCAGCTCTCACATCTGTACATGACTACTAGAAAGACTATAGCATTGACAATACGGAACTTTGCAACTTTGTTGGCAAAGTGATGTCTTTGCTTTTCAACATGCTGTCAAGATTTGTCATAGCTTTTCTTCCAAGGAGCAAGCATCTTTTAATTTCATGGCTACAGTCACCATCCGCAGTGACTCTGTGGCCCAAGATAATAAAATCTGTCACTGCTGCCAGTTTTCCCCCTTCTACTTGCCATGAAGTGATGGGACTGGATGCCATGATCTTAGTTTTTTGAATGTTGAGTTTTAAGCCAGCTTTTTCACTCTCCTCTTTCACTTTCATAAAGAGGCTCTTTAGTTCCTCTTTCCTTTCTGCCATTAGAGTGGTATCATCTGCATATCTGAATTTATTGATATTTCTCCTGGCAATCTTGATTCCAGCTTGTGATTCATCCAACCAGGCAATTTGTGTAGTTCTTCTATGTATCCTTGCCACCTCTTTTTAATCTCTTCTGTTCTGTTAGGTCCTTGCCATTTTTATCCTTTATTTTACACATCTTTGTGTGAAATGTTCCCTTGTTATCTCCCATTTTCTTGAAGATATATCTAGTCTTGCCCATTCTATTGTCTTCTTCTACTCCTTTACAGCATTTAGTTAAGAAGGCATTCTTAACTCTCCTTGCTATGCTCCAACTCTATGTTCAGCTGGGTATATCTTTCCCTTTCTCCCTTGCTTTTTGCTTCTTTTCTTTCTTCAGCTATGCGTAAAGCTTCCTCAGACACCACTTTATTTTCTTGCATTTCTTTTTCTTTAGGATGGTGTTGGTTACTGTCTTCTGTACAGTACTACGAACTGAAATTCTTCAGGCACAGTCTGCCAGATCTAATCCCTTGAATCTATTCATCATTTCCACTGTGTAATCATAAGGGATTTGATTTAGGTCACACCTGAGTGGCCTAGTGGTTTTCCCTACTTTCTTCAATTTAAGCCTGAATTTTGTAATAAGGAGCTTATGATCTGAGCCACAGTCTGCTCCAGGCCTTGTTTTTGCTGACAATGTAGAGCTTTTCCATCTTCGGCTGGAAAGAATATAATCAGTCTGATTTCAGTATTGACCATTTGCTGATGTCCTCTTGCCTGGAAAATCCCATGGACGGAGGAGCCTGGTAGGCTGCAGTTCATGGGGTCGCTAAGAGTCGGATATGACTGAGTGACTTCACTTTCACTTTTCACTTTCATGCATTGGAGAAGGAAATGGCAACCCACTCCAGTGTTCTTGCCTGGAGAATCCCAAGGATGGGGAACCTGGTAGGCTACCGTCTATGGGGTCACACAGAGTCAGACACGACTGAAGTGACTTAGCATAGCATAGCATGTGTAGAGTTGTCTCTTGTGTTGTTGGAAGAGGATGTTTGCTATGACTAGCATGTTATCTTAACAAAACTCTGTTAGCCTTTGCCCTGCTTCATTTTGTACTCCAAAGCCAAACTTGCCTGTTACTTCAGGTATCTCTTGACTGCTTATATTTGTATTCCAATCTTGTTTGATGAAAAAGACATCTCTTTTTTGTTTTAGTGACAGAAGGTCTTCTAGGTCTTCATAGAACCATTCAACTGCTGCTTCTTCAGCATCAGTGGTTGGATCATAGACTTTGATTATTGTGATTTTCAATGATTTGTGCTGGAAATGAACTGAGATCATTCTGTCATTTTTGAAACTGCACCCAAGTACTGCATTTCAGATGCTTATGTTGACTATGAGGGGATCTATTTCTTCTGAAGAATTCTTGGACACATTATAAAGATAATGGTCATCTGAATTAAATTCATCCATTCCCATCCATATTAGTTCACTGATTCCTAAGATATTGATGTTCACTCTTCCCATCTCCTGCTTGACCACATCCAATTTACTTTGATTGATAGACCTAACATTCCTGGTTCCTATGCAATATTGTTCTTTATAGCATTGGACTTTACTTTCACCACCAGACACATTCACAACTGTGCATCATTTCTACTTTGGCCCTGCCTCTTCATTCTTTCTGGAGCTATTAGTAATTGCCCTTTGCCTTTCCCTAGTAGCTCACTGGACACCTTCTGACCTGGGAGGCTCATCCTCCAGTGTGATATCTTTTTGCCTTATCACACTGTTTGTGGGGTTCCTGTGGCAAGAATACTGGAGTGGTCTGCCATTTTCTGGTGGCTCAGTTGGTAGAGAATCTCCCTGCAGTGCGGGAGACCCAGGTTTGATCCCTGGGAGGAGAAGACTCCTTGGAGAGGGAAATGGCAATCCACTCCAGTATTCTTGAGTGGAAAATCCGATGGACAGGGTGGCCTGGTGAGCTACAGCCAATGGAGTCCAAAAGAGTCAGACACGACTTAGTAACTAAACCACCACTTGTCATTCCTTCTCCATTGACCACACTGACCATGAACTATGAACCATGCCTCGAGTGGCCCTGCACAGCATGGCTCATTGCTTCATTGAGTTACACAAGCCCCTTTGCCATGACAAAACTGTGATTCATGAAGAGGAAAGAATTATTATGGGGCTCCAATAAAAGGACAGGATGTATAAAATCTTAAATTGAAAAGGTCTAATGTGTTATTACCATTTAGTTATAAGTTCTCACATTGTGTTTTTATCTACTAAATTCTACTCTAATCCATATTTTAATCAATAATTTCTCTTAGGAAGGCATTCATTCACAGCTTCTTAATGCAAATTATGTCAATGTATTGCTTCACATGGGAATGTTTATATTTTGTCTTATCATTTTAATTATAAAATAATAACTAGTTACCTTTTAATAAACTTATACATCACATTATTTGTTGTGAAATGATAATAGTCACTAATTAATCCTAGTTTTCTGAGGTTTAAAGTTTTTGTAGAAATTTCTGAAAATATAGGAAAGTATATCCAGAGTCATCATTCTAAGAACTGATGTTTCATTTTTGTATATCACAAAAAATAATTTATTTTTTTCAATGCATACTTTTGTAAAATTTTTATCACATTGTATATATTTTTTTGCTATCTATTCTTTGAAATATAATAAGATATTAGGAGCATTTTAAACTGCTATTAAATATTTTTTATAACATGAGTCTTGCAGGGCTCCATGAGTACTATCTCATGGTTGTAATTGATTTAACTAAACACCTACAATTAGATAATTATATTTTTTCAACTTTTTAATAAGAATAGTTACTATTTTTTAAAATATTCCTCGATAAATTTTGAATTCATTGTGTATCATCCTCATAACTGTGCTAGAGAAATATATATTTTCATCTCTTTTATGGAAGAAAAAGTGGAAGCTTTAACAGCATCATCTTTTAGGGTTCAGTGAGTGATAAAGCCGAGATGGAACTGTCAAGTTTTCCTGTGTACTTCTCCTTATGCCTCACTGATTGGTCTCCAATTTAATTAAATGCAGACAGCAACAAATGTTTGGGTGGGTGAGTGGAAAGAGAAGAAATTGCAAAGAGAGAGATGTTATCTCTATAGCCCTCACAGAAAGCAGGAGTGTGGTGTGGGGTTAGTGGAGTTGGAAGTGAGCCCTAAGGGTTTCAGCCTTTATTAGCACCAGGACTGAAGCATTAATAATATGCCCTTACCAAATGCAACTGTTAAAATCTGGCACTAATAAACACAGATTATCTGATTATTATATAAATGAGCCAATTAAAAACAGGTCATTATTGATACCTAATTTGTATTTTCAGTCATTCTTAGCATTCATTGTTATGTACTCAGGCTCTAGCTAGATACTGAAAATATGAAAAAGTGTAAATTTTGACTTTGAGTTTTTATCATTAAGCTGAGTTTTTATACTTAGGTTGACTTATTAAAAATAACAGCATTATATTCAGAATTTTCTTTAAATTGATTTTGAAATCATTTAACTTAGAAGTGTGTACATTTAACACTTTTAAACATTTAAACTGTAAACAATTGTGAACATTTAAATTTTAAACTATTTAACAATTTTAAAACATTGTAGCTGTTGTGGCGCTTAATAAACAATTTCATTAAAGAATGTATAGAACACATAAAATATATTCACTGATTTGTGTATATTCTGTCTCTAGCTGATTTCAGCAGTGTCAGGAATAATTTTGGTAGACAGTGAAAAAACACAGAGCTGACTGTGTCTTCTAGAGCTCAGTAGCTGCAAATAATCTAGCATCTTCCTCTGAAACATTTGAACTTATGCAAAAGTACATAGGAATATAGTTTTGAGACAGAGATGAGTGCATGCTAGTAGTAATAGGTAGTACTAGTAGGTTGCATTTTCTCCTTATAGCTCTGCCTCAATCACTCTTGGCCTTCCCAGGTGGGGCTAGGTGGTAAAGAACCTGCCTGGCAATGCCGGAAATGTAAGAGATATGGGTTCTATCCCTGGATTGGAAAGATCCCCTGGAGAAGGGCATGGCACCCACTCCCATATTCTTGCCTGAAGAATCCCCTGGACAGAGGAGCCTGATGGGCTATAGTCTATAAGGTTGCACAGTGTTGGACACCACCGAAGTGACTTAGCATGCGTGCAGTCACCCTTGTGCCAAATTGACCTGGGAAATGTATTATATTGAGGTAGATAATCGTGTTCATGATGGTTTAAATTAAATGGACTTAAGGAACTGGCCTAGAGTAGTCTCTGAATCTCTTGTAATCTCAAGAATCAAGGCTGTTTTATGATCTCATCATTCATTGTTTTTGAGTTTTACTAACAGCACATGCATTATTCTCCTGTCATTGTGAGGACCACTTGAGCAAACAAAAGAATGTTTTCAATTATCAGACTCAGGTTTCCTTGGTGATTTTGGTCTTTTTCCTTACCATATTCAGGAACCAGATATCTTTCAGCCAGTTAGGAGTATGTTTGACTATTTGGAAATGTTATTATAGCATGATCAATAAGAATGGAAGGAAGGGAACCATGCTGCTTGTACATTTTAAGTTTAAATGATGGGTTTACAAAGCCAGAATAACGAGTGTGTATTGGCCAGAATGCAAGTAATCTAATTATCACTGGCACTTTTGAGCACAAAATGTTACTTCAAATTTATAATTATTTAACCAGGAAATTTTAAAAAATATCTCAAACACTAATGTTTAGGAACACTTTTGTTAAAAAAGCTGTACCTTGTAGCATTGTTGAAATATGTTTTGGGAAATGTTTTAGCTTGCAAAACAACTCATTTAATGTGTTCTCCATTTATTCCTAGAGTTGTCCAGTTTGCAAAGATAAAAGGTAGAATAGTAGTTGCTGGGGACTGGGAGGAGAGGGGAATGAGAAGTTATAGTGTATTTTATAAAATGGGTGCAGAGTTTCGGTTGGAGAAGATGGAAAAGTCTGAAGGTAGATGGTAGCAGTCGTACAACAGTATGGATGTACTTTGTGCTGTAGAACTGTACACTTAAGAGACAGTTAGGGAGGTAAATTTTATGTTATGTATTATGTACCACAGTAATAAAATGTTTACAACTGAAATATATTTTTATTCACTAGGGCAAAATTATTAGAAAGTGAAGCAGTGAATGAGAATCTTCGAAAAAACTTGACAAGAGCCACATCAAGATCACCATATTTCAGTGGATCATCAGCTTTCTCCCCTACTATAGTATCCTCAGATAAAGAGACCATTGAGATTATAGACCTAGCTAAGAAAGATTTAGAGAAGCTGAAAAGAAAAGAAAAGAAGAAGAAAAAAAGGTAGTGTTATAAAATCACTTTTATATGAATCTCTATTCTCACTTTTAAGGATATTTTAATTTGCAGTTGCAATGAGTATATATAACCTCATTTTTAAAAATGAAATGTCATTTAACATAGATTATAATTATATTTTTTAAAGATTTATCTCTTCCTTATATGTAAAAAATTAAGTTAATTACAATAATACAGTAGTGAATGTTATTTAGACTATGACAAGGTAAAATTACTATTAGAAATTATTTTATTATTTCTTCAACTAGCTGCCTTTGCATTCCATTCATCTTTTCTGCAAAGCTTGTTCTATCATTACTATTTTCATTTTTTTCCATTTTCTAATGCAGTTAAATAGTCTCATTGATATATTCTGCTTCCTGTCTAGATTAGTTCAACTAAAGGCTAAATTAATTCATCAGGCTGTCATTTAATGTCATTTGGTCTCTTAAGTATTTTCAGCAGGACTTCTAATTTGACTATGTCAAAATTATTTATGTTATTTCAGACTTTCTGACTCTTCAACAAGGAGTTACTCAGCTTTTCACCACTGTTCTAAGCTTCCTTTTCCTTGCATCCTGGTAGTATCTCCCTCTGAAATCAACTGGATGCAAAGAAGAGGAGGAAAATTAAAATATAACCACTTGTAATGTGCAAGTGGTTAAGACCTTGTAAATTGTGTACATGTTTACATATTGATTCTATGGTGCAGTCAAATAACTTACATAGAATATATTTTAAACATGCTGATCAAATTAATTTTAAGCATTTTTGGCTAGATATTCCAAAGGGGAATAGGATATCTTATTTGTTAAATAGCTTGTTACAGAAGTGCACTTTGTAGAATTATTATTCACATTTAATCTAGTGCTGCTTTGCTCTGTTTATTTAGACATTTATTTTGGCAACCAGGCATATCTTCCTTGAATAGTCTCTTGACTAAAGTTGTTAAAGGTTCAAACTCTCAGAATTAATTCTGCTTTGTGTCCTTGAGTTAAGAAGGGATTATTAGAATAATTAAAACCAGGAACTGCACATCTATGGTCTTAGGAGCATTGTAATTGCAATTGCATCCTTGAGATACTAATGTCTTAATAGGTATTGCTCATGAGTGGTTGATTATGGCAGCATTAGAAATATACAATGATTAGTTTTTTTTTGTAGGGCACTTAAAACTGTAATAGTGTTCACAGAATTATCAAAACTAGTGTGACTCAACATACTGTGGAAATGAAAATGAGACCTTTGCATATAACTTATCATTTATTTGTAAAATTCAGTTGTGTAGTTGGTCAAAATGTGAAATGGTATGACTTGTTTTTAAAGGTGTGGGTAGTTTGGGTTCATGAACAGTAAGCAAGGATATATTTCTCAAGGTCATGAGTTGATTCTGCTCTTTCCTGTTGAGGTAAATTTAGAGATGTTACCATAATCACCTGTTGGGTATGAATAATAAATAATGGGGATCCCATTAGAAACCTAGGCTCTTTTGACATTTTTATAGTGATCATAGATACCATAAATTAATACCTCTGATACAGGTTATTTTTGTAACAATGCAAAGCTGTAAGCTTTTTGATTGATAAATATTATTATTTTAGTCAGTTTGATAAAACACTTCATTTATCACCAATAACTTTTAGCTGTATGTATATGTAATATAAATTCTTATTTTGAAAATGTTAGTAAGCTCTCATTTTAGCTAATGGGTCTTTTGTTACTGTTGAAACAAAAATAATAGACAAAGAGGTCCAGAAATGTTTAGAATGATAGCAACTTTATTGAAGTTAGTGATTAGTCTCTGTAGGAACTCTTTGGAGGCAGTAGGTCCTGTTTAGATATTGATTCTGGGTGAGTTGTCTTACATGTTGCATATTTATTTATTTATCAAATAGAGCATTGCAAGATTTGGTGCTACCTCAACTTTGCATATACAGTGAGTTCCATTTAAAATTGTTTGCAACTTGGAACTAATTTTTCTCTAGAAATTGTTACAAATGTATAATGTCCAGATTTCCTAACTCACACACATAAAATGATATTTATTCATTTTATAGTATAATATGAACAATTCAAAAGGGAATAGGAAAAGGAAAGCAGAGGGAAAAAATGAATTTCTGCCTTAGCCAGTCTCTCTTATTCCTACTTACTGACCTCCTGTGTCCCAATGGTGCCTTGATTCATTCTTCCCTTATGAGGTCAGTTCTCATGTAATTCTTCCCTAGCCCAAAGCACTCCCAATTTAAAAATCATCTACTTCTCTCATCTCCTTAAATTCAAAGTTAGAAACAAAGCCATCTGACTAAAGGAACTCATGCCAGTGGAAATGACTTATAACTAATAAGATTCCTCTAGGGAGATTTGTAATTTTGAAAGAGAAAGCATTAATCCAACTATTGAAAATGTGGGCAGCAATCTCACGAGGGAAAAAAAATTAAATGGTGTAGGGAAGATTTTTTTTTACACCCCTTTTTGGCTGAGACTTTCCGAAACCTATCTGGAGTTTGGCCTTTGGGTTCAGTTTTGCTCAGCTGTCCCAGTTCTCATAGCTGCTTTCGTTTCTCCCACTGAATCTGCAAATTTTTTAGAAGCTCCATGTCTTTTAATTTACTTTGTTTTGTGTTGTTAGCATTTGGTTGTAGTTACTACAGGGCCTCTGACACTGTAAGTGTTGGTTGGAAGAATGGTAACTATACCATTTTTAAGTCAGAAGCTATGTTTGTTTTCAAGGAGTATGTCTTAAATCATGTTTTATGTGAACCTTTCACCCTCTTCTGCATCAAAGTTTTTATCTAAACTACAACCAATTGTTAATATCTGTGGTTTAAAGGTTGGCTCTTCTGCCTTTCTGTGCTTATTTTCTGTTGAACTGTAAAATAATCCAAGTGTAGATAGTAAGCAAGTAAGGAAGAATAATTGAATAGGCAACATTGCCTATTTTTATTGTTTAGTTATTATACAAATGTTAGAATGGTTAGCAAGATTTGTCACAGGTCCCCCACCCCATTTAACTTTGGAAGAAACATAATAATGGAACTAAATGAAATAAAGACCGTACTTCTTTAAATTATGGAGAATTATCAGATTATTAGTTTATATCTCTGCCCCTCTACTGTCTTTTGGAACTATTGATTGCAGTTTTTTTTTAAGGAAGCAATTGGAAAGGCATCTAAAGTTTACCTGTTTATTAGCTCACATCATCCATATGTTTTAATATAGCTCTTTTATGTAAGGTAAAGAAAATTTCTTCCTGTTGAAAATAGAAAATTAGGGCTGTTTGCCAGGGAACCATATTCTTTGAGCCATTATAGCTCATTATAGTCAGTATAAGCCTAATTTTTTTTGCTTTTTTTGTGTATATGGATAAATAAAATTTGCCTTTCACACAGTAATCCCCATATTTTGGATATCTAGCTTTAAATGATTTGCATTATAGCAATAAAAAATTCACTCATTCATCAGACTGCATTATGTTTGTATTTAGTGGTGTCAGGTTGAAACTCTAGAAATTCTAGAGATTTCTTAAGCAATGGCTTTTCTTTCCCTTTTTTAGCCATTATACTGGACATTTTGATCCCTGATGAATATCACTATGCAAATTTTTTTTTCTCAGATTGCTAGTCTCTTCTTGCAATAGCAGTTTATAAGTTGATTGTGAAAACAATCACAGACCTGTGAATTAAAATCACATTATAAAATTAAAATGAGAAATGCCTTGATGAAATGATGCATTACTAAGACTCCATCTCTTTATTTAAAAATATTGATGGTTCTTAAAAGTATTTTTGGAATTGCAGGCAGAAGTGTACTGTGTAAAGATTGCTATATGCTTAATCAGAGCCTAGCACATCTATCTCTCTTTTTGCCAACATGAGAGACAATGGGTATTCAGTACATTCCGTTGAGTAAAGATTCCCAATTCTGTGTACTGAATATTCTTTAAACTTCAAACTTCTAAATACATATTTATAGTTTTTCTCATAGTTTCCTGGTTAAAAAATAATCTTCCTAATGAAAAGTACTGCATTTCCCATTTTACTGCTGCCTTTGCCTTAGATATAACCTTTTGATAGTCTAGTAATTAGTACAGTGATATTAATTTCAGTTAATAAAATTATAATTTTCCACTGATATCATAACAAACATATTCATTTGACCATAATACCATTTCATATATAATTCTGAAATAGAATTTTTAGTGATGTTCATGTGTAGTATATTAAAATATAAAACAAGTTTAAAAATTAGTATCCTAGTATATAGTATTAATGGTATTTTCATATTATGGTATAAAGGCATTACTTTTTGAAGCTCTTTAAATGATGCCATAAAAAAGTCTTTTGTAAAGGTTTAAAAGGAAGACAGTATCATTGAAAGTGAGCTTTTTTTTTTCGGAAGCTGAGAAAATTGATCCATTTCAGGTTAAGAAAAGCAATGGCATCCAAATGCTCATACTATTTATCAGCTTCATAAATTGAGAACGTACATTTTACTGCTGAGTAATTTCAACTGATAGTCTATATACTCTTCTTAGATATAATGCTGCTTGTTTTTCTACTTACTTTTTATTTATACAAAATGTATTGCCTTTTTACTGTGTATTGTCCTTTGATGATATCTTTTAAAATTTATTTTAAAGTCTTCAAGCTCATGTATCATTTTTACCTTCTTATCACTTTCGCTTTTTACTGTCTGGTTTGTCCTTCATTGGCTTGGCCTTCCAATACTGTGCCTCGTGATTTTGAAGGCTACAGAAACTTGAGGAAAGCAATCGAGAAGAAAGAAGGTTGGAATATTTCCCAGGTTTTTTATTAAAATGTCATTTAAATACTTAGTTGCCATTCACAAGGTTATGTGTTGTAGAATTATATTTCAGACTATATTAGCTTGGTGTTCCTAAAAATAACGATGATCTTATAAAATTAACAAAAACACTGAAAATATGAAAACTACTTTTTGAGGAAAAAACCCACACCAGTTATGTGAATTAAAATTCAAGCAATTTCATGTGAATTTAGTATAGACTATTATAATTTTTGTGGCTAAAAATGACCCAAGAACCCCACCATTAGACTTTTAGAACATATCTTTTGGAAACCTGTGAATAGACAGAGAATTGTTAATTTGGTGGGAACTGGCATTTTATTGGAGCACATGCTAAGTTATGGGTGGACTCTTTCTCTTCACTTCCTTATTTTATGTATCTTTGTTGGGAAAACAACATTAAAATGGCAACAGGCAAAAGGAAACTGTGGCCTTGCTACAGACAAGATTTATAAGGCATATTTAAGGTTGAATAAGAGAAACAAGTTTTGCTATTTAAATGTATCTAAAGTGAACATCAAAAGCAGGATCTTTTCCTTTTTTTTCCATTTGATATTTGAGCAAAATTTAGAAGCACACTTCTGAACTCTCAATATAATAAAAATTTGCAGTTTACTCATTTAGTACGATGATTATTTAACCATATGTCAAGTACTATTTTACTTATTAGAAATTCTCTCTATTGATTTTACTAAACATCTCCTGATTACATAATCAAAATGATTAACATAAACTGATTTCAAAATAATATTAAATATTTTAGAAGCACCACTTTATAAATTTTCTTACTTAAAATAAGCTTTTTGAGAACTTTTATTTTGTAACAATTAAACTAGTCTCTTAATTTAAATAGCTGAAACCTTAAAATTATATTTTCTTTAAGTTATTTAATAATCAACATTCCACAATTATATTCTACATATTGTATTCTAGTGAAAGTCGCTCAGTTGTGTCCAACTCTTTGCGATCCCATGGGCTATACAACCATGGAATTCTCCAGGCCAGAATACAGGAGTGGCTAGCCTTTCCGTTCTCCAGGGGATCTTCCCAACCCAGGGATCAAACCCAGATCTCCTGCATTGCAGGCAGATTCTTTACCAGCTGAGCCACAAGGGAAGCTTGTATTCTAAAGTTTCTATAATTTATTCTAAACTTATTTAGTATATTCTATAGTTAGAATATAATTCTACCTATAAGTTATCTTAGGACTCACCTAATTAGTTTATGTTTAGGATATTATGTTTATCATTGGGATTAAATTAGGACAATAAAATGTGAAAATTTTTCTATTTTGAAAGGTCAAAATAAAATGTATATTTAAAGTAGTATAATAGAAACATTTTCCCACCTTCAAGTAGTTAAGTCCTTTAAATGTACTTAATGAACATAGTTTGCTTCTAATATTTATATGATCCCTAATGGATAACAAAAGCAGAATTATTTGGTGTTTTAGGACAAGGCTTCTTAGACATGAATGTGCATGTAAATAACCTGGGGAGTTTGATAAAATGAAGATTCTGACACAGTAGGACTGAGATGGAGCCTGAGATTCTACGTATCTAACAAGCTCCTGGATGATGCTGATGCTTCTCTCTCTGTGAACCAAACTTTGAGGCAATATTCTAGAATACTGGCCTTGGAGTCATGACACCTGGTTTTAAGTGCCCTTGAGTTGATAAACTTTCCCAGGGCAAAGTTTCTTTTTTTCGTTGTCAACAGAGATGTTGACATTAGTGGTCAAGATGTCAAAGGTTTTAAGTCATTTGATCACTAGTCTTCCAGATCAAAGATTCTGATTCTATGTAAAGTGCAAACTTACATATTTTTCATTGCTGCTTAGACAGTTATTTTAGGTATAAAATTTCTCCAGTTTATTGAGGAAAGTGTGAATATTTGCTGTATAATAATCATTAAGTATCAAATTGTACTTTAAAAGCTGAAGCTTTAAGTGATATAGGGTGAATTAATAACGTAAACTTACTGCTGATTTTTCTGCATCAGAATTGGCACAAACAGCTTATAATGTATGAATTAATTTCATATGTAAGTGGAAGTAACATTTGTTGAGCTGGACTCTGGTGACTTGGAGGAAGTAGGAGGGTATGTTAGGTCAAGTATCTGGAACAAGGTGGTTGTATGGCTATAAACCTGAATAAGAGGAAATTTGTGCTGGAACCTGAAGTAATGAAGGAACTGATAATAACAAAAATTGTATGTTGCAACAGTTGCAGGTGAGGAAGGGAAACTGCATAGAAGAGGGAGTAAGAAATATCTCCATACACATGCTCTTTTCCTAGCTCTAAGCCTTAGGTCTATCTCAAGTATAGGACTGCTTGAGTACATGGTGCTGGCCTTTGAGTCAGATGACTGGATGAAGGGGAATTTCTTTCTAAATTTCCATCTTGAAATGCATGATGATGGAAAATCAATATCCTAAGTGATGTATGATAAGCATTCAAGTATGTTCAGCATTTTTCTCTAACAAGTGATTTAACAAACTCATGGAATCTTGCTGTAGTTTACTTGGTTCCTCTCCAGTTAATTGATATTCTTGCTAGTAGTTTCTACTCACTCTAGAGATGTGCTGTATTACATGCGTCTTTATGCATCTTTCAATTTGTACAATTTTACTCCAACATAATTAGTATGTGAGACTCAGGCAGAGGTGCCAGAGATGCTCATGCACAGTCATAGGGATGAATATGTTTAATAAATCTTTCATGTGCATTTATTATGCACATACCATGGGTACTGGGCATATAATTCTGAGCCAAACACACATGATCCTTACCTTCATGAGACTTAAACAGTCTAGTGGGGGAAGATAGAAGTTAAAGAAATAACTACCTAAATAAACATAAATTAAGAATTATGAAAATTTTGAAAATTAAGAATTTTCAAAGGAAAAGTATTTATATTCATCTTGTTCTGAGTTCAAAAATGTCTCTGAGAATTGGGACCTAGAGTTAAACATTACAGATTAATAATAATAGCAGGGCCTACATAAGATTAATTTTTTAGCCCAGAAGCTAAAAATAAGTCCATGTATTAGGGCAGTTATTTAATGTAGCAGAATATCTGAAAGAAATGATAGCTGTTATAAAGATATTCTGATAAAATTTTTAAACTATTTCTAAGGAAATTTTCTTTCAAGAATATTGCTTTATTCAAGTATTCTTTTTATTCTTAATGTTTTAAAAAGTTTACTAAAGCACAAGAAGAAAATATTCACATATAGATTCATTTGAAATTCACTTTCTTAATATTCTCTAGCTTGATAAAAATATATGAGTCTGACGAACAAAAGTATAACTTCTGTGCATGATTGATCATGGTTGCTAAACCAAGAAGGGTCAGAGTGATTTAACTATTTAAATTTTTTTCTTGTTGTGGACTCTTCTTTTTCTCATGGCCACTAGGGCTGAAGTAGCTTAGCTTTAACACTATTTGACGTCAGTTCGGAGAAGGCAGTGGCAACCCACTCCAGTACTCTTGCCTGGAAAATCCCATGGAGGGAGAAGCCTGGTAGGCTGCAGTCCATGGGGACGCTAAGAGTTGGACACGACTGAGCGACTTCAATTTCACTTTCACTTTTCACTTTCCTGCATTAGAGAAGGAAATGGCAACCTACTCCAGTGTTCTTGCCTGGAGAATCCCAGGGATGGGCGAGCCTGGTGGGCTGCCTGTTTATGGGGTCGCAGAGAGTCGGACACGACTGAAGCGACTTAGCAGCAGTAGCAGCAGCAGCATGCAGTTAGAGCTGTTGTACTGATACCCGAAAATGAGACTTTTGTTTGGTTGGTGAATCTTGTGGCAGATCCTGAAATTTCCTGTTAAATCAGTGGTCAGGCTGAACTTCAGACAGTTTTGATGTGTGGAGATCCATTTCTGTGAGAACATTATGAAAAACAGACCTGTGCTACAGGGATGACCTAGGAGAAAAGAGCTGGTGCTATTACCAGGGGAAATCTGAACACAATGACAGATGCAACCCGTGGAGACAAACCTACCGTGGGCAGATTTATCCTTAAATGTATTAGGACATCAATAAAAATGAAGTTTCTATATCTTTGTATTAAGATGAGAAAAAATTTATATATTTATGAGAAAACAAAACTATTTTTAATTTCCATTGAAATTAGTTTGCCTACATTCTAGCTTATTGGATGTTACTGTGAGTAGTTCTTAGATATCTTATCAGGTGTCATGCTCCAGGGTATAATCTATTCCTCACTGTTTCTAGAAAATAAGATTTTCTCCAATTATATAAATTCATTACACTATGAGTTGAAAGGCAATTTCTATTTTCCTCCGAAGCATCAGACATGATAACTTTGCTCTTTGTTAAATGATGAACTCTTCTCATTTGTTTTCAGAAATAATTGATGGTTTTTAAAAATCTGTAAGGAGAAAAGTGAACAATTTTCCTCTTTAATACTATGCACTTTTGTTTCTTTTTTTTTTGAAGTGTGGCTGGTAAAGAGGATAATACAGACACTGACCAAGAGAAAAAAGAAGAAAAGAATATTTCAGAAAGAGAAAACATTGAATTAGAAGTTGTAAGTATGAAAACATGAACCGGGAACTTTGAGTCCCTAGATTAGGTTATTCTTGGTTGCTGATAACTATGCTAACCTGTATGTAGAAAAGAGAATCAGTTATCATGCATCCATTTTAAACTGTTTTCTTGAGGATTTCTTTTCTTCAGAAATGTGAGCTATGAAATATTAGCAACTTATAGTCTTATGCGTTATGAAAACATTTTCTAAGGGATGATAGAATACTAAGAGATAAAGTACTCTTTGATTTAAGACAAAGTTTTTATAAAATAACCTTAAAATTGTATATTGATTTATTTTAACAAGAAGTGAAATTTTTATGCTCTTATACTTCATAATCACAGTCTCTCTTTTTTGTATTTATTCAGTGAGACTTTATTGCAAATTTTAATATGTGAAGTATTATAATAGAGGTGGGGCAAAATTAAATCATACTGCTACGCACACTCCATAATATTGAGGGAAAAAGAAAAATTCTAACTGACTTTTATTTTTTTGTTTTTTCTTTATTTTATTTTATTTATTTTTTACTGAAATGTGGTTGCTTTACAATATTGTTCATTTCTGCTGTACAGCAGAGTGAGTTAGTTATATATATCCATATATCCACTCTTTTTTAGATATCTTTCCCATTTAGGTCACCATAGATCATTGAGTAGACTTCCATTTGGTATACAGTAGGTTCTCATTAGTTATCTGTAGTATATATATATGTCTATCCCTATCTTCCAAATCATCCCACCTCTCCTCACCTCCTTGGTAACCATACATTTGTTCTCTTCATCTATGATTCTGTATCTGCTTTACAAATAAGTTCATCTATATCATTTTTCTAAATTCCATATATGTGTATTAATATACTATATTTTTTCTTTCTAACTTACTTCACTCTATATGACATTCTCTAGACCACCCATATCTCTGCAAATGGTACTATTTTGTTCTTTTTTTATGACTGAGTAATATTCCATTGTATATATGTACCACATTTTTTTATCCATTCCTCTGCCAATGGACATTTAGATTGTCACCATGTCCTGGCTATTACATATAGTGCTACAATGAACAGGGAGCATGAATCTTTTTGAATTATGATTTTCTCCAGATATATGCTTAGGAGTGGGATTGGTAGGTCATATGATAGCTCTTTTGTTAGTTTTTTAAGGAACCTCCATTCTGCTCTCTATAGTGCCTGTACCAATTTACATTCCCACCAATAGCATAAGCGAGTTCCCTTTCCTCTATACCTTCTCCAGCATTATTGTTTGTAGATTTTTTTCATGATAGCCAGTCTGACCAGTGTGAGATTTTGCATTTCTCTGATAATTAGTGAAGTTGAGCATCTTTTCATGTGTTTGTTGACCTTCTGTATGTCTTTTTTGGTGAAATTTCTATTTAAGTCTTCCAACCATTTTTGATTGGATGGTTCGTTTTTTGATATTAATATTTAGCTTCATGAGCTCTGTATATTTTGGAGATTAATCCTTTGTCAGTTGCTTCATTTGCAAATATTTTATCCCATTCTTAGGGCTGTCTTTTTGTTTATGGTTTCCTTTGCTGTGCAAAAGTTTTTAAGTTTAGTTAGGTTTCATTTGTTTATTTTTGTTTTTGTCTTCATTAGTCTAGGCAGTTGATTGAAAAAGATCTTGCTGTGATTTATGTCAAAGAGTGTTTTGCCTATATTTTCCTCTAAGTGTTTTATAGTATCTGGTCTTATATTTAGGTTTTTAATCCATTTTGAATTTATATTTCTGTATAGTAACAGACAGTGTTCTAGTTTCATTCTTTTACATGCAGCACCATTTATTGAAGAAACTGTCTTTTCCCCACTGTATATTCTTGCCTCCTTTGTCATAGATTAAGTGGCTGTAGGTCTGTGGGTTTATTTCTGAACTTCCTATCCTGTTCCATTGATCTATATGTCTGTTTCTATGCCAGTACCATACTGTTTTGATGACTGTAGCTGTGTAGTATAGTCTGAAGTCAGGAAGCCTGATTCTTCCAGCTCTGTTCTTTCTCAAGATTACTTTGGGTATCCGAGGTCTTGTGTTTCCATACAAATTGTAAAATTTTTTTCTTCTAATTCTGTTGTGTAGTCTCTCTTAATGAGGTAATCAGTTTACTTTGTCAATATTGTGCTATTTATAGACACTTTTTACATCACATTTTAGGAAGAAAGTCAAGAAGTGAGTGATCATGAAGATGAGGAAGAGGAAGAGGAGGAAGAAGAAGATGACATTGAAGGGGGTGAAAGCTCTGATGAATCAGATTCTGAATCAGATGAAAAAGGTATTTGTCCTCTGGTGCAAGGACAAAAATTTATTTTGGGAAATTGTTTAAAACATGACAGAAAAATCTTAGCACTCTCCATCTTATCCTTGTATGCCCTCCAAGACTCATGTTCATCTCTTATTGTAGTTAGTCATTATATGACTTCCATTTTTATTTGGAACCAGTGGTATTTCTTGTCCTTGACCAATGTGAACACTCTTTATCTTGTTGCCACTTTTTTAGTTTTGGGTATATTCAGGATATTTTCCTTACAGCTGCCAGGTGAATACTTGAATGTAGAGATGATTTTCATGCTTTGATTATAGCCTATCCAGTATTTTTTCTTTTTTTCCTTTATACTAGCCAATTATCAAGCAGACTTAGCAAACATTACTTGTGAAATTGCAATCAAGCAAAAGCTGATTGATGAACTAGAAAATAGCCAGAAAAGACTGCAGACACTGAAAAAACAGTATGAAGAGAAGCTAATGATGCTACAACATAAAATTCGGGACACACAGCTTGAAAGAGACCAAGTGCTTCAAAACTTAGGTAAGAATTATATTTAATTCAAATTAAAGTTCAGAGTAAATTGTCACACTGGATTTTTATCTTCTCTTCCTTTACAGGAAAAATATTATATTAGAAGTCACATTAAATGCTAATTTATCTGATGATGTTAAATATTACTGTTCATTTTTATTTTTTATGCTGGTATCTGTCTAGACTATTTTTTTTCCCCAAAGTTGTGGCTAATTGTTTTAATGCCTTGATTTATGCTGGGAACTTTTTTTAAATTAGAAAGATAAAAATTCAATGGCTGTTAAGTAAGAATCAATATTAAAAGAGAGAGTAATTGAAAGACACCCTGGCCTCCTGAGGTTTGTATTTGGGAGGTAGTTCTTCTCTAAGGTCATGAATTATAAATCTGTAAAATAAATATCTGTATCTCACAAAAACAAATACAAATATTGTTTGGTCATTTAGGCTCAATGGAATCTTACTCAGAAGAAAAGGCAAAAAAAGTGAGGTCTGAATATGAAAAGAAACTACAAGCCATGAATAAAGAACTGCAGAGACTTCAGGCAGCTCAGAAAGAGCATGCAAGGTTGCTTAAAAATCAGTCCCAATATGAAAAACAATTGAAGAAATTACAGCAGGATGTGATGGAAATGAAGAAAACTAAGGTATTGATTATATTTTCAATTAATGTTTGATGGTAATACTTGTGTCATTTGGGACCAAAAAAATTATTGTGGTTCTTTCTGTATTCTGTATTCTTTCTGTAACCTAGAAATGATGCACTTCCTTTTGGCAGTTAGTAGTTGTTTCCTATAGTTATCCATTATCAGAGTCTTTCTTTGAAATGGCTAAAAATCATGTAGTCAGTAGGACTTCTCTGACTTTAATGGATATTTATCTTTATTTTCTTAAAACTCTTATAGATTAGCAAAAGTAAAAATATTTCAAACATGCAAAAAGTCAGAGATAAAAACAATGAACAATATATTCAGTGTCTAGTTTAAGGTATTAAATATTACAGATATGTGCAAAACCTCCTATATATCCATTCCTGATCATAGTCTCCTTTCCCTTAGAGGTAGCTATCTTGAATTTGGTGGTTATTGCTCCCATGCATAAAAAACTGCAAGTTTTTTTCCCTTGACCAAAGAGAGTATGTGAATTCTTATCTGTTATTGTTTTTGTTTTAGAATAGATTATTCTTAACATTTTGCCATGAAAATCAATGTAGTTTCCTTAAAATAGGAAGTGTGGAAATGATTGAAAAAGTCATTAGGTTATTATGTTGTATAGTTGCTGATGACAACAAAAATAGCTAAAATCACAAGTGCTTACTATGTGCCAGGCACAGTTATAGGCACAAGGTGGGTATAAACTCATTGAATTCTCAAAGGAATCCAATCCCATAGAAATATTCAGTTCAGTTCAGTTCAGTTCAGTCACTCAGTCATGTCCGACTCTTTGTGATCCCATGAATCACAGCACGCCAGGCCTCCCTGTCCATCACCAACTCCCGGAGTTCACTCAAACTCATGTCCATCGAGTTGGTGATGCCATCCAGCCGTCTCATTCTGTCATCCCCGTCTCCTCCTGCCCCCAATCCCTCCAAGCATCAGGGTCTTTTCCAATGAGTCAACTCTTTGCATCAGATGTCCAAAGTATTGAAGTTTCAGCTTTAGCGTCAGTCCTGCCAATGAACACCCAGGACTGATCTCCTTTAGGATGGACTGGTTGGATCTCCTTGCAGTCCAAGGGACTCTCAAGAGTCTTGTCCAACACCACAGTTCAAAAGCATCAATTCTTTGGTGCTCAGCTTTCTTCACAGTCCAACTCTCACATTCATACATGACCACTGGAAAAACCATAGCCTTGAATAGATGGACCTTTGTTGGCAAAGTAATGTCTCTGCTTTTGAATATGCTATCTAGGTTGGTCATAACTTTCCTTCCAAGGAGTAAGTGTCTTTTAATTTCATGGCTGCAGTCAACATCTGCAGTGATTTTGGAGCTCAAAAAAATAAAGTCTGACACTGTTTCCACTGTTTGCCCATCTATCTGCCATGAAGTGATGGGACCAGATGCCATGATCTTATACGTTAGAAAACCAAAGCCCGGAGTGGTTAAGTAACTAGTTCAAGGTCACACAGCTACCGATAATAAGTTAAATACCAAAAACTTATTCTAGCAATAAAACCCCTGGATTGAATATAAAAAGCTTAGAACAGTAAGTAATTTAATATAAATATTAATATGTTAAAAAGGGCTTCCCTGGTAGCTCAGAGAGTAAAGTGTCTACCTGCAATGTGGGAGACCTGGGTTTTATCCCTGGGTCAGGAAGATCCCCTGGAGAAGGAAATGGCAACCTACTCCAGTACTCTTGCCTGAAAAGTTCTGTGGATGAAGGAGCCTAGTAGGCTACAGTCCATGGGATCTCAAAGTCGGACACGACTGAGCAACTTCACTGGTTCACTGGATTAATATGTTAGAAGTGTTTTCAAAATATAAATACATTAATCTTACAAAAATAGGAACTGACCTTTTAACATGTTGCAAAACTCCACATTTTTTCTTGTTCAGTATTCAGAATCCTGAGTATACTTCCATACATATGATTTATTTAATGAATATTGTAAAAGGGTAATCACAGTAGATGTATTTACCTAATACTTTAGGTTCGCTTAATGAAACAAATGAAAGAAGAACAAGAAAAAGCCCGAATGACAGAATCTAGAAGAAACAGAGAGATTGCTCAACTGAAAAAGGATCAACGTAAAAGAGAGGTGAGTGGACTCAGTTATGTAAAAATACTGTATGTCAATAATATTGTTCAATAAATGGAAGATATTTTTTGATAACTTTATTAAAAAGAGGGACAATAAAGCATTTTTATATATGGCATTTATTATAGTAATTCAATATAAAAGTTTATGAAAAACAGTTTAATATTACTATAAGTTTTATTGGAGGCTTATCCTAGATGATCAGATGGAAGAAAGTGGCAAATAATAATTGATTATTTCTAGGGAGACCAAGGAAGTAGTTGCAGTAAAATAGTGATTTTTAACGTGGTTCCAAAGACAGAGATTCTTATGAATGTCCCTTAACTAATAACCAGACTTCACTAGAAGAGACTTTACTAAGGGCTATACAAATTTTTGTATTATTTGACCCAAGAATTATGTTTCTATGAACTCAGACTAAGCAAATAATTTAAACTAAGAAAAATTACATTACAGTATGTTAAAATCTTCACTTTAGGTTATTTGTAGTAATGAAAAATGTAAAACCAACTAAGATGTGTGACAGTAGAGGTGACAGTTAAATAAATTATAATTCATTCCATTTAAGGGTATTTATTCATCTGTTAACAATTAGGATTTGGAAACTGCATAGTAAAATGAAAAATGACTATGCTTTAACATTAAGCGTAAAGTAACATTTTATATATGAATGCTTATTTACAATGACAGAAAAATTTAAAAGATGCATATCAATATGCTAAATTTTGTTGTATTAAAATTATAGGTTCTAGTTGATTGGATTTTTTTTCCCAAATTTTTGACAATATAGTTATTTATGACTTTTTTTTTAAAGGAGCCATTACCTTCTTTACCACAATATCAATTAGGTTCCAGCCTTTGTTCCATTTTTCTCACCCAACTTCTTCTAAATTCTCCCTGAATAAAACATGAATATACAAGATATTTTAGAAAACAGAAATCTGTTTTGTGAGCTTAAGATGAAATTAGGGAGCTAGAGAATGACTAATGAGATAGAAAAATAAATATGTTAGTCAGATGACTCCCATATTTATAACTATATATATTTATTAATTTTCCTAAGATATTAATGTATTTTAATAATCAGTCTATTTTATCATTTTTAATACCTGGTGATTTTATATCTTGTTTATGTTAGTACATTGTTACTGAAATCAGGTAGAATCACACTCTAGCATATGGTCTGTTCTTTTTTTCCTGCTTTTTAAAAAATTGATAAAACTCATATGCCATAAAATTCAGTTTTAACCTATAAAATTCAAATATTTAGTATGTTCACAAATTTGTACAACAATCACCATTCCATAACATTTTCATCACTCTGAAAAGAAACCCCAGACCAATTAGCAATTACTTGCATTCCTCTCCCTGGCTCCTGACAGCAACTAATCTACTTCCTGCCTATGTATTTGCCTATTCTAGACATTTTGTATACGTGGAATCATACAATATGTAGCCTTTTGTGTCTGGCTTCTTTCATTTAGTATATTTTGAAGGTTTATCCATGTTATAGCATATATCAGTAGTACATTTTTTTTTAATGACTATATGTACCAAGCACATTTTGCTAATCCATTCTTCAATTGTTGGGGATTTTGGTTGTTTTGACTTTTAGGCTATTTATTTCATTTTTAATGAAATTCTTTAGTGACAGGCATGATTTCCTTACAGTGTATGCTACCTACTTCTTTATTACTAAGTTGGACACAACGATTAAACAACAACATATGGTGTATAGAGAGATCAATATTGAACAATTAATTCCCAGGACTGAACTTTTGCATTTTATCCACACATATGATGTCTCTTTTCTGGCTAATCATATAAAAAGCTACCATTTCAGACTTTTTCCTCTCTTTAATTTGTTGCTTTGTGTGCATATTCTACTCCTGTCTAAAGTGTTTCTTGTAATATTCAATTTGAACCCTCAGAGAACCAAATATGTTGTGTATGTCATACAAAAATTATGAATGAGCTTGAGATTTGATTTTTAATATGAAGAAATTAAATTTAGTAACAAGCTTGAAACTATAGGTTAATTTTAGTTTTGGATAGTTCATTAATTTAAAAAGATTTATTAGCTTTTCTTCCATGTCTATTATTGTATAGGCAAGGTGTCACAGTGATAAGACAGAGTCCTTTTCTCAACAAATTCCTATCTGATAAGATAAGAATATATATATACTTGGAATGAATCATCTATTTGAATTTGGGATGCACAACATAGAGAGCTATTTGTTACATCACAGAGTTGAAGTCCTAGAAGAGATGTTTGTGATCAAGTCCAAGTCCAAAGCTTTGCCCATGATCACAGAGTTAAATAAATGACAGAACCAGAACATGTTTTATTTTTAGTCCAAAACTATTTCCTAAATTATGTCCCTGTAAAATGGCTTAAAGTAATTAATAATTTTCTTTATCATATAGACTACCTAGAAACAAATTGGTAGCCAGTTAATTTTATTGACCAATATAGTATTTCCAAAGTTATTATAAAGTGCTAATACAATTAATATATGTTCTCTCTATATTTAAACCAGAGTTTATAATTATTGTATACCTTGTAATACAAGGTATTGTATTGAAAATATCTATTGAAAATATTCTAAACTGTGTTTCTTCCTGTTCATGCCTCAGCCAGCAACCAAAACAGAAATGAGATATTTGTGAAGTGTTTAGGAAGATACTTGCATATAGTAAGCCCTTTATTGCTGCTGTGTTGTGTTTAGTCACTCAGTTGTGTCCTGCTCTTTGTGACCCCATGGACTGTAGCCCACCAGCCTCCTCTGTCCATGGGATTCTCCAGGCAAGAACACTAGAGTGTGTTGCCATGCCCTCTTCCAGGGGATCTTCCTGACCCAAGGATAGAACTTGTGTCTCTTTATGTCTCCTGCACCGGGAGGTGGGTTCTTTAACTCTAGTGCCACCTGTGAAATCCATAGTAATGGATGCAAGGTGATAATTAGCTCAGATGCTGCTGAGAATTCTTACAGTTCCCAGTGAAATGGGACAGTGAAAATAAAGAAGTAAGAAGTATTTTATCTTTCAGTTTACTATTTTAACTTATTCAATATTATTTTATAGCATCAACTTAGACTTCTAGAAGCCCAAAAAAGAAACCAAGAAGTGGTTCTTCGTCGCAAAACAGAAGAGGCAAGTAGACCATTTGGAGGAAACATTCTGGCTTTGAAATAAATGATGTATTTCTATAGATTGAAAATGAGTCAGTCTCCATTGCTATTTCAGGTTACAGCTCTTCGTCGGCAAGTAAGGCCCATGTCAGATAAAGTGGCTGGAAAAGTCACTCGGAAGTTGAGCTCATCTGATACTCCTGTTCAGGACACAGGTTTCAGTGCAGCTGCTGTAGAAACAGATGCATTAAGAGCTGGAGCCCAGCAAAAAATGAGAATTCCTGTGGCAAGAGTCCAGGCCATACCTACACCCACGGCAAATGGAACCAGGTAAGCATGTTCTTCTGTTCCTACTGATGTAATATTTACATCACTGGATGTTGGACTTAAATGAAAAATAGCTCATCATTTGGCATCACATAATCAAACAAGCACATAACTATGTTTGTATGTTTTTATATGATTATAGAAAAAAATATCAAAGGAAAGGATTGACTGGCCGAGTGTTTACTTCTAAAACAGCTCGCATGAAGTGGCAGCTTCTTGAACGCAGGGTCACAGACATCATCATGCAGAAAATGACTATTTCCAATATGGAGGCTGATATGAATAGGCTGCTCAAGGTGTGAAAAGTAGAAAGTAGATTTGCACTCTCTCAGCTGTTAATTTTTGTTTTCTACATTTGTTTGCTGGGTAAATTGAATACTTGCCAAGCTGTGTTCTTTTGGGGGTGTGGTGATTGCATTGTGTATGAATAGATGAACATCTTTTTTTTTTTAATTGTAGTAAGAACAGATGCCATGAGCTCTACCCTCTTAATATACATTTAAAAATGTATAGCACAGTGTTGTCAAGTATAAGCACAGTGTTGTAAAGAATTCTATAACTTACTCATCTTATATAACGGAAAATTTATATCCACTGAACAGTAACTCCCCATTTCCTCTTCCTCAATCCCCAGTAACCACCATTCTATGTACTGCTTCTATGAGTTTGACTATTTAGATGCTTCTCAGAAGTGGGATCCTGCAGGATTTACCCCTTCTGTAACTCACTTATTTCATTTGGCATAAAGTTCTCAAGATCCGAGATGAACATAATTTCTTAAAGTCTAATCTGTTTTCTCAATAGCAACGGGAAGAACTCACAAAAAGACGAGAGAAACTTTCAAAGAAAAGGGAAAAGATAGTCAAGGAGAATGGAGAAGGAGATAAAAATGTGATTAACATCAATGAAGAGATGGAGTCATTAACTGCTAATATAGATTATATCAATGACAGTATTTCTGATTGTCAAGCCAATATCATGCAGATGGAAGAAGCAAAGGTTTGTAACTAAGAAAAATGTTTAATGAGAAGTATTTTTGTATTTTTGTCATTAAAAGCACTTTGAATTTTTATATAAAGGGATATTTTAATCTATGGTTTAATATAATTCTCAGGTTTTGCATGTATACTCTTCCTGCCTGCTTTCTAGATTTCTCTGCTGATTGTGTGATGTTATTTATCATTGATAAAACATATTTATCATTTATTAATCCATCTTGAATTCTTAACTGCTTAAATGTTTTATCTTTTAAACTAGACCATATGTTTCTTAGAGTAGGGATTTTTTTATGCTTTTCTGAGAAGTCTCATTAGCTAATCCAATAATATCAAATAAATGCATGAAGCAATAGGGTTTGTCTTCTGTTAAACACATTCAGCTCAAGGTAATGATCCATCATATGCTGGTTTGATGCAGGAAGAAGGAGAAACATTGGATGTCACTGCAGTCATTAATGCTTGCACACTTACAGAAGCCCGATACCTTCTAGATCACTTCCTGTCAATGGGCATCAATAAGGTAAGATCTAACCACACTCTTACTGAAAAACCTAAGCTTTTGTTCATTCATTACAGTTTTATCTTTTTCTAATGACCCTTTCCTTTGTAATAAGGAGGAAGATTATTTTACAATGGAAAGTGTTCCTTTTATCTTTCTTTAGAGTTAAGAAAAGTCAGGAGTATTTACATCAATTCCATTAGCTTCTCATCTATTCCGCTTGTGTATTAGAACAGGTAAACAACTTAATCATTTCTTTTTTGCTTTAACAAAAGAAAAGGTAAAAGAAAAATCTCTTAGTGTGCAAACAAACTCAGTGTTATAATTTTGATTTAATAATGACTCTTTACAACTCAAAAAGTCAGGAAAAAATACATTTGCACTCTCCTTATCTTAAGCAATTTCTGCTTAAATGTTATTAAAGATGATAATGATTTCTGACTTACCTTTTTTCTTCACATTGAGACTGTGCTATACCTTTAGTTTTGTTCTCTTGCTTAATCCTTACAATGTATATGGAATAAATATTATTTGTATTATTTTGAATATGAGGAAACTGAGGATCAGGAAGATTCTGATAATAGTCAGGAAGATTCCTCTGATACTAATAGCTAGCCAACACTTGCTCAGGGTCACTGAATTTGCAAGCAGAAGAGCTAGGATGAATCAAGATCTATCTAATGTCAAATCTGACATCATATGCATTTGTCATTTGATACGGATCTTCATGCAGTTGATTCTGTTTTGTGTCATCTAAGATACATTTTTTTTTTATTGGGGGGAATGTTATAGGGTCTTCAGGCTGCCCAGAAAGAGGCTCAAATTAAAGTACTTGAAGGTCGGCTTAAACAAACTGAAATAACCAGTGCTACACAAAACCAGCTCTTATTCCATATGTTGAAAGAGAAAGCAGAATTAAATCCTGAGCTAGATGCTTTACTAGGCCATGCTTTACAAGGTAATTTGGATTGAATTTTAGTTAAATACATTGCATGGTAACTTTGCTCTTTGAGTATGCTATACTCTACCTCTTTCCTCTATAGCTTGACTGAATAGATGCTGTATTTACTTATGCTTTTAATAATTATTCCTTTTTTAATTTGCATGTATAAATTTGGGGGGGTATAATTATTGTCACTACAAGAAATGATTAGTAACTTAAAAATACTTACTTAGCATTATTAAGCAAATAATTTTTATGAATTAAAAAAGATCAACAATGTTTCTGAGTTGGTTGTTTAAATTATTAACCAAGCTTCATTACTTTATTCTGCATATCTAACTGTCTTAAAAATAAATGTATAAGTGTTTGCTATGGCATCTATTCTACATATCTTATAAATGGTACATAATCTTGTTTTATGTGAGAGTTCTTAACATTGGATCTGTTTTGATTGGAGTATTGCTTTTTGTTTCCTTTTTGCTGTTATTTATACAGATCTAGATAGCATACCATTAGGTAAGTATGTTTAGCTTTCTGTGTACCCTACAGCTGCATGAATTACTAATTGTTCATGTACACTAATTGTGGTACATCTTATTTAAAACATTTTTATTGACAGCCAGCTGGTTTTTGCATGATCTTTTTTGAAATGTATCTGTGACCACAAACATACTAAGTCTTTTGTCTTACACATTTCTTGATTTTTAAATTCTTAGATGTTTAAAGAAGTATAGTTTTCTATTTTATTATTTGAACTTCAGTTTTGGCTCTAGTTTCATAAACCCTTCTTTCTATTTCTTGTAGGAAAAAATGGGATATATATTCCTATTTAGTTTTTAAATCTCTCCATGAATTTGTCATTTTACCCTCATAAATATCTTTCTGTGTTATATATCTTTTATATATAATGTCTTTGGTTTATTTTTGATAGATTCTCAGCTATTCTTAAATTTTATAGAATTAAGTACATATATTCTAATATTGTAAGTTGAATAAAGCTGCTGCTGCTGCTGCTGCTGCTAGGTCGCTTCAGTCGTGTCCGACTCTGTGCGACCCCATAGACGGCAGCCCACCAGGCTTCCCGTCCCTGGGATTCTCCAGGCAAGAACACTGGAGTGGGTTGCCATTTCCTTCTCCAATGCATGAAAGTGAAAAGTGAAAGTGAAGTCGCTCAGTCATGTCTGACTCTAGAGACCCCATGGACTGCAGCCTACCAGGCTCCTCCGTCCATGGGATTTTCTAGGCCAAAGTACTGGAGTGGGGTGCCATTGCCTTCTCCGTGAATAAAGCTATCCAAAGAATTTTACATGAATGGATTAAAATAATATTTATAATTATAATATGTTCAAGTTAGAAAGAGCTTAAGAAATATTTGAGTATTGAGATTTTCTAGCTCTTGCATCTATAATATTCATGTGAACTATGCTCACCCATGAATAATATCTGAGCTTCTCCTGGCAGTTATATATATATATATATGAAAGATCAGGAGTATCAGGGTGATTTTGCAATTCTCCCGAATGATTATTTTTGAACAGTTTTTATTTAAAATTATTTCAAAATCTGATCCTAACTTTTTTTCCTAATCACACAGCTGTCAAAAGTTTTCTAAAATATTTTTCTTGAAGGAGAGGAATGTAGCTAAAAGATTAATGCAATTACCTCTCTGGGTCATTAAACAGTCTATGGATCTGAATTTATTTTAAATGGTAGACTGTTACACAAATAAAATACTTGAGCTGTTTGATATTATTAGACCTTTCTTAGTTTACCCTGTGTGTTAAATCTCAAAATAATATTTCCTTGAGATCAACTCAATAATATAGATGTGGACTTTTAACCTGCTCAAGCTATAACAAAGACAGGTAGAAAAAATTTTGATTATATTAAAGAACCATGTTAAGGCTGCCAAAATTCCTGGAATATAATGAGAATTTTTGCCATTCCATATGTTATTAAGCATATTTCCTCTCCTCTTCCTCTTCACTCTCCTTCTTTTTGTTCTTCCCACCCCCTCCTCTGCCTTTTCTTTGTTCTTCTTCATCTTAGTGGCTCAACTTGAAGTAATAAGTTAATTCTTATTTAAGTCTATTATCTCTTTTAACTTGGAAGAAAAAAATCAATGTCCTCTTTGATGTCGTTTTGTGCAGAAAATATTAAACTGTTATTTGATGAGTGTTGTTGCTTTTTCACAACTTTCAATTGTCTGTAGCTTAAAGAAGGGTTAAAACAGAGAAGAGGAACACATTCAACTGATAACAACCTGTTACTCATGGCATAAATTTTCCCTGAGGCCATAATCTAGACCCAGAAGTGCTTGGAAGAAAAGCATAGAAGGAGAAAAACATGGAAGTAAATACAGACAAACTAGATGGTCATATGTACATTGCTTTAAAACAATTTTTTTTTGTTTAATTTCAATTTATCTCGAGCTTCGGGCTGAGTGCTGGGATTCAAACATAAGATACAGAATCTTGCTCTCGTGGACTATACCTTACTGAGAGTGACAGGGAAGAGACTTGAGATATGTACAGGGAGTTATGGGATCACAGAATGGGGCTACCTAACAAAAATGGAGGAGTTGATGAAGGCTTTCTGGAGCTGGTAAAATCTGAGCTGAAACATAAAGGAAGAAAAAGATTTAGCTAGGCAAGAGACAAGGTAGAAGGGGGCTAGGCAGAAGAGTCACTCTTGGCAGGGAGTAAGGTAAAGCATGGACATTTAGCCACAACATTATATTTATGAAGACTTCAAGCAGGTTGTTGCCCTAGAGCAGCAAGTATGTGGCTTGGGATGATGAACATAAGGTTAGAGGCCAGTACTCCATGCTAATAGGTGTGTCTTGTTGTAGCCATTGAAAAACATCTTTATTTTCCCCTTCTTATTCCTCCACCTGTGTTTATGTTGTTGTTCCTAGGATCTTTCTCTACCTTTAGGAGTTTGCTAGAAGATTCAAGGGTCTCAGTGTACAATTATATTCATGGCAAGGATTAATGAGAGCAATGTAAGGATACACAACAGTATTATAAAGGAAAAGATGCAGATGGAGTAAGGAAGAATCCATATCTAGGCTTTCTTATGCTCTTTTCCTTCCAGGAAGCATCACACAGAGTATACATTTCTCTCTGGAATGAAAGTGCAGCAACATGAGTGCATTGTTCACATCCAGGGAATTCCATTAGACACTCAGCACCTGAGGTTTTTACTGGGTACTAGTCACATACATTCCTTTTATATAGTAGTACCAGAATTCCAGATTCTGGAAGGAAAGCAGGAATTCTCAGCATAAGCCATATTGTTTGCACACATATTCTAGGTGTAATGAACTATATTAGTTAACTGGTGACTGGAGAAATTCTGAGAGCCAAGTTTCCAGATAACAAAGTCCAACTTTGCAAGAACGCCTTTCTAAGGATAGTAGTCTTGGGCTGCTATTGTTACCCAGTCCAGACTCCTTCTGATCGCTGCACAACAGACCAATTAACTAAGAGATGAGATGTTGAGGCAAGGAATACGACTTTACTCAGAAATCTGGCTGACTGAGAAGATGGCAGACTAACATCTCAAAATAATCATCTTATCAGGATCTGCATGCCAGGTTCTTTTATAGAACAGAAATGGGGAAAGGTGAGGGAATAAAGTAAAAAGACCATTAACCTTGCAAACATCACCTGGAATGGCCAGTCTTGGGGAGGGGATATGTCAATTTCTTGCTTTCTATAGTCATCCATAGGTGGACAGGATCCTGAATAAAGGCATTTTGGTTTAACATTCAAGCAGAGGGGCAGGATTCCCTGAGGCAGGCCATTATGTATGGACAGTATACTTTTAGTGAAAAAAATCAACAGTAAGCAAAGGTTAAGGTAAAATAAACAGATCTAATGTGGAGTCATAATTGACTCTTCCCTGCAACACTATGTCAACTCTTTTCCATACGTATTTATATTAATATAAGACTTTAATAATAACTGGTTAGCTTCTAGTGACGTGAGATTATGCAACTATGTACTGATATGGATGACTTTAAGACATTTTGGAGTTTTAAATCTCACTGCTTTTAGTTTTAATGCTTAACAATGAGAAAAGAAGCTGACACTGGGCTGGAATTATGTTCTTAAGAGTTGAAAGTAGAGCAGTGAGATGATGGCATATCCTGCTGCCCAGACGGATATAGTGCCACAGGCAAAGCTCAGGCCTGAAGAGGTGTGTGATTTGGTGAACGTCTCAGTGAAGGGCTCTATCTTCTGGCTAGGTTAGTTATGCCAAACTGTAATCATCTCTGAATAAAGCATACATGCATATGCAGGAGCTAAGTAGTTTTTACTAAACACTTACATGATGTTTGATACTCTACCTGGTTTCATCATTCCTTACAGGAAAATTACTAGTTAATCTTAGCCTGCTTTTATATATGGGAAAATAAAGACTAGATTTGTCATTTCTTTCCATTTTCTGTGTTATTAACTAATTCCATTACATTAGCACTCAATATCCTGTCTGTGAAGCACATCCCCCAGCCTCTAAGTATGGGCTTGAGATACACATTGCCCTCAAGACCACCATTTTCCTCATTTCAAAAAGCAAACTCCTTTTTTGTGGGTCCTATTAGATGGGCTCCATTTTAGATAATGCTATCATTTATTACTGAATTTCTATCCAGTTGTCTGCTAAACAGTGAGGAAGAAGGGGAGCATCTGAGAAAGGAATTAAGAATATGATTTATGAGCATAATACACATGTATGATATAAAAGTAAAAGTTAAAAGAGATTAATCCTACATATTTTAATTAACATATATTACTGAAAATATTGCCTTTAGTTTTGTGATGCGGCTTTATAATAAATTGTATAAGTTTTGGAACTTTGCGCCTGTGTTAGGGCTCACTGACGTTTTAAATTATTCACTTTAAGTGGATGTTTTATTTACTGACTTCCTACTAGTTTTATATGTTTGCCTTTTTCTCTCTTTTCATCAGTGTGCTACTGTTTTGAAATAGCAGTGGTTTGTTTGTATTTATTTATAAAACTATTGCATGGAAACCTATAGTTTTAGTCTTCTGTGTACATGTGAATGAGCTGCATGCTGATGTGTAACTTCTGAATACCTTCACACACACATACTCTCGTTCTACTTGAAAACAAAAATAAAAATAGAAGACAATCTATAAGTACATTGGAATACTAATAAAATACAACATATATGTTTACACTTAGGTATTTTTTGATGTTGCCTCAGGAGATTAAAGGGAGCTTGTGCAGCATTTACTTTAATCTTTCATGTTTTACTCAATGGTTTTTCATACATGGAATAAATGGATGGTGTGGGATAAATACATACTCTGAAAATATATTTAAATAATTACACATACTCAGATAAATACATGATCTCATTTCCATCCTGTGAACACTGTTTTTCTTTATTTTATCATTCAACTCACGGTTTTCCTATCTTGAACACATTTTTCTCATCCTAGGACATATAATAAAAAGAGTTTCTTAGAATTTTTTTTTACATTTCTATTTTGACTCAGTCACTGAAACCAAAGTGCCCATGTTGAGAGACCTCAGGCTGATGTTTATTATAGCATAGGCATTACAGTCATTCAAAGTGCGACATGGATAATACTTACATTTTGGACAATTTTTTTTTTAGAAAATGTAGAGGACAGCACTGATGAGGATGTACCTTTACACAGTCCAGGATCAGAAGGAAGGTAAGAGAACCCTTAGAAACTTAATGAGTTGACTTCTGTAATATTTTTTAATACTTTTATCTTGTTGAATCAATTAACATAAAACAAATAATTTTAGATTTTTTGGCTAAGTGAAGAACAGTAGAAATAATAATATGGAAGCCAAACTAAGTAATGCTTACCCATCAAAAATTTTAAAATAAAATACTGAGATATTTAAGGAAGGAAAATGAACTATTTTGATTAGTTTATTTTTATTTTAAATATTGTCTTTCTGTGTTTTCCATAAGCTTATAAATTTTTTTCCATACTTAAACTCATTAGGGGTCATATAGTTTTCTATATTGTTTCCTTTTATTCATATGATTAATTATTTATTTGCACACAGCTCACTGTCTTCAGACCTTATGAAGCTTTGTGGTGAAGTGAAACCAAAAAACAAGGTAAGAATAGAAAATACCAGGTAAACATTTTTTTGATGTTCTTTATTATCACTATTAAATGAATAGGCCTTGGGCATAGGCAAAGATTTCATATGATAGAAATTTAGTTCTTTATCATAGTCTCCCTTGAAAAAAATTTATATTGACAAATTTCTCCTCTGTGGAACTTGTTATTTACTGTATTCTTGTACTTTTTCCACTAGGTAAGATATGATTATGGAGAACAATGCTTAAAATAATTTAGAATGACAGAAGATTTTTGAAATTTTAACATTAATACGTTCCTAAGTTTCTTATTTATTTTAACATATCTTGAGATGGTTTGAATAGGCCAACTCTTAATCATCATATTGTATTAAAAATTGAGACTATAATGCATATGTGTAAAACTTAAAAAAAAGTGTACATGCTGTTACAGGTGTGAGAAACAACATGGTATATTTCAGATTGTGTGTTGGTAGCATTTGTTAGATGAGTTAACTATCCATTTTAAGATGTTTGAAAACAAAGAATTCTTGCAGTGCTTAGTAAATATTTGTTGGTTGAATGGATGAAATCAAGACCTGAAAGAATAGTACTGTACTAATGCACAGGATGGATATAAGGCCCACAGTGGTTAGCCAGGTAATATAGATAAATAATTTGGTTAGATATAAGATAATTAACAGGAATCATTATGATTAACTGAGGTGGACATGGCCCATCTAAAGCAAATAGGCATCACTAACTAATGCTTATTTTTGCCATCATGGAATATGGGCCTAAGACTACCAGATCCTCAACTCTTTCAAGAGTAGCTTTAAATATGGATTTTAATGGAGAATTTCCTTCTCTTTAAAATACTGAGCTAGCCAATTGAAAAACATCTCCAGGCTTTGTGTGTGGTCCTTGAACTACCAGTTTGGTGATATGTGGTTCGAGTTTGATTATTCTAAGTGACCAGAAATTACCCAATCTCAAAGAAAACATTCTAATATAGTTTGGATTGAGTCTTAACGTGGAGGAGAGAATCTCTTAAGGTAACTTGGTCTTTCAGGCCCTGTGAAATCCAGAGAGAGATGTGAAGTGGTAACCTGAAGGTCATCTCCTTAAAAAACCACTGTGATTAGGAATTCCATGAAAATGATTCAGTTGGCAATAGGGAAAACTGATACGGTGAAAAGCTGGCCTGCAGGGCTTCCTTTTTCCAAAAGTTTTCTGGTAATATCTATCACTCCTTTGGTACTGCATGGATGCCTAGTGTTAGTCGCTCAGTCATGTCTGACTCTTTGTGACCCCATGGACTGTAGCCTTCCAGGCTTCTCTGTCCATAAAATTCTCCAGGCAAGAACACTGGAGTGAGTAACCATTTCCTTCTCCAGAGGATCTTCCTGACCCAGGGATCAAACTCCGGTCTCCTGCATTGCAGGCAGATTCTTTACTGTCTGAGCCACCAGGCAAGCCCATAGATGCCTAAAAGGATCTAATATCATTTATTTTTCACTCATTGAAGACATAAAATTGATTATATATCTTAAATAGACTTGTACCAGCACTACATTAAATGCAAGCCATATGAAGTTGAATAAAACAGGGTGTCTACCATTTAGAGGTTTATAATCTGGTAAACACTTTGATTATCTTTTAATATATTAGTGATAATAGCCAGGTCTAAGTATTAACAACAAGGTAGTCTGTTTTTTTAGGAGTATGGAAGGGAGTGCTTAAATAAATACAATAACCTTCACCTGCCTTACCATGCTGCCAAAAACATATGGACTGGTGTTCGAGATCCATCAGGGAGATTAAACAGCCAGTTAGGCATCAGGGGAGCAGGGTCATAAAAATGGAGAAACGGATGTAAAAATTGATATGTAAAATTTAAATTTATATTAAATAAATTTATATATTATATAATATATATTAAAATGTATATTAAATAAGTCATCTAAGCCTGGGAAAGATCAGAATTTAGTTGAATGCCACTGCAACTATCTTTCAGTTTAATTTATTTATTCCTTCTTTTTTTTTCTAAAATGATATATTGAGAAAGCTGGCCATTAGTATCAGGATAGCATAATAAAAATGGAGGCAGATTGTCTGGTTTTGAATCTGACTTTGCCACTTACTAGCTGTTTGACTTTGGACTGTTAGCTATCCTGTACTTTAGTTCTCTCATTTTATGAATTGGGATAATAATAGTATATACTAATATAGTAAATTATTTAGAATTTCTGGCATACAATAAGTATAATACAAACATTGGCTATTATTATGACTTCTAAAGTTCTCAGCTGGCTGTATCTCTGGCTTGTCACTATCTTACATGTTGTGTTCGACACACTTGCTAGGAAAGACACGCTGAATGTTTTACCTATTTCAAACTAATATTAAATCTCTATTGCCTAATCATCTTCTCTGCAGAAGTTTGCATATGATTGCTTTTCCTTCCATTCTCTGACTAGGCCCGAAGGAGAACCACCACTCAAATGGAATTGCTGTATGCAGATAGCAGTGAACTAGCTTCAGACACTAGTACAGGAGATGCCTCCTTGCCTGGCCCTCTTACACCTGTTGCAGAAGGGCAAGAGATTGGAATGAATACAGAGACAAGTACTTCTGCTAGGGAAAAAGAGCTCCCTCCCCCATCTGGCTTTCCTTCTAAGATAGGCAGCATGTAAGTCTGGCCCAGCTACACTAACTTCCTTTCTTTTGCCTTTTCTTTAAAAAAAAAATATATATATATATATTGCATGTTACTAATTTCTTATTTCTATTTTTAAAAATATATGTAAATAAGATCTCTAGTTTTCCAAGTAATTTCTGTTAGGTATTGTATCCCCTAATTTTTGCACATTCAAAATAATTTAAATGAGATGTTCTTTGTTGAATTGCTTTGTCTGATATTTAACTTTTAGAGTCTTTCTTAAAGATTATAATTTTTATAAAAGCTGAGTTATAAATTACAGGCAAAATTTATTTAGAAACACCTAAATTAAAGTTATAACTATAAAACCACTATATAAACAGAAGCTTTAAAAAACTCTTAAATTTGCTCTTAATTATGTTAAACCCTAGTTCTAAGAGTCTGGTCAGGATAATAAACCTTGGCTGAAACTCTTGAAGAAAAGTACAAATACCAGTTAAAAACAACACATTTTGAAGCTTCCTAATTCTTTGCCTTGAAGTACATTGCATGTCTGGGATGAGTGTACACACAAAGTGTAAATACTGTATTATTAAAGATGTGAAGGAGGGACTGTTTCCTCTCTCCTCTATGATAATCTTAACAAAAAACATTCAAGACAAATCTTATTTAGAAATTTTTCATTATTATCTTGAGAACAAAGATTTCCCTACACAGGCCAGCATGTGTTTGTATAAGTGTCTTTTCTTAGTTATATTAAAGTTATATCAATCATTCACTTGGTAAAGATTTTTAATGCCTTATTTCGGACTAATTCTCACATATGATCTTGCAAATGATCTATTGGATGAGCACATCACTGCATTGAGAAATATTGCCAAAAAGTGTTACACATTATATGACTCTAAATAATAAAATATAACAAACTCCCCACCCCAACCTGAATATCTGTTTCCCATAACTTTCTTCATCCTATGAAGATAGTTTCATTGTCTTCCATTCAGTAAGCCCATCTGCTATCTTTAGTTCCAAAATTAATGATGACAGAGCTATCCTGCATGTGCTTGAGGTGACTTAATGTAATTAATAATTGGATTTGCTATTGGAGATTGCTAACCAGTATAGCTTATGGCTTCAGTGCTTTTTTGATAACAGTAGAAAAAAATGAAGTGAAGGTAGTGATATAGAGCTGAGAACAGATTTTAGAGACTCCTATGTGTTCAGCATTTAGTCTATCAGATGAATAGAGACTTTTGGAACTTCAAGACTAAATCTATGACCTGGATTCCAGAATGCAGGTAATACCTCCTTGTTGCCTTTTTTTTTTTTTTCCCGTTTTAAAAATGTATCATTCATGACAGGTTGTAGAAAATATCTTTTAGACACTGTCTCTTCACATGATTTATTATCAAGTTTTCATAAATTAAGATGCTTATATAGTTCTATACAAATTCAACAGTTGGTCATATGCTTGGTACAGTGATTCTTATAACTCATAAGTACATGACTTCCATTGCATGAAGTAAAATGATTTACTCAAGTGGGCCTTATGATTTAAATAATACAGAACTTCTAAAATATGTTTTCCTCTAATTAAAAAAATCAGGCACATAAAGTTTAATTATATTTAGTTTTCACTTTCAAATAGGAATCATTGTAAGCCCATTCTAGTGATCCCACTTGCTAATTCCTTAGTGGTTTTTTTTCTCTTTTCTTACTAATATAACTAGTTAAAGATAGCAAAAGTTCATTTTTTCACTTAAAATTCATTACCACTATGCACAGAAATCCTAGTCTTAAATTATTAATTACATAGCCACTACTCATCATTTAAAGTCTATAATAAAACAAAAGTATTTTTAGTACTAAAATTTATATAGCTAACACTTAAATACTAGTTAACTAAAATAATTGTGGGTTTTTTGTGATTACCTGTAGTATTCTTTTGTGAGTGTGTAAATATTAATTCATTAAATCTCATTGTTTCTCATTCTCTGATATTCTAATATTTTTGTTCTTGCAAAACTGTAAAGACAATTTTCCCTCAACTGAAGCAGTTCTAATCAAACTTATACACATGTTTTTAAACACTTGTATTTAAAGTAAAAAATATTATTTTAGCTATTTGGCAATATAGCATTGATGTTTACATTCAAAGATAATGGTCATGTATATTTGACAAGATTACCAATTTAAAAATTAAAATATACAGCTGTCAAGATCCCATTAATTAAAAATAATTTGTGATATTTTCCTCTCCTAGTTCTGTTTCATTTCCAAATAATCTTTCTCAAATTCCAGGTGTCAATCTACTGAAAATTGAATATCTGCCAAAATTATGTGTATGCATTTAAAATTAGATAATTGAAGAATCTTCTCTCTTAGTTCCAGGCAGTCATCCATGTCAGAAAAAAAGCTACCAGAGCCTTCCCCTGTAACAAGGAGAAAGGCATATGAGAAAGCAGAAAAATCAAAGGCAAAGGAACAAAAACAGTAAGCTATTCATGCTCTTTATCTAGTAGATTGTGTGAAATGTCTGATGCCCTTAGATGCTAAGGGACAATGGTGAAATTATTTTCCATATTCAGGCTTACTCTGGGATTGTGACTTGGTCTTACAGAAAATTTTGAAATTAATTTTGACTGTTATTTGATAAAACTGACATTGATTTCACCTCTTTAAAGTGATTAACAAAAATCTAGTATTAGAAGATATGTGCTATTGTCCATTGTATTTCTGTTCTTTTATGTTTAAATTGATAACTATCCTCAATTTTTTTGTTAAACTATTTTAATAGCTATTTGTATGTTTTGTAAGGGTTAGCTTACTTAACAGTGCACAATATAATCTGATGATCCACTTACCTGGGCATTTGTAAATTACAATAACACAACAGACGGAAGGTTTTAAATGGGTTAAAACCACTGCCACCTTTCTACTCTATGGCATAGTGAGAGCTCCCTTAGGCCACCTCAGGAGCTACATATGGCAGGTAGATCCCTGACATGGTCTTGAGTAGGAACATCAATGCAAATCTATATTTAAGTACTGGTAAAGCAAATTTCTTTAACGTAAAAATAATTATAAAAAGAAGCTTTCATATAGTTTCTGTACCTGCGAAGATGATCTTACACCTTCCTCCTCCCTTGTACCAAGATGCGCACTCTCTACTTTGACCACTGGTTTAGCTGACTTGAATATCATGGCAATTACTCTTCTAATTAACCTTCTTCCTATATTTCCTATATTTAGAGATGAAATTTACCTGTTTCTACAGAATTGAATGTCGTAATTATAAGCAGGAGGTAGGGGATAGGACAAATATGTAATTTAAAAATAAATGAATAAATCAGCTAAATAGATAAATTCTTCTTAAACTCTCAGGGTCTGTTTCCCCATCTGTAAAGTGAACAACTTGGTCTCAACTCTCAAATAGTATAATTTTAAATTTGGTTTGCTTTATTTATACTGACTTAGATTTTAGCAGACATTTTCTTTAGTGCCATCTTGTGGCCAATGTGACAAAATTCAGTGGAAAAAAATTTCAATGAAATTGTTTGGAGTACATTTTATCTTATATAAAAGGAAGAGAGGATGAAAGGAAGGAATTCTATAATGAAAAGCTTTTTTTAAAAAATAAAAGCATGTTTCTTATAACATTTCTAACAAATTAAAGCCAATTAAAGCCACCTATGTAATGTTCTTTTTTTCTTGTAGCTCAGATTCTGGAACCTCAGAGGCTAGTCTTTCACCTCCTCCTTCCCCACCAAGCCGGCCCCGTAATGAGCTGAATGTTTTTAATCGTCTTACTGTTTCTCAGGGAAACACATCAGTTCAGCAGGATAAGTAAGTCATTAAGTAAAAGAGCCCCAATTATTCATTATAATATTCTGAACCTTTCAATTATTCATTATAATATTCTGAACCTTTCAATACAGTCTGTAGAAAACATTTAGCTTCTCTGTGTGAGAGATGGAGTCTGACTTGTAAACTCTTCCCATATTTCATGTATTTTTCCAATGGAAAATGAACCATACAGACAAAATTAGAGAAATTTATTTTCCTGCTGAACATTATTCCCTGCTATGGATTTGCATTGCAGTACTTCCACACTTGTCTTGCCTTTTTTTTTTTTCAAGTAAATTAGAATTGAAAATCTTTGAGATCACTTGAAGTTTAAATTTCTTGGGATTCTTCAGCTTTATTGAGCCCATAAAAGCCTCTAACCCAGATAGTCTGCACTGAAAAGAGGCAAATTATTTTACTTTTGGTGCATGTATCATCTTCTAAAACCATTGTCATATACGTATGGGTAAAAGAGTACTTTGATGGGTGGACAACATAGAACTCTGGGTTGTTGGGGAAGAGAAGTTGGAGAGGGATGGAAAATATAATTTTCATTAAATTTGAAGTGAAAAAATATTCCCACATTGAGCCAGAATCTCTTTTGCAAGAATTTCCTACTAACAGTGTTGCCATAAGGTATTTATTAACTGACTTCTCTGCTTTGAGTTTGAATGATAACATTGTGGATAATATACATACTTGATATTCAGTATCCCACACCAGTTCTTTGTTTTTTATGCTATAATCTCCCTGTATATATAAGTTTCTGAAATTTATAAGGTATTGTTAAAATCCATCTGGCATGTTTAGGTCATGCTAAATGGCTCTATGTACATAGGCACATCATCATTTTGAAAGATTGTTTAATCCACTTAATTTATGGATACACTTTTTATTAGATTTTAATATAGTTTTAGCAGTAGATACAGACATGTCCTTTAAAATGATCTAGATAGGTTTTTTAAAAAAATATTTAAAAGAGAACATTTAAATCCTCTTATTTAGTTGAGAAAGAGTAGAACATTAAGAATGTCTTTAGGAAGTCCATTTTCACAAACAATATGAAGAATTACTAAATTTTGTCTCCCTTGCATTCACAGTCATAAAATTTTTGTGTCAGTCTTTTGATAATCTTGACAATCTAATCATAGTTCCATATTTTCTGAAATTGTTTATGCGCTATCAATCATTTGACTCTGTTGTCATCTCTATAAAGTAAAATTTAGAATAAATGACTACACTTTCAAAATCTCACCTAACTTTTGAATCACTTTCTTTGGGCTCCTTTTTGAGACTAGCATATTTTACCAGATAGAATTAGGTCCTACACATTGTTTCTGATTACATAATATGCCAGTATTATGTAATCACTTTATCACCATTCTTCCCAAGTATTAGAATGACCAAAAAGTTTGGGAATTTTTCATAAGACATTATGGGAAAGCCCAAATCAACTTGGTGGTCAACCCAAGATATTATATAATAATACAAGCTAAAGAGATTTTCATAGTAACTAGACTTATTGTCAGTCCTGGAGGTTTCAGGTTAAGGCTGACGAGAGTAGCTCATCTATTTTTAAGTTCCAGTAAAACCTCCTAACTATTACTAAGGGATGGCCTAGTCAGAAGAACTCCATGTTTTTGAGATGAATTAAAATCCAAGGTTATTAAATTTTGAATGATTTGCTTTCCATGTATACATATGGTATATTTGTGCAACTTCTGCATGAAGAGTTTAAATATAAAGTAATTATCAAGAGGAATAAAATTCATTAATGACTATTGAGACAGAAAAATGTTTCTAGTACTAGTCAAATTAGAGTCTTGAGGTGATGTATTTCACTAGCTTGATGCTGTTCCTCTTCAGGGTCTGTATTTCAGAAAGTGAGAGTAGATTAGATTCTGTGGATCAGTAATAGAAAGTTCCCCCCCCCACCCCCCAAAATTTTGGAAGAAAACATAAACACAAAATTTTAACTAATTTGGCTATCAATGAATTTGCTGACATTCTGCACAAATAGAAAAGGAATGCACTATAAAGGAAATGCTTGCTGTATTTCTGTTATGCATAGTACTGAATCCGTTCAGTCTCAGTGTCTTTACCTGTTGACATCTGTTTTCTTTTTCCTCATAATTCTAACTCTTTCACTGTAGGTCTGATGAAAGTGATTCCTCTCTGTCGGAGGTACACAGGTACTTTCTATCTTTCCTACGTTCTGGCATTTCATTGATGTTCTAAAATGCCTTCCAAGAAACTTTAAACAAGTCTCATTTTTGTTGCACTCATAACTTGTAAGCCATATAAATGCACTAATATTTTTAAATATTAATTTTAATATGCTTTTGTGAAGTCATAGCTTTCAAGGTAATGGCAAACTTTTTTAATATAATAGTACAAAAACTTGTGCCATTTGTATTCTGCCTATAATCTAAAACTTTTATTTAAAAGAAATTAAGTTTTATGAAAATTAATGTCAAGGTTTGCTCTTCATCAGACATTTTTTCCACCTCAAAGTGTAGGAAGTGAATAAGGTATTTTTTCATGTTGATTTATTGATTTTAAATAAAACTTTATGGCAGGCTCTGTGATTTTAAAACAAAAGGTATGCTAGGGGAAAAAAGTATACTGTGGTACATAAAATATCGAAAGAAAAGAATTTTTAAAACATAATATTTTAAGCATTTTAGATGCTGTTTTTAAAATAATGTTACATTTTTTCATGTTATGGATTTTTTGGACCATTAATTTCTCTTTTTTTCCTTTTATTTCCTATTCTTACTAATCAATTTGTCTCCTTCTTTCTCTTTGCACTACTTTCCCATGTTTCATGACCATTTTCCTGATCATCAGTAGATCCTCCAGAAGGTAGGCAGGGGGAGGGAGAGGAAATTAATATCATTCACAGTATTACAAAACATTACTGGTTTTTCATGGACCAAAAAGCATTTTTTTCCCTTTCATATCAGATCTGTTGTTTAAGTTTGCAATATTAAAGTTAGTTATATATTTCATAATGTAAATAGATTTTTAATAGGGAAAGAAATACCTTTGACTTATGTTTCCAATTTCTATATTCTTTCTATTAATATTATCTTTTGAATCAGGTAATGGCTATAAAAATTAACCCCAATATTCTGAATATATGAGAGTATTTTTCAGTATATAATGAATATAATATTATATTTAATGTTGAAATTATTTTCTTCAGAAGTCTGAATGAATAAAATACAAAAGAATGAAAAAGAGACATCTTGTTCTCCAAGGCATGCCATACATAAGTTATTGAAAGCAGATATTTACCTCTGTAATTTTACAACCTTTCACATGGCAGAATTGTGTTGAACGTTATGTCATCAAGGGAACATTAGTAGATTCTTAGGATAAAGATAGTAATTTGAAGGAGGGAAATCTTTGGAGTCATAGTGTTAAATAACCAAGGGTACTATTTTAACTTTTTTCTTAGGATGATTTGTGTCATTTAATCTGCATTTGTGCAGATCAAAGCAGCTCTAAGCTTGTTAAAATGAATTCTTTTATTTATAATCAGCTTGTTAAAATATACATACGTATATATGTAGTGTTTTGGAAGTAAGTATTATAGCAATAGACTATGCATTAGATCATAACTTTTCAACATCTGAAGCAGCAGTTAAAATTTGATGGCTTCAGTTCATAACTATAAACTCCACATAATAGGATTTCAAATTGGCAATTTTAGACTTTTGAGGAGGTTTTGCTACCATTTCTATTTCAATCTGTTAAATTTTTAGATAACCCACAAATTACTGAGCATTAATTTCAAGGATCTCAAATTAATGTGTATATACAAATAATACTTTGGATTTTGTAGTTATTCATCCATGTGATGGATGATCCATGTGATCCATCCATGTTCCTGGTCTTATTTCTGCTGATGAGAAACTCCCTTTACTTTTTGAAATCATTATAACTAAATCCTAAAAATAAATATTTCTTAATCCTGATCCTAATTTATTACCTCTTTAAATTTTTGTTCTTTGGTCTGTCATCAGCCCTCTTGAGCTATACTAGCATTAATCCAGTACATCTTTTTTGCATGCATATGACAGCTCTTTAAATATTTAGTACTTTTGTATGGTCTCTCCAATGAAGGTTCTTTTATCAGCTCAATAGATTTAATCTGTTTCTAATGTGGTATAGTCTGCAGATCCTTCTTTTTGCTTCTACTGTTCTGGAAAATCTCCAGGTTTTCAAAGCTCTTTTTAAAATGTGGCCTCTAGAATTCCACTTCATTCTAGATGTAGCCTTGGCAGAGTATAGTAGTTCTATTGCTTTCTTTCTCCTGAAATATTTATTTATATTTCAGAAGTTATTGAAAATAGTGTTAGAGGAATCATACATTGTTGATCCATTGATCTTGTATTCAATAAACAAATTTCTTTAGCTTTTAAAATCTAATTAAGACCCTTTCCTATTTGGAGCATTCTGTTCTATCTTCAACTTAAATTTTATGTTTAAATTTTATCCAGTGAATATTTTAGTGCTAAGTACATACTTAAACAGTTTTGGGGAATAATTTTCTAGACAGTATAGCTCTTTAATATGTTAATTTAGGAAGCATGCCATATCTGTCTTCAGTTCAGTGGAAAGACTGACTAGATATTGAAGACCTTTTTCCAGATTGAGAGGAATGTTGATTCTAGGGTACTTTTCTGCCACTGATGGAACTACCTTACTACAACAATTTCAAACTCACCCACCATGTATGTAGGGATATTATTTGAAAAGCTTTTTGTATGGACTTCATTGGAGTCAATATACATTATGAATATGACATTACCCTAGTTTGCTGCCTATTAATTTTACAAAAAAACTCCCCATGAGATGTTATCGCTTACTCATGAGCAGTTAGATGTTTGTAATTTTTGTAATTATTTATTTAATAGTTCCCTCTATGAAACTAAACAAGTTTTACCCATTTGTAATTTCTGAAATCCACTTTTTTTTTCTCCTTTCTGGAATATGGGATCTACACATTTTATCCCCTTTATTGATTCTCTTAGCATACCAACAATGATTTTCCTCCACAATGGTATATACTTTCAAAATCTTGTGATATAATGATTTAAAAATAGAAATACTTGAACTCATTGAATGTCCATTGTCAGTTCTAACTTATGTTGGGCTCACATTTCTTCTGAATTATTTCTGTCCCTGGCATCTTAAAGGTTGTTCTCATTCATCAAGAATGTGGATACAGACAGCTTTATCTCTGAATCTGTCCTAATATTAAGCCATCTCTCTTATATAATGGACACACGTGCATGTGTGCTAAGTCACTTCAGTCATGTCCGACTCTTTTTGACCTTATGGACTGTAGCCTTCCAGGCTCCTCTGTCCGTGGGATTATCCAGGCAAGAATACTGGAGTGGGTTGTCATGCCCTCCTCCAGAGGATCTTCCTGACCCAAGGGTTGAACTCGCATCTCTCATATATCCTGCACTGGCAGGTTCTTTACTGCTGATGCCTCCTGGGAAGCCCATAAAATGGACATATTTCAGCATAACTTTTCTTCCTGCTCTGAGCAAAGATATGTCTAACATATATATATATATTTTTTTTTTCTTAATTCACTCTCATTTTTAGTCTTCCCAATACAATTACTTCAATTCAGATTCTGTCTTAAACTCCTTTAGGATAGGGACAGTGTTTGGATAAACTTTACATTTCCACAGTTCATAATCCAGTGGCATAAAGCAGAAATTGAAAAAATTTTAAACTTAGGAGAAAGATCCAAAGAGCATCACTATTCTTTTAATATTTTATGCTTTTTTAAAAAAATCTTCTTTGAGATTGATAGAATTTTTAAAGCTTTTGTTATTTTTGAGCCATTCTCCCTTTAGATTTCAATTTATGCAATCATTCTTGTATTTCTTTAAATTTGTTTGAAATCTGCTTTCTTAGTATTTTAGGTAGTATGTATTATACCATCTTTAAAATGTCTTTTTTTGACATAGAATTCCAGTCTGATAGTTACATCTTCCAGTTTTTCATCATTAATACTTCTTATTTTTCATAATTTACTATATTTGAATAGCTCCCAATATTACTTCATTAAACTTTGAGGAGATAAAATTGTTAGTGAGAAAATTCAAATGTATTGTTGATTTTGCTCTTTGCAGAATACAGCTGCTAGAAGATTCCTAAATAGTTGAGACACTTCATCACTACTATTATAATTTCACACTTTGTCCCTTTGCTTTAAAAAAAGACAAGGAGCAATCTGATTTTTCAGTTCAATTCAGTTGCTCAGTCGTGTCCGACTCTGGTTTTTATATAGTACCAATGATTTAGAACAACTTCTTAAAGTCAGAGAAATAAAAAATAGTTTCATGATATAGCTACTGAAAAAAATCTTATTTTTCTCCCCACCTCAGGGGCATAATCAACCCGTTTCCAGCTTCAAAAGGAATCAGAACTTCTCCACTTCAGTGTATTCATATAGCTGAAGGGCATACAAAAGCTGTGCTCTGTGTGGATGCTACTGATGATCTTCTTTTCACTGGATCAAAAGGTGCTAATAGTTCTGTCATGTGAATATTTAGCAGATCTTTTTCATGATTACATTTTAACAGGTTTTGAAAAATTTCAAGCTGCTTAAGACTCATAAGAATCTGAAAGATGATATTTTTCAACTGCTGAATTATATAAAATAGAAAATCATTACATAGTTGAGAAAAAAGTAAAATCTCTGTTGATGTTATGTGAATAGAATGGTGAAGGAATACATTCCGATTTGGTAATTGAGCACCTAATGCATGCAAAGCCCTGAGCTTAGTAACGCAGGCTATATAAAAATCCATAAAAGGCCATTACAATGTGTGGTAAAAGAATAAGACGGGTAGCAACCACCATTTCTTAAGCACTTAATAAGTGTCTGAAACTATACTAGCCACTGTGCAAATTTTATCTCATTTAATTCTCACAACAATGCCAAAGTTGCATCCTCATTTTACAGATCAAGAAGCTGAAGATTCCAAGAATTAAATGATTTTTCCACATAAGCTTAGCTAGTAAGTGGAAGAGCCAGGATTAGAAACCTAGGTCTGCGCATCACCAAACCTGCAGTTGCAGGCAACTAGAAATTAACTATAAATGATTTAAAGAGTTATACATGAATATTTGGGGTTTCAGAAGAGAAAGAGATTATGCTAAAATTGTGAAAAATAAGGAAGGCTTTAATGAGGAGACACTTAGGGTGAACCTTACTGGATTGTTTGGATATTGGCAAATAAAAATTGGCAACCAAGATTAGAGAGCAGTGTAAGCAGAGAGATGGAGGTAGATGGTTTTGGAAACAAAATCCATTTGGCTTGAAAAGTACAATATATATAGAAGTGGTGGATAATGAGGCTGGAAAGATGAGAAGGAAGCATGTGCAGGAATTTGGAAAGCTGGTTAAAGCCTTTTAGCATTTAAGGATATTACAAGATAAAGGGAAGAATCCTGCCAGCACTTGTAAATAATAGCAAGCAGTTCCCCAATTAAAAAAAAAAAATTGCTCTGTAAAAGTATAATTTTCTAATAACTCAAATTAAATTTATTTCTCCGGGATAATTAGATACTTATGTCAGAAACTCAAAGTCTTGAATAGAATAGTTTAATGATCATGTGTATGATTATGTTAATGACGTCAATTAGTGACCTCTGGAAAAGAAATGTGTATGTAGTTCTGCATGTGGAGTGTTGTGAGAAGGTAAGAGAGTATCAAAACAAAATATTTTGAAGAGGCTGATTTGGAATGGCCATTTTAAATTCAGGGGCAATTTGAAATAAGACTATCAATATGTCTATTTTAAAATTTTGTATAATTATTCTTTAATACCACTTGATACATACACCAGATATCCTAGCTTTCATCTAATCCTTTTCCCTACTTTGCCCTTGAACCTGCTACAAAATGTCAAGGATAGAATTAGGATGCTATTGCAAGTTAATTAAATAATTACCATTTTCTTATCTCATTTTTTCTCATAGGAGAGAAATTGTTATTGCTAAGAGAATCTAATTTAGTTCTTATCCACAATATTTCCTCTTTTTTATTTGCTTTTAGATCGTACTTGTAAAGTATGGAATCTGGTGACTGGGCAGGAGATAATGTCACTGGGAGGTCATCCCAACAATGTAGTATCTGTAAAATATTGTAATTATACAAGTTTGGTCTTCACTGTGTCAACATCTTATATTAAGGTGTGGGATATCAGAGATTCAGCAAAGTGTGTTCGAACGCTAACGTAAGTAACTTAGAGGCAAATAGCATAAGGGGCAAATAGTTCCTGTTTATAAAATATAAGAAAAGATAGGTCTATATATGCATTTTTGTTTATTTATACCTGTCCACTTGCAAAGAATATTAAAATGTTTACAATAAGAATGTATATAACATAAGGTGAAAAAATATTGAGAAAATAAAATACAGTAGTTTAATATTAAACAGAAAAGGAGAAGGAAAAGTCATATTTAATCTGTGACTCAATACACATTTCATGTTTCCTTCCTCCCCAAAACTAAGGAATTGAATTTTCAGTATTACTTGATGTAGTAAAATGATTTACATTACTTATTTCAAATGAATGCCACTCCTTGGAAAATGGCTGAAATCACCATTATAGACCATTAAGAAGTACTTGCAAAATTCTGTTAGCATCTATTGAATAACTGAATAATTGAGGAGTGTTTTTCTTAAGACTGACACTGCTTTGATGTTAGCCTGTGTTTCATAATTGTAGATTGGACAATTGGAGAATGAATTTGTTTTCTGCATCTGTTATTATATATGTCTTTAAAATGTACAGCAAATAATGATTCTTTTTCCCATAAGATTAATGAACTGTTTCACATAATTAAAATTTTAACTAAAAAATGAATTATATTGGTTTAAATAAGAGAAAGGAGCATAAGGATGGTTAATTTTTACTAATTTGTAGAGTGAAGATTATTAACACTTAAGTGCTATTTTATATGTTGAGACTACTAAGTATTTACTATACTGAATACAGGTTTCTTGAGGGAAATTTTATAGGGAAAAACACTATCTTAGAAATTTGCCAATCCAGTTGACTCATTAAAATCATTTGAAAATGTTGATTGTAACTTGATTTTTTTAGAAGTTAGCTAATAAAATGATTCAAAATTGAAAAATATATTTGCTATTTAGAATTTAGCTGAGGAAATAAATCATGTTGAAGTCTTTTCCACATAGTAAACAGTCCATATATGATTGGGTTAAAGTATACAAAAACTTTTACTCAAAGGGTCATATCTTATATATGAAAGAAATATTGGTTTCTTCCTCAGTGGACTTCTGCAAGCTGCAGGAAAATGAATTAACTTCGTGGCACTGTATCATTTGTTGAGCCTGGCGGGCTACAGTCTGTGGGGTCACAGAGTTGGACACAACTGAGTGACTGAGCACATGCACACATCATTTGTTGAGTTTTGTTATCTTTGCCATCCAGTCTTTTCTGAATCATATTTAAGTCATCTCTAATAGGGCCCAGAGCCTGGATACCCAGGTGGCTTTGTGGTAAAGAGTCTGTCTTTCAGTGCAGGAGATGCAGGAGACGTGGGTTCAATCCCTGGGTTGGGAAGATCCCCTGGAGTAGGAAATGGCAACCCACTCCAATATTCTTGCCTGGAAAATTCCATGGATAGAGGAACCTGGCGGGCTACCGTCCATAGGGTAGCAAAGAGTCGGACATGACTGAGCATGACACAGTGACTAATAGAGCCCCAAACTCCTAGTGTTATAACTTGCAAAGTAAGAGTTTTAAGCCATGTCATCTTATTTTCTGCATTCCTTTTTTTTCCATTTATCTGTCAATGAAGATAAATGAAAGGTGACACAAAGGTGGCACTTTCATTTACTAGAGCCACCTATGTGCATGTGAAGTGCTGGCTAGGTGTAGTGCACACAGTGACCAAAGAACACGAATGTTGCCTACAGCCAGTTTCCTGGGAATTTAAGGAATTCTATGACTAACTGTTGTCCAGAATTGTGACTTATTTTGTTTTGTCTCTGTTAAGGTCTTCAGGTCTGGTTACTCTTGGAGATGCTTGTTCTGCAAGTACTAGCCGAACAGTTGCTATTCCTTCTGGGGAAAACCAGATCAATCAAATTTCGCTAAACCCAACTGGGACTTTCCTCTATGCAGCCTCTGGAAATGCTGTCAGAATGTGGGATCTTAAAAGGTAGAATTTTAAAGAAAACGTACTTCCTGTATATGGCAAATGCAATTTTCACACATTAATATTAGTGCCTGTGCAATCTAATTTGTATAAAGAAGTTAATATAAAATCCTAGATTTTTCTGTTTGATTCAGCACCCCTAAATGTCTCGTCTATCCTCATTAGCACACTCAAAATTTTTCTTTCTTTTAATCTCCATTGCTGGGGAAAAAAGTATATGAAAGAAAATAGACTTTATTAATGTTTGTCAATAAGTTGTATTGTTTACTAGGAAAAGAACAAGATTCTCATGCTAGTTGCATTAGTACCTTTGAAGGAATTATTTTTTTGTAACATCACTTATACATCTTATATTTCAAAATTTTCAATTTATAAACCTTATAAATTTGACCATAAATCTTCACAGGATTTTTATGAATATAAAATTATACATCTATATATGATGAAGTATTAAGAAGATGAAGTGAGTAAAAAGAGAATACCATGCATTACATCTTTGATTTGATTTTTATTTGCCATGAAGTAGGAGCTTTCATCCTTCATTTGAGTGTTTATTTTAGAATCTTTTCTAGTTCATAAAATGTTGGCAGCAAGGGAATATTTATTTATTAGTTAACAAATATTTATTCAGCATCAACTGTGGCAGGCTTTATACCAACACTATGGTAGGTACTGGAGATATATAATGCGCAAGACAAATTTGATGTCCACCTTCTTAGAACTCATCTTGTAATGGAGAATAAAGGCCACTAAATAGGCAATTACAAGATTCTTAGTAAAGTTGGTAATTCAGGTAATAATCCCATTTAGAAGGGTTTTGTCAGTGGTAAATCAAAGGGACATTTATTTTAGAAATTTTGATGGTAACTACTTATTACTTGTAACATTTTAATGGTTGGCTGAAAAAGTATAATAAGCATAATTTATAGATAAATAAATGAGAAGAGAAAGAAGAAACAGTCATGAGGACCGTTTAGAAATAAAACATAGAAAATTTAAAACAGTGCTTGTTTAAGAAAATTTGGAATGTGATAAGAACCGGGTTTATTCTTAGAGATATTAAACTTGAGTTGTATTCAGAGTACCATGGAGGAAGATACTCAGCATCATGACATGAGACAGAAAAGATACCAGCTTCTAAAAATTTTTACACTTTCTGATCTGCTGAAAAGTTAGATCCTTTGAAACTTGCTTGATTTTAGCAACATAATTAAATACAGATTCATTTTAACAAATTAACTATAAAAAAAAGCTACAAGAAATAGTAATATTCTAGAAGCTAGATATATCTCTGTATTCCAGCAGCTTGATTTGAGGTAGGATTATGAAACAAAGGTTCAATGCCACCTCCTGACAATGGACATCACACGTTTTTCTACCAGTCATGTATATTCCTGGCCATTTTCATATCTTTGTAATAATTGATGAAATGGACTATATTTTCTGATGTACACATATGCACAAATATGTGTGCATATGTGTATAATACATGTGTACATATGGGTGTACATATATGTGTATATATGAAAATATATGTGAGTGTAATAAAATAATCTTACTTTCTCCAAATTGTTATTTTCTAATTATATCAGTGACATAGTTGTTTTAGTCAAATTTAAAATTGACCCTAATAAATCAATCATATGTCTATAACATGTTGAGACATTTAACAGATTAAGGTTTATCTGGACTTAGGTTGGAGTTAAAATTAGCCCTAGGCAAGTTTTTGGACTTTTTGAGGCTTTTTTTACTGTCTGAATGACATCAGTCACTTTGGAATAACTTATTTAGGATTCCTAAACTTCCATCAGAGAATCAATTAGTTTGGCTATTTTTTGACTCTTAATTTGAGGGGAGTTGCATAGAGATGGAGTTAAATCAAAAAAGAACAGTTTTAGCAAAGACTTAGCCTCAGCATACTAAGGAATATTTTCAAACAAAATTATTTTTCTTTCTTTTTAAAGGTTTCAGTCCACAGGAAAGTTAACAGGACATCTAGGCCCTGTTATGTGTCTTACTGTAGACCGGATTTCTAATGGACAAGATCTAATCATCACTGGCTCCAAGGATCATTACATCAAAGTGTGTATAATAAGGCTATTGAATTATATTCTCCTATTAAATGATAAGTTTGAAGTATTCAGATGTACATAGGATGCTTTTCTCTTAATCAGTCCTTTTTTCTCATTTCTAGACTTTACTTTTTCTTCCTGATCTTTTCCTCACTCAGTTCCTGATTTTGTTGTCTTATTTAAAAATGTATTCTCACTTTTTCATAGAGGATATGTTGGGAGGGATTTTTAAAGACTTTTTTTACCTCAGTCATCCAACTAATGCTTAAATCTCATCGTCACCATCTTTTATACTGAGCATGTTATGGTCTTCATGTTTGTTTTATGCCAGTAGCAGATAAGATGAGGAGAGATGAGAAGTTTGATTCTGGAGATGTTAAATTTGAAATACTAATAGAGAACCTCTTCATGTAAGCCAATATGCCATTTGAAAGGCAAGTACAAAGTCCACGATAAGTTATGAGTAGACACATATGTTTCAGAACCATTCAAATAGAAGCAGATGTTTAAGGAGTAGTTGACATGGCCAAAGGAGAGAGGTTGATATTACTCAGCCTTGGGGAATCCTGTAAGGACCAACAGGAACAAAAAGAAAATATAGTAATAAAGAGAGACAGAAAGAGTGTAAGTAATCTTTTTTTAGAAACTTTTGTTACGAGATGAGAAGTGGGTTAATGACTTGAAAATAGAATGGTTAATGCAAGAGGATTTTGTATTGGTAGACTTGAGCATGTTTATATGGTTAGAAAATAGGCTTAATGGAGAGGGAAAGTGTGAAGAGTAAAGTAGTAGTGATTGGTGAATCAGATCAAAAAAGAATAAGATCAGATCAAAGATGTGAACTTTGAGAAAAAGTAAGTACACTTTAGTATCTTGGAAAGAAGGGAAGGATAAGAGAATGCTTGAGAATAAAAGGAAACTTTTGTAACTGTGAGGGGAAGGGGTGGTCCAGAAAGTCTATTTTTGGTTATACTAGACTTTTTAGGAACTCACAAGTTCAGTAGTTAAGAGAAATGAGGGCAACTGAAGGGAGTGAAATTGAATAGCAGCTTTGGAGAATTTGTGATGACCACCAAGATTGCAGAGCTGCCTGATTGTGTTTAAATAACAATCATATCATTATTTGAGTTTCAACTGGATTGTTACATGTAACATTTTTATTATTTAACATATCATTTGTACACTTACACATGAAAAAATTGGTTGTCTTTCTTAAGAGCTTACAAACATGTAAGCATGTGACCTGTGAAAAAGAGGGCTCAGGTTCATCCTGAGTCACTCAAAGGAAGTCATTTTTATTAATATTTTTGTTAGTAAAATATTTATAACAAGTCACATTCAGTTAATATACATGTGTACATGTTTCTATGAATGAATACCTAAGGTGCTTATTTGTAAGTTAAAGAGGATGACTACTTTCATTTTGCTTTTATTTAGATGTTTGATGTAACTGAAGGGGCTCTTGGAACTGTGACTCCCACCCACAATTTTGAGCCCCCTCATTATGATGGCATTGAAGCATTAACCATACATGGGGATAACCTATTTAGTGGGTCCAGAGATAATGGAATCAAGAAATGGGATTTAGCTCAAAAAGATCTTCTACAGGTAATTCAAAACCTTTTCATGGGATGGAGTGGGTACTTCAAAGTCATCAGTATTCTAATAAGAACACAAAGAGTCTCTATGTAGATTTTCATCCTTTAGGGATGGTATCAATCAGGGCTTTCTCTTAAAAAGTGTTTCATTATCACCTACCAGAGTTACTAATTATGAAAAGGGCAGCATTAGACATTTCATGATATCTCATAGATAAGAGAAGAATAGACTCTGATAAGAATTGGATGCTCTGGGATTACCCTGTGCATGTGTTTACTAAATACAGGCTTGGAGTGAAGAAGTCAGTTTCTCATTTTGTTTTGTTTTTATGTACACATATTCCAAGAGCTTCCCTGGTGGCTCAGATGGTGAAGAATCTGCCTGCAATGCAGGAGATCCAGGTTTGATCCCTGGGTTGTGAAGATCCCCTGGAGAAGGGAATGGCAACCCACACCAGTATTCTTGCCTGGAGAATTCCATGGATGGAGGAGCCTGGTGGGCTACTGTCCATGGGATTGCAAAGAGTCGGACATGACTGAGCAACTAATACTTTCAATACTTTCACACATATTCCACAGAGTACCAAGTTTTGCTAAGGTCAAAGCAGTCTAAATGATTCTTCATCTCATTTTCATACATCCAAGAATGGTGGTTCTCTCATTCCCTATAGAATGATAGTTGGGTTGAAGTGTTTTGTCAGTATAATCAAATATCAGTAGCTTTTCCCAATTTCCAGAGGAATTGTTCTCAATTTCAGGCTTTTTCTTATAAATGTATGAGTGTGTATGTAGGTATTGCAATTGCTCACACTTTCCTCCTTACAATCAGATGAAAAAAAAAAAAATGAACAAGTAGCATGAATGCTAATAGAAAAAACTGGCAACGGGCACATATATTGCACTCAAAAGCTTTTCTTTTATAGATATACATTCTAAGATGTCTTTTATATTATATATATATGCATAAAATGTGGTCATATAGTCTGAGCTTATAATTATTGTTTGTTGTTGTTGTTGTGCTAACTTGTGTCTGACTCTTTTGCGACCCCATGGGCTGAAGCCTGCCAGGCTCCTCTGTCCATGGGATTTCCCAGGCAAGAATACTGGAGTGGGTTGCCATTTCCTTCTGCAGAGGGTCTCCCTAACCCAGGAATCAAACCTGAGTCTCCTGGATTGGCATATGGATTCTTTACCACTGAGCTACCAGGGAAGCCCATATACACATTGTGAAACATGTAGGTTAGCTCCAGCCTTCTTCAAAAAGCTTTAGGCCTCTATGTTCTCTTCCAAAATTTAAGGCAGTGATTTTAGGAGACAGTCCCTATATTCTACATACCAGGTGTAGTTTTCAAACTTGTTGTGTGAGATACATTTTCTAGAAAGGTGAGATATTTACTCCTTTGAAGAGGAAGTGATGTTTGAAAAATTCAGTATACTTTCCATGTGTTTTAGAGTCTATAGATTTTTTAAAACTGTAGCCCTTTAATACTGATAACACTGATGACAACTAGTGAATTAAATTGAGGAGCAAATTACAGATTTATCTGTTTAACTCATTAAGAATTACTTAATAGAAAATAATTTTTATGGTTTCCAGACCAATTCAGTGTTCCAAAATTTGAATTTGTCAATAAAAACTTTGGTAACTTATTTTGGTGTGAAAATGTCAGTTTGAAAGGCTTCCCTTAAGCTGCTAATTTTTCCTTTTTCTTTCAGCAAGTTCCAAATGCACATAAGGATTGGGTCTGTGCCCTGGAAGTGGTACCAGGCCACCCAGTTTTGCTCAGTGGCTGCAGAGGGGGCATTTTGAAACTCTGGAACATAGATACCTTTGTGCCAGTTGGAGAGATGAAGGGTCATGAGAGTCCTATCAATGCCATATGTGTTAATTCCACCCACATTTTTACTGCAGCTGAGTAAGTTTTTCCTATTGGTTACTTGTGTTCAGATTTAATAAATACTATAGGTTGTAAATATTTGGAAATGTAGAACATATGAAATCTTTCTTTTATTACAGCTATTCCAATGTCTATTTATGATGTTTTATTTCTATTTTATGAGATGCACTGTGGTCACTGAGTTTGGGCTCCCCAGGTTATATAATAGTGTTACTGCTGAATGAGCTCTCTGCTTAGACTAGGAAGTCTGCTACCAGATCTTCCTGTAGCAGTTTTAATTTTTTTTTTTAATCATTCAGAAGTGATTAATTTCTAAATTGTCTTTCCAGAAAAGGCATCAAACTTACCTCATTCTTCACATTTAGACCAAATCATTAAAAAAACAAACAAAAAAAAAAAACTCTTTTATGCCTCTTCCGCCTCCTTTAAAATCTAAGTACATAGTAATAATATATACCCCCTCCCTCTTAGAATGGCTGAATTGATGAATTTATTTGCTCATTTGCTCATTCATTATGAATCTCCTGTGTGCCAGGCACTAATTTAAAATCTTGGGAATAGAGAATTGAACAAAACACATATAAATCCTAATTTCATTCTGAGAAGAAAAAAATGAATAAGTAAAATATGTTACATGGTAAGAGATACTATGGAGAAAAAGCAAGCAGGGAAGGGAGATGAGAGCATCACTAGGGAACAGGGGTTGCACAACAGAGTGGACAATGAAAATCGTACTGAGAAAGTGGCATTTAAGAAGATGCTGAAGAAGGTGTAGAGATGTGACCATAAAAATGACACAATATGTATTATATCATAATACATTATGTGTAAGTACTTTTGGAAAGGAAATCATATGTACTATAATGTGAGGTGTTCATCTCATTCAAATAAAATGTAATTTCTCATGAAAATCTCCTTATGTCATTTGTGTACCAATTATGTTAATTTATTGAGCCATTTCTTGATTCATCTGATTTTACCTGATTTTACAATTACCCTGATTTTATTTTGAAACTTCTGCTAAATTTCTGTGGTGTCTCTTTTTATTTGTGCTGTTTCCACTGAATCCCTCATCTCATTTCAATTTACTTTCTGTCATCTCTAAAATACATCAAATACATCTCTAAAATACATTTGTGTTTTTCTAAGATGCTTACCTTAAATGCTTCATTGATGCTATTTCCGAGATATATTACTTTCTTAGTTTCATCACTTTTGTTTATTCCCTTAGAAACTTGTTTGACAATTTATGGGAAATAATACCCCTCATAGCTGTGGGACACTATAAGATTATTATGACTCACTGAGGTCTGATCACTGAGGTATGATGTAATGATACAGTTTTATTTTTAAGAAACTGAAAATGTCCTCAGTTTACCCACAGTGCATCAGTACAGATGTATTTACCATGTAACATAAAATCAGGAAAATAACCAAGAAAATCAGAAGGCCTATTTTCAAATTAGTTCTACTTATTCATTACCTAACAAACCTTTATATAGGGCTTAGTATCTACCAGACATTGTTCTAAGTGTTTTCAGGCATTAACTCATTTAGTCTTCATAAGAACTCTAGAAAGTATTATTGTAATTCCTATTTTATAGGTGGGAAAACTGAGGTACTTTATAATTCACAGTCCATGTGTAAGTAATTCTGTCATATATGATTTCTGGATCTGTTGCATTGATTGTTCTTATGATATAGGTCTTATTTTTCCTGATTTTATGTCATATAATATTTTATTGAATGCTGAACATTGTTGTGTTGTGTTTTGAGTATCTGGATTCTGTTTTATTCCTTTAAAGACAGTGGGTTTTACTTAAAGTTATGTAAGTTACTTGTGGTTCAGCTCATCTTTTTGAGACTTCAACTCTTGCGTTTTTACTGAATGTCTTGAATGTTTGATGCTATTCTCTACTTTACTGGTCAGAACTTGACTCTCACAGCTGTGTTTTGGTCTGGCCGTATATCTGACCTCTACTCATGTGCAGCTTAGCCTTCAGTCAAAGACATTAGGGGACCCCTATGTATGTAGATTGATGGAATGTTTTTCCCTATAACTCCATAGTCCTTTTTGCGTAGCTCTCCCCTCTTCTCTATTTGGTTTTACAAATTACAGCTATTTCACACTTCCCAGATTTTTCTTACTGTCTTTTCAACTCTGATTCTGTGGTCTTCTGTTCATTTCCCCTCTTCCTTGCTGCCGTGTGGCAAGAGCTTCCAGACTGCAAGGCAGGGCTGTCACAGAGCTCACCTTCTCTTGTTTCCCTTTTCTCAGAAATTACAGGCCTAAAGTACCCATCCCCCAGGTTCTGAAAATAGTTGTTCCATGTATTTTGTCAAGTTTTCACTTTGCGTTAACTCATAGAAGTGTTAACCTGGCACAGGTTACTCTGTCATGAGTAGTAGTGGAGGTTTGCTCGTCTTAGATTTTGTATGTCCAAAACTGAACCCCCAGCCTTCCTGAGAAACCTGCTCATCCTATGTCCTTCTCCATGTCAGCTGATGGCTTCTCTTTTATTTCTGTTGCTCAGTACAGAAACCTTCATTCCTCCCTTTCTTTCATACTCCATATCCAATTCATAAGCAAACTATGTTGGTATTCTACCTTTACATTATATCTAGAATCTGACTACTTCTCACCCTGCCTTTGGTTACCTCACTGACCCTAGTTACCATCAGCTCTTGGATTACTACAATAGCCTCCTAAACAAGCAAGGTTCCTTGCCCATATGTACTCTGTTCTCAACACAGACACCAGAGTAATTTTTTAAATTTTTTAAAAATTATGATCATCTTGTTATTTCTCTGCTCAAAAACTTGTACTGGTTATTCATTTTATCTAAAGTAGAGGCTGTACTTGATCTAAGCCACTTGAGCATTTGCCATCTCTCATCTTAACCTTCTAATACCCTCTGGCATGTTCCTTCTCTTACAGCATTGATAATATCTTTGCTGGTCTTGAATATATCAGGCTTATTCCAGCCTTAAGACATTGGCCCAAAGTGCCTTCAGAGATCCTGATCTTCTAACATTTTTCTTTCTCAGTAAGAATAACCCTGTGATTTTATTTAAAATGGTAATCTCTCCTATCACCTACCACTCCTGATCCTGATCCCCTTTGCCGTACTCTTTAATTTTTCTGTCACATTTATTACTTTCTAATAAACTATATAATTTTTATCGTGTTTTATTGTCTGTCTCCTTTCGCTAGAATATATGATCTACAAAAGCATAGGATTCTGTTATTTATTTATTTTTAATTGATCCCAAGCACCTAGAATAATGCCTGGGACACTGCAAGTTCCCAATAAACATTTGTTGAATGGATGGTTGAATGAATAAATGGAATGGATAATGGGTGGACAAGTGAACATATCCCCTTGCTGTTTTTAATTATCTGTGCTGTGTGGGCTGGTGAAAGATTATTATTTCCCCCAGTTTTATTGAGAGATAATTGACATATAACACTGTTTAAGGTATAACAGTAGAATGACTTGACTTACATGTATAATGAAATGATTACTGTGGTAAGCTTAGTTAATATCCATCATCTCATGTAGATTTGAAAAATAGAAAAAAATGTGATTTTTTTCCCCCATGTATTAAGAATTAGGGGTGAGGAGATTATTGATTACAAACTAGAAAACCTGGATTCTAGGCTCAACTCTGTCTTCTGTAATGTTACAATGACAAGTCACTAAACTTTCTATATCCTCAAAATATGCTACATTATCTTTGAAATGCTTTTAAACTATACAGTTTCATGGCAACTCTTTCTTTTGGCTTTGGGTTTATTAAGAAATTGGAGAAAAGCAACACTGTCTTTCTAGAGCCAGGAGAAATGTAACTGTCTAATGACTAGTACCCAGAACCTACATGTTAGGTGAATAAAAGTAAGTTTTCTCAGAAATGCATTGAATCATCTATGTTCTATGACAGGTAGAGTGTTTGTCTAATTCCTAGTAGCTGCCTGCTTTTTTTGTGGGCTTAGGCTGATTTCACCTGAACATAATTCTTCCTGAATACTGACAGATTCACCAACTCTCTGGAATCCCTGCCCTGGCCTCCTCACTGTGATCTTACTCTGGGCTCTTATGCTTGAAGACCTCTGACCATATGTACTGACTATATCAATATAGCCTTAAGAGATGGGGCCTTGGAGCCAGTCTGCCTGGTTTCAAATCTTGGTGCTGTCACTTTGTGATCTTGGGCAGATTTTTATTTCTTTGGCTGCACTGTGCAGCATACATAGTGGAAGGCGAAGTCTTAACTACTGGACCACCAGGGGAGCTTGATCTCGGGCAAATTAGTTAACTTCTTTGGACCCCAATTTGCTCATCATAAATGGGGTATAATGGCATTATCTATATCTTATGGTAGGTAAAGAGAATAAAATGCACTAATGTGTGTGAGGGGAACATAGTAACAATACCTGGCACATAGTAACCCTTTGATAAGATAAACTATTTTTAATTTCATTATTATGGGTACCTATTTGCTATACCTATGGGAAAATGTATATTTTTATCTATATCTATTAAAGACCTTTTCTGTAAATGTTTCTTGATAAGTATTTCTAAGAACTGTATCTTTCTACCTGTTTTCACGTGTTCATTTTAATTTATTATTTTGTAGTGATCGAACTGTGAGAATTTGGAAGACTCGAAATTTGCAAGATGGTCAAATCTCTGACACAGGAGATTTGGGGGAAGACATTGCCAGTAATTAAACATGAATGAAGATAGTCAGAAACTGAATACTGTGATAATACTTTATCTTCTTTATGGAAAATGTTGTCCTGCATTTATTAGGCAAAAACTTGTGAATGGAGTTAACTGGAAAATATATATGAATCCAACTACTGAATATAAATGGTATTATAATAAAAGTGTGTCGTCTATGTGCTAAATTTCAATATCTACCAATGCATATATAACCTATAATTGATACACTGATTCACACTTTGCTCGTGGCTGGATTTTTGTTCCTATCTATAAAAAAAATCTTCAAATTATCTGAAATGCAAAATGTCTGCTTTTGTGACAGAAAATACACTTAGAATACAATGCCACCCACTGTTATCTCATTCATGTAGTCTGTTCGGCTGATTTACATATCTAAAGCATATGGGAGTGTTAGTCAAACGTTGGTTTGTCTGGTATTTATGTCAGTCTACAGAGGGTTCCCAAATTTAAAAGCTCTTTTAATGTAATGAAAAAGATGTGAGGATATTATTGATGGTGATTTTTCATAAAATGGATTTGACTGTAATCTACTAACAAAGAATGTTAAACAGATTGTGTTAGATGTTGACATTTACTTGTATTGACCAAAGTTTTGCAGTGCTATTTGTGTGCTCAGGACTAAAATGCTGTTAAATTATCTTATTAGTGCTGTGCATACATTCTGTGATGGGAAACATTTTTGATGTCCTAACAGAAATATATTTTCATCTATTTTCCTATGGAGTTGTTTCTATTATCCACCTTTAATTTCATTTTTATTTAATAGTAGTATTTCTTTCCCTTTTAATCTAATTTTTATATGCTGCTAAATATATTTTAATTATACTGTGTTTGCAAACCTTGGTAGCTATGATGAGAACTTTATCATCTGCAGTGGGAAAAGCTATGTAAATAGGTAGACTGTAAAGAAAGAATGTCTTATGTTGTAACTATGAATTTTAAATGTTGTAGATTGGATTTTGCAAAAGGATGTATAATTTATGCCTACTCAGAATATTAATTTGTAAATTCCTCAAGTTTAATTTTTATGTGAGTGACATGACACTTGAAAATATTGTCTTGTGATCTTTTCCTCCCAAAATATTTGCTTGTAAATGAAAGCTTTGCTAGGGCTTAAATAAACATGTTGCTATGAATAATTTTTATTCTTTTGTTCTTTTCCTAATAGTATGAAAATGGGCAGTGTTTGTAAAAGTTTATTTTATCTGTGTGATTTAAAGAAAGACATCTTTTTGTTATCCAGCATTACATATGCATTCTTTTTTTTTTTTTTTTTTTTTTTGCTATCAGAGAATCCGCCTGAAGTACAGGAGACCCGGGTTTGATTCTTAGGTCAGGAAGATCCCCTGGAGAAGGGAATGGTTACCCACTCTAGTATTCTTGCCTGGAGAATTCCATGGACAAAGGAGCCTCATGAGCTACAGTCCATGGGGTCACAGAGTGTCAGAGATGATTGAATGATTAACACACACAAGATGTGAAATATTCTTGAAAAGTGTAAACCATAACCTAATCTTGGAGGAACCAAGAAACTTACTATTTAAAGGAATTAAACTATATAGTTCAGGGATTTGAACATAGATGATTAAACAAATAAAAAATATTCCCATAATGATTAGGATAATAGCAACCTTGGTTACTTGGAGAGGAAATGGAAGGCAGGTATTGCAGGAGGTGAGCTGGGAGTGTAGAGGGATATGGTGATGATGGTTCAGGTGTTAAATTATGTCCAACTTAATGGGTAGTTACCCACTACCAGTTATTGCCTCTCTTACTTTTTAGTAATAGAAGTCTGAGGATTTTTGCTGAGCACATGGCTGTGCAGACAGAGTACATTTGCCCCTAACCTTGTAGTTCACCATGGCAATATGCCATGTTTCTGGCCATGTGATTCAAGGGGGTGTGATACATGAACTGTCTGGTCTTATTTTTAAAAACGAAGTCCTTGACATTTACTTTAACTGTACCCTTTGCAATGAGTAGGATGTGGAAATAGTGGTAATGTACCAACCTTGACCATATAGATGAAGATGACATCCTGGGTGAGGAATAGAACAATATGATAGAATAAATCTGAGGAGTGACCTTGTGGCACAGAGCTTCTTTCTTGTTTGGAGCATCCAACAGCCTTTATGCTAGGGGTCAGCAAATTTTTTTCTGTAAGAGGCCAAATAATAAATATTTCAGGTTTTGTAGGTCATATGTTTCTCCTGTCATACGTTTGATTTTTTATTATTTGTTTCCTTACCAGTCATTTAAATATGTAAAATTCTTAGCTTGTGGACCATGCAAAAAGAGGCTGGGCACCAAATTTGGTTCATAGGTTATAATTTGCTAAACTGTTATATCAGAGAAAGATAACATATCTTTTTAGAGTCACTGAATTTTAAGATCCTTTGTTAAAGCAGTCCAACCAATAACACATATAGCTACACATAAAGCTGCATAGAGCTTTAAAAAAATACACTCTAGAAAAGGTTTTCTGCACAGAAGGCGTGTCTCAGAACTACCAAACATGGTTGCACAGATTGTGCACTGCACAACTAAAGAGATACCATTCACTTTTAGACATGATCAATTTATACATTTGTTAGAAGTTTAGATGACATTAAGTCACTTGTTACTAAAAGTAAAAGAATACAATGATAATTTCAGCATATGGAAGAAAAACTATGTTAAGAAAGACATCTTTTTCTAATTTGAACAAGGGGTGCCTATGGCCTAGTGCCCTTTGATGTGAAGGGGATAAGCTCAGGAACCCCTGGCTTCATGTAATTTTTCATTAAAAATTCAAAATTTTAAGTACTACAATATTTTCTTTCACACACCTTTTTAAAAACTGTGATAAAAATAGCTGTTTGAATGGAAAGATTTGGATGAGATGGCATATTAAAATTTTATCTATGACTAGTAACCATATGTTCTGTGACTAATTGAAATTTTTGATCAGAATTTTATTTAATACAGATTTTATGTTGTCTCTGGATCCCACTTGGTGGCATGGAAGCCACTGGGCAGGGCACTCTTGCTGCACTTGCTTTCTATCATCTCCACTAAGATGCTAAAAAGTCCGTAGATGTACACTTGAACAGTGTGTAACTTTTGTACTTGCCTCCTCCCTACATACATGAAGGCCAAAAGGAAAGTGAAAGCTGAGTATAAACACATAAAGGAGCCTAAGTCTGGATCTAGTAGTTACCATTTTTTTTTAATTCTTGCAATTTAACTGACATATAATTGACATTTAGCACTGTATAAGTTTAAGATGTAAGCATAATGATTTGAGTTTTATATATCATGGAGTGGTTATGACAGTTTAATGAACATCATCCATAATCTCGTATATATACAAAATTAAACAGAAAAAAAATGTTTTCCTTGTGATGAGAACTCAGGATTTGCTCTCTTAACAATTTTCATACATAGCATATAGAAGTTTTAACTATCTGTTGTACATTACATCCCTAGCCCTTATTTATCTCATAAGTGGAAGTTTGTATATTTTGTACAAACTTTATCCAATTCCCCCTCTCCCTAACCCCACCTCTAATAATCACAAATCTGATCTCTTTTCTATTGTTTGTTTCGTGGGGAATATAATGACCTACAACACTATGGGTGTGTGCGTGCTAAGTCGCATCAGTCATGTCCAGCTCTTTGTGACCCCGTGGACTGTAGAGTCTGTCAGGCCCCTCCATCCATGGAATTCTCCAGGCAAGAATATTGGAGTGGGTTGCCATGCCCTCCTCCAGGATATCTTCCAGACCCAGAGATCAATCCTTAGTCTCCTAAATATCCTGCTTGACAGGCGGGTTCTTTACCACTAGCACCACCAGGGAAGCCCCTACAATACTGTACTAGTTCCTATTACACAGTATAGTGATTGCATATTTCTATACACTTCAGAATGATACCACGATATGTCTAGTTGCAATCTGTTATCATACTAAGATATTACATAATTATTGACTATATCCCCCCATTATTATTTGAAATATTAATTTCAAATTAATTTGAAATATTATTATTTGAAATTAATGTGAAATTGGAAGATTATACCCCTTATATCTCCATCACCTATTTTTTCCTTCCTGATCCACCTGCCCTCTGGCAACTGCATTTTTGTTCTATATACCTGCAACTGTTTCTGATTTGTTTTGCTTGTTCATTTGTTTTGTTTTTTAGGTATCCCATATAAGCAAAATCATACAGTACTTGTCTTTCTCTGTTTGACTTATTTCTCTTAGCATAATGCCTTCTAGGCCCGCTGAAGTTCTTCCAAGTGTCATGGTTTTATGTGGCGAGTGTATGTGTACACACACATATGCCATGTCTTCTTTACTCATTCATTTATCAAGGGGCACTACAGTTGCTCTCATATCTTGCTTACTCTATATAGTGCTGCGATGAACACCAGTGGACATATACATTTTCCAGTTAATATTTTCATTATCTGGATAAGTACCCAATGGAATTGTGGCATGATATGGTAGTCTTATTTTTAATTTTTTGAGCACCTTCCATACTGTTTTCCATAGTGGCTACATCAGTTTACATTATGACCAAGCATTCCCTTTTTGCCACATCCTCACCAACCAACACTTTCTACTTGTTATCTTTTTGATAATAGCCATTCTGACAGGTGTGAGATATCATATTGCAGATTTCACTTTACATTTATTTGATGATTATTGATGCTGAGTATCTTTTCATGTGCCTGTTGGCCATCTATTTCTTCTTCACAAAAATGTCTATAAGATCGTTTACCCATTTATTAATTGTTTTTGTGATATTGAATGGTATAAAATTTTTGTATTTTTTGGATATCAACTGTGTATCAGATTTATTGTTTGTAAATATCTTCTCCCATTCAGTAAGAGGTCTTTTCATTTTGTTGATAGTTCCCTTTGCTATGAAAAACATTTTTTGTTCGATGTGTTCCCATTTTTTAATTTTAGTTTTTGCTTCCCTTGTCTGAGGAAACATCCAAGATTGATGTCAAAAATATACTTCCTGGTTTCTTCTAGAAGTTTTATACTTTCAGGCCTTACATTTAAGTCTCATTTCATTCTGAATTTATTTTTGTGCATGGCGTGAGAGAGTAGTCCAGTTTGATTCTTTTGCATGTAGCAGTCCAGCTTTCCCAGCACCATTTACTGAAGAGACTTTCCCCATTGCCAGCCAACCCCACCAGTGGTGCCAGTGGTAAAGAATCTGCCTGCCAGTGCAGGAGACATAAGAGACACTGGTTCCATCCCCGGGTCAGGATGGAGAAGGAAATGGCAATCCACTCCAGTATTCTTGCCTGGAGAATCCCATGGACAGAGGAGACCAGAGGGCTACAGTCCAGAAGGTCTTGAGTGGCCCTACATGGCATGGCTCATAGTTTCATTGAGTTAGACAAGGCTGTGGTCCATGTGATCTGATTGGTTAGTTTCCTGTGATTGTCGTTTTCACTCTGATGGAGAAGGATGAGGCTTATGGAAGCTTCCTGATGGGAGAGACTAATTGAGGGGGAAATTGGGTCTTGTTCTGATGGGCAGGGCCATGTTCAGTAAATCTTTAATCTAATTTTCTGTTGATGGGTGGGGCTGTGTTCCCTCCTTGTTATTTACCCTTCACTTTAATTGATTGATTTCCTTTCTTTGCAACTTTAGAAAAAAACTCATTTAAATTTTCAAATATATCTGAAAAATAGTTGCCATATCATGAGGTTATAATGTAAATTTTAAATTTTCATTGATTGAAAAGATTAACTATAGTATCAAAGACTGAACAAGGTGTTTTTTAAAAAATATTCTTTGGAGAGCTCTCTTCCTCCCATGTTCAGAAGAAACGAAGGTTGTGTTTTTCTAACAGTGGGTCCCAACACTTAGTGTGTTCTGAAATAAGTTCAGTGGCTTGAAACCAATTTACTATTTTTTTAATGGATAATAAATAGTAGTATAGAAAACATGAGAACATCTTTATTGGTAAGGGTAATATTTCTGGTGAAGTATGTATTTGGTTTTTTGCCTCTGAGTCCAGGTGACATGTTAAAGGTATTTCTCACAGTGGGTCATGATCAAAATTTTTGTCAAACTGTGGGCAAGAGGATACTGTGAATAGAACTAAGACGGAGATCAAACTACCTGGGACAAGAGGAAACCTAATCAGAGAAATTACTGATGATACATCTGATGAAATTAATTTTCTCAGCTGTCTGGCTTAGAGAGTTAGGATCCTTAGTCAAGGGTCACTTCCATATCTCTGGAGTTGAGTTGAGACTTCCTTCTCTTATAGGATTTTCCTACTATAATCTGCACAAATGATGATACAAACACAAAGTCATATAGTATCTGTGCCACTTGGCAGTAAGGAAAACACCCTGATTAAACAAAAAATTTTAAATAATTTCTTAATTTACAATCTTGTCTTGTACAACAAGAAGCCTATTCAGAATTGAAAACAATAAAACTTGGATTCATGAAATCTTCAAAATATTAAAATGTCACCATGCAAGGAAATTATCAATGTCATACTCTATTAATGTTGCCTAGATAACACTTGACATTCACCTGTGAATTTTGATACTCTTGACAATTGTCCAGCTCAGAAAAGAATATATATTCCTATCAACTTGTCATTTTATCAAAACCAAATAGTTCCATAGGAAAAGATACCAATTACATCTATTTGGTAGTTATTTAACACAAAAAAGAATGCTGGTGTTTTGCTGCTGAATAAAGATTATGACACAAGATAACTAGAGGGATACAGTGGCGCCTCTGTATAGAGGACAAACACTATTATTAATTGGGGGTTTGTGTATTCTCTTATTTATGTTATTATTTGAGAATACCCAGTATTTGCTTATTAAATTCTGCTGCTAAGATAACTTAGACATTGTATTATTGTATCTGTGGGAACTATGACAAGGCACATTTATCAGAGCTAGTTAATCTATTTGAGGCATCTTTTCCCTTTTGTAGCCTTGCTGCTTATATCAGATGATAACCTTAACTGTAACTGTAAACATATTAGGAGAACACAATGACACTGATGGGAAACAGACCAAATACAGATCTGACCTTTGCATGGAGAGGTCTCCTGCTGGGTTAGAGTCAGGTGAGGAAGTACATGAAATGTGAGCAGGGTTTCAACTCATTCATTTTATGGAGAATTCTTCTAAGTCAGTGTTGTCTGATAGAAATATAATGTGAGCAACATACATAATTTAAAAATTTTTAGCAGCTACATTAAAATAAAGTAAAAAGGATAAGTGAAATTCATTTTAAAAAAACAAATTTATTTATTTATTTGGGTCTTAGTTGCAGCATGCAGGATCTTCATCGTGTCATGCAGGATCTTTCACTGTGGCATGCCATCCACCACACTGCAAGGCAGAGTCTTACCACTGGATCACCAGGGAAGTCTTGGTAAAATTGTTTTTAATAATATATTTTATTTAGCACAATCTATCCATGGAACAACAGACTGGTTCCAAATAGGAAAAGGAGTATGTCAAGGCTGTATATTGTCACCTTGCTTATTTAACTCATATGCAGAGTACATCATGAGAAACACTGGGCTGGAAGAAGCACAAGCTGGAATCAAGATTGCCGGGAGAAATATCAATAACCTCAGATATGCAGTTGACACCACCCTTATGGCAGAAAGTGAAGAGGAACTAAAAAGCCTCTTGATGTAAGTGAAAGTGGAGAGTGAAAAGTTGGCTTAAAGCTCAACATTCAGAAAACAAAGATCATAGCATCTGGTCCCATCACTTCACTGCAAATAGATGGGGAAACAGTGTCAGACTTTATTTTGGGGGGCTCCAAAATCACTACAGATGGTGACTGCAGCCATGAAATTAAAAGACATTTACTCCTTGGAAGGAAAGTTAGGACCAACCTAGATAGCATATTAAAAACAGAGACATTACTTTGCCAACAAAGGTCCGTCTAGTCGAGGCTATGGTTTTCCCTATGGTCATGTATGGATGTGAGAGTTGGACTGTGAAGAAAGCTGATCACCGAAGAATTGATGCTTTTGAATTATGGTGTTGGAGAAGACTCTTGAGAGTCCCTTGGACTGCAAGGAGATCCAACCAGTCCATCCTAAAAGAGACCAGTCCTGTGTGTTCATTGGAAGGACTGATGCTGAAGCTGAAACTCCAATACTTTGGCCACCTCATGTGAAGAGTTGACTCATTGGAAAAGACTCTGATGCTGGGAGGGATTGGGGGCATGAGGAGAAGGGGACTACAGAGGATGAGATAGCTGGATGGCATCACCGACTCAATGCACATGAGTTTGGGTGAACTCTGGGAGTTGGTGATGGACAGGGTGGCCTGGAGTGCTGCGATTCATGAGATTCCAAAAAGTCAGACAAGACTGAGCGACTGAACTGAGCAGAATCCAAAATATTATCTCAGCATATACTCAAAATAAAAAATTGATGAGATATTTTATATTATTTTTTCACTATTTTTGTAAACCTAGGGTAATTTAACACTGATAGCATATCTCAATTCAGACATTAAAATTTCATTTTCAGACACTAAATTTTTTTTAGGATTCTTATTGTAGAGACCATTTGAAGATGAATTAATTAAGGTGTCTGAGGCTAAATCAAGATAGATACAATGTATGATTCTCCAGGCAAGAATACCTGGAGAGGGTTGGCATGCCCTCCTCCAAGGGATCTTCCCAATGCAGGGATGGAACCCAGGTCACTCACATTGCAAGCAGATTCTTTACTGTCTGAGCCACATGGGAAGCCCAAGAATACTGGAGTGGTAGCCTATCCCTACTTCAGGATATCTTCCAAACCCAGGAATCGAACCAGGGTCTCCTGAGGAACTTGATCGGCTGCAGTCCATGGGGCTGCAAAGAGTTGAACATGACTGAGTGACAGAATGATCTCTGTTCGTTTCCAAGGCAAACCATTCAATATCACAGTAATCCAAGTCTATGCCCCAACCAGTAACGCTGAAGAAGCTGAAGTTGAATGGTTCTATGAAGACCTACAAGACCTTTTAGAACTAACACCCCCAAAAGATGTCCTTTTCATTATAGGGGACTGGAATGCAAAAGTAGGAAGTCAAGAAACACCTGGACTAACAGGCAAATTTGGCCTTGGAATATAGAATGAAGCAGGGCAAAGACTGATAGAGTTTTGCCAAGAAAATGCACTGGTCATAACAAATACCCTCTTCCAACAACACAAGAGAAGACTCCATACATGGACATCACCAGATGGTCAACACCGAAATCAGATTGATTATATTCTTTGCAGCCAAAGATGGAGAAGCCCTATACAGTCAGCAAAAACAAGACCAGGAGCTGACTGTGGCTCAGACCATGAACTCCTTATTGCCAAATTCAGACTTCAATTGAAGAAAGTAGGAAAAACCACTAGACCATTCAGGTATGACCTAAATCAAATCCCTTATGATTATACAGTGGAAGTAAGAAATAGATATAAGGGACTAGATCTGATAGAGTGCCTGATGAACTATGGAATGAGGTTCGTGACATTGTACAGGAGACAGGGATCAAGACCATCCCCATGAAAAAGAAATGCAAAAAAGCAAAATGGCTGTCTGGGGAGGCCTTACAAGTAGCTGCAAAAAGAAGAGAAGTGAAAAGCAAAGGAGAAAAGGAAAGATATAAACATCTGAATGCAGAGTTCCAAAGAATAGCAAGAAGAGATAAGAAAGCCTTCTTCAGTGATCAATGCAAAGAAATAGAGTAAAACAATTGAATGGGAAAGACTAGAGATCTCTTCAAGAAAATCAGAGATACCAAAGGAACATTTCATGCAAAGATGGGCTTGATAAAGGACAGAAATGGTATGGACCTAACAGAAGCAGAAGATATTAAGAAGAGATGGCAAGAATACACAGAAGAACTGTACAAAAATGATCTTCACGACCCAGATAATCACGATGGTGTGATCACTGACCTAGAGCCAGACATCCTGGAATGTGAAGTCAAGTGGGCCTTAGAAAGCATCACTACGAACAAAGCTAGTGAAGGTGATGGCATTCCAGTTGAGCTATTCCAAATCCTGAAAGATGATGCTGTGAAAGTGCTGCACTCAATATGCCAGCAAATTTGGAAAAGTCAGCAGTGGCCACATGACTGGAAAAGGTCAGTTTTCATTCCAATCCGAAAGAAAGGTAATGCCAAAGAATGCTCAAACTACCACACAATTGCACTCATCTCACACGCTAGTAAAGTAATGCTCAAAATTGTCCAAGCCAGCCTTCAGCAATATGTGAACCGTGAACTTCCTGATGTGCAAGCTGGTTTTTGAAAAGGCAGAGGAACCAGAGATCAAATTGCCAATGTCTGCTGGATCATGGAAAAAGCAAGAGTTCCAGAAAAGCATCTATTTCTGCTTTATTGACTATGCCAAAGCCTTTGACTGTGTGGATCACAATAAACTGTTGAAAATTCTGAAAGAGATGGGAATACCAGACCACTTGATCTGCCTCTTGAGAAATTTGTATGCAGGTCAGGAAGCAACAGTTAGAACTGGACATGGAACAACAGACTGATTCCAAATAGGAAAAGGAGTATGTCAAGGCTGTATATTGTCACCCTGTTTGTTTAACTTCTATGCAGAGTACATCATGAGAAACGCTGGACTGGAAGAAACACAAGCTGGAGTCAAGATTGTCAGGAGAAATATCAATAACCTCAGATATGCAGATGGCACCACCCTTATGGCAGAAGGTGAAGAGGAACTAAAAAGCCTCTTGATGAAAGTGAAAGTGGAGAGTGAAAAAGTTGGCTTAAAGCTCAACATTCAGAAAATGAAGATCATGGCATCCAGTCCCATTACTTCATGGGAAATAGATGAGGAAACAGTGGAAACAGTGTCAGACTTTATTTTTCTGGGCTCCAAAATCACTGCAGATGGTGACTGAGGCCATGAAATTAAAAGATGCTTACTCCTTGGAAGGAAAGTTATGACCAACCTAGATAGCATATTGAAAAGCAGAGACATTACTTTGCCAACAAAGGTCCGTCTAGTCAAGGCTATGGTTTTTCCTGTGGTCATGTATGGATGTGAGAGTTGGACGGTGAAGAAGACTGAGCGCCAAAGAATTGATGCTTTTGAACTATGGTGTTGGAGAGGACTCTTGAGAGTCCCTTGGGCTGCAAGGAGATCCAAGCAGTCCATTCTGAAGGAGATCAGCCCTGGGATTTCTTTGGAAGGAATGATGCTAAAGCTGAAACTCCCGTCCTTTGGCCACCTCATGCGAAGAGCTGACTCATTGGAAAAGACTCTGATGTTGGGAGGGATTGGGGGCAAGAGGAGAAGGGGACGACAGAGGATGAGATGGCTGGATGGCATCACTGACTCGATGGACGTGAGTCTGAGTGAACTCCGGGAGTTGGTGATGGACAGGGAGGCCTGGTGTGCTGTGATTCATGGGGTTGCAAAGAGTAGGACACGACTGAGCGACTTATCTCTGATCTCATCTGAGTGACAACGCACAGCACAGAGGCTGAATCAGTGGTTGAGAGGTTAGTGAGGGAAAAAAGAAATCGAATAATAGTGACTAAGCTCCTCTGACCTTTTTAACTTGTAAGTTTCTAAAAGATTAGTTTTTTGGTTTTTTTTTTTCCCTGTTGAGCTTGCAGTTTTTGTCCGGAGATTTTGATCTTTATGCAGAACAGTCTCAGAAACAAATTTTAGTTTTTCCACCGGGGGCAGTGATGTCCTCTACAATTTGGTGATTATGGGTGAAGAGCAATATTTATTTATTTCTGACTTGAAGTTGGTGTGAGTGGGAAAAGCTGATTAATTTTGACTGCCCATGAACATTAGGGTGGATTTGGAACTGAATTCCAACAGAAGATAAGAGTAAGAAAGGTTAAATTGTGTCAACTACAAATTGGCACTTGCCATCTACCTCTGTGCACATGCACGCTAAGTCGCTTCATTCATGTCCAACTCTGTGTGACGCCATGTACTGTAGCCCACCAGACTCCACTGCCCTTGGGATTCTCCAGGCAAGAATGCTGGAGTGGGCTGCCATGCCCTTCTCTAAGGCATCTTCCCTACCCAGGGATTGAATTCATGTCTCTAATGTCTCCTGCGTTGGCAGGTGGGTTCCTTCCTGGAAAGCCATCTACCCCATGTGCTGCTGCAGCTGCTGACCTTCAATACACACTGAAGGGAGTTTAGGGTAGAGATGAGGAATGAGTTACACTGTGCTCTGGAAAACCAGCAGAACAGGTCTTCAGATAGTTAAGTATTTTCAGGAACTGATTTTATTAGATCAATTCTTGCTTGCCTCATATCTAGAAGAGCACTAAATTCCTTTGTGGTGACATCTGCTCCTTCTGACTAGCAGAAACCTGCAAAAATATTATGCATGATTGCATGAACTCCCCCTTCAAAATCATATATACATTGACCCCCCTCATCCCCCACTTCTTTGGAGCAGTTTCTCAGAGCTATCTGAGGTGCTGTCTCCTGGGCTGCAATCTTCATTTTGCCCCAAATAAAACTTAACTCACAACTCTCATGTTGTGCTTTTTTTTAAGTTGACAATAACATTGGTAGAACTAGAGTCTTTTAAAATAGAATTACCACTTGATTAAATCAGTTGCCATGGTTAAATTGAGTAGCCATCTTAAGACAGAAAATTCATAATTTTTAAAGTTCTTATCTAGCAGCCATAGGAAATTTGAGGACTTTGATTTGGCAAGAATTATGTACCCTCATGTCCTGGGCAGCCAGCGCCAAGCAGTGAGACTGCAGTGCCCTCCCACTCATGGACATCCTCAACATCGGATCCAGACTTTCCAGGACCCCCTTCCCAGCAACTTCATCAGGACCTCTACCTTGGCCCCAAAGAGGACCAGCTGTGGGAAAACCAGGGCACTGGGCTTGTCATTCACCTTTGTGGAGTGACTGACGGGTATGTCCTTGCTAGTCAGGGTCTGACAAAATGTGGTCAACTGGAGATGGAATTATCAAACCACTTCAGTATTTTTGCTTTAGAGACCCATGAACATTATGAAAAGGCAAAAATATATGACATGGAAGATGACCCTCCAGGACAGTAGGTGTCCAATATACTACTGGGGAAGAGTGGAGAAATAGCTCCAGAAAGAAGGAAGAGGCTGAGCCAAAGCAGAAACGACACCTAGTTGTGGATGTGTCTGGTGGCTTCCCTGGTAGCTCACAAGGTAGAGTCTGCCCGCAATGCGGGAGGCCTGGGTTCAGTCCCCGGGTCAGGAAGATCCCCTGGAGAAGGAAATGGCAACCCACTCCAGTACTCTTGCCTGGAAAATTCCAGCCTCCTCCAGCCTGGAGGAGGCTGATAGGCCACAGTCCATGGGATTACAAAGAGTCAGACACAACTGAGCAACTTCACTGGTTCACTGGTGGTGAAAGTAAAGTCTTATAAGACTGTAAACAGCAGTACTGCAAATGAACCTGAAATGTTAGATCCATGAATCAAGGTAAATTGGAAGTGGTCAAACAGGATATTGCAAGAGTGAACATTGTGTGACATTGTTCATGAGTGACATTTTAGGAATTAGTGAACTAAAATGGATGGGAATAAGCTAATTTAATTTAAATGATGATTATGTCTACTACTGTGGGCAAGAAACCCTTAGAAGGAATGGAGTAGCCCTCATAGTCAACAAAAGAGTCCAAAATGCAATACTTGTGTGCAATCTCAAAAATGACAGAATGATCGTTTGTTTCCAAGGCAAACCATTCAACATCACAGTAAACCATGTCTATGCCCCAACCACTAATGCCAAAAAAGCTGAAATTGAAGGATTCTATGAAGACCTACAAGACCTCCTAGCACTAACACCACAAAAAATATGTCCTTTTCATCATAGGGGACTGGAATGCAAAAGTAGGAAGTCAAGAGATACTTGGAGTAACAGGGAGGGTTTGCCTTGAAGACAATGAAGCTAGACAAAGGTTAGCAGAGTTTTGCCAAGAGACCACACTGGTCATAGCAAACACTCTCTTCCAGCAACACAAGAGATGACTCTACAAATGGGCATCATCAGATGGTTAAACCCAAATCAGATTGATTATACTCTTTGTAGCCGAGGATGGAGAAGCTCTATACAGTCACCAAAAACAAGACCGGGAGCTGACTGTGGCTCAGATTATTGGCTCCTTATTGAAAAATTCAGCTCAAATTGAAGAAAGTAGGGAAACTCACTAGGCCATTCAGATATGACCTAAATCATACCCCTTATGATTATACAGAAGAGGTGACAAATAGATTCGAGTGGCTTACTCTGATAGACAGAGTGCCTGAAGAAATATTGATGGCAGTTCATGCCTTTGTACAGGAGGTGGTGACTAAAACCATCCCCATGGAAAAGAAGTGCAAGAAGGAAAAGCGGTTGTCTGAGGAGGCCTTGCAAATAGCTGATAAAAGAAGAGAAGGGGAAGGCAAAGGAAAGGATATACCCAACTGAATGCAGAGTTCCAGAAGATAGCAAGGAGAGATAAGAAAGCATTCCTCAGTGATCAATGCAAAGAAATAGAGGAAAACAACAGAATGGGAAAAACTAGATAAAGATCACTTCAAGAAAATTAAAGATACCAAGGGAACATTTCATGCAAAGATGGACACAATAAAGGACAGAAATGGCAAGGACCTAACAGAAGCAGAAGATATTAAGAAGAGGTGGCAAGAATACACAGAAGAGCTGTACAAAAAAGGTCTTAATGAGCCAGATAACCACAATGTTGTGGTCACTCACCTAGAGCCAGACATCCTGGAATGTGCAGTCAAGTGGACCTTAGAAAGCATTACTAGAAACAAAGCTAGTGGAGATGATGGAATTCCAGCTGAGCTATTTAAAATCCTGAAAGATGATTCTGTTAAGTGCTGCACTCAATATGCCAGCAAATTTGGAAAACTCAGCAATGGCAACTGTACTGGAAAAAGTCAGTTTCCATTCTAGTTTCAAAGAAGGGCAATGCCAAAGGATGTTCAAACTATCTCACAATTGCGTTCATTTCACATGCTAGCAAGGTAATGCTCAAAAGCCTTCAAGTTAGGCTTCAGGAATCAGTGAACTGAGAAATTCCAGATGTATAAACTAGGTTTTGAAAAGGCAAAAGAACCAGACACCAAATTGTCAACGTCCGTTGGATCATAGAAAAAGCTAGGGAATTTCAAAAACACATCTGCTTCATTGACGAAGCTAAAGCCTTTGACTGTATAGATCACAATAAATTGTGGAAAATTTTGAAAGAGATGGGAATACCAGACCACCCTACCTGCCTCCTGAGAATCCTGTATGCAAGTCAAGAAGCAACAATTAGGACCTTACATGGAACAACAGACTGCTTCAAAATTGGGAAAGGAGTACATCAATCTGTATATTGTCACCCTGCTTATTTAACTTATATGGAGAAATCATGTGAAAATGTCAGGCGGGATGAAGCACAAGCTGGAATAAAGATTGCTAGGAGAAATATTAACAACCTCAGATATGCAGATGATACCACCCTAATGTCAGAGTGCAAAGAGGAACTAAAGAGCCTCTTGATGAAGTTGAAAAGAGGAGAGTGAAAAAGCTGGCTTAAAACTCTACATTTAGAAAATGAAGATCATGGCATCTGGTCTTATCACTTCATGGCAAATAGATGGGAAAAAATTGGAAATAGTAACAGATATCATTTTCTTGGTCTCCAAAATCACTGAGAATGGTGACTGCAACCACAAAATTAAATGAATATTGCTCCATGAAAGAAAAGCTATGACAGTGTGTTAAAAAGCAGAGACATCACTTTACCAACAAAGGTCTGTATAGTCAAAGCTATGGTTTTTTTCCAGTAGTCATGTACAGATATTTGAATTGGACCATAAAGAAGTCTGAGTGCTAAAGAATTGATGCTTTTGAACTGTGGTGCTGGAGAAGACTCTTGAGGGTTCCTTGGACAGCAAGGAGATCAAACCAGTCAGTCCTAAAGGAAATCAACCCTGAATATTCTTTGGAAGGACTGCTGCTGAAGCAGAAGCTCCGATACTTTGACTACCTGATGGGAAGAGCTGACTCTTTGGGAAAGATCCAGATGTTGGGGAAGATTGAGGGCAAAAGAAAGAAGGGGCTGACAGAGGATGAGATGGTTGTATGGCATCACTGACTAAATAGACATGAGTTTGAGCAAACTTGGGGAGATAGTGAAGGAGATAAAACCCTGGCATACTGCAGTTCATGAGGTCACAAAGAGTTGGACATGACTTAGGGACTTAACAACAACAACAACAACGTGTTCCATGAACTCTAAGGAGCAAAATTTGTAGAATAAATAGCAAGGGAGAATTACTTCTGAACTCAGTGAATTCAGCCTGCATCTTGTCACTAATTCCATCTTAGCTAGTTAGGGTGTTACTAAACACAAGTTCATGTGTCTGACACACAGTGAGGCTAAACAAACTGGAACATTAGAGTTTGGAGCAAAGAAAGATTTGTTGCAGGGCCAATTGAAGCAACAGGTGGCCTGTGCTCAAAACTCCTGAACTCCCAAGTGGTTTTGGGGGGCGGGGTGTTATAGACAAAATTTGAGGTGAGGACTGCCTGCTGTGTGACTTTCTTCTGAGTGATTGGTGGTGAGGTAACAGGGCAGTGGCCCTGGAATCTTGTGCCCAGCTTGAAGTTGCCATCCTCCTTCTGGATGGGAGCCTTAGTTCCAGCAGAAGAACACAAAGATACTGTTACATACATATCCCTTGAAGAGGAACTAAGATACTGCTTTAATTATCGCACTATTGTTTCTTGATTGTTCCTCTTTTGTTTCTGCCTTTCCTTACTTCCCTGATGAGCAACTGTTTAAACCTGCCCTTTGGTATTCAGGGAAGGTTGAGGAATTTGAAGCTTTTTTCCCTACAATCGAAGTAAGGGATATGGAGAGGATTTGTTCTCAAGAGGCCTCACAAGGTCCTGCTTGCTTTCAAGGAGATATTTGGTTGCTGGAAAAATAAGCTATGTTTCTACTCAGGTAGGTTTAATTGGCAGGGCCCTTAGCAAGACTGTAGCCAAAGATATATATATTTTTAAATTTTATTTTGTTTTTTAACTTTACAATATTGTATTGGTTTAGGGTTAGGGATATTTGAATCCTGGTATAGCCCTTTTAGCAGCATAGCCCTTTTAATGACAGAGAACCATCACTGAACTATAATGGGTGTAGAGTAGGATCCCACAATCTGAGCTTTTTTCCTGGCTCTGCCACTAACTGTGTCATCTTGACTAAGTCATTTGGGCCCTCTGCTCTTTTACGGCTCTTATCTGCAAAGTGAGTCACTTGGTCCAAGTGAGCTTCTGGATTCATCATAATTATAAAATTCTTAACTATATGAAAACACAAATCATTCACACTGTATGATTTAGCTACCAGCTTAACAGCTCAGAGGAACTCTGGAAGAAGAGGTTCTTCAGCATGATATGGAGGGTGAGTCCAACTAGTTTTATCTGGAAACACAGAATTTGAACTCAATTATAAAAGAAGAATGGAGAAGGCAATGGCAACCCACTCCAGTACTCTTGCCTGGAAAATCCCATGGGCGGAGGAGCCTGGTAGGCTGCAGTCCATGGGGTCATGACGAGTCAGACACGACTGAGTGACTTCACTTTCACTTTTCACTTTCATGCATTGGAGAAGGAAATGGCAACCCACTCCAGTGTCCTTGCCTGGAGAATCCCAGGGATGGGGGAGCCTGGTGGGCTGCCGTCTCTGGGGTCGCACAGAGTCGGACACGATTGAAGTGACTTAGCAGCAGCAGCAGCATAAAAGAAGAAGGCTTCATCTTGAATTCAATGGGCTAAGAGCTCAGAGAAATGGATCATATAAAGTTTCATTTAGAAAGCTTTTGTACTTTTATTTCTTCCCCATTACTTTACAGATGAGGAAGAGGAGTCATTAAGAAATTCTTCAAGATTCATTCATGCAGATGCTATTGTTAATGGAGATAGAGAAATAGACAAAGGACATAAAGTCCCTGATCTCTTGAGTCTAAGTCTCATTTGGAGAACTACCTGTATAGTGCTGTGGAGGATGGGAAATGGGAAAGTTAAAAATAGAGTAAGGAGGAAAGGGAATCCCAGGTTTCCCATTCATTTATGTTGTCCAGGAAGGCCTCTCAATATATTTGGACAGAGCCCTGGGAATATGGGCTTCCCTGGTGGCTCAGAGAGTAAAGAATCTGCCTACCAATGCAGGACACATGAGTTCAATCCCTGGGTCAGGAAGATCCCTGAAGAAGGGAAAGGCAACCTGCTCCATTATTCCTGCCTGAAGAATCTCATGGACAGAGGAACCTGGTGGGCTACAGTCCATAGGATCACAGAGTCAGACATGATGGAGCAAGTAACACCTAATTACTTATTAGGTAATACATCTGGGGGAAGATTGTTTCAGGTAGAGAGGACAGTGAGTACAAAGGACTGGTGGCAACCCAAGAATAATAAGTAGAGCCAGGATTTGCCTATTCACTTGTCCATTCATTTCAACAGTGCCTCTTCTGGACTATGGACTGTTTCAGCTCCAAGTCTGGAAACTTGTTTAATGCTAAAGCATTTGTATTCAACTACTTCAAATGTTGCCTGCCTGCAGAGTACCCTTTTTCTGAGCACCCACACTTTTTAAGGTACTTTTTAGATGTCTTATTGAAAGTAACTTTTATAACAACTCCATAAGTTTATTTCATAAAGAATAAAAAGAAACATGATACTAGGAAATGAAACCTAACACCATTGATTTTGAGAAAGGAGATAGCTGGGCTCCCGACTGAGCAGTTGAAATTTGTCTCCTGTAGACACTTCAAGATAAAGATAAGGCAGGAGCAGAGAGGAGCTGGACCCTGTTTCAGAATAAGGAGGCCACATAATTATCATCCTTGGGGTTAAGGAGACCTCTCAGATCATACATGCACAGAGAGGATCTTGAGGGGTCAGAGAATGGAGGGGATGTCAGCCCATAATATGTACTGACAACTTTCCAGAAACCCTTGTGCTGGAATCCATCTTGGCTACAAGATGCACATGCACATCAGGGAAGGCCCTGAGTAAGATCAAATATGGACACGAGCCAGATAATTGGTCAGAGATAATCTGGAAACTGTCCCCCTTATAAATGATTTTAACTACTCCATTGACTGTAGCCCGCCAGGCTCCTCTGTCCATGGTATTTCCCAGGCAAGAACACTGGAATGAGTTGCCATTTCCTCTTCCAGGGATTCTTCCCAACTCAGGAATTGACCCCAGGTCTTTTGCATCTCCTGCATTGCAGGTGGATTCTTTACCACTGAGCCATCAGGGAAGCCTCTTTGCTGAATTCTTTCTCAAGGAAGACAAGAACAGAGGTTCTGCTTCAAGTCTGCTGACCCTTCTGGTCCAGTGGATAGGATCCAGTGCTTTCACCATCCCAACCAGGATTTGATTGCCAGTTGGGGAACAAATTTCTGCTTCAAGATGCTGTACCTTGAGGCACTCCCAGATCAAGTTCAGTTCAGTTCAGTCACTCAGTCGTGTCTGACTCCTCGCAACCCCGTGAATCGCAGCACTCCAGGCCTCCCTGTCCATCACCAACTCCTGGAGTTCACCCAAACTCATGTCCATCGAGTCGGTGATGCCATCCAGCCATCTCATCCTCTGTCGTTCCTTTCTCCTCCTGCCCCCCAATCCCTCCCAGCGTCAAGGTCTTTTCCAATGAGTCAACTCTTCGCATGAGGTAGCCAAAGTATTGGAATTTCAGCTTCAGCATCAGTCCTTCCAATGAACACTCAGGACTGATCTTCTTTAGGATGGACTGGTTGGATCTCCTTGCAGTCCAAGGGACTCTCAAGAGTCTTCTCCAACACCACAGTTCAAAAGCATCAATTCTTCGGTGCTCAGCTTCCTTCACAGTCCAACTCTCACATCCATACATGACCACTGGAAAAACCATAGCCTTGACTAGATGGACCTTTGTTGGCAAAGTAATGCCTCTGCTTTTAAATATGCTATCTAGGTTGGTCATAACTTTCCTTCCAAGGAGAAAGTGTCTCTTAATTTCATGGCTGCAATCACCATCCTCAGTGATTTTGGAGCCCCCAAAAATAAAGTCTGACACTGTTTCCACTGTTTCCCCATCTATATAAATTAGATGGAAAAACTCACTGCTTATCTTGTGAATAACTACTGTATTGTTATCTGAGTGACTCCATTGATATTCAGTAAATTCACACGAACATTTATTGAATTTATGGTTTGTTCCTAGAGTAGTATTATAAAGATGTATAAAGTATGAAGTCACAAAAAGAGTTACATTGGAATTGATAAATCTTCTAAGTGTTAGGATGAACTCTAAGAGAATGAGCAAAGTGCCATTGATCTGAGTAAAGATGTGAGTCGTCCTGGGGAAGTCAGGAAAAGCTTTATAAATTAAGACTTGGGCAGGAAATTGAAGTTGTTGTGCCAAGGGATCATGAACACACACCATGATCGCTGCATGGAGCAGATATTTTAAAGGGAGATATTGGGAGGAATCTTAACAAGCAGAACATTAGTGGAGAACATGCAAACTGCTGATTGCTCACTGACCCACAGTTCAGACCAAAGGGCTGCATATGTGATGGTGAACATTCCAACTGAAAGAGGTTCCAGCCCTGTAACTATGTATTTATAGGGTCAGATAAGTAGCCTGCCACTATGTAACAATTTGTAACATTGTTAGAGAGGTGGAACCTCTGAAGATTAGCAGCTGGTATCATCCAGGAGCAATTCAGACCTACTGACTCAACTCTTTGCTAATCTAACCAAGGCAGAAGACATGAGCCTGCAGGCCCATCAGGACCTGTCTCTTCTTGGATGGATGAGTAGGAGTTTCAAGTTGCTCAAAGGCATTCCAGATAGAGGGAACAGCATGTGGAGCTGGAGGGAAACCAGAGGTCATGATGTGTTTGGAGAACTGCATACATTTTGTCATGATTAAAGTGTGCAGTATGAGGGCAGTTGGAGATGGGCATCAGAAGGTGAGGGGGCATCTGGAAGAGGATGATTCCAGAAAGGTTGCCCTGAAGATGCATAACTGTTAGATGACTTTGTATGCCATGTTAAAGTATTCAGATTTTGCTCTTTACAAAAAGTAAAATAACCAGTTATATAACCTAAGTGAGTGACATGGGCTGGGGCTGGAGCTCAGGACACCCAGTCTATAGGAAGTAGGTGGTGTTTAGTTCCATGTGGCGGCTATGTGGAAATTTGTGTCCAGTGTCACAGTTCAGTTCAGTTCAGTTCAGTCTCTCAGTCGTGTCTGACACTTTGCGACCCCATGAACCACAGCATGCCAGGCCTCACTGTCCATCACCAACTCCTGGAGTGTTACAAGACACTTGAATTTTTCAAGTGGAGTCGTAACTTTTGTACAACAAATATTCCAATTTTAAATGTTGAAAACTGTTTCAAATTTACTTAACAAATGTACGGGGCTGACTAAACATCGACTGAATTGATCTTTTGTTTCTAATAGATCCAGTGGGAAATGAAAGGGCATGGGAAACATTAGAAGGCATGTCAATGTTATCAGATTTGCTTAGTGAAGGATTATTCTGAATATGATGAGCAGAATAAATTGAAGGAGGCTAGAATAGAGTCAAGAAGAGTAATTACGATTCTTTTGAAATAAAAATTGAGAAGCTGAACTAAAGCAAGGTAGCAGGGATAAAGCACAGATATATTTAGAATTGGCAAGATCAGTAACCAGTGGGATATAGGTAGTGAAGAAAATTGAATGCAAAAAGATATTTAGATTTATGATCTGGATGGCTAAGTAAATGATCATTCCAGTTATTTCACAGGAAATGAGGGGCCATGTTGTTTTACAAAGCAATATTAATAGTTATTTTTGTGTATGTTGAGTTTGAGGAATCTGCAGTACATCTAAATGAACATCTCATAGTCATTATAGTGAATCTGGAAGCTTAGGAAAGAAATCAAATTGGGACAACATACTGGGGAGTCATCAGTGAATGGCTGATATTCATTCTTTCAACAAATATAAGTATTTTCTCATCATCTGACATTTTATTAATATCATTCACTAAAACTTACTTCATCAGAGTCTTCTCCACCTCAGCAAATGACAACTCCATTCTTCCATTGCTTAGGCTAAAAAGCCGTAAACCCTGTCAGTTCTACCTAAAAAGTACATCCAGAATCTAATTACTTCTTATCACCTCACTGCTACCACCTTGATTGAAAACTACTAATATTTATTATTTGGAATATGGCAATCCAAACTGATCTTCCTTCAACCCATGAACTCCTTCATTCTATTCCAAAAGAGCAGCTAGAGTTATCCTGTTAAAATACGTTTTATGTCACTTCTTTGTTAAAATCCCCCAAAGAGTTCTTGCCTCAATAGGAGTAAAAGAGAGTTAGTTATGTATGACTCTTTGTGACACAATGGACTATAGAGTCCATGGAATTCTCTAGGCCAGAATACTGGAGTGGGTATCTTACCAACCTAGGAATTGAACCCAGGTCTCTTTACCAGATTCTTTACCAACTCAGATATCAGGGAAGCCCTCCAAAGTTGATACAAGGCTTTATATAGTCTGTTCCTAAATACCTCATTTCACTCAATTTCTGTTTCTCTGCCCTATGTTTGCTTGGCACCAATCACACTGGTCTTGAAGTTCTAATATAACCCACACATTGAACCTCAGGGCTTTGAAATTATGTTTTCTCTGCCTGAATTGATCTTGCCCCAGAAATCTACATGGTTAACTCCCTAACTTCTTTCAGGATTTTCAGGTCAGTTCAGTCGCTCAGTCATGTACTACTCTTTGTGACCCCATGAATTGCAGCATGCCAGGTCTCCCTGTCCATCACCAACTCACAGAGTTTACCAAAACTCATGTCCATACAGTCGGTGATGCAATCCAGCCATCTCATCCTCTGTCATCCCCTTCTCCTCCTACACCCAATCCCTTCCAGCATCAGGGTCTTTTCCAATGAGTCAACTCTTCGCATGAGGTTGCCAAAGTATTGGAGTTTCAGCTTCAACATCAGTCCTTCCAATGAACACCCAGGGCTGATCTCCTTTAGGATGGACTGGTTGGATCTTCTTGCAGTCCAAGGAACTCTCAAGAGTCTTCTCCAACACCATGGTTCAAAAGTATCAATTCTTTGGCGCTCAGCTTTCTTCACAGTCCAACTCTCACATCCATATATGACCACTGGAAAAACCATAGCCTTGACTAGACAGACCTTTGTTGGCAAAGTAATGTATCTGCTTTTGAATAGGCTGTCTAGGTTGGTCATAACTTTCCTTCCAAGGAGTAAGCGTCTTTTAATTTCATGGCTGCAATCACCATCTACAGTGATTTTGGAGCCCTCAAAAATAAAGTCTGACACTGTTTCCACTGTTGCCCCATTTATTTGCCATGAAGTGATGGGACAAGATGCCATGATCTTACTTTTCTGAATGTTGAGCTTTAAGCCAACTTTTTCACTCTCCTCTTTCACTTTCATCAAGAGGCTTTTTAATTCCTCTTCACTTTTTGCCATAAGGGTGGTGTCATCTGCATTATCTGAGGTTATTGATATTTCTCCTGGCAATCCTGATTCCAGCTTGTGCTTCTTCCAGCCCAGTGTTTCTCATGATGCACTCTGCATATAAATTAAATAAGCAGGGTGACAATGTACAGCTTTGACGTACTCCTTTCCTATTTGGAACCAGTCTCTTGGTCCATGTCCAGTTCTAACTGTTGCTTCCTGATGTGTACACAGATTTCTCAAGAGGCAGATCAGGTGGTCTGGTATTCCCATACCTTTCAGAATTTTCCACAGTTTACTGTGGTCCACACAGTCAAAGGCTTTGGCATAGTCAATAAAGCAGAAATAGATGTTTTTCTGGAACTCTCTTGTTTTTTCTATGATCCAGCGGATGTTGGCAATTTGATCTTTGGTTCCTCTGCCTTTTCTAAAACCAGCTTGAACATCTGTAAATTCATGGTTCATGTATTGCTGAAGCCTGTCTTGAAGAATTTTGAGCATTACTTTGCTAGCGTGTGAGATGAATGCAATTGTGTGGCTGTTTGAGCATTCTTTGGCATTGCCTTTCTTTGGGATTGGAATGAAAACTGACCTTTTCCAGTCTTGTGGCCACTGCTGAGTTTTCCAAATTTGCTGGCATATTGAGTGTAGCACTTTCACAGCATCATCTTTCAGGATTTGAAATAGCTCAACTGGAATTCCATCACCTCCACTAGCTTTGTTCATAGTGATGCTTTCTAAGGCCCACTTGACTTCACATTCCAGGATGTCTGGCTCTAGGTCAGTGATGACATCATCGTGATTATCTGGGTCATGTATTCTTGCCAGCTCTTCTTAATATCTTCTGCTTCTGTTAGGTCCATACCATTTCTGTCCTTTATCGAGCCCATCTTTGCATGAAATATTCCCTTAGTATCTCCAATTTTCTTGAAGACATCTCTAGTCTTTCCCATTCTGCTTTTTTCCTCTCTTTCTTTGCATTGATCGCTGAGGAAGGCTTTCTTATTTCTCCTTGCCATTCTTTGGAACTCCGCATTCTGATGCTTATATCTTTCCTTTTCTCCTTTGCTTTTTGCTTCTCTTCTTTTCACAGCTATTTGTAAGGCCTCCTCAGACAGCCATTTTGCTTTTTTGCATTTCTTTTCCATGGGGATGTTCTTGATCCCTGTCTCCTCAATTTCTGTTTCTCTGCCCTGTGTTTGCTTGGCACTAATCACACTGGTCTTGAAGTTCTAATATAACCCACACATTGAACCTCAGGGCTTTGAAATTATGTTTTCTCTGCCTGAATTGATCTTGCCCCAGAAATCTACATGGTTAACTCCCTAACTTCCTGTACAATGTTACAAACTTCCATCCGTAATTCATCAGGCACTCTATCTATCAGATCTAGTCCCATAAATCTATTTCTCACTTCCACTGTGTAATTGTAAGGGATTTGATTTAGGTCATACCTGAATGGTCTAGTGGTTTTCTCTACTTTCTTCAATTTAAGTCTGAATTTGGCAAGAAGGAGTTCATGATCTGAGCCACAGTCAGCTCCCAGTCTTGTTTTTGCTGACTGTATAGAGCTTCTCCATCTTTGGCTGCAAAGAATATAATCAGTCTGATTTCGGTGTTGACCATCTTGTGATGTCCATGTATGGAGTCTTCTCTTGTGTTGTTGGAAGAGGGTGTTTGTTATGACCAGTGCATTCTCTTGGCAAAACTCTATTAGCCTTTGCCCTGCTTCATTCTGTACTCCAAGGCCAAATTTGCCTGTTACTCCTGGTGTTTCTTGACTTCCTACTTTTGCATTCCAGTCCCCTATAATGATCAAATATCACATTTTCTGGCTACTTTCTTTAAAATTACAACTCCAAACTGCCTGAACTCTTTATCCCAATTTTTCCATTTTATTTTTCTTATTCTTAGCCGTTCTCATTTTATAGTATACGAAGTGTTTTACTTATTTCTCTATGTCCTTCTTTATAATGCAAATTCCATGAGATTAAGCATTGACTGTTTAATTTACTATTGTATTCACAGAATTTGTAAGCATCTGGCACATAATAGGATATCAATAATTATTTTTCAAATGAAAGAACACAGAGTTAGGGAACCAGCAAAAGAGAAACCCTTTCTAGGAAAATTCATTTTCAAGAAAAGAATGGATAATAATCCTCAAAGTACAGAAACAATAAGAACTGAAAGATAGACTATATATTTGGCCAGTGAGAGGCCACTAGTAACTTTAGTGAGAAAGAGTAAAGGAAGTGGAGGTTGTTAGAGTGCTACAAAGAACCAAACCAGAAAGAGTGGTGAGGAAGCAGCAGCAAAGTATGCAGACCTTGCTCATGAATCAGGCTGGGAATTAGGGCAATAGCTAGAGTGTTGTTAAATAGAACAGGACAGAGAGACTTGAGGTCTTAGTGTTTCTTTACAGTAGTGAGATGTAGTCTCTCAGATTTGATTGTGCTAGACTTAGTAATTTCCCACGTTCTCCGAATTTTTACCTATGATAAAATAAAGTGGGGTGGAATTGTTAAGTGCTTTCAAGGGCCCATCTCACTCATCTCTTCTTGAATATTTCAGAAATAGTTTCAAATGTCCCAGGTATTTTGAGGCTTGTTTGTGTTCAATTAGTATTTAATCTTTGATTATCTTACAGTTTTGTCAACATACAAGTATCTTTTCAATAATGTTGTTAGCCACTTATGTTATTTTGGTGTTTTCCCTGGTCAAAGCTTATGTGAATTGCCGCTAGACTTCTTTGTTGATTTGAAGGACCTGGCTTGGTTTGATTAAAAACCTAATTAAAAAAAATAAAATCCATTATTTACTGACCATTGATTTTTAATCTCTTGTGACAGAGTATACTTTCTTCACCCTAGATCAATCATTAAAAGTCATTTTCTAAACTTTGATGTATTAAGATACATACAAAAATAAGATCAGACTACTTTTACAGTCTATATTATTTTCTGTCAGAAAATATTATAAAATATTATAAGTATTATAAATATTTATGTTATAAATATTATAAAATATTATAAATATTTATATTATATTATAAGTATAAAATATATTATAAAATACTTTGTGTCAGAAATGTCAGAATTTAACTGACTTTTATCTCTTTTTTTTGGGCTGTCCTGGTGGCTTAGACAGTAAAGTGTCTGCCTGCAATGTGGGAGACACGGGTTCGACCCCTGGGTTGGGAAGATCCCCTGGAGAAGGAAATGGCAACCCACTCCAGTACTCTTGCCTGGAAAATCCCATGGAGAGAGGAGCCTGGTAGGCTATACTCCATAGGGTCGCAAGGGGTCGGACACGACTGAGCGACTTCACTTCACTACTTTTTTGCTTTCTCTTTTATTTTTTTGAATGTTTAAGACTCTATCCATGGGTGCTGTGCTGTACTGCTTATTAATGTGGTTCAAGATAACAGAAACCCATTACATTCCTCAAAAAAGAAAAAAAAAAAAAAAAAGCTTCTTTCTAAGGAGTAGAGGTGAACCCAAGTAGAAATTCAATTTCTGACTAAGAGTCAGCCTGTATTTTTTTAAGAAAGAAGAAGAAAATAAAAAGATAGAAAATTAGACCTCAGAATTACAATTTCATGCTTCTATATAAAATGAAACCCTAATGATAGAAGACAAGTTGTCACTAATTCTATGGACCAGATGGATTTTTTTTCAAGTGACAAAAGAACCTACATCTTTATTCTTAAAATATCATGAAGTGGAAGAAAGCAAGATTTATTTTCATCATCATTTTCCATTTCACTGATATTTTTTTAAAAATCACTAGGCATCAGCAGGAAACTCTTAAATAAATTAGCATTAAAACACAAAATTGTTGCATCATCCAATTTATAGGAAACACTGATATTTTTTAAAGTGCATTTACTCTTAGTTTGCTTTTTTATTTCTTCATTCATTTCCATTTTCTTTTCTCCTTTTCACTAATTTAAATTTTTAAATTTAATTCCATAAACAATGAAAAGCAATAAAGTCTTATTTACCCCTACCTATTCTTCAAACACATACTTTAGAAGTAAACTCTTTGGTAATTTCTGTTTTTGCCTTTTGGTGATTACTTCAATGAACCAGAAAATATGACTATCTTTCTATTTTTACTTCACCAATAAATAATTACCAATTTAGATGGAAGTGTAAAATAGATAACATTGATGGAAGTTCTGTTGTGAAAGATGAGGCTGTGGTTTCATTGACTCCTGTTTCCTTCTACTTCTTCCTGTCTATGTCTAATGGTTATATTACTCTTATATTACTCAGTTACTTAACTTGGTAATTTTAAATAGAAACTTTGATTGGTTCTTACTTTCTTTATTTCCATTGGGTGTTTTCACATCCCATTGTGTAAGATACATATATTGGCATCTTTCTCCTTTTGTCTGATCTTCCTCCCTTCTGTATCATCTACTATAAAATCAATTAAGATTTTGCTTTATGTTATATAGGTTATTAGGAGAAGGAACTGGCAGCCCACTCCAGGGTTCTTGCCTGGAAAATTCCATGAACAGAGGAGCCTGGTGGACTACAGTCCCTGGGGTTGCAAAAAGTAGGCCATGACTGAGAGACTGAGCACATTAAAGGTTATTAAAATTTGTTTTTTTGTTCAGAAACCACACCCAAATCTTCCAAGTTTTTTTTACCATATATTAAATCAAATGTTGGACAATGGTATAGAAAATTATATTGCTATAACAAAATGCATAAAATTTAATTTGTGACCAGAGGATGCATTGATTACAATTCTTCTCTTCTAGTGTAAAGACATGGATCAATTATCTAAAATAATGCTGCATTTAATTTTGTTTTATATTTGGACCTTGACTTTTTGTAGTGCCTTTTTTGTTCGCCTTTGTTCTCTATAGTAGGAACTTTCTGTAATCAGTGTTCAGAACTTATTGCCAAATCCTGTATCTTTTTCCTTCATATTATCTGTCACTTCTTTTTTGCTACATATCTTGGAAAATTGATTGGACTCTTTTACAGTATTTAAAAAAATATTTTTAAATTTACTATGTACAATTTGTGGTACCAGAACTCATAATCATACGGATGTCTAAGAAGATACTGAGACTAGAGACCACACTCTCATTCTTCTCAATTCCCAAAATGAGCCATGTAGGTCCTCCCAAAACTAGAAGCCAATTTGGGAAGCAGGGGTATGAGGGATATACTTTGAGAGAAAAGACAAAAATCTTGTGAGAAATTTTAAACTGTCACAGTTTTTAGCATTTCTTCAGAAGAGAAAGCATCCTCCCCTACTCATAGACATTAAAGCCAGAAGAAACAGAAAAAACTTTGTCAAGTTAAATTTTCAGTAAAAATTAAGCTCTAGAACAAAATGATATCAACTTTAGAAACAAACATAACTACTTGATTTTGCACATCTGAGACTCATGAATAAATTTGACTCCTATATTATAATTTCTTTGAGTATTCAGTTCAGTTCAGTTCAGTCATGTCTGATTCTTCGTGACCCCATGGACCACAGCATCCCAGGCCTCCCTGTCCATCACCAACTCCCAGAGTTTACTCAAACTCATCCTCATTGAGTCCATGATGCCATCCAGCCATCTCATCCTCTGTCGTCCCCTATTCCTCCTTCCCTCAATCTTTCCCAGCATCAGAGTCTTTCAAATAAGTCAACTTTTCGCATCAGGTGGCCAAAGTATTGGAGTTTCAGCTTCGACATCAGTCCTTCCATGAACACTAAAGGACTGATCTCCTTAGGATGGACTGGTTGGATCTCCTTGCAGTCCAAGGGACTCTCAAGAGTCTTCTCCAACACCACAGTTCAAAAGCATCAATTCTTCGGCCCTCAGCTTTCTTCACAGTCCAATTCTCACATCCTTACATGACCACTGGAAAAACCATAGCCTTGACTGGACGGACCTTTGTTGGCAAAGTAGTGTCTCTGCTTTTCAATATGCTATCTAGGTTGGTCATAACTTTTCTTCCAAGGAGTCCATGTGTAGTCTTCTCTTATGCTGTTGGAAGAGGGTGTTTGCTATGATCAGTGCATTCTCTTGGCAAAACTGTATTAGCCTTTGCCCTGCTTCATTCTGTACTCTAAGGCCAAATTTGCCCATTATTCCAGGTGTTTCTTGACTTCCTACTTTTGCATTCCAGTCCCCTATAATGAAAAGGACATCTTTGTTAGGTGATAATTCTAAAAGGTCTTGTAGGTCTTCATAGAACTGTTCAGCTTCTTCAGCATTACTGGTTGGGGCATATACTTGGATTACCGTGATGTTGAATGGTTAGAGTACTTTTAAATTTATATACTCTCAAGTTTAGAGTAAATCAGAATCTCTGGGGATGAGACCCAGACACCAGTAATTTTTAAAGGTCCCAGATCACTTCAATCTAAAGCCAAGTCTGATTAGTAGTGAAATAGAATTGTGACAGATTGATATTTGTGAAGTGGTTTTGTTGGTAGTGTAATGCTAATGAGATATAGTTTTACCTCCAAATTTATTAAAACTTTGGAAGCTCGAAATTACACCTTGATTTGAAAAAGCTTTGCCAAAATCCCTCTTATATTAAATTTTATAGGTAGGCTAGGTGAGTTCAATGTTTGAGGACACACGTATAAACATCTGTAACAAGTTGTCTGAAGAACAATCCCAAAGTACATTGGGATTGAAGAGCAATCAGTAATGGGCAAAAATAGAGAAAAAGTTTATTCAACTTTCCTGTAGTTTCTATAAAGCTACAATTTATATTTTTTGCTTTGGAGAGTAAAATTGAAGAAATGTAATCACAGCAGCATGGAGGAGCAACAAGTGGTATTTAGAAACATTGTCTCAAAAGTGACCATTGAATTGGGCTAAGATAGGAAATATAGGGCTCAGCCAGTGTTTACAGGGCAGTGATTTCAGGGAAGTCAGCTCCTGGTGGTGATCCCCTGCCACCACTGAGCATTTTCTATCTTTCTATCTCCTTCCTACCAAACATCTTAATAGATACTGTTTGGCAGGCTTAAGTAACCCTTTCTACTCTGGATTTTTTTAATGCATCAACATTTTAGGGTTATATGCCTTTTAACCTTAATTCTTGTTTTCTTGCTGTTGATCTCAGAATATGCAGTTGATGGGAAAGCTTTCTTACCAAGTTGCTCTGTGGTCCCAATTAACAAGCCACAGGCTAAGAGGAGTTTTAAGTGTTTAACACTGAGCTCTTGTTATATTTGATATACCAGTTTGGGTATCTGACTCCTGTAGCTTTTTTAATATTTATGTACCATTGCCAAAGACTCACAGAAGAACCATCAGGAAGTGACTGCATTTCCTGTTTCTAGGTAAGATAACCCTTTTCTATACAAGTGATAATATCTTTGTGTGTAGCAGGCAGTTTCCATAGTAGTCTGTTACAGTATTTCACAATTTAGCAACCACATCCCTAATGTTATATATCTAGCCAAATTAACACAGCAAGAATTCTCATTTTCAGATATTGTGGATCTTTTGAAAAGTCATAGTACTATTTCAGTTAATTTATTTTCTTCATTTTCTCTTTTCTTTTTCTTGGCAGCATCATACAGTACATGAAATCTTATTCTCAGGCCAGGAATGGAACCCATGCCCCTTGCAGTGGAAGCTTGAAGTCTTAACCACTTGACAGCCAGGGAAGTTCCTAGAGTAAGTTCTTGACTATTAAAATAATTGGCAGAATCTGTAAGCAAGAGAGTCCAAGGAAAACCATAAGGAAAAATATAGACATATCAGATTACATAAAACACAGATATTTGTTGGCAAAAGATTCCACAAACAAGTTCAAAAGAGAAAACTTAGAATGGAATCCTTTATATATAAAGAAGGTAGGTAAATGTGGGGACTTCCCTGGCAGTACAGTGATTAAGATTTTATACTTCCATTGCAGGTGGCATGGGGTAAATCCCTGGCTGGGGAACTAAGATCCCACATGCCATGTGACATGGTCAAAAATAAATAAATAAAGAACAAGACACATCAAACTGATAATATTAGTTATTTCATGGAGATTGAAATTGGGGGTGGTGTTGGGCTAGAGACTAAAGATAATGGAACATTTCTTCGTTTTTGGTCTGTTTTCTTGTTACAGTTAATTCATATAATTTTTATAATAACAAAACTTTAAAATAACATATGTTAAAATGGAAGAGTTAAATGTAAAATCAAGCTACGATACATATCAGAGTCTAAATGTGATTTGGAAGATAGACTATGATGTAAAAATTTCCTAGTAGATTTCTAGAAACAATAGACCATTCAAAGTGAATAAAATGGTTGGACAGTTAGGATGATGGAGTTTAGGAGAGACTTGAAAAGAAGTACTTTGGAGAGAGTTGCCCAAGGTAGTGGCTTTCTGGGTGGCTCAGTGGTAAAGAATCTGCCTGCCAATGCAGGGATGCAAGAGATGCAAGTTTGATCCTTGAATCAGGAAGACTCCCTGGAGGAGGGCATAGCAACCCACTCCAGTATTCATTCTTGCCTGGAAAATTCCATGGACAGAGGAGCCTGGTGGGATATAGTCCATGGGATTGCAAAGAATTGGACAAGAGTGAGCACTGGGCCATAGAGAATGACCGATCCTGCAAACAAGCCTAGTAGGGAATGGGGGCTTCAGTGGAAATCCTGAAGAGCTTCAGGATGTGTGATCTTCCCTTCCTCCCTCCCATTTTTCAGGGCTCCTTGGCTGTTGTCTGATTTGTGCCTGGAGAATCTCATGGCCAAGAAAGAAGTTCCCTTTGCTTCCCTACAATGCGGGAGACCTGAGTTCGATCCCTGTGTCCGGAAGATCCCCTGAAGAAGGAAATGGCAACCCACTCCAGTATTCTTGCCTGGATAATCCCATGGACTGAGGAGCCTGGTAGGCTACAGTCCATGGGATCACAAAGAGTCAGACACGACTGAACGACTAACATTAACACACTTGAAGCCCAAGCAAAGGAGAGTTGCTGCTCTCCCAGAGTATTTTGGTAAAGGATGGGCAATGGTATTCCAGTAGAGAGAGTTCCATGGAGTTGACTACTGGAAACCTGAGGACTGATAAGAGAAAATCAAGAATAGAATCCATCAACAGCTTTACAGGAATTTCAGTCAGATAATTTTCCCCCAGAATAAGCATTATCATTAAATGGGTTGCCCAGAGATTTTGAAAACAAAGGCTTCTTATATTTTAAATGAAGTAAAAACTTTTTTGCTACTCTTTCTCCCTTCTTAAGCAGCAAGCATGACCATGGGGTCAGAAACATGCCCAGGCAGCTGTGGAGGGAGGGGCTGAAAAAGGGATGTTTCAAATCAAGTGTGGAGTTTTGATTAGAATCAAAAATGTTTATAAATGCTTAGAGACTATGTTGGTAATTTGAACTGGAAAATACTAGGGAGCCTGATGGAGAAATAACTCCATTAGGAGATGTGATTTGAAAGTATATAGAAACTGGTCATTTAATTGAATCTTCTGTCCAAAATAACTGAGATAAGGCTAAAATATATATTCCTTTAATTATTTACATTATTATTTGAAATCTTTCTGATAGGGAACAATTATTAGCTAACCACTATGGTCATGAACTGAAGTCTATTCCTGAGAAATAAAGGGCTTTATTTTCCTTAAAGGAGGTACTCAATGAAAAAATGATTACTAGTTCTAACACCCAGATGTTTTAATGTCATACTCCTCAGGTGAGTTCCTATTTATGATGTCTCCTCCAACTCTCAGGAAACTGGCTGCATAAAAGTCCTAAAACCTTGGCTCCAGTTTACTAACAGGTACCAGTTGTTGAGATTGGTGTCTGAATCACTAGTATCCAACTCGGGGAGACTGAATTCCTCTGTTCTCTAGGTCTTGATAGAATTTACCTCAAAAAAGCATTAATGTTAGCATATTGCCAATAAAAATAACAAATGATTACATTAATTGAATTGGGTACATTTGTGACGGTTAAGTTTGTTTCCTCAACTCCTATTCTAATACTAGTGCTAGTAGTACTCTTTCTGTTCCCTGTACTTCAAATTACTGGATCTCTATGGCTATTAAGGAGAACTTCATCTAGCCTTTTCCATAGGCTAACATTTAGGAAGCAAAACACTGTCTACAGACATTTCTTCTTGTACTCAGAATAAGAGATGTTAGAGTTCTTTAGCTTTCATTTCTCTCTTAGTTGTGCTTATTTTTCCTTTACTTTTTTGAAAATATGGATTACATTTATAATACCTGTTTTAACATCCTTCTTTACTAGTTTCATAATTGCTATAAATTCTGAATATTGTTTCCTTCTCCCCCCACCACTTATGTGCCGTATTTTCATATTCAATTAATTATTTTTTATTTCATTGTGTTACAGTATTCATTGCTGTATTTTGCTATATTATTTTAAATATGATGTTGGATGTCTTTCGACATAAATTTTCGTTAATTAGAATCTATTAGATCTTCTCAGGGCTCCTCTGGTGGCTCATTTGTAAAGAATCAGCCTGCCAATGCAGGACATATGGATTTGATCCCTAGGTTGGGAATATCCCCTGGACAAGGAAATGGCAACTCACTCCAGTCTTCTTTCCTGGAAAATTGCATGGACAGAGGAGCCTGCTGGGCTATAGTCCACGGGATCACAAAAGAGCTGGACATGACTTAGCAACTAAACAACAACAAAGATCTTCTCAAGTCTTTTAAGCTTTATTAAGATAAGTCTTGGAGAAGGCAATGGCACCCCACTCCAGTACTCTTGCCTGGAAAATCCCATGAATGGAGGAGCCTGGTAGGCTGCAGTCCATGGGGTCTCTAAGACTCGGCCACGACTTCACTTTCACTGTCACTTTTCACTTTCCTGCATTGGAGAAGGAAATGGCAACCTACTCCAGTGTGTTCTTGCCTGGAGAATCCCAGGGACAGCAGAGCGTGGTGGGCTGCTGTCTATGGGGTCACACAGAGTTAGACACGACTGAAGTGACTTAGCAACAGCAGGATAAGTCTAAGGATGTTTTAAGTCTAGGGTCAATTTAGCCCATTTCTGTAGCTATATCATTTTTAGGATATAGTCAGTGTCTAATTCTGTGTGGGCTCCAAATGTTCTGCTGTTGCAGAAGTCGAGAAACAAAGCACTGCACTCAGAGAGTTGGAGAACTTAAGTTTATTATGCTGGCGGACCCAGAGGAGTTAATACTCCAAGCTCTGAGTGTCGAACAAAGGGGTTACAAGGATTTTATAGACAGTGCATGACATCAGACTATAGTGGGCAATGCTAATTGTTAATAGGCTGGTTTAAACCAAGGGTTTCACATGTGCGGGAACAGCAGTTAGGACAGGGCGGGGAATGCCTGACCTTTATACAGACAAGCATAGTTGAGCAGGATTACAGGGTCTGGGCAACTGAAAAAGCAGGGCAAGGGTGAGTGAGATAAGCTTCAGTGCCTAGCATTGTTGTAAGTCTCCATTTTCTCGAGGTTACGTGACTTTCCTAACTTTGGAAGGAACAAGTTGAGTTACAGAAGCAGAACAAGCAGGAAGTTATTGTAAATTAAAATTTTTCCTTTTCATCCCACACCCCACCCCCCGCCATGCTCCTTAAATCTTATAAGGCATCAACCTCTAGATCTTCTTGGCTCAGGGGCTGATAACTCTTCAGGGCTAGGAGGTATGTGGTGGCCCTCCTGTCCGTGATGGCCTCAGGTAGACTGGAAATGACCTTCGCGAATAAAGACAAGAGGCAAGGTAAGAGGAGACAGGTGCCAAGGAGGAGCAGGACTAATCCCACTAGAGTTTTGAATTTTCCTAGATAAGAAAACCATTCCCCAAATAGCTCTCTAGGATTGCATCCTTTCCAAGTCTGGACTGGGACATGAGCTCTGTTAGTCATCTTTCTGGTTATTTCTTCTATAACCTTGCCCTTATCATCTATCTGTAGACAATAGTTGCTAAGACTGAACTTTACACAGACGCCCCTGTCTAGGTGGTGAACTTCTAACTAATTTTCACTAGGAGCAGCCAGGGGTCAAAACAAATATATTGGCCTTCTTGTTGACAAATAGAATAAGTTGTTTTGTTATGTATGCAAGTTTCCTTGACCTCTCCTTGGCAAAGGAGTATGGTAAAGCAAGGTCCAAGTAACCCCTTGACCTGACCTAGTCACATGGATGCATGGAGTGCATGTGGGGTCTATTTTACTTCCTGATCCACAATAGCTCAGCAAAATATAAACTGCTATTACACAAAACATTTGATTCCACTTAACAATCCCACTACTTCTGGGTGGATCATAGTCAAAGTGACCTCTTGTATCTGACCCACAGAAAGCATTAAGGCCAGTGGTGCAACCAGTCTCTATTCGGCAGGGTTTCATCATAACCCTGACTCTCTGATGTCCCTCATCCAAGGGTGGGGCTGACTGGAGAGTGATTACAAGAGGCACCTGATAAGGATGATACTCCCCACTATGATGAGATAATAGACAGCTGACAGCAGCCTCTGACCCAAACTCCATTTTTGGGGTACAGCTGAGGCCAGTCCTATAGCAAAGAGCATGGCAGTAATACTGATCAGGGAAAGAGTCCAAGGGTGACAACGGTAGCCGATTAATATCTTGATAAGCTTGATCCTCAAGCTTCTGCTGTGCATCAACCAGCCAGTTGCTGGGATGTGGCTGGAGCACGGCCACAGAATCCTCAAGCTTCTGCTGTGTGTTGACTAGTCAACTTCTGGAGTAACTAGAGCAGGACTCGGAGTCCTTTGTAGGTAAGGGCTGTAGCTTTTGGATCCAGACTTTGAAAGGGTTCTTGGGGTCTTGAACTGCCTTCCAGATGTCTTTGTCATGCTGCTGTCTTGACTCTGATGTGGTGGTCCAGGGGTGATACCTGTAACTTTAACAGCAGTAGAGGTCACCAGGACTTCCATAGAGAACCTGTCCAAACTGGCTGAAGTGGTTCCTTTTTCCAATCTTTAACCCATACCTCATCTCAGGGCTGATGAACCCAGTTGCCTAAAGGAATGAGTGTCCTTTCTAAGGTTTCTTGGGTGATAAGGTAGAAGACTTTTCCCAGTGCCTGGAGGTGTCGCGACATCTCCAGGTCAGCTAGTTGTTGAAGGTCTCCGTTGAGCTTTCCTATCACTGGGAGCATTCTCCTGTATAAGATCTCAAAGGGAGAATAGCCTGAGGACCTCGGGGTGCACTGGGCTCAGAGCAAGGTTAGGGGTAGCATGTCAACCCAAGGTAACTGGGTCTTCTGACAGAGCTTAGCTAACGTAATCTTGAGGGTCTGATTCATGTGCTCAGCTTTATGGCCTATAGGCAGTGTGGAGCTTCCACTTAACTCCCAGTGTCTTGGACAAAGTCCAGATTATCTCCAACACAAAGGCTGGCCCATTGTCAGACCCTATGGAGAGAGGTAGCCCATATCTCAGGATTATGTCTCTTAGTAGGGTCTTGACTACCTCTCATGTCCTTTCAGTGCATGTGGAGTAGGCCTTAGCCTGTCCCAAAAAGGTGCAGACTACCACAAGTAAAGGGTTTCCCTCATAGCTCAGTTGGTAAAGAGTCTGCCTGCAATGCAGGAGCCCTGGGTTCGAATCCTGTGTCAGGAAGATCCCCTGGAGAAGGAAATGGCAACCCACTCCAGTATTCATGCCTGGATAATCCCATGGACAGAGGAGCCTGGCAGGCTGCAGTCTATGGGGTTGCAAGAGTTGGACACGACTGAGCGTGTCCAAGCATACAGCACCACAAGTAAATACATATAGCCCCTATAGGGCTTGACTTCAGTAAAGTTCACTTCTAAATCTTCAAAGGGCAGTGTCCCAACTGTGTGCACCCCTGGGTTGGGTCTTGGTTCTTGGCTGGCATCGTTCTGTGCACAAGCCTCACATCTAGCACTGATCCAGGCATACAGGGTTGGGAGCTTAGGAACGAAATAGTAGTGGCTCAGTAAACTTTCGAGTGCAGTTTTCCTAAATGAGTTGTCGCATGATGCTGTTTCACCAGATCGACTGCTATATTGCTGGGGACAAAGAGTCTTTGGTCTGGGAGCTTCCACCAGCCCTCTTTTCCTTTTGTTCCTCCATCATCTAAAGCCCACTGATCTTTTTCCTTGCTATATCTCAAGGACGCATGCAATTCTGGTGCCAAGAGGACCTTAAAGATTGGCTCAGGGTCTGCTGTGGGGCCCTGTTGGGTTGCTGCCTCCTTGGCTGCCTGGTCAGCCAATCGATTCCCTTTGCTGACTGGATCAGTTCCTATTTGATGGTCTTTGCAATGGATGACTGCCACTTGGGAAGGCTTCCAGACTGCCTCTAACAGCTGAAGGATTTCTTCTTTGTTTTTGATCTCCTTTCTCCCTCCTGTCAGTAGTCCTCCTTCTTTATAAATGGCTCCATGAACATGTAAAGTAGCAAAGTGATACTTCGAGTCAGTGTAGAAGTTGACTCACTTTGCTTCAGCAGGACTTAGTGCCTGGATATGTGCCCACAGCTCAGCCTGTTGGGCTGACCACCTTATGGCAAGGCCTCAGCCTTCACTATCTTTGTTATGGCATAGCCTACCTTGCGTTGTCCATGTTGGATGAAACTGCTTCCATCAGTGAACAGTCCCAGTTCTGGGTTCTGGAGGGGAATGTCCGTCAGGTCTGGTCTGCTGAAGTAAATTTCAACTATGACTTCCTCGCTGTTATGATTGGGGGTTCCCACTTCCATAGGTAAGATGGTGGTGGGGTTCAGCATCTGCACAGTCTCAAGGCAGATCCATGGGTTTTCACAAAGCAGACCCTGATAGCGTGTCATTCTGGTGTTGGTCAGCCACTTATGCCCCTGGATGTCCATCAGGGCAGTGCATGGGGAACTTTTACACTTATATTTTGTCCCAGCATAAGCTTATCAGCTTCCCTGACCAGGACCACAGTGGAAGCTAATGTCCAGAGACATGGCAGCCATCCTGCAGCCATAGGATCCAGTCATTTGGACAGATATGCGACTGGGCGCTGCCATGGCCCAACTGTTTGTGTGAGGACCCACAGTGCAGTGTGACTTTTCTCATGCACGAAGAGATTAAAGTCCCACGTCACATCTGGCAGCCTTAATGCTGGAGCACTGGTTAAGAGGCTCTTTATATCACTGAAGGCTTTTTCTTTTTTAGGTCCCCAGTCTAGGGTGTCTTTACCAGAGCCTGCTGTGGCTTCATACAGTGGCTTGGCAATTTCAGAAAAACCCAGATCTGGCAGAATCCAGCAGCTCCAAGAAACTCACGGACATCTTTCTTGGTGCTTCGATGAGGTGTTGAGCAGATGGCTTGTTTTCTCTCATGTCCAAGTGCCTGATGCCATTTTGAGATGACAGACCCAAGGTACTTGACCTCCTATCTGCAGATTTGAGCCTTTTTCCATGACACCTTGTACCCCGTGGTAGGGAGTAGAGCCAGTAGGATTTTGGTGCCTTTCCAGCAGTCCTCTTGGGTGAGACTAGCTAGCAACAAGTCATAAACATACTGGGGTAGGGTGAAGCTCAAGGTTTCTCTGGGGAAGGCAGAAAGATCCATAGTCAGGACTTCACCAAACAGGGTAGGTGAGTTCTTGAAGCCTTGTAGCAGTCAGGTCCAAGTCAGCTGTGTCTTTCTCCGTATGTGGGGGTCTTCCCACTCAAAAGTGAACAAGGGCTGGCTGGCCAGTGATAGCTGGAGACAGATGAATGCACATTTGAGACAGAGGCAGGTGAACCAGCTTGCTTGAGTGACTATAAGATTCAGGAGTGTAAGGGTTCAGAACAACTGGATGGATGGTGGTCACTGTGTTGTTGATGGCATGGAGGTCCTGGACAGGGCAGTAGTCATTTCCTCCAGGCTTCTTGACTGGTAGGAGCCAAGTGTTCCAGGGAGACTGACACTCAATTAGGATTTTGGCTTCTCACAGGCACTGGATGTGGTCCTGAATTCCCAGGTGTGCTTCCCGTGCTACTGGATATTGTCTCTGCTTGCAGGACAGGTCCTGGCCTCAGCTCCACCACAATGGGTGCACGGTTTGGCCAAACCTGAGGGCCCCTTTTCTGCCTAGAAAGCGGGGAATTCTTCTAGCAGGCTGGTTGGATTTATTTGTTCTCTCTCTGAAGAACAGAGGTCCCATTCATCTTCCCTGGGCATGGTCACAGCCATCATCAGAGCTGATGGCTCCCCTGGGTGAGCTTGCAGGCTTCCTGGGGCGAAGATGATCTGTGCTCCCAGTTTTGTCAGTAAGTCTCTGCCCAGCAGGGGAATGGGGCATTCTGATGAACACAGAAATTAATAATTCACTATTTGGCCCCCTAATTAGTATGAGTGGGCCTTGCAAAATGAGAGGGTAGTCATGTCCCCTGTGGCTCCAATGATAGTTGCTGTTTGGCCTGTGAGGGGAGCCACAGGTGTGGTTACCAGGGAGTGTTCAGCTCTGGTGTCCACCATAAAAGTCATTGACTGGGCCCCCTACTTTCATGACTGTAGGTTCCCTGGGGCTCAGAATCAGGGAACCTGGTCCTTCCTAATGGTTCTAGGCTGCAGTCTTGTTCATGAGGTGGCATGGGGGACATGGAGGGAGGTGGACTGTCCAGCAATGGATCTAACACTGGTTGTGCTGGAACCTGTGGAGCATGGGAATATATGGCAGGGGCAGCGGCAGATCTTCCACTGGGTCTCCTTGGAATATATATTTTTTGTTCTTCCTTCTTCTTTTTGAGCAGTTGAGCCATAAATATCCTACTCTGTCCCATCCATTCATGCAAAATCTTGCCTATGGGTTCTGTGCTATTAGGAGCCAAGAGTCTATGTACAGAAATTCATCTGGATGTCCTGGTGCCTTGATAACTACCCAGTACAAGGCTCGGACAGTGGGCAGGTCGAGGGTGCCCTCTGGTGGCCATTCAACATCAAAGGATGGTTATTCGAGCTCACATTAAGTTATGGAGCTTCCAGGGAGTCATCTTGACTCTGTAATCTCCTATGAAGCCCTTTTCAGAGTTACCATGCAATCTAAAATCGCTGGCCTAGAGAAACTTCCCCCATGCTGAAAAATGTAATCTACCTCTTTGACCAGACAAAAGAAGGGCATGCACAGGAGGGGGCCTTATAACCTACGTAACACTGATGTTGCCACTCCTGGAAGGCCCAGTATTCCTACACAGCATGATTACATGCCTCCTTGAAGATGGCCCTAATTGCTAAATGTCCTAGGGAGAGGGGACTGAAGGAAGTGATCCCTTGTAATGGGGTTTGCAGAGGAATAGCTTCAGGTGGGCCTCCAGAGGGGGTCTAGGGTGATTGACCCTCTTGAGGACACTGAGCAGGCAGAGAGAGCAGTATGCATACTCTTCACCTAGGTAAAGGGCCTGAAATGCTCGGGGAATCAGGGGATTATGAAGGAAAAAGGTGACAGAGGAAAGCAGCCTCATAATGAGATTCCAAAAGTATGCAGAAGCATGTCAGAGTGTGCCAGTCCACACAGGCTGGCTCAGGCTCCAAGAGAGAGGAAGATACAGATATACCTGGCAAGTTTTCTGAAGAAAGCCTAATTTCTCAATAAGGTGACTCAAGGAGTCAGCTGACAGAGGGGAGAGTGAGCCTTAAAAATTGCAAGAAAATAATTTTGGCGGAGGGCCCTAGGGCAAAAGTGCCGTTTGGATATACACAACTATTAAATCAAATCAGTAACCAATTGTCCCTCTTCCTGTGTATCCTGTCCTGTGTCAGTGGTGCAAAGGCAAACAAGGGTGGTTGCCCCCTGAAAAGAGGAGACCATTCAAGTGCCCACCTGGCCACATCCCTATAGGGAACTTAGGTGCCTCTTAGCTCTGATGGGCCAATATAATCCCCTGATCCGGATCTGACTCACAGGGATGGACTGGGTCCCCCAGAGACAGACACTGCTTTGAGCCATATGAGGTCTCCATGGAACCGCAAGGCCGTGGAGCCACATAATCGAGTATGAACCAGGGTGCTCATTCACACACATTTGGACCAGAGTTTATCACAGTGTTTCTCCACTGTGGGAAGGTCCCTGACTGGTGGTCTTCTTACTGAAGACTGAAGGAAGTGATCAAACTCCTCTTCCGTCTGGAGCCGAGACCTGACTGGGTTCTGTGCCCTGGGGCCTTGCCTTAAACTGTGGCCATTCCTGGTGAGTTGGTCTATCTCTCCAATGAGTCCGGTTGGGGCTTGGCCATCCAGAGAGTCAGAACGCAGGTCTGAAAGAGAAACCGGAAAACCATCAGGTGGCACACCTCCTTGATTGTCTCAAATTTCCTCTGCCCAGGCCCAGCCAAGCCACTGGTCCAGCAATTCAAGGGGCTGGCATGGTTGGAATCTTGCTGGGGCCTCCAGAAATGTTGCAGAAGTTGGATTGTCAGAAAACGGAGCACTGGACTTGGAGAGTTGGAAAACTCAGTTTTATTACACCAGCAGGCCCAGAGGAGTTAACACTCCAGCTCTGAGCCCCAAACAAAGGGATTACAAAGATTTTATAGACAGTGCATGACATTAGACTATAGCGGGTAATGCTGTTAATAGGCTGGTTTAAACTAGGGGTTCTTCACACGCGGGAACAGCAGTTAAGACAGGGTAGGGGAATGCCTGACCTTTATACAGACAAGCGTGGTTAAATAGGATTACAGGGGCTGGGCAACTGAAAAATCAGAGCAAGGGTGAGTGAGATAAGCTTCAGTTCCTAGCACTGTTGTAAGTCTCCATTTTCTCCAGGTTATATGATTTATGTGACTTTGGAAAGAGCAAGCTGAGCTACAGGAGCAGAATGAGCAAGAAGTTATTGTAAATTTTAAATTTTCCTCTTCACTTCCTGCTCACTTTCACTGTGAAAGTGCTGCACTCAATACGCCAGCAAATTTGGAAAACTCAGCAGTGGCCACAGGACTGGAAAAGGTCTGTTTTCATTCCAATCCCAAAGAAAGGCAATGCCAAAGCATGCTCAAACTACTGAACAATTGCACTCATTTCACATGCTAGCAAAGTAATGCTCAAAATTCTCCAAGCCAGGCTTCAGCAATACGTGAACCGTGAACTTCCTGATGTTCAAGCTGGTTTTAGAAAAGGCAGAGGAACCAGAGATCCAATTGCCAACATCCACTGGATTATAGAAAAAGTAAGAGAATTCTAGAAAAACATCTACTTCTGCTTCATTGACTATACTAAAACCTTTGACTGTGTGGATCACAACAAACGGTGGAAAACACTTAGAATGATGGAAACACCAGACCATCATACCTTCCTCCTGAGAAACTTGTATGCAGTCCAAGAAGCAACAGTTAGAACCTGAAATGGAACAATGGACTGGTTCCACATTGGGAAAGGAGTATGTCAAGGCTGTATATTGTTACCCTGCTTATTTAACTCATACATAGAGTGTATCATTCGAAGGGCTAGGCTGGATGAAGTACAAATTGGAATCAAGATTGCCAGAGAAATATCCATAACCTCAGATATGCAGATGATATTATTCTTATGGCAGAAAATGAAGAGAAACTGAAGAGCCTCTTGTTAAAGGTGCAATATGAGAGTAAGAAACCTGGCTTAAAACTCAGTATTCAAAAAACAGAGATCATGGCATCCAGTCCCATCACTTTATGGCAAATAGATGGGGAAACAATGGAAACAGTTACAGACTTTATTTTCTTTGGCTCCAAAATCACTGCTGATGATGACTGCAGCCACGACATTAAAGGACACTTGCTCCTTGGAAGAAAAGCTATGACCAACCTAGACAGCATATTAAAAAGAAGAGACATTGCTTTGACCACAAAGGTCTGTATAGTTAAAGCTATGGTTTTCCCAGTAGTCATGTATGATTGTGAGAGTCAGACCATAAGGAAAACTGAGAGCCAAAGAATTGATATTTTTGAACTGTGTTGTTGAAGAAGACTCCTGAGAGTTCCTTGGACTGCAGGGAGATCAAACCAGTCAATCCTAAATGAAATCAACCTTGAATATTCATTAGAAGGACTGATGCTGAAGCTGAAACGCCAACATTTTGTCCATCTGATGCCAAGAACTGACTCACTGGAAAAGATCCTGATACTGGGAAAGATTGAATGCTGGAGGAGAAGGGGATGACAGAGGATGAGATGGTTGGATGGCATCACTGGCTCAGTGGACCGGAGTTTGAACAATTCCAGGAGATGATGAAGAACAGGGAAGCCTGGCAAGATGCAGTCCGTGGGGTCACAAAGAGTCAGACACGACTGTGCCACTGAACAACAATAACAAAATTCTCTTTCAGGTTATAATTTATTGCAAGATATTGGATATAGTTCTTTGTGCTATAGAATAGGACTGTCACTGAGCCCAAACTTGCTCTACTCACTGCACAACAGGTTTATGAGTCTGAGAGATGAGGTCTTGAGGCAAGGAAGAGACTTGTTGTTTATCTAGTTTATATATGGTAGTTTATATCTGCTAATCCCAAACTATTAATTTATACCCCCTCCCCATTTTTCCTATAAGCTTATTTTCTATGTCTGTGAGTCTGTTTCTGTAGAAATTTTACAAACAATATTTTTCCTGTAATATTTTGATTCGGCCGTGGTGTTGTATTCATGTCATTTTATTTTGCTTTCTATTTTTATTTCTTATTTCTGGGGTACTTTGCACTGTCTTGGTGACTCAAAGCAAAAAGACCTAAAAAAAAAAAAGAGATTTTTTTCCCCCTCCCTATTATGTTTGTATCTTAATCATTTGATCAAAACTCAGCCGCTGAAGAGGAAGTTACAACTAACTTTATTTTTTTCCCTATCAAGCTGTAGATATTTCTCCATCCATCCCTGCTTGATATTCACATATACTTATTATTTGTACAGTGAGGAGTTTCATTGGAACCCAGAAAGAAATACAAATCCTATTAGATGAAAATCTTTTCTAAGTTATTGTTGAAACTCAGATGGTTAAAGAAAGTCTCTTGATTTTTCTTTAATAATACTGTTCCATTAAAAATATACTTGCTATACATTAAGATTTTAAAAATAATCTATCATTAATATTAATGATGTTATTGATTTATGTAAATAAGATTGATTAAAATTTAATTCCTATAAGAATTTTTTAAAGAATAATACAGAAAATTGAAAATTTTAAGTGTATCTCTTTTCTCTACACTTAACCAGGAAGTATGCCTTTATATAAGAGCTGTTGTAATTATTATATGAGAAAAAGAAATATTAACCATATATCTATACATTACATAGAAAAAATTTTATTATTCCATAGGATTACTTGAATGAATGCCAAAGTCATAAAGCAGATATTACATATTGTTTGTATGAATTTTATGTGTTCTGCCTATTTCTGCAAGCTATATTCTTTTCATGTTTTTATTAAAGGATAATTTAGATACAGTAACACAAGTATTTTACAGTTCTGTGAGTTTGACAAATGTGTATGGTTGGGTAACTTCCACAACAATCAAGATATACAACAACAGTTACTCCCCCCAATTCCTTTACAAATCTTTGTAATAAACCCTTTATGCCACTTCCAGTACCCAACAGTCACTGATCTGCTTTTGTCCTTATGAAGTTACATATTCTAGAATGTCATATAAATGAAAGTAAGTCTTTTGGATCTTGTTCCTTTCATTCAACATAGTGCTTTTGAGATTCATCCATGTTTTTGCATATATCAGTAGATCTTTTCTTATTAAGATGAGTAATATTACACTGACATGGGTTCAATCCTGGGTAAGGAAGATCCCCTGGAGAAGGAAATGGCAACCCACTCCTGTATTCTTGCCTGGAGAATCCCATGGACAGAGGAGCCTGGCGGGCTACACCCCATGAGGTCTCAAGGAGTTGGACACCACTGAGCAACTAACACAGAGACACAGTATTCCTCTGATGGATGTGCTATAGTTTATACACTCTCAGCTTCTTCTGATATTCATATAGGTAGTCTAGCTTCCTTTTGAGTAGTGTTTATATATCTTCCTCCATCCATTTACTTTTCTCCTATCTCCTTTCATCTAAAATGAGTTTTTTGCAGACTTCTCATCATGTATCTTTTAAAACTTATCTATAACTTAATTGCCATGTTAAGAATCCTTGTATTTAATATAATGATTGATATAATTGGATAATTAGATTAAGATGTACTATCATACCAAGAGCTCTTTCTCAAAAGGAAAGTAGTTCTCTGCAGAGGATGGCAAAATTTTGTCTCAAAATTGTAAGGGTCTGGGCTGCAATTCACAGGTAGGGGCCTACTAAAGCTTCCAAACAACAACCCTATCTGCCACTGACACTTCAAGGAGTATGTCAAGGCTGTATATTGTCACAGCCTTTTAATTCCATTAGATCTGGTGATTCATATTGCCCAAGTAGCAGAGCCAATGTAGCACCCAAATGAAAAATACATTGCCTCAAAAATCCAAAGATTCTCACACTGAGCATCAGTTCATTTTCAGTTCAGTTCAGTCACTCAGTCGTGTCCGACACTTTGCGACCCCATGAATTGCAGCACGCCAGGCCTCCCTGTCCATCACCAACTCCCGGAGTTCACTCAAACTCACCTCTATCGAGTCAGTAATGCCATCCAGCCATCTCATCCTCTGTTGTCCCCTTCTCCTCCTGCCCCCAATCCTTCCCAGCATCAGAGTCTTTTCCAATGAGTCAACTCTTCCCATAAGGTAGCCAAAGTATTGGAGTTTCAGCTTTAGCATCATTCCTTCCAAAGAACACCCAGGACCAATCTCCTTTAGAATGGACTGGTTAGATCTCCTTGCAGTCCAAGGGACTCTCAAGAGTCTTCTCCAACACCACAGTTCAAAAGCACCAATTTTTTGGCGCTCAGCTTTCATTACAATCCAACTCTCACATCCATACATGACCACTGGAAAAACCATAGCCTTGACTAGACGGACCTTTGTTGGCAAAGTAATGTCTCTGTTTTTAATATGCTATCTAGGTTGGTCATAACTTTCCTTCCAAGCAGTAAGCATCTTTTAATTTCATGGCTGCAGTCACCATCTGCAATGATTTTGGAGCCCAGAAAAATAAAGTCTGACACTGTTTCAACTCTTTCCCCATCTATTTCTCATGAAGTGATGGTACCAGATGATCTTCGTTTTCTGAATGTTGAGTTTTAAGTCAACTTTTTCACTCTCCTCTTTCACTTTCATCGAGAGGCTTTTTAGTTCCTTTTCATTTTCTGCCATAAGGGTGGTGTCATCTGCATATCAGAGGTTATTGATATTTCTCCCAGCAATCTTGATTCCAGCTCGTGCTTCTTCCAGCCCAGAGTTTCTCACGATGTACTCTGCATATAAGTTAAACAAGCAGGGTGACAATATATGAACTTGATGTACTCCTTTTCCTATTTGGAACCAGTCTGTTGTTCCATGTCCAGTTCTAGCTATTGCTTCCTGACCTGCATACAGGTTTCTCAAGAGGCAGGTCAGGTGGTCTGGTATTACCATCTGTTCCAGAATTTTCCACAGTTTCTTGTGATCCACACAGTCAAAGGCTTTGGCATAGTCAATAAATCAGAAATAGATGTTTTTCTGGAACTCTCTTGCTTTTTTGATGATCAAGTGAAGGTTGACAATTTGATCTCTGGTTCCTCTGTCTTTTCTAAAATCAGCTTGAACATCTGGAAGTTCACGGTTCACATATTGCTGAAGCCTGGCTTGGAGAATTTTGAGCATTACTTTGCTAGCGTGTGAGATGAGTGCAATTGTGTGGCTGTTTGAGCATTCTTTGGCATTGCCTTTCTTTGGGATTGGAATGAAAACTGACCTTTTCCAGTCCTGTGGCCACTGCTGAGTTTTCCAAATTGGCTGGCATATTGAGTACAGCACTTTCACAGCATCATCTTTCAGGGTTTGAAATACCTCAACTGGAATTCCATCACCTCCACTAGTTTTGTTCATAGTGATGCTTTCTAAGGCCCACTTGACTTCACATTTCAGGATGTCTGGCTCTAAGTGAATGATCACACCATCATGATTATCTTGGTCATGAAGATCTTTTTTGTACAGTTCTTCTGTGTATTCTTGCCACCTCTTCTTAATATCTTCTGCTTCTGTTAGGTCCATTTCTGTTCTTTATCAAGCCTGTCTTTGCATGAAATATTCCCTTGGTATCTCTAATTTTCTTGAAGCGATCTCTAGTCTTTTCCATTCTGTTGTTTTCCTCTACTTCTTTGCACTGATCGCTGAGGAAGGCTTTCTTATCTCTCCTTGTAGGTCTTCTCAGACAGCCATTTTGCTCTTTTTGCATTTCTTTTCCATGGGGATGGTCTTGATCCCTGTCTCTTGTGCAATGTCATGGACCTCCATCCATAGTTCGTCAGGCACTCTGTCTCTCAGACCTAGTCCCTTAAATCTATTTCTCACTTCCACTGTATAATCATAAGGAATTTGATTTAGGTCATACCTGAATGGTCTAGTGGTTTTCCCTACTTTCTTCAATTTAAGTCTGAATTTGGCAATAAGGAGTTCATGGTGTGAGCCACAGTCAGCTCCCAGTCTTGTTTTTGCTGACTGTATAGTGCTTCTCCATCTTTGGCTGCAAAGAATATAATTAATCTGATTTCAGTATTTGCCATCTGGTGATGTCCATGTGTAGAGTTTTCTCTTGTGTTGTTGGAAGAGGATGTTTGCTATGACCAATGTGTTCTCTTGGCAAAACTCTATTAGCCTTTGCCCTGCTTCATTCCGTATTCCAAGGCCCCAGGTGTTTCTTGACTTCCTACTTTTGCATTCCAGTCCCTTATAATGAAAAGGACATCTTTTTTGGGTGTTAGTTCTAAAAAGTCTTGTAGGTCTTCATAGTTGAATCGATTCAACTTCAGCTTCTTCAGCATTACTGGTTGGGACATAGACTTGGATCACCATGATATTGAATGGTTTGCCTTGGAAACAAGCAGAGATCATTCTGTCGTTTTTGAGATTGCTTCTAAGTACTGCATTTTGGACTTTTTTGTTGACCATGATGGCTACTCCATTTCTTCTAAGGTATTCTTGCCCACAGTAGTAGATATAATGGTCATCTGAGTTAAATTCACCCATTCCACCATTCCAGTCCATTTTAGTTCTCTGATTCCTAGAATGTCGACGTTCACTCTTGCCATCTCCTGTTTGACCACTTCCAATTTGCCTTGATTCATGGACCTAACATTCCAGGTTCCTATGCAATATTGCTCTTTACAGCATTGGACCTTGCTTCTATCACCGGTCACATCCACAACTGGCTATTGTTTTTGCTTTGACTCTGTCCCTTTACTCTTTCTGGATTTATTTTTCCACTGATCTCCTGTAGCATATTGTTTAGATTGTTTTTTCTTTTTGGCTACACTGTTGGTCATGCAGGATATTAGTTTCCTGACTAAGGATTGAACCAGTGTCCCTTGCAGTGGAAATATGTTTTCTTAACCACTAGCTCTCAAGGAAAGTCCCTTGATGACATATCTTTACTTCACTTAGTTCTCCTGTGATTTACCTTGTTCTTTTCCTCTGTCTCTTCATCTTGCCAAATTCTCTGTGTTTATTTTCATGTATTAGATAGGTTGGTTATATCCCTGATCTTGGAAAATGGCCTTATTAGGAGACATTCAATAGGCCCATTAGCATCACCAGAGCTATATGCTCTATGGTAGCACCTTTATGGGCTATGTGGACCCTTCTTTTGTAGTGGAACCAACTATAATGGGCATACAGGTAGGTGAGGCTGACCCTGGCCTCATTGGTTGTCAGGCCTTGCCTCATCTGGTGGCTAGTTGACCTGCTGATAGGTGGGGCCAAGTCCTATGGCAGCTGTATGCTCAGCCTAAGGAGTCCCAGAACCTGTGCTAGCTCGCTGATGGCCTGTAGTCTTTGGCATTAATAGTACAGAGGGAGGATATCTAAGTGGCACTTGTCAGCCTTCATATCATCATAGTAGAACATGCTTCTAAAATTGACTGTGAGTGTTCCTAGGGGGATCCCATGCTCTTTTCTGCCTCTCTGGGATGTTCTCTAAGATCAACAAGTCTAACCCTGGCTTCTTTTAAATTTCTGCCTCCACCATGGGACTCAGAGCCTGTGAGATTTTTGCAAGTGCCATTTAAAGTGGAGTCTTTGTTTCCTACAGTCCTCTGGCTTTTCTGTTCACAAACTGTGCTGGCCTTCAAAGCCAGACTTCAAGGGACTCATCTTCCCAGTATAGGATCCCTGGCTAGGAATCTTAATGTGGGCCTCAGAGGCCTTGCTCTTTAGGGGAACCTCTGCAATTGTGATTCTGTTCTCACTGATGAGTCACCTATACAGGAATGTGGGTCTAGACTTCCACAACTCTGCCTCTTCTACGTATCTCATTGTAGCCCATTCTTTATATCATTAGCTGTGAAAAATCTTTTCTGCTAGTCTTTAGGTTGTTATCACTGATAGTTGCACTTATATAGTTGTAAATTTGCTGTGTCTATGGGAGGAAGTGAGCTTGGGATCTTTCTACTCTGCCATCTTGGCCACACCTCCCTCTTCATAATCTTGATATAATTTTTTTTGGCTTTATATTCACAACTGGCATGGATGTATCATATGGTAATTCTATTTTTAATTTTTTGAGGAACCTTCTTAATATTTTCCATAGTGGCTGTAAAAATTTCCATCTTACTAATAGTGCTGCAGGATTCCCTTTTTCTTTATAATCTCTTCATCACTTGTTATTTTTTGCTTTTTTATAATACCCATTCTAATGGGTATTAGGTGATATTGCATTGCTGTTTTGATTTGCATTTCCCTGATGACTAATGTGGAGACGGCAATGGCACCCCACTCCAGTACTCTTTTCTGGAAGATCCCATGGATGGAGGAGCCTGGTAGGCTGCAGTCCATGGGGTCGCTGAGAGTCTGACACGACTGAGCGACTTCACTTTCACTTTTCCCTTTCATGCATTGGAGAAGGAAATGGCAACCCGCTCCAGTGTTCTTGCCTGGAGAATCACAGGGATGGGGGAGCCTGGTGGGTTGCTGTCTATGGGGTCACACAGAGTCAGACTCGACTGAAGTGACTTAGCAGATAATTAATGATGTGAACAACTTTTTCATGTATCTTTTGGCAATTCTGATGTTTTCTATTAAAAATAACTATTTAGACTTATTCAGGGCTTTTGCCATTTAAAAAGTTAGATAACTTCTCTCGTGTTCTTGAGTTGTATGAGTTTTCCTATATATTTTGAATATTAATTTTTATTTTCTCCCATCCATGGGTTTGTTTTTTCATTTTATTGTTTTGCTATGTATACGCTTTTTAGTTTGATGTCATCTCACGAGTTTATTTATTTTTTTGCTTCCAGTATTCTTTCCAGAAAAATCCTTACCAAGATAAACGTCAATGAGCATATTCTCTATGTCTACTTCTAGGTATTTGCATTTTCTCTGTGTTTTCTTCTAGGAGTTTTACAGTTCCAAGTTTTGCATTAAAATTTTTAATCCACTTCAATTTTTTAGAAGCAGATTCTCAGGATCTAATGAATCACAAACTCTATAGATGAGCCCACCATTCTGTTTTAACTAGCAGTCCAGGTGATGCTCAGGTAACTAAATTTGAAAATCATGTGACAGAATAATCTATGGCTCTTCTAGTTGTAGATTTTTGATAATTCACTGGAAATAAATGTGTAGAGTTCTGGAATAAGCCTTGGTTGGGAGAAGCATGCTGGCTGCGATGGACCGTGCAGAAGCATGGCCTAGAGGAGCTAACCCTCACCCAAATCAGGAGTGGCAGCCGAGAGGAGCTACCCCACATCCAAGGTCAGGAGGGGCAGCTGTGAGGAGATACCCCTCGTCCAAGGTAAGGAGCAGTGGCTGCACTTTGCTGGAGCAGCCGTGAAGAGATACCCCACGTCCAAGGTAAGAGAAACCCAAGTAAGATGGTACTTGCAAGAAGGTGTTGCAAGAGGGCATCAGAGGGCACACACACTGAAACCATAATCACAGAAAACTAGCCAATCTCATCACACAGACCACAGCCTTGTCTAACTCAATGAAACTAAGCCATGTCGTGTGGGGCCACCCAAGATGGACGGGTCATGGTGGAGAGGTCTGACAGAATGTGGTCCACTAGAGAAGGGAATGGCAAACCACTTCAGTATTCTTGCCTTGAGAACCCCTTAAACAGTATGAAAAGGCAAAATGATAGTATACTGAAAGAGGAACTCCCCAGATCAGTAGGTGCCCAATATGCTACTGGAGATCAGTGGAAAAATAACTCCAGAAAGAATGAAGGGATGGAGCCAAAGCAAAAACAATACCCAGTTGTGGATGTGACCAGTGATAGAAGCAAGGTCTGATGCTGTAAAGAGAAATATTGCATAGGAACCTGGAATGTCAGGTCCATGAATCAAGGCAAATTGGAAGTGGTCAAACAGGAGATGGCAAGAGTGAATATCGACATTCTAGGAATCAGAGAACTAAAATGGACTGGAATGGGTGAATTTAACTCAGATGACCATTATATCTACTACTGTGGGCAGGAATCCTTTAGAAGAAATGGAGTAGCCATCATGGTTAACAAAAGAGTCCAAAATGCAGTACTTGGAAGCAATCTCAAAAACGACAGAATGATCTCTGCTTGTTTCCAAGGCAAACCATTCAATATCATGGTGATCCAAGTCTATGTCCCAACCAGTAATGCTGAAGAAGCTGAAGTTGAATCGATTCAACTATGAAGACCTACGAGACCTTTTAGAACTAACACCCAAAAAAGATGTCCTTTTCATTATAAGGGACTGGAATGCAAAACTAGGAAGTCAAGAAACACCTGGACTAACAGGCAAATTTGGCCTTGGAATACAGAATGAAGCAGGGCAAAGGCTAATAGAGTTTTGCCAAGAGAACACACTGGTCCTAGCAAACACCCTCTTCCAACAACACAAGAGAAGACTGTACACATGGACATCACCAGGTGGTCAACACCGAAATCAGATTGATTATTTTCTTTGCAGCCAAAGATGGAGAAGCTCTGTACAGTCAGCAAAAACAAGACTGGTAGCTGACTGTGGCTCAGATCATGAACTCGTTATTGCCAAATTCAGACTTAAATTGAAGAAAATAGGGAAAACCACTAGACATTCAGGAATGACCTAAATCAAATTCCTTATGATTATACAGTGGAAGTGAGAAATAGATTTAAGGGACTAGATCTGATATAGAGTGCCTGATGAACTATGGACGGAGGTTGTGACATTGTACAGGAGACAGGGATCAAGAACTTTCCCATGGAAAAGAAAAGCAAAAAAGCAAAATGGCTGTCTGAGGAGGCCTTACAAATAGCTGTGAAAAGAAGAGAAGCAAAAAGCAAAGGAGAAAAGGAAAGATATAAGCATCTGAATGCAGAGTTCAAAAGAATAGCAAGGAGCAATAAGAAAGTCCTCCTCAGCAATCAATGCAAAGAAATAGAGGAAAACAACAGAATGGAAAAGACTAGAGATGTCTTTAAGAAAATTAGAGATACCAAGGGAACATTTCATGCAAAGATGGGCTCGATAAGGGACAGAAATGATATGGACCTAATAGAAGCAGAAGATATTAAGAAGAGGTGGCAGGAATACACAGAAGAACTGTACAAAAAAGATCTTCACAACCCAGATAATCACAATGGTGTGATCACTGACCTAGAGCTAGACATCCTGGAATGTGAAGTCAAGTGGGCCTTAGAAAGCATCACTACGAAGAAAGGTAGTGGAGGTGATGGAATTCCAGTTGAGGTATTTCAAATCCTGAAAGATAATGCTGTGAAAGTACTGCACTCAATATGCCAGCAAATTTGGAAAACTCAGCAGTGGCCACAGGACTGGAAAAGGTCAGTTTTCATTCCAATCCCAAAGAAAGGCAATGCCAAAGAATGCTCAAACAGCCACACAATTGCACTCATCTCACACACTAGCAAAGTAATGCTCAAAATTCTCCAAGCCAGGCTTCAGCAATATGTGAACCGTGAACTTCCTGATGTTCAAGCTGGTTTTAGAAAAGGCAGGGGAACCAGAGATCAAATTGCCAACATCCACTGGATCATCAAAAAAGCAAGAGAGTTCCAGAAAAACATCTATTTCTGCTTTATTCACTATGCCAAAGCCTCTGACTGTGTGGATCACAAGAAACTGTGGAAAATTCTGAAAGAGATGGGAGTACCAGACCACCTGACCCACCTCTTGAGAAACATGTATGCAGGTGAGGAAGCAACAGTTAGAACTGGACATGGAGCAACAGACTGATTCCAAATAGGAAAAGGATTATGTCAAGGCTGTATATTGTCATCCTGGTCATTTAACTTGGGGAGAAGGAAAACTTCTAGATGTTCATTTAATCGGCTTTGGCCCACATTATAAACAGCTTATTTTATGTTGGGTATACCTTTCAACATTTCATGCAAAGATAGGCACAACAAAGGACAGAAATGGTATGGACCTAAAAGAAATAGAAGATATTAAGAAGAGGTGGCAAGAACACACAGAAGAACTATACAAAAAAGATCTTCATGACCCAGATAACCATGGTGGTATGATCATTCACTTAGAGCCAGGCATCCTGGAATGCGAAGTCAAGTGCATCACTACAAACAAAGCTAGTGGAGGTGATGGAATTCCAGTTGAGTTACTTCAAATCCTGAAAGATGGTGCTGTGAAAGTGCTACACTCAATATGCCAGCAGTTTGGAAAACTCAGCAGTGGCCACAGAACTGGAAAAGGTCAGTGTTCATTCCAATCCCAAAGAAAGGCAATGCCAAAGAATGTTCAAAGCACTGTACATTTGTACTCATCTCATACGCTAACAAAGCAATGCTCAAAATTCTCCAAGCCAGGCTTCAACAGTACCTGAGCCGTGAACTTCCAGATGTTCAAGCTGGATTTAGAAAAGACAGAAGAACCAGAGATCAAACTGCCAACATACATTGTTTATTATTCTATTTGATGACCACAGTATATATATTGCAGTAACTATCATTGAATTTGATTAGCTGTGAAAAAAAGCAAAATTTGGAGAAATAAGAAGTTTAAGAGGCCTAATAGCTAATCAAGAAAGCTTAATATTCTCAGAGTCATCTGTAATATATCCTCTATCCTCTTAGAAGCAGAAATGGACTTTGGGAAAAAGTTTTAGTAATACCATGGGCTTGCAAAGCGCTGGACAAGACTGAACAACTGAACTGAACTGTTACTTTTCAAGCCAAGTTTTTTTGGTCTGTTTTGTCTTTATGGTAGTATTCAAAAGCCTTCTGAAGCTAAACTATTATTTATTACTTTTTTGAAACTGCTAAGTCAGCAAATAGACTAAGTAAAGAATAAGACAACTGTGAAAACATCTGCTAATTATCTATTAATCATTTTCTACTCCTCTTGTGTTTAATCTCTAATTATGAGCTATGCTTATTACATTTTAGTAGCTTTTTTTAGTCATGTAGAAAAATATTTTACTTTAAAAAATAAATTTATATGTTTCTATAAGTATATACAATGTAAATATTTTAGATTATTTCAAGTGAGATCACTGAGCTTGTTCTATTGCTATTTACATCAGTTCTTCTCAAACCTTAATTTTCATAGGAATCATCTCAGAATCTTATTAAAATGCAGATTCTGCATTTCTAACAAATTTCCAGGTGTTACTAATGTCGCTAGTTCATGGAGCGCACTTTGAGTAGCACAGATTCAGGTAAAATAGACTAAATTGAAATGCATCAATTCAAATGAAATGCATCAATTCAAAAAATATCTTATTTTTTAGCTATTTAAAATAATGAGGTTAAAAATGGAGAAATCTGAAAGGTGTACTGTTTATATGAAAAAGCTAAAATGAAGAACTCAGTGTGATTTTTTCCCATCTAAATATTTATAAGTTCATTGGTTTCACAAAATTTATTTTTATCCTTAGCACAATTCTAGGAGGTAGACTCTCTGATAATCATGTTTCATCAGAATTAAAATTTCATCAATTATAACATGCATCTTTATTTTTATGTACCATTAACGGCAAAACAAATGTGTCAAACCCTATCACAATGCCTTCTTATTTATTAGAACTAGCACTTTGTACTTATTGAAATTATATTTTCTAGGCTTATTTAGACTTTTTTGGTCATACATTATGTTGTGCAACAGAAATGGAAAACATGAATGAAATAAATTGGTATTACTAAAACTTTTTCCCAAAGTCCATTTCTTCTGAATCATTGGCCTAATTGCTTACCATGAGAGGCCCTAGCCTTGCATTCTAGGTCTTAAGCAAACAAGTAACTGCTGTAATTTAGAGTGGTGTAACTCCAATCGGAGAAGGCAATGGCAACCCACTCCAGTACTCTTGCCTGGAAAATCCCACGGGCGGAGGAGCCTGGTAGGCTGCAGTCCATAGGGTCGCAAAGAGTCGGACACGACTGAGAGACTTCAGTTTCACTTTTCACTTTCATGCATTGGAGAAGGCAATGGCAACCCACTCCAGTGTTCTTGCCTGGAGAATCCCAGGGACAGGGGAGCCTGGTGGGCTTCCATCTATGGGGTCTCACAGAGTCGGACACGACTGAAGTGACTTAGCAGCAGCAGCAGCAGCAACTCCAATATTGAAGTTATAGTCATTATCTGCTGATTTTTCAAGAAAAATTCCAAATGTTGTATTTATACTTCATTTGGTTTATTCATGGTTGGCATGCCCCAATACATATCTTTCGGCTAAGGAATTATTCTATTTTTAGAGAGGTGAATAAGACCAGGCCAACCAAGGCCTAGTCCAGAACTGTAAACCTTTAATATTTCCAATGAATTCTAAAAATCTACACCTGGATGAGCCACAGACTATTCTATCACAGTGATTTTCAAATTTCAGATGCTTCAGCATTATGTGTATTGCTTGTTATTAAAAAAACAGAATGATAGGCTCATATTCAGAGTTTCTGATTCAGCAAGTCCTGAGAATCTGCTTCTAAGAGGATAGAGGATATATTACAGATGACTCTGAGATTATTAAGCTTTCTTGATTAGCTATTAGGCCTCTTAAGCTTCTTATTTCCCCAAATTTTGCTTTTTTTCACAGCTAATCAAATTCAATGATAGTTACTGCAATATATATACTGTGGTCATCAAATAGAATAATAAACATTTTCATGCAAATAAAGGTTTCTCCTTGTGAAATTGTTTTTCACAATTTCTTTTGAGTGATTATAGCTCTTTGCTTACATTTCCTCAGCAATTACAGAAATTCACAAGTGCTGTGATTCAGTTCCCACTGAATCATGATAAAAAGGAGAGCAAAACTGAAAGAACAACACTAAAATTCTAAAAATGATGTTACCATATTTCTCTCAGGCTTTTGGAGGTAAAAGGATCTTCATCTCTTCTCATCAGGTGATACAAAGAAACAGGAAATGGGATATGAAAGCTACCCTGTGCTTTCCTCAATAGAGTACTGAGCACAGGAAGTGAGGACCAAGAGAGATGGAAAGTCAGCTTAGCCATCTAAAGCAATGTGCTTAAACCTACTGGGAGCTGGGAGCTGAAGAAGACTCACCAGATTACTCACCAGTGATCTCCAGTCATTCTTCTAAGAGGGTGGAAAGCAGGCTCTTGATGCCATCAAGATGATATTTAGAGTGGTAATGTGGAATAAGGGGAAAAGCACAGGTTTTGGAGACAAACATACTTGGATTGGGTTTTTGTCTCAGTCACTTGTCAGGTGTTTAAGGTAGAATAGACTTTTCTTTCTTTATTTTTTTTAGAATAGACTTTTCAAAAGGCTTTTCATACTGACGTGCTGAGAATAAAAATTCAGGGAAACAATAGAAGTTTCCAGATTCTCAAGGCTATTTTTCACGGTCACAAAAATAACAAGGCCAATTCCATTTTTTTTGCAGGGGGTAGAACATTAATACAAAATGTCCAGATCACTCTGCCATTGTTTTCTATTTCTATGTACATCCTTCAAGTGGTTTTGACTTGAAATTTCATGACCAGATGAAAATTTTAGTCAAGAAGATATACATGGTAATGTGTTAAAGAGCTGTTTAATACATACAAATTTAACCATTTCATTATATTTTGTTTTTATTTTTATTTTGGAGAGGACAATTTTGAAAACTAACTGACAATAGATCAAATTTAAATTTTTCAGAATTAACTACTGAAAATCTTAGAGTAACTCATTTTCTTCATAAATAATCAAGTAGAATTAATGTTTTTTTTCACTTTATTCCTGCTTTTCTAAGTAGTTCAGAGCAATTTTGCGTAAATGGGATGATTTACCTTCAAAACTTACTTAGAATACAACCAGGGAAATGCCATCATAATCTCAAGTTTGAATACATATACTAAAAGAGAGAAAATTTATCCTGGACTAGACTTAGGTGCCCTAGTTCTTTCTAGTTATCTTGCTTTCCTGCCAATGAAGGCTATTGGTTCAGCTAAAAATGAGATTTTTTTCCCCTGAAAGGCATTAACTGCCTTGATTCTACAAGATGGCCAAAATGGTAAATTAAGTAATTAAAAAAATTAAATAAGTTTTTCCTATGTGGCAGGAATTATGAATGATAGTGGGATAGAAGAGCAGCAAACCAACACGCTTCTCATCCTCATGAAATCTATAGTCTAGCAGGACAAAAGAGATGTCAACTAATATTAGATCAGGAGATTAGAGGCAAGGCTGGACCAAAGATCTAATTTTGGACTCAGTATAAATAGTAATTAAAGCTCTAGGTAAGAATGAGATTGGCTAGATGAGTATTCCGCAACACTTAATTGCATATTAGAGTAACTTAGGGAGTTTAAAAAAATTCTGAAGCTTAGATTCTATCCTAGACCAATTAACTCAGGCTATCTCCTGGGTTTGCACTCCCACACTGGTATTTTAAAAGTTTCCCAGGTAATTGCTAATATGCAGCCAGAATCGAGAACCACTTGTCTAGAGAGGACAAAAGAGACACATAAAAAAGAACCTGTGGGAATGCATAAATTCCAGTTACTAATTAGATTCTTAAAAAAAAAAAATCTCTTTTAAAGAGGAGTTGGCATATCAAGTTCCTAAGTGCTGAGGAAAATGATTTGATCTGCATACGTGTGTAATTTGGAGTTTTGATGACTTTCCTAAAGCATCAGGACGATAAACCATTCTCACAGCTTCCCAGAATCAGCATCGTTTTGACAGCTGTGGAATTGGCACCGGGTGTGAACTTTGACCAATGAAAGAGTCAAAATAGACCTGGAAATAACATCTCTATGCTTGACCATTTCTGTTCTTCTACTACATAAAGATTTCTGGACTTATGTGTGTCTGATTATAATATATTATCTTATAATACATTATCTTCTGGTGTGTTTCCTCCTACTTCACAATTCAGATTTTATACCATGCACAAAAGGCTTTGGTAGGTTTTTATTTCAGGATTAATAGGTATTATTACATATGTCCAAAATCCACAGTGGAACATAATTCATGTCTGAATTTAAATAACTCCATGTTCAACTTGGTAAGTATCTCTTATTTTTAGTGTTTACCACGGTAATAAGTTCAGGAAGTGGAGAGGGAAAGAAGGGCCATCTGACCCCGCATTCTCAAGGAGCTTACCAAAATGATTAAACAGCAAATAAGTGCCACATGTTATAATAAATGTGTTAGAAGAGTTATAATGTATATGAAGAAGGTATTTTTCCCTGTGCTGTGGTAACAACTGTATTCAGAGAAGGGCAGAGATGGCATGTCTATCTTTTACTTTGGGCTTGACAGAGGGCTTAAAACATTTCCTCTCCTAAAACAGTATGACTTCCTTTCTTCTGCTGTGTGCCCATTTTGCTTTATCCAATTACAAAGAACTCTAACTATTGCCATCTAGGATTCTGTCATTTTGATAAAGTGTTTCTTCAAACCATTCCTTCAAAAACAGAATGATTCCCTAACTTGGGATTCTACCTCACGGAAGTACCAGCGCACTGTGTGGTTTATATGTTTTTCTAAATTGCTTTTCTCTCAATAGTAGGTCATGACATTTTTGTAACTAAATGCCATCACCACCTTTGCTTTGAGTTGTGAGTGGGCAGGATCCAGGTGTCAGGCAAACTGAAGGACAAAGCCAGAGCCCTAATAGATGGCTGAGCCTGGCATTCATAGTATGAATTGGGCAGGAAAATCCATCTCTTTGTTGACCTTACCAGGCATCATGCTCAGTGCTTTTTATTTATTGTACCATCAAGTACTCTCATGATTCCTATTGAAAAGGCCCTCTTAGACTCCATCTTAAGCATGAGAAGTAAAATATCATAAAGAATAAGGTCCCATAAATTCATCGCAAAGCTCAGATTTAAATCCAAGTCTGAGTCCAGAGTACTTCATATATCCTACAGTCAAAATATGTGTCAACTCAATATCTAGAAATCTAATCTGGGGATAGGAGGCAGGATCCATAGCTGGAATTTGTGTTGCAATCTCAGCAAAATGTGGGTGTTGTAAAATCCAACAGATATGGGCAGACAACTCTATACAATTAGTGTATGCCTATCTTCTATTTAAAACACAAATATATTTTCCCCTGACAAATGAAAATCTTCTTTTTAATACTATCCTTTCACTCAAATATTTCAGAAAAAAAATGACAGACACATATATCCTAGTCATACAACACTTGGTAAACATGGTGCACTTGGCTTAGCACTAGGTATAATATAACTTCAGGCACAGAAAAGAGAATTTTCAAAAAATAATGACACATCTCTAAAGTTGAATGAAGAATGATAAAATGTTTTCCTAAATAACTATTTTTGTGGTAACTCAAGGAGTCAACTTGCCTGGAGAATTCCATGGACAGAGAAGCCTGGCAGACCACAGTCCATGGGTTTGCAAAAAATTGGATATGACTGAGTGACTAGCACACATAGTCTAAAGAATATTCACATAGAACTCAATGCATTCCTCACTAACAAGGACATGATTATGAAGGAAGATTGTCTTTATAGTTATCAGTCAGTATTTTACTACTCTTCAAATCTTGAGCATTTCAGTGATTATTTTAGCTTTGTTTCAAACACTAAATCATATATTGGCATTTTCCGTGGTGGTGACTAGAGTATATTTCATCATCAATAAACACAGCCTAGATAAGTTACAAAATTCTGGGATCTATTAGGTCTAATGTAAACAGAATGATTTTGGTTATATCAGCCTTCATAATCATGTCCTTGTTAGTGAGGAATGCATTGAGTTCTATGTGAATATTCTTTAGACTATGTGTGTTAGTCGCTTAGTTACATCCAATTTCTTGCAAATCCATGGACTGTGGTCTGCCAGGCTTCTTTGTCCATGGAATTCTCCAGGCAAGAATACCATTTGTATTTGTAGGTTGCCATTCCGTTCTCCAGGGGATCTTCCCCATCTAGGAACTGAACCTGGGTCTCCTGTATCACAGGCAGATTCTTTACCATTCGAGCCACTAGGGGAAGAAGCCCAGAGTAAGATTTTATTTGAGAAAAAGAAAATCTATAGTTAAAAAAAAAAACAACAAAAAACCTTGGAAACTCACTAATATAGATTATACTGATACTTCCTCAGATCATGACAGTATTTCTTTTTCTTTTTCTTTTTTCTGGGTATAGGGTACTTTTATTGATGGTACAAGACAAGGCAGGGCTCCCTAAGCCCCTCCCCTTCCTCAGGGCCTTGGGGATGGAAACGTGTGGAGGTCAGAAGATTCTGTGTGGTGGAGGAGCGAGGTGGGGCAGGACTTCCCAGCAGCTGGGGAACTCTCTCTTCCTCTCGTGCTCCTGCTGGGGCTGGGGGTCCAGGGACCTTACTCCTTGAAGGCCATGTGGACCATGAGTTCCACCACCCTGTTGCTGTAGCCGAATTCATTGTCGTACTAGGAAATGAGCTTGACAAAGTGGTCGTTGAGGGCAATGCCAGCCCCAGCGTCGAAGGTAGAAGAGTGAGTGTTGCTGTTGAAGTCGCAGGAGACAAACTGGTCCTCAGTGTAGCCTAGAATGCCCTTGAGAGGGCCCTCTGATGCGTGCTTCACCACCTTCTTAATCTCATCATACTTGGCAGGTTCCTCCAGGCGGCAGGTCAGATCCACAGTGGACACTTTGGGGGTAAGGATGCGGAAGGCCATGACAGTGAGCTTCCCGTTGAGCTCAGGGATGACCTTTCACATGGCCTTGGCAGTGCCAGTAGAAGCAGGGATGATGTTCTGGGCAGCCCCTTGGCCATCATGCCACAGCTTCCCGGAGGGGCCATCCACAGTCTTCTGGGTGACAGTGATGGTGTGGACAGTGGTCATAAGTCCCTCCACGATGCCAAAGTGGTCATGGATGACCTTGGCCAGGGGGGCCAAACAGTTGGTGGTGCAGGAGGCATCACTGACAATCTTGAGGGTGTTGTTATACTTCTCATGGCTCAAGCCCATCACAAACATGGGGGCATCAGCAGAAGGCACAGAGATGATGACTCTCTTGGTGCCACCCTTCAAGTGAGCCCCAGCCTTCTCCATGGTAGTGAAGACCCCAGTGGACTCCATCACGAGCATCACCCCCACTTGATGCTGGCAGGATCTCGCTCCTGGAAGATGGTAATGGCCTTTCCATTGATGATGAGCTTCCCGTTCTCTGCCTTGACTGTGCCGTGGAACTTGCCGTGGGTGGAATCATACTGGAACATGTAGACCATGTAGTGAAGGTCTATGAATGGGTCATTGATGGCGACGATGTCCACTTTGCCAGAATTAAAAGCAGCCCTGGTGACCAGGCGCCCGATGCGGCCGAACCCGTTCACTCCGACCTTCACCATCTTGTCTCAGGGATGCGGCTGGCACAGCATGGAAGTTACAGCTATCTGTCGAACGGGCAGGAGCAGAGAGCCCATAACAGTATTTCATTGTAGTATATCATATAGTATTTTATATCCATATAGCATTTCATGTGTCACTTATATGCATGATGTACTCTGCATAAAAGTTAAATAAGGAAGGTGACATTATACTGTCATGACATATTCCTTTCCCAATTTGGAAACAGTCTGTTGTTTCATGTCCGGTTCTAGCTGTTGCTTCTTGACCTGCATGCAGATTTCTCAGGAGGGAGGTGCAGTTGGTGGTGCAGAAGGCATCACTGACAAGGCAGGTAAGATGGTCTGGTATTCCCATCTCTTTAAGAATTTTCCACAGTTTGTTGTGATCCACATAGTCAAAGACTTTAGCATAGTCAATGAAGCAAAAGTAGATATTTTTCTGGAATTCTCTTGCTTTTTGTATGATTCAATGGATGTTGGCAGTTTGATCCCTGGTTCTTCTGCCTGTTCTAAAATCCAGCCTGAACATCTGGAAATTCTCAGTTCACATACTGATGAAGCCTAGTTTGGAGAATTTTGAGCATTATTTTGCTAGCGTGTGAGATGAGTGCAATTGTGCAGTAGTTTGAACGTTCTTTGGCATTGTCTTTCTTTGGGATTGAATGAAAACTGATCTTTTCCAGTCCTGTGGCCTCTGCTAAGTTTTCCAAATTTGCTGGCATATTGATTGCAGCACTTTCACAGCATCATCTTTTAGGGTTTGAAATAGCTCAGCTGGAATTCCATCACCTCCATTAGCTTTCTTCATAGTGATGCTTCCTTAGGCCCACTTGACTTCACACTCCAGGCTGTCTGGCTCTAGGTAAGTGATCACACCATAATGGTTATCTGGGTCATTAAGATCTTTTTTGTATAGCTCTTCTGTGTATTCTTGTCACCTCTTCTGAATATCTTCTGCTTCTGTTAGGACCAAACTATTTCTGTCCTTTACTGCACATTTATTTACATGAAATGTTCCCCTGATTTCTCTAATTTTCTTGAAGAGATCTCTAGTTTTTCCATTCTATTGTTTTTCTCTATTTGTTTGCATTGATCACTTAGGAAGGCTTTCTTATCTCTCCTTGCTATTCTTTGAAACTCTGTGTTCAGATTGGTATATCTTTCCTTTTCTCCTTTGCCTTTTGCTTGTCTTCTTTTCTCAGCTCTTTGGAAGGCTTCCTCAGAGAATCATTTTTCCCTTTTTACATTTCTTCTTCTGGGGGATGATGGTTTTGATGACTGCCTCCTGTACAATGTTACAAACCTCCATCCATATTTCTTCAGGCACTCTATCCTTTAGGTTCCCTTTTTCTCCTTCTTAAGAGTGAAGTACCAGAAAGTACAATGAAAGATCTATGATCTACAAGTGGGCTTCATTGCAGGATGGTCAGGCAACTTGCCAACCTTGGGGGACTGGTACATATCTGAGGTAGTTCAGTTTCTGAAAGAGAGAATGAATCTGGCTCATGTACACATTTACAGTTTTCTGGGAACAGATGTGAGAAGGAGGCTGAAATATTCACTGTTTATGATAGAAATACTCATTCCATATCCTTTTTTTCATCTTGTCACCTCATTTCAGTTGTAAATGCTGCCTGGAGTCCCTGGGCATGGTGATAAATTTCTAATCTCCTGTAGGGAATATGGGGATCAAATGGGGGGAAAGGAAGTTTCCCCCATTTGAAAAAGCTGGGTACAATAACATGGTTGATAGGTGGTTGATGGATTCAGATATTTTCATTTTCATAAGGAAGAACTACAAATATTGGTCCTGGGGCCATATTAGTTAGTTGTAGTAATTAAGATGAAAGTGACTTTGGGGCATACAAATTAGAATTCATTATTCTATAATCATGACTTTTGTGTACAATCATTATCAAGAGCTATATGTTTGGAGAACTTCATAAATTTATTTTTTGTAATCAAAATGAAAGAGAAATAGAGCTTGGGACATGATTAAGGAAACTGATGCTGCTTATCCACCATTAAATTTTTGAACAGTATTACATTTTAATTTTTCATTTATTTGGCTTTGATTTATCTGGAAAGAATGATTGCAAACTTTAAATATTCATAATAATAAAAACAAAAATGCTGCACAAAGAAATAGACTTGTCAATTTTATTTTTAGGATGAAATGATTTTATGTATTTGAAAGTTTACCACATGGAAATAATTTAATACTTTCTACTACACCATAAAAGACAAAAAGGCTATGTTTTCCATAATTATTTCAAGACTTTTCCATTAATATACTATCTCAAGTTTCACAATAAAAATGCAAGAATCCTCTTCCTATTTCCAACTCAGCATTAAAAACCCTCCCTTTAGACACCACTACTTACATATATGCTTTCCAAGTGAAGGAGGAGACAGACAGAACAGCCTCCATCTTGAAAGCAGGACTCCATCTTGGGCCACACTGGGCTTTGAGCTATATGCCCAGCATCTATGGAAATGATAAACCAAGTGGAAAACCAGACCCCCTGGATGGAAGAGCCCCAGGGCTCGTACCTTCACCTAAAAGAATACCCTAATTATCTGTGTAACCGAATAGAATCATAAATTCTATTATGCTTATTGGGGTATGACCACAGGCCTATTGATAATTGTCCACTATTAACTACCTAGGCTTAAGGCACACGAATCATGGGTTTAAGGCATATGAAACACAGATTAACTTTAATTGTATCTTTCTCTTCCTTTGTTCAAACTAGTTTCAGAGAATTTGGGGAGGTGGGTTTGAACACGTACACTTAGGGTATATAACACAAAAACTGGTTGGGGTCCTTGGCTAAGAGAAGACTCTGCCTTGGGCCCGCTGGTGTAATAAACTGCACTCCACTATCTGCATTGTCCTTCTGAGTGAGTTTGTTTCCCAGAATGCGTGGCTACAGCACAAGAACTGGCAATTATGTATCTGTTGCCAGTTAGAGTTCATAAATAAGCATGAACTTTCTTTATATGTGTATTTTTCAATTTGAAGAGGTATAATTCTAAGACTTTCATAAATTATGAGTAAGAATAACATTACTTTCAAAATCTGAACTTAATGAAATTAAAGTTATTAAAATTGCTTACTGGAAGACACAAAAATTGGATGTATCTTCACAAGGCAAAATTTTCTTACCTACTGTATTGATTTTCTAGGATTGTCATAATAAAACACTATAGACTGGGTGGCTTAAGCAATGCAACTTTAATTTTTTTATTATTATGGAGGCTAGAAATCTGGGATCAAGGTGTCTACAAGATTGCTTTCTTCTGAGAACTGACATTTAGCTATGCAGACATCCATCCTCTCCCTGTATCTTCACATTGTCTTTCTTCTGTAAGTATCTATATGTACACATCACTTAAAGGCAAAGAAGCTCATATAATCTGTTATCAAAATGACATGTAAAAAAGCTTTTCTTGAACAGAAAGGAAAACCAAATCCAAGTCTTAGCTTACTCCCAAACCAGATTCGTTCACTCAAATAAATTCAACCTAGTTTTAGGAGATTTTGATTATGTCTAACTCTTCCATATTTTTCTTGTTGATAAATTTGTGACAAAATACTGCCTTATTTATTTTAAACCCAGGCACAATTGAAGTATTATATTTAGTATATATTTAATGTCTTGATTCAAGACATGTCTATGTTATTACTATTAGATCAATAAACTTAAATATTAATATCAGGTACTAATTTAATTTTTTTTTAATTTTATTTTTAAACTTTACATAACTGTATTAGTTTTGCCAAATATCAAAATGAATCCGCCACAGGTATACATGTGTTCCCCATCCTGAACCCTCCTCCCTCCTCCCTCCCCATTCCATCCCTCTGGGTCGTCCCAGTGCACCAGCCCCAAGCATCCAGTATCCTGCATCGAACCTGGACTGGCAGCTCGTTTCATACATGATATTTTACATGTTTCAATGCCATTCTCCCAAATCTTCCCACCCTCTCCCTCTCCCACAGAGTCCATAAGACTGTTCTATACATCAGTGTCTCTTTTGCTGTCTCGTACACAGGGTTATTGTTACCATCTTTCTAAATTCCATATATATGCGTTAGTATACTGTATTGGTGTTTTTCTTTCTGGCTTACTTCACTCTGTATAATAGGCTCCAATTTCATCCACCTCATTAGAACTGATTCAAATGTATTCTTTTTAATGGCTGAATAATACTCCATTGTGTATATGTACCACAGCTTGCTTATCCATTCATCTGCTGATGGACATCTAGGTTGCTTCCATGTCCTGGCTATTATAAACAGTGCTGTGATGAACATTGGGGTACATGTGTCTCTTTCCCTTCTGGTTTCCTCAGTGTGTATGCCCAGCAGTGGGATTGCTGGATCATAAGGCAGGTCTATTTCCAGTTTTTTAAGGAATCTCCACACTGTTCTCCATAGTGGCTGGACTAGTTTGCATTCCCACCAACAGTGTAAGAGGGTTCCCTTTTCTCCACACCCTCTCCAGCATTTATTACTTGTAGACTTTTGGATCGCAGCCATTCTGACTGGTGTGAAATGGTACCTCATAGTGGTTTTGATTTGCATTTCTCTGATGCAATCAAAGTGATGTTGATCATCTTTTCATGTGTTTGTTAGCCATCTGTATGTCTTCTTTGGAGAAATGTCTATTTAGTTCTTTGGCCCATTTTTTGACTGGGTCATTTATTTTTCTGGAGTTGAGCTGTAGGAGTTGCTTGTATATTCTCGAGATTAGTTGTTTGTCAGTTGCTTCATTTGCTATTATCTTCTCCCATTCTGAAGGCTGTCTTTTCACCTTGCTAATAGTTTCCTTTGATGTGCAGAAGCTTTTAAGGTTAATTAGGTCCCATTTGTTTATTTTTGCTTTTATTTCCAATATTCTGGGAGGTGGGTCATAGAGGATCCTGCTGTGATGTATGTCAGAGAGGGTTTTGCCTATGTTCTCCTCTAGGAGTTTTATAGTTTCTGGTCTTATGTTTAGATCTTTAATCCATTTTGAGTTTATTTTTGTGTATGGTGTTAGAAAGTGTTCTAGTTTCATTCTTTTACAAGTCGTTGACCAGAGTTCCCAGCACCACTTGTTAAAGAGATTGTCTTTAATCCATTGTATATTCTTGCCTCCTTTGTCAAAGATAAGGTGTCCATATGTGCGTGGATTTATCTCTGGGCTTTCTATTTTGTTCCATTGATCTATATTTCTGTCTTTGTGCCAGTACCATACTGTCTTGATAACTGTGGCTTTGTAGTAGAGCCTGAAGTCAGGTAGGTTGATTCCTCCAGTTCCATTCTTCTTTCTCAAGATCACTTTGGCTATTTGACGTTTTTTGTATTTCCATACAAATTATGAAATTATTTGTTCTAGCTCTGTGAAGAATGCTGTTGGTAGCTTGATAGGGATTGCATTGAATCTATAGATTGCTTTGGGTAGTATACTCATTTTCACTATATTGATTCTTCCAATCCATGAACATGGTATATTTCTCCATCTGTTAGTGTCCTCTTTGATTTCTTTCACCAGTGTTTTATAGTGTTCTATATATAGGTCTTTAGTTTCTTTAGGTAGATATATTCCTAAGTATTTTATTCTTTCCGTTGCAATGGTGAATGGAATTATTTCCTTAATTTCTCTTTCTGTTTTCTCATTATTAGTGTATAGGAATGCAAGGGATTTCTGTGTGTTGATTTTATATCCTGCAACTTTACTATAGTCATTGATTAGTTCTAGTAATTTTCTGGTGGAGTCTTTAGGGTTTTCCATGTAGAGGATCATGTCATCTGCAAACAGTGAGAGCTTTACTTCTTTTCCAATTTGGATTCCTTTTATTTCTTTTTCTGCTCTGATTGCTGTGGCCAAAACTTCCAAAACTATGTTGGATAGTAATGGTGAAAGTGGGCACCCTTGTCTTGTTCCTGACTTTAGAGGAAATGCTTTCAATTTTTCACCATTGAGGATAATGTTTGCTGTGGGTTTGTCATATATAGCTTTGATTATGTTGAGGTATGTTCCTTCTATTCCTGCTTTCTGGAGAGTTTTGTTCATAAATGGATGTTGAATTTTGTCAAAGGCTTTCTCTGCATCTATTGAGATAATCATATGGTTTTTATTTTTCAATTTGTTAATGTGGTGTATTACATTGATTGATTTGTGGATATTGAAGAATCCTTGCATCCCTGGGATAAAGCCCACTTGGTCATGGTGTATGATCTTTTTAATGTGTTGTTGGATTCTGATTGCTAGAATTTTGTTAAGGATTTTTGCATCTATGTTCATCAGTGATATTGGCCTGTAGTGTTCTTTTTTTGTGGGATCTTTGTCAGGTTTTGGTATTAGGGTGATGGTGGCCTCAGAATGAGTTTGGAAGTTTACCATCCTCTGCAATTTTCTGGAAGAGTTTTAGCAGGATAGATTTATTTAAGGATCTAAATTTAGGATCTAAATTTTTGGTAGAATTCAGCCGTGAAGCCGTCTGGACCTGGGCTTTTGTTTGCTGGAAGATTTTTGATTACAGTTTCAATTTCCGTGCTTGTGATGGGTCTGTTAAGATTTTCTATTTCTTCCTGGTCGAGTTTTGGAAAGTTGTACTTTTCTAAGAATTTGTCCATTTCTTCCTCGTTGTCCATTTTATTGGCATATAATTGTTGATAGTAGTCTCTTATGATCCTTTGAATTTCTGTGTTGTCTGTTGTGATCTCTCCATTTTCATTTCTAATTTTATTGATTTGATTTTTCTCCCTTTGTTTCTTGATGAGTCTGGCTAATCATTTGTCAATTTTATTTATCCTTTCAAAGAACCAGCTTTTGGTTTTGTTGATTTTTGCTATGGTCTCTTTTGTTTCTTTTGCATTTATTTCTGCTCTAAGTTTTAAGATTTCTTTCCTTCTACTAACCCTGGGGTTCTTCATTTCTTCCTTTTCTAGTTGCTTTAGGTGTAGAGTTAGGTTATTTATTTGACTTTTTTCTTGTTTCTTGAGGTGTGCCTGTATTGCTATGAACTTTCCCCTTAGGACTGCTTTTACCGTGTCCCACAGGTTTTGGGTTGTTGTGTTTTCATTTTCATTCGTTTCTATGCAAATTTTGATTTCTTTTTTGATTTCTTCTGTGATTTGTTGGTTATTCAGCAGCGTGTTGTTCAGCCTCCATATGTTGGATTTTTTAATAGTTTTTCTCCTGTAATTGAGCTCTAATCTTACTGCATTGTGGTCAGAAAAGATGCTTGGAATGATTTCTATTTTTTTGAATTTACCAAGGCTAGCTTTATGGCCCAGGATGTGATCTATCCTGGAGAAGGTTCCATGTGCGCTTGAGAAGAAGGTGAAATTCATTGCTTTGGGATGAAATGTCCTATAGATATCAATTAGGTCTAACTGGTCTATTGTATCGTTTAAAGTTTGTGTTTCCTTGTTAATTTTCTGTTTAGTTGATCTATCCATAGGTGTGAGTGGGGTATTAAAGTCTCCCACTATTAATGTGTTATTGTTAATTTCTTCTTTCATACTTGTTAGCATTTGTCTTACAATCTGCGGTGCTCCCGTGTTGGGTGCATATATATTTATAATTGTTATATCTTCTTCTTGGATTGATCTTTTGATCATTATGTAGTGACCATCTTTGTCTCTTTTCACAGTCTTTGTTTTAAAGTCTATTTTATCTGATATGAGTATTGCTACTCCTGCTTTCTTTTGGTCCCTATTTGCATGGAAAATCTTTTTCCAGCCCTTCACTTTCAGTCTGTATGTGTCCCCTGTTTTGAGGTGGGTCTCTTGTAGACAACATATGTAGGGGTCTTGTTTTTGTATCCATTCAGCCAGTCTTTGTCTTTTGGTTGGGGCATTCAACCCATTTACGTTTAAGGTAATTACTGATAAGTATGACCCCGTTGCCATTTACTTTATTGTTTTGGGTTCGAATTTATACACCATTTTTGTGTTTCCTGTCTAGAGAATATCCTTTAGTATTTGTTGGAGAGCTGGTTTGGTGGTGCAGAATTCTCTCAGCTTTTGCTTGTCTGAAAAGCTTTTGATTTCTCCTTCATACTTGAATGAGATCCTTGCTGGGTACAATAATCTGGGCTGTAGGTTATTTTCTTTCATCATTTTGAGTATGTCTTGCCATTCCCTCCTGGCTTGAAGAGTTTCTATTGAAAGATCAGCTATTATCCTTATGGGTATTCCCTTGTGTGTTATTTGTTGTTTTTCCCTTCTGCTTTTAATATTTGTTCTTTGTGTTTGATCTTTGTTAATTTGATTAATATGTGTCTTGGGGTGTTTCGCCTTGGGTTTATCCTGTTTGGGACTCTCTGGGTTTCTTGGACTTGGGTGATTATTTCCTTCCCCATTTTAGGGATGTTTTCAACTATTATCTCCTCAAGTATTTTCTCATGGTCTTTCTTTTTGTCTTCTTCTTCTGGGACCCCTATGATTCGAATGTTGTAGCGTTTAATATTGTCCTGGAGGTCTCTGAGATTGTCCTCATTTCTTTTAATTCGTTTTTCTTTTGTCCTCTCTGATTCATTTATTTCTACCATTCTATCTTCTAATTCACTAATCCTATCTTCTGCCTCTGTTATTCTACTATTTGTTGCCTCCAGAGTGTTTTTAATTTCACTTATTGCATTATTCATTATATGTTGACTCTTTTTTATTTCTTCTAAGTCCTTGTTAAACCTTTCTTGCATCTTCTCAATCCTTGCCTCCAGGCTATTTACCTGTGATTCCATTTTAATTTCAAGATTTTGGATCAATTTCACTATCATTATTCGGAATTCTTTATCAGGTAGATTGCCTATCTCTTCCTCTTTTGTTTGGTTAGGTGGGCATTTATCCTGTTCCTTTATCTGCTGGCTATTCCTCTGTCTCTTCATCTTGTTTAAATTGCTGAGTTTGGGGTGTCCTTTCTGTATTCTGGCAGTCTGTGGAGTTCTCTTTATTGTGGCGTTTCCTCACTGTGTGTGGGTTTGTACAGGTGGCTTGTCAAGGTTTCCTGGTTAGGGAAGCTTGTGTCGATGTTCTGGTGGATGGAGCTGTATTTCTTCTCTCTGGAGTGTAATGAAATATCCAGTAATGAGTTATGAGATGTCTATGGTTTTGGGGTGACTTTGGGCAGCCTGTATCTTGAAGCTCAGGGCTGTGTTCCTTTGTTGCTGGAGAATTTGCTTGGTATGTCTTGCCCTGGAACTTGTTGGCCCTTGTGTGGTGCTTGGTTTCAGTGTCGGTATGGAGGCGTTTGATGAGCTCCTGTCAATTAATGTTCCATGGAGTCAGGAGTTCCCTGGAGTCAGGGTTTGGACTTAAGCCTCCTACTTCCAGTTATCGGTCTTATTTTTACAGTAGTTTCAAAACTTCTCCTTCTATACAGCACCATTGATAAAACATCTACGTTAAAGATGAAAAGTTTCTCTACTGTGAGGGTCACTCAGAGAGGTTCACAGCATTACATGGAGAAGAGAAGAGGGAGGAGGGAGTTAGAGGTGACCCAAATGAGATGAGGTGGAATCAATAGTGGAGAGAGTGGGCTAGCCAGTAGTCACTTCCTTATGTGCACTCCACAACTGGACCGCTCAGAGATGTTCACGGAGTTATACAGAGAAGAGAAGAAGGAGGCAGGAGACAGAGGTGGCCAGAAGGATAAAAGGGGGAAATGAAAAGGAGGGAGACAGATCCAGCCAGTAATCAGTTCCCTAAGTGTTCTCCACTGTCTGGAACACACAGAAATTCACAGAGTTGGGTAGAGTAGAGAGGGGTTAGGGAGGAGATACAGGTGACCTGGTGGAGAAAACGGAGAGTCCAAAGGGAGAGAGAGCAGTCAAGCCAGTAATCTCCTACCCTAGTGAAAATGGGTCCTGAAGATTGGGTTCTTAAAGCTACAAAATTGGTAACAAATACTTAAAAGCAAAAATTAAAAATCTAGAGTAGAGTTTGGAATTTCAAAAATGCGATGTTAATGAAAAGAAGAAGGAAAAGAAAGAGAGAAAAAACGAACAAAGAAAAACAAACAAGGTCACGAAAATTATAAAGAAACTACAGGTACAAAATTGATAACTAATACCAAAAAGCAAAAACTGAAAACCTAGAGTAGAGTTTGGAATTTCAAAAATACAACGTTAAAAAAAAAAAAAGAAGAAGAAAAATAAAGAGAGAAAACAAACAAACCAACAAAAACAATGTCGCAAAAATTATAAAGAAAATACAGGTACAAAATTGATATCAAATACCAAAAAGCATAAATTAAAAATCTTGAGTAGAGTTTGGAATTGCAGATATACGATGTTATATAAAAGAAGAAGAGAAAGAAACAGAGGGAAAAAAAAGTCACAGAAATTATGAAAAAAACTATAGGTACAAAATTGATAACATATACCAAAAGGCTAAAATTAAAAATCTAGAGTAGAGTTTGGAATTTCAAAAATACAATGTTAAAGAAAAGAAGAAAAAGAAAAAAGAAAAAAAAAACAAACACGTTCAAAAAATTATAAAATATATATATATGAAGTTTGCTGAAGAAGAAGAAAAAAATAGGGTCTTTTTTTTTTTGCAAAGTAATAGTTATAAAAGTGAAAATTAAAGGACAATAGAGGACTTATAAAATTAAAAAAGAAAGAAAGAAAGATTGATCGTAAAAATAGTAAAAATATATCTAGGTCTTTCTCTGGTTTTGTTGTGAGTATTGTGGGTTCAGTTCATTTTTGGCTAGTTCCTTAGTCCGACTTATATTTCTCAAGATCTATAGGCCCCTTCCTATGTAATCCGTAGTAACCACAGGGTTTTAATCTATGGCCTGTAGCTTCCAAGGCGTTTTCCTCTGTTATAGCTTCTTCTGTTTGCTGGTCTCTTCAGTGTCTGGTTCCCGCCCTGACACAAAGGGGACGGCGGAGGACACTATTTTTTTTAATTTTATTTAGGCTCACTTGTTCAGCCGCGCTGTGGGGAGGGAGGGAGGGATGCTGCAAACAGATAACATTGGCGTCCGCTCGCAGTGCCTCAGCCACACTGGGTCTGTCCCCGCTCAAGGCGCATGTAGCCTCCCTGCCCACACTGCTCGGGCTCTAGGTTGTTCCGCCGGGAACAATCAGAGGCCGGCCCTGGGCTGAGCTCCCAGGTCCAAGCCGCTCAGGTTCAGGCACTCGGGTAGTCCTCAGAGGCGCAGACTCGGTTGGGCCTGCGTTTTGTGTTCTTCCCAGATTCGAGCAGCTCAGGTGATGAGGTGTTTGGAGAGCACCAATGCTGCGACTTATCGCCTCCCCGCCACTCGGTTATCTGGGTGTAAAACCGGCGCACCTTCTCAGGCAGATGTTGACCGTCCAGACCCCCAAGAAGTTTTAGTTAGCAAAGAAGCCTGCTTACAGTTTTATAGATAGTGTCTCTCTTGGGCTGCGATTGCCCCCTTCCGGCTCTGGCTGCCTGTCACCAGAGGGGGAAGGTCTGCAGCCGGCTATCTCTGTTCAGCCCTTTGTTCTGTGCGCGGGCCTGGCGGTGTCTTAGGTTAGGGCTGGCTTTTCGCGTGGTAGATATCCCACAGTCTGGTTTGCTAGCCCAAATTATTTCGCTCAGATAGCGCTCAGGACATTTGGGCCGATTCTTACTCTAAGGGACACAGCCCGCGCCGCACTTCCCTGCCCAGCCCCCGCTTGCTAATGCCGTGTGCAGGCGTCTGCGCTGCTTCTCCGCTGGGGGAGTTACCGTAGGGCTCACAATCTGCGATTTTTAATTGTTTATTTTTTTTTCCCCCTCCCTTTTATGTTGCCCTCTGTGCTTCCAAAGCTCGGCACAGATTTGGCAGTGAGAAGGTTTCCTGGTGTTTGGAAACTTCTCTCTTTTTAAGACTCCCTTCCCGGGAGGGAACTCCGTCCCTCCCTCTTTTGTCTCTTTTTTTGTCTTTTATATTTTTTCCTACCTCCTTTCGAAGAGTTGGGCTGCTTTTCTGGGTGCCTGATGTCCTCTGCCGGCATTCAGAAGTTGTTTTGTGGAATTTACTCGACGTTTAAATGCTCTTTTGAGGAATTTGTGGGGGAGAAAGTGTTCTCCCCATCCTACTCCTCCGCCATCTTGGCTCCTCCCCCTACTAATTTAATATTAAATATTTCCCAGTTCATGTGAACCTGAAACTCATTTAATTTAATTTCTTTTGTATTAAAAAAATTTTTTTTTGTTTGTAAGCACTTACTTTAATTTAAGCCAATCAAATAAAGCTCTTCTGCAAATTAACCATTGCAATGTGATTTTTAAAAAATCAGGACATATACAGACACACAGTGAGGCCTCAGCTTTTATTTTGTTTCCATTCTGAGTCAGGTACAGTAATATAAAACCCATTAGTTTACAAAAAGTTTAAAGATTGGATTATAAGCAGATTTTTATTTTTCCTATTCTAAAATCGCATTCCAAAGGACAGCAGAGATGCGACCAGATAGGACATTTGCATCTCAAAGACATACAGAAATGTAAGTTTCTCTCTACAGAGTCTCCATACAAACTCACTGGGGGCTCTGTTTATTTAGAGCATTTTTCTCTTTCCTCTTATGCAGTGGTGGACAGCACTGTGGTGCCCCTGGCAAGCCTCAAGTAGGGGGATGTGTGAGTTTCACTTCCTTACAGTCATTTCATGGATAGTGTGAAATGGAATATCTCCTGTCATATCAACAAAGATGTCACATCTATCTGTGATTCTGGCCTTCCCAGATGTAAGTTTCTGGGCTCTGTGGATAAACAGCAGAAGAAGAGAGGTGGGTACACAAAGAATTCAAGAATGTTATAGTCCTTCACAGGTGGGCAGGGTCAGGTTATCTCCCTGAGGCAGGCCTTTACATATGTTTATAATAACAAAAGTGGCAAGATAAAGGTTAAAGTCACAGAAGCAGATCCAGGGTAATTTAAAATTAACCCTTCCTGGTTACTGGACAGTGTGTGCTGCTTAGGAGCTTACTCCTCGTGTTGTCCCAGAGTTTTTTCAGCCCTGTCTTATGTTCCTCAGGCTTCCCAGTGTAGTACAAGACTTCCATGGGTGCTCAGATCGTGGAATGGCTACCTCTTATTTGCATCCCTGGTTGAGCAGTTTGTTAATTAAGTGAATGGGTTTCCCTACAGGAGCAAGCTGTGCATGATGTTTTGCCTCCACCACTCATGCAAGTTTCTCAGTAGCCTGAGAAAGCTCTTGCTGGTGAGGAGAGAGTCCCTTCTTTGGAGCACAAAAGCTCTCATGAGATTTCAGTTTTATTTTGACAAACTCCACTAAGGTAGCCAATTCATGGAAAAACGACAATCCAACTTCCCCCTAATAACTCAGTCCCACTTTACTCAGTGTTTAACTGAGCAAGGTCTTCTCATTCTCTAAAATGAGGCTATCCACTTGGTATCCTAACTAAATCTTCCCAATGCCTTCTCCAAGAGTCCCCTGCTTGAGCAAAATCTTGCCAGTACATTCTACACTGAAGATCTCCTATATAGTCTAAACTGAGCAACCCAGTTTCAAGGATCACATTTTTCCCCCAGTGAATAGAACTTAGGATCATCAACCAATAATGGGAGATCCTAGAACCAGGAGAGACTCACTTAAATCCATCTCAACTTCCTGAGGAGGTGGGAGGGCACAACAGGCCTCTGCTGGTACTAAGGTTCCAAATACTCAGAGAGTTCAGGAGTAGAAGAGGAATTTGCTCTGGGTCCCATCATGCTGATCACCAAACCTGTCAACTAAAATATAGTCATAACCTGGGAGTAAAGAGTATTTATTTGGTGGGAATTCTTAGGACTTCAAGCCCAGGAGGCATCACTTTAGGTAAAATTGCTCCAAGGAGGCAGAGGAAGAAGTCAGGATATATAGAAGTTGACAACAAAGGGGTCAGGCAGTCTGAATGTTGCATGGAGGAATACAATTCGGACTCCATGTTGGAAACTGTTTCTTTGACTTGCTTTTACTATTACAATCATACTCAGTGGCTTGCCTGGAGGACCCTGCCCTCTGCTTGGCTGTAAACTAAAGTGCCTTTGTTCAGCTCATGGAGAGGTAGTTTGTCCCTGCTCACCTGTGGATAGAAGAGATGAGCACACTCCTTCGGAAGGCTGGACATTCCCTTGGAGATGTTTTACAAGCCTGAAGACATTGTCACTTTACTTCCCCACTGCATCTCCCTCTCTATACAACCTTTTGACTTTAGTTGCTCATTGCTTCTTTCTCTCTGATCTATAAAAGAACCTGGCAACCAGGCCCCAATAAGATGGTTATTTTGAGGCACTAGCTTGCCATCTTCTAGGCCTGCCAGCTCCCTGATTAAAGTCTCTTCCTTGCCTCAGCACCTCATCTCTTGGATTCATTAGCCTGTTATGTGGCAAGCAGAGAGAGCTTGAACTTGGTTACAGTTTGGTAACAGGAGCCTTGCTACCCGTGGCTAACTGGCCCCAATCAAGGAATATTGGGGCAAGACCGTAGCAGCTGCTGGGACCGTTTGTTGTCCTGAGGTTCATTCCTTCAAAATTCCCTGAAGTGGCACCTGCTGCCCCCAGTGCTTGGCTGTTGAGACAAGAAACCGACAAACTTCTACAGTTGACGGACTCAATTTTGTTTGTCGGGTAAGTCTACCCAATTCGATAGTTGGTTCAGCCAGTTCACTTGTTTTGTGTGTCCTTTTGTGTTAAGAGCCGATGAGCTTAATTTTGGAGGGTAAGTTGTTCTGGAGTGCACACCAAGAATATGTTTTCCCCTCAGTCTGAACTTTTCCTTTACAGGATTAGCCAATTTGGTTAGGTACCCATTTGCAGAGGGGAGGTGTTGTTGGACTCTACCCTGGTTCATTGGGAACTAGTCTTCATGGGGTGAGCCCACCCTAATTGGAATTAGCTCCTTTGTAAGGTAAATTTATTTACCTGATTTGGGAACTGGTACAGTTGTAACGAGTTCATTTGGGAGCAAGTTCTTGTGAGGGTGGGTAGCCTAGTTAGAATTAGTTCATATGTTTTATACAGTAAATTTATTTACCCTATCTGGGAATGGGTTTGCTTGGATACATCAATGCGGCAATCTACAGTTTTTGTAGGAATTTGTCTGCATCTTTTGTGTTTGGTGTTATACAGCTTATAAAAGTGGGAAATATATCATCTATTCTGAGGAAAGATCTTTGGGGTACACATTAGACATGTTAAGATCAGAAGAACAATGGCCCCTGAATGGCTCACAATTAAACAATCTGGCAGTCAAGGAGAACATTACAAGGCACTGATAATAAACTTGCCCAGGGGGGCTCCCTTGGACTTGAGACATCCAATTCTAAATTTCCCTACAGGAGCCCCAGGTAATTTTGACAGTGGGAACAAGTTGACTGTCTCTCTAATAGATACTACTCTCCTTTGTAAATTAAATGCTCAAATAACCTTTTGCTCAGAATAGCTTGACATCAGGGTCCCATGGTGGCCTGTTTGACCCTGTCCAATCTGGGGAGCTTTGGCTCCCATCTGGGCTGCTTTGGCTCCTATTTGGGGTGTTCTCCCTGTGAAGGGAAACTCCCTTTATAAGGCACTTTGGAGAAAGGTCACCAGTCTAATGGGACTGGGAACCCATGTTAATGAGACCTTCCAGCTGATTGGGTTTTGGTTTATTCTGATCACCTTGGTGATGTGCACACATGTGGTACTGCTTCCTGTAAGGCTTTCTCTATGGTTTTCTCCTTGTTTCTTTCTCCTCACACCCTCTGGGAATAGGTCAGTGGCTGTGGAAACAACTGAGAGATTCTGGCTAGAATCACCCTCAGGCATATTCCAAAGGCCCCAGTTCTCACTGGGTCCCAGTAGCTACTGCCCAAGTGTGTGAGTGTCTATCCTTCTGACTCCTTTCTGAGGACTAGGCCAGTGGCTCTCAGGGCAGATTCCTCAGTCTTCCCTATCTTTCCTGTTACATTTGCCTCTTTTGTGGGAGGCTGGGTGTTGCCCCCGCGTCTTCCAGAGAGGCCTTCTCCCTTAGGCTAGAGGAAGAGAGGTGAAGCTTCCCAACATGGATTAATAAATGTGTCAATCCTTGTTGGGGCAGCCACCCAATTCTTTTGGGAAAGGAGGGAAAAATAAAACTGTGCTTGGCTTACACATGTAGGCTTTTAAGGACCAGAAGCATGGTTCCAAAAATCCTTTCACCACTCCCAAAACCTCTGTTCATCTTATGAAGCTTATAACTACTAAGCAAAGGGGAAACAAAGCCATCCTAGGAAAAATTTGCCTGTATCTTTGAGATGAAAATATCCTCTCTGGTCATTCTTGGACCTTATCTCTGCCATCTTTTTGAAATGCAAATTTTAGAGAGGGTAGACTCTTGAGAGTCCCTTGGACTGCAAGAAGATCCAACCAGTCCATTCTGAAGGAGATCAGTCTTGGGTGTTCTTTGGAAGGAATGATGCTAAAGCTCAAACTCCTGTACTTTGGCCACCTCATGCGAAGAGTTGACTCATGGGAAAAGACTCTGATGCTGGGAGGATTGGGGACAGGAGGAGAAGGGGACAACAGAGGATGAGATGGCTGGATGGCATCACCGACTTGATGGACATGAGTTTGAGTGAACTCCAGGAGTTGGTGTTGGACAGGGAGGCCTGGCCTGCTGTGATTCATGGGGTCACAAAGAGTCGGACACTACTGAGCAACTGAACTGAACTAAAAGCAATTTAGAAATTGGCTTGTCCAAGGTAATCAGAAATTTCTTTTTCTGCAAAGATAATATTCAGCCATCTAGCCAAGTGAGCCTGACTTGTTTCATCTGTGAGAACCCCAATTTTAACCCAACCTCTTTTGTAAACACATGGGTTTGCTGTACCTGAGTCAGAACTGAAATCTTGAAGTAAGAACTGAGGCCTCACCATTTGTGTGTGTGTTTGTGTGTGTGTGTGTGTGTGTGTGTGTACATATATATATATATTTGAATAACATTGCCCCTCTTGTAAAAAGAGCTCTATTTAATTGGCTTATATAATAATAATAAGCACTTACAAACCAAACAATTCTAAAATACAAAAAAAAATTAAGTTAAATGAGTTTCAGGTTCACATGAACTGGGAAATATTTAATACTAAATTAGTACCTGGTATTAATGTTTTAGCTTGTTGATCTAATTATAATAATAGACTTGTTTTGAGTCATCAACATATCAAATATAATATTAAGTATAATACTTACATTGTGCCTAAGTTAACATAAATAGGTTATTACATATTTTACAAATTTGCCAGCAAGAAGTGTACTTCCTTGTGGAAAAATATTTAGGGAAAATAAGATGTGCTTTTAGTAGAAAAAAATGTGAAGAAAAAGAAATACTGAAAATAGTTATGCATAGTCACAATTTCCTAAGACTTGGATTTGGCTTTTTCTCTCTGTTCAGAGAAAAATTTTCTTTTTTAAAGTGATTTATATTTGTTTTTGAGATCTCTTGTTACTTTGATTAAAGAATAAGTATTGTCCAAGTGTCTTTATTAATTTATTAAATGCTTTGCAGTGACTTTTAAGGTTTTTTGTCATTTGTAGATACTTTTGCACTGTCATGCTATTACAGAAAGGGCTTCACTATCAAGGAGATTTACAGGAAGGCTATGAAAGCACTTACAGCAGTTCCACATCAAAATGATGGCTATGTGAGCCAAGATAGTGCAGTAGTCGACTTCCACTAGACCTTGAGCCTCAGTATATGCTCTTTGTAACACTGAAGGAGGAAACAGAACAGGCTGTGTCTTGAGGGCGGGACTCCGTCGTGGGCTGGACTAAGGACTTTGAGCTATATGCCCAGTATCTATGGAAACAACATAACAACTGGAAAACCAGGCCCCCAAAAGGAAGAGCCCTGGGCTCTCCATCGCCTAAAAGAATACCCTAATTATCTGTGTAATGGAATAGAATCATACATTCTATTATGTTTATTGGGGTATGACCACCTAGGCTTAAGGCATATGATCTCTGGTTAACTTTGATTGTATCTTTCTTTTCCCGTGTTCAGACTAGTTTCAGGGAACCTTAACACTTAGGGTATATAAGGTTTTCACAAAAACTGGTCGGGGTCCTTGGCTAAAAGGAGACTCTGCCTTGGGCCTGCTGGTGTAATAATCTGCACTCCACTATCTGCATTGCCCTTCTGAGTGAGTTTGTTTCCTGGAAAGCGTGGCTACAACAACACATCAGCAAGCTAACTGATGCACCCACAAGTAGATGGTGTCCCAATTCAATGTAAAGAAACTTCTCCAGATATTCTACAGCTTGACAGTTAAAATTGTGCTGAAAAAAGTTGTGCTGAAAGGTCTGTGGAAAATGGACCACCAAAAGGATTTTGTACATGATTGGTCAGGATTTACTAAGACTAAAATAAGTTTCAACTAGATTACAGCTAGTAATACTAATCAGTGTTTAAATTTGTTCTTTGTTTTCAAATTGTGCTTTGTGTCTCCCTGCTGCACTATGTCATTGTCTGCATTATTTATATCCTGTTTAATTTTTAAATAAGATTTTGGTCTCTTGCAATAGCTAATGTGTAATCAGGCCTCCAACAAAACTTCTATTGCTAAATGTTTTGAGAAAATCGCATTTGTAACATAAAATAATTGCAGTAGTGTGATTCTAAGTATGGGAAGAAGCAACAAGGGAAAATATCTTCCGGATTTTAGTTAAAATACAGAGAATTTTAATTATTTATGGGGCCTGGTCCAAAACTCAACACTTGGAGTGCCATGTCAAGAATGTTTGACTGAACTGGGATGAGCCTCCCAGCGCTGCTGACAAAAGTTGATCATGAAATGTCTCCCAGATAATGGCCATTCATAGCCAAAAATGAAGACCTGAGGAATGGAATCAGTGATTGCAGCCCTTCAGTGTGAACCAGTGAGCCCCGAGGAAGGGGAATACCTGCCACCTGGCAGTCATCCCACTCCAGCCACTCCCTATGGTGAACCCTGAGGAAACTCAGAATGCAGGATTACAGGCCCCAGATGGCTGAGGTTCATACCAAGGAAATTAAATTTTAGTGAACTCTGACCTTTGTATCTTCCCATATGTAGAAAAGCACTAAATTTCTTAACCTGAGATCTTGTCTCATGGATTTGAAGTTCAGTGTTCCTAAGTCTACAGGTATAAAATAGACACTTTCCAAAAGAAGATCAAAAAGAAGACAAATCTCAACGCTTGAAACACTGGCAAAGATGGTGGACACTCCCAGAAAGATCCATCTGACTAAGCAGAAAGGGCATCACTCCCTTTTCCCACAAGATTGTGGAATGGACTTTGACAGTGTGGATTTGTTGCAGGGTGGAAGCCAATTCTGACTCCACATTGGAAACTGTTTCTTGTTTTTATTATTGTAATCATACTCAATGGCTTGCCTGGAGGACCCTGCCCTCTGCTTGACTGTAAACTGAAGTGCCTTTGTTCAGCTCATGGAGAGGTAGTTTGTCCCTGCTAACCTTTGGATAGGAGAGATGAATACACCCCTTCTGAAGGCTGGACATTCCCTTGGAGACGTTTTACAAGACTGAAGACCATTTCACTTTACCTCCCCACTGCATTTCCCTCTCTATACAGCCTTTTGAATTTAGTTCCTCATTGCTTCTTTCTCTCTGATCTATTAAAGAACCTGGCATTCAGACCCTAATAAGATGGTTATTTTGAGGTGCCTGCCTGCCATCTTCTCTGTCTGCCATCTCCGCGATTAAAGTCTCTTCCTTGCCTCAACCCCTTGTCTGTCAGATTCATTGGCCTACTGTGTGGCAAGCAGAGTGAGCTTGGACTTGGTAACATGAGCATCAGATTATTATTAATTAAGAAAAATCAGATGTCTCAAGGGGTTTAGCGCTCTTCTATGTATAGGAAGATGCAAGCATCTGGACTCATTGAATTCATTCCTTTTATGTGCATCTCAGCTATCTGGGGCCAGATAGCTTTAAATCTTTAATTACTCATTTAGTATAGGGAGTGTTGGATGTGGTGGATGACTGCCTCTTGTGCTTTCTTGCAAGCCTCTGAGCTCCTCATCTGGGGAGCACTTACTGGGGAAGTGGCTGATGGCTTCTGGATAGCCATTATTATTTTCTTGGCTCAGAAATTTACATTTAAAAGGCTGGAGTCCCTGATGACATCCTTGTGATTTCTGTGTTTGCCAATATGGAAGGAAATATTCCATTTCACACCACACTGATAAGTTGATGTTCTTAAAATATTTTTCTGGAAGAACCACTGAACAACATACATTCAACTGTTGCTGTAAGTGTGTCCTGGATTTTGTTATAACTTTCTTAATTTAACATTTGTTAAGTGGAACACGGGATGCCAGATGGTGAACCATGGCTCAACAACTGACAATAGAAATTCAAATAGAGAAATTTATTACTCATGGGTCCTGGAGGAAATACACAGCATGCCTGGAGGGCATGAGCTTATCAGTATAGTGTGAAATGGAATATTTTCTGCCATATTGGTAAACACAGAGGTCACAAGGATGTCACCAGGGATTCCAGCAGCCATCAGCCACTTCCCCAGTAAGTACTCCCCAGGTGAGCGCTTAGGAGCTCAGAGGCATTCAAGAAAGCACAGCAGGGTACAGAGAGAGTACGGAGAGATCCAGGACCTGGAGCCTTTGCCTTTACTAGGTCTACAGGTAGAGTGCTTCGGTGTTACTGGGCTAGGGTTGAACTGATCTATTCAAACTAAAATAACAAGGCTTTGATAAATCCACAGAGGTGTTATCTAAGGTGAGCACAAGGCATACAGATAGTGGGAGGCAGAGGAAACTGTAATCATGAGGGCTGTTGCAAAAATCATATTGTTACAGCAGGCAGATAGCTAGATATGAGCAGAGAAATGGGGGCAAGCCCAGATGCTTGTATCTTCACAACTATATTTTTTTATGTGAGAAATTTAGCTTTTAACAGCAGTTTTTAATATTCAGATTACCTACTCCTCTTTGCAAAACTTGTATATAGCCTAGCTCCTCTCCTGTCTCCTTGGAGTCAGCTTTCTCAGGGTCACCAGAGATGCTGCCTTCTGGGCTCAAGTCCTAACATTTCTACCAAATAAAACCTAACTCTCAGCTTTTAGGTTGTGCATATTTTTCTGAGCCAACAATTTGGTGACTATGAAGGGACCCAGAGCAGACTTCCTTTTTTTCACCTGAACGCTGGAGGAGCTGGAGCCCTGGTACCAGCAGAGGCCTCTTGCACCTGTCTCCTCCCTAGTTGGGAAACCTGTCTCCTTCCTAGTTGGGATGAATTGAGTAAGTCTTTCCTGGTCTTTAGATCTTTGAATCTAAGCTAGGTAAGGACATCAACCATACTGGTACTGTATGGGGACACCCGGTGGGAAGACACCAGGAAATACCCACCTGGGGGCTAGATACTGGGTAGGGCTCAGTTGGAAGATACTGAAGGGAATTGCCACCAAGTTGAAAGACACTCTTATGGGAGGGAGACAGTTAATGACACCCAGAGTTCGATTGGAAGAAACCAATCGTTACTTGGTGCAGAACACTGAGTGGTCTGTGCTGGATAGTTAGATAAGAGGCTCATCTGACTCTTCCTCAATTCAGATGCATTAATAGAAATTGTTGGGATAAAAGTGAAGCTACAGATATTTACATGAGAGTCTTGCTCTGAAGAAAAGGTACTAAATTACTCCCAGCCGTAAAACATTACACATAAGAACTGGCCATTCAGTGACCTGAGCACCCACAGCAGTCTTAGACTGCTGGAGGGAGAATCTGATGCACCTAAGATGAAATGAAATGATTCTGGGATGACTCCTGGAGGAGTTAAGTTCACAAGAGGTCCACCACACGACTTCAGTAGTAAATTTTATTCCTGACAAATTCAACTTAAGATGGGAAATAGTTCAGTTCAGTTCAGCTGCTCATTCGTGTCTGACTCTTTGTGACCTCATGGACCGCAGCACACCAGGCTTCCCAGTCCATCACCAACTCTTGGAGTTTACTCAAACTCATGTCCATCAACTTGGTGATGCCATCCAACCATCTCACCCTCTGTTATCCCTTTCTCCTCCTGCCTTCAATCTTTCCCAGCATCAAGGTCTTTTCAAATGAGTCAGTTCTTCACATCAGGTGGTCAAAGTATTGGACCAGTCCTTCCAACGAATATTCAGGACTTTAGCACCAGTTCTTCTGATGAATATTCAGCAGTGATTTCCTTTAGGATTGATTGGTTGGATCTTCTTGCAGTCCAGGGCTCTCAAAAGTCTTCTCCAACACCACAGTTCAAAAGCATCAATTCTTCCATGCTCAGCTTTCTTTATGGTCCAACACTCATATCCATACATGACTACTGGAAAAACCATAGCTTTGACTAGACAGACCTTTGTCAGCAAAGTAATATCTCTGCTTTTTAATATGCTGTCCAGGTTGCTCATAGCTTTTCTTCCAAGGAGCAAGCATCTTTTAATTTCATGGCTGCAGTCACCATCTGCAGTGATTTTGGAGTGCCCTCCCCCCAAAAAATAAAGATGAAATGTAGAATCTTCCAAAAACAAAAGAAAGGGGCATCAGAAAGCCACCCTCCAACTAACACCCCAGCCAATTTCATGTATAATAAATATGGAGCTCATACTTGCAAGTACTTAATTAAATGGGGAAATTTTAGTAAAAGAGATCTCAATCTAAAGTGGCCTAATTGGGATTCATTTGATATTACAAAGCTGGTATTTTTGAATACACAATTAGGAGAAGAAAAAAAAAAAACAACCATAAGATCAAACAGATTGAATGGAATGCTTATTTTATTGGTATTTAGAAGCTTCTAAAAGAGGAAATGACAGAATAACTTCTTTGCAGTAAACTAATTAAAAGGTTGCTTGAAACTGTATCAGAATTTTTAAAAAGCCGCAATTGTTAACCCTGTCTGTCCCCCTGTTTCTCCTTTATATCCTTATCTGAGCTTCCTATCCCAGAAGCTCTCTCTCTCATCCATCAGCCACACCTCCTATCACTTCCCCTTCCCCAGAAAAGGAAGTTAGAAAATCAAAAGTAATTGTGGCTCTCTTCAAGGAGAAACCTAATACAGGAAGGGGCCAACTGTCCTCCATTCTTACTTATACACCCTGGACCTGAACAGAACTTAGAGATCCGTTGTTGTTGTTGTTCAGTTGCTCAGTTGTGTCCAACTCTTTGCCACCCCATGGATTGCAGTATACAAGGCTTCCCTGTCCTTCACCATCTCCCAGAGCTTGCTGAAACTCATGTCTATTAGTCAGTGATGCCATCCAACCATCTCATCCTCTGTCATCCCCTTCTCCTCCTCCTGCCTTTTCCAGCATCAAGGGCTTTTCTAATGAATCAGCTCTTCTTATCAGGTGGCCAAAGTATTGGAGTTTCAGCTTCGGCATCATTTCTTTGAAATGAATATCAAGATTGATTTCCTTTAGGATTGACTGGTTTGATCTCCTTGTAATCCAAGGGACTTTCAAGAGTCTTCTCCAAGACCACAGCTCAAAAGTATCAATTCTTCAGTGCTCAGACTTCTTTATGGTCCAGCTCTCGTATCATACATGACTATTACAGAACTTAGAGCTCTAACTAAGGAATTTCCCAAACCTAGCCAAGATTCAGTGGGATTTACTAAGGAATTTGAGCTAACTATTCGAATCTATGACCCAGGGTACTCAGATCTATATCAATTAAAAACACCTATTAGTTTCTGAGAGTAAAACAATGGAATGGATACAGAAAACAGGATGGAAAGATCATGTAGCAGATTTTGAATTATATAAACCACAAGATCAAGAGAACTGCAAGGAATTAGCCCATAAATTACTTAAGCTTATTCCAGAGCTTTTCCCACAAGTAGAAGATTGGTCAAAGATTCAACAATGCAAACAAAGACCAGATGGTTTAATTCCAGATTACTATGAGAGGTTCAATAAAACCCTTAAACAATATTCAAGCATGACACCAAAATGACCTCTAACCACCAAAATGATTCTTTACTCAACTTTGCCTTTTTAGAAGGTTTGGGTGAGGATTTGGCTACCCTAATTAAAAGACATAATTTAGGTTGGTCTGGATTACATAAAAATGCCCTAGTCACACTGGTAGGCAATCTTATGGAACCATTGAAAAGAAAGAAAGAATAAAAAGAAAATAAAAATTATAAACCTTCAAATGCACCAATTAAATACTCAACATCAGGCAAAGGTTAATCAACTCCCATTTAATTTTCAACTTAAAAAAAAAAAAAGAAAGAATGAAGGGTTTCTTCTACTACAGAAAACCAGGGCATCCGAAAGGGAACTGTAAGTTAAAAAAGTGAAACCTAGGGAGAGAACTGGATTTTAAGCCAGAATTTCAAGTTAAACAAGAATAAGGCTGCTCTGAGGGTTCATGAGAAGTCTTCCTGCTTCTCTGTTCTAACACTTTTGGAGAAGTGGAAAAAATATATATATATATATATATATATATATATATATAAGAAAAAGCAGTTAAAGCTTTAATAGATACAGGGGCCACCTTTTCAGTTTTAAATGCTACCAAAATCAAAGGCTCCATCCCTCTGAGTAAAACTTCAGTATAAATGATGGGAATTTCCACTGTGCCCATTAAGGCATTTAAATCATTACTTTCAGAATTTTACTTTGAAGAACTTAAAGGAAAACACTCCTTTTTCTTAGTAGAAAGTACCCCATTCACTTGATAGGTAGAGATTTGTTAGAAATCTATGAAGCCCACATTTCTTCTACTCCCAAGGGAGAAATGTTTTTGGACTTGAAAGATCAGATTTTTTTTTTTTTTTAATCACATAATGTTCTTAGTTCAGTTCAGTTCAGTCACTCAGTTGTGTCCCAACTCTTTGTGACCCCATGGACCACAGCACGCCAGGCCTTCCTATCCATTACCAACTCCTGGTGTTTACCCAAACTCATATGCATTGAGTCAGTGATGCCATCCAACCATCTCATCCTTGGTCATCCCCTTCTCCTCCAACCTTCAATTTTTCCTAGCATCAGGGTCTTTTCAAATGAGTCAGTTCTTCTCATCAGGTGGCCAAAGTATTGGAGTTTCAGCTTCAACATCAGTCCTTTCAGTGAATACTCAGGACTGATCTCCTTGCAGTCCCAGGGACTCTCAAGAGTCTTCTCCAACACCACAGTTCAAAAGCATCAATTCTTTGGCACTCAGCTTTCTTTATAGTCCAACTCTAACATCCATACATGGCTACTAGAAAACCATAGCCTTGACTAGACTCATGATAAAGATAATGCAAAAAGGGAAAAATTGATAGGCTTAGTCCCCCCAAATTTATAGGCATGTAATTCTACTGACATAAGGAAAATATATTCTACATCGCCCATTAAAATTACCATAGACCAAAATAAACTCCTGCCCAATATTCACCAATTTCCATTAGGGCAGAAAGTTATAGAGGGAATAAAACCCTTGATATCAGAATACATTAATAAAGGGCTTATCATATCATGTACTAGCCCTTGTAACACTCTCATTCTGCTGCTGCTGCTGCTAATTCACTTCAGTCGTGTCCGACTGTGCGACCCCATGGACAGCAGCCCACCAGGCTCCCCCATCCCTGGGATTCTCCAGGCAAGAACACTGGAGTGGGTTGCCATTTCCTGCTCCAATGCATGAAAGTGAAAAGGGAAAGTGAAGTCACTCAGTCATGTCTGACTCTTCGCGACCCCATGGTCTGCAGCCTACCAGGCTCCTCCATCCATGGGATTTTCCAGGCAAGAGTACTGGAGTGGGGTGCCATCGCCTTCTCTGACTCTCTCATTCTACCAGTTAAAAAACCTAATGGCAAAGGTTGGAGATTTGTACAAGATCTGAGATCTATAAATGCCATAAACCCCACACCTTACTGTCCTATATTCCTGAAAATAGTGACTTCTTTTCAGTGACATATCTGCAGTGTATTCTTTAGTATCCTTGTACATCCTGATGACCAATGTCTTTTTGCCTTCACTTGGAACAAATGGTTATATACATGGGCTGTGATGCCACAGGGCTACATTGAAAGCCCCACTTACATTCCTCAGATATTAAAGACAGATTTAGATGATCTAGTTTTTCCTCATAAATCAGTCTTGATACAATATGTAAATGAGTTGCTATTGTGTTCAAATTCTTTAATAAATAATCAGCAATACACTCTGTACTTACTCCAGAAATTAGCTTCAAAAGGACATATGGTTTCCAAAAAGAAATTTTAATTTTGTAAATCCAATATAAAGTACATAAGATATGTGACATCAAAGGATGGGCTTTTAATTTATCCAGATGGAGTGAAGGGCATTTTGGCCTTCCCTACCCCAAGAACAAAAAGACAGCTAAGAGGATTTCTAGGCTTCTCGGGCAACTGTAGGAATTGGATCCCAAATTTTTCATTAATACCTCAATCATTATATGACTTACTTAAACAATATCAAACTGAACCTCTTTGCTGGGAAACAGAACATTCTAAGGCCTCAGAGACTCTAAAAGCTCTCCTGGTAAAGACCCCAGCCTTAGGGCATGCAAACTATGGTTTATCCTTTGTCCTCTTTGTCCATGAAACCAAGGGAACTGCCCTAGGACTACTAAAACCCAACAGCATGGTGGCTACTACACAGAGAGCAGCTACGCTTTTGGAGTGGCACATGATTTTGGTATGCTATGGAAACAAAGAGGGTTTCTAATATCCTTGAAGGAGCAAAACAGGCCGAGAGGATTCCATCTTGGAAATTAGTCTCCATCTTGAAACTACTGTGAACTTTGGACTACATGCCTGGGTGCCTTCCCGATGGACTCTGAACTATGTGTCGGGAATCCAGAGAGACAACATGCTGACTGGAAAACAGACACCCTAGATAACAGTCCTCCAGGACTAGTACCTTGACATCCCGTCACCAAGGGAATGTACTAATCTACCCCAAAGCAAAACAAATTGTTATTTGTACAATGCCTATTGAGATAAATTACCCTGTTTAGCCAACTAAGACTTATTGCACGTGAATCATAGTTAGCCTTGATTGTATCTCTCCTTTATATTATCCAGACTAGTTTCAAGGAATTTGGGGATGTGAACTTGAGCATGTACACTTATGGTATATAAGGTTGTCACAAAAACTGGTCGGGGTCTCTGGCTAAAGAGGAAACTCTGCCTTGGACCCGCTGGTGTAATAAACTGCACTCCATTATCCGCAGCATCCTTCGGAGTGAGTTTGTTCCTAGAGAGCATGTCTACAACATCTTCAGGTCAACTTATCAAAAATGGAAAACAAGTAGCAGAACTATTGGATGCAACCCTGCTGCCAAGGACTGACACTGCTGAGGCCAAAGGAAATTCTTCAGCTGATCACACTGCCAAGGCAGCAGCCTCTCAAATCATCAGTGACCAACTAACTGCTGCTTTCCCTGTCAGCCTCCCAGTAACCTTACTAACATGTGATCAAGATTTCAGAGAACAGCACCAGACAAGGAAAAAGACACCAGGATACAGAAAGGAGGAAGATTCAACTCTAAGAGAGAGCTGTGGGTAGGCCCAAATGGGAGGCCCATCCTTCCATTTGGAGCTCAGTATACTGTTTCACAATACATTTATAAGTTATTGCAACCCAGATAAGATGGTGTGGGGTAAACAACATATTTGGAAACCATCCTTTACTATAGCTTGGAACGTCTATTAAGGATGCAGTATGTGTCCAAAATATAATCCAGAAAGGCCATTGCATAGTTCTCAGGAAAGTGTTCCATTACCTGCAGGTCCTTTTGAAATATGACAGATCAATTTTATACAGCTCCCTCCCTTGCAAGGTTATCAATATGTTCTTGTTAGGAGAACATATTGATGTTCTCCTGCATATTTTCATACTGGGTAGAGACATTCTCATACAGAAGGGCTATGGTACTATCTGTAGGGAAGCTACTTTTAGAAAGAGTGATTCCCTTCTGGGGAATACCCTCTGAACTACATCATGACAGAGGAACTCATTTTACTGGACAACTTGTTAGGGAAATTTGTAAAATTTGGCTGATTATGCAACATTTCCATTGTGCCTATCACCCCCAATCTTCTGGGTTAGTAGAAAGGACAAATGGAACAATTAAAACACAATTGGCTAAAATTACAGATGCTTATTCCTTACCCTGGCCTAAAGCCCTTTCACTGATTCTCCTCAACTTCCCATCTACTCTTTTAGGCAAACATTTTTGTCTCCCTTTGACATTATTATAGGGAGACCAGTGAGATTAGATGAAGGATTATATGATCCTATATTACTAAAGGGATATATATTATATTATTACAAGGATTTAATAAAATTATTGGCAGGTCATTCTTAACTTGTCTCTGAAGCTTATTACAGTAATTTATCTTCAAATGAAGACCAGATGTCTCATGACTTACAACCAGGATATTATGTATATTGGAAAAGACACCATTTCAAGGACTCCCTCCAACCTAAATGGAGGGGCCCTTATCAGGTTCTTTTAACTAGCTCAAGAGCAGCAAAACTGAAGAGAACTGACTCTTGGATTCATATTTCCCACCTGTACCAGACTGGTCTATAGACAGAACAACTGATCTCAAACTCATCTTAAAGCAATGCTCTGATAATAAGGAAACACCGATACTGGGATGAGAAAAAGACAACATTAGAGTTAGACAGCTGACCCAAGATGCTGGAGACCTGTATGACTGTTCATAGCATTTGTTTCTTGATCACTGGGCTCTTGCACATGAATCAGATGCTTTTTCCATCATGGGCATGATCTTATGCAAATTTTATAAATCAATAAAATTGTTGAGTTTGTGGTCAATTACCTGCATCCAGCACCTCTGGATGGTGGGTTTCTCCCCTCCAAGGCTCTGACTGGAAGGCTGTTAGAAAGCTTATTTTAGAAGAAAGGAGTTAGAGTTCTGTCTCTGCTGGTACTGACATGGCTAGATGGGACACATTCACTTGGCTAATCGAACATACTTATTCTGACGCTGGCCATAAATATGAAATTTTCCTTAAGATTACTCTTGCTCAGTCAGAACAAAAGGCTAAATACCACTAAAAAAAAAAAAAAAAAAGAGTGTAAACTCTAGATTATTAGGAGGGATGCTTCCTCAGTTACAGATGGATTTATCTGGCTAACACCAGGCTATGGTCATCTAAGCCCAAAGGCTCCCCTATACGGGGAACAATGGCACCCCACTCAAGTACTCTTGCCTGGAAAATCCCATGGACGGAGGAGCCTGATAGGCTGCAGTCCATGGGGTCGCTAAGAGTCAGACACGACTGAGCGACTTCACTTTCACTTTTCACTTTCATGCATTGGAGCAGGAAATGGCAACCCACTCCAGTGTTCTTGCCTGGAGAATCCCAGGGAGAGGGGAGCCTGGTGGGCTTCTGTCTATGGGGTCGCACAGAGTCGGACACAACTGACACGACTTAGCAGCAGCAGCAGCATGCAGGGAACAATTAAACAATACCAAAGATAATCAATCTAATAACACTAGAAAATTAGGCTGGGTGTCATAAAAATTGCTGATATACCATTTCTCTTAAAGACAGTGATTGGTATGGGACAGTTGAGTCAGATGACCAAAAATATACTGGCTAGCACCTAAAGGAATTCAATGGCTTTGTAGGTTCAATTTATGGCCCTGGCTTCTGCCAGGATGACTCAGGGAGTAAGTTAGGGTTCCCTTGGGCTCAAGGTCACTTTCATGCAAGCTTAGATGTGACTCCAACAAATTTACCATCAGCACAAGCCTGATGGGCCAAGAGATCTGTATTTCATTGGTATGATCATTTAGCAGCTATTTTTGTGCCTTCAGTAGTATTGGAAAGTGTTATTTCTCACACTGAAACTTTAACAAGAGTCACTCAAAAGGCCTTAGATGATAGCAATAAGGCTATTAGCCTACTAAATTCTGAAGTCTTTATGACGAGAAAAGCTGTCTTACAAAATTGTATGGTCCTTTAATATCCTTACAACATCTCAGTGGGCACCTGTGCCATAATTCAAACTAAATGTTGTATTTACATACCAGAAGAATCCTCTAATATAACACATTTAATGACTCACATGAAAAATCAGACTATTGCCTTAGATGAGCCACTACCTAGCCTTGGTGATCTTTTACAAATTTGGTTTGGTTCTGGAAGTTCATCGCTTAAATATCTACTTGTAACTTTAACCACATTATTAGCTGTATTATTTGTAATCAGTTTATTTTATAAGATTGTTGTCTTTTGTATTACCAGGCCTCTGGCCAAATTAATGATAGCTAAACATATTAAAGAAATAGATTGTATTTGTAACAGAATAATTGTGCTAGTGTGATTCCAGGCATGGGAAGAAGCAACAAGGGAAATATCTCCTCGATCCTATAAGGTTAGAAGATAGAGGATTCAGAAAATCTTTTATTATCTACTAATGGGCCTAATCTGGAAATTAACACCTGGAGGGACATATCAACAAAAAGCTTTCACTTGATCTGGGATAAGCCTCGCAGCAATTTGAAACAAAAGGAAATAGTGGTCATAAAATGTTTCCCAATATGGTTGAATTTCCCAAGGGGAGGGACCGTGAGACGAAATATTTTCTGCTCTACTTTTTACCAGGAAATAAGCCTCTTCCAAATGCAAATATCTGAGCCCAGGTGAAACAAAGCCAGCTATTTGGAAGCCATCAACTACTTCCTCCCTGGGAGCACTGAGGAAAGTGAAAGTTGCTCAGTCGTGTCGGACTCTGTGTGACTCAATGGACTATACAGTCCGTGGAATTCTCCAGGCCAGAATACTGGAGTGGGTAGCCTTTCCCTTTTCCAGAGGATCTTCCCAACCCAGGGATTGAACCCAGGTCTCCTGCATTGCAGGAGTATTCTTTACCAGCTGAGCCACAAGTGAAGCCCAAGAATACTGGAGTGCATAGCCTATCCCTTCTCCAGTGGATCTTCCTGACCCAGGAATTGAAACGGGGTCTCTTGTATTGCAAAAGCATATTCAAAAGCAGAGACATTACTTTGCCAACAAAGGTCCATCTAGTCAAGGCTATGGTTTTTCCTGTGGTCATGTATGGATGTGAGAGTTGGACTGTGAAGAAGGCTGAGTGCCAAAGAATTGATGCTTTTGAACTGTGGTGTTGGAGAAGACTCTTGAGAGTCCCTTGGACTGCAAGGAGATCCAACCAGTCCATTCTGAAGATCAGCCCTGGGATTTCTTTGGAAGGAATGATGCTAAAGTTGAAACTCCAGTACTTTGGCCACCTCATGCAAAGAGTTGACTCATTGGAAAAGACTCTGATGCTGGGAGGGATTGGGGGCAGGAGAAGAAGGGGAAGACAGAGATTGAGATGGCTGGATGGCATCACTGACTCAATGGACATGAGTCTGAGTGAACTCCGGGATTTGATGATGGACAGGGAGGACTGGCGAGCTGCTATTCATGGGGTCACTAAGAGTTGGATACGACTGAGCGACTGAACTGAACTCCTGTATTGCAGGTGGATTCTTTACCAACTGAGCTATCAGTGAAGACCCAGGACCTTTGCCAACAAAGGTCCATCTAGTCAAAGCTATGGTTTTTCCAGTAGTCATGTATGGGTATGAGAGTTGGACCATAAAGAAAGCTGAGCGCCAAAGAATTGATGCTTTTGAACTATGGTGTTGGAGAAGACTCTTGAGAGTCCCTTGGACTGCAAGGAGATCCAACCAGTCAATCCTAAAGGAAATCAGTCCTGAATATTCATTGGAAGGACTGATGCTGAAGTTGAAGCTCCAATAGTTTGACCACCTGATGCAAAGAACTGACTCATTGGAAAAGACCCTGATGCTGGGAAAGATTGAAGGCAGGAGGGCAAGGGGACGAAAGAGGATGAGATGGTTGGATGGCATCACTGACTTGATGGACATGAGTTTGAGCAAGCTCTGGGAGTTGGTGATGGACAGGGAAGTTTGGTGTGCTGCAGTCCACGGGGTCGCAAAGAGTTGGACATGACTGAGCGACTGAACTGAACTGAACTGACCCCTGAAGAGCTGGGGTGATGTGAGAGATGGACATCCATCAAATCCACCATTCCATACAGTAAACAAGAAATTAGGAAATTAACAGTAAGGAAAACAGGATTGGCCCCAGATAACTAGATGCATATGAAAAAAAATGATTTCAACAAGCCCAGGTGTTTGCATCTTCAGATACATAGAAGATCACTATATTTTTCCATGTGAGAAATTTAGATTTTAACAGCAGTCTTTTAATATTCAGATTACCTGCCCCTCTTCACAAAACTTGTATATAGCCCAGGTCCTCCCCTACCTCCTTGGAGTCAGCTCTCATGATTGCCAGAGACGCTGCCTCCTGGGCTCCAGTCTTAACATTCTCACCAAATAAATCCTAACTCTCAGCTTTTATGTTGTGCGTATTTTTTCCATTTGACACCCTCATAACTGGGTTTCCAAAGAAACCCAATGTCGCAGTTCCTCTCCTGCCTGCCCCCTCTCCCTTTGAGGGCATATTGTTGCTAAATAAACTTCTGCTTTACTTTCTCAACCTCTCTGCTTTGTCTCTGAATCCTTTCATGATGTCAACTACAAATTGGCACTTGCCATAGGCATTTTCCATCTGCCTCTGTGGAGATTGAATCCTGTGCTGCTGCAGCTGGTGACCTCCAACGTACTCTGAAAGGAGTTTGAGGTGAAGAATGAGGCACTCTGTACTCTAGGGAAACTGGTGGAACAGATCTTTAGATAGTTAGACATTTTCAGGACTGATTTCATGAGCCCAATTCTTACATCTCCTCATATCTAGAAAAGCACTAAATCCCTTAATGGTGACATTAGCTCCTCATGACTAGTAGAAAACTTATTGTAAAATAAATGCTTGATTTCACTGAACTCCCCCTTCACCAAAATCATATATATTGACTTTTCCCCATGCCTTCTTTGGAGCGGGTTCTCAGAGCTATCTGAGAAGCAGTTATAGAATGAGAGTGCTTCCCCTTTCCCTGGCAGCCATATTCTCCTAAAAGAAAAAGAAGGGAATGAAAGAATTAAAGCTTAGGCAGGCAGACCAAAGGGCTTTAAAAAGGTGAACATTCTTGCTCATGCTTTCCTTAAGCCATGTGTAACAATGTATCTTGATGGAGAACGGGCCTTTCTTTAGGTCCCAACTAATGACTACCAGCACAATGTATTACTCATGGAAATGCTTTTCTTAGGCTCTATGTTAATGATTATAATTGTAACAAATCCTGCCTGGGAACCTGTTTTTCAAGACTTGTACCCCTGTTTACACAGCAACAGTATATCTTGCCCAGAGACTGTTGCCCAGAACCCATTCTCCCTGGCTAATCTTGTGCCAAAGTTATCTCAGGATGTGTGCCTTGGGAAAGGATCTGGTGGAATTTTTACAAATCTTGAGGCATTCTTATCTATTCTCAGTCACCAGTTGAGAAGTATATTATTTAAACTAGTGCGGGTGGGTACTGTCCTGCCTTCTTCTGATGTCTAGGTCAGAAGCTTTTTCTGTCACTTTCACTTTAAATAAGATGGCAAGGTGAGCTGTGAAGACATAAATAAACAGATGTATTAGAAGTTCTTTGAAGTCAGTAAATGACAGTTGAATGTGCTTTGGGAAAGTAATCCAAATTAGATGTATAAGATGATAGACTCTTAAGAAATGAGGTTTTGTGCTTTGAAGATTTCATCCCAATGAACTACAGGTCAACGTGGTCCCCAGAACAGAGATAAAGCAGGGAATGATATCACAGTTTCTCCCCTATGAAATGTCTACCAAGGAATGTGAAAGCTTTTCAATTAAATGAGGGCAAAAGAAGGAGCGGGTAAAGAGGCAGGATGGAGAGATGACTGAGCTTGGATCACACAAGCAGTTGAAAGTCTTGTTAAGATGTTTGGGCTCCCTTCTAAGATAACTAGAGGATAAGAAATTGTTTTATTAAACTTAAAAAAAAAAAATCTACACAAAGCTCTGAGTGACTGAAATTGTCTTTGGTCCTGGAATTAAATCATCTCCTTCAGAGACCACAAATCTTGCAGCACCATTGCACCATTCTCCGTATGCTTAAGTATCCTCAGTATATTTTGCTGGGCATATTTCTGGCCCCAGCCTCACTCCCTAAATGCGGGCACAGTTATTAAGGAAGAAGGGTACTAGACTAGCAATGGCCACAAAGTACAGTTGGCCCATTAATAATTGATTCACTTACTTATCAAATATATATTGAGAGCCTATTATGTATGTAACAAGAAGTTTTCTGGATCCTGGAGATAGAACAGGAAACAAAACAGATGCAGGTTGGCTCTCAAGGCTTTCATATTATTATGTAGAACACTCATATTTAAAAAAATGAAAAAAATCAAATATCAGAAATTTCATATGATCTAATTTTCTAACAACTATGTATGCTCCTGGAATTGGTGATGGACAGGGAAGCCTGGCATGCTTCAGTCCATGCAGTCGCAAAGGTCAGTCATGACTGAGCCACTGAACTGACTGACTGATATAAGCATTACTTACTATGTATAAATAATTATTTGATGGTGATGCTTCTTTTTAGTAGAGCCTAGAAGGCATTTTAGTTTACAAAGTAGAGTCTTGTGATGAGTGCTTGATTGCATTGGGTATATAGACAGAGGTGTTCAAACTAGTTTCAATAGAAGATTTGTTGTTTTTTAAAAAACACATGGACAGAAGGAATCAAAGCAGTCTCATGAAGATTAGTGATAGAAGATAGTTTTGAATTCAAGTTGGCTACAAAAAATTCAATGGCAATAATTTGTGAATATTTATTCTAATTTTTTCTATTAACTTTCCTTGGCCTATACATTATGGCTTTACTTCTATTAGTATTTTCATATAAGCTGGATGTTGATGACTTTTTTTATTATAGTCTCTCTCATCTGCATTCTTCCTATTGGCATGCTTTCCTTCACTTTTTCTGCCCCCCACTTTAGCCAGTGGAATTACTGGGAAAAATAATTTTTTTTTCCTGCATTCCTCACTTATGGACTAAATATATGTGTTCCTCAAATTTCAAATATTGAAATCATAACCCCCCAGGGTGATGATATTAGGAGCTGGGCCTTTGGGAGGTGCTTAGGTCATGAACATGGAGAGGGATTAGTGCTCTTTTAACTGTAGTCCCAAAGAGGTCTTTTGACTCTTCAATTGCATGAGAGGTTATAGCAAAAAGTGGCTGTCTGTGAATCGAGAAACAGGTTATCATCAGACACTGAATTAACCAGAGCCTGGCTCTTGGACTTCTCAGCCTCATGAACTGTGAGAAATAAATTTCTGTTGTTTTTAAGCTACTTAGTCTATAGCATCTTATTATAGCAGCCTGAGCTATAAGACACTCATATTTCTGATTTTAAATTACCGAAAGGAAAGGATAACATGATTTACCAAAATCAGTTTTTTCTTTCTCCCAGCTTGCATATAGTTTGCCCATGGTTAGATTGCCTTTGGGTCACAAGTTCACTCTAATTTAATAACATTTCACCAAAGTAGAATCACTTGGTCTTATTTATAGCACTTACTTTAATACTTTGTATACACAGCACGGTTTTTTAATAATTGGATTATTAACTGCATCACTTCATTTGGTGAGACATAATGCAGACACATAATGCCAGCAAATATGGAAAACTCAGCAGTGGCCACAGGACTGGAAAAGGTCAGTTTCATTCCAATCCCAAAGAAAGGCAATGCCAAAGAATGCTCAAACTACCACACATTTGTACTCATCTCACACGCTAGTAAAGTAATGCTCAAAATTCTCCAAGCCAGGCTTCAGCAATATGTGAACCGTGAACTTCCAGATGTTCAAGCTGGTTTTAGAAAAGGCAGAGGAACCAGAGATCAAATTGCCAACATCTGCTGGATCATGGAAAAAGCAAGAGAGTTCCAGAAAAACATCTATTTCTGCTTTATTGCCTATGCCAAAGCCTTTGACTGTGTGGATCACAAGAAACTGTGGAAAATTCTGAAAGAGATGGGAATACCAGACCACCTGACCTGCTTCTTGAGAAACCTATATGCAGGTCAGGAAGCAACAGTTAGAACTCAACATATAACAACAGACTGGTTCCAAATAGGAAAAGGAGTATGTCAAGGCTGTATATTGTCACCCTGCTTATTTAACTTCTATGCAGAGTACATCATGAGAAACACTGGGCTGGAAGAAGCACAAGCTGGAATCAAGATTGCCAGGAGAAATACCAATAACCTCAGATATGCAGATGACACCACCCTTATGGCAGAAAGTGAAGAGGAACTCAAAAGCCTCTTGATGAAAGTGAAAGAGGAGAGTAAAAAAGTTGGCTTAAAGCTGAACATTCAGAAAACGAAGATCATGGCATCTAGCCCCATCACTTCATGGGAAATAGATGGGGAAACAGTGGAAACAGTGTCAGACTTTATTTTGGGGGGCTCCAAACTCACTGCAGATGGTGATTGCAGCCATGAAATCAAAAGACACTTACTCCTTGGAAAGAAAGTTATGACCAATCTAGATAGCATATTCAAAAGCAGAGACATTACTTTGCCAACAAAGGTCCATCTAGTCAAGACTATGGTTTTCCCGGTGGTCATGTATGGATGCGAGAGTTGGACTGTGAAGAAAGCTGAGCACCGAAGAATTGATGCTTTTGAACTGTGGTGTTGGAGAAGACTTTTGAGAGTTCCTTGGACTGCAAGGAGATCTAACCAGTCCATTCTAAAGGAGATCGGTCCTGGGTGTTCTTTGAAAGGAATGATGCTAAAGCTGAAACTCCAATACTTTAGCCACCTCATGCGAAGAGTTGACTCATTGGAAAAGACTCTGATGCTGGGAGGAATTGGGGGTGGGAAGAGAACGGGACGACAGAGGATGAGATGGCTGGATGGCATCACTGACTCGATGGACGTGAGTTTGAGTGAACTCCAGGAATTGGTGATGGACAGGGAGGCCTGGCATGCTGCAGTTCATGGGGTCTCAAAGAATTGGACGCGAATGAGCGACTGAACTGAAATGAACTGAATGCAGACACTTGTTGAATTTATGAAGAATTGACTGTGATATGACAAAATAAACAATATTATCTGTGATACAGATGATTTTCATTGAACATATTGATTAGAGAAAGTTAAAGTTGAGTAAATATCACATTTATCACTGCTTCTCTCACAGCCTTATTTTCACAGGACTTAGTTCCTGCAACACTTGGCAGGAAAGAATAGGAAGAGCATAACCTCTAGGAATACAAACTGGCCTTCTCCTGTGTTTTCTCCTGTGTGATGAAAAGTTGATTCTTTTTAATATCTTAATGAAAATAATCTAGGATATGCAAGTGCTCATTTTTTTTGTAATGGATTTCTCAAATGCCTCTTTTAATCAATGCTATAGCAAGAAAATTGAGAAATTATTTCTTCAAGCTTTTCTCTTTTAAATGGTCTGTCCCTCATTTGATGGAAAAAAGCATATATATATGTATATATACATATATATATATATATACTAAGTAAGCTCTTAGATATCATAACAACACATAACGCAATTTACACAAAATTTGATTATTTTCAAAGAACTTCTGTTAACATTGCTTCATTTTCTCTTGAAAAGAATTTCAAGAGGTAGAAAGATGTTACTTATGCTTTCTAGTTGGAACTGCAACTAAGAAAATTTAAGTGATGTAAATATGTTCATATGACTGGTGGTTGAGAGTAGTAAAGAATCCTTTTCATTTCCAAGCTTGTGCCTTCTTTACTACTCAAGGATCTCTTATAAACAAAGAGTTTAGTTATTTTAAGGACAGATCTTCTTTGGAAAATTTGCATTGAAAGTTTGTGTTTGCATATATGTGCATCAAATACCAAGTAATATAAAAGGGAACTTGATATGCCATACAGGAAAAAAATACCTTTGAATTTTTGAAAAAAGTATTTTCAAAGAAATACATTTAATGGGAATGTTCTGATTTTCCAAACCTTAATATTATACTGCACATACAAGTGTTAGACTCTGTGTATCATGCAAACATATGGATAAGAATTTTCTGATGGATATATCTGTTGGTAGTAATATAAGTTAAATATTTTTTGAGATTAAACTTCATTCAAGGCTATATTCTATTGGTGAATTTATTTTCTCACTTTCCTTTTTTAGATTAGAAGGTGGTCAGAAATATCTTGGACTTGTATACCTGTTTCTCAGAAGCAGGCAACTACTTTTCAAAAAGGCCATTTAAAACAAATCAGTGCAGAAACACCTTCACAGTTGTGAGCTAAAATTTTTATGCATACTTAAGTATTCATCTTAATTCTGTCTTTTATTCATTACTCATATTCTCTGGCATTGTCACTTTTTAAAGGATTTGCTGAGAGTAGATTGTCCAAAAGCCCCATTCTTTGAGGCTGATGCCTGTGAAAGGATTCTGATAGTGAATGCTATTATACTTTTTGCTTTGTGAAGTCAGTCTAGGAAGTCTATTCCAGGAATGCTGTAGTCCTTAAGAGTAAATTAAGTTCTGGCTAATGAGAAACCTTTTAAAATCAATGAATGAGGAGTCAATCTCAGATAAATATATAGCTTAAAATCTTATCTTTACATCAGAATAGTTGTTTTTCTTTTAAGTTGAAGGTACATCTGTGATTTTAATTATATATTCTCTGAATTAAAAAAAATAAATACCTACACATTATAAAAATCAAATAATTCAGAAATCTTATGGTAATAAGTTACAATTTCTTGATCACATCCATTCCAATGCCACAGTGAACATTTCAAAAAGAGCTCCATTTTTAAAAATTTCTAATGACTATTTTCTTTACTATATGTACTTCTTTTTTTTTGAATTTTAAAGAATGTTTGACTCCTCCACTGGAAAAAAAAATAAAGTAGTAGATTACTTCTATTATATCTTTCCTCTTCCTCAGTATTTGGAGATTAGCTCATTTTTAGTGGAGGTGTCAAACATTGTCTAAAACATTTACATTGTGTTTGCTACTCCAATTGAGATGCTTTGTCAATTGATTGACTTGAAAGGTTGACAACTTGTAAATGAAAAGATGTAGCAAAAGGCTTTTTCATTATTAAGATTATGTAAATATCATTCACTGTCCTATGCAGTGCATCAGTGTTATATTTCCTTTGTTACTGGCCCAATTTCTAACAAGGCAAATAGATTCTTCCTTCTTATACTTTTCTCATACATAAAATGATACTTTTGTTTGTCTTGTTCTTGAACCAGTTTTCTCATGACTATTCAGCATGTTCCTGATGGTGAAATTTCTAATTGCATATTATCTAATTAATAAGGTCTCCATGTCTGCAATCATTTTTATTCTGTAAATTGTATGATGTATTACACTTAATTATTTGCCTGAAAACACCCTTTGTAAGTAATTTACCATTTCATACCAATCTTAATCAGTGGCCCAGTTATGCCTGCTACCTTGCTGTCTTAGGATTTAGGATGAATTTCCAGAATTTCCAGAATTGGGTCCTAGCTTCATTTAAAAAGATCTTTGCTGAAAATATTTCTTTGTATTTCTTTTATAAAAATTGAATTGAATTATTTTTATTAATTTATTTTCATTGGAGGATAATTGCTTTATAATGTTGTGGTGGTCTCTACTGTACAACATCATAAACAGTCATAACAATATATATATACACCCTCCCTCTTGAGACTCACTCCCATCCCCATCACATCCCAACCATCAAAGTCATCAAAAAGCACCAGTCTGGGCTCCCTGTGTTATATAGCTTCTTCCCACTAAGCTATTTATTTTATATATTGTAGTGTATATATGTCAATGCTGATTTGTCAATAAGTCTGACTGTCTCCTTCCCCACTGTCTCTACAAGTCTGTTCTTTACATCTCTGTCTCCATTTCTTCCATGCAAATAGGTTAATCAGTATCATTTATTCAATCCCATGTATATGCTTTAATATACTATATATATATTTTCTCTTTCTGACTTACTTCACTCTATGTAACATGCTTTATGTTCATCCACCTCACTACAACTGACTCAAATTTATTTCTTTTCATGGCTGAGTAATATTTTCTTGTATATATGCACCACAAATTCTTTATTTATCCATCAATGGACATCTAGGTTGGTTCTATATTCTGCCTATGTGTCTTTTTGAATTGTGGTTTTCTCAGTGTATATGCCCAGTAGTGGGATTGCTGGGTCATATCCCAGCTGGGTAGTTTTATTCCTAGTTTTTTTTTTTTTTTTTTTTTTTTAAGGAATCTCCATACTGTGCCCCATAGAGTCTGCATCAATTTATATTCTCAGCAAGAGTGAAGGAGGTTTGGGATACCTTTTTCTCTACTTCTTCTCCAGCATTTATTGTTTCTAGATTTTTTTGATAATGGCCATTCTGACTGGTGTGAGATGATACCTCATTGCAGCTTTGATTTGCATTTCTCTAATAATAAGCAATGTTGAGCATCTTTTCATCTATTTATTTGCCATCTGTATGTCTTCTTTGGTGAAGTGTCTGTTTAGGTCATCTGCCCATTTTCTTGATTGAGTTGTTTGATTATATGATATTGAGGTATATGAGCTGCTTATATATTTTGGAGATTAATCCTTTGTCAGTTGCTTTGTTTGCAATTATTTCCTCCTATTCCTGGTATTGTCCTTTCATCTTGTTTATAGTTTCTTTGCTGTGCAAAATCATTTAAGTTCAGTTCAGTCCCATTTGTTTATTTTTGTTTATATTTCCATTATTCTAGGATGTGGGTCAAAGAGGATCTTGCAGTGATTTATGTCAAAGAGTTTTCTGCTATATTTTCCCCTCAGAGCTTGTACATTCTGGTATTACATTTAGGTCTTTAATCCGTTTTGAGTTTATCTTTGTGTATGGTGTTATGAAGTGTTCTAGTTTCATTCTTTTACATGAAGCTGTCCAGTTTTCTCAGAACCACCTATTGAAGAGGCTGTCTCTTCTTCATTGTATATTCTTGACTCCTTTGTCAAAGATAAGGTACCCATAGGAGCATGGATTTATCTCTGGGCTTTCTACCTTATTCCATTGGTCTATATTTCTGATTTTGTGCCAGTACCATACTGTCTTAATGACTGTAGCTTTATAGTGTAGTCTGAAGTCAGAAAGGCTGATTTCTCCAGTTCCCTTTCTATTTCTCAATTTTGCTAGTTATTCTGGGTCTTTTCTTGTTTTCATACACACTGCAAAATTTTGTTCTAATTCTGTGAAAAATACTATTTCTAGTTTGATAGGGATTTCATTGAATCTGTAGAATGCTTAGGGTAGTATAGTAATTTTCACAATGTTGATTTTTCCAATCCAAGAACATGGTATATATCTCACCATTTGTTTGTGTCATCTTTGATTTCTATCATTAGTGTCTTATAGTTTTATGTGTATGGATTTTTATCTCTTTAGGTAGGTTTATTCCTACATATTTTATTCTTTTTGTTTCAGTGGTGAATGTGATTGTTTCCTTAATTTCTCTTTCTGATTTTTCATTGTTAGTGTATATAGGAATGCAAGGGATTTTTGTGTATAAATTTTGTATCCTGCAAATTTACTAAAATCACTGATTAGCTCTAGTAATTTTCTGGTGGCATCTTTAGGGTTTTCTATGTATAGTATCATGTCATCTGCAGGCTAGAACTTCCAAAACTATATGGAATAATAGTGGCAAAAGTGGGCACACTTGTCTTGTTACTGATCTTAGAGGAAATGATTTCATTTTTCACCATTGAGAAAATGTGTGCTAAGGGCTTGTCATATATGGCCTTTATTATGTTGAGGCAAACAAAACCATCACAAAGAAAAAGAAAAGCAAGAAGGCAAAGTGGTTATCAGAGGAGGCTTTACGAAGAGCAGAAGAATGAAGAGAAGAGAAAAGCAAGGGAAAGAGGGAAAGGTACATCCAATTAAATGCAAAGTTTCATAGAATAGCTAGAAGAAACAAGAAGGCCTTATTCAATGAACAATGTTTAAAGGGGAAAGACTAGAAATTGCTTCAGGAAAATGCAAAATATTAAGGAATTTTCCACTCAAAGATGGGAACAATAAAGGATAAAAATGGTAGAAGCCTAGTAGATGCTGAAGAGATCAAGATGAAATGGAAAGAATACATGGAAGAACTGTATAAAAAAGATCTTAATGAACTGGATTACTACGATGGTGTGGTTAGTTCCACAGAGCCAGACATTCTGGAATGTGAAGTCAAGTGGGCCTAAGGAAGCACTGCTGTCAATAAAGTTAGTGGATGCATTGGAATTGCAGCAGAACTATTCAAATCCCTATAGGAGGATGCCATCAAGGTTCTGCATTCATTATATCAACAAATCTGGAAGACCCAGCAGTGGCCACAGGACTGGAAAGGGTCAATCTTCATTCCAATTCCTAAGAAGGGTAGTACCAAAGAATATCCTAACCATCAGACAGTTGCACTCATCTCACATATTGGTGAGGTTATGACTAAAATCTTGCATGATAGGCTTCAGCATTATGTGAATCAAGAACTTCCAGAACTCCAACCTGGTATTAGAAAAGGAAGAGGAACTAGAGATCAATTGCCAACACTGGCTGGATTATAGAAAAAGCAAGGGAATTTCAGAAAAACATATATCTCTGTTTCATCGACTACACTAAACCTTTGACTGTGTGTATGTGTGTGTGTGTGTGTGTTAGTTGCTTAGTTGTGTCCGACTCTTTGTGACCCCATAGACTGTAGCCCACTGGGCTCCTTTGTCCATGGCATTCTCCAGGCAAGAATACTGGAGTGGGTGCCATTTTGTAGATCATGACAAACTATGGAAAGCTCTTAGAGAGATGGGAATATCAGATCATCTTAATGTCTCCTGAGAAACCTGTATGTGGGTCAAGAAGCAATAGTTAGAACCCTTTACAGAACAACTGATTCATTCAAGATTGAGAAGGGAATATGACAGGGCTGTCTGCTATCACCCTGTTTGTTTAAACTATACACTCGGCACATCAATTCTTAAAGAGATGGAAATACCAGACCACCTGACCTGCCTCTTGAGAAACCTGTATGCAGGTCAGGATGCAACAGTTAGAACTGGACATGGAAAAACGACTGGTTCCAAATAGGAAAAGGAGTACATCAAAGCTGTATATTGTCACCCTGCTGTTAATTAACTTATATGCAGAGTACATCATGAGAAATGAAGCAAAAGCTGGAATCAAGATTGCTAGGAGAAATATCGATAACCTCAGATATGCAGATGACATGACCCTTATGGCAGAAAGTCAAGAAGAACCAAAGGGCCTCTTCATGAAAGTGTAAGAGGGGAGTGAAAAAGTTGGCTTAAAGTTCAACATTCAGAAAACTAAGATCATGGCATCTGGTCCCATCACTTCATGGCAAATAGATGGGGAAACAGTGGAAACAGTGGCTGAATTTATTTTTCTGGGCTCCAAAATCACTGTAGATGGTGATTGCAGCCATGAAATTAAAAGATGCTTACTCCTTGGAAGGAAAGTTATGACCAACCTGCTGCTGCTGCTGCTAAGTCGCTTCAGTTGTATCCGACTCTGTGCAACCCCATAGTCGGAAGCCCACCAGGCTCCCCCGTCCCTGGGATTCTCCAGGCTAGAACACTGGAGTGGGTTGCCATTTCCTTCTCTAACCTAGACAGCATATTAAAAAGCAGAGACATTACTTTGTCAACAAAGGTCTGTCTAGTCAAGGCTATGGTTTTTCCAGTGGTCATGTATGGATGTGAGAATTGGACTATAAAGACAGTTGAGCACCGAAGAATTAATGCTTTTGAACTGTGGTGTTGGAGAAGACTCTTGAGTCTTGGACTGAGTCCCTTGGACTGCAAGCAGATCCAACCAGTCCATCCTAAAGGAGATCAGTCCTAGGTGTTCATTGGAAGGACTGATGTTGAAGCTAAAACTCCAATACTTTGGCTACCTGATGCAAAGAGCTGACTCATTTGAAAAGAACCTGATGCTGGGAAAGATTGAGGGCAGGAGGTGAAGGGGATGACAGAGGATGAGATGGTTGGATGGCATCACTGACTGAGTGGACATGGGTTTGGGTGGACTCCAGGAGTTGGTGATGGACAGGGAGTCCTGGCATGCTGTGGTTCATGGAGTCGCATAACGTCAGACACGACTGAGCCACTGAACTGAACTGAACTAATTGAGCACATGATGAGAAATGCTGGGGTGAATGAGTTACAAGCTAGAATCAAGGTAAGTGGGAGAAACATCAACAACCTCTAATGGCAGAATGGCAGAAAGTGAAGAGGAACAAAAGAGCCTCTTGATGAGAGTAAAGGAGGAGAATGAGAGATCTGGCTTAAAACTAAATATTAAAAAAACTAAGATCATGGAACTTTATGGCAAATAGAAGGGGAAAAGGTGGAAGTAGTGACAGATTTCCTCTTCTTTGGCTCTAAAAGCACTGCAGATGGTGACTTCAGCCATGAAATCAGAAGACAATTGCTTCTTGCAGGAAAGCTATGGCAAACCTAGACAGTTGTGTTGAAAAGCAGAGACATTACTCTGCTGACAAAGGTCCATATAGTCAAGGGTATGGTCTTTCCAGTGGTCATGTGTGGTTGTGAGAGCTGAACCATAAAGAAGGCAGAGTGCCAAGAATTGATGCCTTTCTGACTCTTTGTGACCCCATGGACCGAAGCATGCCAGGCTTCCCTCTCCTTCACCATCTCCAGGAGTTTGTTCAAATTCAAGTCCACTGAGTGGGTGATGCTATCTAATGATCTCATCCTCTGCTGCCCCTTCTATTTCCTACAATCTTTCCAAGCATCACAGTCTTTTCCAGTGAGTTGGCTTTTTGCATCTAGTGGCCAAAGTATTGAAGCTTCAGCTTCAACATCAATTCTTCCAAAGAATATTCAGGGTTGATTTCCTTTAGGATTGTTTGGTTTGATCTCCTTGCTGTCCATGAGGCTGGAATCAAGATAGGCGGGAGAAACATCAACAACCTCAGATATATGTATGATACCACTCTGATGGCAGAAAGTGAAGAGGAACAAAAGAGCTTCTTGATGGGGATGAAGGAGGAGAGTGAAAGAGCCAGCTTAAGGCTAAATATTTTAAAAAGCTAAGATCATAGCATCCAGCCCCATTGCTGCTGCTGCTGTTGCTAAGTCTCTTGAGTCGTGTCCGACTCTGTGCGACCCTGTAGACGGCAGCCCACCATGCTCCCCCATCCCTGGGATTCTCCAGGCAAGAACACTGGAGTGGGTTGCCATTTCCTTCTCCAATGCATGAAAGTGAAAAGTAAAAGTGAAGTCTCTCAGTCGTGTCCGACTCCCAGCGACCCCATGGACTGCAGCCCAACAGGCTCCTCTGTCCATGGGATTCTCCAGGCAAGAGTACTGGAGTGGGGTGCCATTGCCTTCTCCACCAGCCCCATTACTGCATGGCAAATAGAAAGGATAAAGGTGGAAGGTCATAACAAATATCCTTGGCAGCAGGCAGGATCAACTTTTTACCAATAGTAAAAGACTTCTTAGCTCTAGCAATGCAGTTAGCTACTAAGAATGATACTCTTAATGCAGACATATTTAATAAAGTGGTGACCTTCAGTAATTGCTTCTGTTCTTCATGTTTACTTTTTTTTTCTTTTGAAAAACACCAAAAATTTGTCTTTTAATGTTGGGGACTTGGTTCCTATGTGGCAAAGTTTTGAAGGTTTTGTGGCTTTGTTGAATCACCAGTTGCCACATGTTATACAGGACAGGCTTGGAGAATACCAAATCACCTGTTGCAATAAACCCATAATGTTTATTGGGTTTATTTAAAGGACTCAGCATTTTCTTTCAAATGGAGCTTTCTTTTTGTTGGCAGTATAATAGAGCCTTCTGTCATCTCATCATTGCATCTTTTCCCCTTTTCCAAGAAGCTCTCCAGTGATGTTTGTTTTTTACTCTTTTTGGCTAGTATTAACTTGTGGGCTTGCCAAAACTTTGACTGAGACAAGTGCACAGTGTGGGAAAGAGGCACAGATGGAACTGGTAAATAAAATAACTGGCAGATTATATATAGACTAAAATAGTGTCTATTTTTTAAACCTGCCACAACATGCAGCTGTACAATTGAAGTATATCAACTCACTTGCCACTATAAAGCCTGCGATCAGATGCCACTCCTCATTTGCCACTCACTGATAGGGTTTTGATATGAGCCTGCAAGCAATTGATTTACTATGGTCTCTGTGCAGTCAAACTTCTTGGCTAATGATAATCTGCATTTTAAGTCACTCCCCAGTGATATCAGCACTGCCTCAGCTCCACCTCAGATCATCAGGCATGAGATTCTCATTAGGAACATGCAACCTAGATCCCTCACATGCGCAGTTCACAGTAAAGTTTGCACTCCTATAAGAATCTAATGCTGCCACTGGTCTGACTGAAGGCAAAGCTCAGGTGGTAATGCAAGTGATGGGGGTGGTTGTAAATAGAGATGAAACTTGACTTACTCACTCATCACTCACCTCCTGCAGTGTGGCCCAGTTCCTCACAGGCGGTGGACTGGTACATGTCTATGGCCTAAGTTTGGGGACCTCTGCTCTAGACCAATGACTATAAATATGAAAAGTAAAGATATGTACTGGCTCCACACTTGGAAGAAAAATGGAAAAAAAAAAAAGATTATTGAAAGTATAGACTTCCTTCCCCTTTTATGGCTGTTAGTTAGTATTTACCATATATATTGGGGTGCTCCTATGTCAGGCGTACTATATTTACAATTGTTATATCTTCCTCTTGGATTGAGCACTTGATTGATTGATCATTATTTCGTTCTTTTTATGGCTGAGTAATATCCTATGTCCAATATATATGTATATACATCTACATATATATACATACACATCTATTCCTCCATTGATAGACATTTAGATTGCTTTCATGTCCTATCAGTTGTAAATAGTGTTCTAATGAACATTAGGGTATATATATATAAAATTATGTTTTTCTCTAAGTATGTGCCAGGGAGTGGAAGTGCTGAATCATATGGCAACTTTACTCTTAGTTATTTAAGTAACTTCCATACTGTTTCCATAGTGGTTGTACCAATTTACATTTCCACCAGTAGTGTAGGAGAATTCACTTTTCTCCATGCCCTCTCCAGCATTTGTGAAGTGAAGTGAAATTCACTCAGGCATGACCCCATATGACTCTTTGTGACCCCATGGACTATACAGTCCATGGAATTCTCCAGACCAGAGAGTCCTTCAGGCCAAAGGGTAGCTTTTCCCTTCTCCAGGGAATCTTCCCAACCCAGGATCAAACCCAGGTCTCCCACATTGCAAGTGGATTCTTTACCAGCTGAGCCACAAGGGAAGCCCAAGTATACTGGAGTGGGTAGCCTATCCCTTCTCCAACAGATCTTCTTGACCCAGGAATCAAACTGGGGTCTCCTGGATTGCAGGCAGATTCTTTACCAACTGAACTATGAGGGAAGTCCCCCAGCATTTATAGCTTTTATATTTTTTGTTCATGGCCATTCTGACCAGATATGATTCGCTTTTCTATACAGCAGAAATTAACACAATATTGCAAGTCAATTATACTCCAATAAAAATTAATTAATTAAAAATACATGAGAAAATTTTAAAGTGCAGAAATATAATTTATGAATATAATTCATATGTCAGTCTCAGAAGTATTGTTCTTTAAGACAGTACTTCTTCCTATTGTGGGTAACAATGGAATGAAGGAAAGGAATCTGTTCAGATGTATTCTGTTTTAGCTTGATAAGATTAAGTCCCCAATGAGCTTACCATATGGCGTTTCTGGAAAAAGCAGTCCTCTGACTTGACATTGTCATCCCAGCAGACATATTATTAAATTATCTCCTTGCGTCATCACCAATTCTGTTTCCCATTCATCACAATCTTCTCCAAAGTTGCTATGACAACAGTATGGTACTTATAACAAAGAGGTTGGTTAAGTCTAAGCCTATAGACAGTATGAAAGTGCTAGTTACTCAGTGGTGTCAGACTCTTTGTGACCCCATGGACTGTAACTCACAAGACTCATTTTTCCATGGGATTCTCCAGGCAAGAATATTGGAATGGGTTGCCATTTTTTAGTCCAATAGACAGTATGAAGCACTTGTAAAATATCATCATCTATTGAATTTCAAGAGCTTCTGGCTGTTTTAATAATTTTAATGAAGTTTACTGAAATCCAGATTGCTTCTAGGATTGAATTATTTGAACCAAGGATGTACATATCACACTGTAGAGAAAGTTTAGTATTCAAATTCCTGATTGTGCTTAGAACCCAGTACTTTTATGGCACAGGCTATGGTATAGTTTCACTGCAGTGAATAAAGGAGAAAAGGGCAAAACAAATGATAATATTTTAAACTTCTCAAGAAGGTGATCAGGTTTTTCAGATATATAACCCTATCCAAAGTTTTCTGTCCTTAATTCATTCTACAAAATAAATTATGGTCCTTCTCTTTCCATCTCGATGTGTCCATCTCTTACTTTAAGTAGCACAGAGGATAATTCCTGGAGCCAATGATGAATAAACACACCTCTCTTTACTCAAGAATATATAAAGTATTCCTAAAATTTGAAGATACAATGGTAATCAAGTTATGATTTTGTCCTTTGAGAGCTTTGGTTCAGTTATTTACATGAAATAAAGCAGAAAAAATGAGAAGACTGAAGGCTTTGTGTCAAACACCAGGAATCTTTTGTAACTTCTCAGATGAAGAGCCTGATTCTAAGTGAAGTTTTTAAGTTCCTGAAAGGGTAAATCATTCATCTCAAAGATATGGCCATAAAAGTGCTTCATGAAACTTTAGAAAATCACTTTGTACTGGAGAACATTTACAACTAATGTTAAGAAAAATGAACTTGTGAGGATGTGTTCCAAGTTCCAAGGGAAAAAGAAAATATAGAAAGACATCTTTATAGTTGTGGTCTTGCTAGCTTATAAATGGCACAAGCTAGTTCCAATCCCAAAGAAAGGCAATACCAAAGAATGTTAAAACTCTCTCACAATTGCACTCATTTCACATGCTAGCAAAGTTAATGCTCCAAGCCAGGCTTCAACAATATGTGAGCTGAGAAATTCCAGATGTTCAGGCTAGATTTAGAAAATGCAGAGGAACCTGAGATCAAATTGCCAACCTCCATTGAATCATAGAAAAAGCAAGAGAGTTCCAGAAAAACATCTACTTCTCATTTATTAACTATGCCAAAGCTTTTGACTGTGTGGATCACAACAAATTGTAGAATATTCTTAAAGCTATGGGAATACCAGAGCACCTTACCTGCCTCCTGAGAAACCTGTATGCAGGTCAAGAAACAACAGTTAGAACCGAACATGAAACAACGGACTGGTTCCAAATTGGAAAAGAAGTACTTCAAGCTGTATATTGTTACCCTGTTTATAAAACTTATATGCAGAGAACATCATGAGAAATGCCAGGCTGGATGAAGCACAAGCTGGAATCAAAATTGCCAGGAGAAATATCAATAACCTCAGATAATCAGATGACACCACCCTTATGGCAGAAAGCAAAGAGGAATTAAAGAGCCTCTTGATGAAAGTGAAAGAGGAGAGTGAAAAACTTGGTTTAAAACTCAACATTCCAAAACAAAAGAAGATCATGGCATCCAGTCCCATCACCTCAAGGCAAATAGATGGGGAAACAATGGAACAGTGACACACTTTATTTTCTTGGGCTCCAAAATGACTGCATATGGTGATTGCAGCCATGAAATTAAAAGACGCTTCCTCCTTGGAAGAAAAACTATGACAAACCTAGATAGCATACTAAAAAAGCAGAGACATTACTTTGCCGGCAAATGTTCCTATAGACACAGCTATGTTTTTTCCAATAGTCAGGTATGAATGTGAGAGTTGGACCATAAAGAAAGTTGAGGGCCAAAGAATTGATGCTTTTGAACTGTGATGTTGGAGAAGACTCTTGAGAGTCCCTTGGACTGCAAGGAGATCCAACATGTCAATCCTAAAGGAAATGAGTCCTGAATATTCATTGGAAGGACTGATGCTGAAGCTGAAGCTCCAATACTTTGGACACCTGATGCAAAGAACTGATTCACTGGAAAAGACCCTGATGCTTGGAAAGATTGAAGGTAGGAGGAGAAGGGGATGACAGAGGATGAGATGATTGGATGGCATCACTGACTCGATGGACATGAGTCTGAGCGAGCTCCGAGAGTTGGTTTTGGACAAGGAGGCTTGGTGTGCTGTAGTCCATGGGGTTGCAAAAAGTCAGACACAACTGAGGAACTGAACTAACCTGATTTAATTTGAGAATAACTGATACCAAGAGCAAGGGCACAGCTAAAGCAGTGCTGTATACACTTTTTCATTAGAAATCACTAAAGTCCAAATCAAATTAGTTTTAACAAAAGTGGAAAATTTGTTAGAATACTGGGATTTCTTATAAAGTTGAAGGAAGAATCACTGGAACATAACAATACCAAAAACCTCAGGATTTTGACATCAGAGTTGGCCTCCAGGATTCTCCACATTTTGTCCTCCATTTGTGCCATTTCATGGATGGGATTATTATAGCCAGGAGCTACATTATCACATTTGTATCCTTAGAAAGGAAGAAGGCTCTGTTATTTCCACATAGAAAAAGGCTGTAGATTATCTCCAACTTGACCAAATTGTTAGCAACATGCTTGAGCCAATCACTGTTGTTAAAAAAAAACACAACACATGTTCACTTATGCATGGAATGTGTGTGTGTCAGTTGCTCAGTCGTTTCCAACTCTATGTGACTTCATGGACTGTAGCCCACCAGGAGGGTTGTATTATAATCTGTGCAAGAGATTCAATTGCACTGGGTAGACAATACCATAATTGGTAGACTATTGTTTGGTTGCTAAGTTGTGTCCCACTCTTTTGTGACCCATGGACTGTAGACTACCAGGATGCTCTGTCCATGGGATTTCCCAGGCAAGAATACTGATATGGATTGCCATTTCCTTCTCCAGGGGATCTTCCTGACCCAGGGGTTGAATCTGCATCTCCTGCATTAGCAGGCAGATTCTTTCCCACTGAGTCACCTGAGACGCTCCAATTGGCAGAGTAGTCCTATTTAAATTGAGGATATCTATTCTTAGATTATGTTTATTAAGGGCTTGAATAAAACTATTTTTAAATATGATGACTACTTTTTTGTCAGAAATGTGGAGGTTTAATTTTTAATGGGGTACATGTAGCTTTCCTGCTTTGCATTCAAAACTGGGAAAGTTGGTATAAGCTTTTTTATAATGTATGTCAAAATGATCATTGTCAAATCACAATATCCTTACTTGCCCTCTTGGCTCCATCTCTTTTTGCAAAGAGAATCTTGTTCATGTTAAAATAGATCATTTCTTGAGGCTCTAATTATGTACAACAGAACACACAGCTATGAATTCATCATTGTTATTGAAACTTCTGTATATTACAAGTGCACACTTACAGTGTTAGCTGCCTCACAGACAAAATAATTGTCAGTAATCTTGAATTTGAATGTTTGCCACTGGCAAGGATAAATTTGTAGGTGACTTATAGATATGCAGATATAGGTAAATTTAAGTTCATTTGAGAATGATGGTGATAATTGCAGAATCTTATACATACATCATTGGTCAGAAGAAACCCTTGGTAACAGATTTAGCCTAGGAATGCCCATGAAGATTTTATAAGGAGATAAAAACAAAAGATAAAAACATAATGCTAAAGAATTAAACAAAAGAAAAAAAAAGTTTATCTGGAAATAATGTATTTTTCTTTAAAAAAATAAGTAAATTAATAAATAATTTCAAATTTCCCACACCTGAAATTCATTTAATGTGGACAGAATTTGGAGGACTTTTCACTGTTCTATGCAAATTATCACAAAAAAATATGGTCTCTGCTTTTCCAAAAAAATTCATAACATTACTTCAATAATAGCTGCAATTATTAAAGAAATCATTTAAGGGAGAAAAGGTAAATAAATCAATTTTATTTAACAATTCCTATATGCCACACATTCTGTCAGATACTTAGATTTTTTATCTTAACCTCTCATTTATCTGAAAAGTATATAACCATTCCCCTTTCAAGAATATGGGAATTAAGATTCCAGAGATTAAGCAATTAACCAAAGGAATACACCTATTAATAACCAATATTTAAATCTTATCTGCAAATTCTCTGTTCATTTATTGAGCCAATATTTACTGAGTATCAATAAGAGCTAGGAGTACAAGAGGAAAAACAACAAAAGACTGGAAGCACTTCCCAGGGGAGCTTAACTGAGAATGCCATGAATAGGGCCTCAGCTGCGATGTCTGTCCAGTGTGGACACACATCAACCAGTGTGTCTGGTCCTTTATAGATGAGCCTCTCGATTGTCATTGGATTTTCTGAAATGGAGAAAGCCTAGTCCCATGCCTTATCCTGCAATTCTATCTCACTTTATTGATCTCTACCCTAAGCCCCAGTAAGAAGTGAGAGTGAAAATCATCAACCACCTATTTGGTCAAACCAAATTATATTCCTGTTTAGTATCTGATTCTTGATTCTGGTTTTTGTTTTTTGGCTTTTTTTGGTCCTAATTGCTATTTCTGTGAGTTCTGTTAGAGTAATTTTAGCTATGATGAGTATATAAATCATGTTTAATTTCATAGATTAAACCTAAGAGGCACTTAATCTATTTTAAGAAGAGGCTGACCTTTCCTAAGGCAGATTGTGAGAAGAGGCCCTTTTAATTCTAGTGTAGAGTTTTCCCTTAATTTTAATGAAATCATACAGATGTGACTAAACCTCTGAACAGAATATGGATGTGGAGGAAATCTGAGATTGTTGGCCAATTCTGCCTTGGGGAGGAGGAAATCTTTCCTAGTGACAAATCTTAATGACTGAGCAGGTTTCTGACCATAAAGCAGGGTTCAGGGCATTCAGGCCAAGATGCTGAGGAGAGCCAGAGGCTCTGAACACTAAGGCTGGGCGGGGGGCAGCGGGGGTGGGGCGGGGGGGGGGGTCAAATTGGCTGATTTGAGGAACTAAATTTAGAGAGGTTAAATTACCTGACAGAAGCCACTTGTTACAACCCAGTTTTTTATTTTAATTTAATGTGTTTGTTTTTTTTTTCTGATTAAGCATTCCTTCTTATGTTTTAAAAAGTATATTAATGTATTTTATTCTATAGTGCCATTTTTTAATAGGAATATAGTGCTTTTATTACCTGTTACCTGTCTCAGGTACCTTCCTGAGAAACATGTATGTTTCCTGAGAAATCGCTATGTGGGTCAACAAGCAGCAGTTAGAACCGAACATGAACAATGGACTGATTCAAAATCGAAAAAGGAGTCCATCAAGGCTGTATATTGTCACCCTGCTTATTTAACTTACATGTAGAGCACAGAATGCAAAATGCCATGTTAAATGAATCCAAGCTGGAATCAAAATTGCTGGGAGAAATACCAACAACCTCATGTATGCAGATGATAAACACTCTAATGACAGAAAGTGAAGAGGAGCTCAAGAGCCTCTTGATAAGGGTGAAAGAGGAGAATGAAAAAGCTGGCTTAAAACTCAACATTCAAAAAACTAAGATCATAGCATCTGATGCCATCATTTTATGGCAATTAGAAGGGGAAAAATTAGAAGCAGTGACAGATTTTATTTTTGGGGGCTCCAAAATCACTGTGGATGGTGACTGCAGCCATGACATTAAAAGACACTTGCTGCTTGGAAGGAAAGGTGTGACAATCTAGACAGCACATTAAAAAGCAGAGACATCTCTTTGCAGACAAAGGTCCATACAGTCAAAGCTGTGGTTTTTCCATTAGTCATGCACCGATGTGAGTGTTAGACGGTAGAGAAGGCTGAGTGCTGAAGAATTGATGCTTTCAAATTGTGGCAATGCAAAAGACTCTTGAGAGTTGCCTGGACAGCAAGGAGATCAAATCAGTCAATCCTAAAGGAAATCAACTCTGAATACTCATTGGAAGGACAGGTACTGAAGCTGAAATTCCAATACTTTGACCATCTGATGTGAAGAACTGACTCATTGGAAAAGACCCTAACGTTGGAAAGATTGAGGGCAAAAGGAGAACAGGCAGCAGAGGATAAGATGGTTAGATAACATCACTGACTCAACAGACAGGAGTTTTTAAAAATTATTTATTTTAATTGGAGGATAATTACTTTATAATATTTTGATGGTTTTTGCCATACAGTGACATGAATCAGCCACAGGTAAACTTGTGTCCCCTGATTCTGACCTCCCTCCCACCTCCCTCCTCACCATATCCCTCTGGGCTGTCCCACAGCACTGGCTTTGGGTGGAATGCTTCATGCATCAAACTTGCATTGGTCATCTATTTTATATATGGTAATATACATGTTTCAATGCTATTCTCTCGAATCATCCCACCCTTGCCTTCTCTCACAGAGTCCAAAAGTCTATTCTTTACATTTGTGTCTCTTTTACTGCCCTGCATGTAGTATCTTCATTACTGTCATTCTAAATCCCATATAAATGTGTTAATATATAGTATTTATGTTTCTCTTTCTGACTTACTTCACTCTGTATAATAGACTCCAGTTCATCCACCCCATTAGAACTGACTCAAATGCACTCCTTTTTATAGCTGAATAATATGCCATTGTGTATATGTACCACAACTTCCTTATCCATTCATCTGCTGATGGACATCCAGTTTGCTTCCATGTCCTAGCTTTTTTAATTAGTGCTGCAATGAACATTGGGGTTCATGTGTCTCTTTAAATTCTGGTTTCCTCAGGGTGTATGCACAGCAACGGTATTGCTGGGTCATATGGCAGTCCTATTCCCAAATTTTTAAGGAACCTCCACAGTGTTCTCCATAGTGGCTGTACCAGTTTGCATTCCCACCAACAGTGTAAGAGAGCCCCCTTTTCTTCACACCCTCTCCAGCATTATTGTTTGTAGACTTTTGGATGATGGCCATTCTGACCGGCATGAGATGATACCTCATTGTGGTTTTGATTTGCGTTTCTCTAATAATGAGTGGTGTTGAATATCTTTTCATGTGTTTATTAGCCAGCTGTATACCTTCTTTGGAAAAATGTCTGTTTCGTTCTTTTGCCCACTTTTTGATTGGATTGTTCATTTTTCTGGTATTGAGCTGTATGTGCTGCTTGTATATTTTGGAGATTAATCCTTTCCAGTTGTTTCATTTGCTATTATTTTCTCCTATTCTGAAGGCTGTCTTTTCAACTTGTTTATGGTTTCCTTCATTGTGCAAATTATTTAAGTTTAATTAGGTCCCATTTGTTTATTTTTGTTTTTAGTTCCATTACTCTGGGAGGTGGGTCATAGAGGATCTTGCCGTGATTTATGTCAGAGAGTGTTCTGCCTATGTTTTCCTCTAAGAGTTTTATAGTTTCTGGTCTTATATTTAGATCTTTAATTAGTTTTGAGTTTATTTTTGCAAATGATGTTAGAAAGTGTTCTAATTTCATTCTTTTGTGTGTGGTTGATCAGTCTTCTCAGCATCACTTGTGGAAGAGACTGTCTTTTCTCCATTGTATATTTTTGCCTCCTTTGTCAAAGATAATGTGCAGTGGACATGAATTTGAGCAAACTCTGGGAGATAGTGGAGGACAGCTGAGCCTGTTGTACTGCAGTATGCGGTATGGCAAAGAGTTAGACATGACTTAATGACTAAACAACAGCAACAACAAATGCTTTTATTTGGCATCTTTAATGAGTTTGTTTTGAAACAATTCTGTATTGTACCAGATTTGATGATTATTGATGCCATTTGTTTGGGTAACTCTGCCAACAGGGGACAAGTTCCATTTTATTCCAATTTGTGTTTCTGTATATATTCATACAGCAACCTGGAGAGTGGGTGTGTGCTCAGTCACTCAGCTGTATCCGACTCTGTGACCCTTTGGATTGTAGCTTACCAGGCTCTTCTGTTCATGGGATTTTTCAGGCAAGAATACTGGAGCAGTTTGCCATTTCCTCCTCCAGGTAATCTTTCTAACTCAGGGATCACCAGCTAATATAGTATTATCATATTTGTCACGAGAACCAGTTGTACCCTCTGGTGTCTCTGCTGTGTCATTATTTGCTGAATACTTTAAACTTGGAGATGAGTGTGCTTTTTGTCAAGGGAAATGTCAAGAAGTTGAAGATGGAGCTGCAACAACTGTAGCTGGTTTTGCGAAACTCTTTTCCAGGTAAACTTGCCTATATTTTTAAAAATTGTAATAAACACATAATGAAATCTACCCTCTTAACAATATTATTAACTATAATCACAGTGTCATACAGCAGAGCTTAGAACTTCTTCAGTTTGAATGACTGAAACTCTATGTCCACAGAATAACAACTTGTCATCCCTCAAGCAACCCCTTGAAATGTAATTCTATTTTCTTCTGTGAGTTCCACCACTTTATAAACCTTATGTGAGTGGACTCATGACACTATTCTTGCCTATTTTTAATCAGGTTATTTTTAGTTTTTAAAATTATTTTATTGAAGTATTATTGACATACAATATTATTTAAGTTCAGTTCAGTTGAGTTCAGTCGCTCAGTCGTGTCCAACTCTTTGCGACCCTATGAATCACAGCACGCAAGGCCTCCCTGTCCATCACCATCTCCCGGAATTCACTCAAACTCATGTCCATGGAGTCAGTGACGCCATCCAGCCATCTCATCCCCTGTTGTCCCCTTTTCCTCCTACCCCCAATCCCTCCCAGCATCAGAGTCTTTTCCAATGAGTCAACTCTTCACATGAGGTGGCCAAAGTACTGGAGTTTCAGCTTTAGCATCATTCCTTCCAAAGAACACACAGGGCTGATCTCCTTTAGAATGGACTGGCTGAATCTCCTTGCAGTCCAAAGGACTCTCAAGAGTCTTCTCCAGCACCACAGTTCAAAAACATCAGTTCTTCGGCGCTTAGCTTTCTTCACTGTCCAACTCTCTCATCCATACATGATCACTGGAAAAACCATAGCCTTGACTAGATGGACCTTTGTTGGCAAAGTAATGTCTCTGCTTTTGAATACGCTATCTAGTTTGGTCATAACTTTCCTTCCAAGGAGTAAGCGTCTTTTAATTTCATGGCTGCAGTCACCATCTGCAGTGATTTTGGAGCCCCCCAAAATAAAGTCTGACACTGTTTCCCCATCTATTTCCCATGAAGTGATGGAACTAGACGCTATGATCTTCGTTTTCTGAATGTTGAGCTTTAAGCCAACTTTTTTACTCTCCTCTTTCAATTTCATCAAGAGGCTTTTTAGTTTCTCTTCACTTTCTGCCATAAGGGTGGTGTCATCTGCATCTCTGAGGTTATTGATATTTCTCCTGGCAATCTTGATTCCAGCTTGTTCTTCTTCCACCCCAGCGTTTCTTATGATGTACTCTGCATAGAAGTTAAATAAGCAGGGTGACAATGTACAGCCTTGACGTACTCCTTTTCCTATTTAGAACCAGTCTGTTGTTCCATGTCTAGTTCTAACTGTTGCTTCCTGACCTGCATATAGGTTTCTCAAGAGGCAGGTATGCAATATAGTAATTCACAATTTTAAAAGGTTGTACTCCATTTATAGTTATTATAAAATATTGGCTATATTTCCTGTGTTGTATAATATATCCTTGTATATATCTTTTGTCCCCTTCTCTTGTAATTTGATGACTATCTTCAGTGTTATGTTTGGTTTACTTTGTGTGTGTGTGTATCTATTATAGATTTTTGGTTTATGGTTACCTTGAGGTTTCTATACAGCAATATATATCTATTTCTCTATATCTATTTATCTACATGATTGTTTAAGTTGCTGATCTCTTCATTTCAAATGCCTTTTAAAAACCCTGCATTTGTACTCTCCTCTCCTCATGATTACTGCTTTCACTATCATACTTTACATCTAATTGTTCTGTATACCCTTTAACTGATTATTGTAGATATAGAATATTTTTTACTACTTTTAGTCTGGAATAAATTTTTTGGTTACCTCATTTTGTCTCAATTTTTATTTATATTTTTATATATGTAATAGGTTAGTTATGTTTCTCAAACCTTGGAGGCTTTCTATAGCAGATCTCTTATGCATCCCAGCAGTACATTCTCCTCTCATGACCTAAGCTATATGCTCTAATAGTACCCCCTGATAAGGTTGTGTGGATCCTTCTGTTGTGACAGGCATACTGTGTGGGCAGTCTTCTAGACTTAGTTGCCCCCTAGCCTGTTCATTGCCAAACCCTCTTTGGGTGCCTGCTGGTTAGTGGGGCCTGGTGTTGAGATGGCTAACTGCAGAACCCCAGGGTTCCCTGGCTCAATGGTGGGTGGAGTCAGGATCCAGAAGATGCTGAATGTGTTGCCCATCCACTGGTAGGTGAAGCCAAGCCTTGTGGGTAGTGCTGGAATACTGGCAGGCAGAGCTGGGTCTTAGAGTCTGGTTGCTGGGCCTGCTGCTGCTGCTGCTAAGTTGCTTCAGTCTGACTCTGTGTGTCCCCATAGACGGCACCCCATCAGGCTCCCCCATCCCTGGGATTCTCCAGGCAAGAACCCTGGAGTGGGTTGCCATTTCCTTCTCCAATGCATGAAAGTGAAAAGTGAAAGTGAAGTCGCTCAGTCGTGTCCAACTTGTAGCGACCCCATGGACTGCAGCCTACCAGGCTCCTCTGTCCATGGGATTTTCCAGGCAAGAGTACTGGAGTGGGTTGCCATTGCCTTCTCTGGGTTGCTGGGCCTAGGGATCCAAAAACTAATGTCAGATTGCTGGTGGGGGAAGGCAGTTTTTTACATAGTTGGGTATGGAGTTTGGAGTGTTCTGAAGATTATGTTGGGCTGCTAAGGGGGAAGTTCTGGGGCCCACTAGACCCAGGGTAGGGTCAGGCTTGCTATAGGTGGGCTGGGTCCACAGGCTTTGAAATTGTGATTTTCTTGCATTGAGTATCTTGACTGTGGGTGGGGAGATTGGTATAGAGGCCGTGCAGGCTTCCTGGAAGGCAAGGCTAGTCCCTGCCTACTAGCAGGTGGAGCTGGGTCCTGACCTTCTGTTGGGCAAGGCCATGTCTAGAGGAAGCTGTGGGCTCAGGAAATCTTTAGATAACCTGTCTGCTGATGGGTGAGGCTGTATCCTTGCCCAGTTAGTTGTTTGGCTTGAGGCGTCACAGTACTGGTGCCTATAGGTTGGGTAAGGTCAAGCCTTAATGAAAGTAAGCTTGAGGATGGGCCCCATGATGGCATCTGCCTATGGAAGAGCCCATTCAGGAGAAAGCTCCCAAATATAGCTGCTGCCAGTGTCCATGTCCCTAGAGAGAGCTGTACCTGCCTCTGCCTCTCCTGGAGAAGCACCAAGACCAGCAGGTAGGTATGGCCCAGGCTCCTATTGAATTACTGCTTTTGCTGGGTCCTGCTGCTCATGAGATTTTGTGTGTGTTCTTTAAGAGTGAAGTTTGTGTTTCACCCAGTCCTTTGGAATTCTCTGAATTAAGCCTTGCTGGCCTTCAAAGCCAAATGCTTTTGAGGTTTATCTTCCCTGTTCAGGACCCCCAGGCTGAGGAGACTGACATGAGCCTCAGAACTCTCCTGTGGCAGAACCTCTGCAATATAATTATTCTCTAGTTTGTGGGTCACCCACTAGGGGGTATGGGACTTGATTATATTACTAGTCTAGCCCCTCCTACCTCTATTGATAGTTGTATTTCCTTCTTTATATATTTATTTGTAAATTGTTTCTGATAGCTTCTGGTCTTTTTTTGTTGATTGTTCTGCAGATATTTCAGTGTGTTCATGAGAGGAGGTGAGTTCAGGGTCTTCCTACTTTGTTATTTTGGCCAGTCTCAATCTACTAGAGAAGCTTTCTGTGGAAAGAACCTTTCATGGTCTTGGATTCCAGTGAGGTACAGACTTTATCTTACCAAAGAGCTGCTTTTCCACAGGCCCAGTCTTTCCCTGTAGTCAACTAATTGACCATAGTCTTCAACAGAATACTTCTGAAACTCTAATCAGGTTATTATTATTATATTTTATATGTTATTATTATTATCATCATCAGGTTATTATTATTACTGCTATTATTTATTACTATTGAGTTGTATGAGCTTCTTATACATTTTTGATATTAACCCCTTATTTAGATGGTTTACAATGATTTTCTCCCATCCCATAGGTTGCTTTTTACTCTGTTGATTTTTCCTTTGCTGTGTACAAGCATTTAATTTGGTATTATCCCACTTATCTATTTTTGCTTTTGTTGCCTGGGCTCTTGGTGGTATCCAAGAAATTATTGCCCAGATATAACTCTTTCAGTATTTTTCTTCTCCTCGTCTTACAGTTTCAGGTCTTGTGTTTAAGCCTTTAATCTGTCTTGAGTAGTATAAGACAGGGGTCCAATTTTATTCTTTTGCCTATGGATGTCTAGTTTTCTGAATATCATTTATTGAAGAGAATATTATTTCTTCATTATATAGCTCTTCTGGCTATAGCAAGCTGCCCCCAACTCATGTTAGTTCTCAATGGCCCCTAGGTTTCCAAACTATGCTAGGTGTACCAGTGCTCTGAGTATACTGCTAGTGTTATGTGAGGCAGAAAGAAACCAGTCCCTTAGGTAGCCTGTCAAAAAGCTAAAATATTGGATGTAAGCTCCTCTCTTTATTTTCCTCTCTGAGTGAGAAGTTGGGGAATTCTCTCCTGGTGCTAAGCTATGGCAGGTTTGGGAAAGGTCTGTATGGGGAGAGAGCAAACTAGCCAAGATGACATGTTCAGTCTCTCTCACTCCACGGCTTGTAAATAATGACTGTGTAACAGCTGAGATAGTTTACAGCACTGCACATGCGCATCACGAGGTACTCTCCTGATCACAGGTTTGTGTGTGGTACACTTATATAAATGGGCTTCCACGGTGGCTCAGCAGTAGAATCTGCTTGCAATGCAAGAGATGTGGGAGATGTGGGTTCGATTCCTGGGTCGGGGGGAAAGAGCCCCTGGAGGAAGAAATGGCAACACACTCCAGTATTCTTGCATGGAAACTCTCATGGACACAAGAGGCTGGTGGCTACAGTCCATGGGGTCTCAGAGTTGGACAAGACTGGGCAACTGAGCACAGCACACCTGTATAAGCTTCACCTGGAAAAGCCCTGAAGGGTTGTATGCGATTATGTTGTGTTATGTTACATCTGCTGCAATAACTGCTATGCCAGCCATGAGAGAATAAATGTGTCTGCAGTTCCTATGGCTCCTACCATCTTCTTCCAGCCTTTCAGCTCAAGCCTTGCCTACTCTGGGTTCAGTGAACAGTGCACACAGTGGGATATAGTGAGACAACTGGCATCACAAATAGGATCAGCAATATAATTGGCATAGTCGACAGGATCCCCAGCAGGTAGAAAAGCCTGAGGCTCCATTGGATGGAGAAAGTCAGTGGCCACCATACAGCATGTGGCACCATGTGGCCACGGTCCTCTCAGGGTGGACTCCAGTGGAAGACTGGAAGGCAGTGGACAGGTCACCAGATAGCACTGAAAAGGTGTTATAGGTGGTGAGTTCCCATTTGCTGAACAAGGTGGCACAGACTGCTGCTGGCACCATGGGGTGGATTTTCCTGACTGCCCTGAAGGCAAATATGGATAGTGCTCTCCATGATGCCACAGCAGTGTACAATGTGCAGAGATGCTTGGAAGAACTAGAGCAATGAATATTGACAATAGAGCAAGAACCCCATGGCCCTGAAGAAGCCAGCATCTCTGACAGTAAGGTGCTAAGTGACAGTGAAGATGAACATTATGAGACTGTGTCTACCTGCTTGGCAGCAAGGCCCATTGTGCAGAAAAAAATGAAAACTGAGCAGCCTATGGCAGAGGTGGGGGCATCCTCAAGGAGCCCCCAATGTGTCTGAGTTCACGGTGTATCAACCATATACTCAGGAAGAAATGGTTGACTTGAGTAAGCAGTTTCAGCCAATGCACAGGGAAACTCGGGCAGCTTGGCTTTTGTGACTCTGGGACACAGTGTTGGGCCCAGCACCTGTGGGGGTTTTGCAGGTCCTTACTGAGAGAAGCAGAGGGACGACACGTGAGACACCACTTTGAAAGTATGAAGACCTCAAAGGGGGCCTAAGCTGGCAGGGGTCCCATCCGGGTTATGCAGATGCAAATGTGGGCTGATTTGTGCAGATGTATTCTGTAAAGACTGTGTCCTATATTGAACATAGTACTGTAAGGCTGTGTCCTATGATGTAGATTTAGTAGAACAGTATACTGTAAAAGCTGTGTCCTGTGATGTAGGTTTAGGACAGTGTACTGTAAAGGCTATGTCCTGTGATGTAGATTTAGTAGAAAGGTGTATAAAGGCTGTGTCCTATTATGTGCTACTAACCTCTGATTCTCTGGCAGATTTAGAACAGTGTGAAAGCATTTGGAATCTTGTGGGTGGGCTGCAAATGCCACAAAAATTCACTCCTTGAAGGGGTGAGCCTGGCATCTGTGGGGGGTTTTGCAAGGTTCTTAATAAAAAACTCCACGGAGGAGGAGTTGCCTCTCTGGAAGCTTTCCTGCAATTTCACAAGGACAGACGGTAGACTGGACTTGGCCATGGAAGATAAAGGTACTCCACGTGCAGTGGGTGGCTCTTCTAGCCCCATAAGGGTAAGGAGTGCAACATGAGTTCCAGGTGATACCTGGCATTGGGTTTTGTTGTGTACCGGGGTTGTAACTGTTTGCTATTGTAGCTACTGCTGTTGCAAAACATAAATCCAAGGGTCAGTGTTACTCACCAAGGGAATATTGCAGAAGATGGACTATGCAGAATGTGAGGTGAGAGACCATGAAGGGGTGGAGTGTGGCGAGAGAGGAAATTAGCCAAGATAGTGTGTTCAGGCTCTCTTGCTCCACATTTTGTAAATAATGACTGTGTAAAAGCTGAAATCATTTATAGCACTGTGCATGGACATCATGAGGTACTTGCTTGTATGGCTCCCTGCGCCTTCTTCCAGCCTCTGAGCTGGAGCCTTGCCTACTGTGGGTTCAGTGAACAATGTGGACAGTGTGAACAGCAAGACAATTGCAGCTCTGAGCAGGATGAACTGCAAGACAGTGTCACAAACAGGATCAGCAACACAGGCTGGTATCAGTGAAGTACAATTCCTCTTACCCATTTCAATCTGAGTGTTGTAGACTTTTGCTTCTGTGGGATACTACAACTTCTTAACTGGATTCTAGAGATCTCATAAGGTATTTCAGCAGGTCTATCTTTGGTAAATCAGTGGTTCCAGAAGGAAATAAAGGCTGACTTTCTATTCTGCTGTCTTGCTGATATCTGTTTTTAAGTTTATATTACCTAGGAAATTATATTACAATGATAGGTAAATAGAGCAATTCCCTTATGTCCAATAGAGCTTCTCCAACTTCATCATAAAATTGTCAGATAAAGTGATAATAAGCTTACATGTTAAACAGGGTTTTACTTCATGTGGCTGTTAAGTTACTATCAAATAACTGCCAACCTCTGTAAAATATTTCTGAATAGACTATTTAAAATTTAGTTAATAAAATATTTAGACTTCCAGTATTAATGTAAGATAGGAAGTCTTTCTTATCAAGTGTACGGAGTAAGTACAGGACTGTGGAACAAACTACTTGAATTTGAATCCTAGCTCTGACCTTTGTTAGCTTTTCAAATTTGGACTGGTTTTTTAATCTGTTTCCTAAAGTTTACTTGTAAAATGAGGATAGGGAAGCTACTTACTAACTTATATGATCTTGGGGATATTCCATACATATACAATATCAATATATGTAAAAATTTAGAGTAGTACATCAGATCAGATCAGATCAGTTGCTCAGTCATGTCCGACTCTTTGCGACCCCATGAATCGCAGCACACAAGGCCTCCCTGTCCATCACCAACTCCCGGAGTTCACTCAGACTCACATCCCTCGAGTCAGTGATGCCATCCAGCCACCTCATCCTCTGTCGTCCCCTTCTCCTCCTGCCCCCAATGCCTCCCAGCATCAGAGTCTTTTCCAATGAGTCAACTCTTCACATGAGGTGGCCAAAGTACTGGAGTTTCAGCTTTAGCATCATTCCTTCCAAAGAAATCCCAGGGCTGATCTTCAGAATGGACCGGTTGGATCTCCTTGCAGTCCAAAGGACTCTCAAGAGTCTTCTCCAACGCCACAGTTCAAAAACATCAATTCTTCAGTGTTCAGCCTTCTTCACAGTCCAACTCTCACATCCATACATGACCACAGGAAAAACCATAGCCTTGACTAGATGGACCTTTGTTGGCAAAGTAATGTCTCTGCTTTGGAATATGCTATTTAGGTTGGTCATAACTTTCCTTCCAAGGAGTAAGCGTCTTTTAATTTCATGGCTGCAGTCACCATCTGTAGTGATTTTGGAGCCCAGAAAAACAAAGTCTGACACTGTTTCCACTGTTTCCCCATCTATTTCCCATGAAGTGGTGGGACCGGATGCAATGATCTTCATTTTCTGAATGTTGAGCTTTAAGCCAACTTTTTCACTCTCCACTTTCACTTTCATCAAGAGGCTTTTGAGTTCCTCTTCATTTTCTGCCATAAGGGTGGTGTCATCTGCATATCTGAGGTTATTGATATTTCTCCTGGCAATCTTGATTCCAGTTTGTGTTTCTTCCAGTCCAGCGTTTCTCATGATGTACTCTGCATAGAAGTTAAATAAACAGGGTGACAATATACAGCCTTGATGAACTCCTTTTCCTATTTGGAACCAGTCTGTTGTTCCATGTCCAGTTCTAACTGTTGCTTCCTGACCTGCATGCAAATTTCTCAAGAGGCAGATCAGGTGGTCTGGTATTCCCATCTCTTTCAGAATTTTCCACAGTTTCTTGTGATCCACACAGTCAAAGGCTTTGGCATATTCAATAAAGCAGAAATAGAGGTTTTTCTGGAACTCTCTTGCTTTTTCTATGATCCTGCGGATGTTGGCCATTTGATTTCTGGTTCCTCTGCCTTTTCGAAAACCAGCTTGAACATCAGGAAGTTCACGGTTCACATATTGCTGAAGCCTGGCTTGGAGAATTTTGAGCATTACTTTACTAGCGTGTGAGATGAGTGCAATTGTGCGGTAGTTTGAGCATTCTTTGGCATTGCCTTTCTTTGGGATTGGAATGAACACTGACCTTTTCCAGTCCTGTGGCCACTGCTGACTTTTCCAAATTTGCTGGCATATTGAGTGCAGCACTTTCACAGCATCATCTTTCAGGATTTGGAATAGCTCAACTGGAATGCCATCACCTCCACTAGCTTTGTTCGTCGTGATGCTTTCTAAGGCCCACTTGACTTCACATTCCAGGATGTCTGGCTCCAGATCAGTGATCACACAACTGTGATTATCTGGGTCATGAATATCTTTTTTGTACAGTTCTTCTGTGTATTCATAGTATATAATAAATGCTATGAATTAATTATGGTTATTATCTGAATTTTATTAAATAAAGTTTAATAAAAGATGCCATTATCTTTTGTTTTGAGGCAACAAAGTCAGTTCAGAATCTCACGTATTTTGTTAGAGGAAATCTTTCTACAATTTATGAAAATATTTAAATAAATTTACATGAACCAGTGAAACATAATAAAATATATGCAAGATAATAATGAGGCAGTTTTAAAAGATGAAAACCTTAATCATTTGGAGATAGGAAATTATAATTGACATCTAACAAAACTCAGTTTAATAAATCAGCAGTGAAGACTACAGATGGAAAACAATAATCACTGGTTTGGAAGTATGGATAAAGATTTGTTAGACTCTGTATCTGAGACTGTATCAACAGAGATTGAAAGAAAAAAGGATTATTAATTTGTCATTATAATTTATAAAATATTTGATATTGACATTTAAAGAATCTATAGAATTTTCTTTTCTTTTTTAAAATGGAAAATGTATGGCACATTGATAACATTAAAATTATTTAAATTTCCCTCCATTTTGATCTCTCATAAGCATTCCTAATGCTAACTTACATGAGTGGCTCTGTTGAGGTTGAGAAATATATTAGACATTGTTGATTTCCTATGCAGCTACTCTTTCTATACTCAACCATTTTCTTCTTAATGAAATCTTGTTGTATTTGGAATATCAGGGACTCATGAATTTCAGAGGAAACCAGGCCACCTTTGATTTCAAGGGATGCATCTTACTTTTTTATTCAATTTTTAAAATTCTGATAAAATGCACATAACAAAAAATTTACCATCTTAACCATTTTTAAGTGTAAAGTGGAAACAAATACAGTCATGATGTTGTGCTATCATCACTACCATGGAGGGAGGAATCTTGGTTAATCTAATGCACTCATGGAAATTCTAAACCCTCTTGTCAAAAATTGGTTTAACTATGAGCATGTGATGCAATTCTGGCCAATGAAATATGAAAAGCAGTACTTCTAGAGGGCATCAGAAAGATTTCCTCATCCTAAAAATAAGACACAAAAAAGAGGTACTCTGTCTTCTAGCTTTCAATCATAAAAAGAAGTGTCTGAGGACAAAAATCAGCAGACCAAAGATGGCAGAAATAGAAGATGGAAAGGACAAGGGTCTATGATGAGGTTACAGAGTTCTTGAACTAGATTTCTCTGGAATCATCTAATTTCAGAATTTTTCTTTTTATGAGTTAATAACTGTCTTTTTGTTTAAGGCATTTTTAGTAGGTTTTATGTTACTTGACACTGAAAATTTACTCAAGAAAAAAGGGAGAAAGGAGTATGTGTGTTGTGCGTTCAGTCACTCAGTTGTGTCCAACGCTTGGTGACCCAAAGGACTGTAGCCCACCAGTCTCCTCTGTCCATGGGATTTCCCCAGCAAGAATACTGGAGTGGGTTGCCATTTCCTCCTCCACAGGATCTTCCCAACCCAAGGACTGAACCCGAGTATCCTATATCTCCTGTGCTGCATCTCCAGGTGGCTGGATTCTTTGCCCTTGAGCCATCTGGGAAGCCCCATGAATGGAGTATATCTGCATGTAATAAACAGAGAATGTAGTCTTCACCTACTAACAGAAAAAAACTTGTCATAGTTGAAAAAGAAAATTTCTCACTTTTATAAACTAAATGGGGTTTTTGGTGAAAAGAAACAACAAAACAATCACAAGACTTTTCAGGATCTTCTTAGTGGAGAATCTGTAGGTTTTATTATATAGTACAGTCTTCAATCTTATGGGAGCATGCACTGAAGCCTTGGCTAGAAATAGTGACTATACTACTTACTTGCTGTGTCACTTCAGTTCAGTTTAGTTCAGTCACTCAGTCATGTCCGACTCTTTGTGACCCCATGGATTGCACCACGCCAGGCCTCCCTGTCCATCACCCACTCCCAGAGTCTACTCAAATTCATGTCCATTGAGTCGATGATGCCATCCAACCATCTCATCCTCTGTCGTCCCCTTCTCCTCCCGCTTTCAATGTTTCCCAGCATCAGGGTCTGTCAGTCTCCAGGAACCACGTTGGGCATTACTGACAAGGGTCTTTTCAAATGAGTCAGTTCTTTGTATCAGGTAGCCAAAGTATTGGAGTTTTAGCTTCAGCATCAGTCCTTCCAATGAATATTCAGGACTGATTTCCTCTAGGATGGACTGGTTGGATCTCCTTGCAGTCCAAGGGACTCTCAAGAGTCTTCTCCAACACCACAGTTCAAAAGCATCAATTCTTCAGTGCTCAACTTTCTTTATGGTTCAACTCTCACATCCATACATGACTGTAGGAAAAACCTTATAGCCTTGATGAGACAGAACTTTGTTGGCAAAGCAATGTCTCTGCTTTTTAATATGCTGTCTAGGTTGGTCATAACTTCGCTTCCAAGGAGTAAGCATCTTTTAATTTCATGGCTGCAGTTACCATCTGCAGTGATTTTGGAGCCCCCCAAAATAAAGTCAGCCACTGTTTCCACTGTTTTACCATCTATTTGCCATAAAGTGATGAGACTGAAATGTTGTTGCTGAACTACAAAAACATGCCAGATCCTTTTATCTGCTCTATTTTAAAAATAAACTTGTTAATAATTATGTATAATTATATATACATAGAACCCTGCCCCAAAGTGAGCACATTCATAAAATAATCATCCAGAACAAGACATATAAAGTAACCAGAACCTCATAAATTCCCCTTGTGCACTCATTGCCCCAAAGGAACCACTATCTTGATTTCTAATACCATATTCTTTTTTTAATTTATATGAAATTTATATGAATGAAATCATATAGTCAACCATCATGGCCTTATGTTTTCCTCAACTTGTTTAAACTTGAGACAAGTTTCATTCTGACTCTAGGCTCCTAACCATCTTTCAGTTCAGTTCAGTTCAGTCACTCAGTCATGTCTGACTCTTTGCGACCCCATAAATCGCAGCATGCCAGGCCTCCCTGTCCATCACCAGCTCCCGGAGTTCACTCAGACTCATGTCCATCGAGTCGGTGATGCCATCCAGCCATCTCATCCTCTGTCGTCCCCTTCTCCTCCTGCCCCCAATCCCTCCCAGCATCAGAGTCTTTTCCAATGAGTCAACACTTTGCATGAGGTGGCCAAAGTACTGGAGTTTCAGCTTTAGCCTCATTCCTTCCAAAGGAATCCCAGGGCTGATCTCCTTCAGAATGGACTGGTTGGATCTCCTTGCAGTCCAAGGGACTCTCAAGAGTCTTCTCCAACACCACAGTTCAAAAGCATCAATTCTTCAGCGCTCAGCTTTCTTCGCAGTCTAACTCTCACGTCCATACATGACCACTGGAAAAACCATAGCCTTGACTAAACGGACCTTTGTTGGCAAAGTAATGTCTCTGCTTTTGAATATGCTGTCAAGGTTGGTCATAACTTTCCTTCCAACGAGTAAGCGTCTTTTAATTTCATGGCTGCAGTCACCATCTTTAGAGCATTTATTTTGGAAAATTTGTGATTGTAAATTCTTTCTTTACCCCCTTAAAATGCACACAAATCTTCTCCCAACCAATTGAAACGTTGTTGAACCGTGAAGGACACCGAGATTCTTGGCCTCCGGAGGACAGGAATTCAATCCAAAGCCAGTGAGGAGGCTTGATTGCTCAGAGCTTTTGTGTAATAAAGTTTTATTAAAGTATAAAAGAGATAGAAAAAGCTTCTGACATAGACATCAGAAGGGGGCAGATAGAATGCCCCTCTGCTAGTCTTTAGCCAGATGTTTTATGTCTGTTAGAAATCTATTAATCAGATAAGAGAGACACCTCAAGGCTTATGGAGTTTCACCAGGCCCCTTTCCCACAATATGCATTTTTGAGACAGAATGGCACTAGGTGTGTCATCCCCCAGCCATAAAACAATTGATATGAATACTGGTTTGTTGAGCTATTATCAGCTCAAGGTTTTAGAAAGGAAAAAAGTTAGTCTTAGGTGGAACCATTTTGAAGAAAGGCTAATTCCAAAGCAAATACATAGTTTCATTAACATAATTTAAGAAAAACATTTCTAGAAGAAAAACACATTGGTTAGCTCAAGGTTTGAGAAAAGTTTAAGTTCAGGTGAAATCAGGTGTCATCATGGCAACACAGAATTTTTAAAAGAAAAAAATCTGACACTTGCAGTCTGTTTCCTCAGTTTGGAGATCCTTGCCCTTCCTGCCTGTTACCCTCTCACCATGACCAATTTTATGGTACAGGAATATCTTTCCCATTGACCTGGGTGTCATCCCTTTGAAATGTACTTGTTTACCACAGATAGTCTAATCACAGAAAAACACATTTGCCCACCCAATATATTGGACACATCCCATTGATCAACCTCTCTCCTTGTTTCTTTTATGTCCCATTGAACCAGTTGGAACTGCCAGTAAAATGTAGGATACAAGTTGTGAGATTAATTTGCCTAATTCCCAGTGTCAATGAGAGAGATGTAAATATTTCACTGTTACATTTTATGTCTATTGTAGGCTTTTCATAGTACTCATATCAGAATGAAGTTCCATTCTATTCTTAATTTATTAAGAATTCTTTTCATCTGTACATGTTCGTTTCTTTTCAAATGTTTTTAATTTGCAACATGTATTCATGTGATTTTTTTCTCCTTTATTCTGTTAAAATGGTGGATTATAATAGTTGATTTCACCACCTTAATACCTTGCATTTTTGTAATTAAAACAACTTAGTTGTGAGATATTATTTTATTTTATATATCTCTGGATTCATTTGATAATGTTTTTGCTTAGTATTTTGTGTATGTTTATGAGACATAATGACCTGTAATTTTCTTATAATTGAAAAAATTTGATGTCAATTTATGCTGGCTTAGAAAAAATAAATCCAACTAGGAAATGTTCATTTTATATTTCAGAAAAAAATTTGTGTAATATTCACTGGGAAGCCATTACAGCCTGTAGATATACTTGAGGAACAATAATAGATTCACCTTCTGTAATATATATAGGAGAATTCTGATATTCTATTTCTTCTGTCCATTTCAGCAATTATGTCTTTCAAGATATTTATTTCATGTAAATTTTATTTTTTTCTGATATAAAGTTGTTTATAATTTCTTATTTTCTTTCTAATGTTTTCAAGATATGTAATGTTATATTGGGAATGTCAGAAAAGCCATTTCTTTCCCATTGAGCTGTCTTGGGACCCTCTTGTAAAGTTAATCATAAATGGAAGAGTTTTCTTCATTCTACTGCATTGATCAATGTGTTTAGCCTTATGTCAGTACCACACTATCTTGGTTACTTAGCTTTGAAATGAGTTTTGAAATCCAGTTGTGAAGGAGCAAACAGACAGAACAGGCTCCATCTTGAAAGCAGGCCTCCATCTTGGGCCGGACTGTGGACTTTGAGCTATACGCCCAGTATCTGTGGAAACGACATACCAACTGGAAAACCAGACCCCCCAGATGGAAGAGTCCTAGGGCTTGTACCTAGACTCTTCTTTGCCTAAAAGAATACCTTAATTACCTGTGTAACCAAATAGAATCATAAATTCTATTATGCTTATTGGGGTATGACCACAGGCCAGTTGATAATTGTCCACTGTTAACTACCTAGACTTAAGTCATACGAATCACAGGTTAACTTTGATTGTATCTTTCTTTTCCTTTGTTCAGACTAGTTTCAGAGAATTTGGGGAGGTGGGTGTGGGCACGTACACTTAGGGTATATAAGATTTTCACAAAAATTAGTCGGGGTCCTTGGCTAAGAGGAGACTCTGTCTTGGGCCCAGCTGGTATAATAAACTGCACTTCACTATCTGCATTGTCCCTCTAAGTGAGTTTGTTTCCCAGGATGCGTGGCTACAACATTGTAACTCCTTCATCTTTTTTCTTTTTAAAGATTTTTGAGCTATTCTGGGTTCTTTGTATTTCCATATAAAGCCTAGTAGTAGCTTTTCCATTTTGCAAGAGAGGCAGCTGAGATTTTGATAGAGATTACATTGAGCTATAGATCAATATGAAGATTATTTCCATCTTACAATATTAAGTCTTCTTATTCATAAGTATAAGATATTTTGATCTTTAATTTCTTTAAAAAGCATTTTGAGATTTTCACCATCCCCTACAGATAACACTTCTGATGTATTGGTCACTATAGTAATAGAGCTGAAGTTGTTTTTCAGGAATTCAGAGTCAGCTTTTGTCCAGTTCAAGCTAGCTGAAACTGATGGCTTGGAGCACCAAGCCTAAAACTGGGCCTGTTCATTTGTCGGATGAATGGCCTTTTCATGGCAGAGAGTTAAAAATTCCTACCTCAGATCATGCTAAGTGCCTTCATTTTTTGAACATACTTCCTGTAAAGAAGCATGTCATTCAGATATGCCTGTGCAGAACAATGATTACCTCATATTTTTCCTACCTCTGTTAAACTTTCACAACACCTACTCTTCACCCATAAATACGCAAAGGTTCTATTATTTGGGGGAGGTTAATTTGGATCCTAATCCCATCTTCTTGTTTAGCTGACTTGTGACAGCTTTCTCTGCTGCAAAGCTCGGTGTCTCAGTGTTTGGCTTTGTGTTTTACATTTTGGCTTAGTTTGTCTCATCTGTTTACAACTGACTGTCTTGTCTGCTAAGAACTGGCTATCTGGGGCTGAGTTTTTTGGTGGTCCTAGCAAAACTCCCCTATGAATCAAATTTATGAGGGTCTTTTAATTCCAAACAAATAGGCACTGTTCTTCTCTGGTCTTTTGGGATATTTCTAGGCAACAGGGGATTTAAGGATATGTCAGGCATCTGCCTGTGACATATAATGGCCTCACAGAGACCTCCTTGTAAGAAATCACATCTTTCAGGCCTTTATCATTCACAGCAAAGCAGTTGGCTGTGGCAGCTCATCTAGGGCCGACTTTCATGGAATTTGTTGGCTCTGAATAGTTTCTGCAAACATTACATAATCAGGACTTAATTGAAACCCTTAAAAGATCATATTGCTGTAGCAACCTGGAGGAAAACCCCTTCAAAATGGGAAATTGCATTTTGAAAGACTAACTGACACCACCATTATGGCAGAAAGTGAAAAGGAACTAAAAAGACTCTTGATGAAAGTGAAAGAGGAGAGTGAAAAAGTTGGCTTAAAGCTCAACATTCAGAAAATGAAGATCATGGCATCTGGTCCCATCACTTCATGGGAAGTAGATGGGGAAACAGTGGAAACAGTGTCAGATTTTATTTTTCTGGGCTCCAAAATCACTGCAGATGGTGACTGCAGCTGTGAAATTAAAAGACGCTTACTCCTTGAAAGGAAAGTTATGACCAACCTAAATAGCATATTCAAAAGCAGAGACATTACTTTGCCAACAAAGGTCCGTCTAGTCAAGGCTATGGTTTTTCCAGTGGTCATGTATGGATGTGAGAGTTGGACTGTGAAGAAAGCTGAGTGCTGAAGAATTGATGCTTTTGAACTGTGGTGTTGGAGAAGACTCTTGAGAATCCCTTGGACTGCAAGGAGATCCAACCAGTCCATTCTGAAGGAGATCAGCCCTGGAATTTCTTTGGAAGAAATGATGCTAAAGCTGAAACTCCAGTACTTTGGCCACCTCATGCGAAGAGTTGACTCATTGGAAAAGACTCTGATGCTGGGAGGGATTGGGGGCAGGAGAAGAAGGGGATGACAGAGGATGAGATGGCTGGATGGCATCACTGACTTGCTGGACGTGAGTCTGAGTGAATTCCGGGAGTTGGTGATGGACAGGGAGGCCTGGTGTGCTGCGATTCATGGGGTCACAAAGAGTCGGACACGACTGAGCGACTGAACTGAACTGAAAAAAAAAAAAAAAAGGCCAAAAGAGGCCTTTTAAAATCAAGTGAGTAAAAACTGATTCCAACTGTTATTTATAACTAATGTGTTTTATATTACAATACCAGATTCATGACTGTCTTAAAAAGAAGCTACAAGATCTCTGATATTGTCTACCTTTATATCTGTGTGTAAATTACAAGTATGAACTATCTTAAACTCTGGATGATTTTACCAAAATTAATTTGTAAATGAGCTCTAATTGGCTTAAATGAAAATAAGTGATAGAGAAATTCTCAGAAATTTAAATAAAACTACTCTGAATGAATTTCAAGTTCACATGATCTGAGAAATATTCAGCATTAAATTGATATCTAGTATTAAAGTTAGCTTAAGTTTGTTGTTTTAATTACTACAGACATGTATTTAGAGTTCAGTCTTAAGTAGGATATTTTTATTTTGCCTAGGTTTATGGAAAGACAGTAAGTTCCTATTATTTTTGCTGTAAATTTTCTCAGCAAGAAAAATAACATGATATGATAAAATTTTAAGTAAATAAAATGTAAATGAGATAATGTTTTTAGGTGAACTCTTTAGAGATGATTATATTTTAGGACTATCTACTTAAAAATAGTTTTTCCAGATTTTTGATAACGTGAAACTTTAGAGTTTTGCTAAATTAAGTAGAAAGATGAGCATTTATTGAATATTCAGGTCATTCCAAATAAGATAAAACACTGGAACAATAATCACTAAACAGGTCTATCTCCTTTGTCTCCTTATGAGAGAGCAACTAAAGATGTTTGGTTTTATTATACACATACCTTGTGCCACATTAAGGAAAGAAATTATGTTGTGAGAAAATGCATATTTCTAGAAGCTGTCATATATGTTCGTAAGTTTGCCAAACAGGAAATGCTGGTATGACAAACCATCAACAATTATTTACTTCTTGGTTTTTGCTAGAAATTAAGGTTTGTGAGGGTTAAAAATTGTAACATATAATTAAATCCACTAAAAATAGTAAGGGAAACATTTCAATATGCAAGAAAAGTAGGACATGTGTTTCAGTAAAATAAGGCATAAGGAATGGAAATGCACTTGTTAAAGGAAAAGAAAGTGATTTTTTAAAAAAGCTGGTTATTTATAAATGTGAAACAAAAAAGGGAGAAACTAATATGGATACAGAAAATTATAAAATTTGGTAGACAAGGAACCCTGAGGAAAAATGTTTTGTACATGGTCAGGACTGGCTAAGATTAGATTGAATTTAATTAAGTAAATGAATTTTGTTATTAAAAGTAAGCTGATCCAAGACTGGAGTTTGGTTTTCTCTCTCTATTAAGAGAACTAAGTTTTCTTGGACTATTGAGCTGTTTTTTTTATTACAGATTGTAAATTTCTTTACCTTTTAAGTGATTTTTTGTAACATTCTGTACTTGCTTTTCAAATATTTTATTGTCACTATGGTTAAGTGAATAGGTATTATTTCACAGTGACTTATGATCACATTTATCCAAATATTTTAAAGCCTTTTTGATATCTTTAGCATACGTCCCAAGGATTGAATTCAAATTGAAATTCTTGTGACCTCTAGCTAACTCTGGGATTCTTCAGAGGGCCCCTTGGAGCATTTCAGAAAAAACAAAAACAAAAACAAAAAAACCTGAACTAATTAGAAGTATTTTGAACATTAAATTACATGAAAAATATTATCACGGGGTCGTGATGAATCTTCTTTGGTTATCTTGTATGGTAAACGTCATAAATATTATGGAAATTATATGAAATTTGTAAAAATTAGATATGTCTTGGTATAATGTGATAGTCATCTTGAAATGTATGTTACAGCAATAGCTAATTTTTTTTGTCTAGTACGTTGTAATCAGATGTATCCTTTAGTCTTTTGTCATTCATAGACAGCTATTGTGTCACTGATGCTTTTACAAAAATGTTTTATCTTCAAGACATACAATAGAAAGGACTTTTTGACAAGTATAGATTTCTGATACCTTTCATATCATATGGCTGTAATTAAAATAATCTAATAGGTCTAAGGGGAACCCTGATGGCTTCATAAAACTGCTAAAAACTAAGATCAAGGATTAGTTACATATGGCCTAGTGAACTGATGAATATGATTATAGTTTTTGCCTGATACACTATGTTTTTTTGGATATAAGGAAACGTCATACCTTAAGTAAATTATGGTTTAGAACATCTTGGACCTTATACCTTTGTAAGTAGAATTGAAACATTTATCTATTCTAACCTAGTTCTCCCAGAATATGGAAACTCCTAGTGAGTATTCTTATTTTCATGGATATGGTTATTTGCATGAGTTTAGAAACAATCTCTCCTCATTATAACAGGACACAGTGGAAATATGGGTATATTATCATGGCTTTGACTGAAAATGTCATATTTAGAAATATACATAAAATAAAATATAACCAGATAATTTTAAAGAACTAAGGTGGACTCTTAGGAGGTATAAAATTTCTTGGAAAGACAACCTAGTACCTACTTACAGAGTTCCCAGAAGGATTTCCTGGTAACTAAGAAAGACCACTTCTTTGTAGGTACATGAACCTGTATATTTTGGATCCCAAGAAGAGAGGCAGTCACCCAAATCTATAGATATTGCAGGCAAAATCTGTAACTTTCTTGGCCTTGAGACCTCTTTTAAAAAATTCAACTTGAAATTCCTTATGAAAAGGCCTAGCAAAAACCCATTTTAAAAGAACCTATGTGATAAACTACACTTACATAAATAATTAGGCAAAATTTATTGAAACCAGGTTATATTGTAAGCAAATTGGTCTTCATCTGACTATATTTGGTAGAAATGATAATAATTTATGGAAAGAAATTATGTTTTAATAATATACTTTTGTGGATATTGAGTTTTCACATACACTGAGGTTTTGCATTTATTATTGTGTATAAGATGGTTCCTTGTTGTTATGATACATGATTGTAAGGTTCAACTGAATTATTAAAAGGATGTTCTCAGCTTGTTTCTGAAGCTGATCATAATAATCTAGCTTTGAAGATCAGATGCCTAATGGCTGGCTGCTGGGGTCCAGCCTCGGCTGATCCAGGGTATTCGAAGCGGGGACGGCGTCGGCGAGGATCAGGATACAATAGCTTCAATTAGATATTAATTAAAGATATAAAGAGTAATAGAATGAGGATAGCTCAGTAGGAAAATTCAGTGGAGAAAAGAGGCTGAGTAGCTTGGTTTACGTGGGAGACCAATAAAACTTCAAGACAAGAAGTTTGCACCACTTACGTAGGCCGCAGGCGTCCTTCCATTCTCCCGAAGGAGAGGAGACACTGAGGCCTCCCCGGCCGGATCTTAGAAGCCCAGGCATAATTAGCAAGCATGGCGGGTTCCGCGCTCCAGATGGAGACTTAGCCAGAATTTGAGAGAGAGAGCGACATGGGGAGACCAAGTTTCAGTGAACAAGGCCCGCACTTTATTTTCCAAAGTAGTTTTTATACCTTAAACTATGCATAGGGGATAATGGGGGAAGGGGTGGAGTCATGCAAGGACAGCAGTTCCTGGTTCTAATCGAAGCCAGGCTTTCAAACTTATCATATGCAAAAGTTCAGGTGATTTACATCATCTTCTGGCCAGGAGGCCTGTTAACATTTTAAGAAACTTATTTTTCTCTAAAGGTGATTATTCCAAAGTCAGGCACCAGCCTCCAAAAAAGCATTGGATAAAGCTGCATTCCTATAGGGCAAAGGTGAGGTGGGCTCAATCAAGAAAAGAATTAACTCAAGGGTCCAAGGTTAAAAACATTGAGGCTACTACTTACATTTCTATACACCCATTATATGGATCAATACACTGCCAAGGACATAGTAGGTAAGGAGTATGGAGACTTAGCAGCAAACATTGGCCCAATAAGTGAAAAACCCTTCACCAATACAATTTCTAATCAATCTTTTAACTACTCAAAAGAATCTGTGTTTAGACAGTTTAGAACATCTCCTGCCTCTCACAGTTGGGAGGCTCTGAACAATCACATGTGGCTGGAAAAACCTATTCAGGCAGGCTAGAGGATTTCCAAAGGAGTTTGTAGGTTGAAACATTGTCACACACATTATTAACTGGAGCTGTAAGCTAACTCTTTTTTCAGAGAGAGGTAGTGGGGGACAGCCCCCGTAAAGTCAGAGGTGTAGGTGAGAGCACAAAGCAGAAAGTAGGCAGACTCTGGTTTGGGGGTAGATGCTCGAGAATTTCCAGGGGGACTCCTGAGGCTCGATCCCGCCTTTGCGTGTGCTGAGCCTCCTTCCTCATGACCTTTGCCATGGGCAGAGCTCCTGCTCCCGGCAGTGATAGAATTCCAGTTGAGCTATTCCAGATCCTGAAAGATGATGCTGTGGAAAGTGCTGCACTCAATATGCAATATGCACTCAATATGCAATATGCCGGCTCCCAGCATCTGGCAACCAGGAAATTTTGCATATTGGAAAATAAATTACTTAAAGAAGTCTCCAACCTAGATGAAAGTATGTTCATGAGGTATTCTTAAGTAACTCATACACAGTGAAACTGAAGGTAATTTACTCTCCAATTCATATTCCCACTTACGAAGGGTTTTGGCATTGGTCTAGTCTCTTGCAAGGACTGTTGACCCCAAATGACATCAACACCAGGACGAAAAGATGACAGCAGTGGTAGGCAATTAACTCAAGAATCTAGACTGGACCTGTAAGAACCATGCTTCTAATTCAAGTAAACTGTTACCACATGTTTGTCTCTCAATCAAAATGAAAAGTTATTGTTTTACTTCTAATCATACTTTTGTCCACAGTGTTCAGGATGGAAAGAAAATTCTCTAGTGTAGTTGTCACAGAGTAAAATCACTCATGACATGTACCACCGCTTGCGCTACATCTACTACCAATGGATTAAATGCCTCACCTGAAAGACACAGGCTGGATGAATGTATTCAGAAACAAGACCCATGTATATGCTACAAGAGACACACTTTGGACTGAAGGATACATGTAGACTAAAAGAGGATGGAAAAAGATATTCCATGAAAATGGGAATCAAAAGAAAGCAGTAGTAGCAATATTCATATTAGGCAAAATAAACTTTAAAATAAAAACTGTTACAAGAGATAAGGAAGGATACTATATAATAATCAAGGGATCAATCCAAGAAGATATAATATTTGTCAATATTTATGCATACAACATAGAAGTACCCCAATACAAAAAAGCACCCCAATACAAATACAATTGTTTTATACCAACAACCATAAAAGGGGACTTTAACACCCCAATTACACCAATGGACAGATCATCTGAACAGTAAATCAATAAACACAAGCCTTAAATCACACATTAGATTAGATGGACCTAATTGATATTTTCAGGACATTCCATCCCCAAACAGCAGAATGCACTTTTTTCTCAAGTGCACATGGAGCATTCTCCAGGATAGATCAAATCTTGAGTCGCAAATCAAGCCTTTGTAAATTAATGAAAATTGAAATAATATTAAGAACCTTTTCTGACCACAACACTATAAGATTACATATCAACTACAGGAAAAAGAAATGTAAACCACAAAAACACATTCAGGCTAAACAAGACACCTCTAGATAACCAACAGGTCACTGAAGACAACAAAAAGAAAATAAAAAATAATTAGAAACAAAATAACAACAAAAACACAAAGACCCAAAACCTATGGGACACAGCAAAAGCTCTTCTAGAGGGAAGTTAATAGCAATACAAGCCTACCTTAAGAAAAGAGAAAAACATCAAACATACAGCCAAACGTTACACCTAAAGCAACTAGAAAAAGAAGAACAAAAAACTTCCAAAGTTAGTAGAAGAAAAGAAATCATAAAATCAGAGCAGAAATAAATGAAAAAGAAATGAAGGAAACAATAACAAAGATTAATAAATCTAAACGCTGGTTGAGAAGATAAACAAAATAGTCAAACTACTACTGAGATTCATTAATAAAAAAGGGAGAAGAGTCAAATCAGTAAATTTATAAATAAAAAAGGAGGAGCTACAACAGAAAATGGGGAAATACAAATGATCATAAGGGACTACTATGAGCAACTATATGCCCCCAAAATGGACAGTCTGGTAGAAATGGACAAGTTCTTAGAAAAGTATAACTTTCCAAAACTGAAACAGGAAGAAGCAGAAAGGATGAACAACCCAATTACAAGGACTGAAATCAGAAATGTAATAAATAATCTTTTGACAAACAAAAGCACAGGTCAGATGAAGTCATAGGGGAATTCTAACAAAAGTTTAGAGAACAAATAACACATAACAATATGGACATCACCAGATGGTCAATGTGATCATTGATGGTCAGTGTGGTCAAAATCAGATTGATTATATTCTTTGCAGCCAAAGATGGAGAAGCTCTTTAAAGTCAGCAAAACAAGACCTGGAGCTGACTGTGGCTCAGATCATGAGCTCCTTACTGCAAAATTCAGTCTTAAATTGAAGACAGCAGGGAAAGCCACTCAATCATTCAAATATGATATAAATCAAATCCCTTATGATTACACAGTGGAGGTGACAAATAGATTCAAGGATTAGATAGATACCTGAAAACTATGGACAGAGGTTTGTAACACAGTACAGGAGGTGGTGACAAAAACCATCCCCAAGATAAAGAAATGCAAGAAGGCAAAATGGTTGTCTGAGGAGGCCTTACAAATAGCTGAGCAAAGGATGAGCCATGAAAGGCAAAGGAGCAACAGAAAGATATACCAAACTGAATGTAGAGTTCCAGAGAAATTAAAAAGGATTTCTTAAGTAAACAATGCAAAGAAATAGAGGAAAACAATAGAATGGGAAAGACTAGAGAACTTTTCAAGAATATTGGAAATATCAAGAGAATATTTCATGCAAAGTAGACATCATAAAGGACAGAAATGGTAAAGTCTGAAAAAAGCAGAAAAGATTGAGAAGAGGTGACAAGAATACACTGAAGAACTACTTAAAAAAGGTCTTAATGACCCAGATGACCATGATGGTGTGGTTACTCACCTAGAGCCAGACAACCTGAAAGGTGAAGTCAAGTGGTCCTTAGGAAACGTAACTATGAACAAAGCTAGTGGAGGTGATAGAATTACAGGTGAGCTATTTAAAATCCTAAACAATGATGCTGTTAAAGTGCTACACTCAATATGTCAGGAAATTTGGAAAGTTCAGCATATCCACAGGACTGGAAAAGGTTCCATTCCAATTACAAAGAAGGGCAATGCAAAAAAATGTTCAAACTACAACACAATTGCACTCATTTCATATGATAGCAAGGTAATGCTCAAAATCCTTCAAGCTAGGTTTCAGCAGTACGTGAATCAAGAAATTCCAGATGGACAAACTGGATTTAGAAAAGGCAGAGGACCAAGAGATCAAACTGCCAACATCCATTGGATCATTAAAATGTGAAAAAAATTCTAGAAAAATATCTACTTCTGCCTCATTGACTACATTAAAGCCTCTGGAAGTGAAGATCACAGCAAACTGTGGGAAATTCTGAAAGAGATGGGAATATCAGACCACCTTATCTGCCTAATTAAAAACCTGTACATGGATTAAGAAGCAACAGTTAGAATCAGACATGGAACAAAAGATTGATTCCAAGTGGGAATCCTTTCAAGGATTTCAGTATGTTAAGGCTGCATATTGTCACCCTGCTTATTTAACTTATATGCAAAGTACATCCTGTAAAATCCAGTCTGGAAGAATCACAAGCTGGGTACAAGATTATTGTGAGAAATAACCACCTCAGATATGCAGATGACACCTCTCCAATGGAGGAAAGTGAAGAGAAACTAAAGCACTTCTTGATGAGAGTGAGGAAGGAGACAGAAAAAAACTGGCTTAAAATTCAACATTTAAAACACTAAGATTACAGCATCCAGTCCCATCACTTCAGGGCAATAGATCAGGGAAAAGTGGAGTCAGTGGCAGATTTTATTTTCTTGGGTTCCAAAATTACTGTGGATGGAAACTGCAGCCATGAAATTAAAAGATGTTTGCCCCTTGGAAGAAAAGCTATGACAAAACTAGACAAGCATATTAAAAAGCATAGACATCATTTGCTGACAAATGTCGTCTAGTCAAAGCTATGGTTTTTCCAATAGTCATATATGGCTATGAGAGTTGGACCATAAAGAAGACTGAGTATTGGAGAAGTGATACTTTTGAGTTGAGATTCTGGAGAAGACTCTTGAGAGTCCCTTGAACTGCAAGGAGATCCAACCAGTCAATCCTAAAGGAAATCAGTCCTGAATATTCATTGGAAGGACTGATGCTGAAGCTCCAATATTTTGGCCACCTCATGGGAAGAACTGACTCATTGGAAAAGACCCTGATGCTGGGAAAGATTGAAAGCAGGAGGAGAAGGGGATGAGAGAGGATAGGATGGTTGGGTTCCATCATATACTCAGTGGACATGAGTTTGAGCCAACTTTGGGAGATAGTGAAGGACAGGGAAGCCCTGTGTGTTGTAGTCCATGGAATTGCAAAGAGATGGATATGACTTAGCAACTTAATAACAATTATAACAACATCTATCTTGCTCAAACTCTTCCAGAAAATTGCAGAGGGAGGAAAGTTCCCAAATTCATTCTACAATTCCAACATCACCCTCATATCAAAACCAGAAAAATGTATCACAAAAAAGAAAACTACAGGCCAATATCATTGATGAACATAGATGCAAAAGTCCTCAGCAAAAAATTTCATCAAATGGAATCCAACAACACATTAATAGTATCATACACCATGATCAAGAGGGATTTATCCCAGGAATGCAAAGATTCTTCAGTATACACAAATCAATATGATACTCCATGTCAACAAACTGAAAAATGAAAACCTATGATGCAGAGAAAACTTTTGATAAAATTCAGCATCCATTTATGATTTTTAAAAACCCTCCAGAAAATAAGCATAGAAGGAACCTACCTCAACATAATAAAGGCCACATACAACAAAACTACAGCAAACATTATTCTCAATTATAAAAAACTGTAAGCATTTCCTCTAGATCAGGAACAAGACAAGTGTCTCCACTCACCAGTATTATTTAATATAGTTTTGGAAGTCCTAGCCATGGAAGTCACAGAAGAAAAAAAAAAAAAAGGTGAAATCACCTTTTTGGAGCCTAAGAAAATAAAGTCTGTCACTGTTTCCATTGTTTCCCCATCTATTTGCCATGAAGTGATGGGAACTGATGCCATGATCTTAGTTTTTTTGAATGTTGAGTTTTAATCCTGTTCTTTCACTTTCCAATCTATATTTCACACCCTGCCCCCCCACCTAGATTTCATGAGGACAAGGGTATGACATGAGATGGTTGGATGGCATCACAGACTTGATGGACATGAGTTTGAGCAAGCTTGAGAGCTGGTGATGGGAAAGGAAGCCTAGCTTGCTGCAGTTCCTGGTGTCTCAAAGAGTCAGACATGACTGAGTGACTGAACTGAACTGAACTGGATTAGAAATGAAGTAAAACTCTCCCTGTTTACAGATGATATATTACTATACATAGAAAACCCTGAAGATTCCTCCAAAACTACTAGAGCTAATCAATGAATTTAATAAAGATGCAGGATATAAAATTAATACACAGAAATTCCTTGCATTCCTATACACTAACAATGAAAAATCAGAAAGGGAAGTTAAGGAAACAATCCCATTTACCACTGCAGTAAAAATGATAAAATACCTAGGAATACACCTACATAAAGGGACAAAAGATCTGCATGCTGAAAACTATAAGACACTGATGAAAGAAATCAAAGATGATAAAAATAGATGGAGACATATACATGTTCTTGGATTTGGAGAATCAATATTGTGAAAATAAGCATATTACCCAAAGTAATCTACAGATTCAGTGCAATCCCTATCAAACTATGCAGGTCAGGAAGCAACAGCTAGAACTGGACATGGAACAACAGACTGGTTCCAAATAGGAAAAGGAGTACATCAAGGCTGTATATTGTCACCCTGCTTATTTAACTTCTATGCAGAGTACATCATGAGAAATTCTGGGCTGGAAGAAGCACAAGCTGGAATCAAGATTGCCGGGAGAAATATCAATAACCTCAGATATGCAGATGACACCACCCTTATGGCAGAAAGTGAAGACTAACTAAAAAGCCTCTTGATGAAAGTGAAAGAGGAGAGTGAAAAAGTTGGCTTAAAGCTCAACATTCCGAAAACGAAGATCATGGCATCTGGTCCCATCACTTCATGGGAAATAGATGGGGAAACAGTGGAAACAGTGTCAGACTTTATTTTTGGGGGCTCCAAAATCACTGCAGATGGTGACTGCAGCTATGAAATTAAAAGATGCTTACTCCTTGGAAGGAAAGTTATGACCAACCTAGATAGCATATTCAAAAGCAGAGACATTACTTTGCCAACAAAGCTTCGTCTAGTCAAGGCTATGGTTTTTCCTGTGGTCATGTATGGATGTGAGAGTTGGACTGTGAAGAAGGCTGAGCGCCAAAGAATTGATGCTTTTGGACTGTGGTGTTGGAGAAGACTCTTGAGAGTCTCTTGGACTGCAAGGAGATCCAACCAGTCCATTCTGAAGGAGATCAGCCCTGGAATTTCTTTGGAAGGAATAATGCTAAAGCTGAAACTCCAGTACTTTGGCCACCTCATGTGAAGAGTTGACTCATTGGAAAAGACTCTGATGCTGGGAGGATTGGGGGCAGGAGGAGAAGGGGATGACAGAGGATGAGATGGCTGGATGGCATCACTGACTCGATGGACGTGAGTCTGAGTGAACTCCAGGTGTTGGTGATGGACAGGGAGGCCTGGTGTGCTGCAATTCATGGGGTCGCAAAGAGTCGGACACGACTGAGTGACTGAACTGAACTAAGGCCAAAATTTTTTACAATTTCTTTGGAAACACAAAAAAACCAGAATAGCCAAAGTAATTTTGAGAATGGAAAAAGGAGCTAGAGAAATCCACTTTCCTGACTTCAGACTATACTACAAAGCCACAGTCCTCAAAACAGTATGGTACCAGTATAAAAACAGAAATATAGACCAATGGGGCAAGATAGGAAGCCCAAAGATAAACCCACATACTTATGAGTACCTTATCTTTGACAAAGGAGGCAAGAATAATATACAATGGAGAAAAGACAGAGTCTTCAACATGGGGTGCTGAGAAAATTGGGCTGCTGCTGCTGCTAAGTTGCTTCAGTCGTGTCCAACTCTGTGCGATCCCACAGATGGCAGCCCACCAGGCTCCCCCATCCCTGGGATTCTCCAGGCATGAACACTGAAGTGGGTAGCCATTTCCTTCTCCAATGCATGAAAGTGAAAAGTGAAAGTGAAGTCACTCAGTCATGTCCGACTGTTAGCAACTCCATGGACTGCAGCCTACCAGGCTCCTCCATCTATGGGATTTTCCAGGCAACATTACTGGAGTGGGTTGCCATTGAAAACCACGAAACTAGAACATTTCTTAACACCACACACAAAAATAAACTCAAAATGTATTAAAGACCTCAATGTAAGTTCAGAAACTATAAACCTCTTTGCAGAAAACATAATCAGTACACTCTTTGACATACATCACAGCAAGATTCTCTTTGACCCTTCTCCTAGAGTAATGGAAATAAAAACAAAAATAAACCAATGGGACTTAATTAAACTTAATTGCACAGTAAAGGAAACAATGAACAAGATTAAAAAGAACCCTCAGAATGGGAGAAAAGAAAATAATAGTAAATAAAACAACTGACCAAGGATTATTCTCCTAAGTATATAAGCAGCTCATGCAGCTCAATAACAGAAAAACAAACAGCACATTCAAAAAGTGAGCAGAAGACTTAAACAGAAATTACTACAAAGATGACAAACAGATGGATAATAAACATGAAAAGACGCTCGGCATCATTCATTATTTGTTGTTGTTCAGTCACTCAGTTGTGTCTGACTCTGTGCTTTCCTGTCCTTCACCATCTCCCGGAGCTCGCTCAAACTCATGTCCATTGAGTTGCTGATGCCACCCAGCCATCTCATCCTCTGTAGTCCCCTTTTCCTCCTGCCTTCAATCTTTCCCAGCATCAGAGTCTTTTCCAAGAAGTCAGTTCTTCGAATCAAGTGGCCAAAGTATTGGAGTTTCAACTTCAGCATCAGTCCTTCCAATGAATATTCAGGACTGATTTCCTTTAGGATTGACTGGTTGGATCTCCTTGCAGTCCAAGAGAGTCTCAAGAGTCTTCTTCAACACCACAGTTCAAAAGCACCAATTCTTCAGTGCTCAGCTTTCTTTATGGTCCAACTCTCACATCCATACATGACTACTGGAAAAACCATAGCTTTGACTAGACGAACATTTGTCAGCATAGTAATGTTTCTGCTTTTTAAAATGCTGTCTAGGTTTGTCATAGCTTTTCTTCCAAGGAGCAAGTGTCTTTTAATTACATGGCTGCAGTCACTATCTGCAGTGATTTGGGCAAGCAAACCAAAGCTTAGTTTGCTACCAACTGGATCTATTAATCAGCCTGCTTTTTTGAATTTGCCTTTCAAAGCAGATTTTAAGTAAAAATATTTTTTAAAGTAGTGCCCCTGCCCTGAAAGGCTAAAGTGGGAGCCCCAAATAGACATTATTGAATAGATTAGCAGCAAAGTGCCAGTGACATTTTATAATCAGAGCTTGCCAGTGTTCTTGAAATTCAAAGTGGGAGAAGAGGGAAGGATTAGAAAACTCTAATTTAGCAACACGCCTTTGCCCATCTCTAATAAGCTGCTTCCTTTCTTGCCTGGGAGTTTCCTAGGAAATAAGCTGCCTGTGACATAGTTAGGGCAACTTCAGTGGCTTTATTTTTTTGTCTCCTGATTCAATGAACAGGCAGTACACAAACCTATGAAGCTAGTCAATAATTTAATTTTGTTATCTAGCCTGGGAAGTTTACCCCTTGAAACTAAACTAAATCCTTTAAAATGATCATATCATTAATCAGCTACAGACACTGCAGAACAACCAAATGTATGGCCATGGGAAAATCAGGCTTAGAGAAAATTCAGGGCTAAAGCAGGAAGAGTACTTCTTGCTTCAATTTTTACAGGTGAGTTACCAGGGAGGTGATTTAATAGTGTCTTCTTGCTCAGCTGTTGGAGGATATATTTTTATTATTCTTTCTCTGAACCAAAGAGCTTCCATGGTGACTCAGACAGTAAAGAATCCACCCACAATGCAAGAGACCTGGGTCCCATCCCTGGGTTGGGACGGTCCCCTGGAGAAGGGAATGGCTACCCACTCCAGTATTCTTGCCTGGAGAATTCTTTGGCCAGTGGAGTCTGGCAGGCTATAGTCCATGGGGTTGCAAAGATATATTTTTACTATTCTTTCTTTCAACAAGTTACCACTGGGTTTAAAAGTCCAGTATCACATATTATATATAATAATACCTTTTGTGAATGGATGGGAAAATGATGCTACCCAAAGTGGAGAGAGCCATCCAGAAGGACTTTGTATTTTGGGTCACTATTTAATCATTTTCTAAAATTAAGCAAGATGATTAAACCTAGATACGATTAATCATTCAGTCCATACAAAGACATAAAGTAAGGTTCCCATATGAGCGGATATTAAAAGATATATTTTCACCAAATCACTCTGGGGAATTTACTCAGAGGGAATGGGCTGGAGTCCCACATCTGCCTTTTACTGGTAGTAGGAACTGCTCTGTTTCTTAATCCTTGTTGGGTTTAGACTTCCCATATGCAGACAGAGATAATGATACCAGGCCTGCCTCCTCACAACTTTCTGTGAGCAACTCCTAAGAAAATAAATTTAAAAATCTTCTGGAAAGCACTGGGATACCACTGAATATAAGACAGTAGTACTAATAATTTTATACTTTTTGCCTTAAAACTTGACAGCTAAAAGTGTGTTAATTCTGTGTCAGATAAACTGTTTTCCTTTGCAGCATAAGCTGCTTAGTTAGTTCAGCTGAAACTGAACATAGATGTTTGTAAGAAATTGATTCTCTAATCCAAATGTCTTTCATCATTTATCAGTTGATTTCATAAGCTTCACAGAGTTGGGAAATATTTAATAATAAAATTCTGATATTGGTAGGGGTTGAGTTCCTTGGTTATATCATATTTTAGTTTGAAAAATCTTGATTATTTGCATATGATTTTTTTTATAGACAACTTTCTGGCTCAGAGGAAATTACAAACTTATTTTCTGTTTTCTACCCAAATTCTGGTCCTATTTTGGTTTGACTGCAGCAGTTTGAACTTGTGAAGCTATAGTTTACATTATATGGTGAGAAAGCAATCAGCCTTGTGTTATCTGCTCTGTCCAGTTCTAACAAATGTGTAGTGTTGCATCAAGCTTCTCTGTAATTTAGGTTTCCTGTGACTAACCAAAACCATTACTGTAGCTAATTTTAAAACATTTCTCTTAATTAGCTTTTTATAGCTCCCTCCTACATTTGTTACTAAGAAAAAATTTAGGCGAATATCATAACAGCGGCTTCCCAGGTGGCACTAGTGGTAAAGAACTTGCCTGCCAATACAGGAGATGTAAGAGAGGCTGGTTCAATCCTTGGATCAGGAATATCCTCTGAAGGAGGAAATAGAAATCCACTCCAGTATTCTTGCCTGGAGAATCCCATGAACAAAGGAGCCTGAGGAGCTATAGTCTATAGGATTGCAAAGAATTGGACACAGCTGAAGTCACTTTCACTTTTCACTTTTATGCATTGGTGAAGGAAATGGTAACCCACTCCAGTGTTCTTGCCTGGAGAATCCCAGGGACAGGGGAGCCTGGTGGGCTGCCTTCTATGGGGTCGCACAGAGTCGGACACGACTGAAGCGACTTAGCAGCAGCAGCAGCAGCAGAAGTGACTTAACACACATCATAACATCTTAAGTCATGAGTTATGTAACTCATTTGAAGTCCTTGAATTTCAAAGGAAACTTCAGAGTAAATCCATAGGTACAATCCTCCCTGAAGCTTATCAGGCTAAAAAAGTGAAAACCACTTTCTCAGCTTTTGGGCTTTGCATTTCATTTCCAAAGTCTATATACACTGTTGGTATGAGACTCGCTGTAGCCAATCATAGAGGAAAGAAGAGACTTCTATTCAGCCCCTTTACTGACTAAATGAGAAGATGGAGCTCTGAAGAGACAAACTGGCTTGCTTAAAGTTACACAGCTGGCCCTGAGTACAGAGCTGGAGTCAGGATGCAGGTCTTCAGTACAGAGAAATGCCTTTTCCACTACTCTACTACTTCATGGAGCCTATCTAAATTCTTCACTGCTTCATGTGCCTTTCTATTGGAGAAGGCAATGACACCCCACTCCAGCACCCTTGCCTGGAAAACCCCGTGGATGGAGGAGCCTGGTGGGCCACAGTCAATGGGGTCGCTAAGAGTCGGACAAGACTCAGTGACTTCACTTTCACTTTTCGCTTTCATGCATTGGAGACAAAATGGCAACCCACTCCAGTGTTCTTGCCTGGAGAATCCCAGGGACGGGGGAGCCTGGTGGGCTGCCGTCCATGGGGTCGCACAGAGTCGGACACGACTGAAGCGACTTAGCAGCAAGAAAGCTCAGAAATGCAGGAATTTTGCCTGTTTGAATACTTTATTTCCTGACAAAATCTACTTGACTACTATGGAAATGTTGATCAGTGGAGATGCAACTGAATTTTACAGCTTCCTGCTGTAAAATATAGGCTTTCTTGAAGTACAAACACAAATGGGAAAAGATAATCAAAACTTTTTAATTGTTATCAGATCAAATTATAGGAAAAGAAACTTTCCCACCTCAATGACCAACTATTCAGAGAAGCATCAACTTGAAAATACATTTTTTGATATATTAAAAGCAAATTAATTCTTCCTGCTTCTCAGAACTGATTTCTTTAACCTCTGTAAGTGCATCTAATTGACTTTGAGTAGAATAAATAATCTGATGATATATTTAATAATAAGGAGAATTACCCATGTCCTCACTTAGTACTCAAATTCTTGCTTAGTACTAATGAGATTTTTGGTTAACAAGCATGTTTTACCATTCTAGTTAATATATTCACATTTATGAGAGCAAAATTGTCAGTATTAGACTATGATGAATAATTCCTGAGCACTGAAATCTTTAACAGTCATCAGCTTTTTATTTACCATTAAGTTATGGATCAGACCCACAGAAATTTGGGCATAAGAATTTTTCTAAACATACTGAAGGATTATTTGGAAGATTATTTTTTCTTCTACTTCTCTAGAAAGCATATATTAATAATGTGGGGATGTTTTTCTTGTTTAAAGATTAAGAAATTACTTGAAGTTAATTTTCAATAAATTTGAAATCACAGAATAATCTCATGTGAGGAAACCATCATAGTGCAGTGGAAAGAGTGATGAATTTAGAATAAAAGCAGCTGATTCAACCTCTCATTGATTGAGAGATCAAGGGAAAGTTGTTTAAGGTTCTCATTTGTTCAAATTGAGGTAAAAATTCTTATCATTCAGAGTTGTTCAGACAATTGCATGAGAAGATTTTTTTTGAAAAGAAATAATAGGACCTAGTGCATAGGGAATCCATAAATGAAAAATTATTCAATATAAAAAACTTAATTCAATGTAAGATAAAGTAAGGAAGGAGAAGTCATTAAAATAAAGTAGGTAGTGATGACAAGCTTTCAAGTTTATTTTTTATTCCTCAGAATATTTCAACATTTTGTTTTACTGAAGTTCTATTAATGTTAGAACTTATAATGGGATTAGTTTTCAATAGCCAAACTACTGTCTATTAAATTTTGTCTTTATTTAATGTCCTGGCCTGTAAGAGTGCTATGAATGCACACTCAAGCAGATCAAAAGGACAATGTTGAGAGCTGGAGTAAAAAATGAGGCCATTTAAAATGTCATGTTCAGTTATACATGATTAGTAACAATTATCAAATGTCTAAAATCTTTCTTCAAAACAAAACTAAAATACTTATTTAGAAATAAAATGCCAAAAAAAACTTCTGTGACAGTGTCCAAGCTTTCTCTGCTCACCGCATAACAGGCCAATGAATCCAAGAGACAAGATGTTGAGGCAAGGAAGAAACTTTAATCAGGGAGCCAGCAAACCGAGAAGATGGCAGACTGCTGCTGCTGCTGCTGCTGCTAAGTCGCTTCATTGTGTCTGACTCTGTGTGACCCCATAAATGGCAGCCCACCAGGCTCCCCTGTCCCTGGGATTCAGACTAGCACCTCAAAATAAGCATGTTATTGGGGTATGGATGCCAGGTTCTTTTATAGATCAGAGAGAAAGAAGCAATGGGGAACTAAAGTCAAAAGACAGACTAGAGAGGGAGATGCAGTGGGGAAGTAAAGTGAAAGGGTCTTCAATCTTATAAAACACCTCCAAGGGAATGTCCAGCTTTCAGAAGGGGTGTGTTCATCTCTTCTATTCACAGGAGGGCAGGGACAAACTATCTCTGAGCTGAGCAAAGGCACTTTAGTTTACAGTCAAGCACAGGGCAGAGTTCTCCAGGCAAGCTATTGAGTATGATTATAATAATAAAAACAAGTCAAAGAAACAGTTTCAAACATGGAGTCAGAATTGGCTTCCACCCTGCAACAATTTCCCACTGTCAAAGCCCATTCCACAATCTTGTGGGAAAAGGGAGTGACAACCTTTCTGCTTAGTCAGATGGATCTTTCTGGGACTGTCCACCATCTTTACCAGTGTTTCAAGCATTGAGATTTGTCTTCTTTTTGATCCTCTTTTGGAAAGTGTCTATTTTACACCTGTAGATTTAGAAACACTGAACTTCAAATCCATGAGACAAGATCTCAAGAAATTCAGTGCTTTTCTACAAATGGGAAAAGGCAAGAGTCAGGGTTCACTAAAATTATTTCCTTGGTATGTATCTCAGCCATCTGGGGCCTGTAATCCTGCATTCTGAGTTTTCTCAGGGTTCACCATAGGGAGTGGCTGGAGTGGCTGCAGTCCAATGACTGCCAGGTGGCAGGTATTCCCCTTCCTCGGGGTTCACTGGCTCATGCTGAAGGGCTGCAATAGCTGATTCCATTACTGAAGTCTTCCCCTTTTGGTCATGAATACCATTATCTGGGAGACATTTCATGATCAACTTTTATCAGCAGTGCTGGGAGGCTCATCCCAGTTCAGTCAAACATTCTTGATATGGCACTCCAAGTGCTATGTTTTGGACCAGGTCCCATCGATAATTCTCTGGATTCTAACTACAACCCAGGAGACATTTTCCTTTGTTGCTTCTTTCATACTTAGAATTGTTAGGTAGTTAGAATAGGAAAAAGGAGTCCAGAATGGTGGAGGCTAAAAGACAAGGAATGGAAAAGCCTATGCAAATAGAACAAAGGAAGGTCCGAGGATGGGAGTGAGGACCTCAAGTAGAACAAACAGCACTCCTGGCAATTTACATAGGGCAACCCCAGGGAGAGGAAAAAAGATGTATAAAAAGAGGAGTCAAAGGGCCCGGGGTCTCTCTCTCTTTTCTTTGAGTCTTTTGGTCAGCATGCCCTCACACCTCAAGGATGTATTTTCCTTTATTTTCTAAATAAATCTGAGCTGTAACACAGAGCTGTAACACTGATCTGTCCGAGAGCTGTGACACAGTCTGTCCGAGGGCTGTAATGCTGGTCTGCTGCTTCAAATTTTTGTTGTGATGAGACAGAACTGAGGAAATTACACACTCCTCTGACAGAATCATACTACTGCAATTTTTTATGTTACAAATGTGATTTTCTCAAAACATTTAGACATAGAAATTTTGGTGGAGTCCTAATTATACATTAGTTATTTCAAGAGACCAAAATCTTATTTATAAATTAAACAGGATAGAAGTAATGCAGACAATGCCAGAGTGCAGCATGGAGACACAAAGCACAATTTGAAAACAAAGAACAAATTTAAACAATAATCACTATAACAAGTGTAATCCAGTTGAGGCTTACTTTAGTCTTAGTCAATCCTGACTGATAGTGTACAAAATCCTTTTTGTGGTCCATTTTTCACAAATCTTTCAGCACAACTTATTTCAGCACAATTTTAACTATCAAGTTGTAGAATATCTGGAGAAGTTCCTTTACATTGAATTGGCACACCACCTACTTGTGGGTGCATCATTTAGCTTGCTGATGTGTTACAAAGGGCATGTACTGAGGCTTAAGTTTCAGTTGAAGTCGACTACTCCACTATCATGGCTCACATAGCCATCATTTTGATATGGAACTGCTGTAACTGCTTTCTTAGCCTTCCTGTAAATCTTCTTGATAGAGAAGCCCTTTCTTGATATCCTGACAGTACAAAATAATCTACAAATAACAAAAAACTTAAATTCATGGTTAAACATCTGATAAATTGATAAAGACATTTAGACAATACTTATTCTTTAATCAAAGTAACAAGAGATCTCAAAAGCAAATATAAATCACTTTAAAAAAGAAAATTTTTCTCTGAACAAAGAGAAAAAGCCAAATCCAAGTCTTAGGAAATCCTGATCTTGCATAACTCTTTTCAGTATTTCTTTTTCTTCACAACTTTTTCTACTGAAAAGACGTCTTAGTTTCCCTAAAGTTTTTTTCCATAATGAATTATATATCTTGCTGACATATTTGTAACAGATGTAATACCTTATTTATGTTAAACTTAGGCACAATGGAAGTACTATACGTAATATTATATTAAATATGTTGATGACTCAAGCTATGTCTATATTATTATAATTAGATCAGAAAACTTAAACATTAATACCAGGTAGTAATTTAATATTAAATATTTCCCAGTTCACATGAACCTGAAACTCATTTAACTTAATTTTTCTTATATTTAGAATTGTTTGGTTTGTAAGTGCTTATTGTTATTTAAGCCAGTTAAGTAGAGCTCTTTTTACAAGTCAACTGGGGAAATTTTATTCAAATATATCTATATGTAGATACGGAAATATGTACACACACACACACACACAAACAGTGAAGCCTCAGTTCTTACTTCAAGATTTCATTTCTGACTCAGGTGCAGCAAAGTAAAACCCATCTGTTTACAAAAGAGGTTGGATTAATGGAGTTCTCACAGGTGAAACAAGTCAGGCTCACTTGGCTAAATACTCTATTTGCAAAAAAAGCAATTTCTCATTATCTTGGACAAGCCAACTTCTAAATTACTTTACTCCCCTCTAAAATTTGCATCTCAAAAAGACAGCAGAGATAAGGTTCCAAGGAAGACCAGAGAGGGTAGTTTCATCTCAAAGATACAGGCAAGTTCTTTCTAGGATGACTCTTTTCCCCCTTTGTTTAGCATTTATGAGCTTCATAAGATGAACAGAGAAGGTTTGGGGAGTGGTGAAAGGGTTTTTGGAACTACCCTTCTGGTCCTGAAAAGACTACAATGGTAAACCAAGGGCAGTTTTGTTTTTTCCTCTTTTCCCAAAAGAATTGAGTGGCTTTCCCAAGAAAGACTGATACATCTATCCATCCATGTTGGAAAGCTTTACATCTCATCCTCTAGCCTAATGGAGAAGGCCTCTCCAGAAGGCCTAGGGGAAACACTCAGGCTTCCACAGGAAAGAGGCAAAATTAACAGGAAAGATAGGGAAGACTGAGGAATCCATCCTGTGATCCACTGGCCTGGTCCTCAGAAAGGAGTCAAAAGGAGAGACCCTCACCCATTTGGGTGGCAGCTACTGGGGCCCAGTGAGCATTGGGGCCTTTGGCACATGCCAGAGGGTAATCCTGGCCAGAGTTCCTCAGTTGCTTCCATAGCCACTGGCCTGTTTGCAGAGGGTGTGAAGAGAAAGAAATGAGGAGAAAACCATAGAGAACACCTTAGAAGAAGCAGTACCACATGTCTGCACATCACCAAAGTGATCAGAATAAACCAAAACCTAACCAGCTGGAAAGTCACATTAACATGGCTTCCCAGTCCCGTTAGACTGTTGACTTTTCTCAAAAGCACCTTATAAAGGAAGTTTCCCTTCACAGGGCAAATACCCACTGTTGAAGCCATAGCCCGCCAGATGGGAGCCTAAGATCAGATCGTACAAGGTCAAAAAGGCCACCATGGGATGTTGACATCAAACTGTTCAGGGCAAAAAGTTATTTGAGCATTTAATTTACAAAGTAGAGTAGTATCTATTAGAGAGACAGTCAACTCGTTCCCCACTGTTAAATTACCTCGGGCTCCTGTAGGGAAAATTAGAATTGGATGCTGCAAGTGCAAGGGAGCCCCCCGGGCATGTTTATTATCAGTGCTTTGTAATGTGCTCCATGAGTGCCAGATTGTTTAATTGTGAGCCATTCAGGGGCCATTGTTCTGTGATCTATGCTATGCTAAGTCACTTCAGTCGTGTCCGACTCTGGCAGCCCACCAGGCTCCCCCGTCCCTGGGATTCTCCAGGTAAGAACACTGGAGTGGGCTGCCATTTCCTTCTCCAATGCATGAAAGTGAAAAGTGAAAGTGAAGTTGCTCAGTCGTATCGGACTCTTAGCGACCCCATGGATTGCAGCCTACCAGGCTCCTCCATCCATGGGATTTTCCAAGCAACAGTACTGGAGTGGGGTGCCATTGCCTTCTCTTCTGATCTAACATGTCTAATGTGCACACCAAAGATCTTTCCTTCAGAATATATAAAATATTTCCCATTTTTATAAACTGTCTAACACCAAACACAAAAGACACAGACAAATATCAAGAAAAATGGCACAAATAGATTCTAGCATCAATGTATCCAGATGAAGTGATCCCCAGATAGGGTTACCCTATGAAACAAATGAATTAATTCCAACTAAGCTACCCACCCCCACAAGGACTAGCTCCCAATTAACCTGTTCCTACTGGACCAGTTCCCAAATCAGGTAAATAAATACCCTACAAATGAGCTAATTCCTAGAGTGGGCTTGCCCCACGAAGACTAGTTCCCCATGAATCGGTACAGGGTAGAGCTCAACAACACCTCCCCTCTGGAAATGGATACCCAACCAAATTGACTAATCCTGTACAGGAAAAGCCCAGACTGAGGGGAAAAAATGTTCCTGGAGTGCACACCAGAATGACTTACCCTCCAAAATTAAACCTGTTGGCTCTTAACACAAAGGGACACACAAAACAAGTGAACTGGCTGAATCAGCTATTGAATTGGTTAGATTTACCCAACAAACAAAATTGAGTCCATCAGCTGTAGAAGTTTGTTGGTTCCTTGCCTCAATGGCCAACCATTGGGGGCAGCAGGTGCCATTTCAGGGAATCTTGAAGGAATGAACCTCAGGACAACAAATGGTCCTGGCAACTGCTACGGTCTTCCCTGATTGGGGCCAGCTAGCCACATGTAGCAAGGCTCCTGTTACCAAACTGTTACCAAGTCCAAGCTCTCTCTGCTCACTGCATGATAGGCCAAGGAATCCAAGAGTGTTGAGGCAAGGAAGAGACTTTAATTGGGGAGCTAGCAGGCCAAGAAGATGGCAGGCTAATGCCTCAGAATAACCATCTTATTGGGCCTGGATGCCAGGATGTTTTATAGATCAGAGAGAAAGAAGCAATACAGAACTAAAGTGAAAGGGCTGAATAGAAAGGGATATGCAGTGGGAAAGTAAAGTGAAAGGGTCATCAGTATTGTAAAACATCTCCAAGGGAATGTCCAGCCTTTAGAAGGGGTGTGTTCATCTCTTTTATTCACAGGTGGACAGGGACAAACTCTCTCTCTGAGCTGAGCAAAGACAGTTTTGTGCCTTTTGCAGTCAAGCAGAGATGCAGGGTCCTCCAGCAAGCCATTGAGAATGACTACAATAATAAAAGCAAGTCAAAGAAACAGTTTCCAACATGGAGTCAGAATTGGCTTCCTCACAGCAACACTTCTTTAAAAAATATAAAAATTAAACTCAGAAAATTAAGAAAAATTGAAAAGAAAATTAAGCTCAGAAAAAAATAATACAACATTGATACAACTCAGCTGACATCAAAAGCTAATCTGCCATTATCAAGTGTGACTGCCTTGGCAGAGTCTTCCTTTGCAACAAAAACATGTGGCATGCAGTGAACCAGGTAGCTTGTTGCATATGTTCCAGCAATAGAATTTGTAATGGCCTCTTTCCTTAATATCAATTCTAAACATGTATGCCTAAATGCTACACCTCCAATACAAATTTACCTTTTATTATTTCCAGCCTAAATTCTCTATTTCTGTCTTTAGGCATGAATGTTACTCATTTCTGCCTGTTTCTCTTTGTACATTTCTGTTAGTTACCTATCTACCTAGGAAAAGCTATATTTTCCAGTGCTTCTGTGAGATTTTTCAGCTTACTCCAGGCTTTTCTAATCTTCTCTTTTAGCTCAGTTCTACTATGGCACATTTTATCTGTTCCAGACATTTTGGTACATGATTATCTTCTGACCAAAGAATTTCATATTTGTATATACACATATACATATATATACTTAATAGCAGACACATTAAAGGCAAGAATAAATATCATATATTTTATCAATACTCACTAAATTATTTTTTATTGAACTGAATAAACACTTGTATCTCAAGAATTTGGATATTCCTTATTGCATTTCTACCTCTTATTTACTTCCCAAAGTTCTAATATTTGAAAAATGTGTTAACTTGCAGTAATAATAAATAAGTTTTCTGTCAGAAATTGGAAATGAGAATCTTCTCACTTCTTACTGGAGGTAACCATACCATCAGAAAATAAAGATTTAACACAGGCTTTGTGTCTTCTTTTCTTTTTGTTTCTCTCTGTGTTCTTTCTATTCCATCTGCCATCTGATATTTATCATCCATCTACTTGTAGCAGGAGCTTCCCTTGTAGCTCAGCTGGTGAAGAATCCTGGGTTTGAGACCCTGGGTTGGAAAGATCCCCTGGAGAAGGGAATGGTTACCCACTCCAGTATTCTGGCCTGGAGAATTCCATGGACTGTCCATTCACAAGTGTAAAGAAATATGATACCTAGTTGTTCGGGGCTTCCCTCGTAGCTCAGTGGGTAAAGAATCTGCGTGCAATGCAGGAGATTCAGGTTCAATTCCTGGGTTGGGAAGATCCTCTGGAGAAGGAAATGGCAACCCAGTCCAGTATTCTTGCCTGGGGAATCCCAAGGACAGAGGAGACTGGCAGGCTACTGTCCATGGGGTCTCAAGAGTTAGACACAACTTAATGACTAAACCACCACCACTTGTAGCAGGCACTATACTAAACAATTTATATGTATATCTCCCTGTTTTCTCCATTTTTTGAAATACAATGTCTCTAACATTCTCTGAACCTTGATTGTTCCACCTGTAGGATGGAAGTCATAGTATCTCACAAAGTTATAGAAGGATTACATGAGATCACGTCACACCTTGCACTCAGTCTATAAAATACAACCATCTAACTTATTATTCCATGATCCAGATAATCATGATGGTGTGATCACTCACCTACAGCCAGACATCCTGGAATGTGAAGTCAAGTGGGCCTTAGAAAGCATCATGACGAACAAAGCTAGTGGAGGTGATAGAATTCCAGTTGAGCTATTTCAAATTCTGAAAGATGATGCTGTGAAAGTGCTGCACTCAATATGCCAGCAAATTTGGAAAACTCAGCAGTGGCCACAGGACTGGAAAAGGTCAGTTTTCATTCCAATCCAAAGAAAGGCAATGCCAAAGAATGCTCAAACTACTGCACAATTGCACTCATCTCACACACTAGTAAAGTAATGCTCAAAATCCTCCAAGCCAGGTTTCAGCAATATGTGAACCATGAACTTCCAGATGTTCAAGCTGGTTTTAGAAAAAGCAGAGGAACCAGAGATCAAATTGCCAACATCTGCTGGATCATCAAAAAAGCAAGAGAGCTCCAGAAAAACATCTACTTCTGCTTTATTGACTATGCCAAAGCCTTTGACCGTGTGGATCACAAGAAACTGTGGAAAATTCTGAAAGAGATGGGAATACCACACCACCTGACCTGCCTCTTGAGAAACCTGTATACAAGTCAGAAAGCAACAGTTAGAACTGCACATGGAACAACAGACTGGTTCCAAATAGGAAAAGGAGTATGTCAAGGCTGCTTATTTAACTTCTATGCAGAGTACGTCATGAGAAACACTGGACTGGAAGAAACATAAGCTGGAATTAAGATTACTGGGAGAAATACCAATAACTTCAGATATGCAGATGACACCACTCTTATGGCATAAAGTGAAGAGTAACTAAAAAGCCTCTTGATGAAAATAAAAGAGGAGAGTGAAAAGTTAGCTTAAAGCTCAACATTCAGAAAACGAAGAACATGGCATCTGGTCCCATCACTTCATGAGAAATAGATGGGAAAACAGTGGAAACAGTGTCAGACTTTATTTTGGGGGGCTCCAAAATGACCGAAGATGGTGATTGCAGCCATGAAATTAAAAGATGCTTACTCCCTGGAAGGAAAGTTGTGACCAACTTAGACAGCATATGCAAAAGCAGAGGTATTACTTTGCCAACAAAGGTCTGTCTAGTCAAGGCTATGGTTTTTCCAGTGGTCATGTATGGATGTGAGAGTTGGACTGTGAAGAAAGCTGAGTGCCAAAGAATTGATGCTTTTGAACTGTGGTGTTGGAGAAGACTCTTGAGAGCCCCTTGGACTGCAAGGAGATCCAACCAGTCCATTCTAAAGGAGCTCAGTCCTGGATGTTCTTTGGAAGGACTGGTGCTAAAGCTGAAACTCCAATACTTTGGCCGCTACATGCGAAAAGTTGACTCATTTGAGGGTTCAGGATGGGGAACACATGTATACCTGTGGCGGATTCATTTTGATATTTGGCAAATCTAATACAGTTATGTAAAGTTTAAAAATAAAATAAAATTGAAAAAAAAAAAAGAAAAGACCCTGATGCTGGGAGGGATTGGGGGCAGGAGGAGAAGGGGATGACAGAGGATGAGATGGCTGGATGGCATCACCGACTTGATGGACGTGAGTTTGAGTGAACTCCGGAGTTGGTGATGGACAGGGAGGCCTGGCGTGCTGCGATTCGTGGGGTCTCAAAGAGTTGAGTGACTGAGTGACTGAACTGAACTGAACTTTTTATAGTCTTCCTTGCTTACATAATCTTTTACTTGAAAGACAAATCAATAATGCCGTAAAACTGCAGGCATCTAGTTATGGAAACATTTCTGTTTGTTATTTCAAAATTCCAGAGAGTTTTCTAAATGTGGTTTTTAATTAATCAACTCTTACAAGGATTTAGTATTTTGCATACAAAGACACATGTCATTTACACAGTGTCATTTTGTAAAATCAAATGTTGCACTTAAGCTTATACTAAGGATATATCCTGTAGAAGTGACATGCTTATCTTTGTATTTTGAGATTCCATCAGAGGATAGGTTAGATAAAATGGAATGTAAAATATAACTTGAGAATCCACTTTTTTTCTTCTTCTTGCATTTTAAATACTAGATTGATTTTAATTCTTTTTTTAAATGTTGTGTTCTCATGAGGGTTTGAATGTGAGGGCATTAGGGAGCTTTGGCATTTTGATTTTCCATCAATTTCACAATCAGGGAAGACAGGTGGAGTCATCCTTGTGTTTAAGCAATTTCTTTGCATAAAATTAGCATCTGTTTACATATCCCTATTAAATATTTCCACCCATAATACAACTCATCATCTCACTTTTCGTTAACTGTTACAGTCAGAAAACCTTCATTTTGTGATATTTTTTTCTATGCTGTGCTATAGTCCATTTATCTAGAAATATGGGATTTTTTTTAATGAGCAATAGGCACTTGATTTTATAAACATTCTCAAATTATTATTGTACAAATTTCATAACTTTGACAAATGAAAAAACCTGCCATAGCTCAGAACAAAAAATTTCTAACTTTATGATTTAAGAGAAGAACGTGAACTGAAAATCCATTTCTTTTTTCCTTTCCTGTCTCTGTTCCTACACTTTACATGTGTACTGAAGACAGGTTACTTTTCCTCCCTTAGTTTCAGTTTCATCTTTAGTAAAACTGGAAAGATAGCTTGTTCATTCCAATTGAATTTAGGTTTCACTAAAAATTTCCTTTTAAAATGGATCCTTTGAAAAGTTCCTGTAATTTTTATATTTTGTTAGTGTAACAGCAATGGTTACCCAAACATAATGGTATTTGCATCCACCTTATTTTCAACTCTGCCCAGAAAAAAATATAAGCCAGAGAAATATAAAGACATTGGAATTTTTTTTTTTTTTTCTTTTCTTGGGTCTGGCAATATAGTGTTCTGGAGATGAAAATTTATCAGGTTCTGAGTCAGTTCTGATTCAAGGCTCAGTCAACTTATACAATAACTTTGACCAAAGATTTGTAACCTTTGATAATTTGTAACCAAAATTAGATCCTTTGTGAACATCCTCACCCTAATATTTCTTTTGCATTTTTCAGCAGGCAGGATCCATGACTTTCATCAGACAAATCAAAGGGTCTATGAGATAAAACTTGTTAAGAACACTATTTCCTGTGGTTTTCCAAATTATAGATTGCTTAGAAACTTCAGAAAGTGACAGTCAAAACACTAAGTTCAACAAAGCTGTTATAATAAAAGGAAAACAGAGTTGTAATTTTCCAGAACTTGGATACTGGAAACATTACTCTTCAGAGATGCTTCAGTATTATGAATAAGAGGATGTTTAGTGCTGAAAGTGAAAGTGAAGTTGCTCAGTCGAGTCCGACTCTTTGCGACCCCATGGACTGTAGCCCGCCAGGCTGCTCCATCCATGGGATTTTCCAGGCAAGAGTACTGAAGTGGGTTGCCATTTCCTTCTCCAGAAGATCTTCCTGACCCAGAGATTGAACCCGGGCCTCCAGCATGCAGGTAAATGCTTTACTGTTTGAGCCATCAGGGAAGTCCTGTTTAGTGCTGAGTGAGAAAGTAAACCTATGAGGATATAGCAGACCACAGAATAATGATTAGGAGCAGAACACCTTTCCTAAAGCTGAGAAACAGTAGCCTATCACATCATAGCTTGTGATATGTGTTGAATATGAGGCTGGTCTTTTTTTTTTCTTATGTTAATCTCCCTTATTTTACCTAAAATATTATCATGGGATATTTGTTCTATTAAGAAGGCTGGCTTCTGAAAAAATTATATTAAAATATATACATCTGTAAAAATGATTCTTAAAAGTCTCTTCTGGGAGGTCTATCCTAAATATATATTTATCACATTGTTTTTCAGTTACTAAGTCATGTCCAACTCTTTGCAACCCAATAGACTGCAGCATTCCAGGCTTTCCTGTTTTTCACTATCTCCTGGACTTTGCTCAGACTCATGTACATTGAGTCAATGATGCCATCCAACCATCTCATCCTCTGTTGTCCCCTTTCACTCCAGTTCTCAATCTTTCCCAGTATCAAGGTATTTTTCAGTGAAAAATATTAGAGCATCAGTCTGTCCATTGAATACTCAGGGTTGATTTCCTTTAGGATTGACTGGTTGGATCTCCTTGCTGTCCATGGGACCCTCCAGAGTCTTCTCTAGCATCACAATTCAAAAGTATCAATTCTTTGGCACTTAATCTTCTTATGTTCCAACTCTCACATCCATACATGGCTACTGGAAAATACATAGCTTTGACTATGTGCACCTATGTCAGTAAAGTGATGTCTCTGCTTTTTAATATACTATCTAGATTGTCATAGTTTTCTTTCCAAGGAACAAGTGTCCTTTAATTTCATGGCTATAGTCTCAGTCTGCAGTGATTTTGGAGATCAAGAAAATAAGATCTGACACTGTTTCTACTTTTTCCCCATCTATTTTCCATGAATTGATGGAACCAGATGCCAGGTTTGAATCCTGGGTCTGGAAAATCCCCTGGAGTAGGGCACAGCAACTCACTCCAGTATTTTTGCCTGGAGAGTTCCATGGATACTGGAGCATGGAAGGCTGCAGTACATAAGGTTTTACAGAGTTGGACTTGACTGAAGCAACTTAGCATGCATGCATGCACATACACAACGGGACTGGACAGCATGATCTTCATTTTTTAAATGTTGAGTTTTTAAGCCAGCTTTTCCAGTCTCATCTTTTACCCTCATCAGGAGGCTTTTTAGTTCTACTTCACTTTCTGCCATTAAAGAGGTATCATCTGCATATCTAAGGTTCTTGATATTTATTTCTCCTGGAAATCTTGATTCCAGCTTGGGATTCAGCAAGCCCATCATTTTGAGTGATGTACTCTGCATATAAGTAAAATAAGCAGAATGGCAATATATAGTCTTGACATAGTCCTTTTCCAATTTTGAACCAGTCCATTGCTCCATGGTCAGTTCTAACTGTTGCTTATTGACCTGCGTAAAGGAATCTCAGGAGACAGGAAAGGTGGTCTGGTATTCCCATCTCTTCAAGAATTTTCCAGTTTGTTGTAATCCACACAAAGGCTTTAACCTAGTCAATGAAGCTGAAGGGGATGTTTTTCTGGAATTTCCTTGCTTTTTCTATAATCCAGTGGATGTTGTCAATTGATCTCTGGTTCCTCTGACATTTCCAAATCTAGCTTGTACATCTAGAAGTTCTCAGTTCATGTACTGTTTAAGTCTAGCTTGAAGGATATTGATCATTACCTTATTATCATGTGAAATGAGCACAATTGTACAGTAGTCTCAACATTCTTTGGCATTGCCCTTCTTTGTTTGCAATGAAAACACTTTTATTAGTCCTGTGGCCGCTGCTATGTTGGCAAAATTGTTGACATAATGAGTGCAGCACTTTAATGGGATCATCTTTTAGTATATGAAATAGCTCAGCTGGAATTCCATCACCTCCACTAACTTTGTAGTTCAGTTCAGTTCAGTTGCTCAGAAGAGCCCGACTCCTTGTGACTCCATGAATTGCAGCACGCCAGGCCTCCCTGTCCATCACCAACTCATAATCCACCCAAACCCATGTCCATTGAGTAGGTGATGCCATCCAATCATCTCATCCTCTGTCGTCCCCTTCTCCTCCTGCCCTCAATCTTTCCCAACTTCATGGTCTTTTCCAATGAGTCAGCTCTTTGCATCAGGTGGCCAAAGTATTGGAGTTTCAGCTTCAACATCAGTCCTTCCAATGCGCCCAGGACTGATCTCCTTCAGGATGGACTGGTTGGCTCTCCTTGCAGTGAAAGGGACTCTCAAAAGTCTTCTCTAACACCATAGTTCAAAAGCATAGATTCTTCGGTGCTCAACTTTCTTTATAGTGCAACTCTCATGTCCATACATGACCACTGGAAAAACCATAGCCTTGACTAGATGGACCTTTGTTGGCAAAGTAATACCTCTGCTTTTTAATATGCTATCTAGGTTGGTCATAACTTTCCTTCCAAGGAGTAAGCGTCTTTTAATTTCATGGCTGCAGTCACAATCTGCAGTGATTTTGGAGCCCAGAAAAATAAAGTCAGCCACTGTTTCAACTGTTTCCCCATCTATTTGCCATGAAGTGATGGGACCAGATGCCATGATGCTAGTTTTCTGAATGTTGAGCTTTAAGCCAACTTTTTCATTCTCCTATTTTGTTTTCATCAAGAGGCTCTTTAGTTCTTCTTGATTTTCTGCCATAAGAGTGGTGTCATCTGCATATCTGAGGTTATTGATATTTCTCCCAGCAATCTTGATTCGAGCTTGTGCTTCATCAAGCCCAGCATTTCTCATGATGTACTCTGCATATAAGTTAAATAAGCAGGGTGAAATATACAGCCTTAACGTACTCTTTATCCTATTTGGAATCAGTCAGTTTTTCCCTGTCCAGTTCTAACTGTTGCTTCCTGACCTGCATATAGGTTTCTCAAGAGGCAGGTCAGGTGGTGTGGTATTCCCATCTCTCAGAATTTTCCACAGGTTATTGTGATCCATACAGTCAAAGGCTTTGGCATAGTCAATAAAGCAGAAATAGATATTTTTCTGGAACTCTCTTGCTTTTTTGATGATCTGGTGGATGTTGGCAATTTGATCTCTGGTTCCTCTGCCTTTTCTAAAACCAGCTTGAACATCTGGAAGTTCACGGTTCACGTATTGTTGAAGCCTGGCTTGGAGAATTTTGAGTATTACTTTGCTAGCATGTGAGATGAGTGCAATTGTGTGGTAGTTTGAGCATTCTTTGGCACTGCCTTTCTTTGGGATTGGAATGAAAACTGACCTTTTCCAGTCCTACGGCCACTGCTGAGTTTTCCAAATTTGCTGGCATATTGAGTGCAGCACTTTCACAGCATCATCTTTCAAGATTTGAAATAGCTCAACTGGAATTCCGTCACCTCCACCAGCTTTGTTCATAGTGATGCTTTCTAAGGCCCACTTGACTTCACATTCCAGGATGTCTGGCTCTAGGTGAGTGATCACACCATCATGATTATCTGGGTCATGAAGATATTTTTTGTACAGTTCTTCTGTGTATTCTTGCCACCTCTTCTTAATATTTTCTGCTTCTGTTAGGTCCCTACCATTCTGTCCTGTTGAGCCCATCTTTGCATAAAATGTTCCCTTGTTAGTAGTAATGCTTCCTAAGATCCACTTGACTTCACATTCCAAGATATTTGGTTCTAGGTGAGTGACCACACCATAATGATTATCTGGGTCATTGCTATGGTCTTTACAGAATGGGACCTGGGGACTGGAATCAACGAAAAGAAGGTGAAGAAAAGAAAGACACCAGGGACCCAAGTCTCAAGTGAAACAAGAGTACTTTATTTACAGAAACTCATGCTTATATATCTTCAATAAAATGATTACTCAGCCATTATGAATGAAATTCCATCAGTTGCAACAAAATGGATAGTCCTTTAAGTAAATGGTCACTGAAGAGAGTCACTGAAGGGAATCCGAGCAGGTGCTCTTTCCCATGATCTCAGTCCTGAGAACTGCATGCAGCTCTGCTCGTTCCTGTATTCCAGGAACTGATAAGGAACAGAGAGTCCTTGAAAAATGGCACACAAAGGAAGAAAATGCAACATATTGGATCCCTTAAAGTTGAACGTCCCCTCACAATTCCCCCTTTATTTTTTCATAATTGAGGGTGACTGTAGATACTTTTGTGAAAAAGGCCCTGACCAATTGAGTTTGTTTAGTTTGAACAATTTTAGTTGAAAGGCATTGGTATACTACAAATATAACCACCAGGATAATTATCAGCATTATAGCTCCAGATCCAATACTATGTGTAATGCTTTGAAACCATCCTCTAGAATCTAGCCCAGATAATTCATCAGCTAGCTGTTCAGCTAAGGTTTCCAAATTGCTGGAAGAAGGTAGACTCTTAGAGAAGGTTTCAAAGATTTTCTTTTTTAATAATTGCACATTTAAGAAAGCATTATCATATATGTCTTGCAAATTAAATTTGACTTGTTCCCAATTGTAGGCACTATAGTTGAACCAAACAGGGGTAATACAAAATTGAGTAGAATTCCAGTCACATTTTAGTATAACTTGTTTTTGTAAATCTATTAATTGATCTCCAACCCATTGGATGGCTGTTTTTATTTCCTGTATTTCATCTTGAACTTTTTCATTTATGTGAGCCTGAGTTGTCCACATAGTATGATCTTCTTTGGTCCAATTTTGAATAAAGTTGTGTGTTTGAATTGAGGTTGGTAAAGCAATGCCTGCGACAGCGGCAGTAGTGCAAATGGCTATTAATCCCAAAATGCCAAGAATTAACCATCCAATGAATTGTTTAAATCACCAAAGTAATTTAGTAAGTAGATGGGAGGCAAGTCGTGCCATGGGACCCTCCTCCAAGGGTCATTGGAGATCTACTGGCAACCACAGATTACGTCAAGATCAAAGAATCAAAAGGGATTCATTTTTTTTTTCAAAGAAACAGAGGAATTAAGACAATTTGCAATATATACAAGTCACAGAAAGTAAAGTCTTATTAAACTGCAAGTTCCCTATAGCTATAACAAAAGGAAGGGGAACACAAGCTTGTATGAAATATGAATGATTATAACAAAAGGAATAGTTACTATGACTATGACTGGTCCCCATAAAATATCCAGTCTAAGTTCCAAGTTCTTCGGTGCTCCTGGCAAGTTTCCAGATGTCCCATTGTTCAGGCCCTATCCGTTTATTGATGATTCGAGGGTGAGGGGATGCCATTCCACCTTCAAGCCAGCCAAGAAGTCCTTTGTCATGGTAATGTTCCATCGTAGTATTAGTAACCTTCCATGCTACTTGAGTAGAATAATCACATACAGTGCTATTAGTATCATCTGAGCAGTTAGACAACCACCTACCATGGGGTCCCCAGTCAACAATGGTGTAATTAAGCATTAATTTCCCTGATTTAGCTTGACATCTGTCCCGATGAACAAGAGTATATTTAAAGTTCTTATATGTAAACCCTTTGCATAATGATTTTTGTCCTTTTCCTAGAGTTTCAGTAGTGTTGACATGGTTCTTATAAAAAGAAGGAGTGGTAAACAGTCCAAGCAATGTCCAAAAGTTCTTTTTTGGAGGCAGAAAGAAAGCCCATGTTTATCCGCTAACGTTAATGCATAATTCTGATGGACCCATGCATAGAGGAAGGACTTCATATCCTAGAGAAATATTAATTAGTCTCCCTTCTTCCTCAGGATGAAAGGGCCCCTCCAAGCTCCAAGGAGGAGGCATATGTACTGAGTCATTGGTGGATATGATCAGTCCTTTATCTGTCCATTCTACAACCTGCAGTAAAGGGGGGTTGAGTATATAGGCCCAGTAAGTATGATTAATTAATTCAGCTTGAGCAGGGGAAGCAAAAGCAAGCAAAGCAAGCATTGCAACAAAAATATTTTCTGGATTCTGAGGCATTCCCTGTTGAGAAACCAGATTTTCATCTTGATTAGTAAGAATTTTTATTTGTCCCCAAGTAGGGTCATGACATGCAGGTCAATGACATGACATGAGGTCAATGACATCAAGGGCAGTGCTTCTTGGAGATTTTTAGAGCCACCATGGCCTGTATTGGAATTTCTTCCTCCTGGGAGTTTTGTCTTTTCGTCTTTATTTTGAACACTGGAGGCTCCCCTGGGACGGATCTTCCAAAGAGGAAGCCAATTGAGTTCGTTGGGTCCATCTAGAGAAATACAAGCATACCCCTTTTCCTGTAAGATTAATTTCCCAGATTTCCATTGCTTAGTTAGCCCATCTTGATACCAAATAGGCAGAGGAAGAGAGGTATCCTTCAATTCCTCGAAATGTTTTTCTGCTCATGTCAAGATATCTCCTTGTGGTAAGCTTAAAAAATTTAAAACAAATAAAGCTGTATTAACAATAGTTATAGGATTAGAGAGTATATAGTGTTGAGATCTAGTAAAATCTGCTCTGGATAAGGAAGATAGAAATGTTCCTGTGTATTCCCCCTTTTTAAATTTTTTTATTTGTAGTTTCAGTGTGTTACATGCTTGTTCAACTATGTCCTGTGGCTGTGGATTGTAATGAATGCCTATAATATGTTAAATAGAAAAAGATTGTAAAAATTGTTTGAATTGCCTAGAAGTATAGGCAGGGCCATTGTCTGTTTTTATAGAGTTGGGAGTTTCCATTAGTGCCGTGTAGCCTCACCTGGAAGAGGTGTGGTCCATATAAAAGAAGAATTTGTGTCTATACAGACATGTAGAAAAGAAGATGGAGAAAGTTCAGGGCAATGAGTTACATCCATTTGTCATAATTCATTGGGTTTTAATGCTCGAGGATTAACACTCTGTGCAATGTGTCAAAAATGTAGGGGTCTACAAGTAGAGCAATTATTAATGATATCTTTAGCATGGCGGTATGGAATTTTCCAAATTTGGTGTTAAGAGCCAGCATCATTGTGCAATAGAGCATGTTGTTCCTTGCGAGTAACAAAAGAAACAAGTTTATCAGCTTGTTCATTACCATGAGTCATAGGGCCAGGAAGGCAGGAATGTGCTTGAGTATGGGTAATATAAATGGGGGAAGTGTGGTCCCTAATAAGAGACTGTAGTTCAAGAAAAAGTTGTTGAATAATAGGTTGATTGGAATTTATAATAAAGGTTTCATATTTCCTAATATAAAAACTGAATATAAGGAGTCAGAGACTACATTATTAGGGTAAGGATATAGGTGAATAACTTGAATAAAAGCATATAATTCATTTTGCTGAACAGAATGAAATTTAGTGTAAAAGACTTTATATTCTTTGAGAGATCAGAATGAGGCTTTGGCGTTTTTAGTCCCATCTATATAGAAAACATCAGCCTGAGGTATAGGTTCTGATGTGACAATGTGAGAGATAATAAATTCAGTATTTTTGAAGAAATTCCAGAGTTTGTTAGAAGGATAATGAAATGAAATTTTGCAATTTATTTTGTATTAAACAGAGTTCTTCTCATGCCTCTTGTGAAAGTAAATGAGGGCTATTTAAATCGGGATCTCCTTTCAAAGTATTAAATAGATTAGTCAGTTGATAATTTGCAATGCCTAAAGAGGGTCTAATCCAGTTTATATCACCTAAAAGTTTTTGAAAATCATTCAAGTTTGATAATTTATCAACATGAATCTGTTGGGGAGTAATACGTTGTCTATTAATAACAGATCCTAAGTAATGATAAAGTGTAGAGGTTTGAATCTTTTCAGGGGCAATGATTAATCTAGAGTCCTTTAAGTATTGTTGAGCTATGTCAAACATTTGTTGAGTTTCTATAACAGATGGAGCAGAAAACAATATATCATCCATATAATGAATAACAAGAAAGTTAGGAAATTGTTTTTTCACAGGTTCAAGGGCTTTGGCTACATAATATTGACATATGGTGGGAAAATTCATCATTCCTTGAGACAATACAGTCCATTGATATCATTTGTGAGTCCTGATATGATTAGGATAAGGAAGAGAAAAAGTAAATCTCTCTTGGTATAGAGGGTGTAAAGGTATAGTAAAAAAGCAATCCTGGAAATCTATAATAATAATATGCCAGTTTTGAGGAATAGTGGTAGGTGGTGGAATTCCTGGTTGCAATGCACCAGGATGCATTAACTTTTCTAAGGTCTGTTAAGAGATGCCAGTTGCCAGATTTTTTTTTTATTACAAAAACGGGAGAATTCCAAGGGGAATAAGATTTCTCAACATGTTTTAATTTCAATTGTGCATCGATAAGTTTTTTAGTAGCCTCTAATTTCTCTTTTGTAAGGGGCCACGGCTCTGTCCAAATAGGCTCGTCATTTTTTCAAGTTATTTTAATAATTGTATTGTTTGTTAAGTAAGCAGTGGCCCCTAGGAAAAATGTGGAATATATATTTGAGTTTGTCATTGCATAAGTAAATCTCTTTTTACTAAATTAAGGGGTGTATATATCACATAAGTTCATAATGTTGCAGGCTGGCCTTCTGGTCCCTCACATGGATATATTTGGACACTTTGATAAACCTCTCCTACTTTGGTTTGAGAAACTCCTGTAATTTGGCAAGAAATTTTCTGTATAGGCCAAGATTTGGGCCATAACTGTTTGGAAATAATAGTGATATTGGATCCAGTATCAAGAAGACCAGAAAATCTTTTGCCATTAATTTTGATATTTATATTTGGTTGTGCATATTCACTACAAACAAAGCTAGTGGAGGTGATGGAATTACCATTGAGCTATTTCAAATCCTGAAAGATGATGCTGTGAAAGTGCTGCACTCAATATGCCAGCAAATTTGGAAAACTCAGCAGTGGCCACAGGACTGGAAAAAGTCAGTTTTCATTCCAATCCCAAAGAAAGGCAATGCCAAAGAATGCTCAAACTACCTCACAATTCCACTCATCTCACACACTAGTAAAATAATGCAAAAAATTCTCCAAGCCAGGCTTCAGCAATACGTGAAACATGAACTTCCAGATCTTCAAGCTGGTTTTAGAACAGGCAGAGGAACCAGAGATCAAATTGCCAACATCCACCGGATCATGGAAAAAGCAAGAGAATTCCAGAAAAACATCTATTTCTGCTTTATTGACTATGCCAAAGCCTTTGACTGTGTGGATCACAATAAACTGTGGAAAATTCTTCAAGAGATGGTAATCCCAGACCACCTGACCTGCCTCTTGAGAAACCTATATGCAGGTCAGGAAGCAACAGTTAAAACTGGACAGGGAACAAAAGACTGGTTCCGAATAGAAAAAGGAGTATGTCAAGGCTGTATATTGTCACCCTGCTTATTTAACTTATATGCAGAGTACATCATGAGAAATGCTGGGCTGGAAGAAGCACAAGCTGGAATCAAGATTGCCAGAAGAAATATCAATAACCTCAGATATGCAGATGACACCACCCTTATGGCAGAAAGTGAAGAGGAACTAAAAAGCCTCTTGATGAAGGTGAAAGAAGAGAGTGAAAAAGTTGGCTTAAAGCTCAACATTCAGAAAATGAAGATCATGGCATCTGGTCCCATCACTTCGTGGGAAATAGATGGGGAAACAGTGGAAACAGTGTCAGACTTTATTTTTTTGGACTCCAAAATCACTGCAGATGGTGATTGCATCCATGAAATTAAAAGGCGCTTCCTCCTTGGAAGGAAAGTTATGACCAACCTGGATAGCATATTCAAAAGCAGAGACATTACTTTGCCAACAAAGGTCCGTCTAGTCAAGGCTATGGTTTTCCAAGTAGTCATGTATGGATGTGAGAGTTGGACTGTGAAGAAAACTGAATGCTGAAGAACTGATGCTTTTGAGCTGTGGTGTTGGAGAAGACCCTTGAGAGTCCTTTGGACTGCAAGGAGATCCAACCAGTCCATTCTAAAGGAGATCAGTCCTGGGTGTTCTTTGGAAGGAATGATGCTAAAGCTGAAACTCCAGTACTTTGGCCACCTCATGTGAAGAGTTGATTCATTGGAAAAGAATCTGATGCTGGGAGGGATTGGGGGCAGGAGGAAAAGGGGACGACAGAGGATGAGATGGCTGGATGGCATCACCAACTCGATGGACATGAGTTTGTGTGGACTCTGGGAGTTGGTGATGTACAGGGAAGCCTGGCATGCTGCAATTCATGGGGTCGCAAAGAGTCAGACACGACTGAGCGACTGAACTGAACTGAACTGTGCATATTCAGATACTATTGATTTCTATAAGGATTGTTTTTGATCTGTACTGTCAAATCCACCTGTCCATATGTCATTAGAGGAGTTAATAGAAATGTAAGTTAAAAGAAGTAGTTGGGCAATTTTCTCCCCCTTTTTTAATTGTCATAGTATCTGAGATGACATCATAATTCGAGTTTTTTCCCTTATAATCTAAATCAATTATTTTAGGATGAATAGTAATTCCTTTATAAGTCAAATTCAATCTGCCAAGTAAAAGGCCGAAGGTTTGTCAGGGTGGGGGTCCAAAAAGTCCGGTAGGTATTCTAGAGGGGGCTGCTTGTGGAAAAAGAAGAAAATCATTTAGGGGTGGTATATTGATGGCAGCATTGCTGGATGTTGAGGGTTTGATGGAAAAGATGGAGTTTGTCCCTGGTTTTTGTTGATGGGGACCTGGGGAGTCCCCACGTTGGAGTTTCTGGAAATAGGCTTCCCTTCAACATCATATTTAGATCGACATTCTCTGGCCTACTATACCCTTTATGGAAACGAGGGCAGATTCCTGGAGGTTTTTTAACAGTTTTAATTTTTGTGTGTGTGAGTTTTAGAGCAATCTCTTTTTTAATAGGTCTTGTGCCTACATATAAAACATCCTTCATTTCCCTTTTTAAAAGAAGCAGCCATTGTTTCAGCTAAAATTTGCATTTTCTGAGTTTCTGATCCTAAATTGTGATAAGACTCTAAATAATCAATAACAGTCCCAGTCTCATGAATTGAAGTGATAGCTCTTTGACATTCCTGATTTGTATTTTCATAAGCAAGTAGTTTTCCTAGCTGCATTTTGGCCTCTTCTCTGATAACACTATGGGAAATAGCAATTTTCAATCTAGTTAAAAAATCAGCTTAGGCTTCATTAGGCCCTTGGAATATCTTTATATAGCTGCCTTTAGGCTCCCCTTGAGAAGTAATTTGATCCCAAGCTTTAAGGGCAATTTTTATCAATTGCTCAATGAGCCCCTAAGATGATAGCTTATGGTGAATGATTCTGCCAGATTAGTGGTCTCTGAAGGAGAGTTAACTCCAGGACCAAAAACAGGTCTCAGTCATTCAGAGTTTTGTGTGAAAAATTTTATTTAAAGTGACAGAACAGAGAAAGCTTCTGACATAGACATCATAAGGGGGTAGAAAGAGTACCTGCCTCACTAGTTTAAGTGGGACGTTATATACTTCTCAACTAGCTACTGAGAATAGAAAAAAAGAATATCCCAACATTGTAAGAGTTCCATTAGGCCCTTTATCAAGATACACATCCTGAGATAACTTTGGCACAAGATTAGCCAGAGAGAACAAGTGCCAGACAATATCTCTGGGCCAGATATACTGTTACTGTGTAATCAGGGTTACAAGTCTTGAGATACATGTTCCCAGGCAAGATTTGTTACAATTATAATCATTAACATAGAGCCTAAGGAAAGCATTTTCATGAGTAAGACATTGTGTTGTGCTATATTCTATAGCATCAAGTTGTCCTGTATCGGTTAAAATTTCAAAAATAATTTAGTTTTGGGGAGCGCCAGCTCGAGCATTAGAATTGGCACGATCTCGGGCCACATCCTGAAACCACATTGTCCACTTAAGATATTTTCCTGGTTTAAGAAGAGCCCTTATCCAAAGTCTGTGACCAACCTGCTGCTGCGTTGCTTCAGTCGTGTCCAACTCTGTGCGAGCCTACAGATGGCAGCCTACCAGGCTGCTCTGTCCCTGGGATTCTCCAGGCAAGAATATTGGAGTGGGTTGCCATTTCTTTCTCCAGTGGTGACCAACCTAGACAGCATATTAAAAAGCAGAGACATCACTTTGCCAACAAAGGTCCATCTAGTCAAGGGTATGGTTTTTCCAGTAGTCATGTATGGATGTGAGAGTTGGACTATAAAGAAAGCTGAGTGCCGAAGAACTGATGCTTTTGAACTGTGGTGTTGAAGAAGACTCTTGAGAGTCCCTTGGACTGCAAGGAGATTCAACCAGTCCATCCTAAAGGAGATCAGTCCTGGGTGTTCATTGGAAGGACTGATGTTGAAGCTGAAACTCCAATACTTTGGCCACCTGATGTGAAGAGCTGACTCATTTGAAAAGACCCTGATGCTGGGAAAGATTGAGGGTGGGAGAAGGGGACGACAGAGGATGAGGTAGTTGGATGGCATCATTAACTCAATGGACATGAGTTTGGGTAGACTCCGGGAGTTGATGATGGACTGGAGGCCTGGCATGCTGCGGTTCACGGGGTCACAAAGAGTCAGACCTGACTGAGAGACTGAACTGAACTGACCTGAACTATCAAAAGTCACCAATCATAAGGAACAAAATTTCCAATAGAAGATGCCATAGCATTTAAAAGTTCCTTAGTAAAAGGCGAATGAGGGCCATACATAGTTACAGCTTTTTACATTTGTTGCATGTGAGAAAAATCAATGGCTTCGTATTGAGGTATTATTTGCCCTTGGGAGTTAGTATTTCTCAAAACAGGAAAAGCAGAGAAACCATCAGCCTCAGAGATTCGAGACTGCAAACCCAGTAACTCAGAAAGCCTTCGTCATGAAGGAGAATGAGTGGATAGTATTGTCTCATAAATATGAGTGCATGCCAAAGGCTTATCATTGTCATAAAGAAAAGTATTGTCAGCCTTACTGTCAAAAAGAACCTCAGAAGAATCATCGTCAGGGTCATCTTGTTCTTTTTCTTGAATTGAGGGGACTTTCGGTTTTGTGCCTGTTGCAAGAGGAGGATGAGGAGCACTTGGGGCAGGGCTGGTGGGAAATTTTTGAAATATTTTATGTTGTTCTAATTGAGCCTTTTGTAAAATTTCATCATCTAATTTATATTTATGTAATAAGTGTTGCACCTGTTGTCGAATATCAAGGGGGCTAGAATTACCTTGAAATGGCAGAATCACAGCTTTAATAAGAGCCCATTAGGGCCAGAAACCTATTGGAATATTTTTTCCCCATCTTGTGGCTCATTCAACATTCTCTTTAACCTGGTTCCAAATTTCTAAATCGAAACTGCCTTCATCAGGGAACCAGGGATTATGCTCAACCGCTGTTTGGAGATAAGCCTCTATTCGCTGATGGAAACTGAAAGTCTCTGAACATTAAATAAATGAGGAAGTAAAGTAGAAAAGTGGTGGGTCTTTCCAGCCATTTTCCCATATCCCCGCACTTACCGACCTCCGTAGGTCCACAGTCACTCCATCCGCTTGACAAGGGTGTTCTTCAGGTCCCTGTTCGGGCGCCACTTGTTATGGTCTTTACAGACCAGGACCTGGGGACTGGAGTCAACGAAAAGAAGGTGAAGAAAAGGACACGGGGGACCCAAGTCTCGAATAAAACAAGCGTACTTTATTTGCAGAAACACATGCTTATATATCTTCAATAAAATGATTACTCAGCCATTAAGAATGAAATTCCATCAGTTGCAACAAAATGGATAGTCCTTTAAGTAAAAGGTCACTGAAGAGAGTCACTGAAGGGAGTAACTGAATGGAATCCAAGCAGGTGCTCTTTCCCACGATCTCAGTCCTGAGAGCTGCATGCATGCAGCTCTGCTGGTTCCTGTATTCCAGGAACTGATAAGGAACACAGAGTCCTTGAGAAATGGTACACAAAGGAAGAAAAAGCAACATATTGGATCCTTTAAAGTTGAACGTCCCCTGACAGTGCATTAAGACCTTTTTTGTATAGTTCTATGTATCCTTGCTACCTCTTATTAATCTCTTCTGATTTTGTTACTTCCTTGCCATTTCTGTCCTTTATTGTGCTCATCCTTGCATGAAATATTCCCTTGGTTTCTTCAATTTTCTTGAAGAGATCTCTAGCTTTCCCATTCTATTTTTTTCCCTCTATTTCTTTGCATTATTCACATAAGAAGGCTTTCTTATTTCTTCTTGCTATTCTTGGAACACTGCTTTCAGTTTTGTATATCTTTCCCTTTTTCCTTTGCCTTTCACATCTCTTCTTTTCTAATCTATTTGTAAGACTTCTGTATACAACCATATTGCCTTATTTCATTTCTTTTTCTTTGGAATGGTTTTTGTCACTGCCTTCTGTACAGTGCTACAATCTCTGTCTGTAGTTCTTCAGGCATTCTGTCTATCAGATCTAACCCCTTGAATCTAATTGTCACCTCCACTGTAGAGTCATAAGAAATTTGATTTAGGTGATACCTGGATGATCTATTGGTTTTCCCTACTTTTTTCAATATAAGCCTGAATTTTGCAATAAGGAGCTCATGATCAGAGCCACAGTCAGCTCCAGGTCTTGTTTTTGCTGACTCTGTAGAGCTTCTTCATTTTCAACTGCAAAGAATATAATCAATCTGATTTCATCATTGACCATCTGCAGATGTCCATGTGCAGAGTCATATTTGTGTTGTTGGAGGATGTTGTTTGCAATGACCAGAGACTGTTCACTATTGTTATCATATACATATTATCAATTGACCTCTACCTTACAAAGAGAAGAGTCTAAAAGAGATGAAATATTTACATAAGCAAATTGAAGTTAGAGGGTAAAATTGGAAGTGCCATAGAAAATTATGGGTTAGAGTAGCAATATAGAAGAAGAAATTACTATCTAAGTTGTCAGTGGGATTGAGGTTTTAAGAGTAGGAATAGAATGGGGGTAATATTGGCCAAATAGTACAAACTTTTAGTTTTTAAAATGAGTGACTTATTAGGAATTAATATATAGCATGATGGTGCTGGTGGTGGTTTAGTCACAAGAAAAGTTAACTATCTGAGGTTATTCAGATCAGCTGAATCACTCAGTCATGTGAAATTCTTTGTGACCCCATGGACTGAGAATGCCAGGCTTCCCTGTCCATCACCAACTCCTGAAGTTTACTCAAACTCATGCCAATAAAGTCTGTGATGCCATCCAACCATCTCCTCCTTTGCCATCTGCTTCTCCTCCTGCCTTCAATCTTTCCCAGCATCAGGGTCTTTTCCAATGAGTCAGTTGTTTGCATCAGGTGACCAAAATATTGGAGCTTCAACTTCAGCGTCAGTCCTTCTAATGAATATTCAGGACTGATTTCTTTTAGGATTGACTGATTTGATCTTCTGGCAGTCCAAGGGACTCTCAAGAGTTTTCTCCAACACCACAGTTCAAAAGCATCAGTTCTTCAGCACTCACCTTTCTTTATGGTCCAACTCTCACATCCATATATGACTACTGGAAAAACCATAGCTTTGATTAGATGGACCTTTTTCAGTAAAGTCATGTCTCTGCTTTTTAATATGCTGTTTACCTTGGCCATAAGTTTTCTTCCAAGGAGCAAGCGTCTTTTAATTTCATGGCTGCAGTCACCAACTGCAGTCATTTTGGAGCCCCCCAAAAATAGTCTGTCACTGTTTCCATTGTTTTCCCATCTATTTGCCATGGAGTGATGGGACCAGATGCCATAAACTTAGTTTTCTGAATGTTGAGTTTTAAGCCAGTTTTTTCACTCTCATCTTTCACTTTCATCAAGAGGCTTTTTAGTTCCTCTTCACTTTCTGCCATTAGGATGGTGTCATCTGCATATTTGAGGTTATTGATATTTCTCCCGGCAATCTTGATTCCAGCTTGCACTTCATCCAGCCTGGCATTTTGCAGGATGTAGTCTGCATGTAATTTAAATAAGCAGGATGACAATATACTCCTTTCCCAATTTTGAACCAGTCTGTTCTTCCATGTCCAGTTCTAATTGTTGCTTCTTGACCTGCAAAAAGTTTCTTAGGAGGCAGATAAGGTGGTCTGGTATTCTCAACTCTTTAAGAAATTTCCAGTTTATTATGATCCACACAGTCAAATACTTTAGTGTAATTAATAAAGCAGAAGTAGATGCTTTTCTCAGATTCTCTTGCTTTCTCTATGATCTCTTGATTTTTTCCTAAGTGAGATTATAGAAGTGTTAATTAATTTGATTAATCATTTTTCAAAATAAGATTATCAAATTATTACATTGTACACTACTATTATACACAGTGAATCATCTTACAATTTATTTTTAATCAGTGAAAATGATCTATTCAAATTAGTTATTTATTATACAATTTCAACACAGGAAAAGAATATTCAGCATACAGCTATATATTTAAAATTAATTTGTTATATTAATATGCATATCCATCTTTTTGGAGTAGGGACAGAATAATCTCTAAATGAGGGTCCACGATGGTCTATTAATTGTCATATAGATATAGATACTTTCTCATTTGCCAAAGGTTGAATAGACTATTATTGTGAATTGGATCTGGTAGGTGGGCCTTCATCAGAGAGAGATTCAACCTTCAAATGTTAGGAGAACTAAGAGATAGCATGTACCCACAATGATAGCAAGTAGCATCATACCATAAAAGCCCAGCCTTTATATTTCTAATATATGATTCTTACACACATGGACAATGCCATCTCCATCCAAATGACTGTATGTTTTACTTACATAGTGGGGGAAATTGGTTTGCTCACCGTATGCAATATACAATTATTTCTGTTATTCATTTACATTTTTATGGCAGAGATTAATAGTTATTTACATGTGTACATTGTACAAAAGTTATGGAAAAGCAGGTTTCTGTCTTTGCATCCACAGACTTAAATGGTACTCTGTAGGAGTGAATCTTTATTGGTTTTTAGTCTATGGCTAACAGTTGGAGATACACATTGGGATTGCCAGTATTAATGATAGGGACAGAATGAAGGGACAGAATAGGTGATTAAATAGTTAATTCCACTAGGGGAGTGTAAGTAGAAAACTGGGAGACCCCTGTTAGTTAATGATTACTCAAGACAGCAGGTTTGCTTAACCACAAAATCAAACAGGCTTGCTTAGCAACAAAACCATGCAGCAGAAGCACAGTACATACCCCTATACAAAACAATGGTGACAGGAGACCCATGTCCTGCCCAGTGAGCTCAGTAAAGTAATGATTTTCTAGGATATGCTTCCTATACAAAAAATCCAATATTTTGTGGACCTCGCTTTACCATGGAGGGACAAGAAAACACCCCTGCTCAACCTGGAGGAGGAACTAATGATGAAAACACATCTACTCAGGAAAGAAGATGAAGAAGGTCTTCTCCTCTCCTCACTTTTCCTTTGATTATAAAACTAGCCCACTAAGTTCTCGGGGTGTGGCATTTCTCGATTGCCTGTTTGTAAGCCTCACAAGTTTCCTATTATATTAAATCACTTCTTATCTACCACTTTGCTCCCAATGAATTCTTCTCTGCACTGAGACATAAATGACTGTGAAAACCAGAGCTCTTTGGATTTCCCCTGAAATGACACCAATCAGTTTCATTGCCAGTTGGTTGTGAGTGAAATTTTAAATGGGATTCTGTTCAAAGGATTGTGAACAAATGATTAAAATTCAAATAGTTCATAAGAAATACAAGTTTCTGATGTGATAACATATGTAGAATGAGACTGGAAAAGATAACACAATTTTGTTCAGACAGTTTACAGTCATAACACATTAATTTAAAACATCTTCTGCTACTGTGGATGTATATTTAATGTCTTTTTCTTAACTCTTTTTTTTTGTCATTAATACAAGAAATAAAATCCTTCATTCATTTTAAAATTTTTATTTATATTTTAATTGAAGGATAATGGCCATATAGAATTTTACTGTTTTTTGTCAAACCTCAACATGAATCAGCCATAGGTATACATATATCCCTTCCCTCTTGAACGTCCTTCCCATCTCCCTCCCCATCCCACCTCTCTAGATTGATACAGAGCCCCTGTTTGAGTTTCCTGAGCCATACAGTAAATTCCTGCTGGCTAATTTACATATGGTAATGTAAGTTTCCATTTTACTCTCCCCATACATCTTACCCTCTCCTCCCCTCTCCCCATGTCCATAAGTCTGTTCTCTATGTCTCTCTATTCAGTTCAGTTCAGTTCAGTTCAGTCGCTCAGTCATTTCTGATTCTTTGTGACTCCATGAAATTTGCTGCTGTACAAATAAATTCTTTGGTGCTATCTTTCTAGATTCCATATATATGTTAGTATACGATATTAATCTTTCTCTTTCTGACTTACTTCCCTCAGTATAATAGGCTCTAGGTTCATCCACCTCATTAGAACTAATTCAAATACATTCCTTTTTATGGCTGAGTAATATTCCATTGTGTATACATATCACAACTTCTTTATCCATTCATCTGTTGATGGACATCTAGGTTGTTTCCATGTTCTAGCTATTGTACATAGTGCTGCAATGAACACTGGGATACATATGCCTTTTTCAATTTTGATTTCCTCAGTGTGTATGCCTAGGAGTGGGATTGTTGGGTAATATGGTGGTTTTATTCCTAGTTTTTTAAGGACTCTCCTTAAGCATCTTCCATAGTGGCTGTATCAATTTACATTCCCACCAGCAGTGCAAGAGGGTTTCCCTTTTCTTCACACCCGCTCCAGCATTTATTGTTTGTGGACTTTTTGATGATGGCCATTCTGACCAGTGTGAGGTGATATTTCATTGTAGTTTTGATTTGCATTTCTCTAATAATGAGTGATGTTGAGCATCTGTATGTCTTCTTTGAAGAAATGTCTATGTTCTTCCCATGGTTTGATTGGGTTGTTTGTTTTTCTGGTATTGAGTTCTATGAGTTGCTTGTATATTTTGGAAATTAATCTTTTGTCTGTTGTTTCATTTGCTATTATTTTCTCCCATTCTGAGGGTTGTCTTTTCACCTTACTTATAGTTTACTTTGCTGTGCAAAAGCTTTTAAGTTTAATCAGGTCCCACTTGTTTACTTTTGTTTTTATTTCCATTACTCTAGGAGGTGGGTCATAGAGGATCTTGCTTTGGTTTATGTCATTGAGTGTTCTTCTATATTTTTCTCTAAGAGTTTTATATTTTCTAGTCTTCCATTTAGGTTTTTAATCCATTTTGAATTTATTTCTGCACATGGTGTTAGGAAGCATTCTAATTTCATTCTTTTACATGTAGCTGTCCAGTTCTCCCAGCACCACTTATTGAAGAGGCTGTCTTTGCCCCATTGTATACTGTTGCCTCCTTTGCCAAAAATAAGGTACCCATAGGTGCATGGGTTTATTTTTGGGTTTTCTATCTTATTCCATTGGTCTATATTTCTGTCCTTGTGCCAGTAGCATACTGTCCTGATGACTGTAGCTTTGTAGTATAATCTGAAGTCAGAAAAGTTCATTCCTCCAGCTCCATTATTCTTTCTCAAGACTGCTTTGGATATTTGGGGTCTTCTGTGTTTCCATATGAATTGTGAAATATTTTTATTCTAGTTCTGTGAAAAATGCCATTGGTAATTCGATAGGGATCACATTGAATCTGTATTTTGCATTTGGTAGTATAGTCATTTTTAGATATTGATTCTTACTACCCAGGAACATGGAATATCTGTCCACCTGTTTATATCATCTTTGATTTCTTTATTCTGCTGCTGCTAAGTCACTTCAGTCGTGTCCAACTCTGTGCGACCCCATAGACGGCAGCCCACCAGGCTCCGCCATCCCTGGGATTCTTCAGGCAAGAACACTGGAGTGAGTTGCCATTTCCTTCTCCAATGCATGAAAGTGAAAGGTGAAAGTGAAAGGTGAAAGTGAAGTCACTCAGTCATGTCCGACCCTCAGCAACCCCATGGACTGCAGCCTACCAGGCTCCTCCGTCCATGGGATTTTCCAGGCAAGAGTACTGGAGTGGGGTGCCACTGTCAGTGTCTTATAATTTTCTGTGTAAAGTTCTTTTGTCTCCTAAGGTAATTATATCCCTAGATATTTAATTCTTGCAATGGTGAATGGGATTGATTCCTTATTTCTCTTTCTCAATTTTCATTGTTAGTATATAGGAATGCAAATGATTTCTGTGTATTGACTTTGCGTCCCACAACTTTGCAAAATTTACTGATTAGCTATAGTAATTTTCTCATAGTATCTTTAGGGTTTTCTATGTACAGTATCATGCCATCTGCAAACAGTGAGACCTTTATTTCTTCTTTTCCAATCTGTATTCCTTTTATTTCCTTTTTTCTCTGATTGCTGTAGCTAAGACTTCCATAACTATCTTGAATAATAGTGGTAAAAGTGAACACCCTTGTCTTGTGTCTGATCTTAGAATGCTTTCAGTTTCTCATCATTGAGAATAACGTTTGCCATAGGCTTATTATATATGGCCTTTACTATGTTGAGGTAGGTTCCTTCTACACCCATTTTTTGAAGAGTTTTAATCATAAATAGGTGCTGGATTTTGTCAAAGTTTTTTTTTCCATATCTACTGAGATTATCATATGGTTTTTATTACTCAATTTGGTAATACGGTGTATTACATTGATTGGCGTATATCGAAGAATTCTTGCATCCTTGCAATAAAGCCAACTTGATCATGGTGTATGAAATTTTTAATGTGTTGTTGAATTCTGTTTGCTAAAATTTTGTTGAGGATTTTTGCATCTATGTTCATCACTGATACTGGCTTTCAGTTTTCTTTTTTTGGTGTCTTTGTCTGGTTTTGGTATCAGGGTGATGGTGGCCTTGTAGAATGAGTTTGGAAGTGTTCCTTCCTCTGCAATTTTTAAAAAGAGTGTTAGAAGGATAGGCATTAGCTCATCTCTGAATGTTTGATATAATTCACTTGTGAAACCATCTGTCCCTGGGATTTTGTTTTTTGGGAGATTTTGGAGCACAGCTTTGATTTCAGTGCTTGTAATTGGATTGTTCATAATTTCTATTTCTTTCTGTTTCAGTCTTGGAAGATTGAACTTTTCTAAGACTCTATCCATTTCTTTCAGGTTATCCATTTTATTGCCATATAGTTGTTCATAATAGTGTCTTATAATCCTTTGTATTCCTGCATTGTCTGTTTGTAACCTCTCCTTTTCATATCTAATTTTGTTGATTTGATTCTTCTCTCTTTTTTTCTTGATGAGTCTGGCTAAGCATTTGTCAATTTTGTTTATCTTCTCTTATTAATCTTTACCATTGTTTCTTTCATTTCTTTTTCAGTTATTTCTGCTCTGATCTTTATATTTCTTTCCTTATGCTAATTTGGGTGGGTTTTTGTTGTTGTTGTTATTGTTCTTCTTCTTTATCCAGTTGTTTTAGATGTAATATTAGTTATCTATTTGATGTTTTTCTTGTTTCTTGAGGTAGGATTTTATTTCTATAAATTTCCCTCTTAGAACTGGTTTTGCTGAATCCCGTAAGTTTTGAGTTGTGTTTTCATTGTCATTTGTTTCTAGGATTTTTTTATTTCCCTTTTGATTTCTTCAGTAAAATGTTCAGTATTTAGCAATGTATTGTTTAATCTCCATGTGTTTGTGTTTTTACAGTTTTTTTGTGTGTGTGTGGATGTCTTCCATAGCATTGTGGTTGGAAAAGATGCTTGATACGATTTCAATTTTCTTAAGTTTATTGAAGCTTGAGTTGTGACCTAAGATGTGGTCTATGCTGGAGAATGTTCAATGTGCACTTGAGAAGAAGGTGTATTTTTCTGCATTTGGATGGAATGTCCTGAAGATATCAATGAGATCCATCTTGTCTAATGTATTATTTAAGACTTGTGTTTCCTTATTAATTTTCTGTTTTGATGATCTGTCCATTGGTGTCAGCGGGGTGTTAAAGTCTCCTACTATTACTGTTTTACTGTCAATTTCTCTTTTTATGTCTGTTAGTGTTTGTCTTATGTATTGAGGTGCCGCTGTGTTGGGTGCATAGCTTTTTAAAGTTGTTATGTCTTCCTCTTGGATTGCTCCCTTGATCATTATGTATTGTCCTTTCTTATTGTTTGCAATACTTTTTATTTTAAGGTCTACTTTGTATGATATGAGGTTTGCTATTCTAGCTTTCTTTTGCTTTCCATGTGCATGGAATATAATTTTCCATCCTCTCACTTTCAGTCTGTATGTGTTTTTAGGTCTGAAGTGGGTTTCTTGTAGACAGCATATATATGGGTCTTGATTTTGTATCCATTTAGACAATCTGTGTCTTTTGGTTGGAAAATTTAATCCATTTACATTTAAAGTAATTATTGATATATATGTTCCTATTGCCATCTTCTTTACTGTTTGGCGTTTGTTTTTGTAGATACTTTTCTTCTCTTGTATGTCTTGACTAATAAGTCCCTTTAATATTTGTTGTAAAGCTGGTTTGGTGGTACTGAATTCTCTTAACTTTTGCTTGTCTGAAAAGCTTTTGATTTTTCAAACAATTTTGAATGAGATCCTTTCCAGGTACAGTAATCTTGGTAGTAGATTTTCCCCTTTCAGTACTTTAAATATATCTTGTCATTCCTGTCTGGCCTGCAGAGTTTCTGCTGAAAGATCAGCTGTTAAACCTATGGGGTTTCCCTTGTATGTTACTTGTTGCTTTTCCCTTGCTCCTTTTAAGATTCTTTCTTTGTGTTTAATCTTTGTTGGTTTGATTAATATGTGTCTTGATGTGTTTCTCCTTGGGTTTATCCTGTATGAGACTCTTTTTCTTGGATTTGATTGACTATTTTGTTTTCCTTTTGGGGGAAATTTTTAGCTATAATCTCTTCAAAAATTTTCTCATACCTTTTCTTTTCCTCTTCTTATTCTGTGATCCCTACAATTTGAATGTTGCTGTGTTTAATATTGTCCCAGAGGTCTCTGAGACTATCCTCAGTTCTTTCATTCTTTTTACTTTATTCTGCTCTTCAGAAGTTATTTCCACCATTTTATCTTCCAGCTCACTTATTCATTCTTCTGTTTCAGATATTCTGCTATTGATTCCTTGTAGAGTATTCTTAATTTCAGTAATTGTGTTTTTTGTCTCTGTATGTTTATTCTTTAATTCTTCTAGGTATTTGTTAATTGATTCTTGTATTTTTTCCATTCTGTTTTTGAGGTTTTTGATCATCTTTACTATCATTATTCTGAATTCTTTTTCAGGTAACTTGCCTATTTCCTCTTCATTTATTTGCACTTCTGTGTTTCTAGTTTGTTCCTTAATTTTTGCAGTATTTCTCTGTTTTCATTATTTTTTTTTAACTTATTGTGTTTGAGGTCTCCTTTCCCCAGGCTTCAAGATTGAATTCTTTCTTCCTTTTGGTTTCTGCCCTCCTAAGGTTGGTCTAGTAGTTTGTGTAAGTTTTGTGTAGGCTAAGATTTGTGCTGAGGGTTTTTTCTTTTCCCTCTAATGGGCAGGATTAAGCGAGGTAGTAATCCTGTCTGTTGATGATTGGGCTTGTATTTTTGTCTTGTTTCTTGTTTGGATGAGGTGTCTTACACAGGGTGTTACTGCTGGCTGGTAGATGCCAGGACTTGTATGCAAGTGGTTTCCTTTGTGGGAGTTCTCACTATTTGATATTCCCCAGGGTTAGCAGTTCTCTGGTAGTCTAGGGTCTTGGAGACAGTGCTCCCACACCAAAGGCTCAAGGCTTGATCTTTGGCCAGGAACAAAGATTCCACAGGTGGTTTGTTATGACATTAAGTGAGATTAACATAAATACCCAAAAATGAGAAATCATAGATGAACCCCATACAAATGGCAGTTACAAAATCAGGCAAATAATAATTAAAATAATGAAATATACACATATACATATACACCCATAAGCAAAATCAAAACAGTCCAACAACAACAAAAAGTACAATAGATTGACCAGGCAAGCAAATGAAGCCAAAAGTAATACCTACTAGTTTGGTTAGTAAAACTAACCAAAGCACAAACTGGAAAACAAAACTAAAGCAAGATGTCAAGTGGGGAATAAAGCAATGAAAACAAAATGAACAAATATGGTGAGAGGAAATGAAAAAAAGAAAAGAAAGAAAGACTAGATATGCAAAGTTAAATAGAGGTAGATAAAGAAAATTTATATACATTAAAGATTAACTGCAAGAAGGAAAGAACAATAGGAAAATCAAACAAACAAATAAATGTAGAAAAAATAATAATAGGTTTTAATTTTTTATTGGAATTAAAAAAAGAGAGAGCAAAAAAAAGAAAAGAAAGAAAAAAAAAAAAGAAAGAAAACTCCATGGGACTGGAAAAGACCAATGTAGTGGCAGATGTTTGTAACAACAATAAAAAGTATGATTGAAAAAAAAAAAAGCTCAAAAGCTTAATTAGATTTCAGATTGCTAATGAAATCGACAACTATAACAGAGGAAAAAAGAAAAGAAAAAACAATCCAAAAAAAACTGCAGAACAAGTCAAAATATAAGAAAATAAAATATTTTTCTGGAGTCACTGATGTCAGCATCCTTTCTCTTGCTGAGAGTCACAGTCCACTTTGCTCCCCTAGGGTGCATTCCAACACTGCTAGTCTCTGAACCTGCTCTGGGGGCAGCTCGGACTCTAATCTGTTCTTGCTCCTGTGTGTTCTTGCCTCCAATGTCCCTAGCTATCAGAACTAGTGCATTTTCTTTTGTGGGAGCTCTCGATGTCTTTTATATATTCCAAAGACACGGAGTCTGCCTAGTTGATCATGTGGGCTTAATCTGCAGCTTATACAGCTGGTGGGAAGATTTTGGGTCGTCTTCCTTTGCTGCACTGCCCCTTAGTTTCAATTGTGGTTTCTTTCCACCTCTGCATCTGAGTCATCCATTAGGGTTTGCTCCTGAGGCTTCCCTGAAGGACTTGGGTCTGCCCAGTGAAGGCCGGGTGTGGAGGTGGTGCAGCTGCTTGGGTTTCAGGGGTTCTGGCAGCACCAGGTACTCAGAGGAGTTGGCAGCTAGGGCAGCAGGAAATATAGTGCTCTAGAAGGGTATGGCAACGAGTACTGGCCAACACACTCCAATATTCTTTCCTGGAGAACACCACTGACAGAGAAGCCTGGCAGGGCACAGTCTACAGGGTCACAAAGAGTTGGACACTACCAAAGCGGCCCCACATGCATAGAAACAAGACTTTTTTTTTTTTTTTTACCTGTGGCAGCTCTGCCCCAGTGAGGGTTGAGCATGAAGGTGGTGCAGCTGCTTGGGTTGTGCAGACCCTAGCGGCACCAAGTATGCAGGGACACGGACTGCCTCAGCCACAGGAGTTATGGCCCTATCCGAGTCTTTTTTTTTTTTTTTTTTTTTTGAGCCTTTGTTAGCTGGCAATCAGAAGGCCTCTTTGGCTAGTCTTTCTCTGTAACTCTGCCTATTCAAGCATTTAGAGAGCTCCCTTGCCTGTGACCCTTTTCTGTTGTTCAGTGCATGAGGCACATAGAGGGGTCCCCCTGGCTAGGGTCCAAGTCTGTAGATTGGTGTGTCAGGCACTTAAAGGGGCATCCTAGGTGGGTTCCTACTCTGTAGCTTGATGTGTCAGGCACTTGATGGGCCAGCCTCTCTATTGTTCAGCTAAAGATGCTGGCTTGTGAGGAGAGAAAGTCTATGGTGAGGGCTCCACCCTCTATGCATGACTCAGCAATATCGCCTTGCTTCCATGGCTGCCTGGCTTTCTTCCACAAGCATTTCCTGCCACAATCTCTTACCTCATGTCCTCTCAGTCCATGTCTCTGCAGTCAACAAAAGCCCTTGCCCTGGGATTATTCCACAATCCATACACTACAGCTCCCAGTTGCCATACCTTCTATGGGACCTGTGTCCCTGTCCAAGGTATGTATGGCTGTGGCAAGGACTGTCTGATTTTCATTCCATTTAGGTTGCCATAGATCAGTTGTTTCACTCTCAGCCTTAAATATTTCTCCTCTGACTCAGAAATTTGCCCCAATATGGGGATCAGACCTCTGCTTCAGTTCCCGAAGCCACCAAGGGCAGATTCAGTCCTACAAACACTCCTGTTTTTCCCCCTAGTTCCTTTGCCCTACCAAATTTTGTGTGATTCTGTATATTCTTTCCTCATGATCAGGTACTCCTGGCCACTCTAAGGGTGTTCTGCAAGAACTTTTGTGTCTGAATGTATCCATAGAGAGAGATGTACTCCTCGTCCACCTACTACTCTTCCATCTGGTTCTCCAGATATCTTTGTTTTTGAATACACTGTCTGTTTTCATAGCTTTCTGTTCAAGGAGCAAGAGTCTTTTAATTTCATAGCTGCAGTCACTGTCTGCAGTGATTTTGGAAGCCAAGAAAATAAAATGTGTCACTGCTTCCATTTTTTCCCCATTTTTGCCATGAAATGATGGGACTGGATGCCATGATGTTTGTTATTGAATGTTGAGTTTTTAGCCAGCTTTTTCACTCTCCTCTTTCACTTCAAGAGGCTCTTTAGTTCCTCTTCACTTTCTGTCATTAGAGTGGTATCATCTGCATATCTGAGTTATTGATATTTCTCCCAGCAATCTTGATTCCAGCTTGTGCTTCATCCAGCCTGGCATTTCACATGATGTACTCTGCATATAAGTTAAATAAACAGGGTGACAATATACAGCCTTGATGTACTCTATTGCTAATTTTGAACTAGTCTGTTGTTCCATGTCTGTTTCTAACTGTTGTTTCTTGACCTGTATACAGGTTTCTCAGGAGGCAGGTAAGGTGCTCTGGCATTCCCATCTCTTGAAGAATTTTCCACAGTTTGTTATGATCCAAGCAGTCAAAGGCTTTAGTGTAGTCAGTGAAGCAAAAGTAGATGATTTTCTGGAATTTTCTTGCTTTTTCTATGATCCAATAGATATTGGCAATTTGATCTCTGGTTCCTCTGCCTTTTCTAAATCCAGCTTGAACATCTGGAAGTTCTTGATCCACATACTGTTGAAGCCTAGCTTGGAGAATTTTGAGCATATCTTTGCTGGCCTGTGAGATGGGTGCGATTGTGTGGTAGCTTGAGCATTCTTTGGCATTGCCCTTCTCTGGAATTGGAATGAAAACTCACCTTTTCCAGTCCTGTGGCCACTACCGAGGTTTCCAAAATTGCTGGCATATTGAGTGTAGCACTCTCATCGCATCATCTCTAAGGCCCACTTGACTTCATATTCCAGGCTGTCTCACTCTAGGTAAGTGATCACAACATTGTGGTTATCTGGGTCATTAAGAATTTTTTTTTTTTTTTTTTGTAGAGTTCTTCTGTATATTCTTGCCACCTCTTAATATCTTCTGCTTCTGTTAGGCCCATACCATTTCTGTCCTTTCTTGTACCCATCTTGCATGAAATATTCCCTTTGTATCTCTAATTTTCTAGAAGAGATCTCTAGTCTTTTCCATTCTATTGTTTTCCTCTGTTTCTTTGCATTGGTTAATTAGGTATGCTGTCTTTTCTCTCCTTGTTGTTCTTTGGAACTCTGAATTCAGATGGATATGTCTTTCCTTTTCTCCTTTGGCTTTCACTTCTCTTCTTTTCTCAGCTATTTGTAAGGCCTCCTCAGATAACCCATTTTGCCTTTTTGCATTTGTCTTTCTTGGGCATGATTTTGATCACCAGCTCCTGTACAATGTTCTGAACCTCCGGCCATAGTTCTTCAGGCACTCTGTCTATCAGATCGAATCACTTGACTCTATTTGTCATTTCCACTGTATAACCATAGGGGTTTGAGTTAGGTCATACCTGAATGGTCTAGTGGTTTTCCCTACTTTCTTCAGTTTAAGCCTGAATTTTGCAATAAGGAGTTCATGATCTGAGCCACAGTCAATTCCTAGTCTTGTTTTTACTGACTGTATAGATCTTCTCCATCTTCATCTGCAAAGAATATAATCAATCTGATTTTGGTATGACTATCTGATGATGTCCATATGTAGAGTCATCTCTTGTGCTGTTAGAGAGGGTGTTTGCTATGACTAATGTATTCTCTTGGTAAAAGTCTATTAGCCTTTGCCCTGCTTCATTTTGTACTCCAAGGCCAAACTTTTTGTTGCTCCAGTGATCTCTTGACTTTCTACTGTAGTGAATAACCACCTTTCTAAAATATTGCTGTATATAATCTCAATAATATTTTTATATTATTTTCTAAAATATTATATTTTATTTACAGTTATTATGAATAATGGCTATATTCTCTATGTTTTACATATATATATTTGTATATATAATATATCCTTGAAGTTTATTTATTTTGTATGTAATAGTTTGTACCTCTTAATCTATTCTATTTTTTACTTCTGTTCCCTTTCCCCATTGGTAACCACCAGTTCATTGTCTATATTTGTGAGTCTCAGTTTTTTCTTTTTTTTTTTATTTACTCATTCCAAATTTTAGATTTCACATATAAGGAATATCATACAGCATTTCTTTCTCTGACTTATTTCACTTAGCTAGCATATTGGTTTCCAAGTCCATCTATGCTGTTAAAAATGGCAAAACTGCACACTTTTTAAAGTGAGGTAGCATTCCATTGTATATGCATACCACTTCTTTATTCTTCAATCTGTTGATGGACGATTAAGTTGCTTCCTTATCTTGGCTACTGTAAATAATACTGCTTTGAACACTGGAGTGCATGTATCTCTCCAAATTACTGTTTCTATTTCCTTCATGTATATACCCAGTGGGCTTCCCTTATAGCTGTTGGTAAAGAATCTGCTTGCAACGCAGGTGACCCTAGTTCAATTCCCGAATCAGAAAGATCCCCTGGAGAAGGGATAAGCTACCCACTCCAGTATTCTTGGGCTTCTCTTGTGGCTCAGCTAATAAAGAATCTGGCTGCAATGCAGGAGACCTGAGTTCGACCCCTGGGTTGGGAAGATCCCCTGGAGAAGGGAAAGGCTACCCACTCCAGTATGCTGGCTTAGAGAATTCTATGGACCATATAGTCCATTGGGTCGCAAAGAGTCATACAGGACTGAGTGACTTTCACTTATACACCCAGCAGTGGAATGGAGGTATTATATGGTAATTCTGCTTTTAGTTTTCTGAGGAAGCTTAACTGTTTTACATGGTGGCTTCATAAATTTATATTCTCATCAACAGTGTACTACGTTTCCCTTTTTTTCACATCTTCACCCACAGTTGTTATTTATGGTCTTTATGATAATATGTGTGCATTGATACCTCATTGAGGTTTTGATTTCCTTTTACGTGATGATAAACAATGTTGATTAACTTTTCATGTACCTATGGGGCACCTATATGTCTTCTTTGGGAAAATGTCTATTCAAATCTGCTCAATTTTTAATTGGGTGCTTTGTTTGACACTGAGTTGTAGGAGTTTTTACATATTTTGAATATTAACTCTTTATTGATCATATCATTTGTAAATATTTTTTCCTTTTGTTTTGTCAATGGTTTTCTTTGCTGTGCAAAAGATTTTAGGTTTAATTAGGTCTCATTTATTTTTACTTTTGTTTTCTTTCCCTTAGGAGACAAATCCAAATAAATGTCGCTGAAATTTATGTCAAAGACTGTTTTTTTCTAAGAGCTTTATGGTTTGAGGTTTTACAAATTTGATCTTTAATCCATTTTGTGTTTATTTTTTCAATGGTGTTATAGAATTTCATTTCTTTATGTGTAGCTTACCAACTTTCCCAGCATTATTTATTGAAGAGATTATCTTTTCTCCAGTGAATATTCTGGCTTCTTTTGTTTTAGATTAACTGATCATAAATGCATAGGTTTATTTCTGAATTCTCTCTTTTGTTCATTGATATATAGATACTGTAATGTTTTTATTTTGTGCTGTATTATTTTGATGATCAGCTTTGTATTATAGTATGAAGTCAGGTAGCATATGCCTCCACCTCTGTGTTTCTTAAGATTATTTTATCTATCCAGCATCAGTTGTGTCTCCATACAAATTTTAAAATTATTTGTTCTACTTCAGTGAAAAATGTCATTGATATTTTGATAGAAAATGCATTGAATCTGTAGATTACTTGAGTAGTAGTATTTTAACAATATTTAATTCTTCGAATCTATGAAGACTGGAATGTGTTAATATTTCCATCTGTTTGTGTAATCTTTAGTATATTTCATCAGTGTCTTATAGTTTTCCCAGTCTTTAACTTCCTTAGGTAGGTTTATATTACATATTTTATTCTTTTTGATGAGATTATAAATAGGATTGCTTTCTTAATCCTCTTTGATAGTTTGTTGTCAGTGTATACAGTGCAACTGATTTCAGTATATTAATTTTACATCTTGCAACTTTATCAAATTCATTGATGAGCTGTAGAAGGTTTGTGTGTGTGTGTCATTTCCTTAGGATTTTCTGTGTATAGCATTATGTCATCTGTAAGCCTGTACACGGTGACAGCTTTACTTCTAGCTTTTATATTTGATTCCTTTTTTTTTTTTCCCTTGTCTCAATTCTGTGGCTAGGGCTTCCTACGTTATTGTTGTTGTTTAGTCATTATGTTGCGTCAGACTCTTTTGCAATTCCATGGACCATATACTGCCAGGCTTCTCAGTCCATGGGATTTCCCAGGCAAGAATACTGGAGTGGGTTGCTATTTCCTCTGCTAGAGGATCTTCTTGACCCAGGGATCAAACCTGCAACTCTTGCGTTGCAGGCGGATTCTTAAGAAAAGTGGTGAGTTGGTATCCTTATCTTGTTCCTGATCTTAGAAAAATGATTTCAACTTTCACCATTGAATATGATGTTAACTGTGAATCTGTCACATCTGGCCTATGGTAAGTTATACTCCCTCTATGCTCACTTTCTGAAGAGTTTTCATCATAAACAAACGCTGAATTTTGTCAAAAACTTTTTCTGCATCTTTTGAAATGATCATATGGTTTTTATTCTTCAATTTGTTACTTCAATTTCTTATGCTTTGATTACACTTTGATTGATTTGCAGATATTGAAAAATTCATGCCTCCCTCAGTAATAAATACCACTTGATTGTGGTGTATTATCCTTCTGTTGTATTGTTAGGTTTGGTTTGCTATTTTATTAAGGATTTTTGCATCTCTGTTCACTGGTGATACTGATAGGTAATTATTTTTTGTGATATCTTTGATTTTGGTGTCAGGGTGATGCTGGCCTTATAGAATGAATTTGGAAGTATTCCTTCCCCTGAAATTTCTTGGCAGTTTGAGGAAGGTAAGTGTTAACTCTTTTCTAAATGTTTGGTAGAACTCACCTACAAAGCCATCTGACCTTAGACATTTGTTTATTGAGAGTTTTTCTATTACTGCTTCAATTTTATTACTGGTAGATTGTTCATATTTTCTCTTTTCCTGTCTCAGTATTGGGAGGTTGTATATGTCTAGGAAATTGACCATTTTTTTCTAGTTTGTCCATTTTATTTGCATATAGTAGTTTGCAGTAGTCTTTTATGATCTTCTATATATTTGTGTTTGCTATAACTTTTCATTTTTTACTTTATTAATTTGGGCCCTCACCCTTTTTTTATTGATAAATTTGGGTCAAAGTTTATTTTGTTTGTCCTTTCAAAGAACCAGCTCTTAGCTTCATTGATCTTTTCTTTTCTTTCTTTTCCTTTTTATTAAGTCTCTGTTTCACTTTTTCATACTCTGATCTTTATAATTTTTTTCCTGGCTGTAACGTGGCTTTTGTTTGTTCTTTTTCTAGTTCCTTCAAGTAAAGATTTAGGTTTTTATTTGAGTTTTTCCTTGTTTCCTGAGGTAAGCTTTCATCACCCTAAACTTCCCTCTTAAAACTACTTTTGATGCATTCCATAGATTCTTGCCTCATTGTCTTTTTGTTTTCCTTTGCCTTCAAGTGTTGTTTTTTTTTTTTAAATTTCCTACCTAATTTCACTAGCAACTCATTGGTTTTTTAGTAGCATATTGTCTAGCCTTCATGTTTTGTGTTTATTGCAGCTTTTTCCTTGTAGTAAATCTAGAAAATTTCTAGTCTCATATCATTATGGTTGGAAAAGATACTTGATATGATTTTTGTCTTCTTAAATGTATGAAGGCTCCTTTTGTGGCATATATATATATGTATATTAGAAATACATATATATATATTAGAAATACATATACATATATTTGTTATATTAATAAAATAAACGTTTAGAAAAGAATATATATATGCAAATTCCTTCTAATCTAATGTCATTTATGTGCTTCCTTATTAATTTTATGTCTAGAAAATCTATTGTTTTATGTACATGGAATGCTAAGGTCCCCTGCTATTATTATGCTGCTGTTGACTTATCCCTTTATATCTGTTGATATTTGCTTTATATATTGGGGTGCTTCTATGTTGAGTGCATATTTGTTAAAAATTGTTATGTTTTCTTCTTGGATTGATCACTTGATCGTTAGGTAATATCCTTCATTTCTCTTGTAACAGTCTTTAAAGACTATTTTATCTATATAAATGTTGATACCCTGGATTTCCTTTGATTTTCATTTTTTTCATCTCTTCACTTTTCCTCTGTGTATATATCTTTATATATGAGGTGATTTTCTTGTAGACTGCACATATATGGGTCTTGTTTCTGTATTAGTTTTGCCACTCTATGTTTTTTGATTGGGGTTTTGTCCATTTATGTTTAATTATTACTATGTGTGTTCCTATTGCCATTTTGTTCATTGTTTTGCAGTTTATCAGTCATTTTTGTTCCTTTCTTCTGGTTTAAAGGCTCTCAGTAGGGCTATGTTAGAATTCCTTTGCGTGTTTGTGTATCTGTTATAGATTTTTGGTTTGTGGCTATCATGGAATATGTATATATATCTTATTTTTAAGTGTATTTAAAAACCTTGCATTTGTATTCTCCTCCCTTCACAACTACTGTTTTTGACACCATATCTTATATCAGAATTTTTTGTGTATCTTTTAACTGCTTATTTTGGATATAGATAATTTTACCACTTATTTCTTTTAACTTTTCAATCAGATTTGTGTGTGGATAATTTCCTAACTTTACTATATGTTTGCCTTTGTTATTGTTCAGCCACTCAGTCGTGTCCAACCCTTTGTGACTCCACAAACTGCAGAAGGCCAGGCTTCCTTGTCCTTCACCATCTCTGGAGCTTGCTCAAACTCATGTGCATTGAGTCAGTGATGCCATCCAACCATCTCATCCTCTCTCATTCCCTTTTCCTCTTGCCTTCAATCTTTTCCAGAATCAGTGTCTTTTCTAATGAATTGGCTCTTCGCATCAGGTGCCCAAAGTATTGGAGCTTCAGTTTCAGCATCAGTCTTTCCAGTGAATGAATATTCAGGATTGATTTCCTTTAGGATTGACTAGTTTGATCTCTTTGCAGTCCAAGGGACTCTCAAGAGTCTTCTCCAACACCATAGTTCAAAAGCATCAATTCTTCATCATTCAGCCTTCTTTACAGTCCAACTCTCACATCCACACATGACTAAAGGAAGAATCATAGCATTGACTATATGAACTTTTATTGGCAAGGTAATGTCTCTGCTTTTTAATACGCTGTCTAGATTTGCCTTTACTGATAGACTTTTTACTTTCATAATTTCCAGAATTCTAGTTGTGTTCTTTCTTTTTCACTTAGAGAATTTCCTGAAAGGTTCTTGTAAAGGTGGTTTGTTGGTGCTGAACTCTTTCAGCTTTTGCTTTTATATAATTTTTATTTTCCCATCCAATCTTAATGAGAGTCTTTCCAGGTAAATTATGCTTGATTGTAGGTTTTCCCTTCATTACTTTAAATATATTGTTTCACTCCCTTCTGGCCTGCAGTGTTTCTGCTGAAAAATCAGAGGATAGACTTATTGGAATTCCTTGTATGTAACTTGATTTTCTCTTGCTTCTTCTAAGATTCTTTATCTTTAATTTTTTCCATTTCAATTACAATTGCAAGATGTCTGTTGTGTTCCTTTAAGGATTTTTCTTATACAAGATTCTCTGCACTTCCTGAGCTTGACAGTCCATTTCCTTTCCCAAGTTAAAGTTCTCAGCTATTATATCTTCAAGTATGTTCCCAGAGCCTTTTCTATCCTCCTTCTGCAACCCATATAATGTGAATATTAGTGCCTTTGATGGTGTTCCTGTTTTTGTTGTTCAGTCACCAACTCGTGTCCAACTCTCTGCAAGCCCATGAGATGCAGCAAGCTAGGCATCCCTGTCCTTCACTATCTCCCAGAGTTTGCTCAAACTCATGTCCACTGAATCAATAATGTCATCCAACCATTTTATCCTCTATCACCCCTTCTCCTCTTGCCCTCAGTCTTTTCCAGCATCAGTGTCTTTATCAATGAATCAGCTCTTCATATCTGGTGATCAAAGTATTGGGGCTTCAGCATCAGTCCTTCCAATGAATATTCAGGGTTGATATCCTTTAGGGTTGACTGGTTTGATCTCCTTTCTGTCCAAGGGATTCTCAAGAGTCTTCTCTAGTATCACAGTTTAAAAGCATTAATTCTTCAGCCCTAACCTTCTTTATGGTCCAACTCTCACATCTGTACATGACTACTGGAAAAACCATAGCTTCAACAATATGGACCTTTGTTGGTAAAGTGATGTCTGCTTTTTAATATGCTGTCTGGGTTTCTCATAGCTTTTCTTCCAAGGAGAATTGGTAGGTTTCATGGTGTCCCTAATGTCTTTTTGTTTCATGGTGTCACTAATGTCTCTTAGGAAAAAAAAAAAAAACACCTTCATTTTTTGGTCTTTTTTTTTCTGTTCAAAATCAGTAATTTTCACACCTCTGTTCCAGCTCACCGATCTGTTCCTTTGTTTCATTTAGTCCAGTGTTGATTCAGTCCAGTGTATTTCTCATTTTGTTACTGTATTCTTCATCTATATTTGGTTCTTCTTTATATTTTCTTTCTCTTTGTGGAAACATTTTAACTTCTTTAAAATCTGTTGGACTTGTTGGGCTTTGTTGACCCCCAGTTCAGTTTGTTGTCATGTCATGCTTTATGTGGAGACAGTCAGCTATTGGTTGTAGGAACGGAGTCATGAGACTGCTGACTATGGAATCCTTGGAGTCCCTCAGCCTAGAGCTGGATCACTGGTTGGTGGTATCAAGTCCAGGAGACCCTGGGGCTATTATCCACCCACAAGTGAAGCCAGGCCCTGTGCTTAGTGCCAACCTATAGTTGGGCAGAGCTAGGTCCTGTGATTTTTTTGCAGGGCCCAGGGATCCTAGAGTTCATGTCAGATTGTTTATGGATAGAGCTAATTACTGATATAGTTGTCATTGGGGCCATGTTATCTTGAAGATTGTGTTGACCTGCTAATATGTGGGACTATGGCTCACCTAGGATCTAGCCTACTGTTGGTGGGCTAGTATTGCAAGCTGTGGCATTGTAGATTTCTTATGTCTGGTATCTGCCCCTTGGTGGGTAAATCTCATCCAGAGTATAGAGAAGCCTCGCTAAGTGAATGGGGCTGGGGCCCAAGAAGTCCCATGGTCTGATCTGCTGGTAGGCAGGCCAGTTCCTCAGACTGTGGGATTACAGTTTTCTTGCAACTGGATTCTATCTGCTGATGGGTGATGCTGGGCCTGAGGTTAGAGCAGGCTTAGGTGAATGAGGCTGAGGCCCAGTCAGTCCCAGTGCACCATCTGGCCTGCTGTTTGATGGACTAGATCTGCAGACTATGTGTCTATAGTTTTCTTGTATTTTGTTCCCTTCTCCTGATAGTTGGGACTGGACCAAATGCTAGAGCAGTCTCTGGACGGGAAAGCCAGGGCCTAGGGGATTTGGAGGCTGGTGCCTACCCACTGGTGTGTACAGCTGGGTTCCAGCATTTTCAACTGCATGGTCCTGGGGGTCTCAAGTCTAATGCCTACATATTCATGTGTAGGCTGAGTCTTAGCTCTCTGGCAAGCAAATACAGCTGTGTGCTCAGGGATTCTAAAGGTAGAATCTAAAGGATTCTGTTGGTAAGAAGAATTGTGTCCCACCCCAGTTAGTTGCCTAGCCTGAGGCATCTGAGCACTGGCACTTACAGACTGCTAGGCCAGTGCAACAAAGGGTCATGGGGCTGATCACCTAGGGAGAGGATTGCAAAACAGGGTGTGCTAGCACCAGTGCTCATGTGATGTGTCACGTTCATTGATTTGCATATGTTGAATCACCCTTCTGACACTGGGATAAATCCAACCTCATCACTATATATGATCTGCATTATGTGTTGTTGGATTCAATTTGCTAATGTTTTGTTCATAATTTGCATCTAAATTCATCAAAGATATTGGCTTATAATTTTTTTATAGTGTTTTTGTCTGGCTCTTATATCCATATAGTGGTTACTTCATAAAATGAATTTGGAAGTGTTCACTCTTTTTGGTATTTTGGAAAAATTGGAAAGGGATCAGTATAAGTTCTTCTTATGTTTGGTAGAATTCATCAGTGAAGTTATCTGATCCTGGACTTCTGTTTGCCGGGAGTTTTAAAAATTATTATTACAGATTCTATTTGACTTCTAGTGAATGGTCTGTTCAAATTATCTATTTATTCTGTATTCCATTTTGGTGTGCTATATGTTTCTAAAATATTATCCATTTCTTCTGGGTTGTCCAACTTGTTGCCATATAATTGTTTTTCAGATTCTCCTATGGTTTCTTTTACTTCTGTGGTGCTGTTTGTTATTTCTCCCCTTTTGTTTCTTATTTTGTTTATTTGTATCCTTTCTTTTACACTTGGTGAGGCTGGTCAGAAGTTTATCAATTTTGTTTGCCCTTTCAAAGAACCAAATTTTGGTTAATTTTTTTCTATTTTTTAAAATCTCTTTTATTTACTCACTAATCTTTATTATTTCCTTCCTTCCACTAAAGTTAGGCTTTATTTGTTCTTTTTTCTAATTTATTTAGATGGTTGGTTAGGTTGTTTATTTGATTGATTTTTTTTTTTTTCCTTTGAGGAAGGATTTTATGGCTATGAATTTCCCTCCTAGGACTGCTTTTGTAGGCACCCTATAGATTTTATGTTGTGTTTTCATTATCTTTCATTTCAACTTTTATTTTTTTTTTCTCTTTGATTTCATCATTGACCATTGGTTTTATAGTAGCATGTTGTTTCTCCTCCAAGTAATCTTTTTTTTCCTCATTCCTCTCTCTGTTTTAACTGCTAGTTTCACTATTTTGTGGTCAGAAAAAATGCTTGAAATCATTTCTATCTTCTTAAATATGCTGAGGCTTGTTTTTGACCTGGTATGTCATCTATTCTAGATAATGTTCCATGTGCACTTGAAAAGAATGTGTATACCGGTTGCTTTGAATGTAACATCCTGAAAAGATCAGTTAAATATAACTGTTCTATTATGTCACTTTGGAAAAGACTATGATGCTGGGAAAGATTGAGGGCAGGAGGATAGGAGGGCAACAGAGGATGAGATGGTTGGATGGCATCACCAACTCAGTGGACATGAGTTTGAGCAAACTCCAGGAGATGATGAAGGACAGGGAAGCCTGGTGTGCTGCAGTCCATGGTGTCTCAAAGAGTTGGACACAACTTAGTGACTGAACAGCAACATTATGTCACTTAAAATCTCTTTTGCTTTATTTATTTTCTGTCTAGAAGATCTATTCATTGATGTCAGTGGGGTATTAAAATGTCCTATTAGTATTATATCACCTTTATATTTGTCAGTATTTGTTTTAGGTTATTAGGTGCTTCTATAATCGGTTCAGTTCAGAGTCACTTTGTATCAGGTGGCAACCCCTCCAATGAAAATTCATGCCTGATTTCCTTTAGGATTGACTGGTTTGATCTCCTTGCTGTCCAAGGGACTCTCAAGCATCTTCTCCAACACCACAGTTCATATGCATCAATTCTCCTATATTAAGTGCATATATGTTAATGAGTGTAATATCCTTTTCTTGTACTGATCCTTTCCTCACTATATAGTGCCCTTCTTTATTTTTCCTTATGACATTTGTTTTAAAGTCTATTTTAACTAATATGAGTACTGCCACCCTGACTAGCTTGTCATTTCCATGTACACAAAATATCCTTTTTAATCCCATTGCTTTTAGTCTATGTGTGTCCTTCACCCTAAAGTGAGTCTCTTGTTTTGTTATCCATTCTGTCACTCCATGGCTTTTCACTGGAGCATTTAGCCCATTTACATTTTAGGCAATTTTTAATAGGTATGTATTTATGTCCTTTTAAACCTTGTTTTCCAGTTGATTCTGTATTTCTTCTTTGTTCCTTTCTTTTTCTTATTGTTTTCCCTTTTGTTGTTGATAGTTTTCCTTTGTATTTTGTGTGTTTGTGTTAGCCTCTTTTTGGTTTTTGCGAATCTACTGCATGTTTTTGATTTGTGGTTATCCTGTTTGTCATGTATGTCTACCCATTGCTATATCCACTTTCTTCAGACTGCTAGTCATATAGGCTCAGACACTTTCTAAAAAATCTGCATTTTCTTACTTCCCTCCCCCAACTTTTATGATTTTGATATCCTCTTTTACATCTTAATGTTTATTCTTTAGCTATTCATTGTAGTTATCATCATTTTCAAACACACACACACAATTGTTAATCTGTGTACTGGCTCATTAAAGTGATTTACTTTCCAATTGTGATTTTTTTATTTCCTATAGATTCTTACTTCTTTTATATTTAAAGAGGATAGGTTTAGTATTCTGTATTCTTTTAGTATTTACTTGCCTTAGAAATTCTTAATCTCGCCTTCTTTTCTAAATGATAATATAGCTGGATAGAGTATCCTAGGTTGCAGGTTTTTCCCTTTCAGAATTTTGAATGCATCTTGCCACTCCCTTCTGGCTAGTAACATTTCTGTGAATAAATTAGTTGATAGTCTTATTGAGGTTCCCTTGTAAATAACTCTGGTTTTCTTTTTTTGCCTTTAGAATACTGTTTTTATCTTTAAATTCTGCCATTTTAATTATTAATATGTCTTGATGGAGATTTCTTTATCATGTTTGAGACCTCTGTGCTTTTTGTGCCAGATTATCTGTTTCCTTCTTTAGGTTTGGGATGTTTTCAGCCATAATTTCTTCAAATACTTTTTTAATCCCCTTTTCTTCTTCTTCTTCTGGGATCCCTATTATGCATAGATTGGTGCACTTGATATTATCTTATAGGTCTTATATATTGTTTCTATTTTTTAAAAATTTGTATTTCTGTCTGCTGTTCTGATTGGGTGATATCCACTAATCTGTCCTCCAGATCACTTATTTGTTATTCTGCATTATTCAATTTGCTGTTTATTACTTTTAGCTCAGTTTTCTTATTGGCAAATGAGTAGCATAATTTTATTTGACTACTCTTTGTAGTTTCTAGTTCATTTTTACAGTAATCTGCATTTCTATCAATAGCCTTTCTTAATTCCATCAATAGTTTTATTACTTTCTTTTGAACTTGGGGGTCTAGTAGACTGGAGTGGTCTGTTTCAGTGTTTATTCTTTTAGGGGAATTCTCTTGATTTTTAATTTAAGAACAGTTCCTCGTCTTCATTTTACTTATATTTCTCTATTGTGGTCTTGAATGATTGTTTTTTATGTAAGACTGTCAAGTACCTTGTATGAGCTTAATTTTTTGGCATGAAGGCTGTTTTTTATAGGGAAGACTTCCATGTCTTTCCTTGGTGTGAAATTGCTGTTGTATCATTGATAGGGGTTGTGATTGGTATTGTAGTGACCAGAACCTGAACTGAACATTGGATGGGGTCTCCTCTTTCCTCTGTGGTTGTCACAGCCCTATTGGCATGTGGTGTGCTCCCCAGTTGTTAGAGTAGAAGCTCCCAGATTTGTTTCTGAGCTGCAGTGTTTGGTAGGCAGGACTGGGTCCCTCCCACTAAGAGAGGAACCCTTGAGTATTCCTTTGTAGATGTCCACCAGGAAGTGCACTCCATAGTGTTGCCTGTCACTGTTGTGTGGGCTCACAAAGTACAGTTGTTGGCACTGTCCTCTGCCTCACCATATCCATCAGAATAAAGGCCATTGACCCATGTCTCACTCAAGTACTGAGCTTATAAAGCCAAGAGCAAAAGATCTGCAGAGGCAGATCTGCTGAAGTAGGCACTAGGACCGCAGTAGTCATGCACCTGGACCCATTATATGAGCTACAGAATCAGTGCAGAGCCTGGCCCTGCATGCATTTAGGCAAAATCTTCAGCTGTTAACCCTGAACCCACCCCAACCATGGGAGCACCAGTAATCTGTCCAGACATCTTGCAGATGCTGACCTTACACATTTGCTATTGGCATGTAAATCCAAGGATTGCACATCCACTAGGACATGCCTCAGATTTCATCCCTGCTTTCAAACTGGCATGTGGGGATTATCTCAGATTTTATCCCAGCCTCCACACTTGGGTAACACAAAAAGGTATGTATGCTCCCAGAGCTTGCACCTGCTATGCATATGATTTTCCTTTTGTGCATCTGCCAACAAGAGGGCTTTCATGGCAGACCCAGGCTCTGTCCTGAGCACATCACTAGCAGTGGCCCAGACCACACTCCAACCACCTCAGGCTTTCCTCATACAGCCAGACTCAGTCCTCTCCCTCAGTCCATCCATTGAACTTCAAGCCTCAGCATCCAGCCATTGCATGTACCTACAGATACACATCTCTGGCTGAAAAGTGTAGTGAAGTGGCCAGGACTTTTTGTACTGGTCCCTCTCATTACTGCTCACAGCAAACCAACACAGCACTGTTCTCTGGGCCACTAAACCTCCCATTCTGTCCTGACCAATCTCCCAGTCCCTAAAGGGGTCTCCCAGAGTGAGAACCCTTCCTTCTCCATAGTGGCCTCTAAGGTATACAGGACCCATCCCAATTCCCTTCTTTTTTTTATTTTGTTTTACCCAGCCATGTGGTGGTCCCTCTGTAACTTTGATTCTATGAGATCTTGTGTGGGTGTTCAGTAGGCAACCTGTGAGAACCATTGTACATGTAGAAGCATCATGATATATTTGTGGGAGGTGGCTGCTCCATGCCCCTCCACACTGCCATTTTGATCTCCTCCACTAATAGCATTTATTATGCTGATATCTGTTCTCTCTATACAAACTTTGATGATGAGAGTTTTTATTATGAGTAGATGTTGAATTTGTTCAAATGCTTTTTTGGAGTCTATTGAGATGATCATATGGTTTTTATCCTTATTTTTGTCTATGTCATTTATTATGACTATTGCTAACCCTACTTTCTTGTCATTTCCATTTCCATCCATGGCTTTTTTCATTCTCTCACTTTCAGGCTTTGTGAATTTTTAGTTCTCAGTTGAGTCTCCTGTGAGCAAAATATAGATGGATCTTGTTTTTCATTCAATCAGCCATCCTCTATCTTTTGCTTGAAGCATTTAGTCCATTGCCATTTAAAGTAATTATTGATAGGTATGTTCTTGATGCCTGCCATTTTATTACTTGCTTTCTGTTTGTTTTGTAGTTCTCTGTTCATTTGGTCATCATTATGTTTCTTCCTTGTGGTTTGATGATTTTCTTTTTTAGTATCCTTGTGTTCCTTGCTTTCTAGTTTTAGCATTATCTATTGTAGGTTTCTGATTTGTGATTACAATGGGGGTTCATTGTGCTAACCTATAACTACATCTATTTGTTCTAAACAGGTAGTTGTTTAAGTTTAAACATATTCCAAAAGATCTACATTTTTTACTCCCTTCCCCCATATTTTGCATTTTGATTTTACATTGTCATGTTTACCCCTTTACAGATTATTATAGTTATACTTGATTTTACATTTCTTGTCTTTAATAGTCATACTAGCTTATTTACTTTGGCCACCTGATGTGAAGAACTGACTCCTTAGAAAAGACCCGGATGCTGGAAAAGATTGAAGGCAGGAGAAGGGGACGACAGAGGATGAGATTGTTGGATGGCATCACCGACTTGATGGACTTGAGATTGAATAAACTTTAGGATTTGGTGATGGGCAGGGAAGCCTGGGGTGCTGCAGTCCATATGGTCGCAAAGAGTCAGACATGACTGAGCAACTGAACTGACTGATCTTATTTAAGTGATTAATCCTCAGCCTTTATTATATATCTTCTTTTCATAGTGAAAATTTTGCCTTTCTTATAGATATTTACTTCTTTTTTTTTTTTTTTTTTTTTTACTTCTTATTATAACCTTTTCTTTTCCACTTAGAGAAGACTGCTTAACACTTCTTTTAGGGTTAATTTAGTATTTATGAATGCTTATTTTTTCCTTGTCTTAGAAGTTATTTATCTCTCCTTCAATTCTAAATTATAATCTTGTTTGGTAGAAAATCTTAAATTTCAGATTTTTCCCCTTCAGCACTTTAAATATATTATGCCACTCCCTTCTGGCCTCCAGATTTCTCATACAAAAATCAACTGAAAACCTTATGGGTATTCCCTTAAATATGACTCTACTTTTCTCTTGTTGCCTGTCAAAATCTCTCTTTGTCTTTGTCATTTGCCATTTTAATTATGATATGTATTAGTGTGGGCTGTGCCTGTCTCAGGTCATTTTGTTTGGGATTCTCTGTACTTCCTGTACCTGGGTATCTGTTTCCCTCTTCAGGTTTTAGGAGATTTCAGCCATAATGTCATTAAATTAATTTTAAAATCACTTTTCTTTCTCTATCTTTTTAGAACCCCTATAATGCAAACATTGGTTCACTTCCTGTTGTCTCAAATATCCTTTAAACTGTTACCATTTTTTAAGTTGCTTTTCTTTTTGCTATTCTGACCAGTTGATTTCCAAAATTCTAAATCCCAGATAATGTGTGTGTTTTTCTGTGTTTCTCTGCTATTCATTCCTTCTACTGTGTTTTTTGTTTTATTTACTATATTCTTATGTTCTGACTCATTCTTTTTTTATGTATTTTTTAGTTCCTTATTAAAATTCTCACTGTGTTTACCTCTTCTTTTCCCTAATTCAATTAGCATTCTTGTTTCTTTGAATTCTTTAAATTCAAAAGAATGCTTTGAATTCTTTTTCTGGTAAATTATTTATTTCTGTTTTATTAGTTCTTTTTTATTAGGAATTATCAGTTGAAATCAGTTTTTTCTCTCTCTTTTCATTTTGCTTAAACTCTTTTTGTCTCTATGAATATAGATGAAACAGTTACCTATGTCAATATTGATGGGATTTCCTGATGGGACCATCCCTATATTGTCTGCAGGTGCTCCGTGGTTTTGTTGGGAGAGCTGGATTTGACATGGACAGAAGTCACATGTGCCCTCAGGTAAGGCTGGCAGCTATCACCTCAGTAGAAAATAGGGTTGGAGATGGAGTGGCTAAATTTGAGCCAAGTGTGAAATGGTGGCCATTACTGCCCCAACAAGGGTGGAGTCAGTGGAGTCAAGTCCCAGGGTTTTGAAGCAGAAGTCTTGAAGTTCAGTTTTGAGTTGGCTCAGTTCCCTTTAAGGTGTGTTCTTCACTGTCCAAGCACCAGCACCCTCACTCTGAAGGGGCAGTGGTGGAGCACAAAAGTCTGGTTTAGATATTCAGCAAGGTTTCAGGCACTGACTGTGGCAATCTAGTAGCCATCAAAGATCTGGTCAACTTCTGGTACGCCACTTATACAATTGCCAGTAATGGCTCCCTACTCCTGGCTAAGATGCAGCTTAGGGTTTGAGCCACCTTGGAGTCTCATGGCCAAGTTTTTCTCTTGATTGTGGTGGTCCTTGATCTACTGTGATACTATGGTGCTGAAAAGTAGGGCTGGAGCATTTGCTTGGCTCAAAATGGGGCACACCCAGGGTAGTCATAGGAAACCAGTTAGATACCCATGCAATTTCAATCCATCCGTCTGCCATACTTCTGGAGCAAAGAATCATGTGTGTACTCCACATGAGTGGAGTACAGGCTTTCCACAGCCCTCTAATTAGTCCTACCAGCCCTCCAATCAAGTGGTCTCATCTTCTTTTACTCAGACCCCAAAGGATAGGGCACCCAACATGTTGCTCAAATCATTCACTCCTGAGAGAGAGCCTCCACCAGTGTAATCCTTTTTTTTTTTTCTGAGTCAACTCCCAGAGGAACAGGTCTCCAATGCATGAAAGTGAAAAGTGAAAGTGAAGTCACTCAGTCGTGTCCGATTGGACTCTTAGCGACCCCATGGACTGCAGCCTACCAGGCTCCTCCTTCCATGGGATGATCACTTCTTTTCCCTTCACACCGGATGCCATGTGAATGTTCTTTATTCCTTTGTTTGTACAAAGCTTTCTCCTAGTCTCCAGTTAGTTTTTGGTGAGAATTGTTCCACATGTAGATACATTTTTAATGAGCTCATGGGGAGGAGGTGAGTTCCACATCTTTCCATTCCTCCATCTTGATTTGAGTCCCACAGCAGGATTTTTAACACAAATACAGATAAGCGACACAGAGCTCAATATATTGAATCTTCATTTCCTTTATTAAAAAATTAATAAATAATTGATAACAAAGTCATTTGAATAATAACCAATCAAAACTTGTACTCTTCTAATTGGACAAATTTTCTCTCTGGGGAATTTTGTTGAGTAAATTCTTTGATATCTTAATCATAATAATGATTCTTTACTTAAAGTTTTATCATTTACAAAGCACTTTTAACAACCTGATTTCATTTAATTCTCCTGGGAATATATCAATATGGTCAATATTATCATCCAGATTTTAGACAGGAAGAAACAATCTCTTTGAATAATCTTACAGTTAATAGGGAAGTGATAGAAATCTCAATCTGCCATTTCTTTTTCCTGTCTTTTGCTCTTTCTTTTTTTCTAAATTACTAGATAAACAAAAAGTGATAACTAGGTCAAGAAAGTGAAACCACCTTCTTTGGAAAATTTAGTTTCATAAATTTTGGTTTCATGTATGTGTGTGGCTGATCTTGAAAAAGACGAAAAATCAAAGAATGGCTTGATAAAGTTCTGTAGGATACAATGATCTCTTTTGAATAAGGTGTTTAGTTGGAGGACTCTACAGATATATATTGTTAGCATGTCAATCACTTAATAACTGTACCTTATTCCAACTTACATGTGTGTATATATACATACATTATTTTATGATATATCTTATGCATATGTATTATTACATGTAAATGTAAAAGTTACCACTTAATACTTGGTAACATCTCATTATCTTTGTAACATCATAAGTTAATTGCTGCTGCTACTGCTAAGTCACTTCAGTCATGTCCGACTCTGTGCGACCCCATAGATGGCAGCCCACCAGGCTCCCCCATCCCTGGGATTCTCCAGGCAAGAACACTGGAGTGGGTTGACATTTCCTTCTCCAACGCATGAAAGTGAAAAGTGAAAGTGAAGTCACTCAGTCGTGTCCGATTGGACTCTTAGCGACCCCATGGACTGCAGCCTACCAGGCTCCTCCTTCCATGGGATTTTCCAGGCAAGAGTACTGGAGTGGGGTGCCATTGCAGTGACTTCAATTTTAGCTGAAGTTCTTTACATTGATTTTCTTTTGCTTATTCATTTCCTCTCTCACCTGTTACAGAAAATCACTATATGTAATCTGCAATCTTTTCCCAGGATCTGACTATTCTATTTGAGTACTGAAAATATTTTAAAAACAACCACCAAAACAACAGTAGTGAAAAGTTGTCTACAACAGTTAAAATTTTTGGAACAGTGGTGAAATTGCAGTTTAATTTGAACAGTAATACAATTTAAATATTCAAACTTGTGTGTTGTTTGTGTGATATTACTCAAATTTTATGACAGTGTTTTTTACAAAAACTGACAAAATACTACACAAAATTTCTTTCACCTTGTAAGGACTGATATATGTTGAAATGATGAACAGATGAGTAAGATTGTTTCCTGGTCCTCAAAACAAGTCTTTGAAAAATGTATTGTGAAGTCTTTAGCTGAGTAGAATGTTTGTGAGCCCAATGAGTTTCAGCTTCTAGCAAAAGGTAACTTTTTGTAAATCCTAATTTTTAGCAGAAAAATGTGTTTCTTTTTTTAAAAGGAAACATATATTTGATTTCCATTTTAGATTACATAAGTTTTCCCTTAGAGGTAAAATAATAAAATAAAATTTCTAGTTTTTGTGACTTGAAGAAATATCTGTACACAAATTTACTCATGGGAGTCAAGTGTTTCAAGAAACTGTTTAACTTTCAAAGCATTAGCATAATAATTTATTGCAACAAGTTAACTATTCAATGGTTATTATTGTATTGAGGTAGAAGGAAACCGAGGGAGATTCTCCTAAGAGTCAAGTGAAAAAATCTTTCATGACTCTCATAAAGGATATATTCCTTTGGGAAAAAAGTGTGGATAAATTAAATAAATAGGCTCTTCAAAAGTGACCATTGGATTGGTCAAGGTAGCTTTTGTTGGTTAACACAGCATGAGGGAATCAGGTGGACTAGAGTAGTTCTAGGAGAGTACATGAAAGAGGATTGAGTGTAAACAAATTATTTAGAGAAACTTAGTTGTTAGGGGAAGCAAATATCAGGCAAAAGTTAGAGGAAATCTGGGTACAGGGTTGTTTCCATGCTTGTTTTTTAAAATGGAACTTTTTCAACATAACTGATAGGAAAAATGATATGAAAGATAGAAATAGAAATTAATAACAAGGATTAAGAGAAGGAAAACCTCAGGAGCTAAGTCTTTAAATAAGTGTGAGTAGATGAAATTTAATGGTCAAGCAGAGAATTTGGAATTAGAAACACAAAAAGTTCCTTCATCACCAAAGTACGGAAAATAGAGTGTATGTTGGTGGACATATAGCTGATTTGGCGGTGGGAAAGTGTGGGCGTTCTTTTTTTTTTAATAGTTTCTATCTTCTCAATTAAAGAAGAAGCAATGTCACCAGCTGAGAATGAGGACAGGAAAAGTAGAATTAGAGAGAAGAAGGTGGGAGAGAAAGAAACAGTAAGTTGATGGAGTTATAAAGGAATTGCTTCTTATCACTAAGATCTCACTTAGATTGGTTGGTAATTTCTCAAGCCAAATTCAGCTGCTTGGATGCAAATGGGAACTAGCAGGAGAGTAGAATTTAACTGAGGCGGGCACTTTGTCAGGGGACTAAAAAGGAAGGAGAGGGGACAAAGAAGCTGAAGGATACAAGAGAATGATTATAATGATGGATCTGGAGTCCAGTTTGGTAAGGAAAGAAATGAGGACATACAGAATGTGAGGTACAAAAAAGCAGGGGGAAAGGGGTGGTCAATAGATCAGAAATCCCAGAAAGCTGGAGGAATTTGTTGGGGAGGGGGTTTGGGAAGTTGACAGTGGGACAACGGGTTTCTTGAATTTAATTTTATGTGAGCAGAGGCTATTATATGAATACTGGTCACAGATGTGCTGTATCTGTGTTTAGATGTTTCCTCTGTTTTAACTTGAGACTGTGATTAAAAAACAAAAAATCCAAACAACAAAACCCACTACACACCTAATTGAATGGCTAAATTCTATGAAAAACTGCTAGTAACAACTACTCATGAGGATACAGAACAATAAAAACCCTTATTTAGGACTGCAAAGTTGTAAAGTCACTTTGGAAGATAGTTTAACATTTTCTTATAAAACAAAACATAGAATCACCATAAGTGACCCAACATTTATGCTTCCAGGTATTTGGGTTGGAGGAAGCACAAGCTGGAATCAAGATTGTCGGGAGAAACATCAATAACCTCAGATACACAGATGACACCACCCTTATGACAGAAAGTGAAGAAGAACTAAAGAGTCTCTTGATGAAAGTGAAAGAAGAGAGTGAAAAAGTCGACTTAAGGCTCAATATTCAGAAAATTAAGATCATGGCATCTGGTCCCGTCACTTCATGGCAAATAGATGGGAAACAGTGGAAACAGTGGCAGACTTCATTTTGGGGGGCTCCAAAATCACTGAAGATGGTGATTTTGAAGATGGCAGCCATGAAATTAAAAGATACTTACTCCTTGCAAGGAAAGTTATGACCAACCTAAATAGCGTATTAAAAAGCAGAGACATTGCTTTGCAACAAAGGTCTGTCTAGTCAAGGCTATGGTTTTTCCTGTGGTCATGTATGGATGTGAGAGTTTGACTATGAAGAAAGCTGAGCGTAGAAGAATTGATGCTTCTGAACTGTGGTGTTGGAGAAGACTCTTTAGAGTCCCTTTCCATCCTAAAAGAGATCAGTCCTGGGTGTTCACTGGAGGGACTGATGTTGAAGCTGAAACTCCAATACTTCGGCCACCTGATGTGAAGAGCTGACTCATTTGAAAAGACCCTGATGCTGGGAAAGATTGAGGGCAGGAGGAAAAGGGGATGACAGAGGATGAAATGGTTGGATAGCATCACCGACTCAATGGACATGGGTTTGGGTAGACTCTGGGAGTTGCTGATGGACAGGGAGGCCTGGAGTGCTGCGGTTCATGGGGTCGCAAAGAGTCGGACACGATTGAGCAACTGAACTGAACTGATTTACTCAACAGATTTGAAAATTGCTGTTCAATAAAAGCCTACATGAAAATATTTACAGCAGTTTTATTCATAATCATCAAGCCAGAAGTAACAGATATACTTTAGTAATCTTTCTTCTTTTTCCAGAACTTCTTTACTTTTTGGCACTATATTATACTCCAGATTATCTTATATATTTTCTGTCCCAGGCTTAGGCCTATATGTTCTCTAGATATACTGTGTTGAAAATGACACTCCACCCTCTGTTACTATTATTCCTCAAAACTTTAACCCCAGTCTAACTATGAGAAAAGCATCATATGAATCAAACTTGAGGGATATTCCACAAAATACTTGACCAGAACTCTTCAAAAACTAAGATCATTAAAACAAAAGAAAGTCTGAGAAATTGTCACAGTCTAGAGAAAAGAATGGTAACAAATGTCGTGTGATCATTGTGTCATCGTGTGATAACAAATGTCGTGTTAGATAGGCTCCTGGAAGAGAAAAAGATCATTGAGGAAAAACAATGAAGTCAGATTAACTATCAATGTATCAATATAGATTAGTTAATTATGACAAGTGTACCATAGTGATATAATATGATACCAATAGGAGAAACTGGGTGCAGAATACATAGAAATGGTCATAATATCATTAAGACTTTTCTGTAAGACATTTTTTTATGCAAAGCTTTTCTATTAAATTATCCTAAAATAAAAATGTTTATTAAAAAAGAAAACATATTAAGTTTCACAAGAGTTCACATAGGTGCTAGAAATTTGATGTCAACTTCCTGGTAGGAATCACTCTGGTGGTGGTTTAGTCACTAAGTTGTGTCTGACTCTTGCGACCCCATGAACTGTACCCTGCCAGGCTCCTCTGTCCATGGGATTCTCCAGGCAAGAAAACTGGAGTGGGTTGCCATTTCCTTCTACAGGGCATCCCCAGGGGTCGAACCCAGGTCTCCTGCATTGCAGGCAGATTCTTTACCAACTGAGTTACAAGGGAAGCCCCAGATATCACTCTAGTCACTATTAAATTATCTCTTCATGTTATAACCATTTCAGCTTCCCATTCAACATGGCATTTGTAACGAGGTAATTGGTTACCTTAAGTTTGTGTACAGTGTAAAACAATCATAAAACTATAATTATATTTTTAAGTTCAGAAGCTTCTAGTTATATATACTATTTCTAATAAAACTTTATTGAAATATAAATTGTTCCAGTATTAAATTTATGTTCTACTTAGAATTAAAAAGATATAATAAATAAATGTGGATAGGGCTTCCCTGGTGGTTCAGATGGCAAAGAATCTGCCTGCAATGCAGGAGACCCAGGTTTGATCCCCGGGTCAGGAAGATCTCCTGGAGAAGGGAATGGTACTCCAGTATTCTTGCCTGGAGAATTTCACGGACAGAGGAGCCTGGCAGGCTACATCTAGCCCATGATGTCGCAGTCAGACATGACTGAGTGACTAACACTTTCACTTTCACACTTAATGATACAGTTTCTGTCTTCTAATATGATCTTTCCAACCCAGGGATCAAACCTGTGTCACTGTATATCTCTTGCATTGGCAGGTTAATTCTTTACCATTAGTACCACCTGGGAAGGCCCACTGATATTGCCAGCATGGTCTAAATCAACTCATTTATTTATGAGGTCTGTGTCATGGACCTCATATGGGACAAGCATTTTGCTAACTGCTAGGGATACAAAGGGGAAAGACATTATCTCAGACCTTTGGTCTATTACATTTACATCCTCTTTAATAAAACATGTCAGGGTCAACTGGAAAGGAGAGTGCAAAGATCAAGCATCTTGCCAAATCCTTTAAAAGCCTCAGATGCTGATATTGACTCAAGATCCCCAGATAAAAAAAAAATGTCTTCGGGCAGAATCAGTTCAGTTCATTTCAGTTCAGTCGCTCAGTAGTATCCGACTCTTTGCAACCCCATGAATTGCAGCACGCCAGGCCTCCCTGTCCATCACCAACTCCCAGAGTTCACTCAAACTCACGTCCATCCAGTCAGTGATGCCATCCAGCCATCTCATCCTCTGTCGTCCCCTTTTCCTCCCGCCCCCAATCCCTCCCAGCATCAGAGTCTTTTCCAATGAATCAACTCTTTGCATGAGGTGGCCAAAGTACTGGAGTTTCAGCTTCAGCATAATTCCCTCCAAAGAAATCCCATTTCCCAAAATCCTAGCAAGGACTCCGGCAGGTCAGGAGAGACAATGGGAGATTTTAAAAAGCTATTCAGGCTTTGATGAACAAGGGGAAAACATCAAATATTTATCACTGTTGAGGAACATCTTACCCTATAAATTTACCCCCAGAGACATTTTAAATTTTCAAGAAGAACTTCTAAAGAACTACATAAAACAAATATTTCTTTTCAGAAGACACAGGCCACACCACTGACAGCATGTCACATTCCATCAAAACATCACATCATGACTACCTCCCTGAACAAGCTTTCTGCTGTAAGAATCTTTGAAGTGACTCCATTGAATTCTTAGCAACATCATCAAATTTCTCTCATGCTACTCTTTTCAAAACAAATGTGATTTTAAAAAGAGAAAAAAAAGAAACATATTGAAATGAATCACTTGACTATCACCTTTAAAATGGCTTTTGAACTGTTCTCTGCCACTTTGTTAAATCAATCTCCTTGCACTTTTAAAAATCTTAGATCACATAGAGCTGTCACAAAATCCTTTATGCAACATCCATTAATAAAAGTTTTTATGGTTTCTTTGTTTTTATTTCTACATGATATATAATATTAATGTATTTTACTAGAAACAAGCATTAAACAAAAATAAAAATAAATGAAAATATTATGACTGTCAAGCCTAACTCTACCAGGAAACACAGTATTAATTTCTTTTCAAATATATTCTGAGGACTAATTACAGTCTGTATTGTTTTGATAGCACATATCGAAATAATATTTAGTTCAGTCGTATCCGACCCTTTGCAACCCCATGAATCGCAGCACGCCAGGCCTCCCTGTCCATCACCAACCCCTGGAGTTTACTCAAACTCATGTCCATTGAGTCGGTGATGCCATCCAGCCATCTCATTCTCCGTCGTCCCCTTCTCCTCCTGCCCCCAATCTCTCCCAGCATCAGAGTCTTTTCCAATGAGTCAGCTCTTCGCATGAGGTGGCCAAAGCATTGGAATTTCAGCTTCAGCATCATTCCCTCCAAAGAATACCCAGGGCTGATCTCCTTCAGAATGGACTGGTTGGATCTCCTTGCAGTCCAAGGGACTCTCAAGAGTCTTCTCCAACACCACAGTTCAAAAGCATCAACACTTCAGCACTCGGCTTTCTTCACAGTCCAACTCTCACATCCATACATGACCACTGGAAAAACCATCGCCTTGGCTAGATGGACCTTTGTTGGCAAAGGAATGTCTCTGCTTTTGAATATGCTATCTAGGTTGGTCATAACTTTCCTTCCAAGGAGTAAGCGTCTTTTAATTTCATGGCTTCAATCACTATCTGCAGTGATTTTGGAGCCCCCCAAAAATAAAGTCTGACACTGTTTCCACTGTTTCCCCATCTATTTCCCATGAAGTGATGGGACCAGATGCCATGATCTTTTTTTTTCTGAATGTTGAGCTTTAAGCCAACTTTTCACTCTCCTCTTTCACTTTCATCAAGAGGCTTTTTAGTTCCTCTTCACTTTCTGCCATAAGGGTGGTGTCATCTGCATATCTGAGATTATTGATATTTCTCCCGGCAATCTTGATTCCAGCTTGTGTTTCTTCCAGCCCAGTGTTTCTTATGATGTACGCTGCATATAAGTTAAATAAGCAGGGTGACAATATACAGCCTTGACATACTCCTTTTCCTCTTTGGAACCAGTCTGTTGTTCCATGTCCAGTTCTAACTGTTGCTTCCTGACCTTCATATAGGTTTCTCAAGAGGCAGGTCAGGTGGTCTGGTATTCCCATCTCTTTCAGAATTTTCCAGTTTCTTGTGATCCACACAGTCAAAGGCTTTGGCATAGTCAATAAAGCAGAAATAGATGTTTTTCTGGAACTCTTTTGCTTTTTTGATGATCCAGCAGATGTTGGCAATTTGATCTGTGGTTCCTCTGCCTTTTCTAAAACCAGCTTGAACATCTGGAAGTTCACGGTTCATGTATTGGTGAATTACCTAAGTCCAATTTCAACCCCAGAACATGTTATCACATGGGGTGATGAAGATGGAGGCTGTGTCACAAAGTGTAATTCACATAATGATTATGAATCAAATTTCTTTATTTGCTAGCAAAACCGGGCTCTCTGCTTATTTTCCTCAGTGAATTTACACAGAAGGCAAACTCACTCTGCTTTTCCACACCAAGGAAAACAAACAATACTGCAATTGGAAGGAAATTGGTAACAATTAAGACAATTGTGCAGCTGTGAAAGAGGGCATGTTTATGCTTAGACTACTGCCATTATGGTATGCTTAATAATGGCAAGTCTAACAATATGATATATAAATCAGGCTTATAATTTCCCACAAAGTTTTAACTTTTATTTACCAAATGGTACTATTTTTATTCTGGCTCACAAATTGGAACAGATTTGTGTAAATTATTTAAAACACATGCTGTAGTGTTCATTGTGTTGTCACATTTTTCCATTTGCATTCTCTGTTCTGTCATTTTTTTTCCTCAGAGAATTCTGTACATGTTAAAATAGATCACTTGTTGTTAATTATGCATAAGAGAAGACCCAACTGTGAATAGATTGGCCTCATCAAGGGTTTTACAGTTTTAGCCTTAAATCTTTTCTTATATGTGGTAGTATTCAGAGCTAGGTGGACACAAAATAATATCTGTAGCAGATCCTGCATTCTCAGATATTTTGTAGATGGATTTGTGGGCAACTTACAGACATACTAGAGAAAGGATTCCAAATAGAGAACATATGTGTATATAATTAAATGTTGCTGTTGTTCAGTTGCTCAGTTGTGTTCGACTGTTTGCAACCCCATGGACTGCAGCACACCAGGTCTCCCTGTCCTTCACCATCTCCAAGAGCCTGCTCCAACTGAAGTATTTCTGATTAAATATGCATATGTATATGTATAATTAAATACATATATATGATTAAATACTCATATTACATAGAAGCATAATAGAAGCTAGTTTTTTTTTAAGTAAGCATGATGGCATTAAGATAAAGTAACTGGCTTCTCTGATTGTTAAAATTTTTGTACATGAAAAAGAATTCAGGCTTCATATGAATTTTAAAAAGTGATCTTATTGGACCTAAGGAAGGAAATTGGAGGGATCATAAAGTATAAGACAGAAAGCATTTTCAAAGTAGAAAATGTTGTGAAGCTTTCTAAAAGGATGGGAAGTAGCTTATAATGTCACCTCTGAGAAGTTCATTTTAAATCAGATTACAATTGCACTGAAGGCATTCCTCTCTGTTGAAACTGAAATAAAAATAAGACTGTGTGCTTTTGGACATAAGAGATTAGTGGCTTTACTCTCCCATCTTTAATAACTGAAAAAAACCAAAATATATGAAACATTTTGCGGGCAGTGGAAAACAGGCAGTTCAGGACAGTAATCCTTGAGACAGAAAACAAAGGAGGGAAGTTTCAGGAGTACTCCAGAGTTGACTTCAAAAATGCACAACTTGAAAGTTGTGAGTTAAGTTGTATTTGGGGCAAAATGGGAACTGTAGCCTAGAAGATAGCAACTCAGATAGTTCTGAGAAACTGCTCTAAAGAGATGGGGGGAGGACAGTATGTATGTGATTTTGGTGAAGGAAGAGTACATGCAATCACAGCACATATTCCAGAAGGTTTCTACTTGTGTCATGAAACTTTCTTCTAGTTACAAGGAGCAGTTGTCACCATGAAGGATATAAAGAGATACAAGAGTTGGACTCATAAAATCAGCTCTTGCAAATATCTAACTATCTGAAGGCCTGTCCTGAGGTTCTCCTCCACAGAGTGACTCATTCTGCTCTTCACCTTGAACTCCTTTCAAGAAGTGTTGAAAATGAGCAGCTGCAGCAGTACTTGTTTTAATCCTTGTAGAGGTATATGGCAAGTGCCAGTAGCAAACGCCAATTTGTAGTCAACATCAGCTTCCTGCCAGGACAGAGTTTCCAGGCCATGGCTCACAGAAGGAACTCAAACACAGCACAGCTCACTGCCCAACTCAGGAGACAGAGTTTGGAACCCAGATGCCAAGGCAGCTAGAATTTGTAGGGCAGAGAACCAGAGAGGAGAGAGCTGCTTTATACTTCCATGAAAGGAGTCTGAGATTGTCAAATAAATCAAATATCATTTTTTAAATTGAGTTCTAACCTATTAATCTAAAAATCTAATACACAAATGAAAGTGAAACTGAAACAGTCCTGGCATAAGTCCTTTTGAAGGACCTACCATAATTTGATCTCAGGCCAACTTACAGGCAGGGAACACATCCCCACCCACCAACAGAAAATTAGATTAAAGATTTACTGAGCATGGCCTCTTGCATGAGAGTAAGACCCATATTTCCCCACACCCAACCCCTCCCATCAGGAAGTTTCCACAAGCCTCTTATCCTTATCCCTCAGAGGGCAGACAGAATGAAAACCACAGTCACAGAAAACTAACCAAATTGATCACATAGATCACAGCCTTGTCTAACTCAATGAAACAATGAGCCATGCTGTGTAGGGCCACCCAATATGGATGGTCATGGTGGAGAGTTCTGACAACATGTGGTCCACTCAAGAAGAGAATGGAAAACCACTTTAGTGTTCTTGCCTTGAGAATCCCATGAAAAACATGAAAAGACAAAAATATGTGACACTGAATGATAAACTCTCCAGGTCAGTAGGTGTCCAATATGCTATTGGAGAATGGTGGAGAAATAACTCCAGAAAGAATGAAGAGATGAAAGTAACAGTAATTAGTCCTCAGAATATATTTGAAAAGAAATTAATACCAAAGTGAAAAAAAGACACAGTTGTCATGTAAGAGGTGATGGAAGTAAAGTCCAATGCTGTAAAGAACAGTATTGCATAGGAACATGGAATGCAGGTCCATGAATCAAGGTAAATTGGAAGTGGTAAAACAGGAGATGGCAAGAGTGAACATTGACGTTTTCGAATCAGTGAACTAAAATGGACCTGAATGGGTGAATTTAATTCAGATGACCATTACATGTACTACTATGAGCAAGAATCCCTTAGAAGAAATGGAGTAGCCCTCACAGTCAACAAGAGTTTGAAAGGCAGTACTTGGATGCAATCTCAAAAATGACACAATGATCTCTGTTTGTTTCCAAGGCAAACCATTCAATGTTACTGTAATACAAGTCTATGTCCCAACCTCTAATGCCAAAGAAGCTGAAATCAAATGGTTCTATGATACCTACAAGGCCTTCTAGAACTAACATCAAAAAAAGATGTCCTTTTCATCACAGGGGACTGGAATGCAAAAGTAGGAAGTCAAGAAACACCTGGAGAAACAGGTAAGTTTGGCCTTGGAGTAGAAAATGAAGGGCAAAGGCTAACAGAGCTTTGCCAAGAGAATGCACTGGTCGTAGAAAACACGCTCTTCCAACCACACAAGAAACTACTCTATACATGGACATCACCAGATGGTCAATACTGAAATCAAATTGATTATATTCATTGCAGCCAAAGATGGAAAGTTCTACAGAGTCAGCAAAACAAGACTGGGAGCTGACTATGGCTCAGATCATGAACTCCTTCTTGCAAAATTCAAGAATTTTGCATTCAAGAATTTAAACTGAAGAAATTAGGGAAACCCACTAGATATTCATGTATGACCTAAATCAAGTCCATTACAGTGGAAGTGACAAAGAGTTCAAGGGATTAGATCTGATATACAGAGTGCCTGAAGAATTATGGATGGAAATTCGTGACATTGTACAAGAGGCAGTAATCAAGATCATCCTCAAGAAAAAGAAATGCAAAAAGGCAAAATGGTTGCCTGAGGAGGCCTTAAAAAAGTTGAGAAAAGAAGCAAAAGGCAAAGGGGAAAACGAAGGATACATACATCTGAATGAAGAACTCCAAAAAATAGCAAGGAGAGATGGAAAGCCTTGCTAAGTGATCAAGGCAAAGAATAGAGGGAAACAATAGAATGGGAAAGACTAGAGATCTCTTCAAGAAAATTAGAGATGCCAAGGGAATATTTCATGCAAAAATGGGCACAGTAAAGGTCAGAAACTGTATGTACCTAACAGATGCAGAAAATATTAAGAAGAGGTGGCAAGAATACACAGAAGAACTATACAAAAAAGATCTTAATGACCCAGATAACCATGATGGTGCAATCACTCACCTAGACCCAGACATCCTGGAGTGTGAAGTCAAGTGGGCCTTATGGAACATCACTATAAACAAAACTAGTGGAGGTGATGGAATACCAGCTGAGCTATTTCAAATTCTGAAAGATGATGTTGTGAAAGTGGTGCACTCAATATGTCAACAAACTTGATAAACACAGCAGTGGCCACAGGGCTGGGAAAATTCAGCTTTCATTCCAATCCCAAAGAAAGGCAATGCCAAAGAATGCTCAAACTACCACACAATTGCACTCATCTCACACGCTAGCAAAGTAATGCTCAAAATTCTCCAAGCCATGCTTCAGCAGTACACGGTCCATGAAGTTCCAGATGTTCAAGCTAGATTTAGAAAAGGCAGAGGAACCAGAGATCAAACTGCCAACATACATCAGATCATAGAAAAAGCAAGGAAAGTCCAGAAAAACATCTACTTCTGCTTTATTGACTATGCCAAAGCCTTTGACTGTGTGGATCACAAGAAACTGGAAAATTCTTCAAAAGATGAGAATACCAGACCACCTGACCTGCCTCCTGAGAAATCTGTATGAAGGTCAAGAAACAATAGTTAGAACTGGACATGGAGCAACAGACTGGTTCCAAATTGGGAAAGGAGTATGTGAAGGCTGTAATTGTCACCTTGCTTATTTAACTTATATGCAGAGAACATCATGTGGAATGCCAGGCTGGAGGAAGCACAAGCTGGAATCAAGATGCTGGGAGAAATATCAATAGCCTCAAATATGTAGATGACACCACCCTTATGGCAGAAAACAAAGAGGAACTAAAGAGCCTCTTGATGAAGGTGAAAGAAAAGAATGAAAAAGCTGGCTTAAAACTCAACTTTCAAAAAACCAGTATTATGGCATCCTGTCCCAACATTTCATGGCAAATAGATAGGGAAACAATGGACACAGGGACAGACTTTATTTTCTTGGGCTCCAAACTCATTGCAGATGGTACCTGCAGCCATGAAATTAAAAGATGCTTGTTCCTTGGAAGAAAAACTATGACAAACCTAGAAAGCTTATTAAAAAACAGAGACATCACTTTACCAACAAAGCTCTGTATAGTCAAAGTTGTGGTTTTTCTCATATATGAATGTGAAAGTTCAACCATAAAGAAAACTGAGCACTGAAGAATTGATGCTTTTGAACTGTGCTGTTTGGAAAGACTCTTGAGAGTCCCATGGACAGCAAGGAGATCAGCACATTCAATCCTAAAGGCAATCAATCCTGAATATTCATTGGAAGGATTGTTGATGGAGCTGAAGCTCCAATACCTTGGCCACCTGATGGGAAGAACTGACTCATTGGAAAAGACCATGATGCTGGGAAAGATTGAATGCAGGACGAGAAGGGGATGACAGAGGATTAGATGGTTTGATGGCAATACTGACTTGATGGACATGAGTTAGAACAAGTTCCAGGAGTTGGTGATGGAAAGGGAAGCTTGGCATTCTGCAGTCCATGAGGTCTCAAACAGTGGGACATGACTGAGCAACTGAATTGAACAAAATTCTAAAATACCCACATCTTTCAAATGCTCTTAAATGGTACAATTTCCAATCTGTAATAGTTTATCCTAAAATCCAATTCTGTCATAACCTTCAGCTGAACAGGGGTTATAATTTGTTGAATTCTTCACTCTCTTCTTCAACTCTTCAAACTTTAGCAAGAGGCAAGAGTGATCCTAGCTTTTGCTCTCCTGTTCCCTCCCTCTCCTCTCCTGTCACCCACCCCTCTAGATTTTTCTTACCTTTCTCTATATTTTACAGTACAAAATCCCAACAGCTATAGCTCTTAAAATTCTCTTTTAATGGAGGGGAAGATACGTGGGCTATGACATATCTGAGCAGTACTGATAGAGCAGAGGGAGGGCAAGAAACATTTGCAGGTGAACAAATCTTGTCCCTCTCCTACAAAGATAAACTGTTATATATACTTCTTATTCTTTTTTGCATTTAAATAAATGACCTCTTCAATGGGAGAAGTTCATAATATTTAAGACTGAATACTGTGGTCAAGCAATTAATCACAAATCTCCATAGTCTTTCTTGGGATCAAATTGGTGGGAAGGAATTTTTGGACAATTTTCAGGCTTCCCTTATGGCTCAGCTGGTAAAGAATCTGCCTGCAATGTGGGAGACCTGGGTTTGATCCCTGGGTTTGGAAGATCCCCTGGAGAAGAGAAAGGCTACCCACTCCAGTATTCTGGCCTGGAGAATTCCATGGACTGTATAGTCCACGGGGTCACAAAGAGTCAGATACTACTGAGCGACTTTCACTTCTTGCCAAGCCTAATAATATTGAATCTATTTGAGGGAAACAAATTTACAAGTTGGAACAAAACTGCAAGGTTTCACACATATATACAAAAATGTCAGGTTTTCCTCACATAGATTTTATCAGTAAATAGTGAAACTTTAAGTAAATCTCATAATCAATTCTATCTGAAAATTTCAAAGGTGATAATGAGCAGACAGAATTATTGATATGATAAAAACTTATGAAAATGTGTTAATCTCTATTGAAAAGATGGGCAATCAAATGAGATAATTGTACGTTTATGTACTCCAGCTGCCAAATCCTGAGTAAAATTCCTTGATCACAAATTTTGAAGCATAAGTTTGAAGCTTAATTTTATAACTTATGATACTTAATCAGAAATCTCTTAAGGAAAAAAATTATTAAAAAAGAAATATATGACTATCTTCATATTTAAATTCTTTGATTTAAATGGCTCCAGCCAAAGAGTCTCATGGGATCATAATAACCTATAGCAAAAACTTTTTCTCTTCAGAACCTTGATTTTTGTCTTAGCAACAAAGACAATTTTTGTTCCCACTTTTAAGATTCAGTGAAGTGTGTTACAGCATCTTACTGCAAAAATAGTAAAGATAATTTATTTACATCTTCTTAGGCACAATTCGGAGAAGGCAATGGCACCCCACTCCAGTACTCTTGCCTGGAAAATCCCATGGACAGAGGAGCCTGGTGGGCTGCAGTCCATGGGGTCGCTAAGAGTCGGACACAACTGAGCAACTTCACTTTCGCTTTTCACTTTCATGCATTGGAGAAGGAAATGGCAACCCACTCCAGAATTCTTGCCTGGAGAATCCCAGGGACGGGGGAGCCTGGTGGGCTGCCGTCTATGGGGTCGCACAGAGTTGGACATGACTGAAGCGACTTAGCAGCAGCAGCAGCAGGCACAATTAATATCAGGAAAGAAATAGTACTTACCAAATAGAGGATGCAAAGATGCACATAAATGGAGACGATCTGCTCACCTACAGCAGTGAACAGTGTATGTCCTAGGCCTTATGTAAAGATTCTTATCTGTACTGGGAAAAGTCATGAGACATTTAGGGGGAGAGGAAATCAATTGGAGCTAAACAGAGACAAGAGAAAAGAGATGCCAGCATGACCAGGATTCACCATGTAGGAACTTTTATCATAATTCTCTGGTAATATTCCCAAATGAAATGAAGAAAAAGAAAGGTGCGGCCCCATATTGTAACCCCTCTGACATAGACCCAATGCCATTTTTATGGTACAATAAATTCCTCCTCATTATTTTCATATCACATAATTATATTCTAATACTGAAGAATCCTTACATGCCTGGAATAAAACCAATTTGATCATGGTGTATGATCTTTTCAATGTTTTGTTGGCTTCTACTTGCTAGAATTTTGTTGAGAATTTTTGCACTTATGTTCATCATGATACTGGCCTGTAACTTTCTTTTTCTTTTTTTGTAATACCTTTATCTGGTTTTGGTATCAAGGTGATAACGGCCTGGTAGAATGAGTTTGGAAGTCTTCCTTCCTTTGCAATTTTTTGGAAGAGCTTCAGAAGGATATACATTAATTCTTCTCTAGATATTTGATAGAATTCACCTTTGAGATCATCTGGCCCTGGGCTTTTGTTTTTTGAGATATTTTTTATTACAGTTTTGATTTCAGTGCTTATGAATGACTTGTTCATAGTTTATATTTCTTCCTCTTTCAGTCTTGGAAGGTTGAACTTTACTAATAATCTGTCCATTTGTTCCAGGTTGTCCATTTTATTGGCATATAATAGCCTCTTATGATCCTTTGTATTTCTGCATTGTCTGTTGTAACCACTCCTTTTTCATTCCTAATTTTGTTGATTTGATTCTTCTCCCTTTTTTCTTGATGAGTTTGGCTAATGGTTTGTCAATTTTGTTCATCTTCTCGAAGAACCACCTTTCAATTTAATTTGTCAATATTGTTTTCTTCATTTCTTTTTTCATTTATTTATTCTCTGATCTTTATGATTTCTTTCCTTCTTACTAATTTTAGGGTTTTTTGTTCTTTTTCCAGTTGTTTTAGGTGTAAAGTTAAGTTGCCTATTTGATGTTTTTTTGGTTTCATGAGGTAGGATTGTATTGCTATAAATTTCCCTCTTAAAACAGCTTTGTTGCATCCCATATGTTTCGGGTCATCATGTTTTCATTTTTTCCTATGAATTTTTTGATTTCTCTTTTTATTTATTCAGTAACCTGCCTGTTATTTAGAACTATATTGTTTAATCACTATGTATTTTTGGTTTTTAGTTTTTCTTTTCCTGTAATTGATATCTAGTCTCATAATTGTGGTCAGAAAAGATGCTTGATATAATTTCAATTTTCTTAAATTACTGAGGCTTGATTTGTGACCCAAGATGTGGTCTCTCTTGGAGAATGTTCCATGTGCACTTTAAGAGAAAGTGTATTCTTCTGCATTTGGATCAAATGTCCTGATGATATCAATTAGGTTCATCTGGTCTATTGTGTCATTTAAAGCTTGTATTTCCTTATTAATCTTCTGTTTTGATGATCTGTCCATTGGTATAAATGGGGTATTAAAGTCCCCTACTATTTTTGTGTTACTGTCTATTTCTCCTTTTATGTCTGCACTCCAGTACTCTTGCCTGGAAAATCCCATGGACAGAGGAGCCTGGTAGGCTGCAGTCCATGGGGTCGCTAAGAGTCGGACACAACTGAACGACTTCACTTTCACTTTTCACCTTCATGCATTGGAGAAGGAAATGGCAACCCACTCCAGTGTTCTTGCCTGGAGAATCCCAGGGACAGGGGAGCCTGGTAGGCTGCTGTCTATGGGGTCGCACAGAGTCGGACATGACTGAAGTGACTTAGCAGTAGCAGTGTTTGCCTTATGTATTGAGATGCTCCTATATTGGGTGCATAAATATTTACATTTGCTATGTCTTCATCCCAGAAGTCTCCAAACTTATCTTTTTCTGTTGTTGTTCAGTTGGTGATTTTCACTACTCTATCTTCACTTCAGTTCAGTTCAGTCGCTCAGTCATGTCCAACTCTTTGCGACCCCATGAATTCCAGCATGCCAGGCCTCCCTGTCCATCACCAACTCCCGGAGTTTCCTCAAACTCACATCCATTGAGTCGGTGATGTCCTACTTTGCTTTCTGCTATAAGGGTGGTGTCATCTGTGTATCTTGATTCCAAATTCTGCTTCATCCAGCCAGGCATTTCTCATGATGTACTCTGCATGTAAGTTAAATAAGCAGGATGATAATATATTGCCTTGATGTACTCCTTTCCCAGTTTGGAGCCAGTCTGTTGTTCCATATCCAGTTCTAACTGTTGTTTCTTGACCTTCATACAGATTTCTCAGGAGACAGGTCAGGAGGTCTGGTATTCCCATCTCTTGAAGCATTTTCCACAATTTGTTGTGATCCACAGAGTCAAAGGCTTTGGGATAGTCAATAAAGCAGAAGTAGATGTTTTTCTGGAACTCTCTTGCTTTTTCAATGATCCAACAGATGTTGGCAATTTGATCTCTGATTCCTTTGTCTTTTCGAAATCCTTTGTCTTTTTGAACATCTGGAAGTTCATGGTTCATGTACTGCTGAATTGTAGCCTTGGAGAATTTTGAGCATTACATTGCTAGCGTGTGAGATGAGTGCAATTGTGCAGTAGTTTGAGCATTCTTTGGCATTACCTTTCTTTGGGATTGGAATGAAAACTGACCTTTTCCAGTCCTATGGCCACTGCTGAGTTTTCCAAATTTGCTGACATATTGAGTGCAGCACTTTCACAGCATTATCTTTCAGGATTTGAAATAGCTCAACTGGAATTCCATCTTAAACTTTAGCATCCCAAATTCCTGCTGCTGTATTATCATAATTGCTTTGAATTTATACAGTAATTTCATAAATTTGGCTTTAATTTATTGACAAAAGTAAAATATATATATTTAATTGAAGCTTCTTTTATACTAGTTAATCAAATTCAATAGTTTTATTCCTAGAGCTTTTAGATAATTTTCATGTTTATTTTAGCTCTGGAAAAGGAAATTTAGAAGATGAACATAAATCTTATCTTTTCATACCACCAAGCAAGAAGCTATCAAAGAGTCATGTCAAAAAAGCTTAGGATCCAAGTTGAATAGGCTCTTAGGCTAAAGATGAGAAAAAGTGGTTGCCAACCAAAGCAGTATCTTCAGTGGCTTTAGACAAGAATATTTTAAAATTGATATGTTCATAATAGTAGTAGAAAGTCATTTGTTAATTTTGAGATTGCTAATGAAAGCAGTATTTGGAAAGCTAAGAGACAAAAGGAAAAAATAAGTTGTCACGCCTTTCTTATACACACTGTACCTAGGTAACCAAATATTTAATGATGGATGTATTAATATTAATATTTAAAGAGACAAAGTGCCACTAGATCTATCAATTTCTAAGAAATACAGAGGGTAGAAGAATATGTTAATATATAAATCACAGATGTACTCAGCAAAATAATGACTGTAATAAACTCTAATAGGACAAACAACACAGTTGTTTAAAACACAATAAACCCTCTCCAGAAAAAAAGAAAAATCACAAGAAAAAATATGCAGGGGAAAATTGAGAATAAAAGAGATGTAAAAGATTTATCAAACAACTGAAATATTCGTGTGTTCTTTTTTGCAAAGGTCCATCTAGTCAAGGCTATGGTTTTTCCAGTGGTCATGTATGGATGTGAAAGTTGGACTGTGAAGAAAGCTGAGTGCTGAAGAACTGATGCTTTTGAACTGTGGTGTTGGAGAAGACCCTTGAGAGTCCCTTGGACTGCAAGGAGATCCAACCAGTGCATTCTGAAGGAGATCAGCCCTGGGATTTCTTTGGAAGGAATGATGCTAAAGCTGAAACTCCAGTATTTTGGCCACCTCATGCCAAGAGTTGACTCATTGGAAAAGACTCTGATGGTGGGAGGGATTGGGGGCAGGAGGAGAAGGGGACCACAGAGGCTCGATGGCGTCACTGACTTGATGGACGTGAGTTTGAGTGAACTCCGGGAGATGGTGATGGACAGGGAGGCCTGGCGTGCTGCGATTCATAGAGTCGCAAAGAGTCGGACACGGCGGAATGACTGAACTGAACTGAACTGAAACACTAAAAGACAATGTAAACTAGCTGGATATAAAATAATAAAAGAAATTTGTTTCTTTTTAAATTGTATAGCAAAATTAAAGTTATGTTTTAAACTTTATCCTGAAAAAATATTGACCTTGTAGTCAATAATGTAATCTAGCTACATTTATATTGCTATATGTCCATTTGCTAAAGTTTTAATACTTTATCACTTTTCACATTTCCACACTCTTTTTTCTGAGTTCAGTTCAGTCGCTTAGTTGTATCCGACTCTTTGTGACCCCATGGACTGCAGCACGCCAGGTTTCCCTTTCCATCACCAACTCCCGGAACTTGCTCAAACTCATGTCCACCAAGTTGGTGATGCCATCCAACCATCTCATCCTCTGTCATCCCCTTCTCCTCCAAGTGCCTTCAATCTTTCCCAGTATCAAGGTCTTTTCCAATGAGTCAATTTTCACATTAGGTGGCCATAGTATTGGAGTTTCAGCTTCAGCATCAGTCCTTCCAATGAATATTTGGGACTGATTTACTTCAGGATTGACTGATTTGATTTCCTTGCAGACCAAGGGACTCTCAAGAGTCTTCAACACCACAGTTCAGAAGCATCAGTTCTTTGGCACTCAGGTTTCTTTAAATCCAGTAATATGCTGTGACTATAATAAGTTTAAATTTTCTTTTAGTATATTATTTTTAGCTTAATGTGTTTTAATGTAGTATTCTATTCATTCTTCCCTCCCCCTCAGACATTAGTCATTTTATTGACTGAATTCAGTGATTCTCTTTCACAATGTTGATTTTCCCTAAATTATTACAGCTCTTTTTTAGAGTCTTAATATTTTAAATATGTGTAATTTCTAGGGTGAAATCTGACATACAGGTGAGAGTTAGCTAGGTAAGACAAGGAGAAAAGCAGAGAGTGATAAAGTGAGGAAAAACTCAGGATGAATACAAAAATGTACATTGCCTAGTAGAGCTGAGATAAAATTTGTAAAGGGCTGTGATTATTATTTTGGGGGGGTAGGTGGAAATTTTTAATAAACAAGGGAACTTACATACAACGCTTGCCTTGGATAGCTACGGATAAGTAGATTTTTGCACCTGCCAGACAGAATCTCAATGTTTTTATAGAGGTCTTAATGGGGTATCCAGTTAGATAGAAATACCACATTTCTTTCTCAAAGCTGTATCCTCAGAATACTTATGGAAGTGGAGAAGGCAAGCAGAAGGCACATTCCAAGCAAGGGAGGTGATAAGCTGCCAATTGCTGGGGTAAATGTGTGCAATTATGATAGAGTAGGCTAGAGAGTTAAAAAAAAAAAAAAAGGAAAGGCTTTATATGTAATGCTAAGACACTTTGGACTGTATTATACAATTTATGTGGAGTAATAATTGTGGCTTACAGAAATTACTTAGAATAAATTGTTTTCAAGGCTTCACAACTTGCAAACCTCACAGTGTAAGGCAAGCTATATTACCATGCCTTGCTAAATTTCAATGCCTTTCAAAAATTTCAGCTAATAATACTCATCTCATGTGTCCTGTAAGAATTAGGTTAGTCTTACATGGCACTTACAAAAATAATATACTAAGTTCTCAAGGAATTATGGGCTTCCTGGGCAGTACTAGTGGTAAAGAACCCATCTGCCAATGCAGGAGACATAAGAGATTTAGGTTCAGTCCCTGGGACAGGAATATCCACTGGAGGAGGGCATGGCAATCCACTGCAGTATTCATGCCTGGAGAATTAAATGGACAAAGGAGCCCGGTGGAGTATAGTCCATAGGATTGCAAAGAGTTGAACACAACTGAAGCAACTTGGCATGGCACAGCAAGGAATTATAGCTATTATGATTATTATTATGCTGGTAAATCTTTCTGTAGATACTCTGAGTTGGAGTTGCTGTAGGTTATTACATTAGTCCCCTACTTACAAACCTTCAAGCTGTGTACTTTCAAAGATGTGGATGTGCCTTCACATGTCCAGTCACATAAATTAGTTCACACATCTCGCATACATTGCATACACATACATCCTCCACAAATGGTTGTGCTTTTGTGTACTTTACAGTACTATATAGAGTATGTAGCAGAGTATCTTTATTTCAAGCCCAGGATGTCCAGAAACAGGTACAAAATAAGCAGTGATATAACTGGTACTGCTGAGAAGTGCCAAGCAATAACAATGGAAACAAAAGTAAAAATAATTGAAAGAGTAAAGCCAGGCAAAAGATGGTAGACATCACTCATTCTTACAACATGAATCTTTCAACCATCAGTACAATTCTAAAAAATAAGGACAAGATCATGGAACATGGGAAGTTCGCTGTCAACATGATGTTGACAATAATATTAAAGAAGTGTGAAAAAGTAATGGAGGAGATGGAGAAAGTTCTCAGTACATGGATGTATGATCAGTATCAGGTTCGAGTCCCACTCAGCTTAGTGCTGATTCAAGAGAAAGCTAAAATCTTTTATGAAGACTTAAAGAAGAAACACAGCAAAGAATCAGAAGACATATCTTTTAATGCTACCTATGGCTGATTTCATTGGTTCAAGCTAGAACCAACCTTCACAACCTAAAAGTAAGTAGTAAGGCAGTGAGTGCAGATATGGTAACTGCACAGCAATTTCCTGAAATGCTCTGAGAAACTATTGATGAAGGCACTCATTTACCTGAGGAGGTTTTTAATGTGGATGAGACAGGGCTGTACTGGAAGAGAATTCCAGGCTGAAGTTACCTCAGTAAGAAGGAAAAGTTGATGCCATGCTACAAAGCAGCAAAGGATAGGCTAACTCTGTTTTTTGGCAGTGCTTCTGGCAATATGAAGCTGAAGCCTCTCTTAGTTTATCATTCAGAAGACCCAAACCCATTAAAACCAAAGCCAAGGGCTCTCTTCCTTTTGTGTGGAAGAGTAACCCAAAAGCCTGGGTTACACAGGCCATTTTCCAGGACTAGTTTATCCCAGAGGTAATAAAATATTGTTTGGAGAAAGACATCTCATTCAACATTCTTTTGCTCCTCATCAGTACTCCGGACCACCCAGCCATTCATGGATAACTTTCATCCCAACATCAAAGCAGGGCATTTGCCACTGAATACTACCTTGTTCCTTGTTCATCCAACCTATGGACCAGGGAGTTACAGTGACTTTCAAGAAATATTACTTATGTCACAATTTTTGTTAGGCTGTAAAGGCAAGTAATGAATCAGGAACGGCTTTGTGATAATTGGAAGGACTATACAACTACAAAGTTATTAAAAAAAATCATTGACTTTGCTTGTCTTGAGATTATGGCCATCTCCACAAATGGGGTTTGGAAAAACCTTTGCCTGCAGTTTTTCAGTTTTCATGGAATTGAGAAGGTGGATGAGGAGTCTGAAGAGGTCTTCAGCAAGAAGATGAAACTGGATCTACAAGAGGGCAACTTCACTGAGCTCCTTGCTGTGCAACATGAGGCGCTTACTAACGAATACCTGATGGAATTGAAGGCCCAGAGAAAGAATGAAGAAAGACAGAGGAAGGGGAAGTAACTGAACAACTGAAGAGATTCATGATACAAGAAATGACAAGGGGATTTTCTTCATTTGAGAAGATATTGTTACTTTTTGAGGCATAGGACCAGAATATAGAATGGCACACAAAGGTCGCAGCAGCTGTTTAGAATGCAATCTAGTGCTACCATGTCATCTATGATAAGAAATACAAAGCTACTACCCAGACATCACTGGATAATTTTTTCATGAGTGTAGATAGAATTGAATCTAGTAAGGAACAAACACCTATGCCATCATCATCAGGTGTGAGTGAAATTGCAGCTAACCCTGTGTCTCCCATTGCTGATGATCCTTCAGCTCTACCATCTCCCACATCTCCTTCCTTCTCCAGTCAGTAACTCTTCTTGCATTTTCACTTGATGCCAGCCCCTGAGAATCAGGTGTTGTACTTCCTACTGTACTTTTCAAGGTACTATACTGTAAGATTTAAAATGTTTCTGTTATTTTTTTATGCATTATTTGTGGGAAAGTATGAAACCTATTACAGTTCAGTACTATATAGTCAATTGTGTTAGTTGGGTACTTAGGCTAACTTTGTTGGGTTTGTGAACAAATTTGACTTAACAAATATGCTCTCAGATCAGAACTCAGTCATATGTAGAGCACTTATCACATTAAAAATCAAGGAGTTGACATTTTAATTTGGGCAGAGTTTCTTAGTGCAAGCAAAATGTTCTATATTTCCTTGTGTCTCTTTCAGTAAATATGGGGCTATTTAATTAGTTATAGCTACTGAAATCTGAGATGTGATATATGTCCATATCATAATGAACTTATAACAGTGAGAGAACTTCTTTGGTATTATTGTTCTCCAGTATGTGGGTTGCTCACCCACCCAGTGGGTATGGAATTTGATTTTATTATGATTGCACCTGCCCCCCCCCCCATCTCATTGTGTCTTCTCCTTTGTCTTTAGACATGGAGTATCTTCTTCTGGTAGGTTCCAGTGTCCTCCTATGATGGTTGTTCAAAAGCTAGTTGTGATTTCAGTGCTCTCGCGGGAGGAGGTTAGCACACATCCTTCTACTTTGCTCAATGAGGTCCTACTGTATGGCATAGGGAACTTGGCTCAATGTATTATGCCAGCCTGGAAGGGAGGGGAGTTTGGGGAAGAATGGATATCTGTATAGGTATGGCTGAGTCCCTGTGCTGTCTACCTGAAAGTATCACAGCATTATTAATTAGCTATACTCCAATATGAAATAAAAAGTTCAAAATATACACACACACACACACACACACATAAAGACCTTATAGGTCATATGTTGCATATGTCATAGCTAAAATATAGAAGTGAGATACATGATTTACACAGGTGTTTGATATTGTTGTAGCCACGCATTCCGGGAAACAAACTCACTCAGAGGACAATGCAGATGGTGGAGTGCAATTTATTATACCAGCGGGCCCAAGGCAGTCTCCTCTTAGCCAAGGACCCTGACCAGTTTTTGTGAAAACCTTATATACCCTAAGTGTATGTGCCCAAACCCACCTCCCCAATTCCCTGAAACTAGTGTGAATAAAGGAAAAGAAAGGTATGATCAAAGTTAACCTGTGATTCATATGTCTTAAGCCTAGGTAGTTAACAGTGGACAATATTCAATAGGCCTGTGGTCATACCCCAATAAGCATAATAGAATTTATGATTCTATTCAGTTACACAGATAATTAGGGTATTCTTCCAGGTGAAGGAGAGTCCAGGTACAAGCCCTGGGGCTCTTCCTTCCGGGTTGGGGGTGGGGGGTGTCTGGTTTTCCAGTTGGTATGTCATTTCCATAGATACTGGGCATATAGCTCAAAGCCACAGTCCAGCCCAAGATGGAGTCTTGCTTTCAAGATGGAGCCTGTTCTGTTTCCTCCTTCAATATAAAGGAGAAATACAACTTTGTTTTGTTAATTTTTGTTGTTTTGTTAAGTCACTCAGGTTTGAATGTTTACATGTTACTGAAACCTATTCGATAGTACTAGTAGTAAAATATGGTCAAATTATAAATGGTGGAATGGGGGACCTATGAAAAATTTCTAAAATACTGGAATATAGCCAAAATGTTTTTACAAGAGAGTTTGTGACTTGGCTGTGAGTAAAGAGGGAAATTTGGGGGACACCAAGGGAGTAAAGTTTAGAACATAGTAAACATGTTGAAAGGGAAGACTCCACGGCCCCAGCATAGATCTTCTGACTGAGAATTTGTTTTAAGTGATAACTTGAATCTTTCACAAGTGACTAAGATGAAATTTAATCTGTACTGTAAACTTTGATAGTCCCTGATCTGAAATACGGCTTTAAGACATTCAAATTACTAGAAGAAAGAATGCATGTGTTGACTTTAAAAAATAGTCAAAACCTAAAAGTTGAGAGATATGTTTTATTTGGTGAGAATTTTTAGGGATTCAAGCCCAGAGACAGTATCTCAAGTGACCCTGAGAGAGGTGTTCTGAGGACGTGGGGGAAAGAATCAGGTTATAGCATTTTGCAGCAAGGTGCAGGTCATCTGAACATCAAAAGATTATTGTTAATTAAGGAAAACCATATAACCCAAGTTAAGAACTTTAGTACTTTTCTATGCAGAAGCATTCAGAAGAGGCAAGAGTTTGGGCTTGCTGAAATCATTCCTGTCATATGCATCTCAGCTTTCTGGGGCCAGTTCTCACCATGAGGAGTGGCTAATGGTGCTGCCTAAGCTTTTTGCATCCCTGATGGCTTCTGGATATTCAGTGTTGCTCTTCATGGGCACAGAAATTTACATGCAGGGCCAGAATTGCTGATTGCTGTGACATCCTTGTTTATTGATATAGCAGGAAATACTTCATTTCACACATGATAATTATGAGAGATATAAAAGTAAAATGGTAGAAGAGCTGTTAACTTAAAAAATAGTCACAACCTAAAAGTTGAGAGTTATGTTTTATTCTGTGGAAATTTTTAGGACTTAAGTCCGGGTGGCAGCATCTCAAGTAGCCCTGAGAGAACTGTTCCAAGGAGGCAAGGGAAGGAGCCAGGTTAGATAGAAGTCTTACAGCAAAGGGCAGGTAGTCAGAACATCAAAAAATTATTGTTAATTAAGGAAAACCAGATATCCCAAGTAAAGGAATTTAGTGCTTTTCTATGTATGCAAATATGCAAGAGTCTGGGCTCAATGAAATCATTCCTTTTGCATGCATCTCAACTATCCTGGAGCCAGTATCCTGTGTTTTTCATATCCTGAGTTTCTTGGGTTCAGCAGAGGGAGTGGCTGCAATCTAATGGCTGTTAGATAGTGGGTATTTTTCTCATTTCTGAGTGCCCTGGAGAGCTGGAATTGCTGATGACTGTAATGTCCTTGTTTACTGATATGGCAGGAAATACTTCATTTCTCAGAGCTGAATGTACATTTCTAAGATGTTTTGTGTTTAGTTCTGTTTTAGACACTGGGGAAGATGTGGAGGTATTTGTATTTGGGATGGGAGATAAAACTGTCAGGTGAGTATAATTTCCTCGGTTCTGTCTCATCACAACAAAGATTTGAAGTGACGGACATTAAAGCCCTCAGTGCATCACAGCTCTTGGACAGACCATATTAGAGCTCCGTGTTACAGCTCAGTTTTATTTTAAAAATATCAGAAAAATACATCCTCGAGGCATGAGGGAATGCTGACCCAAAGACGAGAAGAGAAGAGAGAGCCCCGGCCCTTTGGCTCCTCTTGGAATATGTTTTCTCCTCCCCCTGGGCCTGCCTTATGTAAATTGGGCTGGCCAGGAGTGCTGTTTTCTTCTACCTGAGGTCCTCACTCTGGTCCTCGGACCTTCCTTTGTTCTATTTTCGCAGGCTTTTCTCTTCCTTGTCTTTTAGCCACCACCATTTTGGACTCCTGTTTCCTATTCTAACTACATAAGAAAACTATGATAAAATTCTGATAGATGAACATAGGCAATTCAGGTGAAGGAAATGATATAAGCCAAAGGACACTGGTTCCAAATAGGAAAAGGAGTACATCAAGGCTGTATATTGTCACCCTGCTTATTTAACTTATATGCAGAGTACATCATGAGAAATGCTGGTCTGGAAGAAGCACGAGCTGGAATCAAGATTGCTGGGAGAAATATCAATAACCTCAGATATGCAGATGATACCACCCTTATGGCAGAAAGTGAAGAGGAACTAAAAAGCCTCTTGATGAAAGTGAAAGAGGAGAGTGAAAAAGTTGGCTTAAAACTCAACATTCAGAAAATGAAGATCATGGCATCTGGTCCCATCACTTCATGGGAAATAGATGGGGAAACAGTGTCAGACTTTATTTTTGGGGGCTCCAAAATCATTGCAGATGGTGACTGCAGCCATGAAATTAAAAGACGCTTACTCTTTGGAAGAAAAGTTATGACCAACCTAGATAGCATATTCAAAAGCAAAGACATTACTTTGCCAACAAAGGTCCATCTAGTCAAGGCTATGGTTTTTCCAGTAGTCATATATGGATGTGAGAGTTGGACTGTGAAGAAAGCTAAGCTCCGAAGAATTGATGCTTTTGAACTGTGGTGTTGGAGAAGACTCTTGAGAGTCCCTTGGACTGCAAGGAGATCCAACCAGTCCATTCTGAAGGAGATCAGCCCTGGGATTTCTTTGGAAGGAATGATGCTAAAGCTGAAACTCCAGTACTTTGGCCACCTCATGCAAAGAGTTGACTCATTGGAAAAGACTCTGATGCTGAGAGGGATTGGGGGCAGGAGGAGAAGAGGACGACAGAGGATGAGATGGCTGGATGGCATCACTGACTCAATGGACATGAGTCTGAGTGAACTCCGGGAGCTGGTGATGGACAGAGAGGCCTGGCATGCTGCGATTCATGGGGTCACAAAGAGTCAGACACGACTGAGCAACTGAACTGAACTGAAAGGACAGTAGGCAGTTCAGATGGTAAAGGATCACCTGCAATGCAGGGATTGAATCCAGGGTTCAGTCCAGGATTCAATCCCTGGATCAGGAAGATCCCCTTGAGAAGGGCATGGCTACCCACTGCAGCTTCTTCCCTGGAGAATTCCATGGACAGAGGAATCTGGTGGGCTACAGTCAATTGGTTCACAAAGAGTGGGGCATGACTGAGCAACTAGCACTTTGACTTTAGCTTTCATTTTCAAAGAAAAGTAGAGGTAGATATTGAATAGCACCAAAGGCAATCTGATAGATGATCTTTGTAAATTGCTTACAAATTTTAAGTTGAAGATTCTTAAAGATAGCTCTGTAACTTTGATTTCTCTCCCTATGTTATAGCAGGATGGTAGTTAGGTATGGGGAGAAAAATGGGGGCAGGGGCCAGGTGTCAGGAAATTACACATCTTGCAAACAGCTGGGGCCCATAGGCAGACAAAGGAAAGCAGGAACTTCCACACTGACAGGAAACCACATATTTGGGGTGATAAGGGTCTAGGTAGCAGATAAGAAAGGTGGCAAAGGGTGGGAATCTGCTGCATCCAAATGTAACTTGATCACTGTTTGTTAGGGTCCATAAGTGGCTCATCAGATCAGATCAGATCAGATCAGTCGCTCAGTCGTGTCCGACTCTTTGCAACCCCATGAACTGCAGCACGCCAGGCCTCCCTGTCCATCACCAACCCCTGGAGTTCACTCAGACTCAAGTCCAGCGAGTCAGTGATACCATCCAGCCATCTCATCCTCTGTCGTCCTCTTCTCCTCCTGCCCCCAATCCCTCCCAGCATCAGAGTCTTTTCCAATGAGTCAACTCTTCACATGAGGTGGCCAAAGTACTGGAGTTTCAGCTTTAGCATCATTCCTTCCAAAGAAATCCCAAGGCTGATCTCCTTTAGGATGGACTGGTTGGATCTCCTTGCAGTCCAATGGACTCTCAAGAGTCTTCTCCAACACCACAGTTCAAAAGCATCAATTCTTCGGCACTCAGCCTTCTTCACAGTCCAACTCTCACATCCATACATGACTACTGGAAAACCATAGCCTTGACTAGACAAACCTTTGTTGGCAAAGTAATGTCTCTGCTTTTCAATATGCTATCTAGCTTGGTCATAACTTTCCTTCCAAGGAGTAAGTGTCTTTTAATTTCATGGCTGCAGTCACAATCTGCAGTGATTTTGGAGCCCAGAAAAATAAAGTCTGACACTGTTTCCACTGTTTCCCCATCTATTTCCCATGAAGTGATGGGACCGGATGCCATGATCTTCGTTTTCTGAATGTTGAACTTTAAGCCAACTTTTTCACTCTCCACTTTCACTTTCATCAAGAGGCTTTTTAGTTTCTCTTCACTTTCTGCCATAAGGGTGATATCATCTGCATATCTGAGGTTATTGATATTTCTCCCAGCAATCTTGATTCCAGCTTGTGTTTCTTCCAGCCCAGCACTTCTCATGATGTACTCTGCATATAAGTTAAATAAACAGGGTGACGATATACAGCCTTGACGTACTCCTTTTCCTATTTGGAACCAGTCTGTTGTTCCATGTCCAGTTCTAACTGGTGCTTCGTGACCTGCATACAGATTTCTCAAGAGGCAGATCAGGTGGTCTGGTATTCCCATCTCTTTCAGAATTTTCCACAGTTGATTGTAATCCACACAGGCAAAGGCTTTGGCATAGTCAATAAAGCAGAAATAGATGTTTTTCTGGAACTCTCTTGCTTTTCACATGATCCAGCAGATGTCGGCAATTTGATCTCTGGTTCCTCTGCCTTTTCTAAAACCAACTTGAACATCAGGAAGTTCACGGTTCATATATTGCTGAAGCCTGGCTTGGAGAATTTTGAGCATTACTTTACTAGTGTGTGAGATGAGTGCAATTGTGCGGTAGTTTGAGCATTCTTTGGCATTGCCTTTCTTTGGGATTGGAATGAAAACTGACCTTTTCCAGTCCTGTGGCCACTGCTGAGTTTTCCAAATTTGCGGGCATAAGTGGCTCATAGTATTTTGTTTAAAAATGGCCCATTGTAGTGACCTGACAAACAAGGGATGAAGTGACAGTGGCCACATGGCCCTGTTGACATTCCATTCTTTCCTTAAGGCGACATCCTGTTTTTCCCTGTTGGTGCCAGTTTCTCAAGACTACATGACCACCCAACTATGAGACCCCTCTGAATACGTGATCATAAGACCCCAGCTGTGGGCTAAAGATAAACTAAGGCTCCCTCCCTTTGGGGCACAATTTCCCATCAATAGGGTATAAGAAGTGTGACTGTAAAGGGAGAGCACTGATTTTTCACTAAAGCCAGTCACTTTCTCTCTTCCTATAACAAATCCTTCTCTGCCTGACTGCCTGACTTGCTCTCTTTTTCTCTGCTTTATAATGTTCTTATTACAATAGAAATAACCTTACAGATAAGAAGTACCCATCATGCACTGACATCATGACACTTTCTGATCTAAGCTAAATAAGGACAAAAATCCCTCCTCCCCTTGGGAAATTGGAGTTGGGATGAGAATCCTGGGAAGATGACCCCCAAACTCCTCCTTCCTTAGTGAATATCCTGCCCCTTCATTTGTACATCCCTCATAACCAGCTTGCCTAAGAAACCTAGAGCAGCAGCTTCTCACTGGTCTGCCTGCTCTCCCTCAGAGAGCACACAGCATATTCTTACTTAAGTAAACTTTTACTTTACTTTCTTAACTTCTCTGTTTCTTCTCTGAATTCTTTTGTGATGAAGAACCTTAAATTCACTGGCAACATCAACATCCTGTTGCAAAGACAAAGGTTAGAGTTTCTGATTTCATATAGATATTTGATTTTACCTATAATACCTTAGAACTACCTTTTGAAATTGATAGTTTTATAAGTAAAGAAGTAATAATTTTCTGCTAATATTGTAGACTGATTTTATTATAAATTTATAATGCTGTAATAGCAAGACTTAAACTTATTACTTGTTTATATTTTTTTCCATAAATGGATGGATTACTAATCCTTCTTGCTATGACAATTGTTAAATTTTCCTAGCCCTTCAACTAAATAACAGTTTTTAGAACTCTCCTTAGATTCTGAGTCATGAAAGATCTCCAAGATGTGTTAATTAATGACTTACCATGGAAACAAAGAAGGAAATTGTGGAGGAGTGATTGATATTTACATCCTGTGGTACTTCAGTTCAATTATACCATTGAAACCTAGAACAATGAAATACTTTAAAGACCAGTTTTTTGCATTCTTAAATGTTCTATGCCTACTTATTCTAGAGAATTGTAGGTTATTTACAGGCTCTGGGAGGAAGGCCTTTGTGTTTTAAGCTAGGTGAGAACTCATTATTTGGTGTCTATTATTTTTTATGACACCTCATCATCAACGACTACTGCTAAGGCATTTACGCAACATTACTCTAACTCCTGTTTAGTGTGTTACTATAGAAACACATGTTCATGTAAAAATATCTCTTTTGACTTAAAAATTAAATTTTAGCTCAATTTCCTACTTACTTGTTACATTCCTTGAGTCAAATGCATGGAATCCTTTGGAATAAGTGTCATAACGTGAAGTACAATAGGAAATATATTTTTCTAAAGACGAATTCTCCATGTAAACCGTTTTGTGTTAACGTTTCCTACCTTTCAGCTAGAGAAAATGACTTGTGTTATTTCCTACAATTATTGGTAGGAACTGTACAAAAGCATACAATCAATAAAACTTTTCAAGTCACCATCTTGCAAGAAAAGCAAGTCTTGGAACAAGGCTCTTTCTAATCAAATTTTAAGTATAGTAACACAGTGCTATTTAATACCAAAAATCAAAGTAGGAAGTAAGGAAAACATGAAATAAGTCATCCCTGGTGTCAGCATTTATGGTTCACTTGGGTAACATTTCAGAATGCTGGTCTTGTGATATTAGCTTTTTCTGCCAAGTGGCACATAGTGTTGCATTTTCTGGTCTAAATTCCAGACTTAGAATGAGCAGCTTAGAAACTGAGGCGAAAGGGTGCCTGCTAACTTCTAGTTTAATTTTAGAAATGTTTTTAATTGTAGTCAGCTTAATTTTTACTAAGGATATGCATGTAAAATAATGGAGGAGATGGATCAGTTCATTACTGTTGACATCGCACAACAGAATCAGTCTGCTAATGTGTTTCTTCTTTAATTTATTTATTCAATCATTAAGCACTTTTGAGTATTTATTTCTATGCCAAGATTACTATCAGAGTTGCTGAGAAGAAATAGAGACATGAATAAGGCATGGCTTCTGGCTTCCAGAAATCAGTACAGGCTAGTGAGAGTTTAATATTGCCCTTGCATGTATGCTGCTGCTGCTGCTAAGTCGCTTCAGTCGTGTCCGACTCTGTGCGACCCCATAGACGGCAGCCCACCAGGCTCCCCCATCCCTGGGATTCTCCAGGCAAGAACACTGGAGTGGGTTGCCATTTCCTTCTCCATTGCATGTATGGGGGGATTTTAAATTGTTGATCGTTCAAATTAAAATTTGGCATTTGCAACTGACTAAAAATAGAAGAGCATAATGGGAGGAAGTTTATTAAGAAGAGTCACCAGTCCAGGTTCGATGTAAGAAACTGGATGCTTGGGCTGGTGCACTGGGAAGACCCCGGGGCATGGTATGGGGAGGGAGGAGGGAGGAGGGTTCAGGATGGGGAACACATGTATACCTGTGGCGGATTCATTTTGATGTATGGCAAAACCAATACAATATTGTAAAGTTAAAAAATAAAATAAAAAAAATGAAAAAAAAGAGAAGATATTCTAAATCACTAATGCAGAGAAGGAGCAGATTTCTCATTCTATGAGACTCATATCCCTCTCAAACTGAGGTTACTCACAATCTTAAGTTCCTATTATAATTGAGTTTACTCTTTAGGTAAGCTCAATCAATGTTTGGTATTCTCCTGTCCTCTCTCCCTTGGTAAGCATTTAATTTTCTTGAGGCTCACATAGCATCATGAGAGCATAAGGTGGAGGTATGAAAGTTTGAATTCACTCATGCTTGATTCCTGTCCCTGATTATGGCCTCTACTTCATAATAATGAAGATACACTCCTTGGATAGAAGTATGTTATATGGCATGCCATGACAGTGATTAATGTTTGGCTGTATGAGCACTTGATGCAGAATGCTTTCAACTAGTCCACACAGTAATGGTTCTTTTGAATTAGAGCTGTGTCTACCAGCTGGGCAGATGATTGTTATCTTGCTTTTTGAGGTTATTCAGTCAATCAGTATTCATGAGATACATATTTGTGGTACAGTGAGTTGATTTGCATGGGTTTTCCTGGGTTTTCCATATATCCTAACATTGAGAGAGTTTCCCTGGTAGTTCAGCTGGTAAAGAATCTGCCTGCAATGCAGGAGACCTGGGTTTCATTCCTGGGTAGGGAAGACCCACTGGAGAAGGAATAGGCTACCCATTCAAGTATTCTTGGGCTTCCCTGGTGGCTCAGCTGGTAAAGAATCCGCCTGCAAGGTGGGAGACCTGGGTTTGATCCCTGGAGTTGGGAAGATCTCCTGGAGAAGGGAATGGCTAGCCACTCCTTATTCTGGCTGGGAGAATTCCATAGACTGTATACTCCATGGGGTCACAAATAGCCAGACACAACTGAACAAATTTTACTTTCACTACCACTGAGAAGCAGTTTGTCTTATAAAAGAATAGAAAACTCAGGAACAGTTGGGAGTCAAATTCCTGTGAGGTTGTGAAGTGTTAGTCACTCAGCTCAGTGATGTCCAACTCTGTGATCCCACGGACTGAGGCTCATCAGGCTCGTCTGTCCATGCGATTCCCCAGGCAAGAATACTGGATTGATTGCCATTTTCTTTTCCAGGGGATCTTCCCCACTCAAGGATAGAACCCATGTCACTTGTGACTCCTGCATTGGCAAGTAAATTCTGTACCACTAATGCCACCTGGGAAGCTCCACTTTAAAGATTATTGAGACAAAATCATGTTGGAATAAGAAAAGCCATGAGCATCCTCTAGAGAGAATCCATTCAGCCAGTCTTTGTCTTTTGATTGGGGCATTCAACCCATTTACATTTAAGGTAATTATTGATAAGTATGATCCCATTGCCATTTACTTTGTTGTTTTGGGTTTGAGTTTATACACCCTTTCTGTGTTTCCTGCCTAGAGAAGATCCTTTAGCATTTGTTGGAGAGCTGGTTTGGTGGTGCTGAATTCTCTCAGCTTTTGCTTGTCTGTAAAGCTTTTGATTTCTCCTTCATATTTGAAGGAGATTCTTGCTTGGTACAGTAATCTGGGCTGTAGGTTTTTCTCTTTCATCACTTCAAGTATGTCCTGCCATTCCCTCCTGGCCTGAAGAGTTTCTATTGAAAGATCAGCTGTTATCCTTATAGGAATCCCCTTGTGTGTTATTTGTTGTTTTTCCCTTGCTGCTTTTAATATTTGTTCATGTTTGATCTTTGTTAATTTGATTAACATGTGTCTTGGAGTGTTTTTCCTTGGGTTTATCCTGTTTGGGATTCTCTGAGTTTCTTGAACTTGTGTGACTATTTCCTTTCCCATTTTAGGGAAGTTTTCAACTATTGTCTCCTTGAGTATTTTCTCATGGCCTTTCTTTTTGTCTTCTTCTGGGACTCCTATGATTCAAACATTGGGGCATTTTGCATTGTTCCAGAGGTCCCTGAGGTTGTCCTCATTTAATTCTTTTTTCTTTTTTCCTCTCTGCTTCATTTATTTCCACCATTCTATCTTCTACCTCATTTATCCTATTTCTGCCTCAGGTATTCTACTGTTAGTCCCCTCCAGAGTGTTTTTGATCTCGTTTATTGCACTATTCCTTATTGATTGACTCTTTTTTTATTTCTTCTAAGTCCTTGTTAAACATTTCTTTCATCTTCTCAATCCTTGTCTCTGGCTATTTTTCTGTAACTCTATTTTGTTTTCAAGATTTTGGATCATTTTTACTATCATTCTTCTGAATTCTTTTTCAGGTAGACTCTCTATCTCTTCCTCTTTTGTTTGGTTTGGTGGGCATTTGTGATATTCCTTTACCTGCTGAGTATTTCTCTGCCTTTTCATCTTATTTAGATTGCTGTGTTTGGGGTGGCCTTTCTGTATTCTTGCAATTTGTGGTTCCTCTTTATTGTGGAGATTCCTCCCTGTGGGTGCGGTTGGATGAGTGGTTTGTCAAGGTTTCCTGGTTAGGGAAGCTTGTGTCTGTGTTCTGGTGGGTGGAGCTGGATTTCTTCTCTCTGGAGTGCAATGAAGTGTCCAGCAGTGAGTTTTGAGATGTCTATGAGTTTGGTGTGACTTTGGGCAGCCTGTATATTGAAGTTCAGCTATGTTCCTGCTTTGCTGGAGAATTTGTGTGGTATGTCTTTCTCTGGAACTTGTTGGCTCTTGGGCGGTGCTTGGTTTCAGTGTAGATATGGAGGCTTTTGAATGATCTCTTACTGATTAATGTTCCCTGGAGTCAGGAGTTCTCTGGTGTTCTCAGGTTTTGGGCTTAAGCCTCCTGCCTCTGGTTTTCAATCTTATTCTTACAGTAGCCTCAATACTTCTCCATTCTAACAGCACCAATGATAAAACTTCTAGGTTAATGATGAAAAGATTCTCCACAGTGAGGGACACCCAGAGAGGTTCACAGAGTTACATGGAGAAGAGAAGAGGGAGGAGGGAGATGGAGGTGACCAGGATGAGAAGAGGGGGAATCAAAAGGGGAGAGAGCAATCTAGCTAGTAAACAATTCTCTATGTGCTCTCCACTGTCTGGAACCCTCAGAGAGGTTCATGGAGTTACACAGAGAAGAGAAGAGGGAGGAAGGAGATAGAGGTAAGCGGAAGAAAAAGGGGAATCAAAAGGAGAGAGAGAGAGATCTAGGCAGTACTCTGTTCCCTAAGTGTTCTCCACAGCCTGGAACACACACAGAGATTCACAGAGTTGTGTAGAGAGGACAAGGGGGGAGGGAGGAGATAGAGTTGACCTGGGGGAGAAAAAGGAGAGTCAAAAGGGGGATAGAGTAATCAAGCCAGTAATCACACTCTTAAGTAAAAATGGGTACTGAAGATTGGATTCTTAAATGTACAATATTGATAACAAATACCAAAAAGCAAAGACTAAAAATCTAGAGTAGAGGTTAGACTCTCAAAAATACAATATTAAAAAAAAATCACAAAAAGTATAAGAAATATATATGAAGTTTGCTTTAAAAATAGGGTCTTTTTTTTTTGCAAGGTAATAATAGTAGGTTATAAAAATGAAAATTAAAGGAGTAATAGGGGACTTTAAAAAAAGAAAAAAATTTAATTAAAAAATGATAATAGTAAAAATATATCTAGGAATTTCTCTGGAGCTGTTGCAGGCAGTGTGGGGTCAGTTCAGTTTCAGATAGTTCCTTGTTCCTGCTTATACTTCTCAAAATCAATAGGCCCTTTCCAGTGTAGTCAGTGTTAACTACAGGGATTTTAATCTGTTGCACCTGTCACTTCCAAAGTGGTTCCCTCTGTTTATCTGGCTTCTTCTGTTTGCAGATCTGTTCAGTGTCTAATTTCTGCCCTGACACAAGGAGGTGAAAGTGGTCTCTTGTTTAGGCTCACTTGTTCAGTCGTCCTGTGGGGAGGGAGGAACACTGCAAAAAAATATCACTGGCATGTGTGGGGAGTGTTCACAGTGTCTCAGCCACACTAGGTTTGCCCCGGCTCATGGTGTGTGTGCTTTCCCAGTCTATACTGCTCAGGCTCCAGGTTGCCCTGCAGGGAGTGGGCCCTGGATTGCGTGCACCTCCCAGCTCTAAGCCACTCAGGTTCAGGTTCTTGGGTAGTCCACGAAGGCACAGACTCAGTTGGGCCTGCATTTTGTGCCCTTCCGAGGTCCAAGAAGCTCAGGCAACCAGGTGCTTGGTGAGTGCACTCTCCTCAGGTGGCGAGTGTGTCTTATCACCTCCCTGGTCCCAGCCGCTTGGTTTCCTGGGTGGCAGTGGTGCACCCATCTCCAGTGTGCCATGGGTCTCTTCGGGGAAGCTGATCTCTGGCTGCGACCCTCCCAGTGGATGTCAACAGTCCGGAATCCCAGGAAGTCTTGGTTAGAAACCGGAAGCCTGTTCGCAGTTTGGTAGGGGATGCCATCTCTGGGGCCAAGTTTGCCCCTTTCTGGCTATGGCTGGTGCCCATCTACCCCCTGCCTCCAGCTGGGGTTGGGCTGGTCCGCAGCCTGCTAGCTCTCCTCTGGTATTCGCTCAGTCCTTTGTTCTGTGAGCAGGCCTGGCAGTGCCTTAGGTCAGGGCTTTTGCAGCATAGTTCTCTCGCTCTCTCTCTCTCTTTTTATCCGCTCTCTCTCTCTCTGGCTATCCAACAGTTTAGGTTGCTATCTCATGTTAGCTCTCTCAGATTGCCCTCAGGGCATTCAGGCCCAGTCCTTACCCTAAGCAATGTAGCCTGCTCCTCCATGTTCAGCCCCCTCTTGCTGGTGCCAGATGTGAGCGTCTGGGGTACTTCTCTCCTGGGAGTTGCCATTAGGCACGTAATCTGTGGGTTTTATTTATTTATTTATTTTTCCTCCTGGTTATGTTGCCCTCTGAGATTCCAAAACTCCCCACAGACCCACCAGTGAGAGGGTTTCCTGGTGTTTGCAAACTTCTCCTCTTTGAAGATTCCCTTCCCGGGATGGATCTCTGTCCCTAACTCTTTTGTCTCTCTTTTTATCTTTTATATTTTGTCCTACCTCTTTTCGAAGACAATGGGCTGCTTTTCTGGGTGCCTGATATCCTCTGTCAGCGTTCAGAAGTTGTTTTGTGGAATTTGCTCAGCGTTCAAAAGTTCTTTTGATGAATTTGTGGGGGACAAAGTGGTGTTCCCTTCCTATTCATCCGTCATCTTAGGACCGCACACCGCTCCCCCCCCACCCCCCACCCCCACCCCCCACACACACTCCAGTGTTCTTGTCTGGAGAATCCCCATGGAGAGAGGAGCCTGGAGGACTATGAATAGTCCATGTGGTTGCCGAGTCAGACACGACTGAGCAACTAAACACAGCACAGAGATATATAAGACTTTGTAATCCTATATATACAAGATAGAATAAATAAGAATCATAGAGTCACTACTCCTATGGAAAGCTACTACAAATAACAGTATCTCATGGGCTGTTTAAATTCCTGTCGTATAATATGACACTAATAATTTATGAAAAGGAAACAGAAGGAGGCAGAAAGGAAGGAATGGCTAGACAGGAAGTTAGAGAACACATACCTTCAAGCAACTTGCTTTTGTGGTCAGTGGAATTGGAAAGGAAGCCAGCCAAGAGTGAAAAATGAATAATAGTTGGTACAGTCGAACTGGCTGAATATTTTCCCAAAGATCTAAGAAATATTTATAAAATATTTAAAGAGGTAAAAGCTTCAGCTAACTGTGTATATCCTAACATAGATATCCTTTAATTGACTAAGGTCTAATGATAGTCTATATTTCAAAGCTGGAGGATATAATTATCTGGTGCCATGAAATATTCCTCCACTTAAGAGGCCTAAATCTTCTTGTTTTCTCTCTGTTATTAATGTCATTTATTCTCTTGGGTCTACTAGTACTTTATTTAGCTAAAGTCTATCTATATGATGAAAGTGAAAGACGAGAGTAAAAAAGTTGGCTTAAAGCTCATCATTCAGAAAACTAAGATCATGGCATCCAGTCCCATCACTTCATGGCAAATAGATGGGGAAACAGTGGCTGACTTTATTATTTGGGGCTCCAAAATCACTGCAGATGGTGACTGCAGCCATGAAATTAAAAGATGCTCATTCCTTAGAAGGAAAGTTATGACCAACCTAGAAAGCATATTAAAAAGCAGAGACGGACCTTTGCCAACAAAGGTGCGTCTAGTCAAGACTATGGTTTTTCCAGTGGTTATGTATGGATGTGAGAGTTGGACTATGAAGAAAGCTGAGCACTGAAGAATTGATGCTTTTGAACTGTGGTGCTGGAGAAGACTCCTGAGAGTCCCTTGGACTGCAAGCAGATCCAACCTGTCCATCCTAAAGGAGATCAGTCCTGAGTGTTCATTGGAAGGACTGATGTTGAGGCTGAAACTCCAATACTTTGGTCACCTGATGCAAAGAGCTGACTCACTGGAAAAGACCCTGATGCTGGGAAAGATTGAGGGCAGGAGGAGAAGGGGACGACTGAGGATGAGATGGTTGGATGGTATCACTGACTCGATGGACATGAGTTTGGGTAAACTCCAGGAGTTGATAGACAGGGAGGCCTGGCATGCTGTGATCCGTGTGCAAAGAGTTGCAAAGAGTCGGACACGACTGAGCGACTGAACTGAACTGATTTTATACTAGCAGTCAATGAACTAACTCTTGAATATGCCTACCTAATATTCAGTTGTGAAGCATGATTTATTTATCAAGATCCTTACTGGTGAGCATTTCACTTATTTACATTCTTTTGGTATTATTAACTGTGGTATAATAACTTATGATGGGAAAATATAATTTCACACACTTGTAAATACTGATATTTTTGTAGAATAGAATAGATTTATGAATTGCAATTTCCAGGTCAAATGGTATATGCATTTTAAAAGCAGCTTTATTGAGGTTTTATTGACATACAATAGACTATACATGATTAAAGTGTTTGATCAATTTAATAAATTTTGATGTATATGTACAACCATGATCCATGATCACAATAAAGATTATGAACATATCCATCTCCTACCAAAATATATTCATGCCCCTTTGTATTCTGTCCTAGTATGTCCTTTTGCCCAACACCTTCTGGTTCTTAGGCAACCAGTGATCAGCTATATTTCACTGTGGGCTAGTTTACATTTTATAAAATTTTATGTAATCAGAATTATGCAGTATGTAATCTTTTGTTTGGAGTTCTTTCATTGGAATAATTATTTTGAGATTTATTTGAGTTGTTGCCTCTATCAATAAACCATTGTTTTTATTGTGTGCCTGTCAGCATATCTGGAAGTTCCAGCAGTGGCGCAGGACTGGAAAAGATCAGCCCTCTTTCCATTTCCCAAGAAGGGTAGTAGTAAAGACTGTTCAAACCATCAGACAATTGCACTTGTCTCCCATGCTAGTAAGATCACGCTTAAAATCTCACATGCTAGGCTTCAACATTGTTCAAACCAAGAACTTCCAGACATTCATGCTGAGTTTAGGAAAGGCAAAGGAACCAGAGATCAAGTTGCCAACATTCTCTGGATCATAAGCAAGCAAGGGAATTCCAGAAAAACATCTACCTGTGTTTCATCTACTAAGCTAAAGCCTTTGACTGTGTGGATCATAACAAACTATGGAAAGCTCTTAAAGAAATGGGAATACCAGACCATCTTACTAATCTCCTGAGAAGCCTGTATGTGGGTCAAGAAGGAACAGTTAGAACCCTGTATGGAACAATTGACTAGTTCAGGATTGAGCAAGGAGTACAACAGGGCAGTCTGCCGTCATCCTGTTTGTTTAACCTACATGCTGAGCACATCATAAGAAATGCAGAGGTGAGTGAATTACAAACTAGAATCACGATAGGTGGGAGAAACATCAACAGCCTCTAATGGCAGAATGGCAGAAAATGAAGAGAAATGAAAAGAGCCTCTTGATGAGGGTGAAGGAGGAAAATGAGAGATATGGCTTCAAACTAAATATTAAAAAAACTAAGATCGTGGCATCTGGTCCCATCACTTCATGGCAAATATGAGAAAAGTTGAAAGTAGTGACAGATTTCCTCTTCCTTGGCTCTAAAATCACTGCAGATGGTGACGTGACTTCAGCCATGAAATCAAGAGATGATTGCTTCTTGCAGGAAAGCTATGGCAAACCTAGACAGTTGTGTTGAAAAGCAGAGACATTACTCTGCTGACAAAGGTCCATATAGTCAAGGCTATGGTCTTCCCAATGGTCGTGTATGGATGTGAGAGATGGACCATAAAGAAGGCAGAAGGCCAAGAATTGATGCCTTGTCTGACTCTTTGTGACCCCATGGACCGAAGCATGCCAGGCTTCCCTCTCCTTCACTATCTCCGGGAGTTTGTTCAAATTCAAGTCCATTGAGTGGGTGATGCTAACCATCTCATCCTCTGTTGCCCCTTCTTCTTTTTTGTTCAGTCTTTCCAAGCATCACAGTCTTTTCCCTTGAGTTGGCTCTTCGCTTCTAGTGGCCAAAGTGTTGAAGCTTCAGCTTCAGTATCAGTCCTTCCAATGAACATTCGAGGTTGAATTCCTTTCAGACTGTCTGATTTGATCTCCTTGCAGACCATGAGACTCCAAGAGTCTTCTCTAGCAACACAATATAAAAGCATCAATTCTTCAGTGCCCAGCCTTTTTTATGGTCCAACTCTCACATCCATACACGACTTCTGGGAAAACCATAACTGTGACTATACAGAATTTTGTCAGCAAAGTGATGATTCTGCTTTTTAATGTGCTGTCTAGGTTTGTCATAGCTTTCCTTCCAAGGGGTAAATGTCTTTGAATTTCATGCTTGCAGTCAAAATCAGCAGTGATTTTTTAAATGTTTACCTTTTTTAAAATAGATGGTCAAATTATTTTGTCTGTATTTTGCTATCTTATTAATATATTTAAATTGAAACATAATTGATTCACATAATTATATTAGTTTCAGGTGTACAGCATACTGATTCAATAATATAATTATACTCCTCTTAAAATTATTGCAAGATAATGACTATATTTCCCCATGCTATATAATGTATCCTTGTTGCTTATCTATTTTACAAACAATAGTTTGTGTCTTTGAATCCCATGTCCCTGTCTTGCTCCTGCTTCCCATCCCCACTGGCATCTACTAGTTTGTTTTCTATATCTGTGAGTCTGTTTCTGTTTTGTTATATGCATTCATTTATTTTATTTTTTAGATTCAACACACAAGTGATAACATATTGTCTTTCTCTGACTTATCTCACTAAGCATAATAATATCTAGGTCCATCCACACTGTTGCAAATGGCAGAATTTCATTATTTTTAATGGCTAATTAATATTCCGTTAGTGTGTGTAAATGTGACATTTTTCTTTCTCTTTTGATGGGTACTTAGAGATTGCTTACATATCTTTGCTATTGTAACTAGTGCTGTTATGAATATTTGGATGCTTGCTTCTTTTTGAAATAGCATTTTCATTTTCTTTGGATATGTTCCCAGCAGTGGAAATGCTAGCTCATATGGTAGATCTCCTTTAATTTCTCTTCCTGTGTTCCATACTGGCGGCAGTAATTTACAATCCCACCAACAGTGTACTAGGGTTCCATTTTGTCCACATTTTCATGAACATTAGTTATTTGTAGACTTCTTGGTGATAGCCATATATATAGGTATGAAGTGATAACTCACTTTTTTTTTTTAATCTGTGTATCTCTGATGATTAGTGATGTTTACTTTTTTTCATGTACCTGTTAGCCATCTGTATATATTCTTTGAATAAATGTCTACTTCTTATTTCTTAATGAGGGTCTTCTGAGCTGTTAATATGTGTTGAATATTAACTACTTGGTCATATGATTTGCAAATAATTTCTCCCATTCAGTTGGTTACCTTTTCATTTTATTAATGGTTTCCTTTGCCACACAGAAGTTTTTAAATTTAAGCTGGTTTCACTTGTTTATTTTTGCTTTTACTTATTTTGCCTTAGGAGATAGATCCAAGAAAATATTGCAATGGTGACCTTACAGAATGAGTGTTTCTGAACAGATTGGCAATGGGTATTAGATCTTCTTTATGTGTTCCATTGAATTCCCGTGTGAAGACATTTGGCATTGAACTTTAAACAAAAAAGTTTTGTCTGCACTGTTTTTATTGCAAAGCACAGGCTCTTTGTTGATGCACATGGGCTTTCTCTAGTTGTGGTACATGGGCTCTTGAGTGAGTGGGCTCAGTAATTGAGATGTGTGGGCTTTGTTGCCCCATGGCATGTGGGATCTTAGTTCCTTGACCAGAGATCAAACTTGAATACTTGCATTGGAAGGCAGACTCTTAACCACTGTACCACCAGGAAGGTCTGTGGTTTTGAAACTTTTGTTTGCAGGGAGATTTTTGCTACAAATTCAATTCCACTACTAGTGATCAGTTTGCTCAGATTGTTTATTTCCTCCTGATTCAGCTCTAAAGGTTGTATGTTTCAAGAAACTGCCAGTTTATTTTTGGTTGTACATTTTATTGGTATATAACTTAAAAAAATTCTTATTGAAAAAAAAATTTTGGCATAACTATGTTAAATCATAGTTTCCTTTCATTTTTTATTATTATTTTTAATTTTATTTTATTTTTAAACTTTACAATATTGTATTAGTTTTGCCAAATATCGAAATGAATCCACCACAGGTATACATGGGTTCCCCATCCTGAACCCTCCTCCCACCTCCCTCCTCATACCATCCCTCTGGGTCGTCCCAGTGCACCAGCCCCAAGCATCCAGTTTCGTGCATCGAACCTGGACTGGCAACTCGTTTCATACATGATATTTTACATGTTTCAATGCCATTCTCCCAAATCTTCCCACCCTCTCCCTCTCCAACAGAGTCCATAAGACTGTTCTATACATCAGTGTCTCTTTTGCTGTCTCGTACACAGGGTTATTGTTACCATCTTTCTAAATTCCATATATATGTGTTAGTATACTGTATTGGTGTTTTTCTTTCTGGCTTACTTCACTCTGTATAATAGGCTCCAGTTTCATCCACCTCATTAGAACTGATTCAAACATATTCTTTTTAATGGCTGAGTATCTCTATGGTATTGGTTGTGATTTCTCCTCTTTTATTTCTTGTTTTATTTGTTCAGGTCCCCTCTCTTTTCTTCTTGATGAGCCTGGATATAGTTTATCAAATTTGCTTATATTTTCTAAGAAGAGCTCCCAGTTTCTTTGATATTTTCTGTTGTATTTTAGTCTCTTTTATTTATTCCTCTCTGATCTTTATTTTTCCCTTTCTCTTGCTGACGTTGGGCTTTCATTCTTTTTCTTTTCCTAATTCGTTTAGTTGAAAGGTTAGGTTTGTATAGTGGATTTTTCTTGTGTAAGGTAGGCCTGCAGTCACTATTCTAAAACTTCCCTTTTTGAACCACTTTTGCTGCATCCCATTTTTGTCTTGTGGTATTTTATGATTTCCTCTTTGCTTCCTCATTGCCCTTTGGTTTTCTAGTGCTACTGTGTTTAGTCTACAGGCATTTGTACTTTTCCCATTTTCTTTCCTGTGATTGATTTCTAGTTTCACTCATTGTGGTCAAGAAAAAATGCTTGATATAATTTCTGTCCTCTCAAATTTGTTGAGATGTGATTTGTGGGATAACATATAATCTATTCTGAAGAATGTTCCTTGTGCACTTGAAAAGAATATGTATTCCGCTGGTTTGGATCAAATGTATTATAGATATCTATTAAGTCCAAAGATTTATTATGTTATTTAAGACCACTGTTGCCTTATTGGTTTTCTGTCTGGGTGATATGTAGATTGAGGTAAGTGGGTCATTAAAGTACCCTTCTCTTAATGTATTGTTTTCAATTTTCCCTTAATGTCCATCAGCATTTGCTTTCTATATTTAGGTGCTCCTTATTGGGTCCATTTATATTAACCAGTGTAATATCCTATTTTGGTATTGATCTTTTCATCATAGTATAATACTCTTTGTCTTTTGTTAAAGATTTTGTTTTAAAGTCTATGTTGCCTGTTAAGAGTATTGCTAATCCTACTTTCTTGTTATCTCCATTTCCATCTAATGACTTTTTCCATTCTCTCACTTTCAGGCTCTGTGAATCTTCAGTTCTTAGGTGAGTCTCCTGTGAGCAATATACAGATGGATCTTGTTTTTCATTTAATCAGCCATCCTCTATCTTTTGCTTGGAGCATTTAGTCCATTGTCTTTTAAAGTAATTATTGATAGGTATGTTCTCAATGCCTGCCATTTTGTTACTTGTTTTCTGTTTGTTTTGTAGTTCTTCTCTGTTCATTTCTTCATCATTATGTTTCTTCCTTGTGGTTTCATGATTTTCTTTGGTTGTATGCTTGTGCACCTTTCTTTTTCATTTTGCATTATCTATTGTAGGGTTTTGATTTGTGATTACTATGGGGTTCCAACCAGTCAGTCCTAAAGGGATCAGTCCTAGGTGTTCTTTGGAAGGACTGACGTTGAACCTGAAACTCCAATACTTTGGCCACCTGATGCAAAGAGCTGACTCATTGGAAAAGACCCTGATGCAGGGAAAGATTGAGGGCAGGAGAAGAAGTGGACGACAGAGGATGAGATGGTTGGATGGCATTACTGACTCAATGGACATAGGTTTGGGTGAACTCCGGAGTTGGTGATGGACAGGGAGGCCTGGTGTGCTGCAGTTCATGGGGTCGCAAAGAGTCAGACACGACTGAGTGACTGAACTGAACTGAACTACTATGGGGTTCATTATGTGGACCTATAACTAGATCTATTTGTTTCAAATAGGTATTCCTTTAAATTCAAGCACATTCCAAAAAAGCTACATTTTTAACCCCCTTCTCCTACATTTTGTGTTTTGATTTTACTTTATCATGTTTATCCCTTCACTGATTATTGTAGATATACTTTATTTTGTGTTTATCTTTAAACTTAATACTATCTTATTTAAGTGATCAATCTCCAGCCTTTATTATATATTTGCCTTTCATAGAGAAATTTTGCCTTTTCAATAGATATTTAACTCTTATTATAGTTTTTTATTTTCCACTTTGAGAACAGCATTTAATATTTCTTTTAGGGTTCTGTGCGTGAAGTCACTTCAGTTATGTCCAACTCTTTATGACCCCATGGACCATAGCCTGCCAGGCTCCTCTGTCCATGGGATTCTCCAGACAAGAATACTGGAGTTTTTTCCCACGCCCTCCTCCAGGGGATCTTGCTGACCCAGGGGTTGAACCCACATCTCCTAAGTCTCCTGCATTGCAGGTGGATTCTTTACCACTGAGCCACAAGGGTTAATTTAGTATTTATTTTAGGGTTAATTTAGTATTTATGAGCTCTTAGTTTTTCCTTGTTTGAAGCTGTTTATCTCTCCTTCAGTTATCTGTCTTCCATGGTGGCTCAGACGGTAAAGCATCTGCTTACAGTGTGGGAGACCCGGGTTTGATCCCTGGGTTGGGAAAACCCTCTGGAGAAGGAAATGGCAACCCACTCCAGTACTCTTGCCTGGAAAATTCCATGGATGGAGGAGCCTTGTAGGCTACAGTCCATGGGATCACAGCAGAGTATCCTAAGTTGTAGGGTTTTCCCTTTTGGCACTTTGAATATATTATGTCACTCCCTTCTAGCCTTCAGATTTTCTGTGGAAAAGTCAGCTGATAGCCTCATGGGGACTCCCTTGGATACAACTTTTTGTTTTTCTCTTGCTTCCTGTAAAAATCTCTGTTTATATTTATCCTTTAGCATTTCAATTATATGTATCTGCATGGGTCTGTCTCAGTTCATCTTATTTGGGACCCTCTGTGCTTCTTAAACCTGGATATCTCTTTCCTTCTTCAGGTTGAGAATTTTTCAGCCATAATTTCATTAAATTCATTTTCAACTCCCTTCTCTTTCTCTTGCCTTCTAGAACCGCTATAATGAAAATGTTGGTTTGTTTCCTGTTATCTCAAACATCATTTAAACTGCTATCATTTTGTAAAGTTACTTTTGTTAGTACTATTCTGATTGGGTGAATTCTATCATTCTAAATTCCAGATCATTTGTGTGTTGTTCTGTATCACCTACTCTGCTGTTTATTCCTTCTACTCTGTTTTCCATTTTATTTACTGTATTCTTCAATTCTGACTTATTCTTTTTATGTTTTTTTTAGCTCCTTGTTAAAATTCTCACTGTGTTTATTTATTCTTTTTCAAAATTCAGTTAGCATTCCTGTTTCTGAGAGGGCTAACAGGTAAGAAGGCCAGAGGTTGCCAGGCAGCAAGAGGAAATAAACTGCAAGTGGCAAACTTTTTCTTTTTTCCTTCTCTATTGGTTCAGAACATCTGGTTCTGTATGAACTTAAATTTTCTCAAACCTTGGGCTAACCAATGCATTTTCCTTATGAAAACGTTTTGCTTAAGCTATCTTAATGAACTATACAAAAAAGATCTTCACAACCCAGATAATCATGATGGTGTGATCACTCACCTACAGCCAGAAATCCTGGAGTGTGAAGTAAAGTGGGCCTTAGGAAGCATCACTATGAACAAAGCTAGTGGAGGTGATGGAATTCCAGTTGAGCTATTTCAAATCCTGAAAGACGATGCTGTGAAAGTGCTACACTCAATATGCCAGCAAATTTGGAAAATGCAGCAGTGGCCACAAAACTGGAAAAGGTCAGTTTTCATTCCAATCCCAAAGAAAGGCAGTGCCAAAGAATGCTCAAACTACCACACAATTGCACTCATCTCACACACTAGTAAAGTAGTGCTCAAAATTCTCCAAGCCAGACTTCAACAGTACATGAACCGTGAGCGTCCAGATGTTCAAGCTGGATTTAGAAAAGGCAGATGAACCAGAGATCAAATTGCCAGCATCTTATGAACCATTGAAAAAGCAAGACAGTTCCAGAAAAATATCTACTTCTGCTTTATCAACTACGCCAAAACCTTTGGCTGTGTGGACCACAAGAAACTGTGGAAAATTCTGAAAGAAATGGGAATACCAGACCACCTGACCTGCCTCTTGAGAAACCTGTATGCAGGTCAGGAAGCAACAGTTAGAACTGGACATGGAACAACAGACTGGTTCCAAATAGGAAAAGGGGTACATCAAGGCTGTATATTGTCACCCTGCTTATTTAACTTATATGCAGAGTAGATCATGAGAAACGCTGGGCTTGGATTCCAAGTATCCTTGCACCAGAGGGTAGCAACGCTGCAGTAAGAGAGGTCCATGTGGGCTTTTGGCTTGTAACAGGACATGAGCTATGATGGGCTGGCCTCAGACAGAGGTTTGGTCTGCCTCTGTTGTGCAGTCTCTGCAACCACCAGCAATGTCAGACCCACTGTATCTGAGTCTCCTTTATATCTCACAGCTGTTGACCCCAGCTTCCACTGCTCCCACTCCTTTGTGGCATTGTTCTCTAGGGCATGCAGGGTCGTGTGGGCTCTCAGAATGTATGTGGTTATGGGCCCTGGCTGTCTGGATGCTGTCAAAGTTTGAGACCATCTATAAACTCTATCTGTGCAAGCAACTGCAATGGCTACCTGCAGTGTGTTCAGATACTACCCCTGGTCCAATTCACCTCTGAGTCCCATAGTTGAACTCTCACTCAGTTTAACTTTAGGAACACATAGGAAAGTCATGGGAAACTAGGCAGTCACTGGAACAGTCTGCCCTCTCTCGTCTGCCTCAGTGGCAAGCCAGTGCTCATATGCTCCTCGTGAGCAGAGTTCAAGGTTCCCAAAGCCCTCCTGTTAGTCTAAGTTTCCCTCCAACAAACCATGGGGGATCCTCTTCCCTGTGTCTGACTTGAGGGCTGGCACACCCAATATATGGCTTATAGCTCACTCCCAAGGGTAGACCTCCACAAGTGTATTTTCCCCTTTACTCTGAGTCCTCTCCCAAGGACAAAAGTCCCAACCCGATCACATTTATTCCCTTACTATTCAATTCTGTGTGAGTATTTCTTACACCTTTGGTTATAAAGCAGTCTTTCTGCCAGTTTCCAGCTAGTTTTCAGTGGCATTTATTCTACACATCGACACATTTTTGATGTGTTCACAGAGGTAATTGAGTTCTATGTACTCCTACACTACCATCTTGGTCAACTTCTCTATGTTGAACTTTTAAGGAACTACCAAACTGTTTCCCAAAGTTGTTATATCATTTTATGTTCCCACTAGAGGTATTTGAGAGTTCCAGGTGCTCTAGACCCTTGTCAATGTTATGTATGGTAAATCTCTAACATCAACATTCTAACAAATGTGTAGTGGTATCTCGTTGCAGTTTTAATTTATAGTTTTCTAATCAATAATGTTGAGCATTTTTTCATGTTCTTATTTGCTATTTGTAATCTTTGGTGAAGTTGTTAGTTCTTATAGATTTTTAGTGTTCTTTGTATATTCTGGGTGTATGTTATTGATCTATATATATTTTGTAAAATATTCCCCCAGTGGGTGCTTTGTCTTTTTATTTTCTTTATAATATCTTTCAAAGAAAAGGAAAATTTTAATTTGAAGTTCACTGTAATAGTGTATTCTTCTATGGATCATGATTTTTGTATTATATCTATGAAATCTTTGCCTAACTCAAGTTCATAAAATTTTTCTCTTATGTCTTTTTCTAGAAATTTTATAATATTAGGTTTTATGTTGAGATATATGATATATTTTGGGTAATTTTTTGTATATGGTATAAGGTATGGATTAAAGTTTATTATTTTTTCAAATAGATATCCAATTAAACTATGTTTAATTTGGATAACTATTATCACATTGTTCTCTTTAAGGCTCATACAATTTAAACTTCTAACAAAAATGTATGAGGGTGTCTCTCAGTCTGACAATACTTGTATACTAGGAAAGAGTAGTATCTTCATCTACTGTTGAATTGCTTTTTAAAATTGTGAGGTTAAGCATCATTTTTTATATTTTAGAGCTATTTCATTTCCTTTCTGTGAACTAATTATTTCTGTCCTCTGCTCATTATTTTCTATTGGGATGTTGGTCATTTTTTTTTCTGTTTTAGGAAATTAATTTAAAATGTTGAATTCTATTTGATTGCTTTTGTAAAAATAAAATAACCTTCAGAGTATAATACATGAACACTGAGTTTGTAAAAAGTATTTGAACTTTTAACACTCTAAAATAGTGTTTTTAAAGGGCATCTCAAATGGTTTCATTAGAAAACTATTGCCGAGTTAAATGTAGGACTTTGTAAGATTCAGATCTCTTCATTCACCAAGATAATTTTCAGTAACATGGACTGATTAGAACAGCATTTGAAAAGTCCAGAGACACTGTGAGGCCATCTAAATAAGCTGCTTTGACTTAAACGGGCTATTGCTTTACTGTCTATATTTGCAAAACAAGACCTCAAAATAAAAAAGCCTGACTCCAGTCAATAAGATGTGTGGGTCTCAACTGACTGATTTCCTACTATGAATCTCTTTAACAGCATTAATATTATTTGGCGAATATATCTATGGGGCTTTGGTCCCTCAACATCCATAGGCAAAACAGGAATATATTATGATGTTAAAACGTTAAGATTTCTTGGACAGCCATTGATGGATGAATTTTAACTAAGGAGGAGCTTAATAAATGCCATAAATTATCTTTCATTAAAGCAGAAACTAAACCGCAACACATTTTCCTAGAATAAATAACTCAGGTTCTTCTTCTTAAAACAAAATCATCATTGTCAGTGTCTATGTAAACTTTTTCTGAGCATCAAAAACTAAAATCCATGTTTATTTCTATTAACTTACAACATTCTAAGAGACTCACTTGAGAAACACAGTGATTTAATTATTTGAATTTGAATAGAAAATACCCCATTTAATGTGACAAATCATGGTAAATTTAACAGCAATTGTTAAGGTATGAAACAGTTTTGTGAATTACAGAATTTTGCCCATATCTCTTGAGCATTAGGGGAAGTTCCATTGAAATAACTATTTTAAAATATATCAAAAAAGGTGCTAAGTGTTAATATCACTAAAGTATTAAATATGTAAGATTTATATACTTATCTTGTATACTTCTCTAGTTTCCAATAAAACTTTCATTTTAATGCATCTTCTAATTGTCCAAGCAGGTAAGAAACCGGAGTATACTCTGACCATATACTAATTAATGCCTATCTGCCTTGCTCTAAGAAAGGTCTAAATAAGGTTTAAAAATTAGGCATTAGTTCCTTACACATTATGGCCATAAAATGCCAGAAAGCTTGTTTCTGTGTGAGGTCCTCAGCAATGCAATTACTTACTGGATGCATAGCTTTTGCACTAATGACTTCCGGAATGGGGTGGGCTTCATGCTCAAGGCAGTAAAATGGGGCTAGAGGTGAGCTTCCTGAAACATTTCAGCAGAAGAATCTGAAAAATAAACCTGGAATAATAACTGAAAATCTTTAGTATTTTGTAATATCAGTAATTGTCCAAGTAAGAGAATGAGGCAAGTGCAGCATCAGAAAAACACAAGGCAATAATGTGACCTCTGCAGGATCTGCTACAATGATCCTGTTGGTTTTTTTCTCTTGAGAGCCTCTTCTTCCTTTTCCTTAGTATCTTTGTCTTGTTTTCTTTTTTCTTTCCTATTTGTTCAAGTGCTTCTTCCCTACCCATTTCTGGGATCCTTCTTTGTCTTTCATCCAGGGCAGATACTCATCCTACTTGATTCTTATTTTTATATTTCTTTCTCCTTTTTTCCCTGGAGTGTTCACCCATATCCTTGGATTCAACTCTAACTCTAACCCATTGACTCCAAGCTCAGCAATCCTATTTCTTCACCATAGCTTCAAAAGCCTCTTATACTTTCCACCTGAGTGTTCAGCTCTCACTTTAACTCAATGTAGCAAAGCAGTTTTGACACATTCAACAGTTGCTGGCCACACAGCACCTGAATCACATCTTCTTAACTCCATCATTTAGTTCAGTTCAATTCAGTTCAGTAGTTCAGTCTCTCTGTCATGTCTGATTCTTTGCGACTCCATGGACTGCAGCATGGCAGGACTCCCTGTCCATCACCAATTCCCGGAGTTCACCCAAACCCATGTCCACTGAGTCAGTGATGCCATCCAACCATCTCATCCTCTGCCGTCCCCTTCTCCTTCTGCCCTCAATCTTTCCCAGCATCAGGGTCTTTTCCAATGAGTCAGCTCTTTGAATCAGGTGGCCAAAGTATTGGAGTTTCAGCTTCAACATCAGTCCTTCCAATGGACACTCAGGATGGATCTCCTTTAGGATGGACAGGTAGGATCTGCTTGCAGTCCAAGTGACTCTCAAGAGTCTTCAACATCACAGTTCAAAGTATCAATTCTTCTGCATTCAGCTTTCTTTATAGTCCAACTCTCATGTCCATACATGACTAATGGAAAAACCATAGTCTTGACTAGACGGACCTTTGTTGGCAAAGTAATGTCTCTGCTTTTTAATATGCCGTCTAGGTTGGTCATAACTTTCGTTCCAAGGAGTAAGCATCTTTTAATTTCATGGCTGCAGTCACCATGGGCAGTGATTTTGGAGCCCCAAAAAATAAAGTCAGACACTGTTTCCACTGTTTCCCCATCTATTTCCCATGAAGTGATGGGACCGGATGCCATGATCTTAGTTTTCTGAATGTTGAGCTCTAAGTCAACTTTTTCACTCTCCTCTTTCACTTTCATCAAGAGGCTCTTTAGTTCTTCTTCACTTTCTGCCCTAAGGGTGGTGTCATCTGCATATCTGAGGTTATTGATATTTCTCTCGGCAATCTTGATTCCAGCTTGTGCTTCATCCAGTCCAGCATTTCTCATGATGTACTCTGCATATAAGTTAAATAAGCAGGGTGACAGTATATAGCCTTGACATACTCCTTTCCCAATTAGGAACCAGTCTGTTGTTCCATGTCCAGTTCTAACTGTTGCTTCCCGACCTGCATACAGATTTCTCAAGAGGCAGGTCAGGTGGTCTGGTATTCCCATGTCTTTCAGAATTTTCCACACTTTCTTGTGATACACACAGTCAAAGGTTTTGGCATAATCAATAAAGCAGAAATGGCTGTTTTTCTGGAATTCTCTTGCTTTTTCAATGATTCAGAGGATGTTGGCAATTTGATGTCTGATTCCTCTGCCTTTTCTAAAACCAGCTTGAACATCTGGAAGTTCACGGTTCACATATTGCTGAAGCCTGGCTTGGAGAATTTTGAGCATTACTTTACTAGCGTGTGAGATGAGTGCAATTGTGTGGTAGTTTGAGCATTCTTTGGCACTGTCTTTCTTTGGGATTGGAATGAACACTGACCTTTTCCAGTCCTGTGGTCACTGATGAGTTTTCCAAATTTGCTGACATATTGAGTGCCAACACTTTCACAGCATCATCTTTCAGGATTTGAAATAGCTCAACTGGAATTTCATCACCTCCACTAGCTTTGTTCATAGTGATGCTTTCTAAGGCCCACTTGACTTCACATTCCAGGATATCTGACTCTAGGTGAATGATCACACCATCATGATTATCTGGGTCATGAAGATCTTTTTTGTACAGTCCTTCCATGTATTTTTGCCACCTCTTCTTAATATCTTCTGCTTCTGCTAGGTCCCTACCATTTCTGTCCTTTATTGAGCCCATCTTTGCATGAAATGTTTCCTTGGTATCTCTAATTTTCTTGAAGAGATCTCTAGTCTTTTCCATTCTATTATTTTCTTCTATTTCTTTGCACTGATCATTGAGAAGGCTTTCTTATCTCTCCTTGCTATTCTTTGGAACTCTGCATTCAAATAGGTATAGCTTTCCTTTTTTCCTGTGCCTTTCACTTCTCTTCTTGTCACAGCTATTTGTAAGGCCTCCTCAGACAGCCATTTTACTTTTTTGCATTTCTTTTTCTTGGGGATGGTTCGTGATCCCTGTTTCCTGTACAATTTCATGAACTTCCATCCATAGTTCATCAGGCACTCTGTCTATCAGATCTAATCCCTTGAATCGATTTCTCACTTCCACTGTATAATCCTAAGGGATTTGATTTAGGTCATACCTGAATGGTCTAGTGGTTTTCCCCATTTTCTTCAATTTAAGTCTGAATTTGGCAATAAGGAGTTCATGATCTGAGCCACAGTCAGCTCCCGGTCTTGTTTTTGCTGACGGTATAGAGCTTTGGCTCCATCTTTGGCTCCATCATTACTTAGTCAAATTTCAAGCATCCCTTATGGCCTATATGTGTCCAATAAATACCTTTGCATTGTTTTTAAATAACTAATCTGACAGGACAACTTTATGTATACAGAAGAATCAAAGATGAAATTCTATGATTCTTTTATCTAACAAGAAAATGGCAGTTTACATTTCTTCTAGAATTATTGATGTTCATCTGAATATGATTATCTAGTGATAACTAGCCAACTTTAAGAACTTTCACAGAATAAACCCTACATTTCTTGAAATACTTAAAATGTCTTTAAAAGATGCTTTGATTAAGAATTTTACAAGAACATGTTTTCATGATTACTAAACACAGAACAGGTCTTACATTTATTTCTTCAATAGGCTTCTATAAAAGTATGGTTAGCTTAAAAAAATACACTTAAATCTCTTCCCCAAAACTAATTTTGGTAGCACAATGGAAATGTCTAGAGTTTTAGGGCATCTCCAAACAGGGAAAGGGAAAGAAGAACAGAGAACTTTTAACTAACTAAAGGGTGACAAGTGCTGGGTGGCGGGGGCGGGGGGGGGGGGGGCGGGGGGAGGTGAAAGAAAAGGAAACCAAGAATGGAACGTGGGAAGGATTCTTGGGAGCATAAAGCCTCAAGACTGCACCCACACATCCTCATCTGCAACTCTATAGATTCTCTAGTCAGGTGGCTCCCAGTGTATTAAAATATTACAACGTAGGGCAGGTCCTCAACGACGAAAACGGTTTGCCCCCTGAGTCAGTCTTGCCAGCTGGCAACTCAGTTATTGGTGCTATAAAGGAAGATGGATATGTCCACACTCATCGTCCCTCCTCCAGTCCCCGCCCCTCTCCTGCTTTTGCACTACTCCGAGTGCTGATCTCTGTCTCCCCCTGGTGGCAACCGTCCAGGGACAAGCAGGCACTTGAGCTAGGCAGGAGGGAACATGCCTATAATAAAGATCGCGGCAAGGGAGCTGGGCTGCGGGTACCTCCTTTTGCAGCTTCTGCATACTGGTATAAGTCTGGCCTTCCCAGAAAACAGTTCCCCAAAGGTGGCGCTCACTCCAGCTTAGTTCTGTTTTTATCTGTCCAGCTTCATTCAGGTCTTACCGGTTGAGAGTCCTATTTTGTTGTGACTGTCAGGTTTTAGGGCGTAACTTCCACGCATTTGGAAGCAAGGGGGCGCAGGAGAGTCCAGACGGTAAAAGGATTATAGACATTAGCACCCCCCGCCCTTATTTCGAAGAACTGAGGGAAGAGGGAAATCAGATTGCTCCCTAAAATCCCAAATAGTATCCCTCCCCGCCCCTCGCTCCACCTTAGGTTTCTCCTGCTCTCGGCTTGTTCCATATATTGATCTGTTACTTTACCACTGCTTAGAGAAGGTTGGAGATCGTCTCGAAGTCTCCCTCATTGTCCCCAACCCTTAAGTGGCCGAGAGTGGGCAGTCCAGAAGCGCGGATTCGGCTCATCTGCTGTAGGGCACAGCGTATGGGAGGACCTCCGTGGACTCCGAGGGCGAGATGAGGATCCCCGGTAAATGGGAAGGGGTGGGCTTATGACGCGGGATTTAGGAACAGGCGCGGGTGTAAAGACGCGTGGATAAAACACAAACCGCTTGCCAAGCCGGCCAGAGGTTGTTCTACTAGACGGTTGGGGTCTGTGTCTGATGCCCCCAACCCCGCTAGGCTGCCCAGTGGCTCCGCGGAGCCTGAAGCCTAGAGCGAGTAAAGGATCGCGGAGTGTCCTCAGCTCGGGCTGAGGGGGCAGGGAAGCCGAAAGCCCTGTGCGCCACTTCCTCAGCAGCTTCAGCTTCTGCGGGCCTGTTCCCTCGCGGCTTTACCCTGAGATCCGCCTCTTCTCGGCCTCCCCCTTTCCGCGAACTGCCTCCGCCTCCTTCCTCTGCCTCCACCCTCAATCCCCAACGCTGTTTGTCTAGAGCTGGGCTAGGAGCCCTCAATCGGCCAGAGCTCTGGATGTGGGTGCCAGACAATTCCACGGCGCCTCTCAAGATGGACAGCCGCTACACCAGCTCCGCGGGCCTCGGGGATTTAAACCAGCTGAGCACGGCCATCCCGGCCACGCGAGTGGAGGTGTCAGTGTCTTGCAGGTGAGGACGCAGCCCTTCCCCTCCGTCCTTTGCCCCCACATCTACTGGGTCGGTAGCGTTTGGCAAGCGCGCAGGGTACGCCGAGGCTCTGCGAGGGTGAGAAGTTGCGCTATGAGAGGGAAATAGCTCAGTTGTGGGTCTCGAGTCACCGCCGGGTCGAGTCGCAGAGCGAAGAGCCAGAACTAGGAGCGAATGGTGGGATATGGGACTGAGACTTTCTGGGAAATGCTGTAAAAGTTGGCTGGGCTGTGACTCAGCGGCGGGAACCCCTGGCCGCCGCCCACTTTACGAGCCCTTTTTCACGTCCCAAGCTCGAGCTGTGGGGTTGGGTGATGACAGGAATCGAAGAGCACAGCATTGCCAAAAGCGCTTCTGACCAATGCGCGCAGTGGCCCAGGATTCCCTCTGCTAGGCTATGCAAACCTGAGGTTGGCACAGTTGGCTCCAAACCGGGCAGCTTCCTCCCCACCCACTTCCTGGAGCCATCCAGCTTGCTTCCCCGCCTGCTCGCCCGCACCTCCCCTGGGGGAGCCTTTTTGCCTTTGACCTACTACGTAGAGATTTCCACCGCAGCCTTACCTAAACTGTGGGAAGTCACGACTTTCTGCCTGCAAGTGGATACATTTGAGTGCCTGTAAAAACCTACACTCTGCTGTACATTTCAAACTCCTTTGGCTGACGTTCTTTGGGTCAGTTTCCTTGTAAATAAAGTAGCGTAATTGCTATATCGCAGATGATTTTAAGATGACAACACCGAGTGGAGCCCACTCCCATGTTTGCAGACTTTGATCTTTCTCAGTGGAAAACTCTTAACCTGAACACTTTTCACTTGTTTTTAAAGCCCTCAAATCCCTTCCTTCCTTTTTTTAAGGAAAAAAAAGGAAGAAATCTAATTAACATGGTTAAGTATCGATGTAAATAAGCCCCTAGGCTTAAAATACTATCAATCTAGTGATATTTAATTTTGCATTGTCACAAGACTAAACCTGAAAGCCAGAAGAATGATTTCTTAAGGCTGACTTCAGACCATTAAACACTAATGCTGATAGTGATAGCTAAATGCTGCCTGAGATTTCTGCCAGTTGAACAAGTGAAACTGTATGGAAAATTCTTCTTAGACATTAATTTCTAGATCTTTTTCTCTTTTCTTAAGCTGGCTTTGGATGCTAGAGGGAGGTTATCAGTATTTAACAGGTAATGAATGCATAGCCTGAAGTCCTACAATAACAGCATTTTCTAGAGTTCTTATTTTCTGCTGAAATCCTATAAATCTGAATGGCATGTGGCCTGTATGAGGAATGAATACAAATGTCAGTTAAGTCTGAGTTGCCTATAAACTTTTTAGGGATTGTGGGGAAATGATACTTTAGTCTTCCTGCCAATAAGGTCCATATTTAACCACTCTCTCTCCCCTCTCTGATGCTTGTTTGCTGTGGTGCTGGGAACCTTGGTCAACTGGCTTTAATCCAATTTCTTTCAGCTTGCTACCTCAGAACCTGGAGATCCCCTTGTGTCACCCCTTTTTTTGATACCATTGATTTCATGTATTGTTTTTAATTTTTCATGTTCAAATAAAAAAGTTTTGGAAGAGAACCCAAATACTTGTAGTACTTATTGATAATTGAATCTTGTGATGATAGATGATGGTGTCCCTGGGGCTTTGGCGTAAGAGATCTGGTTATACATTCTGGCTTTATATATATTCTGATGTCTAAAATGAAGATAATTTTGGCATTTATCTTATATAGGGTGTTATCAGAGTTTAATAAAATGATATCTGAAAAACACTAACAATGTAGACATGAAAGAAAGGGTTAAAAATATTAGCTATTATTATGATATTGGAAATAGTATTTATTGAATCAGTATATTGCATATGGTTCAGCTATGGAATTCTGTAAATAGTCCTTCTCTTTTGAACTTCAATAAATTGGTTAAAGAAGACACAGATAGAGGCAGCCTCAGGGTATCTGTTCTTTTTTTCTCTTTCTTCTTTGATATATATAAAGAGCATACTTCCTAGATTGCCTGTTGGGATTTTATCTAGCAGCAAGGCACAGTTGTAGGTCCTTTAGCCTTACCATTGGCAAGCAGAGCAAGGAATCACCTTGTTTTTTCATATTGAAGACTTCTGATGATTTGCTGATGACCTTTTTGATAATCTCCTTTCATTGTGGCCAGTCTAAGATTTTTTAAAAGCTTTATGATGTTTGCATCTTCATTTTGAGTGAGGTGAGAAAATCAACAATTGAAGCTTGAAGTAAAATATAATTCATGGAAATCATTTAGTCTATTCACTTAAGGAAGTGTTTGAGTGTCTTTTATGTTTAGCACTATGCCATGTTCCATGAGAAATGCATGAGAAGTTCTCTAAAAAAGTGAAATCTTCTTGGGAGATAAATATTATATAACACATAATAACATAGGACTAAATCCAAAGATGAGGTTCATGAAGAGGAATGGAAGATATCATTGTGAGACAGAATACTTGGAATGTGCTACAAAGAGGAAATGGGGCATGAGCGGAGACAAGACAGATGGCATGGTTTTACTAGAGAAAGAGCAGTGGAGTTTCTGTAGTAGCTACAAAGTTGGTATGTTAAAGTGACAAATATTTTCTAGCTATATTTATGCAGAGATAATGTTCCTACTCTTTAACTTACCTTCTACTCATTATTCAGCTCTTCTTGCATTCATTTTTAAAATTTATGTTAATTTGTAAATTTTAAGATTTTTAAGTTATTGGGTTACCTAATTAAAATGTCTATAGATGAAATGACACAACCTTAGAAACATAAAATAACATTCCTGTTTTATTCTGAAAACAGATTAATATAAAATAAAGGTAAAAACAATGGGAAAAGTAATACACAGTAATTAACTGTTTTCCCTGAGACCTTGGTTTGTGGCACTATTTCTCACACATTGTTTTGATGATTTTGTTATTGTCATGTCATTTTGATAAGCCAGTTAGAAACTGGCTTATCAAGTATAATAGCAGGGATAGCAGTCTATATTTCTAGACTTTGTAGATTAGATATCACAAATGAATCTTACTGAGCCAATAATCCTATAATGGTAATAAAATTAATTTTAAAATCTAGTGTGGAAGGAAGAATACAAAGTGGAAAGTAATGAGTGCCTATTTTGTATTAGGAATTCTAAAAAGCACTTCCTGACCTGGCTTTAGGAGAAGACAATGGCACCCCACTCCAGTACTCTTGCCTGGAAAATCCCATGTACGGAGGAGCCTGGTAGGCTACAGTCCATGGGGTCGCTAAGAGTCGGACGTGACTGAGCGACTTCACTTTCACTTCTCACTTTCATGCATTGGAGAAGGAAATGGCAAACCACTCCAGTATTCTTACCTGGAGAATCCCAGGACGGAGGAGCCTGGTGGGCTGCCGTCTATGGGGTCACACAGAGTCGGACACGACTGAAGTGACTTAGCAGCAGCAGCAGCAGACCTGGCTTTAACTGTCTTGCCTAATCTCCCACTACTCCTCACATAAGCTCTATGACTGAACATAGTGTCGACTTAAAAAATAGTCACAACCTACAAGTTGAGAGTTATGTTTTATTTGGTAGGAATTTTTAGGACTTCAAGCCCAGGAGACAGCTTCTCAAGTGACTCTGAGAAAACTGCTCCTAGGAAGCACAGGGAGGAGTCAGGTTATATGGAAGTTTGCAATAAGGGGAAGGTAGTCTGAACATCAAAAGATTATTGTTAATTAGGGAAAACCAGATATCCCAAGTTTAGGAGTTTAGCGCTTTTCTATGCATGGGAAGATGTAAGAGTCTGGGCTTACTGAAATTATTCCTTTCATATGCATCCCAGCTATCTGGGACAAGGTGCTCACCAGGGGGACTGGTTGATGGCTGCCGGATTGTTTTTCTTGGGTGCCCTCTGGGCTCAGAAATTCATATTTGGAGGGCCAGAATCACAGATTGCTGTGATATCCTTATTAGTTGATACAGCAGGAAATACTCCATTTCACAATAGCTTAACAACTATGTGCTTAGTATGTGCAAAAGTTGGTGCCAGATAAAAGTTGACTACAGAACAGTACTAAGAGGTACAGTCCCAAAGCATGTTCTCTTATCCTGTTGAACCAAACTTTCTTTGTGTGTGTGGCTGTGCACATGCTTTTCTCTGACCTGAATGTCCCTTCCTCCACTCCCTTCCTTTCTTGATTAGCATTGTCTCCTTCTTCCAGACTCAGATATAACATAATTTTCTATCATGATCCTCTCCCAAGCTGTATTTTGCTATATTCTCAGAGCAGCTGGAAATGGCAGCCTATTCCAGTATTCTTGCCTGGGAAATCTCATGGACAGAGGAGCCTGACAGGCTCAGTCCATGGGTTGCAAAGAGTCGGACATGACTGAGCAACTAAGCATTCAAAGCAACTAATATGTGCCAATATCATAGTTATAATTACTGGTCTCTGTAGTCTTCTTGGGGACAAATTTTGTCTCTTTCCTGTCTATGCATTCTGAACTTGGCACAGAATAAGTAGTCAATAAATGCTAGATGCTGTAATTCTCTGAATGAATCATCTGGCATGGGATAGAGGTTTGCTTGTTAAAATATAGACTCAGATTCCAAACTAGATCTACTGAATGAAAATGCCTGGAACTAAGGCCCAGGAATCTGTACCTTTAGCATGTTTACCATGTGCTAGCTACACACATTAAACTAAAAAAAATATTGGTGGAATGAACAAATCTGTGACTAAATCAACACTGAACCTAGTAGTCAGAAGTTTCTGTTTGCTTTGTATAGTGTCATTAGTGATTCATTCTCAACTTGTACCACACACCCCAGCAAGCTGACAAGATGTCAGGCTCTGTTAGCATTGCATTCTTCTCAGACACCTCATATATACATACGTTTCAATTGGAGGATAATTGCTTTACAATGTTATGTTGGTTTCTGTTATACAACAATTTGAATCACCAGAGAGCACGGAACTTAGTCCCCTATATTATACGGCTGCTTCCCTCTAACATCTTTCTACACACGGGCTTCCCTCTAACATCTTTCTACACACGGTAGTATATTTGTCAGTGCTATTCTCTCAGTTCGTCCCACTCTTTCCTTTCCCCACTGTGTCCACAAGTCTGTTCTTTACACCTGCCGTGCAGTAGGTTCATCAGTACCATTTTTCTAGATTCCACATATATGTGTTAATGTGTATTTGTTTTTCTCTTTCTGATTTACTTCACTCTGTACAACAGGCTGTAGGTTCATCCACCTCACTACCACGACTCAAATTTGTTCCTCTACTGGCTGCGTGATACTCTATTGTGAACCACAACTTTTTTATCCATTCATCTGTTGATGGATATATAGGTTGCTTCCGTGTCCTGGTGTCCTGGCTATTGTAAATAGTGCTACTATGAACATTGGGGTACATGTACCTTTTTGAATTATGGTTTTCTCTGGGTATATGCTCAGAAGTGGGATTGCTGGGTCATATGGTAGTTTTATTCCCATATTTTAAGAAATCCATATTGTACTGTGGCTGTATCAGTTTACCTTCCTACCAGTAGTGCAGAAGGATTCCTTTTTCTTCATCCTCTCCAGCATTTATTGTTTGTAGATTTTTTGATGATGGCCATTCTGACTGGTAAGAGGTGATACCTCGTTGTAATTTTGATTTGCATTTCTCTAATATGTGATGTTGAGCATATTTTCATCTATTTGTTGGTCATCTGTATGTCTGCTTTGTCAGACACCTCATATTAAATAAGGCTTATGGATTGTCTTTTGGAAATTTTTTACCAGACTGTTTTTTTTTTTTTTCTTTTAGCATTTCTCTATACACCAAAAGTTTTATTTTTTTTTTAAGTATTTTATTTATTTTTAAAAATTTTATTTTTTAACTCTACAATATTGTATTGGTTTTGCCATATATCAAAATGAATCCGCCACAGGTATACATATGTTCCCCATCCTGAACCCTCCTCCCTCCTGCCTCCCCATACCATCCCTCTGGGTCATCCCATTGCACCAACTTCAAGCATCCAGTATCGTGCATTGAACCTGGACTGGCGACTCGTTTCATATATGATATTATACATATTTCAATGTATATTCTCCCAAATCATCCCACCCTCTCCCTCTCCCACAGAGTCCAAAGACTGTTCTATACATCAGTGTCTCTTTTGCTGTCTCATATACAGGGTTATTGTTACCATCTTTTTAAATTCCATATATATGTGTTAGTATACTGTATTGGTGTTTTTCTTTCTAGCTTACTTCACTCTGTATAATAGGCTCCAGTACTAGTTTGATGAGTTTATGTCTCTATGACTATAGTTACTTGGTTTGGATTAACAATACTGTCAGTTAAAAAAAAACACACATGCAACCTAAAAGTTGAGAGCTAGGTTTTATTCAGTGAGAATGCTAGGACTCAAGCCTGGGAGACAGTATCTCAGGTGACCCTGAGAGACACTGACTCAGAGGAAGCAGGGGAGGAGCCAAGGTATATACAGGAGGGGCAGGTAATCTGAGTATTAAAAGATTACTGTTAATTAAGAGAAAGTTAAATCTGAAAAGAAATTTAGAGGTTAAATCTGAAGAGATTTAGTGATCTAGTGAGATAAAGTGATCTTCTTTGTATGGGAAGAGATTTAGTGAAAGTGAAAGTGAAGTCCCTCAGTCCTGTCCAACTCTTTGCGACTCCATGGACTGCAGCCTGCCAGGCTCCTCTGTTCATGGGATTTTCCAGACAACAATACTGGAGTGGGCTGCCATTTCCTTCTCCAGGGGATCTTCCCAACCCAGGGATCAAATCCAGGTCTCCCACATTGTAGGCAGATGCTTTTACCGACTGAGCCACCAGGGAAGTCCCTAATGCCAGAGATTTAGAGATCTTCTAAATAAAGAGATTTAGTGATCTTCTATATATGGGAAGCTGCAAGCATCAGGCTTGTAAAATCATTTCATTCATATGTATCTAGCTCTCTGGGGCCAATCCTGCTTTCTTTATTATTCACATACTAGTTCCTTGTATACTGTAAAAGATGGTGAATGTGGCAGATGGTTGCCTGCCTCTCACTTCCCTCTAGCTCCTGTGTGCTTACTGGGGAGGAAGTAGCTGATGGCTTTCAAATAACTGACTTTCTTTCACCTGAGCTCAGAAATTTGCATTTGGAAAAGACTTGTTTACTGGTAGAGCATAGAGGAGAAAACATTTCATTTCATAGTCTCTCCCCATGGTTGGAAATTTGACAATATTAGGAAATATTTCATAACCATTGTTTCTTTTGTCCCATGGTGCTTGGAGACTGATCCTAGGTCAGGTGGAAATTTTTTGTTGGTAAGTCATTCCAAGTGTTAATTTCTGGATTAGTCCCATTGATGGATAATAAAAAGATCCTCTGAATCCTCTATCTTCTAACCTAATAGGATCCAGGAGATATTTCCCTTGTTGTTTCTTCCTATACCTAGAACCACATTATTACAATTATTCTACATTATAAACGTGATCTGTTTCTTCAAGCTGTTTAACTGTCATTAATTTGGCTGGGGTCTGGTTATACATCATCTAATACAAGAGACAACAATCTTATGAAATAAACAGATTACAAGCAATATAGCTAATAACTTGTTAAAGTTACAAGTAGGGGTTCAAACCATGAGCTTCCGACACCAAACTGTCTTCCTAAAAGATCACCAAGACTAGGAAGTGGATCATCTAAGGCAGCAATATAATTTTTCCTGTGAGTCATTAAATGTGTTATATTAGAGGATTCATGTGGTATGAAAACATAACATTTAGTTTGAATTATAGCACTGTTGCCTCCTTGAGATGTGCTAAGGATATCAAGGGCCATACGATTTTGTAATACAGCTTTTCTCCACATAGAGACTCAGACTTTAGTAGGCTAATAGCCTGGCTGCTATCATTTAAGGCCTTTTGAGTGAATTCTGTTAAGGCTTCAATATGAGAAATAATGTTTTCTCACATTGCAAATAAGATGCAAAAGTAGCTGCTAAATGATCATACCAGTGAAATACAGATCTCTTGGTTCTTCAGGCTCATATTGGTGGTAAATTTGCTGGAGTTACATCTAAGTTGTACATAAATGGCCTTGAGCCTAAGGGAATCCTAAAGTATACCTTCCTAGCCCTCTTGGCAGAAGCCGGGGTCATAAATTGGACCCACAAAGCCTTTGAGTCCCATTAGTTGCCAGCCAGTTTATTTCTAGTCTTCTAACCCCATCTGTTCCATATCAATCACTGTCTTGAAGAGACATGGTACACTGGCAGTTTTCATAAGACACCCAGCCTAATTTTCTAGTGTTATTAACTTGATTTTCTTTGGTATGATTTAATTGTTCTAAGCATAGGGGGAGCCTTTAGGCTTAGGTGACCATAGCCTGGTGTTAGCAGATAAAGCCATCCCATAACTGAGGAAGTGTCCCTCCTAAAAGTCTAGAGTTTACATTTTTTTTGTTTTGTTTTGTTTTTTTTAGTGGAATTTAGCATGTTGTTCTGACTGAACTAGAATAATCTTAAGGGAAAATTCATATTTATGGCCAGGGTTAGAATAAGTGTGTTTGACTGGGCAAGTAAGTGAGTCTCATCTAGTGATAGTAGCCCAAACTGAAAACTGTAATTCCTTTCCTCTAAAATAAACTTTCTAAGAGCCATCCAATCAAAACTTTGGAGGGGAGAAACCCACCAAGGTAAACCAGTGGTAATGGACGCAGGTAATTGACCACAACCGAATAATTTGATTGATTTCTAAAATTTGCATAAGATTGTGCCAATGATAAAAAAAAAAAATTGATTTACATGCAAGAGTCCAAGAGAACAAGAAGAAAACATTATGAACAATCGTACAGGTCAGGTCCAAGATCTCGGTTCAGTTGTCTACTTTTGATGTCATCTTCTTGTCCTAGTGTTGGTCTTTCCCTGTTATCAGAGCACTGCTCTAAGGTGAGTTTGAAAGTCAGCAGTTCTCTTTATATACCAGTCTCATGCAGGAGCCCTTTTTAGGTGAGAATTATGAATTCAAGAGTCAATTCCCTGTCTCCCAGGCTCGAGTTCTAACATTCCCACTGAATAAAACTTAACTCTCAACTTTTAGGTTGCGCATGTTTTTAGTTAACAATACCTTCCTCAATAGGGTGTTAGAAATATTCTTTTCAATGACATGCTGCAACTGCTTTAATGGGATTGAAATAGGAATTTATGTGCTGGTAGTTAAACAAAATGATTGTAAAAATGTAAGTTATATAAGCCTAAAGTTAAATAGATTACAGTAAAGCAAAGTTAAGGCATACTCAAAAGTTTTTACTTTCTATTTTAGTAACTACATTTTGTTAGACATCTAGATTCTTTGCTATCATCTTTGCTCTACTTTTTTAATCTGTGGGTTGAGAATATTATGCATTCGTGTGCTACTGCTCATCTCACTTCAATCCATGTTCAGTAACATCACGATTGGTGGCTTGAAATTGACCATAGTGGGAATATTTATAAGTGACAAACACTGCAAATCAGAGTTTGAGTTATTGTTTTATTGTTGTCTACACATAAGACATTCTGTGGGAATCAGTTGGTTCTACAGAATTTATAAGAAAAGTATTATATTTATTATTATTTGTAAATTGTGTGCTCATCTACACATACTTTATATCAATAAAATTTATAATAAATTATGTACACACAGCATGTACATGCATTTAGCTTTTTGGGGAAAACCTGTGGTTAAAGATATTTGCACATCACTGTTTATAGGCCTTTTATAAAACATACAGCATATACAGGGGGAAATTATTGCTTTTGTTAGATTGTCACTATTAGAGATGGTGATATCAAGTTTGGCTCTGTCTCTGGTTTTACTCTTTACTATAAGTGGGGTTGTGTGGTCTTTTATAATCTATGAAAATTTTGGCCGCCTGCAAGTATCAGTACAGTTCAGTCGCTCAGTCGTGTCCGACTCTTTGCCACCCATGAACCGCAGCACGCCAGGCCTCCATGTCCGTCACCAACTCCCAGAGTTCACTCAAACTCATGTCCAAAGAGTCGGTGATGCCATCCAGCCATCTCATCCTCTGTCGTCCTCTTTTCCTCCTGCCCCCAATCCCTCCCAACATCAGAGTCTTTTCCAATGAGTCAGCTCTTCGCGTGAGGTGGCCAAAGTACTGGAGTTTCAGCTTTAGCACAATTCCTTCCAAAGAACACCTGGGGCTGATCTCCTTTAGAATGGACTGGTTGGATCTCCTTGCAGTCCAAGGGACTCTTGTGAGTGAAATAAGAAGATGATTGAAATTTTGTATACTTTTTCCTTTCTTCTCCTTTTCATGTGGTCCTTTCTGTATCCTTATTCTTCTTTACTTTGAAGAGTTTTTTGTTTCTCCATCTACTAGTGGAATGTACTTTGCAAATTTAGGTGTTACAGTTCCAACTCATTTAGTGATTCATTGACCACTGCGGGAAGCAAATTGAGATTTGAAGAGACAGAATCTGATTGGGCCAGTGAGAAATGGTCTAGTTTGAAACAGATACTGATACTATTATGAAATCTTTGGTGAAAGAGAATCAAAGTGCTCAAACACAATTGGCAGCTCCACCCCAGTCCACATTGGTTTATTTCTTAGACATACTTTACCATTCTTTTGTCAGACAAGATGTTTGATGTTAGCATGTAAGTAGTGTTTCAAATGATCTGAGCTAGGAAAATAAGTCACAATGTGGGAGTTGCCTAGGTATATCTCAGCAGAGAAAAGCTTTGCTCATGTTGTGTCAGTAGTTTGGTCCACCCTGCATGTATGTATGTATGTGTGTATGTACATATATATATATATTAATGCTAATATATATATATTAGCACTTTAAATGTTCAAAACAGCCTTGTGATGTTGAGAATGTGCATCTAGAAGCAATTCACAAAGCAGGGCCCCATGAGAGAGGATGCTAAAGCTGTGCTTTTTTAGGTATGCTGTTTGTGGCATAACAGTCAGAAACCTGAATTCCTCACTTGATTTTATTCAAGTCAGAGAAGAAAAATAATTCCTCTCAAAGAGGTTTTATTCATTTGTTAGCCCGTTTTATAACAATAGCCAGTTTGCTTACTCCTGAGGAGCGTGGGTGTGGAACTAGACCACATGAACCTCTTTGTTTCCCAATTTCTTCATTTGTAGAGTGGAGATAACAATAGTCCCTACCTCTTATATTTGTTTTGAGGGTTACATAAGCTGATACAGCTACATGAGTTAAAATAATGTTTGTCATATAATTGCAAATAGGCATAAGCACAAAATAAAAATCACCCAGTATTTCATCAAACTATATCCGTTTAGTTCATTTCTCTCTGTTAGGAGATGAAGATATTGAGTAATAGCCTCCGAACTGAGAAGGAATTTTGAGACTGAAAAAAGGAGGAAGCAAATGAAGTTTCTGTTATGAAGTTTACTGTGGGTAACATATAGGCAGGAAAGATGGGGTGGACAGAAGATTCAGCGGCATTGACAACTGTACTCTGCACTGCCGAAAGGGATACAGGGGGTTCTAAAGGAGCCAAAGGTAAAAAAAGAATCTGACTACCAAGTGAGAAGCATATCCACAGTCTAGAACTGAGGGCACCCACCCTACTTAACCATCTCAGCAAAAGGCACTCTTCCAGCTTTCATTTTAAATGAAGGCAAGGGTAAAAGGGAACTCAATCTGGCTTGAGTGCATTCGTTTGTGGGTTAGGCTAAATCTCAGTCAGGTGGAAAGGACTGCAGACCTAGATGGAGCTGAAAAGGTAGCGCCAGAATGGTTCGGTTACACACTCCACCCCCACCATCTATATGGCCCACACTATCTTTATCCACCATTCTTCCAAGAATACTCTAGAGCCAGATATCAGGAGTTTACCTGCCATCCGCACACATTGTCCCCATGTTATAAGGTTGAAAGACAACGACCCCTGACATTACTTCAGCAATGGACATTCGCAGCAATCTATACACCTGTAAGTCAGAGCAATTGTGGATGTCAGCATAGGTGGTGGCCCAGGACAGGAAGGCAATAGTGGAGGTATGTGGCACTAATCCTAGAAGGAAAACGCTAAGGATAATAAGTGTTTTAAAGGTTGTGCTTGCCTTAGTTGTTCAACCATGTCTGACTCTTTGCAACCCCACTAGGCTCCTTTATTCATGGGATTCTCCAGGCAAGAATACTGGAGTAGATAGTCACTCCCTTCTCCAGGGGATCTTCCTGACCCAGAACCTAGGTCTTCTGCATTGCATGCAGATTCTTTATTGTCTGAGCCACTGGGGAAGGCCTTTTAAAGGTAGCAAGAAAGACAAATCTTCATTCAGAAACTACACTGTAGTTTGTTCTCCATGAGCCAGGATCACCCTGGACTTTGGCACCTTCCCCATAGGACAATACCAGACATTTTGTCCCTTTACATTAGAACCAGGCAGGGAGATATTATATGAGGGGGCTTTAGTAGTGGGCCCATAAAAGAAGCCCTATTTCAGTCTCCCATTTGATTTCTATACGGGAGATAACCTTGGTTATTCTGGGCCTTCACTTAGACAGAAAGATTGAGGAATTACTATGTCAAGGCCTAGCCTTGCCCTTGTCCCCAAGGTAAAAGAATGCCAAACCCCTGTGAGGGGTATACCATTACATCTCCAATCTAAAATAATCTTCCCAGGTAGAAGGTTTTGTGGCCCTCCTAGGATAAGACCTGCATCCCACTGGATAAGTCTCAGTCCTTCTTCTAACACTTGAAAATTTAAGGATCTAGTTGGTAGAATAGGTAGTCAGCCTCTCAGAAGCAGACATGTGGCCTGCTGTGATTTGGTGTTTAACAGTCAGATGGCCTCTAATAATAGTCAAGATAACCTCTTAAAGACTCATCTGGAGAAAGTTTCTTCAATGTCTCTTTCAGTTCTTTCTACCAACCCTGCATCTGTTGGGTTATATGGCAGATGGAAGGTCTATAAAACCTCATGGGCTTCAGCCCATTCCTTTACGTCATGCCCAGTGATATGGGTCCCTTGGTTGCTATCTATATAAATGGGGGCCGGGTACATATTTCTAACTTGGTCAAGCCCCTAATAGTGGCTTTTTGATTTGCTCTTCTACTAGGAACAGCTTCTATCAGTCAGGTCTCTGTATTTGCACAGGTCAATCACACTTGTGTCCTTCTGATAAAGGCAAGGGGTTGATGTAGTCCACTTATCATCTGGTCACTGGGCTAGTGGCTAATCTGATGTGACCAGGAATATGTCTCAAGGGTTGTCACCACAAGCTACAGTGGGGCAGTCCCTGTCAAATGCCTGCCCGTCAGTGTATTTGATGTAGAGGTGGAACCTCTTGGCTATCTCCCAGATGGTTTTGGGGCCTCAGTGTCTCGGTTTTCAGTGAAGCCGCTGTGCCATATCCAAGGAAGTCTTTAAGTCTTCTAGGAGAACAGCTCCTGCCTTGGCTAAGGTGTCTGCTCTGTGGTTCCCGGGTAGTGTAGTTGGAGAATATACAGAGATGCATCTTACCTTGACGGCAGCACTGGGTTGTGCGCACACATCCCATATGTCCCTCCATAGGTCAGCTCCCCGCAGGGGCTGTCACAAGATAGTCTGACTTTTCTGATATGTTGTGGCATCCACATGGTCAGACCCTTCCCACAGTCCACCTGTCTGTGTTTGTGTAGAAGGGCATAGATTCCTGAGTTACCATAGTCCTTACTACCCTCAGTTTAGCCCATTGCCTGCTGTGCTTAATGTCTTCTTCAAACCAAGTGACACTGAAATCCAGGGGAACTGCTGCAGTGGGCCAAGTGTAAGTATTGCTTTGACTGCTGCCATTGTGAAGCATGTCTCAGGATGGAGGGAGTCCTAATTCTCTTTTTGACTTGGCTGAGAAGGGGAGAGATGGGTGGTGTCTGAGGGGCCATATCTGGATGCATGTAAGACACTGGCCCAAAGATGGAATGTAATTCCATAGATGGCAGATTTGAATTGTGCACAGTACCTTGTTGCAGATACGGGTGCCACTTTTGCAGTGTGCTTACTTGGGCACAGTTACTTTTTGGTTTAAGAAGCATGTTCTTAATCCATTTACTTACTGGCAGTAAAGTTTGAAAGTCGAGATCAGTCCTGGGTGTTTATTGGAAGGACTGATGCTAAAGCTGAAACTCCAATACTTTGGCCACCTCATGCGAAGAGTTGACTCATTGGAAAAGACTCTGATGCTGGGAGGGATTGAGGGCAGGAGGAGAAGGGGACGACAGAGGATGAGATGACTGGATGGCGTCACCAACTCGATGGACGTGAGTTTGAGTGAACTCCGGGAGTTGGTGATGGACAGGGAGGCCTGGCGTGCTGCGATTCATGGGGTTGCAAAGAGTTGGACACGACTGAGAGACTGAACTGAACTCAATAAGTCAGTGGTGAGGCCTGTTTGCTGCAGGGCCAGGATGACTATCAGGAGCTGTTTTCCAATAGAACTTTACTTCACTTGGGGTCCCTTCCACAACTGAGACTAAAATCCTAGTGGGATGCTTTTCCATTCCTGCCTTTCCCACAGACCCTAGCCAAAATTTCTAGATACAAGCTTACATCTAATTCACAGACAGCATTCCATATACATATGCCCAGAGCTTGAACTTGTTTTACTACAATTTTGGCCTTTTCAAAGGCTTCCTAATGGTGGATGCCCTAATCCCATTTTTGCCCCTTTCTAACCAGAGAGTACTATGTGAAGAGAATGTCACTCAGTTGTGCCCGACTCTTTGTGACCCCATGGACTATACAAACCATGGAATTCTCCAGGCCAGAATACTGGAGTGGGTAGCCTTTCCCTTCTCGAGGGGATCATCCCAACCCAGGGATCGAACCCAGGTCTCCCACAATGCAAGTGGATTCTTTTTGAGCCACCAGGGAAGCCCAAGAATACTGGAGTGGGTAGCCTATCCCTTCTCCAGTGAATCTTCCTGACCCAGGAATCGAACCATAGTCTCCTGCATTGCAGGCAGATTCTTTACCAACTGAGCTGTCAGGGAAGCCCAGAGAGTACTGTAGGAGCCAAATTATTTGTGCCAAATACAGTATGAAAGGATCACATTCCGGTGATCCCAGAAAGGATTGTAATTCCTTGACTGGCTGGTGTGGCTAAGGCTTGGATTTTATTGATAACCGAGGCTGGGATAACTTTTGTCCTAACCTGACCAAATATCTCCCCAAAACTTTACTTACTACCTGGGTCCCTGGATCTTGTCAGTGTTTACTTCCCATCTTTGGTTTTGTAAATGGCAGCAGTTTGGGAGAGAAGGGACAAGTCATCACAGGTTAACAGTGACATCTATCTAATGAAATAATTCCAACTCAGGGTGGGACGTTCACCAGATTTCTAGGTCCTGACTGACCAAACTATAACAAATGATAGGACTGTAAATAACCCTGAGGCAACGCCTGAAAGGTTCACTGCCTCTCATCCCAGATGAAGACAAATTGATCTTGAAAGCTAGCACCCAAAGGAATGTTGAAAAAAGGGATTATGCAGGTTAAGCACACATTGGAATGTTTTCAGTGCAGAGAAGAGCTGTTGTAAGATAGCAGCAATATTGGAGACCTCCACATGAATGAAACAACACTGTTCAAGAATCAGCAGTTAGAACCCTGTATGGAACAGGGTTCAGGACTGAGAAAGGAGTACAGCAAGGCTGTTTGTTTTCACCCTGTTTGTTTAACTTATATGCAGAGTACATCATTTGAAATGCCAGGCTGGAAGAGTTAGAAGCTGGAATCAAGATTGTCAGGAGAAATATCAACAAACTCAGGTATGCGTATGATACCACTCTAAGGCAGAAATCGAGGAGGAACTAAAGAGCCTCTTGATGAGGGTGAAGGAGAAGAGTGAAAAAGCTGACTTAAAACTCAATATTAAACTAAGATCATGGCATCTGGTCCCGTCACTTCATGGCAAATAAAAGGGGAAAAGGTGGTGGCAGTAATAGATTTCCTCTCCTTGGGCTCTAAAATCACTGCAGATGGTGACAGCAGCCAGGAAATCATAAGATGATTACTTCTTGGCCAGAAAGCTATGACAAACCAAGACAGTGTGTTAAAAAGCAGAGACATCACTTTGTCAACAAAGGTCTGTATGGTCAAGGTTGTGGTCTTTCCAGTAATCATGTACAGATGTGAGAGCTGGACAATAAAGAAGGCAGAACACTGAAGAATTGATGCTTTTGAACCGTGGTGCTGAAGAAGACTCTTGAGAGTCCTTTGGAAAGAAAAGAGATCAAATCAGTCAATCTTAAAGGAAGTCAACTCTGAATATTCTTTGAAAGGACTAATCCTGAAGCTGAAGCTCCAATACTTTGGCCACCTGATATGAAGAACTATCTTACTGGAAAATACCCTGATGCTGGGAAAGATTGAAGGTAGGAGGAGAAGGGGATGACAGAGGATGAGGTGGTTGTATGGCATCACTGACTGGATGGACATGAGTTTGAGCAAGCTCTGGGAGTTGGTGGTGGACACGGAGGCTTGGCATGCTGCAGTCCATGGGGTCACAAAGAGGGGGACACGACTGAGCAACTGAACTGAACTGAAGGTCTACTCAGCTGTGGTGTCTACAGCACTAAGATTTTTTGTTTCTGCTTAGTAAATCAGTAAATAAATCATCAATTCCACTTGGAGCCTCCAGTCACTTCCCACCACACAAAGCAGAGGGCAACATTGTGCCAACTCCTGGTTACTCTGCATGTAGGGAATCTGCTCTAGGGTTCTACTTCCAGTGATGGGACTCTGGGACACATTGCCATACATTTATGGTCAGTAGACATAGGAGTGAACTGTCTTTTGTTAGGGCTTTCTGCAAAGATAACAGGACTGAATTATGTGGTTTATCAGTGTCTTCTTTGGAGTCCTTGCTACTAATAATCCTACCAAATTTGTTTCCATGTCAGCTGTGTTGGTCCTTTCTCTTTTTTCTCCATCCTTTGTTTCACCTTTCTTTCTTTTTTTTTTTTAATTTTATATTTCCCTGGTGGTGGACTCTCTCTGTTTCACTGAAATCTGCTATAATTGCAGCTATCAGAGCTACTGACCATTGGTGCCAGGACTGATAATAAGCTGCCACACCAACCACCAGGAACAAGACTGTAAGATGCAATCCTTCATGTGTGTGTGCTTAGTCGCTCAGTCATGTTCGACTCTTTGCGACCCCATGGACTATAGCCCACCAGGCTCCTCTTACCATAGGGATTCTCCAGGCAAGAATACTGGAGTGAGTTTCCATGCCCTTCTCCAGGGAATCTTCCCAACCTAGGGATCGAACCCAGGTCTCTTGCATTGCAGGCAGATTCTTTATCATCTGAGCCACCAAGGAAGCCCAAGAATATTGGAATGGGTAGCCTATTCCTTCTCCAGGGGATCTTCCTGACCCAGGAATCGAACCAGGGTTTCCTGCATTGCTGGTGGATTCTTTACCGGCTGAACTACCAAAGAAGCATGAAATCCTTCATACCTGCTGTAGATAGCTATTTATCTGGCCCCTAAACTTTTCTGCGTATATAGTATGTCTCATCGGAGAAGGCAATGGCACCCCACTCCAGAACTCTTGCCTGAAAAAATCCCATGGACGGAGGAGCCTGGTAGGCTGCAGTACATGGGGTTGCTAAAAGTAGGGCATGACTGAGCAACTTCACTTTCAGTTTTCACTTTCATGCATTGGAGAAGGAAATGCAACCCACTCCAGTATTCGTTCCTGGAGAATCCCAGGGACAGAGAAGCCTAGTGGACTGCCGTCTATGGGGTCGCACAGAATCGGACACGACTGAAGCGACTTAGCAGCAGCAGCAGCAGCAGTATGTCTCATTCCCAATTCTCTAATGAAGTCATACTTCTTCTATTAGAGTTTTACCTGAGTCCTAATTCAAGTAACAAATTCAGCTACCCATCCTCAGTTTGTCTCATTCCAGCAGCATATGACCTTTACCTCAGGACTAGCTATTCTTTCACTGAGGCTATTTGGACATCTCTAGGTCATTTAGTATGATATTGTCTCCATCCTTGTCCCATAGGCAGTTGCCATGCAGCTACTTCTTGCCTGGTCTCTTTTTGAACTTAATATCAACTCAGCTACTTCTGCAGAGGAGATAGTTATCTTTTGGCTAGTTATTATCTGTTATTGATTCACAAATTACCTTAGTCTTTGTTTAAATGAGGGAGTGAACCCTTAGGTCATTTTTTTCTTCAATAATTTTATCTTCCTACTCAGAGGAATCATTATACCTTGGATCCACTATTTGGGATTCTGGTCTTCCTGTGTTCACTTTCTTGGTGAATACAGGTGCTGTATATGTGCTTAGTTGCTCAGTGGTGTCTAACTCTTGGCAACCCCATGGACTGTAGCCTGCCAGGCTCCTCTGTCCATGGGATTCTCCAGGCAAGAATACTGGAGTGGGTAACCATTCCCTTCTCCAGGGGATCTTCCCGACCCAGGGGTTGAACCTGGGTCTTCTGCATTTCAGGAGGATTCTTTGTCATCTGAGCCACCAGGAAAGCCCAAATACAGGTGCTACCCTTGCATTTTTAGCATGGCTTCCAGGTGTTCTTGTTGTTATACCTTTTTGGCTAGTAGATCCCATCTAGAGGAACAAGCCACTTGTAGATCTTATTCTCAGGCCAGAGCTTCTTTAGATTTTTCTAGTTCCTACCTGAGCTGGAGCTCATTTTCTCTATCAGTCGCAGGACCCAAAGCAGAGGGCATAACCTACCTACTTTCACACCTTAGTGTCTTTTTCCCTATTGTTTTGGTTAGAATGTCTAGTAACTCTTTTGGTGTTTTCAGGGTGTCCTCAAACTCATGTGACTATCTGGAGCATCCCAAACTTGGCAAGATATTCCTACATGGAGGAGGTTAGCTATCCTGGGATTTCCACCACGGACAATGGGCTTTCCCTCGAAACAGTTTCTTTACCCATGCCTGTTTCATTTTTGGTCTCTGGCTGGCTTGCCGATTGTTGGGAGGCTGATATTGAATAATATCTCCCCAAATGAGAAGGAACTTTGAGATCAAAAAACAAAGCAGGCAACTCCGTAAAGCTCAGTGGATGGAAGGGAAGGGAGTAGGCCTGGGGGCTTAAGATGGAGCTGACAATGGAGCCAGTGTGGTTCAACCACATACTGTCATTTATAGTATCATATTTATACTCTCTCCCACTGTCTGTGTAATTATGTGTATGTTCACACACATTGTACAGTGGGATTACACTATAATTCTATACAATATATCTTTTGCACTTCTCTATTAATTTTATGTCATGAAGATGTTATTAGTTCTTTTGCAAATACAACCCTCTATACCTGTGTTGTAGTCTGTTATTTGGGTGTACTGTATCAAGGCTATGGTTTTTCCTGTGGTCATGTATGGATGTGAGGGTTGGACTGTGAAGAAGGCACTGAAGAATTGATGCTTTTGAACTGTGGTGCTTCTGAACTGTTGGAGAAGACTTCTGAGAGTCCCTTGGACTGCAAGGAGATCCAATCAGTCCATTCTGAAGATCAGCCCTGGGATTTCTTTGGAAGGAATGATGCTAAAGCTGAAACTCCAGTACTTTGGCCACCTCATGCAATGAGTTGACTCATTGGAAAAGACTCTGATGCTGGGAGGGATTGGGGGCAGAGAAGGGGACAACAGAGGATGAGATGGCTGGATGGCATCACTGACTCGATGGACGTGAGTCTCAGTGAACTCTGGGAGTTGGTGATGGACATGGAGGCCTGGCGTTTTGCAATTCGTGGGGTTGCAAAGAGTCGGACACGACTGAGCGACTGAACTGAGAACTGAACTGAGTATTTATTTAACTTATCTCTTATTTTCCAAAAGTTACTATTCAAAATATGCTTCAGATGAGCATTCTTAGTTATAAACACATGAGTACATTCTTTTTTTCTAGGGAATAATTCTCTAGAGCTGAAGTTATTGATAAGCTATCTCCTCAGGGAGATTTTAATAGCTTTTTTTGGTTATTTCTCCCTATTCCTCTTTAAATAAACAGAGCCAAGTATAAACTTCTTGCTGTACCTTTCTAAATGCTTTCATTCCCATGAGTAAATTGCACTTAAAGATTAATGAGAATTTGGGGCAGCAGAGTGAAACAGCAAGAAAATTATTTAGGGGTCAGAAGGTGTCTTTAAATCTCATTTTTATCAGTTTTTGTAATGTTATTTTGGATAACATTTCAACTTCTGGAATCTTATTTCCTAATCAGTAAAATTGAAATGCTTAAAAACCAAATTAGTAGGATTATTGGGGAAGTAAATGAAGTAAAGTCTATAAAATGCCTAGCGTTTTATAGCCACTAAAAGGAACTCAATAACTGTTAGTCTTATCTCAGTTTCTTATCAATATATTGCCATGTGGCATACAGGCAATAGGGCTTCCCTAGTGGCTCAGACAGTAAAGAATCTGCTTGCAATGTGGGAGACCTGGGTTTAATCCCTGGGTCAGGAAGATCCCCTGGAGAAGGGAATGGCAACCCACTCCAGTATTCTCCAGTATTCTTGCCGGGAGAATTTCATTGACAGAGGAACCTGGCACAACTGAGTGACTTTCACTGTGTATTTTTCATTTCAGTTATTGTGTTCTTTATCTCTGTTTGGTTGTCTTTTGTATTTTCTAATTCTTTGTTTGAGAATTCTTTGGCATTGCCTTTCTTTGGGATTGGAATGAAAACTGACCTTTTCCAGTCCTGTGGCCACTGCTGAGTTTTCCAGATTTGCTGGCATATTGAGTGCAGCACTTTCACAGCATCATCTTTCAGGATTTGACATAGCTTAACTGGAATTCCATCACCTCCACTAGCTTTGTTTGTAGTGGTACTTTCTAAGGTCCACTTGACTTCACATTCCAGGATGTTTGGCTCTAGGTGAGTGATCACACCATCGTGATTATCTGGGTTATGAAGCTCTTTTTTGTACAGTTCTGTGTATTCTTGCCACCTCTTCTTAATATCTTCTGCTTCTGTTAGGTCCATACCATTTCTGTCCTTTATCGAGCCCATCTTTGCATGAAATGTTCCCTTGGTATCTCTGCTGCTGCTGCTGCTGCTAAGTCGCTTCAGTAGTGTCCAACTCTGTGCAACCCCATAGACGGCAGCCCACCAGGCTCCCCCGTCTCTGGGATTCTTCAGGCAAGAACACTGGAGTGGGTTGCCATTTCCTTCTCCAGTGCATGAAAGCAAAAGTGAAGTCGCTCAGTCATGTCTGACTCTGTGCAATCCCATAGACGGCAGCCCACCAGGCTCCTCCGTCCATGGGATTTTCCAGGCAACAGTACTGGAGTGGGGTGCCATTGCCTTCTCCGTTGGTATCTCTAATTTTCTTGAAGAGATCTCTAGTCTTTCCCATTCTGTTGTTTTCCTCTATTTCTTTGCATTGATCGCTGAGGAAGGCTTTCTTATCTCTCCTTGCTATTCTTTGAAACTCTGCATTCAGATGCTTATATCTTTCCTTTTCTCCTTTGCTTTTCACTTCTCTTCTTTTCACAGCTATTTGTAAGGCTTCCTCAGACAGCCATTTTGCTTTTTTACATTTCTTTTCTATGGGGATGGTCTTGATCCCTGTCTCCTGTACAATGTCACGAACCTCTGTGCATAGTGATTCATGGGGTTGCAAAGAATTGGACACAACCGAGCGACTGAACTGAACTGAACTGAACTGAATTCTTTGTTGAAAATCTCCAACTTCTTGCTCTATGCCTCTACTCTCAAGTTTTTCAAACATTTTTATGATCATTACTCTGAACTCTTTCTCAGGTAGATTGACTTATTTCCACTTCATTTAGTTATTATTTTGAAATTTTATCTTGTTTCTTCGTCTGGACTTTATCCCTCTGCTGCCCGTTTTGTCTAAGTTGTTATTTTTATTTTTGTATCTGTGGTATCTTAGTTATGTTTCTTGACCTTGAAGAAGTGGCCCTCTCTAGGAGACATCCAATGTATCCCAGTGATCTACTCTCTTATTGCCCAAGTTATATCTTCTAGGGAGAATGCTGCATAGATTCTTCTGTTATGGCAGACTATGAGGGAAATTAGATGGAAGTAGTCTTGTTCAGACTTCAGAGACAAAGAAAGTAGAGCAGGCCTCTGACCTTGCTTCTGACCTGCTTGGATACTGCCCTGACTGAGTGCCTGCTGCGAGTACAAGCAACATGGCACCACAGAGAAGATAAGGGAAGGATCTTGAGATTGTTGAGACCCTGGAGCGGGTCTGGCCAACCATTCTAGAGGCTTAACAACACTCCAAGATTTACAAAGCAAAGCAAACAGCATTAACATGAAACCAGAGCTGCAATTTGCTCACAAGTTAATGAGGATATCATTTTGAGGCCTGGGATTATAAATGAGAATCCTCAAACTGCAATTTTGAGGTCTCACCTGTGGAGTGGATGTGCTGCCCAGCACCTTTCCCAGGTAGAATTCTGGATTGCTGTGACACAGGGATTTCCCAGTGCTGTTTGAGTTCTACATGTTGGTCAAAAAACAGCTTGGTGATGTTGTCTGCTGTTCTATTTCTCTTTCCTTTTAATGACTGTTTATTGAAAATAAGTTAGATAATTCTCTATTAAATATTAGAATTGTTTATTTGTGTGTAACAAGTGGTTTATTTTCTTAACAGATCCTTTGAACCTGAGATGAAAGTTAATAAAACTTTGGAGAGAACATAGGCTATGTGGGTAGTCTGGTAGGCTTGGTTGGTCCCTAGTCTGATTGGTTGCCAGATCCTGCCTTGTGCAGGTGCTGCTGGCTGCTGTGGCCACAGAGTGACTGGGTTGCAGAACCCTAGGGGGTCCTAGGGCTACTGCTGGCTCACTGATGAGTGGAGTCATGGTCCCACAAAATGGGGCCCACCACTGGCAGGTGAAGCCAGATTATGGGGTTAGTGCTAGCAGGCAAGGCCACTTCCTGGAGTCTGATTTCAGGGCCCAGGAATCCCAGAGCTCATTTCAGTTCATTGGTGGGGGAGGGTCAGTTCTTAACATAGCTGGGTATGTGGTCTTGGGTGTACTAAAGGTCATATTGGTCCGCTTTGGGGCAGAGTCAGGGACCAGCTGGTTCTAGGGTAGGGTCTGGCTTGTGTTATGGGATCATAGGTTTCTTGATTCTTGCATCTGCCCCTTGGTGAGTGAGGCTGGTCTAGAGGCTTGTGCAGGTTTTCTTGAAAGAGGGACAGTGCCTGCACATCAGTGGGTGGAGCTGGGCCTTGGCCCTCATGTAGGCAGGGTGGTATCTAGAGGCATGTCTGTAGGCAGCTGTGGGCTCAGGAAGCCTTTAGATATCTTGTCTGCTGATGGGTGGGTGGGGCTATATTCCTACCCAATTTGTTGTTTCCGCTGAGCTGTCTCTGCACTGGAGCCTAGAAGCTCTTGGATGAGGCCAGGTCATCTTGCTAATGATCTAATAGGTCCGCCTCCAGAAGTATTCATCTGGTTGAATGTTCCTTAATATATGTGTCACCCATGTCTGTCTTCCATTTAGCCACGGCTGCCTACTGCCTCTCCAGGAGACTCCTCAAGACCAGCAGGTAGGTCTGGTCCAGTGTCTTATCAAGATACTGCTTATACTCTTATATGGGTCCCAGTGCAAGTGAGATTTTGTGTTTGCCCTTTAAAAGTGAGATCTCTGTTCTCCCATTCATATGGGACTAGTAAAATTAAAAACCCTACTGACCTTCACAGACAAGTGCAGTGGGGGCTCATTTTCCTAGTGCTGGAGCCCCACACCAGGTGCTCAGAACTCTCACTCCTTTGGGAGACCCCCTGCGATGTAATTATTCTCCAGTGTGTGGATTGTGCACCCATGAGGGATGGCATTTGATTATATCACAAGTCTGCCCCTCATACCTATCTCACTGTAGTTCCTTCTTTATGTCTTTAGCTCTAGAAAATCTTTTCTGCTAGGCTCCAGTCTTTTTTTCTTCTTTTTTTAAATCAATGTCCATTTTACAGATAGTTGTGATTTTGGTGTGCTTGTGAGAGATGAGCTCAGGGTCTTTCTACTTCACTCTCTTGGTCACTCTCCCCTTTGATTTTAGTTTGACTTTTCATTTTAAAAGTATGTCTATAATACCTTTATTTTAGGATTTAAGGGTAGAGGTGCTTCCTATCAGAATTTAGGTGTTGGTGACTGAAGAGAAACCACAAAGCTGGGAGAAATCATCATAGTAGATGATTATCAATACTATCACAAAGGGATGTATGGAATTCTTTTGTATTTTTTCCATCATCACTTAGTGAGACTATGGGGAGAACAATTCAAATGAGTGACAAACTTTGACAATTTGAGTTTTATTTTCCAAGTATTGATTCTTACCTTTTTTCACTGCTGAGTTACCTAATGAAGGAGAAATTAAGTAAGGAGACGACTATTTAACTAGAAACCAAAAGGCAGGGTGAGATGAAAGCTAAAAGAGAAAGGTGATGGAGTGGGCAAATGAAAAGTGTAGGAATATTAATTGAATTATTCTTCAGAATTCAATGTAAATAAAATAATTACTTAGATTTTGAAAATGTCACTATAGTATTATGACTGAGTTGTGACATGAGTTTATAAAGTCAGTATTTTCTATGTTGCTAATTAGCTGCTCTCTTTCTTTGAGTCTATATATGTGTGTGTGTGTATATATATATATATATATAATGTATATACACATACACAATATATATATATTTATAATATGTATATAATAAGTACAGACTTTATTTTCTTGAGCTCAGAAATAACTTTGGATGGTGATTGCAGCCATGAAATTAAAAGATGCTTGCTCCTTGGAAGAAAAGCTATAAGAAGCCTAGACAGTGTATTGAAAAGCAGAGACATCACTTTACCAACAGAGATCCATCTAGTCAAATCTATGATTTTTCCAGTAGTCATGTATGGATGTGAGAGTTGGACCCTAAAGAAGTGCTGAACAATTGATACATTTGAACTATGGCTCTGGAGAAGACTCTTTAGAGTCCTTTGGACTGCAAAAAGATCAAATCAGTCAATCCTAAAGGAAATCAACCCTGAATATTTATTGGAAGGACTGATGCTAAAGCCCTAATACTTTGTCCACTTGATGCATAGCCGACTCCTTGGAAAAGACCCTGATGCTGGGAAAGATTTAGGGCAGGAAGAGAAGGAGGCAACAGAGAATGAGATGGTTGGATGGCATCATTGACTCAATGGACATGAGTTTGAGCAAACTCTGGGAGATAGTGAAGGACAGGGAAGACTGGTGTGCTCCAGTCCATGGGGTCACAAAGAATCAGACACGACTGAAAGATTGAACAATAAAAACAAATATAATAAATAACAAGTGATGCATTAGTTTTGTTAAGGTGGTAGTGGTGGTTTAGTTGCTCAGTCATATCCAACTTCTGTGACCCCATGGACTGTAGCCCGCCAGACTCCTCTGTCCATGGGATTTACCAGGCAAGAATACTGCAGTGGGTTGCCATTTTCTTCTCCAGTTTGATTAAGAATGATCTTAAATGTTATTAGAGAATGTAATTAACCAGATATGTTTATATTGTCATACATGTTAAAAACAACACATTTCTGTAGTGATTTTAGAATCATTTTGAGAAATTTGTTCCTCAATGTGTATTACTCTGTGAGCATTCTTACAAACTTTTTAAAAAAAATCTAAATGAACTCCCAGAAAGGGAGTATCATATTATTTATGGTTTTCTGGGTAATTGAAAGCTCAGTTGTTCCTCTTTAATGTCTTCTGTCGGTTTTCATGTTTCTCTGCTATAAAGCAAAGAATATAAAAGCTAGAGAGAGAGTTAGTAGAGTGAGAGCTACCAAGACTGATACTTCAGAATTGTATCAGAAATAATACATTTATTTGCTAAGCACTTCTAAATGACCTAAAGTTATTTTGAACATAGCTTATTTTCTGACTTTCTTTGATATCTCAACTTTCAAATTAATCATGAAAGCAGAAATATTAAGAAAATTGATTGCAATTGATTTTTATGCTGGTGGGTTCATCTAATGGGGTTTGGTAGGCATTGGGAGATGATACATCATCAATATTAAGTTTTTAGTGAAAGCTTTTCTTAATGGTAAGTTCAGTTAGTAAACTGAAAAATATATTTGGGGACTTCTCTGGCTTACCAGTGGTTAGGACTCTGCCCTCTTAATGTAGTGGGCATTTGTTAACCCTTGGTCAAGGAGCTAAGATCCAATAGACCTCACAGCATGGCCAAAAATTAACTAAATAAAATACAAAGTCATACAATACATTTAAAAATAAAAATATATTTGTAGTGAAGCTTGAAATATACTTTTAGCTAAAAGATTGATTTTCAACTTGATATTTGCATTATGGGGTTCTCAAAGCAAGAATGCTGAAGTGCTTTACCATTCCCTTCTAATTGGGAAAGGAGTACGTCAAGGCTGTATATTGTCACCCTGCTTATTTAGCTTGTATGCAGAATACATCATGCAAAATGCCAGGCTGAATAAAGCACAAGCTGGAATCAAGATTGCTGGGATAAACATCAATAACCTCAGATATACAGATGACACCACCCTTATGGCAGAAAGCAAAGAGGAACTAAAGAGCCTCTTGATGAAGGTGAAAGAGGAGAGTGAAAAAGCTGGTGTAAAACTCAACATTAAAAAAAAAAACAACAAACAAGATCATGGCATCTGGTCCCATTACTTCATGGCAAATAGATGGGGAAACAATAGAAACAGTGAGAGACTTTATTTTCCTGGGTTCAAAAAATCACTGTGGATGGTGACTGCAGCCATGAAATTAAAATGCTTTCTCCTTGGAAGAAAAGCTATGACCAACCTATACAGCTTATTAAAAAGCAGAGACATTACTTTGCCAACAAATGTCTGCCTAGTCAAAGCTGTGGTTTTTCCAGTAGTCATGTATGGATGTGAGAGTTGGACCATAAATAAGGCTGAGTGCTGAACAATTGATGCTTTTGAATTGTGGTGTTGCAGAAGATTCTTGAGAGTCCCTTGGACTGCAAGGAGATCAAACCAGTCAATCCCAAAGGAAATCAGTCAAGACTATTCATTAGGAGGATTGATCCTGAAGCTCTAATACTTTGACCACCTCATGTGAAGAGCCAGCTCATTATAAAGACCTGATGCTGGGAAAGATTGAAGGAAGGAGGAGAAGGGGACGACAGAGGACAGAATAGTTTGATGGCATCACTGATTCAATGGATATGAGTTTGAGCAAGCTCCAGGAGTTGATGAAGGACAAGGAAGCCTGGCATGCTTCAGTCCATGGGGTTGCAAATAGTTGGACATGACTAAGCAACTGAACAACTGAACAGCAACCGCAAAATTTGTCTCATAATTTAAATGGTTTCAGTTTCTTTGTTTCACTTAAGTCATTTTGCCATTTTAATGTCCTTTATATGACGTTGTTTCCTCACAGAATATGTCAGCAAGTACAGTGGAAATCTCTGGGTTTTCATTATGTTTCTGACACTGGTTTTATGACCTTTGACAATCTCACCACTTCTTGGGCATTTGTTCCCATGGAATGTTGAATTCTTTTTCTAGTTGATTTGATATGTCACCTGGAACTTAATAATTATTAATAATAATATCACATACTTAATAATAATAGCATCTATAATTTTAGATATGGGAAATTGTGTGTTTTAGTCACTCAGTCCTGTCTGACTCTTTGAGATCCCGTGGACTGTAGCTCACTGGGCTACTCTGTCCATGGAATTCTCCAGGCCAGAATACTGGAGTGGGTAGCCTTTCACTCCTCCAGAGGATCTTCCCTATCCAGGGATTGAACCCAGGTCTCTTTCACTGCAAGCATATTCTTTACAGTGTGAGCCACCTGGGGGCATCAGCCAGAAGAGAACCTTGAAATAGAGTGTAAACATGCTCTGTTTTAAGGAAATGTGATTGTCAATGCACATTTGAAAACTTAGGCTCTAATTCTAGTGTCTGAGTTTTTAGAGGAATATTTTGGTAGATTTAGAATAATGTTAACTACTTTCTACTTCAGAGCCCTCATTTTACTTAATATTCTCCCTCAGGGATGCCAAGTTCTGTTGTTGCTGTTCTAGTTTTTCCTCTCAATAGGGATCTACAGCTAGCTTGCTTCATCATGAAAATGAATGTTTGATATTAATAGATATCTGTACCTTTTTGCAATTTACTTGTGTAATATGTTACCATTTTCTCTCTCCCCTCACCATTTATATCTCTGTGGAAAATCTAGGACTTATGGTGGAGAACACAAATGGATTCAATCTTATGTTAACTGGTTAGTTGTTAGTAAATGCTGGCTCCCTGAAGTTGCACCTAGAAGGGCTTTTGAGGGAGCATCTGGGCTTTGTGGGAAAAAAATGCAATAGTTGACTTTTGAAGTAAAGTAAATGTGGCTTGTAAACTATTCCTTTTTTATTCTTAACCTTTGATTTACTGACTGATCGGTCACTGAAACTTGTCTATTCAGCAGTTTGGAGTTCCCTCCCTTTCTATTTCTGCATCACCATTCTTGTTCAGGAAGTTGTCACCTTACCCCAGACTATTAAAATGTTTTCTGAATTATTCTCTGTGACAACAGAATTCATGACTTTGATCTATTTTTCACATGTTATGTAGTTAGCTTCTCAAGCAAACATTGAATTGTGTGATTTTTCTTTACAGAAACTTTCAAGTGTTTCCCCTTTGCTTACAGAATGGGACCCAAGCACCTTAACATGCTGTTCAAAATCTTTCCTCATCCTGACCACACATCCCTTCCAGTCATGTCTCAGACATGAGGTCTAGCAAAAGTGGAGTATTTGCTAAATGCCAAACCTCTTGTGTGTACTCTCACTTCCCACTGTTGTTGGTACTTTCCTTTGGGGTGAGACTTCACCTTCTTCCAGGCAATTTCTGTACCTATCCTTGCATATCAAGGTTAACTCATGATGTTTTACTAGATTTCTGAAACTGGAAATAATTTTCCTTCTTTGAGTTCTCACACTACATTGCCTATAAGTTCAGTTCAGTCAGTCAGTTGTGTCTGACTATTTGAGACCCCATGGAATGCAGCACGCAGTTCCCTGTCCATTACCAACTCCCAGAGCCTACTCAAACTCATATCCATCACGTCAGTGAGGCCATCAAACCATCTCATCCTCTGTCGTCATCTTCTCCTCCCTTCGGTCTTTCACAGCATCAGGGTCTTTTCCAATGAGTCTGTTCTTCACATCAGGTGACCAAAGTATTGGAGTTTCAGCTTCAATATCAGTCCTTCCAATGAATATTCAGGACTGATTTCCTTTAGGATTCACTGGTGGGATCTCCTTGCAGTCCAAGGGACTCTCAAGAGTCTTCTCCAACACCACAGTTCAAAAGCATCAATTCTTTGGCACTCAGCTTTCTTTACAGTCCAACTCTCACATCCATACATGACTACTGGCAAAACCATAGCTTTGACTAGACGGACTTTTGTTGGCAAAGTAATGTCTCTGCTTTTTAATAAGCTGTCTAGGTTGGTCATAGCTTTTCTTCCAAGAAGCAAACACCTTTTTATTTCATGGCTGCAGTCACCATCTGCAGTGATTTGTGAGCCCAAGAAAATAAAGTCTCTCACTGTTTTCATTGTTTCCCCATCTGTTTGCCATGAAGTGATGGGACCTAGTGTTCTGAATGTTGAGTTTTAAATCAACTTTTTCACTCTCTTCTTTCACTTTCATCAAGAGGCTCTTTAATTCATCACTTTCTGCCGTAAGGGTGGTGTCATCTGCATTTCTGAGGTTATTGATATTTCTCCCAGCAATCTTGATTCCAGCTTGGGCTTCATCCAGTCCAGTGTTTCTCATGATGTACTCTGCATATAAGTTAAATAAGCAGGGTGACAATATACAGCCTTGACGTACTCCTTTTCCTATATGGAACCAGTCTGTTGTTCCATGTCCAGTTCTAACTGTTGCTTCCTGACCTACATACAGATTTCTCAAGAGGCAGGTCAGGTGATCTGGTATTCCCATCTGTTGAAGAATTTTCCACAGTTTGTGGTGATTCACACAAAGGGACTCAGGCATACATATATGTGTATTCATTCTCCCCCAAGTCCCCTTCCCATCCAGGCTGGCACATAAATTTGAGCAGAGTTCCATGTCCTATACTATAGGTCTTTGTTGTTTATCTGTTTTGTGTATAATAGTGTGTATTGACCTTTCCGAAGTCCCTAACTATCCCTTTCCCCCAGGAAACCATAAGTTTGTTTTCTAAGTCTGGGAGTCACTTTCCCTTTTGTAAGTAAGTTCATTTATATCATTTTCTTTGGGATTCCTCATTTAAGGATGTCATATGATATTTTGCCTCTGTCTGATCTACTTCACTCAGTATGACACTCTCTAGGTTCGTCCATATTGCTGCAAATACATTATTTCATTTATTTTAATGGCTGAGTACTGTTCCATTGTAATTATATACCACATCTTTTGTCGATGTACATGTAGGTTGCTTCTATGAATTGGCTCTTCTAAACAGTACTGAAATGAACACTGGGGTGCATGTATATTTTGGGCCATGTTTTTCTATAGATATATGCCCACAAGTGGGATTTCAGGGTCATATGGTACCTATATATTTAGTTTTTTAAGGAATTTCCATACTTTTCTCCATAGTGGCTGTACCAGTTTACATTCCTACCAACAGTGCAAGAGAGTTCCCGTCCCTCCACATCCTCTATAGCATTTGTTGTTTGTAGATGCATGGGCTTATTTCTGGGTTTTCTATCCTGTTCCATTGATCTGTATTTCTGTTTTTGTGCCAGGACCATACTGTTGTGATGACTGTGGTTCTGAAGTGGAGTCTGAAGTCAGGGAGCCGGATTAGCACTGCTTTTGCTGCATGCCGTAAATGTTGGACTGTTGTGCTTTCATTTTTGTTTGTCTCTAGGTAATTTTTTAATTTCTTTTTCAATTTCTTCAGTGATCCAGTGGTTGTTTAGTATCATATTGTGTAGCTGCCACATGTTTGTGTTTCTTAGAGGTTTTTTCTTGTAATTTATTTCTAATCTCATAGAATTGTGATCAGAAAACATGCTTGATATGATTTTGATTTTTTTAATTTACCAAAGCTTGCCCTGTGGCCCAGCTTGTGGCCAGTCTTAGAGAATGCTCCATGATCGCTTGAGAAGACTGTGTATTCTGCTGCTTTTAGATGGAATGCTCTATAAATATCAGTTAAGTCCAACTCATCTAAAGTGTCATTTAAGACCTGTGTTTCCTTATTGATTTTATTTCTGAATTATCTGTCCATTGAAGAAAGTGGTAAAGTCTCCCACTATTGTATTATTGTCGATTTTGTCCTTTATGTTTATTAGTATTTACCTTACATACTGAGGTACTCCTATATTGGGTGAATTTGGATTTATAATTGTTATATCTTCTTCTTGGATTGAACCCTTGATCATTATGTAATGTCCTTCTTTGTCTTTTATAACAGTCTTTGTTTTAAAGTATATTTTGTCTGATATGAGTATTGTTCTGAAAGGTTGTTGTTGAATCACGCGAAGACACCGGGATTCTTGGCCCCCGGAGGAGAAGAATTCAATCCGGGGCCAGAGACGAGGCTTGATCGCTCAGAGCTTTTGTGTAATAAAGTTTTATTAAAGTATAAAGAAGATAGAGAAAGCTTCTGACATAGGCATCAGAAGGGTGCAGAAAGAGTACCCGCTTGCTAGTGTTAACAATGAAGTTATATAATCCAAAGAATGTCTGGAGGTTGTAAAGACCTCATCAGACCTACTCCCATAATTTACATTTTAAGATAACACTGTCCTCAGGCAGGATACATCCTTGTAAAGACCAGGTCTACTCCCATAATTTACATTTTAAGATAACAGAAGGTTTAATCCAGAGACTGTCCTTAGGCAGGATACATTATTGTTATATAATCCTAAGGAATGTGGAGAAAGAAAAAGGTTTGTCCTTTCTTCCTCGAGAATTCCAGACCCTTCTCTCCTTGGGAACCCCTAGACTCCTTATCAACCTGCCTAGGAAATGACTCTCTCAGTTCCTCCAGCTTTCTTATGATTTCCATTTGAATGAAGTACCTTCTACCATTCCCTTACTTTAGTCTGTAAGTGTCCACAGCCCTAAGGTGGGTCTATTGTAGACAATATATGTATGTGTCTTGTTTTTGTATCCACCCTTCCAGTCTATGACTTTTGGTTGGAACATTTAATCCATTTACATTTAAGATAATTATCAATATGTATGAACCTATTGCAACTCTGTTCATTTTTTTGGATTTGTTTTTGTAGATTTTTTCCTTCTCTTGTGTTTCCTGCCTATAGAAATTCCTTTAGCATTTGTTGAAAAGCTGGTTTAGTGGTGTTGAATTCTTTAAACTCTTGCTAGTCCTGAAAGTGCTTAATTTCTCCATGAAATCTGAACAAGAGTCTTATTAGGTTGAGAATTCTTGGTTGTAGGTTCTTCCCTTTCATCACTTGGAATATATCGTGCCATCTGCTTCTGGCATGTTGTTTCTGTTGAGAAATTGTCTGATAACCTTATGGCGTTTCCCTTGTATGTTGTCTTTTTGTCCCTTGTTGGTTTTAATATTTTATGTTTGTCTTTAATTTTTTCAGTTTGATTACTGTATGTCTGGGTTTGTCCCTCCTTGACTTTATCCTGCTTTGAACTCTGCCTTCCTAGACTTAGTTGACTATTTCCTTTCCTATTTTGGGCAAACGTTCAGCTATTATCTCTTCAAATATTTTCTTGGGTCCTTTCTCTCTTCTCCCTCTGGAACCTCTATATTGTGAATGTGCATTTAATGTCATCCCAGAGGTCTCTTAGGCTCTCTTTATTTCTTTTCACTTTTTCTTTTTCTATATTCAGTCTTGCAGCATATGCTTCCACCATTCTGTCTTCCAGGTCACTTATCCATTTTTTTGCTTCAGTTATTCTGCTATTGATTCCTTCTAGTGTATTGTTCGTTTCTGTATGTTTGTTCTTTAGTTTAGTTTAGTTGCATTGAAGTTTAAATGGAATCACTATTTTCCTATTAGAGAAAGAGAAGCCTCAGATGTCACTTTTAGGGGCTAAGTGGCTGTTCAGTCTTGGTATGCCACTTAAGAATAAAAACTCTAATGGTCAAGAAAACTGTAATATTCATTTTGGCCACTCCACACAGTTCAGTGCTAATATCTATGTGAGAAGCTATCTTAAAATTGGCAGGTGGCTTGTTGAGCCTAAAATCAGAGTAAGCAAGGTTGTCCAATGAGGTAACTGGCTATTGTCATCAAGGGAAGGTCGCTATATGCATTGGTCTGTTTTAAGAGACTAGTATCAGTGATGATTGAATAATAAAGGGAAAAGTCAGGGAAGCTTTTCTCCTGGATGGTGCTGGAAAGATGTTACTAAACTCTTGCTTATCTTTTCCTATTTCAGGCTTCATGCAAAATATGCTCTTGCATTAACCTAGTATTTCTTCATACAGGTTAGAGTTTAATTCATTGGGCTTCAGCTTTAGTTGTGCTGTTTCAATCATACTCAAGTCCAGGCATTTTAATTGCAATTTGAGATGAGTGGTTACTGGAACAACTCATGCAATTCACAGATCAAAGTTTTGATTAGGTTATTTCTTCAGGTAAGTTTTCTAACTCATACACTCTATTTTTCCATAATTTCTTTTTGGGAGTTTGTTCTCTTCCTTGGTTTATCTACATCAAGATTTATAGAATAGAAGGGGCTGTTCAAGATTTTAACTTAATGTTCAGTTCAACTTCACATTATAAAATTGTAGGCATAATATTAAAGGCATCCTAACTCAAGCAAATGACAACACCATGGAGGGAAGTGTATTTAGCCTTCCTATGTAAGAGCTGATGAGGAGTGGTGTGTGTGTGTGTGTGTGTGTTATTTTTTTCTTAAGAACTGTTTTATGTAGAAAAAATAATATTTTTCTGCAAGTAAATACAGTTATGTTTGGCTTCCTATCCTAGTTCTTTTTGTTCATTGCATAGGTGGCATCTCTCTTCTTATTAGTCTATAAACAATATTGTATGTATACTCTTTTGACACAACCAACAGGGATAAGATGAAACCTTTCCTTTCACATTTCCAACACTTGTAGGAAAACAGGTGTTTCTCTCAGACTTCTCCAGACAATGTAGCATTTTGTAAAGTTGAGAGAAACTGGGTTCCAAAAGTTGACTTCTTTGGAATATTTCATACAGGGCTGTGTGCTCTTAATCATTTACTCAATGTCTTTGAGCCTCAACTTAGTTTCTATTTCTTTTTTTTTTTAATAACATAGCCATTGGAATAATACTTCTCGTTTAATTTAATGTGGGTGTTTTGCATCTATATTAGGGAGAAAGAAAAAAATCGTTGCATTTCTGTCATCAATCCAAACTTTGTGATTCATTTTGATAATCACTGGTCTTTTGCAGTGTATATAGCATTTAAGAATATTTGTCTTTTCCAAACTTTAAAAATTATACAGTTCAATTAGTTCAGTCACTCAGTCATGTCCGACTCTTTGTGACCCCATGGACTGCAACCGGCCAACCTCTCTGTCCATCACAAATACTGGAGTTTACCCAAACTCACGTCTATTGAGTCGGTGATGCCATCCAACCATCTCATCCTCTGTCATCCCTTTCTCCTCCCGCCCTCAGTCTTTCCCAGCATCAGGGCCTTTTCCAATGAGTCAGCTCTTTGTAACAGGTGGAACCGTATTGGAGTTTCAGCTTCAACATCAGTCCTTCCAATGAACACCCAGGACTGATCTCCTTTACGATGGACTGATTGGAGCTGCTTGTAGTCCAAGGGACTCTCAAGAGTCTTCTCCAGCACCACAGTTCAAAAGCATCATTCTTCGGTGCTCAGCTTTTTTTATAATCCAACTCTCACATCCATACACAACTACTGGAAAAATCATAGCTTTGACTACATGGACCTTTGTTGGCTGTGAAGTCTCTGCTTTTTAATATGCTGTCTATGTTGGTCATAGCTTTTCTTCCAAGGAGCAAGCTTCTTTTTATTTCATGGTTGCATTCACCATCTACAGTGATATTGGAGCCCAAAAAATAAAGTTAGCCACTGTTTCCACCGTTTCCCCATCTATTTGCTGTGGACTGATGGGACCGGATGCCATGATCTTAGTTTTCTGAATGTTGAGCTTTTAGCCAACTTTTTCACCCTCCTCTTTCACTTTCATCAACAGGCTCTTTAGTTCTTCTTCACTTTCTGCCATAAGGGTGGTGTCATCTGCATATCTGAGGTTATGGATATTTTTCCCAGCAATCTTGATTCCAGCTTGTGGTTCCTCCAGCCCAGCGTTTCTCATGATGTACTCTGCATTTAAGTTAAATAAGCATGATGACAGTATACAGCCTTGACGTACTCCTTTTCCTATCTGGAACCAGTCTGTTGTTCCATGTCCAGTTCTAACTGTTGCTTCCTGACCTGCGTACAGATTTCTCAAGAGGCAGGTCTGGTGGTCTGGTATTCCCATCTCTTTCAGAATTTTCCACAGTTTATTGTGATCCACACAGTCAAAGACTTTGACATAGTCAATAAAGCAGAAACAGATGTTTTTCAGGAACTCTCTTGCTTTTTCGATGATGCAATGGATGTTGGCAATTTGATTTCTGGTTCCTCTGCCTTTTCTAAAATCAGCTTGAACATCTGGAATTTCATGGTTCACGAATTGCTGAAGCCTGGCTTGGAGAATTTTGAGCATTACTTTACTAGTGTGTGAGATGAGTGCAATTGTGCGGTAGTTTGAGCATTCTTTGGCTTTGCCTTTCTTTGGGAGTGGAATGAAAACTGACCTTTTCCAGTCTTGTGGCCACTGCTGAGTTTTCCAAATTTGCTGGCATATTGAGTGCAGCACTTTCACACCTTCATCTTTCAGAATTTGAAATAGGTCAACTGGAATTCCATTACCTCCACTAGCTTTGTTGGTAGTGATAGTTCCTAAAGCCCACTTGACTTCACATTCCGGGATGTCTGGCTCTAGGTGAGTGATCACACCATCATGATTATCTGGGTTGTGAAGATCTTTTTTGTACAGTTCTTCTGTGCATTCTTGCCACCTCTTAATATCTTCTGCTTCTGTTAGGTCCCTACCATTTCCCTCCTTTATTGATCCCATCTTTGCATGAAATGTCCCCTTGGTATCTCTAGTTTTCCTGAAGAGATAACTAGTCTTGCCCATTCTATTATTTTCCTCTATTTCTTTGCACTGATCACTGAATAAGGCTTTCCCCTCTCTCCTTGCTATTCTTTGGAACTCTGCATTCCAAATGGGTATATCTTTCCTTTTCTCCTTTGCTTTTCACTTCTCTTCTTTTCAAAGCTATTTGTAAGGCCTCCTCAGACAGCCATTTTGCTTTTTTTGCTTTTCTTTTTCTTGGGGATGATCTTGCTCCTTGTCTCCTGTACAATGTCATGAACCACCATCCATAGTTCATCAAGCACTCTGTGTATCAGATCTAGTTCCTTAAATCTATTTCTTACTTCCTGTGTATAATCATAAGGGATTTGATTTAGGTCATACCTGAAAGGTCTACTGGTTTTCCCCACTTTCTTCAAGTTAAGTCTGAATTTGGCAATAAGGAATTCATGATCTGAGCCACCGTCAGTTCCCAGTCTGTTTATTGCTAACTGTATAGAACTTCTCCATGTATGGCTGCAAAGAATATAATCAATCTGATTTCATTGTTTGCCATCTGGGTGATGTCCACGTGTAGAGTCTTCTCTTGTGTTGTTGGAAAGAGGGTGTTTGCTATGACCAGTGCATTCTCTTGGCAAAACTCTATTAGCCTTAACCTTCTTCATTCTGTACTCCAAGGCCAAATTTTCCCATTACTCCAGGTGTTTCTTGACTTCCTACTTTTGCATTCCAGTCCCCTATAATGAAAAGGACATCTTTTTTGGGTGTTAGTTCTAGAAGGTCTTATAGGTCTTCATAGAACCGTTCAACTTCTGCTCCTTCAGTGTTACTGTTTGGGGAATAGACTTGGATTACCATGATATTGAATGGTTTCCCTTGGAAACAAACCGAGATCATTCTGTTGTTTTTGAGATTGCATCCAAGTCCTGCGTTTTGGACTCTTTTGTTGACTAAGATGACTACTCCATTTCTTCTAAGGTGTTCTTGCCCACAGTGTAGATATAATGGTCATCTGAGTTACATTCACCCATTCCAGTCCATTTTAGTTTGCTGATTCCTAAAATGTCCTTTTTCACTCTTTTTTTTTTTTATTTAACTTTATTTTTATTTATTTTTATTTTATTTTTTATCTTTACAATATTGTATTGGTTTTGCCATATATCAACATGAATCTGCCACAGGTATACACGTGCTCCCCATCCTGAACCCTCCTCTCTCCTCCCTCCCTGTACCATCCCTCTGGGTTGTCCCAGTGCACCAGCCCCAAGCATCCAGTATCGTGCATCGAACCTGGACTGGCGACTCATTTCATATATGATATTATACATGTTTCAATGCCATTCTCCCAAATCATCCCACCCTCTCCCTCTCCCACAGAGTCCAAAAGACTGTTCTATACATCAGTGTCTCTTTTGCTATCTTGTATACAGGGTTATTGTTACCATCTTTCTAAATTCCATATATATGTGTTAGTATACTGTATTGGTGTTTTTCTTTCTGGCTTACTTCACTCTGTATAATCAGCTCCAGTTTCATCCACCTCATTAGAACTGATTCAAATGTATTCTTTTAATGTCTGAGTAATACTCGATTGTGTATATGTACCACAGCTTTCTTTTCCATTCATCTGCTGATGGACATCTAGGTTGCTTCCATGTCCTGGCTATTATAAACAGTGCTGCGATGAACATTGGGGTACAAGTGTCTCTTTCCCTTCTGGTTTCCTCAGTGTGTATGCCCAGCAGTGGGATTGCTGGGTCATAAGGCAATTCTATTTCCAGTTTTTTTAAGGAATCTCCACACTGTTCTCCATAGTGGCTGTACTAGTTTGCATTCCCACCAACACTGTAAGAGGGTTCCCTTTTCTCCACACCCTCTCCAGCATTTATTGCTTGTAGACTTTTGGATCGCAGTCATTCTGACTGGCATGAAATGGTACCTCATAGTGGTTTTGATTTGCATTTCTCTGATAATGAGCGATGTTGAGCATCTTTTCATGTGTTTGTTAGCCATCTGTATGTCTTCTTTGGACAAATGTCTATTTAGTTCTTTGGCTCATTTTTTGATTGGGTCGTTTATTTTTCTGGAATTGAGCTGTAGGAGTTGCTTGTATATTTTTGAGATTAGCTGTTTGTCATTTGCTTCATTTGCTATTATTTTCTCCCATTCGGAAGTCTGTCTTTTCACCTTGCTTATAGTTTCCTTTGTTGTGCAGAAGCTTTTAAGGTTAATTAGGTCCCATTTGTTTATTTTTGCTTTTATTTCCAATATTCTGGGAGGTGAGTCATAGAGGATCCTGCTGTGATGTCGGAGAGTGTTTTGCCTATGTTCTCCTCAAGGAGTTTTATGGTTTCTGGTCTTATGTTTGGATCTTTAATCCATTTTGAGTTTATTTTTGTGTATGGTGTTAAAAAGTGTTCTAGTTTCATTCTTTTACAAGTGTTTGACCAGTTTTCTCTTGCCATCTCCTGTTTGACCACTTCCAATTTGCCTAGATTCATGGACCTAACATTTCAGATTCCTATACAATATTACTCTTTATAGAATCAGCCCTTGCTTCTATCAGCAGTCACATCCACAACTGGGTGTTGTTTTTGCTTGGGCTCCATCCCTTCATTCTTTCTGGAATTATTTCTCCACGATCTCCAGTAGCATATTGAGCACCTACCGACCTGGGGAGTTCATCTTTCAGTGTCCTATCTTTATGGCTTTTCATAGTGTTCATGGGGTTCTCAAGGCAAGAATACTGAAGTGGCTTTCTATTCCCTTCTCTAGTGCACCACATTTTGTCAGAACTCTCCACCATGACCTGACCGTCTTGAGTGGCCCTACGTAGCATGGCTTAGTTTCATTGAATTAGACAAGGCTGTGGTCCATGTGATCAGATCATAGTTTCAGTCTGTCTGCCCTCTGATGCACTCTTTCAGCACCTACTGTCTTACTGGGGTTTTTCTTACCTTGAACTTGGGGTATCTCTTAATGGCTGCTCCAGCAAAGGGCAGCCACTGCTCCTTACCTTGGATGTGGGGTATCTCCTCTTGGCCGCTCGCCACTCCAGCACCGCGCAGCCACCTCTCGCCACTCCAGCACCTCGTAGCCACTGCATAAATTAATCTTTGGGGAATTAAATCTAGTCAGAAGTAGTCTATTCTATGTTGTTCATATGATCAATGTATAGCTGAAATTTATTATCAAAGAGCAATGAGAAATTCAAATTGCAAAGTTTAGGGACTAAGTTATGAAGAGTTTATGGGGTTTTTTTTCTCATATAAAGGATCTAAATTTTTTGTTTGTTTTTGACCTTACCACTATATGTTATGGATCCTAATGGCTAAAAGAAATAATTTTCAAATAAAGTTTATGATTAAGAATATTTATCTTTATCATTGTTAGAAATCCATTATTTTCTGTTTGTGGTTAAAGATTGTATGGGTTTTTTTTTTTTTTTTTTTTTAAGATAAGTAAGGTACTAGAATCACATTTTTTTCATTTATATGTGTATAACACAGTTTTTGAATTCTAAGCTTGCTGCAATATTTGTACTGTCTCTCCTTGATTTTTATGAACTCTGAAAGAAAGAGCTGAATTACATTTTTTAAGGACACTTAATGAGCAAAACTAGACACAGGGAAAACTAGAAAATTTCCACTTAAGTGGAGCACTTCCTTTATAAATATATAACAAAGTATATTCTCAAATGGAAATGTTTTAAAAATTTACTGTTTTTTCAGTCACTGCTGAAGTCATAGTCTCTGCTTAAGGGACAAGTGGATTATTTTAATTTGATTTCTGACTAGTGGTCTTTGAAACTGACAGTTCCAAATACAAACATTTCTGATAGTTTCTTTTCTTTTTGAGAATATTTGAAGATGTAGTCTGATTTTCTTTTTTCTTTTTTTTTTTTTTTTTGGTGTGTGCTGTTCTGTTGATTGTATTTTCTCAGTGTATCATGATTCCATGGAAAGAGTAATTTTTAAGAACCTGGAATATGAAAGTGTATCAGGTTGATAAGAAAAAAACATTTCAAATATTAAGCATGGTACTGATAAATGCACATGAGTGGTATTCTTGGTAGAAAAATAGGACAGGGTAAACATGAGATTTTTATTGTAAGTATTAAATATAAAAATGTAATATAGATTTTATAAATCATTACCAGTTAGTGGAGGATGACTATCCAGCACAAATTTAAATTTTAGAACTTCTAAGTCATTACATTACATTTATATGTTTATACCTTTATATAAATATTTTGGTATTACATTTATCTAGTATTTTCTTTTTTCTTCAACAGAAATCTTCTGGACAGAGACACGTTTTCTAAATCTGATCCAAGTAAGTATTTAACTTGCTTTTTGAAATAGTCTATTCAGGAGGAGAAGGGGGCAACAGAGGATGAGATGGTTCAATGGCATCACTGACACAATGGACATGAATTTGAGCAAACTCTGGGCGATAGTGAAAAAAAAAAAAGGAAGCTTGGTGTGCTGTGGTTCATGGGGTCAGGAGTTGGACACGACTCAGCAACTGAACAACAACAATTTATTTTACTTACTTGATTTTGTAAAAAGTTGTATGAAAATTATAATTTTCACTTAAATATTGTCTTAAAGACTATAAAGTAAGGAGGAATATGGTCTCAGGCTCTGCATTCTTATCTACCTGGGCAGTACTCTGGCTAAAGAGAGGGAATTGCTTAGCATTTAAAGACTAAGAAGAAAATACAAATGACTCCAATGCAGGACAATTCATTTTGAAATTAAAACCTCATTGTAAAGCCATATAATAGAAATTATATTTGAAAGGCAGCTGTAATGGGCCATAATTCTAAGTGATCAAGTCACAGAGTAACAATTTTCCTTTTTTTGTGAATAAAGGAAGTATATAAAGTCATGTATAACCAAATGAATTATATAACATCTTGAATGAGTTGAATTTTTTTATTACTAATTATGTTTTTATTGAAAACTGGAGATGAATTGTACAATGAAAGCCAATTTTAATTAGAAAACAATAGAAATAATGTATAAATCAAAAAAAGAAGTTGATATCCAGTTGCTCTCCATCTCTACAAATGTATGAAACTGTGTGTTTTAATGACGGGAAAGAGGTGTTTTCAGTTGATGAAAGAATTCTTGAGATTGTCACTGGAGAAAAGGCATTACAATTGTGAGTATTTAAAGTTCCCAGGACTCATTAGTAAGTGAATGGGATATTTTTATCCCTTAATCTTTACTCTAGACTCTTAATCTACTTTTTTTGGACTTCTGTTTGTGGTTGACAGGATTTCTTGTTTACAAACATTGAGGATAGGAGTTGCAGATGTTAAATTTAACATTTGATTTGGTGCAGATTTTCCTTCCTATCATGCTTCTTAGGATTTTAAGTATCCTAGGAAGAGCATGACCTATGACTGGTAACAGTGAAATACTCCAAAACTGTTTGCGTGTGTGTTAGTTGCTCAGTTGTATCCAACTCTTTGAGACCCCATGGACTATAGCCCACCAGGCTCCTCCATCCATGGAATTTTCCAGGCCAGAGAACTGGAGTGGGTTGCTATTCCCTTCAGTAGGGGATTTTCCTAACCTAGGAACCGAACCCTGGTCTCCTGCATTGCAGGCAGATTCTTTACCAGCTGAGCCCGCAGAGAATTCACAAAACTATTTAACCTTAGTTTAAAAAAAAAAATCATCTACATTTGTAGCATAATGTAATTGAAGACGTTAGCAAATAACTATTATATTTTTGTGCCAAGACCTATACACGTTAAGGTCTAAAGACCTGTTATTGTTTTTTTGCTTATTTAAAAATTTTTAATCATGTGATGATTTATTAGCAATTTTCTTGCCAGAGTAAGGTGAGGTATTAAAAACTAATTTTAACATACCTTTTGGACAGCTGAAAAATAAATTGGGTTTGTTCACTTGATATGTATGAAAAATGTTTAGATGTATTTATTTTTTTCATCTTTTTGTAGTTTGTGTCTTATATACACAAGGAGTTGGAAATAAAGAATGGAGAGAGGTAAGAATTGGAATTTTAAAAATATGGTTTTTATGCTGTAAGACATGGTATAAATTACAATGTAATCAAGATGATACTTTCCTGTTTTTAGTTATTTTAAGTCATTTTCAACCCAAAGATTGAATTTCTTTTTAAATTTATTTCATTTTAATTTGATGAAAGCAATTTTTGTGTTTTGTTTTTAATAGTCTTCAATGTTTACCTCATTTATGATCTTTCTGTGAAATAATCTAGCCTTGATTTGTGTTTTCCTCAGTCTTACATAAATTTAGTATGATCAAATTCTTACACAGTTGAAGTGTGGGTTCAGTCTCACTTTTGAGGTCAACTGCTGATTTTATAAAATATGCTTTAAAGGATTTTAAGTCTGGTGATTGATATCAATTATCTGCTCCTATACAAGTAGTAACTTGTTATTTGAAAATAAAGTAGAAACTCAGTTTCCTATCATTAGGTTGGTGCAAAAGTAATTGCAGTTTTGTATTGTTGAAATTGGCCATTTGATATTGGAATACATTCAAAATAAAGAAGGTTATGTCATACATCATTTTAATGGGCATTTCTCTCTTTATTTATTTTTTCACTAATGACTTATTGCTTGGTGTAATATTATTACTTGTTTATTTTATATTTATTTTAAACTATGTAAATGATGTTAGACAAATTGAAAATTTGTGCAGTTTTCTTATTTGAGTACAAAATGGGTTGTAAAGCAGCTCACAACATGAACAATGCATTTGGCCTGGAAATTGTTAACAAATGTACAATGCAGTGGTGGTTCAAGAAGTTCTGCAGAGGAGGCAAGAGTCTTGAAGTTGAGAAGTGTAATCACTGGCCATCGGAAGTTGAGAACAACCAATTGAGAGCCATCATCGAAGCAGACCCTCTTACAACTAAACGAGAAGTTGCCCAAGAACTTAACATCAACCATTCTATGGTCATTTGGCATTTGAAGCAAATTGGAAAGGTGAAAAAGCCTGATACGTTTATCATGCCTCATGAGCTGACCAGAAATCAAAACAAGCATTTTTGAAGTGATGTCTTATTCTACACAATAATAATGAGGCATTTCTTAACTGGATTGTGAACTGTGACAAAAAGTGGATATTTTTATGATAACTGGCAATGACCAGCTCAGTGCTTGGACAAAGAAGAAGCTCTATAGCACTTTCCAAAACCAAACTTATACCAAAAAAAAAAAATCTCATGGTCTGCTGCTGGTCTCATCCACTACAGCTTTCTGAATTCCAGTGAAATCCTTACATCTAAGAAGTATGCTCAACAAATTGATGAAATGCATTAAAAACTATAATGCCTGCAACTGGCACTGGTCAACAGAAAATATCCAATTCTTCTCTATGGCAAACCTGACGGCATGTTGCACAACCAAAGCTTCAAAAGTTGAACAAATTAGGATATGAAGTTTTACCTCATCCACCATATTTGCCTAACCTCTCACCATCCACCACTTCTTCAAGCATCTCTATAACATTTTGCAGGGAAAACACTTCCACAACCAGCAGGATATAGAAAATTCTTTCCAAGAATTTGTCAAATTCCAAAACATGGATTTTTATGCTATAGGAATAAGCAAACTTATTTCTCATTGGCAAAAATGTGTTGATTGTAATGGTTCCTATTTTGATTAATAAAGGTATATTTGAGCCTAGTTATAATGATTTGAAATTCACAGCCTGAACACATAATTACATCTGCACCAACCTAAATACAAATTAGGGAACATTTCATGCAAAGATGGGCTCAATAAAGGACAGAAATCGTAGGGACCTAACAGAGGCAGAAGATATTAAGAGGTGGCAAGAATACACAGACTGTACAAAAAAGATCTTCACGACCCAGATAATCACAATGGTGTGATCACTCACCTAGAGCCAGACATCCTGGAATGTGATGTGGAATGGGATGTCAAAGTGGGCCTTAGGAAGCCTGGAATGGAAAGTCAAGTGGGCCTTAGGAAGCATCGCTATGAACAAAGCTACTGAGGTGATGGGATTCCAGTTGAGCTATTTCAAATCCTGAAAGATGATGCTGTGAAAGTGCTGCATTCAATATGCCAGCTAATTTGGAAAACTCAGCAGTGGCCACAGGACTGGAAAAGGCCAGTTTTCATTCCAATCTCAAAGAAAGGCAATGCCAAAGACTTTATGCCCAAACTACCACAGAACTGCACTCATCTCACACACTAGTAAAGTAATGCTCAGAATTCTCCAAGCCAGGCTTCAGCAATATGTGAACCGTGAACTTCAGATGTTCAAGTTGGTTTTAGAAAAGGCAAAGGAACCAGATATCAAATTGCCAACATCCAGTGGATCATCAAAAAAGCAAGAGAGTTCCAGAAAACCATCTATTTCTGCTTTATTGACTATGCCAAAGCCTTTGACTGTGTGAATCACAATAAACTGTGGAAAATTCTGAAAGAGATGGGAATACCAGACCACCTGACCTGCCTCTTGAGAAATCTGTATGCACATCAGGAAGCAACAATTAGAACTGGACATGGAACAACAGACTGGTTCCAGATAGGAGAAGGAGTACGTCAAGGCTGTATATTGTCACCATGCTTATTTAACTTATATGTAGAGTACATCATGAGAAACCCTGGGCTGGAGGAAGCACAAGCTGGAATCAAGATTACCGGGAGAAATATCAATAACCTCAAATATGCAGATGACACCACCCTTATGGCAGAAAGTGAAGAAGAACTAAAGAGCCTCTTGACAACAGTGAAAGAGGAGAGTGAAAACGTTTGCTTATAGCTCAACATTCAGAAAACTAAGATCATGGCATGTAGTCCCATCACTTCATGTGAAATAGATGGGGAAACAGTGGAAACAGTGTCAGACTTTATTTTGGGGGGCACCAAAATGACTGCAGATGGTGACTGCAGCCATGAAATTAAAAGACACTTACTCCTTGGAAGGAAAGTTATGACCAACCTAGATAGCATATTCAAAAGCAGAGACATTACTTTGCCAACAAAGCTTCGTCTAGTCAAGGCTATGGTTTTTCCTGTGGTCATGTATGGATGTGAGAGTTAGACTGTGAAGAAGGCTGAGTGCCGAAGAATTGATGCTTTTGAATTGTGGTGTTGGAGAAGACTCTTGAGAGTCCCTTGACTGCAAGGAGATCCAACCAGTCCATTCTGGAGAACAGCCCTGGGATTTCTTTGGAGGGAATGATGCTGAAGCTGAAACTCCAGTACTTTGGCCACCTGATGCGAAGAGTTGACTCATTGGAAAAGACTCTGATGCTGGGAGGGATTGGGGGCAGGAGGAGAAGGGGACAACAGAGGATGAGATGGCTGGATGGCATCACTGACTCGATGGACGTGAGTCTGAGTGAAGTCAGGGAGTTGGTGATGGACAGGGTGGCCTGGCATGCTGCGATTCATGGGGTCGCAAAGTGTTGGACACGACTGAGCAACTGAACTGAACTGAATTGATGTGTAATATTGTATAAGTTACAGATGTACAATATACTGATTTGCAGATTTTAAAGGTTGTATTCCAATTATAGTTATTATAAAGTATTGACTAAATTCTCTATGTTATGTAGAATATCTTTATAGCTTATTTCATACATAACAGTTTTTACCTTAGTCCTTAGTTTAAGGATCTTTTCACTTTGGTCTTGGTTCTCTACCCCTGAATTGCCCCTCCCACTTTCTCTCTCTCCCCATTGGTCACTGCTAGTTTCTTCTTTCTATCTGCGAATCATTTTCTCTTTGTTATATTCACTAGTTTGTTGTATTTTTTATATTCCACACATAAAGTAGCTTATTTCACTTAACAAAATATTCTCCAAGTCCATTCATGTTGTTGCAAATGTAAAATTTTATCATTTTTATATGGTTAAATATGCCATTATATGTATATGTGTGTGTGTGTGTGTGTATATATATATATATATAGAGAGAGAGAGATACAGATATAGGTGTATCTATATCATGTATTCCAGTTGAAGAACATGGTGTATTTTTCCATCTGTTTCATCTTCAGTTTCTTTCATCAGCATCTTATAGTTTTCTGTGGATAGTATCATTTCAACTACAAACAGTGACAATCTTACTTCTTATTCCTTACCAATTTAGATTTCTTTGATTATTTTTTCCTGTTTACTTGCTATGGTTAAGATTTCCAATACTGTGTTGAGCAAAACTGGTTAGAGTGGGCAACGTTTTCTTGTCCCTGATCTACGAGGTAATTCTTTCGAATTTATACTCCAGTACTCTTGCCTGGAAAATCCCATGGATGGAGGAGCCTGGTAGGCTGCAGTCCATGGGGTCGCGAAGAGTCAGACACAACTGAGCGATTTCACTTTCACTTTTCACTTTCATGCACTGGAGAAGGAAATGGCAACCCACTCCAGTGTTCTTGCCTGGAGAATCCCAGGGACGGGGGAGCCTGGTGGGCTGCCGTCTATGTGGTCGCACAGAGTCGGACACGACTGAAGCGACTTAGCAGCAGCAGCAGCATGATATTAGCTGTTGGTTTTTCACATATGGCCTTTATTATGTTGTGGTATATTTCCTCTATGCTCACTTTCTAAAGAGTTATTATAATCAATGGATATTGAATTTTGTCAAAAGCCTTTTTCTGTATTTATTGAGATGATCATATGGTTTTTAATCTTCATTTTATTAATGTGGTGTATCACATTGATTGATTTGTGGATAATGAAAAATCCTTGCATTCTTGTCCTAAATCTCATTGGTCATGATGTATTGTCCTTTAATTTATCATTGCAGTCAGTTTGCTAGTATTCTGTTGAAGATTTTTGAATCTGTTTATCAGTATATTGGTCTGTACTTTTCTTTCTTTCCTTTTTTTTCTGTCTAATATTAAGGTGATGCTAGGTTCATAGAATGATTTTAGAAATATTCATTTCTTTGCAATTTTTGGATATATTTTTAGAAGAATAGATGTTAACTCTTCTGTAAATGTTTGGTAGAATACACCTCTGATGTCATCTTCCCTTGGACTTTTGCTCATTGGGAGTGTTTTAATTACTGATTCAATTTGAGTACTGGTAATTGTTCTGCTCATATTTTCTATTTCTTCTTGGTTTAGTCTTGGGAGATTATATGTTTTTAAGTATTTGTCTGTTTTTTCCAAGTTTCTATTTTATTGACATTTAGCTGTTTGTAGTAGTCTTCTTGTGATATTTTTTAGTAACCTTTCTCTGGTATTGATTGTAACTTCTCCTTTATTGTATCTGATTGTAGAGATTTTATTCCTCTCCCCCCTTTTCTTTTCTTTTTAGGTCAGGCTGAAGGTTTATTAATTTTGTTCATTTTCTCAAAGAACCAACTTTTAGTTTAACTGATTTCTTTCTATGGTTTTTTATACTCTATGTCATTTATTTCTGCTCTGATCTATGCTTTCTCTCCTAATAATTTTGAGTTTTATTTGTTCTTTCTCCAAGTTCTTTAGGTGTAAGTTTAAATTGTTTATTTGAACTTATTCTTAAATCCTGATATAAGCTTGTATTGCTGTAGACTTCTCTCTTAGAACTGCTTTTACTGTGTCCCATAGGTTTTGGATCATTGTATATTGTGTTCATTTGTCTCCAGGTATTTTTATTAATTTCCTTTTTGAGTACTTCAGGGATCTGTTGGTTGTTTAGTAGCATATTATTTAGCATCCATGTGTTTGTGTTTTTTTTGCAGTTCTTTTCTTGTAGCTGATTTTTAATCTCAATCACTGTGGTTTGAAAGATGTTTGATATTATTTCAATTTTCTTAAATTTCATAAGGTTTGCTTTGTGGCCTACTATGTGATGTGTCTGAGAGAAGGCTCCATGTGCACTTAAAAAGGATGTATATTCTGTTGCCTTCAGGTGTAATATCATATATATAAATATATATATATATATTTATGATTCATCTGGTTTAATGTGTCATTTAAGGCAAGTGTTTCCTTATTGATTTTACATATGGATGATCTGTCCATTAATATAAATGGAGTTTAGAGTTCCTTACTATTGTGTTACTGCTGTCAACTTCCTCTTCTATGTCTGTTAACATTTGCCTTATGTAATTTATTAATAGGTTCTATACTTATTTTCTGTTTAGCAATAATAAGTTCATATATATATATGGTCTGTTAATATATATACTTACAGTTGTTATATCCTCTTGGATCTATTGCTTCATCATTGTGTAGTGTCTCTCTTTGTCTTTTGTAGCAATAATTATTTTATAGTCTATTTTACTAAGTATTACATCTTTCTTAATTATTAATCTTTCTTTAAAGGTTCTAATTTCTCATTATTCTTCTGAATTCTGTGACCACCTTTACCATTACTACCCGAACACTTTCTTGAGTAGATTGCCTATTTCTATCTCACTTAGTTCTTCTGGAGTTTCTCTTTACTTTTGTTCCTTCATCTCATACATATTCCTTTATTGCCTCAGATTTCCTAAGATGCTATTTGTATTTTCATGTTCTTAAAGTTCTGTTATGTTTCCTGACCTTAGAGAAGAGGGCTTATGTTGCTGTTGTTGTTGTTCCGTCACTAAGTCGTGTCCAACTCTTTGTGACCCCAGGTCACAAGTGCAGCACTCCAGGCTCCCCTGTCCTTCACTGTCTCCTGGACTTTGCTCAAGCTCATGTCCATTGAGTCAGTGATGCTATCCAACCATCTCAACCTCTGTGGCCCCCTTCTCCTCCTGCCCTCGATCTTTCTGAGCATCATGGATTTTTCTAATGAGTCGGCTGTTTGCATCAAGTGGCCAGTGTTAAAGCTTCAGCTTCAGCATCAGTTCTTCCAATGAATATTCAGGGTTGATTTCCTTTAAAATGGACTGGTTTGATCTCCTTGCTGTCCAAGGGACTCTCAAGAGTCTTTTCCAGTACCACACTTTGAGTCAGTTCGTTGGCATTCTGTCTTTTTTATGGTCTAGCTCTGACATACATACATGACTACTGGAAAAACCATAGCTTTGACTATATGGACCTTTGTCACCAAAGTAATGTCTCTTCTTTCTAATACACTGTCTAGGTTTGCCATAGCTTTTCTTCCAAGGAGCAAGCATCTTTTAATTTTGTGGCTGCAGTCACCATCTGCATTGATTTTGGAGCCTAAGAAAATAAAATCTGTCACTGTTTCCACATTTTCCACTTCTATTTCCCATGAAGTGATGGGACTGGAGGCTATGATCTTAGGTTTTGTAATGTTGAGATTTAAGCCAGCTTTTTTCCCCCACTCTTCTTGCACCTCATCAAAAGGCTTTTCGTTCCTCTTCAGTTTCTGCCATTAGAGTGGTATCATCTGCATGTCTGAGGTTGTTGATATTTCTCCCAGCAGTCTTGATTCTGCCTTGGGATTCATCCAGCCCAGCATTTTGCATGATGTACTCTGCATATAAGTTAAATAAGAGGGTGACAACATACAGCCTTTTTGTTGTTTCTTTCCCAATTTTGAACCAGTCCATTGTTCAATGTCTGGCTTAACTCTTGCTTCTTGACTGCATGCAGTTTGCTCAGGAGACAGGAAAGAAGGTCTACCATCTTAAAGGTCCTATCTCTTTAAGAGATTTTCAGTTTGTTGTGATCCACATAGTCAAAGGTTTTAACGTAGTCAATGAACAGAAGTAGGTGTTTCTCTGGAACTGTTTAGCTTTCTCAATAATGCACCAGATGTTAGCAGTTTGATCTCTGCTTCCTCTGCCTTTTCTAAACCCAGCTTGTACATCTGGAAATTCTTGGTTAATGTGCTGCTGAAGCTTATTTGAACATTACGTTGCCAGCAGGTGACATGAGCACAATTGCATGGTAGTTTGAACATTCTATGGCATTGCCCTTCTTTAGACTGGGATGAAAACTGACCTTTTCCAGTCCTGTGGCCACCACTGAGTTTTCCAAATTTGCTGACATATTGAATATGATACTTTAACTGGATCATTTTTTAGGCCTTATGTAGCAGATGTCATCTTTGCCCCAGCAGCACATTCCTCTTTTGTCACCCAACATGTTTGCTCTAGGGGTTTCCTCTAAGAGAGCTATGTGCATCCTTTTTTGGTTAACTGACTATGCATGACCCCATGGACTGCAGCACTCCAGGCTTCCCTGTCCATCAACAAATCCTGGAGCTTGTTGAAACTCACGTTCATCAAGTTGGTGATGCCATCAAAACATCTCACCCTATGTCGTCCCCTTCTCCTGCCTTAAGCCTTTCCCAGCATCAGGGTCTTTTCTAATGAGTCAGGTGGCCAGAGTACTGGAGAGTCAGCTTCAGCATCAGTCACTCCAATATTCAGGACTGATTTCCTTTAGGACTGACTGGTTGGATCTCCTTGTAGTCCAAGGGACACTCAAGACTCTTCTCTAACACTGCAGTTCAAAAGAACCAATGCTTCAGCACTCAACTTTCTTTATAGTTCAACTCTGATATCCATACACAATTCCTGGAAAGAAACATAACTTTGACTAGATGGACTTTTATTGGCAAAATAATGTCTCCACTTTTTAATAAGCTGTCTATGTTGCTCATAGCTTTTCTTCCAAGGAGCAAGCATCTTTTAATTTCATGGCTGCAGTCACAAACTGCAGTGATTTTGAAGCCCAAGAAAATAAAGTCTGTCACTGTTTCCATTGTTTCCCCATCTATTTGCCATGAAGCGATTTTTCCAGTAGTCATGTTTGGATGTGAGAGTTGGATTATAAAGAAAGTTAAGCTCCAAAGAATGATGCTTTTGAACTGTGGTTTTGGAGAAGACTCTTGAGAGTCCCTTGGACTGCAAGGATATCCAACCAGTCCATCATAAAGGAGATCAGTCCTGGGTGTTCATTGGTAGGACTGATGTTGAAGCTGAAACTCCAATACTCTGGCCACCTGATGTGAAGAACTGACTCATTGGAAAAGACCCTGGTGCTTGGAAAGATTGAAGGTGGGAGGAGAAGGGGATGACAGAAGATGAGATGATTGGATGGCATCACCCACTCGATGGACATGAGTTTGAGTAAGCTCCGAGAGTTGGTGATGGACAGGGAAGCCTGATGTGCTCCAGTCCATGGGGTCGCAAAGAGTTGGACATGACTGAGCAACTGAACTGAACTGGTGGAACCAGATGCCATATTTGTTTTTTGAATGTTGATTTTTAAGCCAACTTTTTCACTCGCCTCTTTCACTTTCAAGAGGCTCTTTAGTTCCTCTTCACTTTCTGCCCTTAGGGTGGTGTCATCTGCATATCTGAGGTTATTGATTTTTCTCCCGGCAATCTTTATTCCAGCTTGTGCTTCATCCAGCCCAGCATTTCACGTAATGTACTCTGCATATAATTTAAATAAGCAGGATGACAGGTGATAGTCAAGGCTTTGGCATAGTAAATAAAGTAGAAGTAGGTGTTTTTCTGGAATTCTCTTCCTTTTATTATAAACCAACAGATGTTGGCAATTTGATCTCTGGTTCCTCTGCCTTTTCTAAATCCAGCTTGAACATCTGGAAGTTTTCAGTTGAAGCCTAGCTTGCAGAATTTTGAGCATTACTTTGCTAGCATGTCAGATGAATGCAATTGTGTGGTACCTTGAACATTCTCTGGCATTGTCTTTCTTTTGGATTGGAATGAAGACTACCCTTTTCCAGTCTTTGGCCACTGCTGCGTTTTCCAAATTTGCTGGCATATTGAGTGCAGCACTTCCACAGCATTATCTTTTAGGATTTGAAATAGCTCAGCTGGAATTCCATCACCTCCACTAGCTTTTTCATAGTGATGCTTTCAAAAGCCCACTTGATTTCACACTTCAGGTTGTCTGGATCTAGAAGAGTGATCACACCATTGTGGTAATCTGGGTCATTAAGATCTTTTTCATATAGTTCTGTGTATTCTTGCCACCTCTTCTGAATATCTTCTGCTTCTCTTAGGTCCATTAAATCCATACTATTTCTATCCTTTATTGTGCCTGTCTTTGCATGAAATTTTTCCTTGGTATCTCTAATTTTCTTGAAGAGATCTCTAGTCTTTCCCATTCTGTCATTCAGATGGATATATCTTTCCTTTTCTCCTTTGCCTTTTGCTTGTCTTCTTTTTTAAGCTATTTGCAAGGCCTCCTCTGACAACCATTTTGTCTTTTTGCATTTCTTCTCTTTGGGGATTGTTTTGATCATCACCTCCTGTACAATGTTACGAACCTCTCTCTATAGTTCTTCAGATATTCTATCAGATCGAATCCCTTGAATCTATTTGTCACTCACACTGTATAATCAAATTGAATTTACTTATCTTCCACTTACTATATGACTGAATTATAGTAAGACACTATATGATTAAAGCTACAATGGTTCTCTAAGAGATCAAAATACCTTTTTAAGAATAAAAAACTGGTAAGTGGCTGGTAAGTAAACTCCTACATTATAATATTCTGTAAAGTTTATTGCAGAAGACCAGCTGTCAATGGGAAAATTGCCAGTGGGATTTATTTGGCTTCAAACCTAATAGGATGCTTTGGTGTTACATAGCTGTTAAAAAAGCTAATGGGATTGGAGAATTTATTGAGTAATATTCAATACTTACATTAAGGAACATAATGCTATTAAGCTGAACTGTATGAAACTGTCATTATTGTAGCTCAAAAATTGAGTGTTTGCAATTTCATGTGATTTCAATTAAATGCCTTTGTATTTTGCTCTGGTAGAAGCAAATCTGGAGTGTTTGCATTTCTCCATTTGAGATTATTGAATGCCAAATATATATCTGAGGAGGGCTACCATCTTGAATAAAGTGATAGATGTAATATGAATGAAGGAATGTTTAACCTGAAAAATGCAAAGTCTCTGAATAGTCATAATAATTGTCTTCAAATTCTTAAAGTATTTTGCTCTAGACATGGGGGTACAGTTACTTGATGTTGAGACAGGAAAGCAGAAAATAAAATATAGGCTCAAAGGATGAAGAGACCGAGATGCATTATTTTGTTCACTACAGGGAAGACATTTGTAACATTTAGAGTATCTCATGGTAGTATGGATTTCTTTGAGCAGTATTCTGGAGCTAGAACTATAGTGGGTGCCCTGTGTTCAGTCTGGGGTTGGACTAATTCATCAGGAAAAAATAATTCAACTTGTTTAGTTCTAACTACTTGCAAGTCTAATATTATGATGCTATAGAAGTCATAGTTTTGTATTCTTATTATCAATTTTCTCATTATCTTTTAAGTATTGAACATTATTTTACAGAATAATAGCAAGAACCACCCTTTTCTGATCTTCTGTTTGTGCTAAGTCCCTTCAGTTAGTGTCCGATTCTTTGCGACCCTATGGACTATAAATCGTCAGGCTACTCTGTCCATGGGATTCTCCAGGCAAGAATACTGGAGTGGGTTGCCATGCCCTCCTCCAGGGGAATCTTCCCAACCTAGGAATCGAACCTGCATCTCTTGTCTCCTGTATTGACAGGCTGGTTCTTTACCACTAGTGCCTCCTGGGAAGTCCCCTTTTGATCTTAAAACATTTATTTCTCTCATGAAGGAGTTATTTAAAAAACAAAATAAACAGCTAGAATTTAGAGGGGATGAAGTTGAACAAAGGAATGAAATAACTGTAGATGTTCTACTTCAGAAATTTTCTGACACCTGAGCCAGAGGACTTTCTGCATCTATCAGTGACTTCCTCTTTATGTGTCACAGGAAGAGTTCAACACGCGTTACTAAATCCATTACATTTTAAGACCATTTCCAATAGCTGCTACCATAAATGAAGAAATCCATTTATTCAAGGTTACTTATGGAGAATTAATAACACAAAAAACCACTCTAATAATTACTCTCAGTATATTTGGAATTAGACAAGTAAAATAATATTATAACATTATAGATACTTTGTTAAATAGTTTAAAATATCTATGTCAGTAATATACTGGTCATGTTTTTATTTGAATTTAGATGTATCCTGGAAAATTATGTATTAACTAGGCACATGATTTTATTTCTGTGATGAATTACTTTTATATAATAAGGATGGGGGAAAAAAGGAGCTTAAAATATGTGGAGACAAATGCTCCAAATAAAGTTGTAAAATTACTTAAAATTAATCTGTAGTTGAAATCTGCAAATTAAAAATTATATCTTACACTATTGCAATTACCTGCATATCTTCAATAAATTCTAATGATTATGAGTTATCAGAGTAATTGATCTTTTAAAACTAAAATGTTATTTCAGTGAATAATAATTTTGGAGCTAGAAATGATGAAGTGACATGGATTTTAAAAATATGAAAACTCTTAGTGGCAAATGGAAATAGCAAAATATCTCTAAAGAGGCACACATATTTGGTTTTGAGAGTTTCTGAAAATGTTAGGATTAATTTCTTTGAGTTAAATTTGAGTCATCCATAGGTCATGTATTTTGTGAATTCTTTTAAACACTTAAAATTATAGAGTTGGTTCCCAATTCCCTAGGTTAGTGTGTAATAAAGCAACCTGAAGTTGTATATAACACACTTTGTGAGTGTAGTTTGGAGGCAAATCTACTGCCAAATGCTGATTCCTGAATTTTGACATTGTCTCTGTTCTGCACCATTCCATTGACATTGAGCTGCTTTAATATTTATTCATGTCCATGCTGAATAATATATGTATAATATGTAAATGCACACATATTCAGAAAGGATTAGAAACTTATTCATAGCTCACCTTAAATGTTACTTCACCCATTAGTCTTTTCTAACCTTCACAACTAGAATTTCCTCCTTTCACCTTTATGAAATACCATAACTTAAATAACATTCTTATGGTCCTTGTCACCTTCTACTTTATATCATTCAACAAATATCAAAGACTTTTTTTGAACTTATTTTCCCTTATGTCTTAACTTCACTTCTTAATTCAGTGCTGTTTAAAGGACAAGCTTCTCTGCTACCGCATTTAGGATACGGCTTTTGTTCTTAGAAGATGCTCAGTTAAGATTTGTTAAAAGGATGAATTTGAGGATACCCGCAAATATGGGCTAACACTTAACAACTGTCCTTTCATAAATTATGAGTTGCAGGAATCATCTGTAGATAATTTTGTACCAGTGTTACATTTGTCAGATGAGAACATTTGTGTCACATGCTAAATAAGTTATAAGAGCCCAGTGCTTATTCTGATGCTTTTTGTCATAACTTTAACTACATATTTAGGAATTTGAATTATAGCATCTATTGAAAAACATGCTTTTTACATCTTAAAGCTTGGGCTTGAAAGCTCATTTCATTCTATCTTTTTGTTCTATGAAAACTATAGAGGGAAGCATCTGAAGTTATTGATACAGGAAAGAGGAAATTCCCCACAGTCTTTGGGCAGTCACGTGTTGCTAAACTGTTAAGGGTCCTGCATTTTTACTGACACTGTCTTCACTATTGGATTCATGCTGTAGAGCATCTGAATATTTTTGTTTGGTTTGCTTTTATTTTCTGACTCATAAAAGAGATTTTAATTACAATATACTGCAGAACATTCAGTCTATCGATACTATATTCCTGTAGTAGATATTTGAAGGTTTCTTAATGTATGTATCATGTCTCCATTACTGTAATTGAGGGGATCTTAACAGAAGAGAATTGATGAGAAGTTGTGTGGCATGTGGTTGAAAGAATTTCATAAAAACAACATTTTCTATGGAAGATATAGTCAGTTTTAAGGCATTGCTGTTTTAGTTTCTTTTCCCCAAGAAAAGGAAATGCAAAATGGCTATTTGAAAAGGCCTTACAAATAGCTGAGAAAATAAGAGAAGTGAAAGACAAAAGAGAAAAGGAAAGATATACCCATCTGAATGTAGAGTTCCAAAGAATAGCAAGGAGAAATGAAAAAGAGTTTCCTAAGTGATCAATGCAAAGAAATAGAGGAAAACAATAGAATGGTAATGACTAGAGATCTCTTGAATAAAATTAGAGATACCAAGGGAACATTTCATGAAAAGATGGGTACAATAAAGGACAGAAATGGTATGGATCTAACAGAAGTAGAAGATATTAAGAAGAGGTGGCGAGAATACACAGAAAAACTATACAAAAAAGGTCTTAATGACCCAGATAACCACAATGGTGTGATCATTCACCTACAGTCAGAGATCATAGATTATGAAGTCAACTGGGGCTTAAAAAGCACTATTAACAAACAAAGCTAGTGTAGGTGATAGAATTCCAGGTGAGCTGTTTCAAATCCTAAAAGATGATGCTACTAAAATGCTGCACTTAATATGCCAGCAAATTTGGCAAACTCAGCAGTGGCCACAGGACTGGAAAAGGTCAGTTTTCATTCCAATCCCAAAGAAGGGCAATGCCAAAGAATGTTCAAACTACTGCACAACTGCACTCATTTCACATGTTAGCAAAGTAATGCTCAAAATCCATCAAGCTTGGCATCAGTATTATGTGAATGAAGAACTTCTAGATGTACAAGCTGGATTTAGAAAAGGCAGAGGAACCTGTGATCAAATTGCCAACATCCATTGGATCATAGAAAAAGCAAGAGAATTTCAGAAAAACATCTGTTTCTGCTTCACTGACTAGGCTAAAGGCTTTATATATGTTCCTTGTGCCAGGGATTATTGTAATCAGGTGTGTAGGTACTTCTAAAAATTCAGTATTGTTGATATTCAGAAAAAGATGTTTTAGGGAACTGGTTGCATTTTTTTTTTTAAGTAGCTGTTTCTGGGTGTATACAATTACCAAATATTAATATTTCTCTTTCCTCAAATTGTAACTCTTTGTGGCCTGCTGTCAGGGAGTGTTTAACAGGAGGATTCCTACGTGCTGTTTCTCACAAGTTCTTTGTTTCTTTTCAAGTGGAGCAGCACGCTGCTCCCAGGAACCAAGGTCGTTGTGTGAGACAGGCTTGAGTCTCCTTTAGTAAACATTCTCGTTATGACAAAACTGCTTAGTCTAGATCCCCTTTCTTGAGATATGGATGGTCTTCTGACTTTGTGACCATTATTAATCCCTTGTTCCCTTGGTAACGGTTGCTATACGCTGGGTTTTCTGATCTTTATCATAGTCATAAGAAACTTCTTGTACCACAGCTTATATATACTCATAGAAAAATCATTAAAGCACCTTTGCTCCGTCAGAGCTTGGGTCCCCATGTCTTTCTTTCTTTCTTTCTCTCTCTCTCTCTCTGGCTGATTCCTTGGAGCACAGAGACCCGTCTTGCTCACTCTCCTTCCCGGGCTTCTAAGACTCTCTCCAGAAGGTGCCCTGTGCCTTCACCCCACCTCGAGAGGGCGCCCAGTGCCTTCGTGAGAGATGCAAGTCCTGTGTCAAGGACTTTATTGGTTTTCTGCATAAACCAGGGAGTATCAGCCTCTTTCTCTCTTTCACTTTCTTATCGTCTTCTCCGGACTGCCAGGTCCTGGTCCATTAAAGGACCCCAACAGCCTGCACAGAATAATATGCAGCTGTGCATTTTCCAAAGAATTAGAAAATTTTTATTTTGTGATTTAAGTTATCAGCTAAGACCTAAACTTGAGTTTGAGCAAACTTCAGGAGATAGTGAAGGACAGGGAAGCCTGGTATGCTGCAGTCCCATGGGGGTTGCAAAGAATCAGACACGACTTAGCAACTAGACAAAACAACAACAACAACACAAATTTTATTTAAGTCAAGAAGATCAATCACTTGGTTGATAGTTAATTCCACCCTCTGGGTAAAAATTAGCATTTTTTTCTGTGAGATGAACTGTCATAATTTATCTGTAAATTTCTTATTATGCCAGTTTGCACTTTTTATGAGGAAGCTTCCACAAACCTCTTATCCTTATTCCTTAGAGGGCAGAGAAAATTAAAACCATAATCACGGAAAACTAACCAAACTGATCGCATGGATCACAGCCATGTCTAATTCAAATGAAACTATGAGCTGTGCCATGTAGGGCCACCCAAGACAGATGGGTCATGCTGGAGAGGTCTGACAAAATGTGGTCCACTCGAGAAGGGAATGGCAAACCAGTGTTCTTCCCTTGAGAACCCCATGAACAGTGTGAAAAGGCAGAAAGATTTCACCCTGACGCCCCAGGTTGGTAGGTGCCCAATATATACTGGGAAATAGTGGAGAAATAACTCCAGAAAGAATGAAGAGACAGAACCAAAGTGAAAACAATGCCCAGTTGTGGATGTTTGGAGATGCCTGGAAGATGGATTGGAGATGGAAGTAAAGTCCGATGTGTTAAAGAACAATATTGCATGGGAAAATGGAATGTTAGGTTCATGAATCAGGGTAAATTGGAAGTGGTCAGACAGGAAATGGCAAGAGTGAACATTGACATTTTAGGAATCAGTGAATTAAAATGGACTGGATTGGGTGAATTTAATTAGGATGACCATTACATCCACTACTGTGGTAAGAATCACTTAGAAGAAAAGGAGTAGCACTCATAGTAAACAAAAGAGTTCAAAATCCAGTACTTGGGTACAGTCTCAAAAATGACAGAATGATCTCTGTTCGTTTCCAAGGCAAACCATTCAATACCACAGTAATCCAAGTCTATGCCCCAACCACTAATGCCAAAGAAGCTGAAGTCGAATGGTTCCATGATGACCTATAATATCTTCTAGATCTAACATCAAAAAAAAAAAAATGTTCTTTTCATCATCAGAGACTGGAATGCAAAAGTAGGAAGTCAAAAGATACCTGGAGTAACAGGCAAATTTGGCCTTAAAGTACAGAATGAAGCAGGGCAAAGGCTAACAGCCAAGAGAACACACTGGTCATAGCAAACACTGTCTTCAAAAACACAAGAGAAGACTCTACACATGGACATCACTGGATGGTCATATAAAATCAGATTGATTATATTCTTTGCAGCCAAAAATGGAGATGCTGTATACATTCAGCAAAAACAAGACCAGGATCTGACTGCGGTTCAGATCATGAACTCCTTATTGCCAAATTCAGACCCAAATTGAAGAAAATAGGGAAATCCACTAGGCCATTCAGGTATGACCTAAATCAAATCCCTTACAATTATACAGTGAAAGTGGCAAACAGATGCAAGGGATTAGATCTGATAGATTGCCTGAAGAACTATGGACAGAAGTTCATGACATTGTACAGGAGGTGGTGATCAAAATCATCCCCAAGAAGAAAAAATGCAAAATGGTTGTCAGAGGAGGCCTTATAAATAGCTGAGAAAAGAAGAGAAGTGAAAGGCAAGGGAGAAAAGGAAAAATATATGCATCTGATGAGGAATTCTGAAGAATAGAAAGGAGAGTAAAGAAAGCCTTGCTAAGTGAACAATGCAAAGAAATAGAGGAAAACAACAGAATGGGAAAGACTAGAGATCTCTTCAAGAAAATTAGAGATACCAAAGTAATATTTCAAGGAAAGACAGGCACAATAAAGGATAGAAATGTTATGGACCTAACAGAAGCAGAAGATATTAAGAAGAGGTGGCAAGAATACATAGAACTATACAAAAAAAGATCATAATGACCCAGATAACCACGATGGGGTGATCACTGAATTAGAGCCAGACATCCTGGAATGCGAGGTCAAGTGGGACTGAGGAGGCATCACTATGAACAAAGCTAGTGAAGGTGATGATATTCCTGCTGAACTATTTCTAATCTGAAAAAAAATCCTCTGAGAGTGCTCCATTCAATATGCCAGCAAATGTGGAAAACTCTGCAGTGGCCACAGGACTGTAAAAGGGCAGTTTTCATTCCAATCCCAAAGAAAGGCAATGCCAAAGAATGTTCAAACTACTGCAGAATTGCACTCATCTCACACACTATCAAAATATGCTCAAAATTCTCTAAGCTGGCTTCAACAGTATGTGAACTGAGATGTTCAAGCTGGATTTAGAAAAGGCAGAGAAACTAGAGATCAAATTGCCAACATACGTTAGATCATAGAAAAAGCAAGAGAATTCTGAAATTTAAAAAAAAAAAACCCACACATCTATTTCTGTTTTATTGACTACATGAAAGCCTTAGACTGTGCGGTCACAGCAAACTGGAAAATTCTTCAGTTTATTTCAGTTACTCAGTTGTGTCCGACTCTTTGTGACCCTATAGACTGAAACACTCCAGCTTCTCTGTCCATCATCAACTCCTGGAGCTTGCTCAAATTCATGTCCATCGAGTCAGTAATGCCATCCAACCATCTCATCCACTGTCATCCCCTTCCCCTCCCATCTGCAATCTCTCCCAATATCAAGGTCTTTTCCAATGAGTCAGTTCTTTGCATCAGGTGGCCAAAGTATTGGAGTTTCAGCCTTAGAATCAGTTCTTCCAATGAATATTCAGGACTGATTTCCTTTAGGATGAACTGGTTGGATCTCCTTGCAGTCCAAGAGACTCTCAAGAGTCTTTTCCAACATAACAGTTCAAATGCATCAACTCTTTGGCACTCAGCTTTCTTTATAGTTCAACTATCCCATCCATACATGACTACTGGAAAAACCATTGCCTTGACTAGATGGACCTTTGTTGGTAAAGTAATATCTTTGCTTCTTAATATGCTGTTTAGGTTGGTCATAACTTTTTTTCCAATGAGTGAGCATCTTTTAATTTCATGATTGCAGTCACCATTTGCAGTGATTATGGAGCCCCCAAAATAAAGTTACTGTTTCCACTATTTCCCCATCTAATTGCCATGAAGTGATGGGACCAGATGCCATGATCTTAGTTTTTTGAATGTTGAGTTTTAAGCCAATTTTTTCACTTTCATCAAGATGCTCTTTAGTTCTTCTTCGCTTTCTGCCATAAGGGTGGTGTCATAATTTTCCACAGTTTGCTGTGATCCACACAGTCAAAGTCTTTGGCATACCCAATAAAGCAGAAATAGATGTTTTCTTGAAACGCTCTTGCTTTTTTGATAATGCAACAGATATTGGCATTTTGATCTCTGGTTCCTCTGCCTTTTTAAAATCCAGATTGAACACCTGGAAGTTCATGGTTCATGAACTGTTGAAGCCTGGCTTGAAGAATTTTAAGCATTACTGTGCTAGTGTGTGAGGTGGGTGCAATTGTGCAGTAGTTTGAGCATTCTTTTGACATTGCCTTTCTTTGGGATTGGAATGCCAAACATTCTTTGTCATTGCCTTTCTTTGGGATTGCATTGGAAAATTCTTAAAGAGATGGGAATACCAGACTACCTTACCTGCCTCCTGAGAAATCTGTATGCAGGTCAAGAAGCGACAGTTAGAACAGGACATAGAACAATGGACTGGTTCCAAATTGGGAAAGGAGTATGTCAAGGCTGTATATTGTCACCCTGCTTATTTAACTTATATGCAGAGCACATCATGCAAAATGCCGGGTTGGATGAAGCACAAGCTGGAATCAAGAATTCTGGGAAAAATACCAATAACCTAAGATGTGCCGATGACACCACCCTATGTCAGAAAGAACTGAGATTGTAGCTGTGGTATAAAATAAATATTTCAGTTTAAATGTTAATTGTGAGGACCCCATAAGAAAACCACATGTATAAGTCAACAAGATAGTTGTATGCATGAGTCTTTGTTGTTGTTGTTCAGCCACCATGTCATGTTGTGACCCCACATACTGCAGCATGCCAGGCTTCCCTGTCGCTCACCACCTCCTGGAGTTTGCCCAAGTTCATGTCCCTTGAATCTGTGATTCCATCCAGCCATCTCATCCTCTGTCACCCTCTTCTCTTTCTGCCTTCAATCTTTCCCAGCATCATGGTCTTTTCTAATGAGTCTGCTGTTCACATAAGGTGGCCAAAGTATTAGAGCTTCAGCTTCAACATCAGTTCTAAGAAAGAGTATTCAGGGTTGCTTTCCTTTAGGATTAACTGGTTTGATCTCTTTGTTTTCCAAGGGATTCTCAAGAGTCTTTTCCAGAATCACAGTTTGAAAGCATCAGTTCTTCAGTGCTCTGCCTTCTTTGGTTTCCCTGACAGTGCAGTTGGTAAAGAATTCACCTGCAATGCAGGAGACCCCAGTTTGATACCTGGGTTGAGAAGATCCACTGGAGAAGGGATAGGGTACCCACTCCAGTATTCTTGTCCTTCCCTTGTGGCTAAGCAGTTAAAAAATCTTCCTGTACTAAGGGAAACCTGGGTTTGATCCCTGGGTTGGGAAGATCCCCTGGAGAAGGGAAAGGCTATCCACTCCAGTATTCTGGCCTGGAGAATTCCATGGACTATTATATAGTACATGGGGTGACAAAGAGTCAGACACGCCTGAGTGATTTTCACTTCACTGCCTTCTTTATTTTCCAGCTGTCACATCTGTACATGACTATTGGAAAGACCATAGACTTGACTATATGGACCTTTGTCAGCAAAGTGATGGTTCTGCTTTTAAACACAGTGTCTGGGTTTGTCATAGTTTTCCTGCCAAGAAGCAGTCTTCTAATTTCCTGGCTGCAAGTCACCACCCACATTGATTTTAGAGCCCAAGAAGAGGAAATTGGTCACTGCTTCCACCTTTCCCCTTTCTATTTGCCATGAAGTGATGGGGCCAGATGACATGATCTTAGTTGTTTTTTTTTTTTTTTTAATATTGAGTTTTAAGCCAGCTTTTTCACTCTTCTCCTTCACCTTCATAAAGAGGCTCTTTCGTTCCTCTGCTTTCTGCCATGAGAGTGGTATCATCTGCATGTCTGAGGTTGTTGATATTTCTCCCTGCAATCTTGATTCCAGCTTCTGCTTCATCCAACCTGGCATTTTTGCATGATGTGCTCTGCGTATAAATTATCTAAACAAAGTGACAATAAACAGCCTTGTCCAGTGGTTTGGACATTCTTTAGTACTGCCCGTCTTGGAAATTGGGTTGAAGATTGAACTTTTCCATTCCTGTGGCCACTGCTGGGTTTTCCAAATTTGCTAACATATTGAGTGCAGTGCTTTAATAGCATCATCTTTTAAGATTTTAAATAGCTCAGCTGGAGTTCCATCACCTCCACTAACTTTATTGGCAGCAGTACTTCCTCACACCCACTTGACTTCACACTCCAGAATGTCTCGCTCTGAGTGAGAGATCACCATTGTGGTTATCCGGGTCATTAAGATCCTTTTTGTACAGTCCTTCTGTGTATCCTTTCCATCTCTTCTTGATATCTTCTGCTTCTGTTAGGTCTTTACTGTTTCTGTCCTTTATTGTGCCCATCTTTGCATGAAATATTCCTTTGATTTTTCCAATTTGTTTCAAGATATTACTAGTCTTACCCTTTCTTTAGTTTTTCTCTGTTTCTTTGCATAGTTCATTGAAGAAGGCATTGTCTCTCCTTGCTATTCTGTGGAACTCTGCATTTAGTGAGTGTACCTTTCCCTTTCTCCCTTGCTTTTTGCTTCTCTTCTTTCCTCTGCTCTTTGTAAAAACAACTAGTTTGCCTTCTTTTTCAGACAACCACTTTGTTTTCTTGCATTTCTTTTTCTTTGGGATGGTGTTGTTCACTGCCTCCTCTACAATATGATGGACCTCTGTCAGTTCTTCAGGCACTCCGTTTACTAGATCCAATCCCTTGATTATATTCGTCATATCCACTGTATATTTATGGGGGATTTTATTTGTCATATCTGACTGGCCTAGTGGTTTTCCCTGCTTTCTTTAGTTTAAGCCTGATTTTTGCTGTGATGATGATCTGACCCACAGTCAGCTCCAGGTCTTGTTTCTGCTGACTGTATACAGCTTCTCCATCTTTGTCTACAAAGAATGTAATCAATCTGATTTCGGTATGACCATTTGGTGAAATCCATGTGTAAAGTCATCTCTTGTATTGTTGAAAAAGGATGTTTGCTATGACCAGTGTGTTTTCATGGCAGAATCCTGTTAGCTTTTCCCCTGCTACATTTTGTACTTTGAGGCCAAACTTGCCTGTTACTCCAGGAATCTCTTGACTTCCTACTTTTGCCTTCCAATCCCTTATGATGAATAGGACATGTTTTTTTTTTTTTTTTTTTTTTTTTTGCTATTAGTTCTAGGAGATCTTCTAGGCCTTCATAGAACTTATCAACTTCAGCTTGTTCTACATCCATGGTTGGAGCATAGAGTTGTATTACTGTGATGTTGAATGGGTTGCTCTGGAAACGAATTGAGATCATTCTGTCATTTTTAGGGTTGCATGCAAGTACTGCATTTCAGACTCTTTTGTTGATTATGAGGGCTACTCCATTTCTTCTAAGGGATTCTTTCCCACAGTAGTAGATATAATAGTCATCTGAATTAAATTCACCTATTCCCATCTATTTTAGTTCACTGATTCCTAATATATCGATGTTTATTTACTCTTGCCATCTCCTGCTTAACCACGTCCAATTTACCTTGATTCATGATCCTAACATTCCAAGTTCCTATGGAAAATTCTTCTTTTCAGCATTGGATTTTACTCTCATCACTAAGCACATCCAAAGCTGAGGGTCATTTCTGCTTTGGCCTTGCCACTTCATTCTTTCTGGAATTATTAGTTGTTGTTCTCCGCTCTTTCCCAGCAGCATATTGGACACCTTCCAACCTCGGAGACTCATCTTTTAGTGTCATATCTTTTAGCCTTTTTATACAGTTCATGGGGTTCTCATGGTTAGTATACTGGAGTGGTTTGCCATTCCCTCCTCCAATGGATCACGTTTTGTCAGAGGTCCCTGCTATGACCTGTCCATCTTTACTTAGAGGCAAATCTGAGTTGATGATATACATTTGGAATTTATCATCATGTAGATGGGATTTAAAGCCAAAGAACAGAGTAAATAATCTAATAGAAGAGTGAAGATAGACAGATGAAGAAGGCCTGGAATTGTACTGACGAGAGATTGCATATCTGAGAATCTAAGAAGAAGAGAAAAATGGGGGAATGTGGTGTCAAAGAATCAGAAGAGGCTGCTTCAAAAAGGAGGAAATGGGCAATTCTGTTTAATGCTACAGAGTAGTCTGATATAATGAAAGCTGAAATGTGAGCACTTAATTTAGCAATATGAAGGTCACTGGTGATGTTGTTAAAAGCAATTTCAGGGCTATGTGTCAGGAAGCATATTAGATGTTCATATTTAATAGATGCTCAGCTAAAATTTTCATGGCTTCATGTTAATTTTCTGTTGAGATAGCAGAATATACTCAACCACCCATATTGCTGAAAAGACATTGTCCATTAAGACAAACTTGTTTTAATGGCTCAGAGGCCCTTCTTCCAGATATTCAAGCTGAATTTAGAAAAGGCACAGGAACCAGAGATCAAATTGCCAACATCTGTTGGATCATTGAAAAAAGCAAGAGAGTCCCAGAAAAATATCTACTTCTGCTTTATGGACTATGCCAAAGCCTTTGACTGTGTGGATCACAACAAACTGTGGAAAATTTTTCAAGAGATGGGCATACCAGACCGCCTTACCTGCCTCCTGAGAAATCTGTATGCAGGTCAAGAAGTGACAGTTAGAACCAGACATTGAGCGACAGACTGGTTCCAAATTCAGAAAGGAGTACATTGAGGCTGTATATTGTCACCCTATTTATTTAACTTATATGCATAAACTTATATAAGTTTAACTTATATAACTTAACTTTCATCATGTGAAATGCTGGGCTGGATGAAGCACAAGCTGGAATCAAGATTGCTGGGACAAATATCAATAACCTCAGATATGTAGATGATACTACCCTTATATCAGAAAGCGAAGAGAAACTGAAGAGCCTCTTGATGAAAGTGAAAGAGGAGAGTGAAAAAGTTGGCTTAAAACTCAACATTCAAAAACCTAAGATCATGGCATCTGTCCCATCACTTCATGGCAATAGATGGGGAAACAATGGAAACAGTGACAGACTTTATTTTCTTGGGCTTCAAAATCACTGCAGAAGGTGACTGCAGCCATGAAATTAAAAGATGATTGCTCTGTGGAAGAAAAGCTACGACCAACTTAGACAGGATATTAAAAAGCAGAAGCACAGACTTGACTTTGGCAACAAAAGTCTATCTAGTCCAAGCTATGGTTTTTCCAGTAGTCATGTATGGATGTGAAAGTTGGACCGTAAAGAAAGCTGAGCACTGAAGAATTAATGTTTTTGAACTGTGGTGTTGAAGAAGACACGAGAGTCCCTTGGACTGCAAGCAGATGAAACCAGTCAATCCTAAAGGAAACCAGTCCTGGATATTCATTGGAAGGACTGATGCTGAAATTGAAGCTCCAATACTTTGGCCACCTGATGTGAAGAACTGTCTCATTGGAAAAAACCCTGATGCTGGGAAAGATTGAAGGCGAGAGAAGGGGATGACAGAGGAAGAGATGGTTGGATGGCATTACCATCTCAATGGACATGAGTTCGAGCAAGTTCCGGGAGTTGGTGATGGACAGAGTAGCCTGGTGTGCTGTGGTCCATGGGTTGGAAAGAATCAGACACAACTGAGCGACTGAACTGAACTGAACTGAGGCCCAAATTGCTGCCTTGCATGCAACTCAGTCAACCTTACCGTGAGAATTCCACACTATCTTCTTCCTTCTGAGTGAGAGTTTGTGTTAAAATCTGCACTAAGGATTGGAGTGCTGAGGAATATGGGTACTGGCTGAGTTTCTCTTTGAGAGTGTTATACATTTGCTCATTTGATACATTTTGCTTTGCTCTGAGAACCATCTTGCCTCCTGGCAGGACAAAGGCTGGGAGGGCCCTGATTCTCTCTGATTCAGATTTTTACTTCTTGACCTCTGCACTGCTTTTGTTGGGTGTGTGGGTTCTCCTGGGTTATTTGGTACGTGTCCTTATTCCCATTTCTTTAAAATTAAAGACCAAGGATAGGCTTATTTTTTAATCTTCCCAGAGCCTAATATATTCTATGCTGAAATAGAGAAGAGTCCTAGAAAGAATGAAAGTAAATTTTGTAACCAAAGTGGGTTAGGTTGGGACACTATATATCAATTTTCTCATCTTTAAACAAGAATACTAATACCTACCTTGTGGAGTTATGATAAAGATTTAAAATAATGTGTGACAAGTGCTTAAAACAAAGTAAGTGAAAGTGAAAGTGTTAGTCTCTCAATTGTGTCTGACTCTTTGTGACCCCAGGGACCATAGTCTGTCAATGGGAATTCCAGGCAAGAAAACTGCAAGGGGTTGCTGTGGGGAGACAGCAAATTAGCCAAGATGGCTGTTCAGGCTCACTCACCTCAGGTTTTGTAAATACTATATAACAGCTGAGGTCATTTGTTGCACATGTGCAACATGAGGTACTTGTTTGGTCACAGGCTACTTTGTGCTGTAATGTGTGCACATCGATATATGAGTTCCACCTAAAAAGCAGCAGGCATTACTGCTGCATCACAGCTGTGTCCGTTGGGTCAGCCAGGAGAAGAGAGAATATAGTGTGTCAGCTGCTGCATCAGCCAGCCGTGAATACTGTTATGGCCTCTGTGCCAGCCAGGAGAGAGGCTTGTGTTGTGTTAGGTTATGCTGTGGCTGCTGCTTTGTCTGCTGTGTCAGCCAGGAGAGAATAAATGTGTCTGCAGTTCCTACCTCTCCTCGAGTCTTCCAGCCTTTTACTTTGTGCTTTGCCTGCCATGGGTTCAGCAAACAGTACAGGCAGTATGAACAGCAAGACAGTTGACACTGTGAGTAGCATCAACAATACAGTTGCCATTCCAGTATCCAGGGGATCTTCCCAAGCCAGGGGTCGAACCCATGTCTCTTACATCTTTCACATTGGCAGGGAGCTTACCATCTGAGCCACCAGGGAAGAACAAAGTAGAGTACTCAATAAATGGTGGCTGTAATTACTATTATTGTTCAGATAAATGTTTAATATTTTTGAAATGTTGAATTAGTTACCTGGGTTATGATTTGCCTTTATGATTTTGGTCCGAGTTATAAAACATTGCCCAATGCATAAGCTTCTGCAACCTAGTTCTTTTTTTGGATAGTTAGTAACAGCCATAATGAATCTTCATCATCAATTTTTCTATCATAGTTTTATTATCACAATTTATGTGATAAACTCATGACCTTTACTTTATGATGGATTGATAATTTTCTTGTTGTTTAGTCACTAAGTTTTGCTGGGCTCTTTTGTGATTCTATGACTGTAGCCTACCAGGGTCTTCTGTCCACAGGATTTCCCAGACAGTATTCTACTGGAGTGGGTTGCCATTTTCTTCTCCAGGGGATTGAACCTGGGATTCAGTCTTCTCCCTGGGATTTCCAGCTCAGGCACTGAACCTGCATCTTTTGCATTAGCAGGCGGATTCTAGTTGTTTTATTATTCCTAATAAAAAGTTTTTCTTTGAACTTTAGTAAGTTATTTCTCTGATAAGACAGCATGATTAATATTTTCATGGGGTTCTCAAGATGCAAATAAATGACTCATTGGGAAAGACCCTGGTGCTGGAAAAGATTGAAGGCAGAAGAAGAAAGGGATGACAGAGAATGAGATGGTTGGATGGCATCACTGGATGGATATGAGTTTGAGCAAGCTTCAGGAATTGGTGATGGACAGGGAAGTCTGGTGTGCTGCAGTCCATGGGGTCGCAAAGTTATGGACATGACTGAGCCACTTAACTGAACTGAAGTGAACTGACAATATTGTTCAGAACTAAAGATTAAGATTCCCTCTTTAGAGTTCCATGTCAGTAGAAGGGGAAGAAGGAAAGCCAAATACAAAAAAAGAGATATGAGATTTGTATTTTTGATCATCTTTGAAAGCAGTGCAGATGACCTTCCTTTACATTGCAAGGAAAGAGTACTAGATATGGAGTTTTGTTTATTGGTTTCCATTTCCCCTAAGATGGAAAAAAAATTTTTTAAGCAAAAATAATACAGTAGCTTAAAAACATGCAAGAATCATAGGTCTTATTTTGACTCTCTAGATACTTTAAGAATTAAAAGAGAAGGAAACTAACAAAAAAAATGACTGAAGTGTGTAATATATTATAAGAAAGTTCTTCCCAGAACATAGCTAAGAAACTATTCTATGTAGAGGACTACTTGATTATGAACTGAATATGAACACTATGCCCTCCAGTTGTAAGAATATGCATTGGTTGGCTTAGTTATGCACTAGGTTAAGAAGAATATTAGTGATAAACTAAAGGTAGAAATAACTTCTTTTGAATGGAAAAGGATTTGGCTTTCAAGTGGGGAAAGAAGTGGAGGAAGTATACAGTTGTTATGTGAATTTTCAGAAGCTGCTTTTCTAATAAATTTGTATGAACTCAGGGCTCATTTTCTGAATTCCCTGAGTGTTGAAAAGGGATGATTTGATCTTTAAAACCTTTTCTGAAGGGCTTTATCCAGCATTTGAATATTTATTGTGTTTTCAAGGAAATATATTAAGTTCTATACTGCAATAACTAACCATGCAAAGCTTGATTTTAACCTCTCTTTTTTTTCTCAACAGTTTGGAAGGACTGAAGTAATTGATAATACTTTAAATCCTGACTTTGTAAGAAAATTTATTCTGGACTACTTTTTTGAAGAAAGAGAGAATCTTCGTTTTGATTTGTAAGTTCCAGGAAAACTTGTATTTGGGGAAAAAAAGATTTTTAAAGACTACATTCATAACATGATGCTGGGTGCTACAGTTATGCTAAATAGGTATTAGCAGGAAATCAGATTAAATCTGTTTAGAGTGTGGCCTGAGCACTGTCCCCAGCACTGCTTTGCATATTATAGATTATTTGCTATTTATTAAAAATATATAAAGTAATTACTTTACCTTGTTGAAATTCTGGGTGGAATATATGGGCATTCTTTCAAATCCTCCTGTGGAATAGGTGTCTTACAAATTCTGCATATACTCCAGGGGGATCCTCATATATTTCCATGGCTGACTTTCTCAGATCTTTAGATTTCTCTCAGTTGTTTCTTTGTATGGTACATGGTGTGTGTGTGTGTGTATATTTGTGTGTGCATACTCAGTCATGTCTTGACTATTTGCAACCCCATGGACTGTAGCCTGCCAGGCTCCTCTCTCCATCAGATTTCCCAGTCAATAATACTGGAACAGGTTGACATTTCCTCCTCCAGGGGATCTTCCCAACCTAGGGATTGAACGCACATCTCCTACATCTGCATTGACAAGTGGATTCTTTACAACTGAGCCACCTGGGAAGCCCCATATTACATGGATCTTTACCTAATTATGGCTCCCTTTATTTGTTCATGGACTCATATTTCTAAGCTTAGGCTGCCAAAGCTAAAATTTTTAATATTCTTGTTATTTTGATACTGAATCAGGCATATTAAACTATTATCTTTCAATTCAACTCCCTGTCCACAGAGAATCTTGAGTCAGTCTATAACTGAGTTATTACACTTTTATTTCCCAGAGGTGAACTATAGTGATTGTTGAAGGAAATCTATTGAAAGGGAAAACTATAACGTGTATTACAGTATGTGCTTTATATATAAAAATAACCAGAGACTTTATGAACATCACAAGTATTTAAAAAGAAAAATGTCTTAAGTAGCTGAAAACAATACAGTATACATGCTGTAACAGCTTATAGATATTTTTGATAACAAAAGCTATCAGTGTCTTATTTGAAAATGCTATAATTTTCCTCCTAATGAAAAACAAAAGTTCTTTGCTTTTAGTAGTCTTTCTCATTTTCTTCTAAAATGTGTACAATAAAATAACCTGTATTGTTTCTGTTTAGAAAAGGAGAATCTTAAACCACTCCCTTTCCTCATGATCTATAGGAGTTCTAAGTATTTATTATTTTATCAAACAAAATTTATTAGGCCTCATTTATTTCCTTGAAACACTTTTCCAAATAATAAAAATGAGGTTCTTGAGAAAAAACTTAAAAGTGGAATGTAATGATTCCCTGACCATGTTTATCATGGTGACTGCATCCAGTGTTACTATTTAAAAACAGACGTATAGAAAAGGCAGAGGAATCAGAGATCAAATTGCCAACATCCACTGGATCATGGAAAAAGCAAGAGAGTTCCATAAAAATATCTATTTCTGCTTTATTGACTATGCCAAAGCCTTTGACTGTGTGGATCACAGTAAACTGGAAAATTCTGAAAGAGATGGAAACACCAGACCACCTGACCTGCCTCTTGGGAAACCTCTATGCAGGTCAGGAAGCAACAGTTAGACCTGGATATGGAACAACGGACTGATTCCCAGTAGGAAAAACAGTACATCAAGGCTGTATATTGTCACTCTGCTTATGTAATTTATATGCAGAGTGCATCATGAGAAACGCTGGGCTGGAGGAAGCACAAGCTGGAATCAAGATTGCTGGGAGAAATATCAATAAGCTCAGATATGCAGATGACACCACTGTTATGGCAGAAAGTGAAGAAGAACTAAAGAGCCTCTTGATGAAAGTGAAAGGAGAGAGTGAAAAAGTTGGCTTAAAGCTCAACATTCAGAAAGCGAAGATCATGGCATCTGGTCCCATCACTTCATGTAAAGTTAATGGGGAAACAGTGGAAACAGTGGCTGAGTTTATTTTTCTGGGCTCCAAAATCACTGCAGATGGTGACTGCAGCCATGAAATTAAAGGAAGCTTACTCCTTTGAAGCAGAGTTATGACTAACCTAAACAGCATATTAAAAAGCAGAGACTCTGTGGGAGAGGGTGGGGTGATTTGGGAGAATGGCATTTAAACATATATAATATCATATATGAAACGAATCGCCAGTCCAGGTTCGATGCATGATACAGGATGCTTGGGGCTGGTGCACTGGGATGACCCAGAGGGATGGTACGGGGAGGGAGGTGGGAGGGGGGTACATGATGGGGAACACATGTACAACTGTGACAAGTTCATGTGGATGTATGGCAAAACCAATACCATATGTAAAGTAATTAACCTCCCATTAAAATAAATAAATTTATATTAAAAATAAAAAAATAAATAAAAACACGTATAAATCATACAGAACGTGGTTTCATTCTTCCGTTGTTCAAGGCCTGCATAGGAATTGTTTTTAAGAAATTTCCTTCTTTCTCAGAATGGTACTCCCTTAATTTTTTACAGTTATATTCAGATCTAACTTTATTATAAGTTAGTCAGTATTCCGTGATTCTTTATTCTCATTCTTTATTTTCCTTTCTCTCTTATTTTCTTTCTCAATTATCTGTATTGTTTTCTTGCACTTAAGAGAAATACATTCTTATTATAAACTTTAAATACAGGCATTTATAAAGTGAAAGTTCCCTGTAACCCCAGCACCAAAACATACACATATACACAAACAACGAAAACTGTAAATGCATTTGCAGATCCCTTTTCTTTAAATATATACCTGTATATGGAATCTCAATATTTTGAATATCTCAAATACTTTCTAGTTACTTGTATTATTTAGACATCTTTCTATGCTGCTAAATATATAGATATTGTTTCATTAATTTTAATGATTGCATAATTTTCATTTTTCAAAGAAATGCAGTTTACTTATCCAGACATTTACTGATGAACATTTTGGCTGGTTCTATTTTCACTATTACATGTAATCCTGCAGTAAGTATTTTTTGCAGAAACATTTTGCTGTTTTCTTGCCTTTTCAGAATATATATTACTCAGTAATATTTTAAAATGAAATGATATGGACAAGACTGCTTCTAACCTTTGAGACCATCTTAAAGATCATATGTGCTTTGTTGGTTCTTTAAACTCTTTGTCTAGATATTTGCTCTGATTTTCAGAACCATCATTCTGTTTTCTTTTGGTTACTGTTTGTCATGAGGACCCTGTCATCATCATGAGCAGCTGCTGCCAGGGGACTCTACTCACTCATTTTTTCCACAGTGTCTCATTTTGCCCTCCTTTTATTGGTTTCTTAAGTTCATGTCATTTGACATTCATAATTGTGGCTATTATAGAATTGTATGAGTAGAATGAAAAGAAGGAAAATGTTGGTCTCAAAAGGATGATAGCAATCAAATGCAAGTCAGTAGACTAGAGAGCAAAATTTAAGAGCTGGGCAGGTCATTCTGGAAAGAAGTAGGTAAAGAATGATTTACCTGAACACAGATGGTGATCACATGCTCATCTCTACTGAACTTGAGGGTTCAGTAGAACCTTCAGTAGAACAAGAAGGAAGCTAATGGATTTTAAAGAGTTTCCAGTAAGAAAATAAATTTCACTGAATTCAGTGTTGGTTAGTCATTTTAATATTATGCCTGTTTTGCTAAATATCATTTCAAGAGTTACTTTCACAAATTAATGACTCAAATGAAAATATATTAGGTTTAGGAAGCACCAGATACTTGTACCATGTTTGACAGGCTTACCTAGGTATCCTTAGCGTGGACAAGGAAGTCTTAAAGGTAGGAAGGAAGTTAGGGCATTGATAGAACTTAATATTCATCTCTAGTATTTTGTCATAAATCAGTAATATTGTTTAACTTGACTGTACAAGATTCAGGGAATTAAAAAAAAAAGAAAACAAAACTTCAACACACTCACTGATAGAAATATAGAAGAGAAGAATGATTGGATGGATTAATATGTTTGTTACTAATATCTTCCAGTTATTTTTAAGCTAAAATAATTATAGAAACTCATGTAGCTTGAGGGTTAGTATGTAAGTTCTGTAAGTATCAGACAAAAGATGTGGTGTGTGATAGTAATACTACTGCTATTATTTACAGTTTGTAGTAGAATCATTAATATATGTAAACAGATTTAAGCAACCCAATAAATTTCTGAGGCAGAGTTATCCCATTGTTATAAAAGAGAATACCAAGGCCTGGATAGGGGTTTAACTTGACATGCTCAAGGGTCTGAGCTTTCCAATATAGAGTCAAATTTTGCATAAAAATAGTTAATTTTTTTTATCTTCTTTGTAAATTGGCAGAATCAACCATCTTTCTTATTTGCTTTTGGTTGTCCTGGGTCTTTTTTGCTACAGGAGGGTTTTCGCTAGTTGTGGTGAGTGGGGACTACTCCTTGTTGTGGTGTGTGGTCTTCTCATTGCGGTGGCTTCTCTTCCTGTAGAGCTCTAGGCATGTGAACTTGGGAGTTGTGGGGCATGCAGGCCCTAGAGCATAGGCTCAGTAATTTTTGTGCACGGGCATAGTTGCTCCATGGCATGTGGGATCTTCTCTGCATTGGCAGGTGGATTCTTAACCATTGGACCACCAGCGAAGCCCATGCCTGAAATAGTTTATAATTTAATGGTACAAAACCTGACTTTCTAAAACTTTATGGAGAGTAAATAATGCCTGAACTATGTAATTTTAATTTTCCTCTTGGTTATCTAAAAAAATGAAAGTATTATGTTTGAAGTGTTCTACTTTACTCTGAATATAACAACAGAATATATTTACTCTAACTATGCAAAAGTAGGAATATGTAAGAACATAGTATGTTTGATTAGAATGGACAATATTGTATTATTTTATCATAGTGTAACAAGAATAAAGAAAGTACCAAAGCAGTGTACATGAATGATATATTTTAACTTCAACTTTTTTCTTTTTTCCAAAAATAATATAGTATTTCTCATAGAAATTGTATAATGTTTGAAATATGAGAGCATGTTGTAAAATGTAATTAAATAAGCATCAGTTAGAGGAGGACATAGCAACCCACTCCAGTATACTTGCCAGGATAATCCCATGTACAGAGAAGCCTGGTAGGTTACAGGCCACGCAGTTACAAAGAGTTGGACACAACTGAATGGGCATTTCAAGCGTCATATAAACTTTTGAATGTAATTGGTTAATTTCAGAAGTTTGAGTAAGTAATATTATCTACTTCCTTGGAAGAAAAGTTATGACCAACCTAGATAGCATATTGAAAAGCAGAGACATTACTTTGCCAACAAAGGTCCGTCTAGTCAAGGCTATGGTTTTTCCAGTGGTCATGTATGGATGTGAAAGTTGGACTGTGAAGAAAGCTGAGCGCTGAAGAATTGATGCTTTTGAACTGTGGTGTTGGAGAAGACTCTTGAGAGTCCCTTGGACTGCAAGGAGATCCAGCCAGTCCATTCTGAAGGAGATCAGCCCTGGGATTTCTTTGGAAGGAATGATGCTGAGGCTGAAACTCCAGTACTTTGGCCACCTCATGAGAAGAGTTGACTCATTGGAAAAGACCCTGATGCTGGGAGGGATTGGGGGCAGGAGGAGAAGGGGACGACAGAGGATGAGATGGCTGGATGGCATCACTGACTCGATGGATGTGAGTCTGAGTGAACTCCGAGAGTTGGTAATGGACAGGGAGGCCTGGCATGCTGCAGTTCATGGGGTCGCAAAGAATCGGACACAACTGAGTGAGTGAACTGAACTGAACTGAACTGAATATTATTTTAATTTTATATGATCTCTAAAACATTCAGAAAATTAAGACCTGATAAAGGGATGACTAGAGAAGATTATCAAGAAAAGTAACAAATATATTTTCTTAGTTTATGCACTATTTTTGATATCACTTTAATTTGGAAGGAAAGTTATGACCAACCTAGACAGCATATTAAAAAGCAGACACATTACTTTGTCAACAAAAGTCCATCTAGTCAAGGCTATGGTTTTTCCAGTAGTCGTGTACGGATGTGAGAGTTGGACTATAAAGAAAGCTGAATGCAGAAGAATTGGTGCTTTTGAACTATAGTGTTGGAGAAGACTCCTGACAGTCCCTTGGACTGCAAGGAGATCCAACCAGTCCATCCTAAAGGAGATCAGTCCTGGGTGTTCATTGGAAGGACTGATGTTGAAGCTGAAATTCCAATACTTTGGCCACCTGATGCTAAGAGCTGACTCATTTGAAAAGACCCTGATGCTGGGAAAGCTTGAGGGAAAGAGGAGAAGGGGACAACAGAGGATGAGATGGTTGGATGGCATTACTGACTTGATGGACATGGGTTTGGGTGGACTCCAGGAGTTGGTGATGGACAGGGAGGCCTGGCGTGCTGCAGTTCATGGAGTCGCAAAGAGTCAGACATGACTGAGTGACCAAACTGAACTGAACTAACAATTTCTTCTAATTATCCATTTATATAAGTATACAACCTGTGAGAGCAGGCTTTGTTTCTTTTTCTAACACTGATTTTTCTACCATATCTATCTAAATAAATGTGAAAAGTAGTGTAATCTTTCTCTAATTATGAGTACCTATTTATCCATTGTTTCTAACTGATTAGTTTTTACATTTTGTCTTAGCAGTGTGTTGCTTCTAGGAAAAAATATTCATTGCTGAAAATGTGGAAAATTAGAAAAGGATAAAGTAGTTAATGAAGTTACCTGTAATCCCAACCTGGGGCTTCCCTAGTGGCTCAGTGGTAAAGAATCCACCTGCCAATGCAGGAGACAGGGGGTCGATCCCTGGGTTGGGAAGATGCCCTGGAGATGGAAATGGCAACCTACTCCCAGTATTCATGGACAGAGGACCCTGGTAGGCTACAATCCATGGTGTCACAAAGAGTCGGACATGACTTGGCAACAAAACAGCAACAGCAACAACAATCTCAACCTACATCACTCAGAGCACTAATGGAAATACCCTAACATACTTACAGTAGCATGGCCTTTTGAAGGAGCAACAGTGTTGAATAATACAATAGTCTAAATTGGACAACATAGATGTAAGTGGTTTTCAGAATTGTTTTTTATTTATTAACCTTTATGTTAATTTTTACAAATTTCTATTATTTTTTTATTGAAAAGAAGCTTTTCAATTGCACATTATGGAAGGTTTGAAAATGGCTTTCAGAAGGTTTTTTTAGTTAACTTTTAATGCTGATGGAAAATTGCTATCAGAGAGAGAGAGAGAGAAAATGAATGAATATATATTTCTGGCAGCACTGGCCCAAATTCCAGTAAGTTCTGATTAATCCAAAATTATTATTATGGTGATTTGGTTGAGATATTTTAAGGTTAGTTTGTCAGCTATGAGTTGTAAAATTCTCCTGCCTATTTGATTTAAGAGACATAGTTTCTGTTATTATGCTGTTTTATTACAGTGCTATGCTTTATCACAGATAAAGTCATAACTTTAGCATTCATTTATTTTGTTATAATTGTTACATGTATAATAGTATCGATACTTTATAATTCTCCTTGTTGTCATAATTGAAAACTTTATTATTGGTAGAACAGTTGTCATTGAGAAAGAAATGTGTAGCTGTTTCAGTATGTAGTATTTTCTGAAGAATACAAGAAATCATATATAACTACTTATGCTCTAATTTTTCCATTGGGTACACCAACAAGGGAGTTAGAGGTCTAAATTTGACTTAGGTGAAAAGTGAAAGTGAAAGTGAAGTCGTGAAGTCATGTTCAACTCTTTGCGACCCCATGGACTGTAGCCCACCAGGCTCCTCCGTCCATGGGATTTTCCAGGCAAGAATACTGAAGTGGGTTGCCATTTCCTTCTCCAAGAGATCTTCCCAGCCCAGGGATTGAACCGGGTCTCCCACATTGTAGGCAAATTCTTTACCATCTGAGCCACAGTAGATGATTTCCCTCCTTTGTAAATGAATGGTGATGATTATGGAATTATCAAAATTCAGTTGAAGCTGAAACTCCAATACTTTGGCCACCTGATGCAAAGAGCTGACTCATTTGAAAAGACCCTGATGCTGGGAAAGATTGAGGGAAAGAGGAGAAGGGGACAACAGAGGATGAGATGGTTGGATGGCATCACTGACTTGATGGACGTGGGTTTGGGTGGACTCCGGGAGTTGGTGATGGACAGGGAGGCCTGGAGTGCTGCAGTTCATGGGGTCGCAAAGAGTCGGACACGACTGAGCAACTGAACTGAACTGATAATTATGGAATGCATATTGTTATTGCAATCTATTTTTGAAGATTCTCAACACTTTGAGGTAAAATATGTTCCTCTATTTCTTCCAATAAATGTCCCAACAGTGTCAATTTCAGTTTTTCCAATTGGTTAAGTGTCGTCTTAACAATGCCAAGGTCTAACTGCATGACTTTTTAGTCACTTTCTATATTAGAACTATCTCATTTGTTAATAGTTATATAGTATTCATTTTAAAACTTTAATCTCACACTTAATCCAAAACTCTTTGCTTTCTCTCCCTTCAGTTGGAGATATTGTCATAGCTACTTACAAGAGAGAAGGGGGTTGGGATAGCAGAAAGGTAGAGGAGTTGGGAAGCAGATAAGTGTGTCTTTCTCCTGTGTTCTGAAAAACCTAGGCCTTAGAGTGTACTGGCCTCAGGGGATACATATCAAACACTCTGTCCTCCTCATTGTGGAGGAGGAACTAAAAAGTTGTACATCAGTGCTAAATCAAATCTCAGAGGTATAGTTTTGGATGAAGTAGAAAAAAAAAATAGCTTTATTGCTTTGCCTGGCAAAGGGGGACACAGCAGACTCCTGCTCTTGAAAACTTGTGTCCTATCCTGGGAAGATTTGATGAGGAATTTTATAGCAAAGGTTCAAGGATGGTGTTGTTAATAAGACCAGGGTGTGTGAAGGGCCTGTACTCTTCTAATCTGGTCTCAGGTCATCTCTTGATTTGCTTCTCTAGTTCCTTTAGTCTGGCCTTGGGTGGTATTCTCTGGGAAAAACATCTTCGATTTGTTGAAAATTTTACTTCTATAAAGAGCTTAATGATATTGTTAAGTGGAATCAGTACCCTGCTCCAAGGCTTCACTATTGTTTCTTGGCTGCTCCTCCTCCTTCTTTGCATCCCTTCACTTCCATGATTAGCAACTGTGAAATCTGCAATTTTGGAACTCAGGAAAGGTCATGGAGGTGGGAGTCTGTTCCTTACAAACAAGAAATGGGAGACATGGAAGGCTTCCATACCCAGGAGCCCGACAGGTCCTGCTTGATTTCAAAAAGATGTCATTCTTTGTACCTCAGCTTTCAGAAGGCACTTCCCAGCATTGTCAGCTAACATTCTCTTCCACTGGAAGCCAAGGATGGACCTATTGTTGTTGTTCAATTGCTAAGTCGTGTCCAACTCTTTGCAACTCCATGACAGAGGGCTAGATGCTATCCTCCCCTTCACACAATCATCCTAGATTTTGGAGCTCCCCTTCACCTTGCTTTGGGGAATGGAAAGAACCTCCTTCTGCCCCTTCAGAGATAGTGAATAGCCTGTCACTTCATGAGTAAGCTTTGTAGAGAAGGGTTTGACCCTAATGAGAGTGACTTACTGGCAGCTCTGAGCTAAGCATGAGGAGGAACTTAGTATCTCTTGTTTTCAGCTTTGGGCCTTAGTTGGAATTTCAGAAATACAAGAAAAATTCCAGTCAACATCTGTTACCCTCTATTAGAAAACATAATCATTAGGAGTCACCCAAATCAGTTACTGCCAGTTCAGTATTTTACTAAGATTTCAACAGCAGAATGAAGGGGTTTACAAAATTCCTGTTTGTAAATTTAGGTACAAGTGTACAATCCTGGGGGTAAACTACTGAACTTTTGCTTTGCAATATATCCTTTCTTATTTAAGGGGATTATGGCATTCATAAACATAGACACACACCCACACTCACACTCCCCAGCCCCATGCACACAGATATATTTTTACCATTTAGGATGTAGTGTTTATGTTCTGACTTAAGAGAATTAAAGCCAGTTATATTTTTAGAAAGTTAAAAGGAAAATTCCCATAAAAGAAAAATCATGGTAATTTTGAAAGCATTGTAACACAACATATTACAATGAGAATTACCTATTTTTGAGATAATAGCATTAAAAAGCTTTGTTAAAGACAATTACGGAGGATTGTATTTGAAGATACTTAAATTCTTTGTGATGAAAACACAAACACTTCATTTTTGCTTATTGAATTGAACTGAATATACCATGTTCATTTCTGTTCAGTTCAGTCGCTCAGATTTCCTCTGCTTCAGATTTCCTTTTCCCTTTAGGTTCACCACAGAGCACTATAATAGAGCTCCCTGTGCTATGCAGTATGTTCTCATTCAGTCCAGTCGCTCAGGTGCGTCCGACTCTTTAAGACCCTGTGGACTGCAGCATGACTGGCCTCCCTGTCCATCACCAACCCTCGAGTTTATTCAAACTCATGTGATGCCATCCAACCATCTCTTCTCCTCCTGCCCTCAATCTTTCCCAGCATCAGGGTCTTTTCTAATGAGTCAGTTCTTTGTATCAGGTGGCCAATGTATTGGAGTTTCATCTTCAACATCAGTCCTTCCAATGAATATTAAGTACTGATTTCCTTTAGGAAGGACTGGTTGGATTTCCTTGCAGTCCAAGGGACTCTCAAGAGTCTTCTCCAACACCACAGTTCAAAAGCATTAATTCTTCAGCGCTCACATCCGTATATGACCACTGGAAAAACCATAGCCTTGACTAGACAGTTTTTGTTGGCAAAGTAATGTCTCTGCTTTTTAATATGCTGTCTAGGTTGGTCATAACTTTTCTTCCAAGGAGTAAGCATCTTTTAATTTCATGGCTGCAGTCACCGTGTGCAGTGATTTTGAAGCCCCCCAAAATGAACTCTCTCACTGTTTCCACTGTTTCCCCATCTATTTGCCATGAAGTGATGAGACCAGACGCTATGATCTTAGTTTTCTGAATGTTGAGCTTTAAGCCAACTTTTTCACTCTCCTCTTTCACTTTCATCAAGAGGCTTTTTAGTTCCTCTTCACTTTCTGCCATAAGGATGTTGTCATCTGCATGTTTGAAGTTATTGATATTTCTCCTGGCAATCTTGATTCCAGCTTGTGCTTCTTCCAGCCCAGCGTTTCTCATGATGTACTCTGCATATAAGTTAAATTAGCAGGGTGACAGTATACAACCTTGCTGTACTCCTTTTCCTATTAGAAACCAGTCTGTTTTTCCATGTCCAGTTTTAACTGTTGCTTCTTGACCTGCATGCAGATTTCTCAAGAGGCAGGTCAGGTGGTCTGGTATTCCCATCTCTTTCAGAATTTTCCACAGTTTGTGGTGATCTACACAGTCAAAGGGTTTGGCATAGCCAATAAAACAGAAATAGATGTTTTTATGGAACTCTCTTGCTTTTTCAATGATCCAATGGAATTTGGCAATTTGATCTCTGGTCCCTCTGCCTTTTCTAAAACCAGCTTGAACATCTGAGAGTTTACAGTTCACATATTTTTGAAGCTATCTTAGAGAATATACCATGCTATTTTTCTCCAATCCACACTAAACCCTTTATAGAAAACATTTTCCAGGGATGATACTTGAGAAGGATCCAGGAGAGTTATACTTTACATATGATATTGCTACAGTTGCTAATTTTAATCTTACTCTCAAACATTGTCTTGAATAAGAATTTTTTTTTTTTTAACTAATACTTGTAGGCCTTTAGCAGATGTTGGCAATTTGCTGATTCAGAACTCTAGTTTACAGCTGTTGAGAGTGATCAAACTGCCCTGATATGAAGGAAAGTAATTTATAACTCTATTTGTAACTCTTTTGAGACTGTCATTTGCATTGCACAAATTTAAAGCCAGTTTGTGGCAAACATTCTTTACTAGGGAGTAAGTGTACCTGTGCCAAGAATCAGTATACACAGTGAACTCTGTTTCTATGCCTTTTTTTGACTGAGATGCTTTTCTTTCTCTGGGAAAACATTCTTGTTATGTGAGAGGGAAGATTTTAATGAGCCATTAAAAAAAAAAAGTTATTTTTTTGTAGGTAGCTATGCACAGTAATGTGAAAAGAATATGATTTAGGAGAAAGATTGGAGCCAGTACAAATATTTTCCTATTCAAGAATTCAGCAAATTGAGGTTGATTTAAATGTTAGCAACCTTTCTGCTTTAAAAAAAAAAAGTTAAAATGAGGGACTAAGTGATAGTGAGTGATATTTTCCCAGGATATCTTCAAAAAATCATTTGCTTCCAGTACCAACTAATCAAAAATAGGAACATAGTAGTCCTATATAAACATTTTTCTTTCTATAAAATACATGATTTCCCTAAATCATATGATTGGAGAAAATTAATTTCTCATTACTTTTGCCAATTTCAAAGCTAATAAGAGTATTTATGATATTAAATAAGAATTATTATATATACAAATGACAGTCTGTTTTCAGCACTTTTTTAAAAGAGAAATTTCAGTTTTTAGGGAGGATTATGAATCTATTGATTCACAGAAAAGGGAAATTTTAAAATTTTCTTATCAAGAAGAAGAGTTGATTACTGTGAAAGTATTAAAATTAAGACTTCTACTTAGGTGGTAGAAATAAAAGGACCCAGGGTTTATGAATTCTGCCTTTAGTATGTAGTCCGGAGTTTATGAGAAATTTCTAAATTTGCTAAATTTTTCTCTGTATCATATACTTTTCATTCATTTTTTTATATCATTTGTATTTTGGGGAAACACTAATGTTTTTCTCTAGCTTCACTTGTGGAAATAATTTAAAGTGTATATTTTAATTTTTTTAGGTATGATGTTGATTCGAAGAGTCCCAACTTGTCCAAACATGTAAGTTCATATCTTTATGTTTTTTAAGATGATTAAAAATTAAATTAGTGTATCATGATTTCACTGGTATTTATGTTAAGTGAGTCATATTAAAGTTGTATACAGAGAAGGCAATGGCAACCCACTCCAGTACTCTTGTCTGGAAAATCCCATGGACAGAGGGGCCTGGTGGGCTGCAGTCCATGGGGTCGCTAGGAGTCGGACATGACTGAGTGGCTTCACTTTCACTTTTCACTTTCATGTATTGGAGAAGGAAATGGCAACCCACTCCAGTGTTCTTGTCTGGAGAATCCCAGGGATGGGGGAGCCTGGTGGGCTGCTGTCTATGGGGTCACACAGAGTCAGACACGACTGAAGCGACTTAGCAGCAGCAGCAGCAAAGTTGTATGTCCACAACTTACCTAATAATTACATTGAAAATAAATAACACTTTATTTACATTTAATTTTTTAAATTAGACCATAGTTACTTTAAAATATTGTGATGGTTTTTGCCATACATCAACATGAATCAGCATTAAGTATACATATATTCCCTCCTAATTCAACACCCCCTCCCACTTCTTTCCCCATTCCACCCCTAAGGTCACAGAGGCTTTGGGTTCCCTGTCCCATACAACGAACTCTCATTGGCTATCTGTTTTACATATGGTAACATATATATTTCAATGCTATTCTCATATACTATGCCACCCTCTCCTTCCCTCACTGTGTCCAAAACATCTGTGTCTCCTTTGTGCTCTGCAAGTAAGATTTTTCAGTACTGTCTTTCTAGATTCCTCATACATGTGTTAATATATGATATTTGTCTTTCTTTTTCTAACTTACTTTTCTCTGTATAATAGCCTCTAGGTTCATTCATCTCATTAGAACGGACTTAAATGCATTCCTTTTTATAGCTGAGTAATATTCCATTGTGTATATGCCATAACTTCCTTGTCCATTCATCTATTGCACATCTAGCTTGCTTCCAAGTCCTAGTTATTGTAAATAGTGCTGCAATGAACATTGGGGTGCATGTGCCTTTTTCACTTATGGTTTCCTCCAGATATATGCTGAGCAGTGAGTTTGCTGGGTCATATGGTAGTTTTATTCCTAGTTTTTTAATGAAATGTCTATTCTATTCTACATAGTGGCCATATCAGTTTTTATTCCCACCAATGGTATAAGAGTTCCCTTTTCTCTACAACCTCTCCAGCATTTATTATTTGTAGACTTTTTGATGATGGCCCATGTGAGATGTTTCCTCATTATAGTTTTGATTTGTATTTCTCTAATAATAAGCAATATTTAGCATCTTTTCATGTGTTTATTAGCCATCTGCATGTCTCCTTTGGAGAAATGTCTGTTTATGTCTTCTGTCCACTTTTTGATTGGGTTGTTTGTTTTTCTGATATTGAGCTGCTGAACTGCTTTGTCATTTATTTTGTTTGTATTTTCTCCCACTCAAGCGTTGTCTTTTCACTTTATGTATAGTTTAATTTGTTGTGCAAAAGCTCTTAGATTTAATTAGGCCCCATTTGTTTATGTTTGTATTTCCATTACTCTAGGAGGTGGATTATAAAAGATTTTGTTGTGATTTATATCAGAGAGTGTTCTGCCTATGTTTTCCTCTAAGAGTTTTATAGTTTCTCATCTTCTGTTTGTGTCTTTAATGCATTTTGACTATATTTTTGTGTATGGTGTTAGGAAGTATTCTAATTTCATTCCTTTACAAGTAGCTGACCAGTTTTCCCAGCACTGCTTGTGGACAAGAGTATCTTTTTTCCATTATACACTTTTTGCCTCCTTTTTTAAAGATAAAGTGTGCATAAGTGCATGGGTTTATCTCTGGGCTTTCTATCTTGCTCTATTAGTCTATATTTCTATTTTTGTGCCAGTACTATACTGTCTTGAGGACTGTAGCTTTGTAATATAGTCTTAAGTCAGGAAGGTTGATTCCTCCAGTTTCATTCTTCTTTCTCAAGATTGCTTTGGCTATTCAGTATCTTTTGTGTTTTCATACAAACTGTGAAATTATTTGTTCTAGTTTTGCAAAAAATACCTTTGGTAGTTTGATAGGGATTGCACTGTATCTGAGGATTGCTTTTGGTACTATAGTTGTTTTCACTATGTTGATTCCTCTAGTCCAAGAACATGGTATATCTCTCCATCTGTTTGTGACATTTCTGATTTCTTCCATCAGCGTCTTACAGTTTTTTGCATACAGGTGTTTTGTCTATTTAAATAAATTTATAACTAAATATTTTATCTTTTTGTTGCTGTTGTGAATAGGATAGTTTTTTTAATTTCTCTTTCTGATTTTTCATTGTTAGTGTGTAGGAATGCAAAAGGATCTGTATATTAATATTATATACTGCAAGTTTACTATATCCATTGATTAACTCTAGTATTTTTCTGGTGGCATCTTTAGGGTTTTCTTTGTAGATATTCATGTTTTCTGCAAACAAAGTTTTACTTCTTTTTCAATCTTGATTCATTTTATTTCTTTTTCTTCTATGATTGTTGTAGCTTGGACTTCCAAAACTATTTTGAATAATATTGGTGAGAAGTGGGCACCTTTGTCTTGTTCCTGATTTTAGAGGAAATGCTTTCAGTTTTTCACCATTGAGTATAATGTTTTCTGTGGGTTTGTTGTGTGTGGCCTTTACTATGTTGAGTTGTTTCTTCTTTGCCTACTTTCTGAATTGTTTTTATCATAAATTATACTGAATTTTGTCAAAGTCTTTCTCTGCATTTGTTGAGATGATCATATGGTTTTATCTTTGAATCTGTTAGTATGGTGTATCACATTGATTGATTTGTGGATATTGAAGAATCTTTGTATCCCTGATATAACACCCACTTAATCATGATGTATGGTCTTTATAATGTGTTGTTGGATTCTGTTTGCTAGAATTTTGTTGAGAATTTTTGCACCTATGTTCATCAGTGATATTAGCCTGTAATTTTCTTATTTTGTGGATCTTTGTCTGGTTTTGGTATTATTATGATACCAGGATATAGAATGAGTTCATGAGTTTTCCTTCCTCTGTGATTTCCTGGAAGAGTTTGACTAGGACAGGTGTTAACTCTTCTCTAAGCTTTTAGTAGAATTTGCCTATGTAATCATCCGCATGCGTGCCAAGTTGCTTCAGTCGTGTCCAACTCTTTGCAACCACACGGACTGCAGCCTGCCAGGCTCCTCTGTCCATCAGATTCTCTAGGCCAGAATACTTGAGTGAGTCGCCATGCTGTCCTCCAGGGGATCTTCCTGACCCAGGAATCGAACGCGTGTCTCTTATATCTCTTACGTTGGCAGGCAGATTCTTTACCACTAGTGCTGCCTGGGAAGCCCATGTAGCCATCTAGCCCTGGGCTTTGTTTGTTGGAAGATTTTTTTATTATAGTTTTGATTTCTATGCTTGTGATTGGTCTGTTCATATTTTCCTTTTCTTCCTGGTTCAATTTTGAAAGATTATACATTTCTAAGAATTTGTCAATTTCTTCCAGGTCGTCCAATTTTATTGGCATATAGTTGTTCATGGTAGTCCCATGGGCCTTTGTATTTCTGTGTTGTCTGTTCTAACTTCTTTTTCATTTGTAATTTTATTGGTTTGTGTCTTCTTCCCTTTTTTCTTGATGAGTGTGGCTAACGGTTTTATAATTTTGTTTATCTTCTTGAAGAACCAACTTTTACTTTTATTGAGCTTTACTAGAGTCTCCTTCATTTCTTTTGCATTTCTTTTGCTATGATCTTTATGATTTCTTTCCTTCTACTAACTTCGGGTTTGTTGTTGTTGTTGTTTGTTTTGGTTTGTTGTTTTTGTGTTTGTTTTGTTGTTCTTCTTCTTTTTCTAGTTGCTTTAGGTGTAGTGTTACATAGATTTGATGTCTCTTGCTTCTTGATGTAGAATTGTATTGCTATAAACTTCCCTCTTAGCACTACTTTTCCTGCATCCCATAGATTTTAAGTTGTCATGTCTTTGTTGTCATTTGTTTTTAGCCATATTTTCATTTCCTTTTTGATTCTTCAGTGATCTGTTGGTTCTTTGTAAATGTATTGTTTAGCCTCCATGTGCTTGTGTTTTTCATAGGTTTTTTTTTCTATAATTGCTATCTAATCTTATAAAGCTGTGATCAGAGAAGATATTTGAAATTATTTCAATTTTTAGAAATTTACCAAAGCCTGATTTGTGGCCCACGATATGATCTATCCTAGAGAATATTCCATGTGCATCTGAGAAAAAAGTGAAATCTATTTTGGGGGGTTGAAATGCCAATAGATATCAATTAGGTCCGACTTGTCCTATGTATCATTTATAGCTTGTGTTTTCTTACTAATTTTCTGTCTGGATGATTTGTCCATTGATGTGACTGTGGTATTAAAGTCTCCCACTATTATTGTGTTACTGTCAATTTCCTCTTTAATAGTTGTTAGCATATGCCTTACATATTGAGGTGCTCCTATGTTGGGTGCATGTATACTTATAATTTTTAGGTCTTCTTGGAATGATTCCTTGATCGTTATATAGTGCCCTTTGTCTCTTGTAACAATCTTTGTTTTAAAGTCTATTTTATCTAATATGAATATTGCTACTCTTGCTTTCTTTTGATCTCTGTTTGCATGAGTATCTTTCCAGCTTCTCACTTTCAGGCTGTACATGTCCTTAGGTTTAAGGTGTTTCTCTTGAAGATGGCATATATAGGGATCTCCCTTTTGTACCATTCAGCCAATCTGTGTCCTTGGGTTGGAGCATCTAGGCCATTTACATTTAAGGTAATCATTTATAAGTATGATCCTGTGAACATTTAATTTATTGTTTTGAGTTTGTTTTTATAGGCCTTTTCTGTCTTTCTTGTCTAGAGACTTTCCTTTAGCATTTATTAAAGAGCTGGTGTGGTGGTGTTGAATTATCTTAGATTTTTATTGTCTGTAAAACTTTTGATTTCTCTTCCAAATCTGAATGAGATCCTTGCTCAATAGAGTAATCTTGGTTGTATGTTTTTTTTCTTTCATCGCTTTAAATATATCCTGCCATTCCCTTCTTGCCTGCAGAGTTTTTGTTGAAAGACCAGCTGTTAGCATTATGGAAATTCCCTTGTATGTCATTTGTTGTTTTTCCTTGCTACTTTTAATATTTGTTCTTTGTGTTTAATTTTTGTTAGTTTGATTAACATGTTTTTTGGCATATTTCTCCTTGGGTTTATCATGGATGGGACTTTCTGTTCTTCCTGGACTTGGGTGGCTATTTCCCTCCCATTTTAGGGAAGTTTTCTACTATAATCTCCTCACATATTTTCTCATGCCCTTTCCTTTTGTCTTCTTTTTCTGAGACTCCTATGATTTGAATGTTGGAGCTCTTAGTGCTGTCTCAGAGGTCTCTGAGGCTGACTTCATTTCTTTAACATGTAAGATAAGACACTTTTGGATTTTATAATGACGCTCAAAATGAGCATTTGTACTGACCAAGAATGTAAAGCAGTTTGGGAAAGAAAATATATTATTTTATTCAGATATTTATAGTATCTCCAGTACTATAATCTAGTGGCTAGTGGAAAGTTTAGAGTATATAGTAATATTCTTTAATTCCAGGAAAGTAGGGGAAGAAAGAGGAGGCATATTTTTATTAAATACTTACTATGTTCCAAATATTTATTCTAAGTGTTTTGAATATGTTATCTAACTTAGATCTCCCAACAATTTAATTTGTAAATATTATTTATAAAGTTTATTTTATAGATTAGAATACTGAAGGTAAAGGCTTTAATAAATCTTTGAATCAAAATACAGACACAGGTGGTCTAGGTTTGTTCAATATGGTTTATAGACATTTCAACAGACTTCAAAACTACGTTCTATCTGTATATTATTTAGACTGTAAAATAATGATTTTAAACATTTTAAACATTTAACAGGTTTTAAAACATTTAATAGGTATTTGTTGACCTGGTCAGTTTTTCAAAAGTCTTATAGTTAATATGTTGAAATTATTTGAAGCATTCTCAATTGCAAGGCAATGGCAACCCACTCCAGTACTCTTGCCTGGCAAATCCCATGGACGGAGGAGCCTGGTAGGCTGCAGTCCATGGGGTCGCTAGGAGTCGAACACAACTGAGCGACTTCACTTTCACTTTTCACTTTTATGCACTGGAGAAGGAGATGGCAACCCACTCCAGTGTTCTTGCCTGGAGAATCCCTGGTGGGCTGCCGTCTATGGGGTCACACAGAGTCGGACATGACTGAAGCGACTTAGCAACAGCAGCAGCAGCCACTCTAAAGTGGATTTGGTCTATGTGTTTGTTAGAGTTCTAGTAAAGTACTTGGATTTATTACTGGAAATTCTATTATTATCTAATTATAGTGGCTCATCAACTGAAATGCAACACTATAATAAGAAACAATAATGCAGTTTCTATTTTAGGTAGTATTTATTTCTCTATCTAAATACAGAGCAAATATCTAAAAATATCCATTAAGGGACACTAATGTACTACTACTTACTTAGAGTTCGTTATATCTACAACCCATTATATATACTACTGTGGGCAAGAATCCCTAAGAAGAAACAGAGTAGCCCTCAGAGTCGACAAAAGAGTCTGAAATGCAGTACTTGGGTGCAATCTCAAGAATGACAGAATGATCTCTGTTTCCAAGGCAAACCATTCAGTATCACAGTAATCCAAGTATATGCCTCAACCATTAAACGCTGAAGAAGCTGAAGCTGAAGAGTTCTATGAAGACTTACAAGACCTTCTAGAACTTACACCCAAAAAAAGTTGTCCTTTTCATCATAGGGGGCTGGAATGCAAAACAAGGAAGTCAAGAGATACCTGGAGTAACAGGCAAATTTTTCCTTAGAGTACAAAATGAAGCAGGGCAAAGGCTAACAGAGTTTTACCAAGAGAACGCACTGGTCATAGCAAAGATCCTCTTCCAATAACACAAGAGACTCTACACATGGACATCACCAGATTGTTAATACCTAAATTAGATTGATTATATTCTTGGCAGCCAAAGATGGAGAAGCTCTATACATTCAGCAAAAACAAGACTAGGATCTGACTGTAGCTCAGATCATGAACTCCTTATTGCCAAATTCAGATTTAAATTGAAGAAACTAAGGAAAACCATTAGACCATTCAGGTATGACCTAAATCCAATCCCTTACAATTATACAGTGAAAGTGACAAACAGATTCAAGAGATTAGATCTGATAGACAGTGCCTGAAGAACTATGGACAAAGGTTTGTGACAGTGTACAGGAGGCAGTGATCCAGACGATCCCCAAGAAAAAGAAATGCAAAAAGGCAAAACGATTGTCTGAGGAGGCCTTACAAATAGCTGAGTAAAGAAGAGAAGCAAAAGGCAAGGGGGAAAAGGAAAGATATGCCCATCTGAATGCAGAGTTCCAAAGAATAGCAAGGAGAGATAAGAAAGGCTTCCTCAGTGATCACTGAAAAGAAATAGAGGAAAACAATAGAATGGGAAAGACTAGAGATCTCTTCAAGAAAATTAGAGATACCAAGGGAACATTTCATGCAAAGATGAGCACAATGAAGGACAGAAATTGTATGGACCTAACAGAAGCAGAAAATATTAAGAAGAGGTGGCAAGAATACACAGAAGAACTATACAAAAAAGATCCTCATGACCCAGATACCATGATGGTGTGATCACTCACCTGGAGCCAGATATCCCAGAATGCAAAGTCAAGTGGGAATTAGAAAGCATCACTAGGAACAAAGCTAGTGGAGGTGATGGAACTCCAGTTGAGCTATTTCAAATCCTAAACAATGATCCTGTAAAAGTGCGGCACTCAATATGCCAGCAATTTTGGAAAACTCATCAGTGGCCACAGGACTGGAAAGGTCAGTTTTCATTCCAGTCCCAAAGAAAGGCAATGCCAAAGAATGTTCAAACTACCACATAATTGCACTCCTCTCACACACTAGCAAAGTAATGCTCAAAATTCTCCAAGCCAGACTTCAGCAATACGTGAACTGTGAACTTCCAGATGTTCAAGCTGGATTTAGAAAAGGCAGAGGAACCAGAAGTCAAATTGTCAACATCCACTGGATCATCAAAAAGCAAGAGAGTTCCAGAAAAATATCTAAGCGTTAAGTGTTAGTCACTCAGTCATGCTCGACTCTTTGCAACCCCATGGACTGCAACCCACCAGGCTCCTCTGTCCATGAGATTTTCCAGGCAAGGATATGGGAGTGGGTTGCCATTTCCTTCTCCAGAGCATCTTCCCAACCCAGGGATCGAATCCACATCTTCTGTACTGCAGGCAGATTCTTTACCAACTGAGCTACAAGTGAAGTGCCAGAAAAATATCTACTTCTGCTTTATTGACTGCACCAAAGCCTTTGACTATGTGGATCACAGCAAACTGTGGAAAATTCTTCAAGAGATGGGAATACCAGGCCACCTTACCTGCCCCCTGAGAAGTCTGTATGCAGTTCAAGAAGCAACAGTTAGAACTGGATATGGAACATGGACTGGTTTTAAATTGGGAAAGGAGTACGTCAAGGCTGTACATTTTCACCCTGTTTATTTAACTTATATGCAGAGTACATCATGCGAAATGTGGGTCTGTATGAATTACAGGCTGGAGTCAAGATGGCCAGGAGAAATTTCAATAACCTCAGATATGCAGATGACACCACCCTTATGGCAAAAAGCAAAGAAGAACTAAAGAGCCTCTTCATGAAAGTGAAAGAGGAGAGTAAAAAATTTGGCTTAAAATGAAACATTCAAAAAATGAAGATCATGGCATCTAGTCCCATCACTTCATGACAAACAGATGGGAAAACAATGAAAACAGTGAGAGACTCTTTTGGGGGGGCTCCAAAATCACCTCAGATGGTGACTGCAGCCATGAAATTAAAAGACATTTGCTCCTTGTAAGAAAAGCTATGACCAACCTAGAGAACATATTAAAAAGCAGAGACATTACTTTGCCAACAAAGGTCTGTCTAGTCAAGGCTATGATTTTTCCAGTAGTCATGTATGGATGTGAGAATTGGAGTATAAAGAAAGCTGAGTGTGTAAGAATTGATGGTTTTGAACTGTAGTGTTGGCAAAGACTCTTATTAAGAATTCCTTGGACTGCAAGGAGATCCAACCAGTCCATCCTAAAGGAAATCATTCCTAAATATTCATTGGAAAGACTGATGCTGAAGTTGAAACTCTAGTACTTTGGCCACCTGATGGGAAGAACTGACTCTCTGGGAAAGACCCTGATGCTGGGAAAGATTGAAGGCAGGGGGAAAAGGGGTCAACAGAGGATAAGATGCTTGGATGGCATCACCGACTCGATGAATATGAGTTTGAGCAAGCTCTGGTTTTAGTGATGGGATCGCAAAGAGTCAGACACGACTGTGACACTAAACTGCACTGCCTGAATGAATGACTAGTTAGCATTGTGTAAAATGCATAGGGAATGTAGACCATTGAGCTGAATTGTGGTCTTTACAGACTGGGACCTGGGGACTGAAGTTGAGGAAAAGAAAGTGATGAAAAGAAGGACGCAGGGGACCCAAGTCTCGAGTGAAACAAGGGTGCTTTATTCATGGCAGCATGTGTGTATATATTGTTATACAAGGAAGCTTTAGGCAAAAAATGAATTTGAGCAAAAACACCGAAACCAGATGCATAACTACAGTGACTAAGGAAATAACAATCGTCACAGGGCCATGACAACAGTAACTAGTGGAATAACAATCGTCACAGGGCCAGAAGACAATCCGTGTCTTGAGAAATAGGAACATGATTAAGTAGTTTTACAGAAAAGTAAAAAGTTACTGAAAGGAATCCACATATGCTTTCTGTCTCATGATCTCAGTCCTGAGAACTGCGTGCAGCTCTGCTCGTTCCTGTTTTCCAGGAACTGATAAGGAACAGAGGACCCTTGAGGAACAGAAAACAATATACAGGACTCCTTAAAATTAAACATTCCCTGACACTGACTGAAAAACGGATTCAGTAGACCTTTTCCAACACAAGAAGTAGTTGACAAATATTAAATATTATGTGCTGATTTTTGCATTATGAATAGCACATGGATTGTATGCACATCATGACTACATGAACATAGGCAGATGTAAAACAATTACATAAGTACCATAATATTTAGGGGCAGAGATTGCAGTAGCAGTAGCTACTTTACTGCAGTAGCAATAAAAGGTTTCAGTCCACACTACATCTTTTTGATGCTCATTTTATTGATTTTATTATTTTTATTTCCTTTTAGTTCAGTTAAGATGATATGCATGTGTTCTACGCTAAATTATATATGTGGACTCTAATATGGAATGTTCAATATATCTGTTCTGTTTTCTTGAGTTACTACAGCAGTGAAAAGCTTTTAGTGAGACTTGTTCTTTTATTGACCAAATCCATTTAATATGCAGAATGAGCAGCTGCCCATCAATACTAATATCCTTAGAAAACAGTTCTAGAATCCCCATGTATATTTTGCTGCTGACCTAGAAGACCAATGACATTTCAAATCTTTAGTATCAAGTTCTCACATACAGTGTGACTTAGAAAAAGTCATGTTTGTTTTTAAAAATCCATAGACACATTTGTAAAGTCTGTTATGAAGTTGGCAAAGACATGTTATTTTTAAGGATATTTAATTTAAATGTGTCAAGCCTTTACCTGAAGTACATTTTACTTATTTGAAAGCAAAATTTAAAATGATTTGCAGTTTAATGAAAGTATTGATATTCTGTCAGCAGTCAAGATCCAAATCCAGATTTATTTTCTTTCTCCCTCTCTTCATTGCCCCACCCCCACTATGTACAAGTGAAGCTAAGTCACTTCAGTCATGTCTGACTCTTTGCAACCTGCTGGACTGTAGTCCTCCAGGCTCCTCTGTCCGTGGGATTCTCCAGGCCAGAATATTGAAGTGGGTTCTCATTCCCTTCTCCAGGGAATCTTCCCAACCCAGGGATCAGATCCACGTTTCTTATGTCTCACTGCATTGGCAGGCAGGGTCTTTACCCCTGTTGCCACTTGGGAGGTCCAAGTGCAAGTACAGTTTACACCAAATCCTGCCATTTTTCTGCACATTTCCCAAGTGTCTCTTACAACTTTAGCTTGAGGCTTAACACTTTCCTTCCTATTAACTACTGTAGCCTTTTGATTGATCTGACTTTCAGATTTTTCTTCACTCCTCAGTCCTTTCTGCAAATTGGTAGCTAAGTAATCTTGTGAATCCATTGTTCTAATGGTGTCCCTGCTTTGCTGAAAGGTTGCTGAAAGGCTGCCAGTTGCTTCTAAGGCTTTTTTTTTTTTTTTTTTGGCTTGGCCAAGAGGGCTCACCACAGTATTGGTTCTTCATTTCTGTTTCTGCCCTTTATTTAAGGTCTGCTCTTTTTTTCATTGTACTCTTGTCTGTTATTCTGATTTATTCTCTAGGACTGAAATGGTCCAACTCTCTCCTATTTGTAGTCTGAATCCTACATGGCTCTCAAGGCTTACATACTTTGGAAAAATATTCCCTTGACTGTCCTAGTCTACAGTGGCCTTTTTTTCTCTCATGAGATTTAGGGCAGCTTCCTGTGAATAACACAGTTTTTACTTTTGTGGCTTGTTAGGTATTTAAAATTTTTATTTAGTAAAACTTAAAAGAGCATTTTGTTTGCTGTCATTCTTTCTTAGGGATTTTCCTGGGCCAGTTCACAGTACAGTGTAGACAGATCTCCCACTTTCTCCTTTAATGCAGCTTGGGATCATACACAGGCCATGATGTGCCTCTCCCTGAACCACCTCTATGTTTTCTTGACGCACATATCTGGATGGTGTTGGAACCCTTATTTTATTAACATGGGGAGTTGCATTGTATTTATGATATTTAAATCTTTAGGCAGTATTTCAGTCTTGAATCAGAATATCTGGGTATCTCTGCTATTCATTGACTGCTTAAAACATGAAGGAAAACATCTTAGATGATTAGTTTCTTTATATGTGAAATTTATTAATAGTATTAGTAACAAACCTCTCATTTTGCAGGGTTATTCTGAGTCTTGAAAATAAGACTTAATATTATACTTACCCCATTTGGGGGCACTTAGTATCTACAAATATCATCTCATGCAATAATAACTCATTGAATTCACAATAGCTCTATAAGGGGGCAACTATGTGTGTGAGGAAACTGGACAGCATAATAACTGCCATTTCATAAATGGTCAGTGGTCGTGCTGGAATAGACATCTGGCAGTGTGACTCTGGATGCTGGTTGTAGCCGTGCTATCACACTGCTTCTCTGTAAGTAGCGCTGTTAGTGTTGGCCACCACTGCCCTGTGCGTTTATGATTTGCCTTCTCAGACAAAAGTTTAGTAATTTCAGGGACATCTCAAGTCAATTCAGTTGTGAATTCAAATCCTGGAACTTGTTTTCCATTTTCATTTTAATTTAAAAAAGAGAAAGAAAGCAAATACAATGTCTGAGCACTCATAATAACAAACTAACTTAGTGATTAAAAAAACAGAAGGCTGTGCAAACTTAGGGGACAATCATATGCTAAAATTCATGCATTTTGAGCTCATTTTGTTTATTATTGGAAGTTAGAGAATTCAATAAGTTAACAATGAAAACAATGCAGATATGATGTACAGAATACGTAAAGACAGTTTGGGAACTTAAGTGCCTTAATCTTTTTATCTATTTTAGGACTTTCTGGGACAAGTGTTTTGTACATTGGGGGAGATTGTTGGTTCACAGGGAAGTCGCCTGGAAAAGTCCATAGTGTAAGTATTTTTTCTTTAATTTTAGACAATGAAATGTTAACTTTTCATTTTCTATTTTGAAAGTTTGGAATTGATGAATATGTGGTTGTGGATCAAAACTGTGTTTTAAAATCTTGAGTTTTTTTACTTCCAACAAATCATTTTGACATTTTTGTAAAGGATAATTTGTATTTCAGCTGTCATATGCCATGCTACAAAATGTTCACAAAATGAAATGAGAAAATTTAAGCAAGAAAACATGTTGTCCTCCTTTTGGTTTTAATATTATTTCTTAGATACAGTACTTTTTAAAGACAAGATTTTACTTCTTTGGGCCAATGAGTATATTTAGTACCACCTTTTATGTTTAATAAATGCATGTTTAGTGATTGAGATTTTAATAATAATTTTTACTGAAAAATTTGTCTGAAAAGAAGGCAATGTATAAATGTTAAGAAAAGGTGTTCACTAAGAATTATATTTTTCATATTCACCTTCAGTTATGGAAATAATGTTTAATTTCCAGATTAATTGCATAGGCTGATCTATTTTCTCTAGTTCCATATAAGACAGTAAACAAACTATAGACATTCTCCCTAATCTTTTCCTCTTCTCTTCATCCTTCTTCTCCCATCCCTAAATTTTGATGTTTTGGATTCAGTTAACTGTTTTTAAACATCAAAAGATCTAGGAAGATCTAAGGCAACTGCAGACTAAACCACAGTGTCTAAAGATTTGGGGAGTTTTGAAGTCTCTATCTTCACCAATCTTATAAGAATCTCAAACTCATAATATAATGATGTCAAAACCCATCAAATGTATTCACCTTTGACATCAAAAATTGAAATGATTAAAGCATCATTCTCACATTCCCTGTATATAATGAAACGTTATACTTAATGTGTTTTTCTTAGGTTAATAAGAAGTCTATAAATTCTAACTTCTTTTATTTATAACTTGATTTTCTTAGAAAATTATTTTGAAATATCAGTAGGAAAGCTTTTGCATACCAACTGCCTTTTAAACATGATTTTCACATATAATTTGTTTTTTATATCATTGTAGGATTTGGAAGGATTATAGGATTTGGTTCACATATATTTATGCTCATTTAATAAACCAATAATAAATAATCTATAAAGAAAACATAAATTTTTTATTAAGCATATATAATTCTTATTGCATTGTCTAGACTAGTGAGATAGGCCCATAAGCATTCTTAGAAAATTACTAAAACACCCTTTCTTTTGCTAAAAGAAATAATCAGTATTATCTATTCAATGCCACCTTACCTATGCCTTTAATATTCTTTGAGAGAAAACAAAAGAAGTAAAAATGTAGAATTTTTATTTCAGAGTAACAGAACAGAGATTTTTAAGATTTCACTCATATTTTTATATTGCTCATTTTATTAAACAGTTTTATTTCATTTTATTTTTTCCATAAAAGGAAATCATAACTCATTTCAGAAAACTCTTAAATACCATAAAATTTTCCCAGTGGAAAATCAGCTTTATGTTAGTCTTCAGTACAGTTCAGTTCAGTCGGTCAATCGTGTCCTACTTTTTGTGACCCATGGACTGCAGCATGCCAGGCTTCCCTGTCCACCAACTCCCAGAGCTTGCTCAAACTCATCTTCATCGAGCTGGTGATGCCATCCAACCATCTCATCTTCTGTCATCCCCTTTTCCTCCTGCCTTCAGTCTTTCCCAGCATTGGGGTCTTTTCCAGTGAGTCAGTTCTTTGCATCAGGTGGCCAAAGTACTGCAGTTTCAGCTTCAGCATCAATCCTTCCAATGAATATTCAGGCCTGATTTCCATTAGGATTGACTGGTTTGATTTCCTTGCAGTCCAAGGGACTCTCAAGAGTCTTCTCCAACACCACGGTTCAAAAGCATCAATTCATTGGTGCTCAGCTTTCTTTATAATCCAGCTTTCACATCCATACATGACTACTGGAACAACCATAGCTTTGACTAGATGGAAACATGCAAAATATTAGCCTTGAAAGATAAATAAATAATAAAAAATATTAGTCTTGAAACATGCAAAAAGTTGTTATTATATTGACTGGGGTATGTCGTAAATAGAATGTAGTATAAGATGTGGTCCTTATTCAACTAATTCAGTAAGTTCTACTACACAAGACCAACAGAAGCAAATTCCCGCTATGGAGTGAAGATTCCTGGAGTAATGATTGGCAGAATATGCCAATTGTAGGAAGTATTTGCCCACAATTGAGTCATAATGATTTTACATAATCAGAAAGGATAAAATGCTCTTTAGATTTTTCTAAGCTTCTGCTGAGGCTGAAGTAGCACAAATGAAGCAAAACCTTGGAAACCTTTTCAGACAACATGGATCATTATAACTGCATGTTTTGTTTCATCTATAGGATATTTTGTAATTTAGGCAAGTTTATCATAAGTGTTAATATTATACCTTATTGAAAAAGATATAATTCATTCACTTTTTAAGTATGTGTAACTAACCTTATATTCAAAGTCTCCCTTAGGCTTTATTGGGCAACCTTACCAGATACATTCACATTAAGGAAAGGGCTGAAACAATAATGGCTTATTGTTAAAATTGTGGAAAATGTTTTGATTTTCTAAATAAGTTTAGCTACGCAAATGTTAGTACTAAATGGGTAATGAAGTGTAGAGTTTGAGTATAGCAAATAAATTGGCTACCAAAAGAACCAAAGAAGAAACTATAAGAATTGTAGAGTGGTGGCCTATTACATGAAGGAATTAAATTAGATACTTGAGATAAAGAGAACAGAGGAAAGGGATGAGAGGATTCTGAGGAGATTAATCAGAAATAGGACAGTACAACAGTACAAGTGAATGCATTTAGCTTGCTAGCAGAAGGATATTTTGGACTTACTCATCAAAACATCAGGTAACATGTTCTCTCACCTGAGCAGTTACTCCAACCCAGGTGGATACTGGATTAGATAAAACACACAAACAAATATTTTGTAGTCACCCACCCTCTTACTTGAGAAAATACTGGCTTTTATTAAAAACTCTGTGTGTGTGTATCTGTGCTCAGTCATGTATGACTCTTTGTAACCCTATGGAGTATAGCACACAAGGCTCCTCTGTCCATGGAATTTTCCAGGCAAGAATACTGGAGCGAGTTGCCATTTCCTACTTCAGGGGATCTTCCTGACAGGAATCAAACCCATGTCTCTTGTGACTCCTGCATTGGCAGGTGGATTCTTTTCCACTGTGCCACCTGGGAAGCTTTAAAAACTCTAGCTATGGTGCACTGAGATGACCCAGAGGGATGGTACGGGGAGGGTGGTGGGAGGGGGGTTCAGGATGGGGAGCACGTGTACACCTGTGGCGGATTCATGTTGATGTATGGCAAAACCAATACAATATTGTAAAGTAATTAACCTCCAATTAAAATAAATAAATTTAAATTTTAAAAAAATAAATAAAAATAAAAGCTCTAGCTATGAGAAAGGTATTTGTCTAGAGAAAGGGGAACATGTGAATTAAAGAACCAGGTACACTGGCTAAGCATTCTGTCCTGGGTCTTGGAAGTTCAAGTGCTTTGAAAAAAGATACAACTTCTATTCAAATGGCATGCCACCTCTTTACCTCAACTTCAAATGAAAAGCAATCTAAACTATTCATAGTTTTTGTTTGAAGGAGCATGGTTTGGTGGTTGAGGACAAAAGTGAAGCTGTATTGCTCATAGTGTCTAAGTAAGGCTTCATAGCAGCTGGTGCCCTCGATGGATGTGTTCAGATTCCACACTCTTTCCTGCTATCTCCTGATCAGTGCCACCTTTTTTCCATGTATTTGACTATTTTGAACAAATCTAATGGATAGATGGTAGGGAGAGATGGGAAGATTGGAAGATATGGCATTTCAGTGCAGAAGGGAATGGCTTTGGAAGAAAAGATAGAGCCAGGTTGGGTACTGGAGTTGATGCAAAGTCAGGGAATTATTTCCCCTGACAACTTCTAAAGATTTCTTGTTTTATCACATGATATATAAAAACAGTGGAATAAATGAAAGCCTGGTAGAAATGATGAAGTTCATATTGGACAAATAGTATAGTATATATTTAACATGCAGATCTTACATCTATTTCTCATAGTCCATTTTGCTTTCTCCCATCTTTCATCTCCCTTGTGAACAGCTCTAGCCAGACTTAGCTGTCTAGGGCAAAGATAATATTGCAGGATGGTCATTAAAGATGTTTTCATGGTCTATTTCTCGCAGCTGGAGATAGAGAATTTGTAAACTCTCCTGCAGCTATTACCTTTGGCAATTTTGTTCAAGAGTTAGGCAATTTTTTGTGTGTGGTTAGGTATAGACTTAAGAATAGTAGCACAGGACACCTCCTGAGGCAGATAATCTACCTGCAATTAATACAAATGGCTCATTGTGAACTTTAAAAGTCTTGTGTCCCATATATTATTTATCTTAACATGATTCAAATGATTTAGTGTTTTAGATTAGAGTTTTGTTTTCCAAATAGTATCTCATTTATATTCTAAGTTATTAAAAATATTCCCTTGTTTTCTTCCCTATAAATGGCCTAGTTTAAATTATTTTTGGCTAAGGTATTGAGAAGAATGTCGCTTCTTAGTTGCAGTTGTGTGATAATATACCCTCAGAGATGGCCTTTTTAAAAATGATGTTAAATATGAAATCTGGAATTTTAGTATGACCAGTGCCAAGGGACTGCCAAATTGCCAAGGAACACACTGGATATAGCAAACACCCTCTTCCAACAACACAAGAGAAGACTCTACACATGGACATCACCAGAGGCTCAATGCTGAAATCAGATCGACTATATTCTTTGCAGTTGAAGATGGAGAAGCTCTGTACAGTCAACAAAAACAAGACCAGGAGCTGACTGTGGCTCAGATCATGAACTCCTTATGGCAAAATTCACATTTAAATTGAATTCAGTAGGGAAAATCACTAGGCCAATCAGTATGACCTAAATCAAATCCCTTATGATTATACAATGGAAATAACAAACAGATTCAACGGATTAGATCTGATAGAGTGCCTGAAGAACTATGGAGGGAGGTTCAGGGCCTTGTACAGGAGGTGGTGGTCAAAACCATCCACAAGAAAAAGAAATACAAAAAGGCAAAATGCCTGTCTCAGGTGACCTTACAAATGGCTGAGAAAAGAAGTTAAAGGCAAAGGAGAAAAGGAAAGATATACCCATCTGAATGCAGTTTGAAAGAATAGTAAGGAGAGATAAGAAAGCCTTCCTAAGTAAACAATGCAAAGAAATAGAGGAAAACAATAGAACGGGGAAGACTAGAGATCTCTTCAAGAAAATTAGAGATACTGAGGAAACATTTCATGAAAAGATGGACACAATAAAGGACAGAAACGGTATGGACCTAACAGAAGCAGAAGATATTAAGAAGAGGTGGCAAGAATACACAGAAGAACTATACAAAAAAGATCTTCATGACCCAGATAATCATGATGGTGTGATCACTCACCTAGAGCTAGACATCCTGGAGTGTGAAGTCAAGTGGACCTTAGGAAGCATTACCATGAACAAAGGTAGTAGAGGTGATGGAATTCCAATGAACTTATTTCAAATCCGAAAAGATGGTGCTGTTAAAGTGTGCTGCACTCAATATGCCAGCAAATCTGGAAAACTTAGCAGTGGCCATAGGACTGGAAAAGCTCAGTATTCATTCCAGTCCCAAAGAAGGGCAATGCCAAATAATGTTCAAACTAGCACACAATTGCACTCATTTCACACACTAGCAAAGTAATGCTCAAAATTCACCAAGCCAGGCTTCAAAAGCACATGAACGAAGAACTTCCAGATGTTTAAGCTGGATTTAGAAAAGGCAGAGGAACAACAGAATCAAATTGCCAATGTCGGTTGGATCATAGAAAAAGCAAGTGAATTCCAGAAAGACACATGTTGCTTCATCGACTACTCGAAATTCTTTGACTGTGTGGATGACAACAAACTGTGGAAAATTCTTAAAGAGATGGTCATACCAGACCACCTTACCTGCCTCCTGAGAAACCTGTATGCAAGTCAAGAAGCAACAGTTAGAACTGGACATGGAACAATGCACTGGTTCCAAATTGGGAAAGGAGTATGTCTAGGCTGTATATTGTCACCCTGCTTATTTAACTTATATGCAGAGTACATCATGTGAAATGCCAGGCTTTATGAAGCACAAGCTGAAATCAGGGTTGCTGGGAGAAATACCAGTAACCTCAGATATGCAGATGACACCACCCTTATTGCAGAAAGTGAAGAGGAGCCAAAAAGCCTCTTGATGAAAGTGAAAGAAGAGAATGAAAAAGCTGGCTTACAACTCAACATTCAAAAATTGAAGCTCATATTATCTCATCCCATCACTTCATGTCAAATAGATGGGGAAACAATGAAAACGGTGACAGACTTTGTTTTCTTGGGTTCCAAAATCACTGCAGTTGCTGACTGCAGCCACAAAATTAAAAGATGCCTGGTCCTTGGAATAAAAGCTAAGACCAACCTAGGCAGCATATTAAAAAGCAGAGACATCAGTTTGTTGATGAAGGTCCATATAGAGTTGGACCATAAAGAAGACTGAGCACTGAAAAATTGATGCTTTTGACCTGCAGTTTTGGAGAAAACTCTTGAGAGTCCCTTGTACAGCAAACAGCTCAAACCAGTGAATCCTGATTATTTATTAGAAGGGCTAATGCTGAAGCTGAAACTCCAGTACTTTGGCCACCAATGTGAAGAGCTGACACATTAGAAAAGACCCTGATGCTGGGAAAGATTGAAGGCAGGAGGAGAAGAGGTTAACAGAGGACGAGATTGTTGGATGGCATCATTGACTCAGTGGACATGAGTTTTGAGCAAGCTCTGAGAGATGGCGAAGGACAGGGAAGCCTGGCATGCTGCAGTCCATGGGGTGGCTAAGAGTAGGACATGACTGAGTGACTGAACAATGCTGCCGCTGCTAAGTCACTTCAATCGTGTCCGACTCTGTGTGACCCCATAGACGGCAGCCCACCAGGCTCCCCCGTCCCTGGGATTCTCCAGGCAAGAACACTGGAGTGGGTTGCCATTTCCTTCTCCTATGCACTGAACAATGCTAGAGCTTTAAATTATTTATTATTAATCAAGACTTTGAAAATTGTTATGTTGACTACAAAGGAAAAATGGTTTCTTGGACATAGCTTGATAACCTATTAAATAATCAGAATTTGAATATAAACTTATCTTTTCACTTTCTGTGCTTTAGTTACTGCTGTCACTTTTAAAAGTAGATTTTTCTCATTTTTATGAGAATAAAATTAATTTTTAGCATTTTATAGGAAATTTTATGTGGAATTTTAAAAAATTGATGTTGAAGAATTCCTAGTATCTCATAATTTTCATAATTTTCAACAGTGTTTCCTGTTGGATTCATGTTTGAGCAAACACATTTTTTACATTTCTTGTATTCCGTCCTACACTTTAATCTTTTCTGTGAACTCCTGAAGTGAGTCTTGTGCTGCTTAATTTATCTGCAGCATTTACTGTGTCTTCCTATGACTCATCAATTTTACGTCATCCCTTTATTATGTACCATTAAACCCACTCAGCAGTGTGTTTTCTCATGCTGTGAGATTATAGCCAGTTTTCTTCAGAGAAATCTGTCAGAGAACCTCTATCTTTAGAGATCTCATTCATGGTACTGCAAAACCTTCCAAAATACTAGAATCAGCACCAGTTTAATAATGATTGCCATTGTCTTCTCTGGAAGGAAAGCATTTATTATATTCATAATGTAATATACCTGTTTGTTCCTGTTACTCACATCCAGACTTGACTGATTTCAAATAAAAGAATCAAGTAAAAAGGTAGGAACAAGTTGTGGTTAGAAAGAAGATTCTTACTCTGGGGAAGACGGGAAATTCCAGGGGTTATGGAATCAAGAGCTCTTTTGGCTACAGGGAAAGGTTATGTTCTTTGTAGGTTGACTATAGCAGCTTGTGACCTGGCAATGAGTAGAAAATAAAGGGGGGATCCAAGAGGGATTCACGAGTGTCCTAAGAGGTGTGAAGAGTACAGAGATAGGAACTTGAAGGCAGGTGATAATTGGAAGAGTAGCTTTTAGTTGTCTGATTGATATTGGAATCTCAGTTCTAACATAGAGTTCAAGGGTAGAGCCCATTATATGCTTAAGTTCAACAGGAGAAATCTGGGAAGAGGAATAAATCAGAAAGAGAGCTTGGAAGTAAGGCAGAAGATTCAAATAAAAGAATAGGGCTTGAGGGAGACCTCAGAACCTTAAAGCGTTGGCTTAGAGATCTGTCTCAAATGTAGCCTTGCCCTGAATGCTATGCTCAGGCCGTAAGTGTATGTAAAGATCAAGAATCAACATGAGGAAGAAGAGGAGTACAAAGAAGGATAGAAGAATGATTAGTCTTAAAGGTGAGCCACATACAAATTTACAAAAAAGCAGTGCATGTCTTAATTGTGCAACTTTTGCATGTGAAAATATAGTCAACTTCGGATGAAATTTTGACTTTCAAAGTCTTCTTGACTTTATTAAGTTCTCTAAAAATTAGATTGATACAGTTACTCTGTCTGGTTTATTTTGTTAGAAAGAATATGGGTCTGGGAATCAGATGATGTTTAAAGTCCCAACTCTGCTACTAACTTGCTATGTAATATTACAAAATTGATACATCTGTGTTTTGTTTATATACACACACACACACACACACACACACATATATATATGTCACATTTTTAATATGAAGAATTTAGTCTCAGAGAAGGCAATGGCACCCCACTCCAGTACTCTTGCCTGGAAAATCCCTTGGACGGAGGAGCCTGGAAGGCTGCAGTCCATGGGGTCGCTGAGGGTCAAACACGACTGAGCGACTTCACTTTCACTTTTCACTTTCATGCATTTGAGAAGGAAATGGCAACCCACTCCAAGTGTTCTTGCCTAGAGAATCCCAGGGACGGGACATATGTCACATTTTTAATATGAAGAATTTAGTCTATAGATAAGTAAATAGCCACCATAGTGAAGTTGATAATACATAAACTTTGGGGGCAATCAGACCTGTGTTTCATAGATATATAATTCGAGCAAATTACTTAAAATTCCTGAGCTCCAGTTTCCTCATCTGAAACATATGAATAATACACTTTCAAAAGGATTGTTGTAAGAAGTAGCAATACTTAATATAATACATTTGTCATGGAGAGCACTGGAATTTAATAAACACTTAATAGTGATTATTATTAATGTTTTTGTCATTATTAAATATAGTCAATATCTTTTAAGAAAAGTCTCTTAAATTGACTCACTCAATAATCTTCCTTCCATGTTCCCTCATGGAGTTTGCCATTTAGTCATTAAAAAATAATGATAAATAAGTATAATTACATATTGATATAAATTATGAAATGAAGAAGGGCATGGCAGCCCATTCCAGTATTCTTGCCTGGAGAATTCCATGATCAGAGGAACCTTATGGGCTTTCAGTCCATGGGATCAGAAAGACTGAAACATAACTGAAAGGCTATAGCATGCACTTAAGCTATGAAAATTAGGGTACAGACTAAAAAATAGGCTGTTTTTAATAATTTGAATTTTATCATAGATGCAGTTGAAAAATTCATGATTTTTATTCAAAGATGTTCATTCACTTCTTTGTGGAAAAAGATTGTGGGTGATTAAAAGAATTATCAGTAATTTAATTATTGATGAAATAATCTAGTTTGGAGGAGACATGTACTCCAGACTAAGAAGATAAGGAGAAATGAACAGATTAAAAACGTACTTTGAAGGCTGATTTTTTTTTTTTTTTGGCCATGCAAGTTGTTTTTAATAATGGGCTTTGTTTCTGAAAAAATGATGGAATAATATCATGTATGAAAAGTTAAATATTGAAGAATTATCCATTCCAAAGAACATTTTTTGCAACTTTTTTATTGTGGTGAAAAACTGTTTTTCTAATTGTGAAACATGAGAATGGCTTAACACTTGTCCACAAAAGTAATTTGTGACTGTATTCTGACCAGGTCAGATATTCTGTATTCTGACCTGGTCAGACTGTATTCTGACCAAGTCAAATAAGCGTTATTTGAGTTCTCCATTGATTACTCTTTATATCATCATAGCCTTGATTGTTGATAAGTTGATAGTCTTGGTTGAAGAGGAAGATTTCAAGGATGACTTTCAGATTTCTTATACAAGTAACTGAGTGGATGGATGTACCATATTCTTACAAAGAAAGGATCATCCATTTCCAGGTTGAGTGGATGGGTATACCATATTCTGACAAAAAGAAAATCGTTCATTTCCAGGTTTATCACAGATCAGTAAGCTTTAGGAGTGATAGGTCATTTTGGTCTTCTGTTGTAGATGCTTGTGTTCACCTAGAGTGTAATCATCTACAAAACTTTGCTTCTGTTTATATTTGCCTAACCTTACTGGGTTGGACTGATAACCTGGTGGAAAATCCTAATGGAATGAAAGAAACGATAAGACATGATCTGTATTATTTTGAAAGTGTGTGTTAGTCTCTTAGTCATGTCGCACTCTTTGCAACCCCATGGACTGTAACCAGCCAGGCTCCTCCATCCATGGGATTTTCCAGGCATGAATACTGGAGTGGGTTGCCATATCCTTCTCCATTATTTTCAAAGATGGGTTCTAAATTATATAGTACCTTCCTTTACTGAATAAACATTCTTAGTTTCACTTAATTTTAATATTGGGTGAGTTTCTAAAGGGTAACTGCAATGCCAATGTTTAAATACCACATTGGTGTAAAATCTTCCAAAGAAATCAGTTTCTTCTGTGAAATTCATTGCTCCTTTCTTCCTACTTCCCTTTTGTATACGGTCTTAATTTGCTGATTCTGAAGTTGAAAAATGCAGGCTTGGAATATTAGTTCTACAATTAAGCAAGGTAACTGGTGCCTTGCCCATAAGCATCTTGGTCTAAATTCTAACATACTGATGAAATCAATGTTTGGACCAAACATTTGGGGATTACCTTTGCTCCTATGCTTAGACTCAATAGGTTCTTTATCATGAAAGCAAGTGAGATGGAGTGGTGAATTGTTTTATTTTAAATAATATCAGGGCCTAACTTGATTGAGTTCTTAGTTCAGTAAAGTTTAGTTCAGTCACTCAGTCCTGTCCAACTCTTTGCAACCCCATGGACTGCAGCACACCAGGCCTCCCTGTCCATCACCAAGTACTGGACTTTACTCAAACTCATGTCCATTGAGTTGGTGATGCCATCCAACCATCTCATCCTCTCTCATCCCCTTCTCCTCCCACCTTCAATCTTTCCCAGCAACAGGGTCTTTTCAAATGAGTCAGCTCTTTGCATCAGGTGGCCAAAGTCTTGGAGTTTCAGCTTCAATATCAATCCTTCCAATGAGTATTCAGTACTGATTTCCTTTAGGATGGACTGGTGGATCTCCTTGCAGTCCAAGGGAATCTCAAGAGTCTTCCCCAACACCACAGCTCAAAAGCATGAATTCTTTGGTGCTCAGCTTTCTTTATAGTCTGACTCTCACATCCATACATGACTACTGGAAAAAACCATAGCCTTGACTAGACGGACCTTTGTTGGCAAAGTAACATCTCTGCTTTTTAATATGCTGTCTAGGTTGGTCATAATTTTTCTTCCAAGGAGTAAGCATCTTTTAATTTCATGGCTGCAGTCACCATCTGAAGTGATTTTGGAGCCCCCCCAAAATAAAGTCATCCACTGTTTCCACTGTTTGCCCATCTATTTGCATGAAGTGATGGGACCAGATGCCATGATCTTAGTTTTCTGAATTTTGAGCTTTAAGCCAACTTTTTCACTCTCCTCTTTCACTTTCATGAAGAAGCTCTTTAGTTCTTCTTCACTTTCTGCCATAAGGGTGGTGTCATCTGCATATCTGAGTTATACATATTTCTCCTGGAAATCTTGATTCCAGCTTGTGCTTCATCCAGCCCAGTATTTCTCATGATGTACTCTGTATATGAGTTAAATAAGCATGGTGACAATATACAGCCTTGATGTACTCCTTTTCCTATTTGGAACCAGTCTGTTGTTCCATGTACAGTTCTAACTGTTGCTTCCTGACCTGCATACAGATTTCTCAAGAGGCAGCTCAAGTGGTCTGGTATTCCCATCTCTTTCAGAATTTCCCACAGTTGATTGTGATCCACACAGTCAAAGGCTTTGCCATAGTCAATAAAGCAGACATAGGTGATTTTCTGGAATCCCCTTGCTTTTCTATGATCCATCAGATATTGGCAATTTGATCTCTGGTTCCTCTGCCTTCTCTAAATCCAGCTTGAACATCTGGAAGCTCATGGTTCACATATTGTTGAAGCCTGGCTTGGAGAATTTTGAGCATTACCTTACTAGGGTTTTCTTATTTAGTCATTAGTTATTCTGCCAGCTTATACACATAGTAATTTCTCTCATAGCACCATTATGAGGTTCATCAGAGGATGCACTGAAACAAGGACTCTGGTGAAACTAATATACAAATAAAGTTTGAATATGCCCATCTGATATACCCATCTGAATGCAGAGTTACAAAAAATATCTAGGAGATATAAGAAAGCATTCCTAAGTAAACAAAACAAAGAAATACAGGAAAACAATAGAATGGAAAAGACTAGAGATCTCTTCAAGAAAATTATAGATACCAAGGAGATATTTCATACAAAGATGGGCACAATATAGGACAGAAACAGTATGGACCTAACAGAAGCAGAAAATATTAAGAAGAGGTGGCAAGAATACACAGAAGAACTATAAAAAAATGATCTTAATGACCCAGATAATGACAGTGGTGTGATCACTCACCTAGAGTCAGACATCCTGAAATGTGAAGTCAGGTGGGCCTTAGGAAGCATCACTATGAACAAAACTAGTGGAGGTGATGGAATTGAAGCTGAGCTATTTCAAGTCCTAAAAGTTGATGCTGTTTAAGTGCTGCACTCAATATACCAGCAAATTTGTAACACACAGCAGTGGCCACAGGACTGGAAAAGATCCGTTTTCATTTCAGTCCCAAAGAAAAGCAATGCCAGAAAATGTTCAAACTACCACACAGTTGCACTCATTTAACACTCTACCAAAGTAATGCTCAAAGTCTCCAAGTGTGGCTTCAACAGCATGTGAACAAAGAACTTCCAGATGTTCTAGCTGGATTTAGAAAAAGAGAGGAATCAGAGATCATATTGCCCACATAATTTGGATCATGGAAAAAACTAGAGAATTCCAGGAAACTATCTACTTCTGCTTCATTGACTATGCTAAAGCTTTGAATTGTAAGCCTTGTTATGTAACGTTCTATCAGACTGCAACAAGAGCTGTACACATGTTATTGCATTTAATCTTTCCTCAGCCTATCAAAATAGAAATTATTGATTATATTTTATAGATGAGAAAAGTGAGGCTTAGGAAAGTTAAATGTATTGCCCAAACTCAAGGAAGGATGGAAACAAGAGCAGAACTGTGCTTTATTTAATAATTTAGTTGCATATTAAAAAATTTGTTTTCATTGGCGGATAATTACTTTATAATATTGTGATGGTTTTTGCCACATATCGACATTAATTGGTTATAGGCATACATGTGTCATGTCCCTGCCCAACTGTCTTTGTCAAAGATAAGTTGTCCATAGGTGCGTAGGTTTGTCTCTGGGCTTTCTATGTTGGTCTATTGATCTATATATTTATTTCTGTCCCAGTACCATACTGGTACTTGATCATGTCTAGCTTTTTAGTATAGTCTTATATTAAGAAGGTTGATTCCTACAGCTCAATGTTTCTTTCTCAGGGGATTGCTTTGTCTATTCAGGATCGTTTGTGTTTCCATACAAATTGTGAAATTTTTTGTTCTAGTTCTGTGAAAAACACCATAGGTAGTTTGATATGGATTGTACTGAATCTGTAGGTTGCTTTCGGTAGTATAGTCACTTTCACAATATTGATTCTTCCAATCCAAGGACATGGTATTTTTATCCATCTGTTCATGTCATCTTTAATTTCTTTCATCAGTGTCTTATAGATTTTTGCATACAGGTCTTTGGTCTCTTTGTTGTTGTTTGTTATTCAGTTGCTAAGTTGTGTCCAACTCTTCGAGACCCCATGAACTGAAGCACGCCAGGCTTCCCTGTCCTTTACTATCTCCATGAGTTTGCTCAAACTCATGTCCATTGAGTCAGTGATGCCATCCAATCATCTCATCCTCTGTTACCCCCTTCTTCTCTCGCCCTTAATCTTTGCCAGCATCAGGGTCCTCTCCAATGAGTTGGCTCTATGCATCAGGTGGCCAAAGTTTTGGAGCTTCATCTTCAGCATCAGTCCTTCCAAGAAATATTCAAGGTTAATTTCCTTTAGGATTGGTTTCTTTAGGTAGGTTTGAAAGTGAAAGTGAAGTCGCATAGTTGTGTCCAATTCTTTGCAACCCCGGGGACTGTAGCCGACCAGGCTCCTCTGTCCATGAGATTCTCCAGGCAAGAACACTGGAGTAGGTTGCCATTTCCTTCTCTAGGGGATCTTCCTGACCCAGGAATCAAACTCTGGTCTCCTACATTGGAGGCAGACGCTTTAACCTCTGAGCCACCAAGGAACCCTTAGGTAGGTTTATTGCTAGGTATTTTATTATTTTAGTTGTATTGGTGAATGGGATTGTTCCCTTAATTTCTGTTTCTGATTTGTCTTTGTTAGTGTATAGGACAGAGAAGGCAATGGCACCCCACTCCAGTACTCTTGCCTGGAAATCCCATGGATGGAGGAACCTGGTAGGCTGCAGTCCATGGGGTCGCTAAGAGTCGGACACGACTGAGCGACTTCACTTTCACTTTTCACTTTCATGCATTGGAGAAGGAAATGGCAACCCACTCCAGTGTTCTTGCCTGGAGAATCCCAGGGATGGTGGAGCCTGATGGGCTGCCCTCTGTGGAGTCGCACAGAGTCGGACACGACTGAAGCGACTTAGCAGCAACAGCAGCAGCAGCAGCAGCAGCAGTGTATAGGAATGCTAGGGATTTCTGTGTATTAATTTTATATCCTTCAGCTCTACTATACTGTTTGATTAGCTCTAGTATTTTTCTTGTGACATTATTAAGCTTTTCTATGTATAGTATCATGTCATCGAAAATAGTAAGAGTTTTACTTCTTTTCTAATCTGGATTCCTTTTATTTCTTTTTATTCTCTGATTGCTATGACTAGAACTTCCAAAAGTGTGTTGAATAATAGTGGTAAGATTGGGTATCCTTGTCTTGCTCCCGATCTTAGAGGAAATGCTGTCAGTTTTTCACCATTTTAGAATAATGTTTCAGGAGGGTTGTTGTGTATGACCTTTACTATTTTGAGGTATGCTTCTTCTGTGCCTATTTTCTAAAGAGTTTCTATCATAAGTGGGTATTGGACTTTGTTGAAAGCTTTCTCTGCATCTATCAGGATGGGATCTATGGTTTTTATCCTTCAGTTTGTTAATATGGGGTATCACATTGATTGATTTGCATATATTGAAGAATCTTTACATCCCTGAGATAAAGCCCCACTTGATCATCATGGAGGGTACCTTTAATGTGTTTTTGGATTCTCTTTGCTAGAATTTTGTTCAAAATTTTTCCATCTATGTTCATCATTTAATTGGCTCTTTTGTATGTGTGTGTGGCATCCATGTCTAGTTTTTTATCAGGGTGATGGTGACCTCGTGGAATGGGTTTGTGAGTTTTCTTTCCTCTTCAGTTTTCTGGAAGACTTTGAGAAAGATAGGTGTTATCTCTTCTCTAAACTTTTGGTAGAATTTGCCTGTGAATCCATCTGGCCCTGGGCATTTGTTTGTTGGAAAATTTTGATTACTTTTCCATGCTCACGATTGGTCTGATTGTATTTTCTGTTTCTTCCTGATTCAGTTTTGGAAGGTTATACATTTCTAAGAATTCTATCATTTCTACCAGGTTGCCCATTTTGTTGGCATATATTTGCTCATAGTAGTCTCTCATGATTCTTTGCATTTCTGTGCTGTCAGTTATAACTTCTCCTTTTTCATTTCTAATTTTATTGATTTGTGTCCTCTCCCTTTTTTTCTTGTTGAGTCTGTCAATTTTGTTTATCTTCTCAAAGTGTCAGGTTTTAATTCATTTTTGCTATTTTCCCCTTCATTTCTTTTTTCACATATTATTAATTTTCTCAGATCAATTGTAATTTCTCCCCTCCAACTAATTTTGAGGCTTTATTTTGTTCTTTTACTGTTTTTTCCTTTTTTCAACTTTTTTCTAGTTGCTTTAGGGTGTTTATTTGATTTTTCTCTTGTTTCTTGAGGTAGGCTTGTATTGCTTTAAACTTCTCTCTTAGCTCTACTTTTACTTCATCCCTTTGGTTTTGATTTGTCATGTTCTCCTTCTCATTGCTTCTAGATATCTTCTGATTTGCTATTTAATTTCTTCAGTGACCTCTTGATTATTCAGAAGCATAATGTTTAGCCTCCATGAGTTTGTGTTTTTCTTAGTTTTAGTTTTTGTTTTTCCTGGTAGTTGATGTCTAATCTTATAGTGCTGTGGTCAGAAAAGATACTTGAAATTATTTAATTTTTTAAACTTTTGTCAAGGCTTGATTTGTGACCCAAGATGTCATATGTCCTGGAGAATGTTCCATGTGCACTTGAGAAAAAAGTGAATTGGATGAAATACGTTGTAGGTATCAGTTAGTTCCAGATGGTCCAATATATAATTTAATGTTTGTGTTTCCTTATTAATTTTGTCTTGATGATATGTCTATTGGTGTGAGTGGTATATTAAAGTCCTCCAGTATTATTGTATTAATGTTGATTTCCCCTCTAGTAGTTATTAGCATTTGCCTTATGTATTGAGGTGCTTTTATGTTGGGTGCATATATATTTATAATTGTTATATCTTCTTGGGTAGCTCCCTTGATCATTATGTAGTATCCTTCCTTGTCTCTTATATTAGTCTTTATTTTAAAGTCTATGTTATCTTATGAGTATTGCTTCTCTTGTTTTCGTTTGATTCACATTTGCATAGAATGTCTTTTTCTAGACTCTCGCTTTCAGTTTTTATGTGTTCCTACGTGTGATGTGGGTCTCTTGTAGACAGCATATATAGACATCTTGTTTTTTTAATACATTCAGCCAATCTGTGTCTTTTGCTTGGAGCATTTAGTCCATTTTCATTTAAGGTAATTATTGATATGTATATTCCAATTACCATTTACTTTATTGTTTTGGGTTTCATTTTGTAGGACTTGCTCTCGTTTTTTCTATCTAGAGAAGTTCCTTTTGCATTTGTTGTAAAGTGGTTGGTGGTGCTGAATTGTCTTAAGTTTTGCTTATCTGTAAAATTTTTTATTTATCCTTCAAATCTTAATGATATCCTTGCTGGCTAGAGTATTCTTGATTGTAAATTTTTTCCTTTCACTTTAAGTATATCCTGACACTCCCTTCTGACTTGCAGTTTCTGTTGAAAGATCAGCTATTAGTCTTATGAGGATCCCCTGTACGTTATTTGTTGCTTTTCCCTTGCTGTTTTTAATGCTTGTTGTTTGTGTTTAAATTTCATTAATTTGATAAATATGTGTCTTGGCATGTTTCCTCTTGTGTTTATCTTTATGGGCCTCTGGGCCTTTTTGATTTGAGTGCTTATTTTCCTTTTTCATGTTAGAGAAGTTTTCTACTATAATCTCCTAAAGTATTTTCTCATACCTTACTATTTTCCTTCTTCTCGGACCACTGTAATTATAATGTTGCTGTGCTTAATATTAACTTCCCTGGTGACTCAGATGGTAAAGTGTCTGCCTACAATGTAGGAGGCCTGGGTTCGATCCCTGGGTTGGGAAGATCCCCTGGGGAAGGAAATGGCAGCCCACTCCAGTACCCTTGCCTGGAAAATCTCATGGACAGAGGAGCCTGGTAGGCTACAGTCCATGGGGTCACAAAGAGTCAGACAATATTGTCACAGATGTCTCTAAAAGTGTCATCATTTCTTTTCATTCTATTTTCTTTATTCTTCACTGTTTCAGTTATTTCCACCATTCTGTCTTCCACCTCAGTTACTCATTCTATTTATCTGTCTCTCCACTTATTTCTGAGATTGTGGATGATCTTTACTATTATTACTCTGAATTATTTTTAAGGTAGGTTTCTTATTTCCTCTTCATTTATTTAGGCTTATGCATTTCTACCATGTTCCTTCATCTGCTGCAAGTTTCTCTGTATTTTCATTTTGTTTAATTTACTGTGTCTGAGGTCTTCTTTTGCAGGCTGGAAGGTCATAGCTCCTCTTATTTGTGGAATCTGCTCCCTATGTGTGGGGTTGGGCCAGTGCCTTGTGAAGGTTTCCTGGCTGGGGGGACTTATGCCTGTGTTCTGGTGGATGGATCTGGATCTTGTCTCTCTGAAGGTCATTGTGTTGTACAGTAATGTGTTTTGGGGGTCTATGGGACTGGCATGGCTTTATGCAGACTTTCTGCTCATTGGTAACATTGTGTTGCTCCTTGGCTAAAGGTTTGGTGTAAGGCATCCGGTATTGGAGCTTTCTGGCCTTTTGGTGGGGCTTGGTGTTAGTTTTGATATCAATAATGATAAAATGATCTTGGTTTGTATCCAAGGCAATCCATTCAGCATCACTATACTCTAAGTATGCCCCAACCACTAATGCTGAACATGGTGAGATTAACCAGTTATAGGAAGACCTACAAGACCTTCTAGAACTATCATCAAAAAAAAAAAAAAAAGAAAAGAAAAAGATGTACTTTTCATTATAGGAGATTGGAATGCAAAGGTAGGTAGTCAGGTGATACCAGAAGTAACAGGGAAGTTTGGCCTTGGAGTACAAAGGGATTTGTACTTGGATTTGCCATAGGAATACAAAATAAATTTCTAAATTTAGTGAATAAACTATGTTCAACTTATCAATAGCATTGATATTTTCAAAGATATCCATCAAAAGCCCTCTATTAACAATTCATATTTAAATAGGATACCTACAAACCTGACTGACCTGAAACTGGCTTGTAATAAGAAAAACTTACAAGTAATTTTTCTCAACCTATAGGTGATAAAATTAAATGGTACAAAGTCCATATATATTAGCCTTGACATTCTCCTTTCCCAGTTTTAAACTAGCCAGTTGTTCCATGTCCAGATCTAACTGACTCATACAGGTTTCCCAGGAGACAGGTATGGTGGTCTGGTATTCCCATTTCTTTAAGATTTTTCAGTTTTTTGTGATTCACACAGCAAAGTCTTTAACATAGTCAATGAAGCAGAAGTAGATGATTTTCTAGAACTCCCTTGTCTCTCTATGATACGACAAATGTTGGCAATTTGATCTCCAGTTCCTCTACCTCTTCTAAAGCCAGATTGTATATCTCAAAGTTCTCAGTTCATGTATTGCTAAAGCCTTGCTTGGAAAACTTTGAGCATGACCTTCCTAGCATATGAAATGAGTGTAATTGAATGATACTTTCAACATCTTTGGCATTGCCCTTCTTTGGAACTAGAATGAATACTGAACTTTTCCAGTCCTGTGGCCACTGCTGAGTTTTCCAAATTGGCTGACATATTGAGGGCAGCACTTTAGCAGCATCACCTCTTAGGATTTTAAATAGCTCAGCTGGAATTCCATCACCTCAACTGCTGCTGCTGCTGCTGCTAAGTCACTTCAGTCGTGTCCGACTCTGTGCAACCCCATAGATGGCAGCCCACCAGGCTCCTCTGTCCCTGGGATTCTCCAGGCAAGAACACTGGAGTGGGTTGCCATTTCCTTCTCCAATGCATGAAAGTGAAAAGTGAAAGTGAAGTCGCTTCAGCCATGTCCGACTCTGTGCAACCCCATTGACGGCAGTCTACCAGGCTCCTCTGCCCATGGGATTTTCCAGGCAAGAGTACTGGAGTGGGTCATCATCTCAACTAGCTTTGTTTAAAGTAATCTTCCTAAGGTATCAGTTGACTTCCACACTTCAGGATGCCTGGTTATCCAGGTCATTAAGATCTTTTCTGTATAGTTCTTCTGTGTATTCTTTTCACCTTTTCTTAATCTCTTCTGCTTCTGTTAAGTCTTGAGTTCTTTGCTGACAAAGTTCTGTATAGTCAAAGCTATGGTTCAGTAGTCATGTACAAATTTGAGAGTTGGATCATAAAGAAGGCTAAGCGTTGAAGAATTGATGCTTTCAAATTTTTGTGCTAGAGAAGACTCTTGAGATTCCCTTGCACTGCAAGGAGATCACACCAGTCAATCCTAAAGGAAATCAACCCTGAATATTTATTGTAGTGACTGATGCTGAAGCTGAATTTCCAACTCTTTGGCCGCCTGATATCAAGAGCCAACTCACTGGAAAAGACTCTGATGCTGGGAAAGATTGAAGGCAAAAGGAGAAGGAACCAGCAGAGGTTGAGATGTTTGGATAGCATCATCAACTCAATGGGCATGAATCTGAGGAAATTCTTGGAGATAGTGAAAGATAGGGAAGCCTGGTGGCTGCAGTCCATGGGGTTACAAAGAGTCAGACATGACTTAGTGACAGAACGGTGCTCTGATTGATGTGAGGTAATACCTCACTGTAATTTTGGTTTGTATTTATCTAATAATTAATTAATAAGGAAATGGATCTTATAATTAGTGGATAAAGAAATGGAGAGGGAAATGGCAACCCCCTCCAGTGCTCTTGCCTGGAAAATCCCATGGATGGAGGGAGGAGCCTGGTAGGCTACAGTCCATTGGGGTTGCAAAGAGTCAGACACAACTGAGCGACTTCACTTTCACTTTGAATAATTAGTGATGTTGAGCATCTTTTCATGTTATTTTTTACTATCTCTATGTGTTGGAGAAATATCTATTTAGATCCTTTGCCCTATTTTGTTTAGGTTGTTTACTTATTTGATATTGAGTTGTTTGAGCTATTTGTGTATTTTGGAGATTAATGCCTTGTCAGTCACTTTGTGTGCATATATATTATTTTATTTTTTGATCCACCTCCTAGAATAATGAGAATAAAAATAAACAAATGGGACCTAATTAAATGTAAAAGCTTTTGAACCTCAAAGGAAACAGCAAACAAAATGAATATCTTTCTTATAAGCATATTCTCTTATAGAATCACAGTTCAAAAATCAAAATCAGGAAACTTTGCAAGAAAATAATGAAGTTATATACTCCACATCCTATATTCAAATTACACCAGTTGTCCCAATTTTTATAGCTATCATTCTCTAGTCTAGAATTTTAGTCAAAAATTGTACATTGAGTTTAGCTGTCCTAATTTTTGTCACTTTTAACCTAGAATACTCAGCCTGATTTTCTTTTTTTACCTTGCCTTGCTTTAAATAAGAACTTTAGCCTTACAAAAATTTTGAGAAAATACTGCAGAGAATTTTGCATATTCCTCACCCACTTTCCTTTAATATTCATATTTTGCATTGTGTGTGTATGTTCCTTGCTTAGTCGCATCTGATTCTTTGCAACCCCATAGACTTGTTACAAACCAGGCTCCTGTGTCCCTGGAATTCTCCATGCAAGAATACTGAAGTGGGTAACCATTACCATCTCTAGGGGAATCTTCCCAACCTAGGAATCAAACCCAGGTCTCCTGCATTGCAGGCAATTTCTTTACCCTCTGAACCATGAGGGAACCCAATATTTTACATTACTGTGGTATGTTTGTCACAATATACCAATGTTGCTACACTTCCCTCATAGCTCAGTTGGTAAAGAATCTGCCTGCAATGCAGGAGACTGGGGTTCCATTCCTGGGTCAGGAGCATCCTCTGGAGAAGGAAATGGCAACCCACTCCAGTATTTTTGCCTGGAGAATCCCATGGACAAAGGAGCCTGGCAGTCTATAGTCCATGGGGTTGCAAGAGTCAGACGTGACTTAGTGACTAAACCAAGCTACAGACTTTATTAGAGTTTCACTTGTTTTTCCATGAATGTCATTTTTCTATATCAGAATTCACTTCAGGATTCCTTTTTCCATGTAGTCATCCTCTCTCCTACTATTCTCTGTTATGTGACAATTTCTTAGTCTTTCCATGATTTGGATATCTTTGGCAGTTTGAGGAGTACTAGTCAGATATTTTGTAGAATGTTTTTCAAATTAGGATTGTCTAATATTTTTAATATGTCTAGATTGTGGTTATAAATTTGAAGGGCAAGATTACAGTGGTGTAATGCCCTTATTACATCATATCAGTGTTACATGATGTCAACGTGGCTTATCACTGGTGATTGTTAGCACTGATCACTGACCAATGTGGTACATATCAGGGTAGAATTGCTCAACATAATGGTATATCTGCCCTTTTGTTTGTATGGTCAGTTCTTAATGTATTTTTCATAGATGCATGCAATACTGAGATTATTGTATCTTCCTAATCGATTGAACCTTTTATTATTGTACAGTGATGATTTTCAGATATGTTTACCATTAATGTAGATACACTGGTTTGCAGTATTTATTTTTGTTTCCTTTAGTGTAACTTTCCATTTTTTAATTTTTCTAGATTTTAAAATTTTAATGTCTGTTTTAAATAGCTATGTATGAATTTTATTCTTTATATAGAATGACAGTTTTTGTTTTTAATCTGTAGCATTTAGTTCAACAGCTTCCCTGATGGCTCAGTGGTAAAGAATCCACCTGCAATGCAGGAGTTGTGAGTTTGATACCTGTCGGGATCATCTTGTCAGGAAGATCCCGTGAAGAAGGAAATGGCAAATCACTCAAGTATTCCTGCTGGGGAAGTCCCATCAACAGAGGAGGCTGGCGGGCTACAGTCCTATGAACAGAGGAGCCTGGCAGTCACAGAGTCAGACATGACTTAGCAGCTAAACAACAGCAATGACAGCATTTAGTGTATTAATGTGTATTTTTGTAACTGTTTCTCTGGATTTAATTTGATCACTTATTTAGTGCTTCTCATGTGCTCCACTGTTTTTTCTTTAGTGTCTTTGAAATTGCTTATATTTTTAAAACATCATTCCACAATCTTCCTTATCTTTTAGATATAAAGTCCTTAAGAATTGTAGTTTCCTAGGAATTTGTAAATATTTTATGTAACTTACCAAATTCTATTTACTTTAAAGCATCTTGTACTTTCTTCCTGAATAATAAAAGTGCATCAGGGGACTTTCACCTAAATTCTCAGTTTCCTGGTCAATGCTATCATCATTTTCATTTGTTATTTAAGTTTTTTAATATTACTACTATTGATTTATCAATAATATTAAGATTTTAAGTAAATATTTATTATATTTTTCACATTTACAACTTCCCTTATTATTTCTTCATTCGTCTCATGTTTGGTTATTCTCCTTCATCTTTCAGAAATTCCTGAACAAATGTGCTTGGCTATGTTTTTGTTGGTTTTTAGTTGCTAAGTCATGTCTCTTTTGTGACCCCATGGACTATAGGCCCCCAGATTCCTCTGTCCATGGGATATCCTAGGCAAGAGTTCTAGAGTGGGTTGCCATTTCCTTCTCCAAGGGATCTTCCCAACCCAGGAACTGAACTTATATCTCCTGCATAGTGAGGCAGATTCTTTACCACTGAGCCTCCACAGAAGCCCGTTCTTGACTATAAATTCACTCAATTCTATTTTGTTTAAAAATCTGAGGTGCATACTTGTTCTTAAAAGAGATATATACAGTCCTAGGGTAACGGTTATTTTCTTTTGAAACCATTCAAGAAATTTTTTTTCAATTGTCTTTTATCTTCCAATGCTCCTGCTCAGTAGTCAGCTCTAGTAGTCCTATTATTTTCTCCATATATTCTTGATTATTTTTATAGTTCTTTGCTAGTTCCTCATATTTCCATTCTTCTCTTTATGTTTTAGGTATAGTATACATACTTACAAGCTTCCCAGGTAGTGCTAGTGGTAAAGAACCTGCCTGCCAATGCAGGAGACATAAGAGACCCAGGTTCCATCCCTGGGTTGGGAAGGTCCCCTGGAGGAGGGCATGGCAACCCACTCCAGTATTCTTGCCTAGAGAATCCCATGGACAGAGGATCCTGGCAGGCTACAGTCCGTAGGGTCACAGAGTCTGACAGGACTGAATGTCAAGTATATTATGCATAGTCTTTTTAGTGTTTAAGTCTGTGTTAGATTTTGTAGCCTGCTTTCTCTGGAGACTCTAAAATATGGTACATTTTTTCTTTAGAGTTTTGAGATATTTTTAAATGATCTCACATATATTTTTACACTTTAATGTGATAGTATTTTGAGATGTAGTTTGAATGCAAACCCTTCCACAAAGATTTTTCGTTTACCAAGTAACTGTGATCACTTGAATTAAGCCAAATTCTCAGTTTGAAGTTTGCCACTACTCTAGTAGTGAAAATTAAGATGACAAGCCTGATTGAGGTCTGAATTACAAGACATTTTTTCTATTTCATTTATCACCACATTTTAAGGCATGGATTTATTTTGTAGATCCTGTCAAAGAGAATGTTTATGTCTAATTCATGCTACAATCAGGCAATATAGTCATTGTGATCCAAGCTTTATGCTGTGAAATTATTTATTTATTGAATTTCCCACCTTGTGAGTCCTTCCTCACCTTTTGGTGGGGAGGAGGGTTCTCATTTTTATGCCCTAAGGAGCCATGAAAAACAGGCGTAAGAGTAAAAACTCTAAGGTTTACTTCTGTTCATCTTTCTGGCTTTACATCTTCAGTTTCTGATTGGTCCTTACTTATTTTGATAGTTTTTCAGAGCATTTATAAATACTATTTGCAAATTTTATTCAGCATTTTAAATTATTTTCAGGTAGATGTTCAGTCAAGATGCTTTAGTTTGCCATAATAGTGAAAGTATAAATCTTGTGATTCACAAACAGAGACAGGAATTTTTTTTTAATTCAGCAGTATTATAAAAATTAACTGATTACTGATGATGGAAGGATACTAAAAATGATGTTTTAATTATTCTAAGAAAAAATGTGCAAGGATAAAGTAACTTACCTTTTAATCATAAAGATCTGGAGAAAATGTCACATGCAAACTGACATAGATTTTTGGAGATGAATCATATTTTTGAAGACAAAAACACTCATTTTATTCTAATTCAATAACCTGTAGTTCCCTAGAAAAGCAGAAGAGTCTGGACTATGATTTGTGACAGGAAAAAAGAAGCATGAAGTATACCTTTAGATCATTAGGATTAGTCTTTGAAAGATTCCCTCAGGTAAAGCAGGGAACTGTGAACATACCTTGCATTCTTCTTGTGCACTTTGCTTTTGGTGCCAGCAAGAAGTTTTTGAGCATAAATATTATATGCCATAGACATATAGAAAGAAAATTGAGAGGAAGTGTTGCTTTGCATAATTTTGCTTATGTATTATATACTTTCCTAAAACAATGAGTGCCTGTTATTAACAGATATTTAAACCTATTTTACAAGGGATTTATAGGATGAATTTTGCTCTAATAGAGTTTATAATCAACTTGAGGAAAGAGGGTTAAAAACATGGTATTGTAATAATTTAGGAAAAAATAAAGGCTAAACTTATGGAACTGGCTTTAAGTGCGATAGAAATGCAGAGAAGGCCAAGTTTTGTATGAGGTTGACTGGGATAAAGTTTCCTGGAACATGTAAAACTTCATCTGAGGATGTGTGGAGTTTGAGGCAGAATAGGGAAGAGTTTATTCTTACTATCTTCTGCTTGACCACGTTCAATTTACTTTGATTTATGGACCTAACGTTCCAGGTTCCTATGCTATACTGTTCTTTGTAGCTTCAGATTTTACTTTCATCTCCAGACATATCCACAAATGGGAGTTGTTTCTGCTTTGGCCCACCCACTTCATTCTTTCTGGGGCTATTTGTAGTTCTCTTCTGCTCTTCTCCAGTAGCATATTAGGCACGTTAAGACCTGGGGGACTCATCTTTTGGTGTCATATCTTAGCAACAGTTAGAACCCTGGTATGGAACAACTGATTCAATATTGAGAAAGGAGTATGACAGGGCTATCTGCTATCACCCTGTTTGTTTAACCTATACACTGAGCACATCATGAGAAATGCCAGGCTGGATGAGTTACAAGCTGAAATCAAGATAGGCAGGAGAAACATCAACATCCTCAGATATGCAGATGATACCACTCTAATGGCAGAAAGTGAAGAGGAACTAAAGAGCCTCTTGATGAGGGTGAAGGAAGAGAGTGAAAGAGTCAGCTTAAAACTATTTAAAAAACTAAGTTCATGGCATCCAGCCCTATTACTTCATGGCAAATAAAGGGGAAAAATGTGAAAGTAGTGACAGATTTCCTCTTCTTGGGCTCTGAAATCACTGCAGATGGTGACTGCAGCCATGAAATCAGAAGATATTTGCTTCTTGGCAGGAAAGCGATGACAAACCTAGACAGTGTGTTGAAAAGCAGAGACATTACTCTGCCAACAAACGTCTGTATAGTCAAGGCTATAATCTTCCCAGGGGTCATGTATGGTTTGAGAGCTGGACAGTAAAGAAAGTGAAGCACAGTAGAAGTAATGCCTTCAAACTGTGGTGCTGGAGAAGACACTTCAAAGTCCCTTGGACAGCAAGATCAAACCAGTCAGTTTTAAGGGAAATAAACCCTGAATACTAATTGGAAGGACTGATGCTGGGGCTGAAGCTCCAGTATTTTGGTCATCTGACTGGAACAGCTGACTCATTGGAGAAGTCCCTGATGCTGGGAAAGATTGAGGGCAGAGGAGAAGAGGGCGTCAGAGGATGAGATGGCTGGATGGCATCACTGAAGCAATAGACATGAACTTGGGCAAACTTTGGGAGATGGTGGGGGACAGGGAGGCCTGGCGTGTTGCAGTCCATGGGGTCGCAAAGAGTCAGACATGACTAGATGACTGAACAACAACAGGGAAGAGTTTTAACACACTGTAGTATGCTAAGGTGTAGAAATCGGCACAAAGGAAAAATAAGCCCAAATAAATAACCATATTGGAAGAAGAAAGAAATATTGAAAACCAAATTAGGAATACATTGTAATCACATAATAGATATCTTAGAAGTCATGGGAGAATATTTCTCATAGATATTGTGTTATATTGTATTAATTATCTATTATAAACAGTATGAAGCTATTGGAGATTCTTGGGCAAAGTACTGAAATGTTGAAAAGATTTATTAGTAAGTGTGAATCTATTAGTAAGTGTGGATCTATTAGTAAATGTGGTTTTATTAGTAGTAGGATAAACTCAGGTTTGAAACAGAATATATTTTATTAGAGCACAATTATTAGTAGTATGCTTTTTTTTGATTATATAAAAATAGCATATATACTTAATATTAATTTATTTTCTATATAATATTAATAGAAATATCATTGTGTTTAAATATGCTTTTTGTTGTTTTAGAGGAATTCCAGGGAAGAAATGTGGTACAATCATACTTACAGCAGAGGAATTAAACTGTTGCAGAGTAAGTAAATATTTCTTTGGATTAGACAGTAGTTCCAAAACTTCTTTGAAATGGTATTTCCAAACTATATTTAAATGATTTTTCTTGAGTGATTTTAGCAAAAATAATTAAAACTAAATTATATAATTCTATGATTCATAAAAATATTATTTTAGGTAGTACTTTAGCTAGAGAGGCTACATTCTATAGTCCAGTTTTAACAGTCTTTTTAATGAATAGAAATTGTTAAAATAAAACCTAATATCATTTTGGGGTGGCATTAATATAAGGAATTGTCAATTGTATTAGTTAAATTTTTGTAAAAATTTGAAGATTTTATATGTGATCCTGAAGAAATATTTCTAGTCAATTGTCTGTAACCATTTTGTGTAACATACTTGTTTTTCTGTATTTCTGACTGAATTAATTCAGTATTTATATGTGGGGTCATATTTTCTTAGCTTGGGAAGCCCACATTTATAGAAATAACCAGCTACCACTCCAACTGAGTGTAATGACAGAGAGTGTATATTTATTAATCTTAGAAAATGACTAGTTTTAGTTGTGATTTGTGGACCTAATCAGCTTTCATACTTCTTGTCTCTGAATTTGTATATGTGTATGATAATCTGTGTTTATGTGATGAAGGATACATATTCTTTATTGTGACATTAAAATGCTATTTTGACAAAATCTTGATATTATTTTGTATAACTGTGCTAATGAACAAACTATTTTAAGTTCTGTTTTGAAATAGGTGTAACATATCAAGGGCATAGATTGAGAGTATTGCCAGTCTGCATCTTAAACATATTTTGCTTTCAATTCTGTTGTTTAATTTGGAGAAACAGAAAACTATAAAGCTTGCATGCAAATGAAGTGGAATATGTTATTTAGTGATCTAGAGGCATTTTCACCACTCTTTATGAAAATAAAGCTTTAAAACATCTGAAATTTCCTTTCAATATATTTATTAATAATACTAATTATTTTTTACATATTTCCCATACTTAAAAATTATAGATCTAGAATTTTTTAATTTTTAGGAATCTTGACCTAACTTCACATATGCTTCCTACATTCTTATTCTTAGCTAAAGACACTGATAATCAGCATCAGTGAAATAATATAGCTGTGCTAGTAGAGTAGAAGAAACAAGTGTGTTCAAAGCAGTGATCATAGTTAACTTCAGAAGTGAGGATGTGTTTTATTTATTTTTTTAACTTTTTATTTTATATTGAAGTATAGCCAATTAACAATGTTGTGATAGTTTTAGTGGACAGCAAAGAGACTCAGCCATGTATATAAATGTTGCCATTCTCTTCCAGACTTCCCTACCATTCATGCTGCCACATAACAGTTGAGCAGAGTTCCCTGTGCTACATAATAGGACCTTGTTGATTTTCTATTTTAAATATAGCAGTGTGTACCTGTTGATCCCAAAATTCCTAAGTGTCCCTTCCCCCCACCCATCCCCCTAGCAACCATAAGTTAAGTCTGTGAGTCTGTTTCTATTTTGTAGATAAGTTCATTTGTATTATTTCCTTTTAGATTCCACATATAAGGGATGTCATAGAATGTTTCTCAGTCTCTGTCTGACTTAGTTCACTTAGCATGACAGTTTCTAAATTCATCCAAGTTTTAAGTATTTTATGGTACTTTAAAAGTATCAGGCATTATCACTTATAATTTGTCATGAAATAATTTTATTTCATATTAGAAATTATCAAATTGACAAGTACTTTCTTGAAAACACATTGCCAGTTGTTAGCTTGAGCATACAATGTAGAATCAGGACACCTAAATTTCAGTATGTCTCTTTCACTATTTGGCTGAGTGAAAAGTTTTGCAGCTTTAATTTCTACATTTTTAAACTGCTAAAAGACTTCATACAGGCGCACTTCATTTTATTGTGCTTCACTTTATTGCATAGTGCATATATTGTATTTTTTGCAAATTGAAGGACTGTCATAGACCTGTGGTGAAAAAGTCTTTTGGCACCATTTTTCCAGTAGTATTGCTCACTCTCATCTCTGTGTCACATTTTATTAGTTTTTTCAAAATATCAAAATTTCTCATTATAACGTTTGTTATAGTGATCTGTGATCAGGGGTCTTCAGTGTTGCTATTGTAATTGTTTTTGGGCACCAAAGAATTAATAAAAGTGTCTGTGCTGCCTGCTCCATGAACTGGCCATTCCCCCATCTCTCTCCCTCTTGCCAGGCATCCTTTTTCTCTGAGATACAACAATATAGTAGTTAGTTAATATCCCTATATCGGACATGACTGAGCGACTTCACTTTCGCTTTTCACTTTCATGCATTGGAGAAGGAAATGGCAACCCACACCAGTGTTCTTGCCTGGAGAATCCCGGGGATGGAAGAGCCTGGTGGGCTGCCGTCTATGGGGTTGCACGGAGTCAGACACGGCTGAAGCAACTTAGCAGCAGCAGCAGCATGCTCTATTAGTGAAACAATAAGGCCTGATTGACAGCATATCTGTTTACAACATGGTTTACTGGATTTTGTAAATTAATTAATTTTAATTGGAGGATAATTACTTTACAATATTATGATAGTTTCTGCCAAACATACAAGTTTCAGCCACGGGTATACATTTGTCTCCCCATCCTGAATCCCTCACCAACCTCCCTCCCCACCCCTATCCCTCCAGGTTGTCCCAGAGCACTGGCTCTGGGTGCCCTGCTTCATGCATCAAACTTGCACTGGTCATCTACTTTACATATGGTAATATAAATGATTCAATGCTATTCTCTCAAATCATCCTACCCTCGCCTTCTCCCACAGAGTCCAGAAGTCTGTTCTTTACATCTGTGTCTCTTTTGCTGCCCTGCATGTCGGATCATCACTACCAAATTTCTAAATTCCATATATATGTGCTAATATACAGTATTTGTCTTTTTCTTTCTGACTTTCTTCACTATGTATAATAGGCTCCAGTTTCATCCACCTGATTAGAACTGACTCAAATGTGTTCCTATTTATAGCTGAGTATTTAAGCCCAGGAGCTTCCCAGGTGGTGCTAGTGATAAAGAACTCGCCTGAAAATGCAGGAGACATAAGAGATCCAGGTTTGATCCCTAGGTTGGGAAGATCCCCTGGAGAAGTGCATAGAAACCCACTCCAGTATTCTTGCCTGGAGAATCCCGTGGACAGAGGAGCCTGCCAGTCTACAGTTCGTTCACAGCATCACACAGAGTCGGACATGACTGAAGTGATTTAGCACAGCACAGCACATTTAAGCCCACTGTTGTGACCTATTGCTCAGAAAAAAAAGGTTCCTTGCAAAATAATACTGCTTATTTACAATGCACCTGGCCACACAAGAGTTCTGATGGAGATATATGAGTTTGATGTTATTTTCATGCTTACTAACACACTAATTCTGCAAACCATGGCTCAAGGAGCAAGTTTGACTTTCAATTCCTGTTACTTAAGAAATAATACATTTCATAAAGTTATAGCTTCCACATTCCATAAAGTTATATGAAATAATACATTTCATAAAGTCATAGTGATTCCTCTAATAGATCTGGGCAAAGTCAGTTGAAAATCTTCTAAAAAGGATTCACCATTCTAGATGCCATTAAGAACATTCATAATTCATGGGGAGAGGCCTAGATATCAACATTAACAGGAGTTTGGAAGAAGTTGATTCCAACCCTCATAAGAGGATGACTTTGAGGGGCTTAAGACTTCAGTGGAGGAAGTAACTGATGATATTGTGAAAATGGCAAGAGAATTAGAATAGAAAGTGGAGCCTGAAGATATGACTAAATTGCTGTAATCTCATGATAAGGCTTGAACGGATGACAAGTTGCATCTTATGTATGAGCAAGGAAAGTGGGTTCTTCAGATGGAATCTACTGGTAAAGATGCTGTGAAGGTTATTGAAAGGACAACAAAGGTTGTAGAATATTATATGTACTTAGTTGACAAAGCAGCAGCATGATTTGTGTGGATTGACTTTGGTTTTGAAAGAAGTTCCAACTATGGGGAAAATGCTAGCAAATTGCTTTGCATGCTACAGGGAAATCAATCCTGAAAGGAAGAGTCAATTGATGGGGCAAATTTCATTGTTGTCTTATTCTAAGAAATCGCCACAGCCACCCCAAACTTCAAGAACCATCACCCTGATCAGCAAGCATCTGTCAACATCAAGTCAAGGCCCTCCACCAGCAAAAATATTGTGACTTGCTAAAGACTCAGATGATAGTTAGCATTTTTAGCAATTAAGTATTTTTGAATCAAGGTATGTACATTGTTTCCTTAGACATATGCTACTGAACACTTAGTAGACAAAGTAGTGTGAGCAATAACTTTTATGTGCACTGGGAAAGCAAAAAATTGATGTGACTTGCTTTATTGTGATAGTCACTTTATTGTGGTGGTCTGGAACAGAATCCACAATATCTTCGAGATGTGTATGTATCTCCCGCAGGTGGTTCTTTGCAGAATTAAAAAGGGACTGTATTTCTTTCTTGAGAGAGGAAAAGAGCTGGAGGAATCAGACACCCCAACTTCAGACTATGCTACAAAGCTGTAGTCATCAAAACAGTATGGTACTGGGACAGAAATAGACATATAGATCAAGGGAACAGGATAGAGAAAACAGAGACAAACCCACACACCTGTGCCCAATTAATGTATGAGAAAGGAGGTAAGACTATGCACTATGGGAAAGACAGTCTCTTCAACAAATGGTGCTGGGAAAACTGGACACTTACATGTAAAAATATGAAATTAGATCATTCCATACACAAAAATAAGCTCAAAATGGATCAAAGACCTAAATGTGAAACCAAACACTATGGAGTTTTATAGGCAGAACACTCACTGACATAAATTGCAGCAGTATCTTTGTCTGTCTCCCAGAGTAATGGGAAAGAAAACAAAGATAAACAGATGGGACCTACTTACACTCAAAAGCTTTTACACAGCGAAGAAAACAGTAAACAAAATGAAAAGATAACCCACAGATTGGGAGAAAATATTTGCAAATGAAATGACCCACAAGAGATTAGTCTCTAAGATTTACAAATAGCACATGAGGCTTAACATCATCTAAGCAAAGAACCCAAACAAAAAATGCACAGAAGACCTAGATAGCCAACAGGCAAATGAACAGATGTTCAACCTTGCTAATTATTGGAGAATATAAGTCAAACCTAGAATCAAAATGGATATCTTAAAAAAATCCACCAACAGTAAGTGCTAGAGAGGGTATTTCAAAAAGGGAACCCTCCCACACAGTTGGTGGAAATGTAAATTGCTACAGCCATTATGGATAACAGTATGGAGATTCCTTAAAAAACTAAATATAGAGCTATCATATAACCCTGCACTTCCATTCCTGGGCATATTTCCACAGAAAAACATTATCTGAAAAGGTACATACACTCCAATGTTCATCGCAAAACTTCTACAATAGCCAAGACGAGGAAACAACCTAAATGGCCATCAATGGAGAAATGGATAGAAAAGATATGGTACATATAAACAATGAAATATCACTCTGCCATTAAAAAAAATGAAATAATGCCATTTACAGAAACATGATGGATCTAGAGAGTGACATACTGAGTGAAGTCAGTCGGACAGAGAAGGAGAGATATTGTATTAAACCCCTTAGTTGTGGAATCTAAAAAGAAATGATACTAATGAACTTATTTACAACACAGAAACAGACACAGACTTAGAGAACCAACTTATGGTTGCTAGGGGAGAAGGATGGAGGAAAGCAATACTTAGAGAGTTGGAGATCAACATGTACACATTACTATATTAGAAATGGATATCCAAAAATGTCCTACTGTATTAAAAAAGGGGGGCATATTAGAGAAATGGATAAATTATAAATTTATACAAATGTTTACTTGTAGTGTGGTAATCCTAATTATGTCAACTTAGTATTCCATAGTTCATTTCAAATGCAACTTTTGTGATCAGTTCAGTTCAGTCGCTCAGTTGTGTCTGACTCTTTGCGACCCCATGAATCCCAGCACTCCAGGCCTCCCTGTCCATCACCAACTCCCGGAGTTCACCCAGACTCACGTCCATCGAGTCAGTGATGCCATCCAGCCATCTCATCCTCTGTCGTCCCCTTCTCCTCCTGCCCCCAATCCCTCCCAGCATCAGAGTCTTTTCCAATGAGTCAACTCTTCGCATCAGGTAGCCAAAGTACTGGAGTTTCAGCTTTAGCATCATTCCTTCCAAAGAAATCCCAGGGCTGATCTTCAGAAAGGACCGGTTGGATCTCCTTTCAGTTCAAGGGACTCTCAAGAGTCTTCTCCAACACCACAGTTCAAAGGCATCAATTCTTCGGCACTCAGCCTTCTTCACAGTCCAACTCTCACATCCATACATGACCATAGGAAAAAACCATAGCCTTCACTAGACGAACCTTTGTTAGCAAAGTAATATCTCTGCTTTTGAATATGCTATCTAGGTTGGTCATAACTTTCCTTCCAAGGAGTAAGCGTCTTTTAATTTCATGGCTGCAGTCACCATCTGCAGTGATTTTGGAGCCCAGAAAAATAAAGTCTGACACTGTTTCCACTGTTTCCCCATCTATTTCCCATGAAGTGATGGGACCAGATGCCATGATCTTCATTTTCTGAATGTTGAGCTTTAAGTCAACTTTTTCACTCTCCACTTTCACTTTCATCAAGAAGCTTTTTAGTTCCTCTTCACTTTCTGCCATAAGGGTGGTGTCATCTGCATATCTGAGGTTATTGATATTTCTCCCGGCAATCTTGATTCCAGCTTGTGCTTCTTCCAGCCCAGCATTTCTCATAATGTACTCTGCATATAAGTTAAATAAGCAGGGTGACAATATATAGCCTTGACGTACTCCTTTTCCTATTTGGAACCAGTCTGTTGTTCCATGTCCAGTTCTAACTTCCTGACCTGCATACAAATTTCTCAAGAGGCAGATCAGGTGGTCTGGTATTCCCGTCTCCTTCAGAATTTTCCACAGTTTATTGTGATCCACACAGTCAAAGGCTTTGGCATAGTCAATAAAGCAGAAATAGATGTTTTTCTGGAACTCTCTTGCTTTTTCCATGATCCAGCAGATGTTGGCATTTTGATCTCTGATTCCTCTGCCTTTTCTAAAACCAGCTTGAACATCAGGAAGTTCACGGTTCACATATTCCTGAAGCCTGGCTTGGAGAATTTTGAGCATTACTTTAGTAGCGTGTGAGATGAGTGCAATTGTGTGGTAGTTTGACCATTCTTTGGCATTGCCTTTCTTTGAGATTGGAATGAAAACTGACCTTTTCCAGTCCTGTGGCCACTGCTGAGTTTTCCAAATTTGTTGGCATATTGAGTGCAGCACTTTCACAGCATCATCTTTCAGGATTTGAAACAGCTCAACTGGAATTCTATCACCTCCACTAGCTTTGTTCATAGTGATGCTTTCTAAGGCCCACTTGACTTCACATTCCAGGATGTCTGGCTCTAGGTCAGTGATCACAAATTCTAGGATAGATATTAATTTTGAAGTCATATTGGAAATGTTTCCTCACTCAGTATTTTTAAATAGCTTCAAATCGTCCACAAATAGTATTTTTCATTCTGATTGATTTAACAATATTCACAAAATGTATAATATGCTATTCCATGGTAAGGAAGCTTGTAATAGAATGGCAAGAAAAATAGCAATAAGCAACCTCTGTCCTTTTATTCAACACACATGTATTTTTTGAAAACAATATACATTAATCAGATGATTCTGTAGGCAAATATTGATTCTACCATGGAGAATCTAATTTATATTGGGTGGAGGTAACTAAGACTCTGAGAAAATTCATTTTTAGCTTCAGTTCAGTTCAGTCTCAGTCGTATCCAACTCTTTGCGACCCCATGAATTGCAGCACACCAGGCCTCCCTGTCCATCACCAACTCCCAGAGTTCATGCAAACTCACATCCTTCGAGTCCGTGATGCCATCCAGCCATCTCATCTTCTGTCGTCCCCTTCTCCTCCTGCCCCCAGTCCCTCCCAACATCAGAGTCTTTTCCAATGAGTCAACTCTTCACATGAGGAGCCCCAAGTCATGATAAAGATTTCCAGCAGGACACGCAACTTATATGGGGCCTAAAGAGGGAAAGAGTGTATCTGGTGTGTTTCAGCAAGGGGAAATGACTGAAATAAAACTTTGTCAGATGAATATGGAAAAGGTTGCTCAGAGTTTTTTTGATGTTGAGCTTTTGTAGACTATGTTAAAGATTCTGTGCTTATCCAAAGGAAAGACTTGAATAATTTAAAGTTATGAACAAAATTATGTATTTTATGTTTTAAGTCTATTATTCTCCCTGCTGAATGGAGAATTGATTGGATAGGTCCAAGAGCAGAAGAGGGAGAAGTGAACAAATGCCACTGTGCATATCCAGGTGACTGAAGATTTGATAAATGTTTTAGAGATAGCATCTTGCAACTTGGAGATGAACTAGGTAAGAGGTCAGGAAAGGGAATAGGCAAGGACAACTTCCTTGAGCACTTTGGGTAGATGACGAGTCACTCATTGAATCTGGAAAAATTACAGAACAAGCTTGGTTTGAACTTGTTAGAAATGTGAAACATTTAAGTGCATTTCTCCATTAGGAAGTTTGTTACATTAGCATGGAGTATTAAAGAAAGTCTTAAAATTCTCTCAGGGTGCTTTAAGCATAAGAGTTTTTAAAAATGTAATGATGTTCTTGTATTTCTAAAAGTAAGTGAATGCTTGTGTTTTCCCCAGAAATTAGATTTCTTTTGTGTTTGATATAGATGGAATCTCTCCTGTTATTATCCTGAGTAATTACAAAAATATTTTCCACAAGTTTATATCATTTGGTGCATTGAAAGCAATATTTTATTTTGAGTTATTCATTTTCCAAACCTTATGAAATATAATTTGAAAAACGACAATTTGGTATTACATTTACCAATGTTCGGGCTTCCCAATTGGTGCTAGTGGTAAAGAAACCGCCTGCCAGTTCAAGAGATATAAGAGACATGGGTTGGATCCCTTGGTTGGGGAGATCACCTGGAGAAGGAAATGTCAACCCACTCCAATATTCTTGCTTGGAGAATCCCATGGACAGAGGAGCCTGGTGGGCTACGGTCCATGGGGTTGCAAAGAGTTGGACGTGGCTGAAGTGACTTAACATGCATGCACACGTTAACAGTGATCATATGAAAATTCATTTTACTCTTTGAAGTGTAATTCACCATCCATTTGAAATATACACAGTTCAGAATTCTACTGTGTATTTTAAGTGCATCATAATATTTTTTTTGGTAATTTATGTTTTGTTTTAGGTGCTTTGGAAGAATGTCTTAGAGGAGTCATTTATTTCTGTGGCAAGACTAATGTCTTTGTCCCATGTTCTTGGAAAACCACTCTCTCCTAAGGGCGTTTTAATATATGTGAAGATGAGAGGGAAAGAAAAGAAACAGAAAAGTAAAACCAGTCCTTCCTTTTCAATTTGCCTTGATTTTATTGTTTTATTTTCAGGGTGACTCTGTCACTACTTCCTTAAAAGAAATTTTTGATTTTTTAACCTCAAATTGATCATGGTTGCAAAGTTTGAGTTGATGGTGATATCCATATTTTTATTTTCTCTGTTCTTTCAGTTTTCTTTAAAATATTTATTGTTACTATGCCAGCTTAGGCATGTATTTCCTGCTCTATTATGGGTGTTCAACTCTTAAAGTGGAACTTCTATATGACTTCTATATGTTAAATAACAAAGTAAAATAATACCCCCCAATGCTTTTGAAATCCAGAAACCTGGAGTTATAAACTTCTCTGAAACCATCTCTTCATTCCCAGACTCTAGCCTAAGCATTCCTTGAGAAATGTTTGCTGAGTTAGTATATGAATGGATTAATCAATGAAAAAGACAGATAGCATCACCTCTTGAATGGAGTTCTGGAATTGCTAAAAGAAAATAAGGAGAATTAGGTGGATGCTTAGTAAGTTTTATTAACACTGCAAAATGAAGCAGTGAATGAGAGAGTGCCTTTTTAATATTTATCAACATTTTCACCAAGCAGTATTTAAAAATGTGACCTCTTGATTTAATATGAATTACTTTGACTCTTTCATCTTCAAAAATTAACATCTGCTTTCAGTTAAAGAAAAACAAATCCAGAATACTGATTTTAATTTTTAAATTACTATATAATTTATACCTTTTAAATATGTTTATCATCATTGAATAATGTTTAACTTCCTTGATTTATGATACCTCACCTTGTTTAAGTTAGTTATGAGGATTATAAGTGCTTGAGTATATAAACGGATAAAAATATTTGGTTTTATATAATAATTAGCATAGAAATAAGTGATTTAAATTGGGGGTGAAATGAAAGTGCTTAACTAAAAGCCCAATATAATACAAATTATTTTTAAATGTACCTATGGAGAAATTGTGGTGCACTTTTGCTTAATTAAGAAGGAACCTTATCCCCCATTTAGATAGCAAACTATGTTGTCAGTCTGGATCTGTCTTATGCTTCATCTAATCATCTGATACATCTCAATATCTAATACATGGTAGATAATAGTAGATGCTTAACAAATATTTCCTGAGGAAATTAAAAAAAACAAAAACAAAAACACTTCTAAAAATGTGTACCTGAATAACTGAAGATGTGACTAGAGATCTTATAATATTGGCTACACAGAGTTATCTAGCTTACTAGCAATTTTCCAGGGCAGGAAAGGTTAAAGGGTTTTAATAAATAATAATTCTGTGACTAGAACAAGAACTTCCAAGAGTCAATTTTTTAGTCTTATAGTCCCTTAAAACATAATTTGATGTTTTCTGGAATTTTCCCACATTTGGCCATTTGTATGAAAATGGAAAATTTGTTTGCTTGTCAGGTCTTGCTGTGATCTGCAGTTTCTAGTTACTTATAACCCAGGTTTTGAGCTTTTATATTAATTTTGTTTGTAGGATGCTGTTCTAATGCAATTTTGTGCAAATAAATTGGACAAGAAGGACTTCTTTGGAAAATCAGATCCTTTTCTTGTATTTTATCGAAGTAATGAAGATGGCAGGTAGATTTATCTTTTATGCATTTTAAGTCTATGATAAGTATGCTATTTAAATTATCATTTTTTCTAGAGAAGCTTATTAAATTGATAAACAGTACAATATTTTGGTATTCACAAGATTTATAGGATTTTTTTCGTTTCAATAACAATGTATAACTTTATAAGCATTTTATATGTTTTGTTTGATATTTATAATGAATGGTTTTCAGCTTCATAGAAATATTTCCTCTTCTATTGCATTAATAGTATGGAAGCTTTATTTTTTTGTAGAAATCTGAAATGCTGAAACTAATGTATTTTGTTAATAGAACTGAACTCAAGCAGGTTTATTGGAGAGGAACATGGATTTTTATTGGTTGCTTTTTATACTACATGGTTTTTTCAATAATATATGGCATTCAAGAAAATTTTTCATTTTATTCAAGTAATTTGAATATTTTACCAGTTATGATTAGACTGGTTTCTATGTGATTTGAAAATATATTATAATTTATTTTAATTTTTTATTGCAGTATTGTTGATATGTAATATTATATGTTACAGGTGTGCGAAATAATGATTCACAATTTTTAAAGGTTGCACTTCATTTATAATTATTATAAAATATTGGCTGTATTCCCTGCATTGTACAACATATCCTTGTAGCTTATTTTATATGAAATAGTTTGTACCTGTTAATCCCTTCCAGTATTTCTCCTCCTATGTCCTATCTCCTCACTGATAACCACTAGTTTGTGCTCTGTATCTGTGAGATATTTTGTACCTGTATCTGTGTTTCTTTTTGTTATGTTCACTAGTTTGTTGTATTTTTTAAATTCCCCATATACGTGACATCATATTATAGTATTTGTCTTTTTCTGTCTGACTTACTTCACTTAGCATAATACCCTCCAAGTCTATCTATGTTGTTGCAAATGGCAGTTTTATTTCTTTTTTCATGACTGAGTGGTATTCCGTTGTATAGAGTTTAATTTAATACATATGACTTTACCATGAAATACATTTTTATTAGTTTCTGTGATTCTTACTGTATTTTCAATATTGAGGAGAAAGTTTAATTGTTAAAATTATGAGCTAAAAAAGGTCCTACTGCCTAGGTGTAAACTGTGACCCTGCTACTTAATAGTTATGGGACCATAGGCAAGTTTTAAAACTCATGTGGGGCTCATTTTCCTCATGTGTAAAATGGGTTAATAATCATAGTTACCTCCCAGGGCTATTGAGAGTATTAAATGCATTACTACAGAAAAATCATTTAGAGCTTACTTAACATAAAAATTATGTTAGCTGTTATTATTATTTTATTATCTTATGGTATAATATTTCCTATTTTCCTTAACTATGCATAATAAAGTAGTAGCTAAAAAGAAAATGTCATTGGGAGATTAAAATGAGAGGAATTGGCTGTTTAAAAAAAAAGGTAACCTTCTATACTTATAAATGAAATTATACATGTTAATGTTATGTAATGAGTAAAAATAGTACATAAAAATAGAAATTTGCTATTTAAAGTGAATATACAAAAATATAAAATGATGCTTTACAGAGTGTAGAATTTTTGTTGATGCAATCACTGGGCAACTATTGATTATTTTTGTTATGGTATCATATTGTTAGATTTTGCATGCTTCTTTTGTATTTCAGTGGTAAAAATGTTAGAGTAGCATTTACATCTGAACACTAATTTTACCCATGTGAAAAATATTGGACAGTGAAGAAAATAATCATATTTTTCAGTTTTTTGCAGAGTTAAAAATAAAAAACTAAAAAATCATTCAAAATTTCTTGAATAACAAAGAATAAAGTTCATGTTTACTCCTGTCTGAACAACCTATTTCCTGAATTTTCTCTTTTATTCTTACTTCTTTAATTACAAAGATTAGTTGCACAAATTATAGAGTTTCAGTTGGCCACACATATAATGCCACTGGTAAGAGAATATTACAAAATTTTATTATGCTTGTAAAAATGGTATTAAATTATTTATTAAATAAAATACAAATATTGAGTACAACTAATCTAAAAATCTAAAATCATTTAAAAACAACTCAATGTATTTTAATACAGGTTATTCAATAAAAATATTTTTCTTATAACTCTATTTGTAATAAATATATACACACACTTCTATGTATATAGCTGTACTCCTGAATACTAGCGCTGCAGCAGACTCCTGTCAGAGTTTTCACTAGTGACACTAGTGCTGGAATTATTAGTGAGTTTTTGTTGTCTATATAGCATATAAGTTCAGTTCAGTTCAGTTCAGTCACTCAGTCGTATCTGACTCTTTGCAACCCCATGTACCATAGCATGCCAGGCCTCCCTGTCCATCACCAACTCCCGGAGTTCACCCAAACTCATGTCCATTGAGTTGGTGATGCCATCCAACCATCTCATCCTCTGTTGTCCCTTTCTCCTCCTGCCCCCAAACCCTCCCAGCAACAGGGTCTTTTCCAATGAGTCAGCTCTTCACATCAGGTGGCCAAAATACTGGAGTTTCAGGTTCAACATCAGTCCTTCCAATGAACACCCAGGACTGATCTCCTTTAGGACGGACTGGTTGGATCTCCTTGAAGTCAAGGAACTCTCAAGAGTCTTCTCCAACACCACAGTTCAAAACATCAATTCTTCAGTCTCAGCTTTCTTTATAGTCCAACTCTCACATCCATACATGACTACTGGAGAAACCATAGCCTTGACTAGACAGACCTTTGTTGACAAAGTAATGTCTCTGATTTTTAATATGCTGTCTAGGTTGGTCATAACTTTCCTTCCAAGGAGTAAGCATCTTTTAATTTCATGGCTGCAATCACCATCTATAATCATTTTGAAGCCCCCAAAAATGAAGTCAGCCACTGTTTCCACTGTTTCCCCATCTATTTGCTATGAAGTGACAGGACCAGATGGCATGACCTTAGTTTTCTGAATGTTGAGCTTTAAGCCAATTTTTTCACTCTCCTCTTTCACTTTCATCAAGAGGCTCTTTAGTTCCTCTTCACTTTCTGCCATAAGTGCTTTACAAGTGAGAATGACAGATGACTACCTAGTTTATAAGTAGCTCACTAAGAATGTGATTCAGTTTATTAAGAGAAGTTTCAAAGTAATTTTGATTAATCTTTTAGAGTTTTCTCTATCATTTATGTTTCTTTTAATGTTTTTTGCCCTGGGTGATTCCTATATTGCTTTGGGTGATTCAACTTTGAGAGCATTTGACCACATTATACAAACACATTCTCTTGAGCTCTGTCAATTTAGTAACATGAGTTTCTTTAGATAGGTAAGGCTACTACCAGGAAGAGTGTAGTGCTAACGCCATAAATCTTAAACTGAATACATGATCCATTCATATTATGTTTCTTTTTGATCTCTTAATGAAGAGAGACCCTTTCTTGACCATGAAGAGGAAAATGGACTCAGTTCCCTTTCAAAATGGAATTATTTTCTTATAGGGTTTAGTTGCAATATGTTCACCATGGTGTAGTTATATAATATTCTCATGTTCATGACTATAAGAGGGATCCCTGCATTTAGAACACTACATGACTTAAGGGTTTAGTGAAAATTGAATTTAGGTATTGTTCTAACCAAGATCATTTAAAACATTTTATAGCTCATGAACTGCTGCATAAATTTGCATTAGGCAAGAATATTACCAGGACCTGATTGATGTCCAGAGATTAAATGGTTTGGTGGAAACAATACTGAAATTTGAATCAGAAAACTAGTTTAAGGTTTCATGGATTCTACCGCTTACTATATATTCTTTAATTGCTATCTTTCTTCCCTCTAGGAATAGCAACAGTTTAGATTAAAAAAAAGAACCACATATTGAATGATCTCTACTATAAATCCATTATGTTAATCTTCAATAAGCCTTTGACCCTCCTCAGAAATCATTCCTTTTTCTTAATCCATCAATGTTCCTCTCTCCCAGACACTTATGCACTTTTCCCCTCTTTCTTATTTACTGTTTATCTTGTTTCCTATTTAATAAAACAATGCAAGCAAATGGAGAAATGCCTTAAGATCCCATCACAATATCTACCCCTGTGTTTGGCCTTCCCAAATGCTCTGCAAAATGACTATCCAAGTGCTTCCAAGACCTACTACTCCATATTGATGCCCTCTATCCCATCCACTTCCATCTACATCAGGACATTACTCTAGCCTTCTTCCCCTTACTCTCATACATCACAAATAGTCTTTTCTCTAATATATTTTTCCTTTAGCATACACCATTGTTGTTCTTAATTTCATCTTGAAAAAAAATTAAAAAGTGACAAAAAACACACCTTTCACTTGACTAATCTTTCCCCTTTAAGTTATCCTCAAGTTCTCTTTTTCCTTATTACAGCTAAACTGCTCAAAAATGCTTACACATTCTGCCTGTTTCTCTTCTCCTTCTTAGACTCATTCTAACCAGATTTTTTGCCCAGCATTCCAACAAAACTTCTCAAAATTACTGATAACCTTCATGTTTAGTGACTGATACTTTTCACTGCAACAATATGTCACTACAATTTTTATAGAGATTATTTACAAAGCAGTTTTAGGATTTATTGAATGTTCAGGTCATTTTTAGTTAAACTCATTGCACAATTGCAATTTAAACATTTTTTTTTATATTTATTCATTTATTTTTGGCTGTGCTGGGTCTTTGTTGCTGCATGTGGGCATTTTCTAGTTGCAGAGACCAGGGGCTATTCTCCAGTTGTGGTGTACAGACTTCTTACTGTGGTGGCTTCTCTTGTGGAGCCTGGGCTCTAGGGCATGCGGTCTTCAGTAGTTGCTGCACATGGGCCCAGTAGTTAATAGTCCACAGGCTCCAGAGTGCAGGCTCAGTAGCTGTGGTGCATGGGCTTAGTTGGCCCATGGCAATGTGGGATCTTCCCAGACCAGGGATAGAACTGGTGTCCCCTTCATTGCAAGGTGGATTCTAAACCACTGGGCCACCAGGAAGGTCCCTCATTGCTTTATGTTATGATGCCGCTGCTGCTGCTAAGTCGCTTCAGTCGTGTCTGACTCTGTGCGACCCCATAGATGGCAGCCCACCAGGCTCTTCTGTCCCTGGGATTCTCCAGCCAAGAATACTGGAGTGGGTTGCCATATGTTATGATGAGCTAATCTTTAAAGTTTTGAAACAGCAAATCTCTTTTTATTGACTGATATAACAGTAACGGAGGGACAGGCAACCTGTATTTTGGCACAAAATATAAAGAAAGAAATGATTACTAAGGCATATATTAGAACTAAATCATGAAAATAACTGGAAAACTTTTTTTTTTTTACAGTTTTACAATCTGTCATAAAACAGAAGTTGTCAAAAACACTCTAAATCCTGTATGGCAAGCATTCAAGATCTCAGTAAGAGCTTTATGTAATGGCGATTATGACAGGTAAAATAAGTATCAACTTGTCTGAGAATTTTACTCACTGTAGATTTTGTATCCAATAGTCTAAGTTGAATTTTTAAAATTAAGATGGCTTCTTTGCCAATGTAAATGTGTATTTACAAAAGCATAGTTAACTTATTAAGAATTTTTTAAGTAGCATTTTTTACCCATAATGGTATGGGCAAGAGGAATAATTTGACTAATTAAAATTTGATTTAACTGAATTTTCAAAAATAAAAATATGCAAAGTGCTAAAAATTTATTGAATATTTGTTTAACATATTCAAAAGTATCCCATAATTTTTATAGCCTCAAGCTTTTCATTTGGTATTATCTTTCTAGAAAGAAATAAATATACAAAAGATGTAAAATTATGATTATGTATGTTATCAACCCTGTTTACTCCTGAGAATCCTATTTGACATCATCATTCTCATGGTCACTGAATTATAAAAATTCTATAGATCTAGAATAGGGAGATTCTGGTGTTTTACAAATAAGTAGGTGATGTGGCCCTGAAGATCTTCCCACAATATACCTGAATATTTATTCATATCAAAGTTTTTTCTTTTTCTTATGAAGATGGATTAAAAGATTACTGTATAAAAAGCCCTTCTCACCCCAAAACATATTTTATCTTACTACTTGTATATTAGAAAAATGAAAATTTATTCTATTAACTAAAATCATAGGAAAAACTCTTTGGTAAACATATTGATAATGGTACTAATATGTCATTAGATGTCCTTAAAATGTATTATGGTGCTTGCCTGTCATTTTATTCATTTAATAATGTCACAACTTTATTTAATTGGACTCATTCTTTCTAAGACCGTGATTTGTATAATACAGTTCTAACTATATTGTATAATATAGTCAGCAGCATCAGCATCACCTGATAAAACTAGTAAAAATTCAAGTTCTTGGGCCCACCCCCAGGACTACGAACCAGAAACACTTGGGCATGAGGTCACATAATTCACATTTTTACAAGCCTTCCATGTGATTCTGATATATGCTGAGTATGAGAAATACAAACTCAATGTCAAAATACAAAGACAGTGGTTTTGAAGACTGGAAAAGAAGCTCTATGCTCCTCATTGAAGAGCTGTGTCAGACTATAAATGCTTTTCCTGTTTAATTTCCTACTCTGTTTAAAGAATTTAAAAATCTATGTGATTTTAAAAACCTATTTTAAAGTAAAAATTGAAGACTAGTATTAAAATTAGAAAATCAACTTTATTTTTTAAAACTTGAAAGTATACAATATTTTATCTAAGAAAGTCTATAACTTATTTTTTAACTTTCAATCATATGTTAATTTGATCTTACTAAGTAATTTTACCCTGTGTGTATGTTTTCACCATGGACAGAACAGTCAAAGTAGAGGTGTATGACTGGAATCGAGATGGAAGGTAAGACATTGTCTTTTGTTTTTGCTTTTAAAAATTAATATGCTTTAAGAAGCTAATATACTGAAATGACCACATTTTCACATTTTAAATTTTGAATTGTGTATTTTTGTCTTGTTTTTCTGTTACTAAAGTGTTCACATGATATTTTAAGAATGAGTGTATTCAATTTGCAAAATAAAATAGAGGTCTTCCTCTATTTTTAATAGTAATAAAAAATATAGTAATTTTAGAAACTGCTAAAATTGCTAGTAACATATTAAAGATTACTAGTAATATAGTGAAGATTTCAACTTGGACTTGATTTCTCATTGTGTACAATTTATAGACATCTAGTTTTATAGCTGTAGAGTTGTGATTCTCAAATTTCTGCATCTCATAATCTCTCTGAAGATTTCTGTAACCTTTCTACCCATGGGAACACATCTGAGCTCCCCTTCCACAAAAATGGAGCACATACCTCACAAACAAACAATAAAACAAAACTCTAGAATTATGTCTGCTAATTGCCAATAAAAATAGGTAAGCAGAGTTCTGAAATTATGTTTTCCCTCTGCATAGTGACGGAGGAGCCTGGTAGGCTGCAGTCCATGGGGTCGTGAAGAGTCAGACACGACTGAGCGACTTCACTTTCACTTTTCACTTTCATGCATTGGAGAAGGAAATGGCAACCCACTCCAGTGTTCTTGCCTGGAGAATCCCAGGGACGGGGGAGCCTAGTGGGCTGCCGTCTATGGGGTCGCACAGAATCAGACACGACTGAGGTGACTTAGCTGCAGCAGCAGCGCAGCATGTATTAATAAGTAAAAGAGAGGAACACACTTTTTTTTCTTTATTTTCTCACTATTTCTAATGTTTAAGACTGATATTGAGGTGTTTTTTTTTAATTAATTTATTTTTAATTGAAGGGTAATTGCTTTACAATATTGTATTGGTTTCTGCCAAATATCAATATGAATCAGCCATAGCTAAACCTATGTCCCCTCTCCTTTGAACCTTCCTCCCGCCTCCCTCTCCATCCGACCTCTCTGTTACAAAGCCCTGGTTTCAGTTCCCTGAGTCATACAGCAAATTCCCATTGACTATCTACTTTACATATAGTAATATATATGTTTCCATGTTACTCTCTCCTTACAACCCATCCTCTCCTTCCACACCCCAGTCCTGTGTCTGTAAGTCTGTTCTCTATCTTTAGGTCTCCATTACTGCTCTGCATATAGGTTCAGCAGTAGTCTTTCTAGATTCCATATTTATGCATTAATATACAATATTTGTTTTGTCTTTCTGACTTATTTCACCATGTGTGATAGGCTCTAGATTCATCCACCTCATTAGAACTGACTCAAATACGTTCCTTTTCAAATGCTGAGTATTAAAGCCCGCGGGCTTCCCAGGTGGTGCTAGTGGTAAAGAACCCACCTGACAATGCAGGAGACATAAGAGATCCAGGTTCGATCCCTGGGTTGGGGAGATCCCCTGGAGAAGTCCATGGCAACCCCCAGTATTCTTGCCTAGAGAATCCTGTGGACAGAGGAGCCTGGCAGGCTACAGTTCATAGGGTCACACAGAGTTGGACATGACTGAAGTGACAGAGCACACTTAAGCCCACTGTTGTGACCTATTGCTCAGAAAAAAAAAAAAAAAAAGGTTCCTTTCAAAATAATACTTCTTATTTACAATGCACCTGGCCACACAAGAGTTCTGATAGAGATGTATGAGTTTGATGTTTTATGTAATGATGATTTTCATGCTTACTAATACACTAATTCTGCAAACCATGGCTCAAGGAGTAAGTTCGACTTTCAGTTGCTGTTACTTAAGAACTAATACATTTCATAAAGTCATAGCTTCCACATTGCATAAAATTAAATGAGATACAATGAACATTGGGTTACATGTGTCTTTTTCAATTTTGGTTTCCTCAGGGTATATGCCTAGTAGTGGTTTGCTGGGTCACATGGTGGTTTTATTCCTAGTTTTTAGAGGAATACTCCATACCTCCATACTGTCTTTCATAGTGGCTGTATCAATTTGCATTCCCACCAACAGTGCAAGAGGGTTTCCTTTTCTCCACATCCTCTCTAGCATTTAGTGTTTGTGAATTTTTTGCTGATGGCCATTCTGACCAGTGTGAGGTGACATCTCATTGTAGTTTGGATTTGCATTTCTCTAATAATGAGCAATATTGAGCATCTTTTCATGTGTTTATTAACCATCTGTGTCTATTCTTCAGAGCAATATCTGTTTAGGTCTTTTTCCCAATTTTGATTAGGTTGTTTGTTTTTCTATTATTGAGTTGTATGAGCTGCTTGTATGTTTGGAAATTAATCCTTTGTCAATTTTTCATTTCCTATTATTTTCTCACACAATGAGAGTTGTCTTTTCATCTTGTTTATCATTTCCTTTGCTTTTAAGTTTAAGTGCAAGTGCATTTAAGTTTAAGTTTAAGTGCAAAAGCTTTTAAGTTTAATTAGGTTCTATTTGTTTATTTTTGTTTTTATTTCCATTACTTTAGGAGGTGGATCATAGAGGATCTTGCTGTGATTTATGTCACAGAATGTTTACCCCATGTTTTCCTCTAAGAGTTTTATAGTTTCTGGTCTTGCATTTAGGCCATTAATCCATTTTGAGTTTATCTTTGTGTATGGTATTAGGAAGTGTTCTAATTTATTCTTTTACACATAGCTGTTTACCCAGCAGCACTTATTGAAGAGACTATCTTTGCCCCATTTTATATTCTTGCCTCCTTTGTCAAAAAAGGTACCCATAGTTGCATGGGGTTTTCTCTGGGTATTCTATCTTGTCCCGTTAGCCACTATTTCTGTTTTTGTGACAGTGCCATACTATCTTAATGAGTGTAGCTTTGTATTATAGTCTGGATTGCTTTGGCTATTCAGGGTCTTTTGTGTTTCCATATGAATTGTGAGGGGTTTTTTTTGTTCTAGTTCTGTGAAAATGCCAATAGTAATTTGAAATCTCTACTGAATCTGGAGATTTCATTTGGTTGTATAGTCATTTTCACAATATTGATTTTTCCAACTAAGGAACATGGACTGTCTCTCCATCTGTTTATGTTGTGTTTGATTTCTTTCATCAGTGTCTTATAATTTTCTGTATACGGTTCTTTTGTTTCCTTAGGTAGGTTTATTCCTAGGTATTTTATTCTTTTTGTTGCAGTGATAAATGGGATTGATTCCTTAATTTTTCTTTCTGATTCTTCCTTGTCCATGTATAAGAATCCAAGTGATTTCTGTGTACTGATTTTGTATCCTGCAACTTTGCTAAATTCACTGATTATCTCTAGTAATTTTCTGACAGTATCTTTAGGGTTTTCTATGTGTAGTATTATGTTGTCTGCAAACAATGAGAGTTTTACTTGTTTTCCAATCTGGATTCCTCTTATTTCTTTTCCTTCTTCAATTGCTGTAGCTAAGACTTCCAAAACTATGTTGAACAACAGTGGTGAAAGTAGGCATCCTTGTTCTTTTCCTGATCTGAGGGGGAATGCTTTTAGTTTTTCACCATTGAGAATAATATTTGCTGTGGGTTTATCATATATGGCCTTTATTATGTTGAAATGATTTCCTTCTACACCCATTTTTTGAAGAGTATTTATCATAAAAGGGTGCTGAATTTTGTTGAAAGCATTTTCTGCATCTGTTGAGTAACATATTGTTTTTATCTTTCAATTTAATATGGTATATCATATTGATTGATCTGTGTATATTGAAGAATCCTTGAATCCCTGGGATAAACCTTACTTGATCATAATGTATGATCTTTTTAATATGTTGTTGGATTCTGTTTGCTAGAATTTTGTTGAGGATTTTTGCATTTATGTTCATCAGTTATATTGGTCTATAATTATCCTTGTTGTGTTTTCCTTGTCTGGATTTGGTATCAGGGTGATTGTGGCCTTGTAGAATGAGATTGGAGTGTTCCTTCCTCTGCAATTTTTTGAAAGCATTTTAGAACCATAGGTATTACCTCTAAGCTATTAAGAAATCTGGCCCTGGTTTTTGTTTTTGGGGAGTGTTTTTATCACAGTTTCATTTTCAGTGCTTGTTAATTGGCTTGTTCATAATTTCTGTTTCTTCCTGGTTCAGTCTTGAAAGGTTGAAATTTTCTAAGAATCTTTCCATTTCTTCCAGGTTATCCATTTTATTGGCACATAGTCTCTTATGATCCTTTGTATTTCTGTGTTGTCTGTTGTAACCTCTCCTTTTTCATTTCTAATTTTGTTGATTTGATTCTTCTCCCTTTTTTTCTTGATGTGTCTGGCTAATGGATTGTCCATTTTTTTATTTTCTCAACAAACCAACTTTTAGTTTTGTTAATCATTACTATTATTTTCTTCATTCCTTTTTCATTTATTTCTGCTCTGATCTGTATGATTCTTTCCTTCTTCTAAATTTGGGACTATTTTATCCTTCTATATTTTATCCTTCTATTTCCAGTCGTTCTAGGTGTAAAGTTAGGTTGTCTGTTTCTCTTTTTATGTCTAGTAGTGTTTATTTATGCATTGCAGTGCTCCAATGTTGGGTGTTAAATATTTACAATTGTTATGTCTTCCTCTTGGATTGATGGCATTAATCATTATGTAGTGTCCTTCTTTACCTCTTGTAATATTCTTTATTTTAAGGTCTAGTTTGTCTGAAATGAGAATTGCTACTCTGAGTTTCTTTTGATTTCCTTTCGCATGGAATATATTTTTCCATCCTCTCAGTTTCAGTCTGTATGTGTCTCCAGGCCTGAAGTGGGTCTCTTGTAAACAGCATATTTATGGGTCTTTTTTTTTTTTTTTAATCCATTCAACCAGTCTGTCTTTTGGTTGGAATGTTTAATCCATTCAAATTTAAAGTAATTATTGATATATAATGTTTCTATTGCCATTTTCTTAATCGTTTGGGATTTATTTTTGTAGGTTTTTATCTTCTCTCATGTTTCCTGTCTGTATAACTCCCTTTAACATTTGTTGTCGGAGAAGGCAATGGCACCCCACTCCAGTACTCTTGCCTGGAAAATCCCATGGACGGAGGAGCCTGGTGGGCTGTAGTCCATGGGGTCGCTAAGAGTCAGACACGACTGAACGACTTCCCTTTCACTTTTCACTTTCATGCGTTGGAGAAGGAAATGGCAACCCACTCCAGTGTTCTTGCCTGGAGAATCCCAGGGACAGGGGAGCCTGGTGGGCTGCCGTCTATGGGGTCGCACAGAGTTGGACATGACTGAAGTGACTTAGCAGCAGCAGCAGCAGCAACATTTGTTGTAAACCTGTTTGATGGTATGAAATTCTCTTAACTTTTGCTTGTCTGCAAAACTTTTGATTTCTCCATCATTTTTGAATGAAATCCTTACCAGGTATAGTACTCTTGGTAGTAGATTTTTCCCTTTCAGTGCTTTAAATATACCCTACTATTCCCTTCTGGTATGAAGAGTTTCTGCTGAAAGATCAGCTGTTCATCATATGAGGTTTCCATTGTATGTTATTTGTTGCTTTTCCCTTGCTGCTTTTAATATTCTTTATTTGTGTTTAATCTTTGTAAGTTTGATTAGTATGTGTCTCAGCATGTTTGTCCTTGGGTGTATCCTGTATGGGACTCTCTATTCTTCTCGGACTTGGTTGAGTCTTTCCTTTCCCATGCTGGAGAAATGTTCAACTCTAATCTCTTAGTAAATATTCTCAGATGCTTTCTTTTTCTCTAATTCTTCTGAGACTCGTAGAATTCAAATGTTGGTGGATTTAGTAATGTCCCAGAGGTCTCTGAGGGTATCCTCAGTTCTTTTCACTCTTTTTCCTTTATTCCACTCTTTGGCACTTATTTCCACCATTCTATCTTCCAGCTCACTTATCCATTCTGCCTCAGATATTCTGCTATTGATCCTTCTAGAATATTTTTAATTTCAATAATTGTGTTGTTCATCTCTGTTTTTTTGTTCTTTATTTTTTTGTAGTTCTTTATTTAGTATGTTAATTGATTCTTGCATTTTCTCTATTCTATTTTTGAGGTTTTGGGATCATCTTTACTATCATTAGGCTGGATTATTTCTCAGGTAGTTTCCCTGTTTCCTGTTTGTTTGTTTAGTCTTGTGTGTTTCTAGCTTGTTCCTTCATTTGTACAATATTTCTCTGCCTTTTCATTTTTTTTAACTTATTCTGTTTGAAATCTTTTTTTCCCAGGCTTCAATGTCAATTCCTTCTTCCTTTTGGTTTCTGCCCTTGGAGGGTAAAGTTGGTCCAATAGTTTGTGTAGGCATCCTATTGGGTGTGACTTGTGCTGCCTTTCTGATGGGAGGAGGTGAAGTTTTTTTATTTTTTTCTCTCTGATATTCAAGTTGTTTGATGTGGTAATCCTCTCTGCTGATGATTGGGTTTGTGTTTTTCTCTTGTTTATTCTTTGAGTGAGGCACCTGCGCTGGGTACTGGTGGCAGCTGGGTGATGTCAGGTCTTATATACAGGCAGAGGCCTTTGTGGGAGTTCTCACTAATTAATACTCCATGAGTTAGAAGTTCTCTGGCAGTATAGGGTCTTGGAGTCAGTTTAGGGTCCCACTCCAAAGGCTCAGGGCCCAATCTTTGGCCAGGGAACTGAGATTACACAAGTGGCTTTTTATGGCATTAAAGGAGATTAAAACAAACAGAAAAATCAAAGACAAAACAAGAAACAAAACACAAACTCCAGACAAATGGTACATACAAAATCAGGCAAATAGTAACTAAAATAATGTAATACACACACACACACACACACACATATATAAAATATAAACAAAACTAAAACAATCCAAAAAAGAAAGTATAAGAAATTGACCCAGCAAGCAAAGCAAACCAAAAATGTTATCAACCAGTTAAAAATGAAACTAATTGGAACAAACTGGAAATCAAAACCTTAGTAAGATAACACCTGGGGAATAAAGCAACAACAACAAAAAAAAACAACCTAACAAACATGGTGAGACAAAGAACAGGAAAAAAGAATAGAAAAGCAAAGTTAAATAGAGGTAGATAAAAACTATTTGCTGCTGCTGCTGCTGCTAAGTAGCTTCAGTCATGTCCGACTCTGTGCAACCCCATAGACGGCAGCCCACCAGGCTCCCCCTTCCCTGGGATTCTCCAGGCAAGAACACTGGAGTGGGTTGCCATTTCCTTCTCCAATGCATGAAAGTAAAAAGTGAAAGGGAAGTCGTTCAGTCGTGTCCAACTCTAGCGACCCCATCGACTGCAGCCTAGCAGGCTCCTCTGTCCATGGGATTTTCTAGGCAAAAGTATTGGAGTGGGGTGCCATTGCCTTCTCCGAAAAGCTATTTACTTAAATATATATAAATATATATATATATATGAGTAACTACTGCAGAAAGAGAAAAATCAGAAAGGCAAACAAAAGAATAAATATAAAATGATAATAATAATAAAAATTTTAAAGTTTTTATTTAAAAAAAAAACACAAAAAACCCAACCACAAAAGCTCAACATAGAGGCAGAAGTACATAAAGTAAATAAGAAGTGTGATTTTTAAAAAATCTCAAAACTTGAATAGATTTAATAGTACTAATGAAATCAACAACTAAAGCAATTGAGGAAAATCAAGAAATCCAGAAGCAACTACAGAGCAGGTCAAAATATAATAATAATAAATGTTTTTCTTGGATATCAGCTGTCTTCATCATTTCCCTCACTGTGAGTCACAGTCTACTTGAGGTATTTTTAAATGATGTTAAGCTAAGGGACACAGAGATGCTCAAATCTCAGCTTGCTATAGATAACTGTTTCTTCTGGTGTTCCTGAAAGAGCTGAATCTACAGATGTTAAGAGAGAGTGACAAATGAGAAAACAAAAAGCACAATTTTACTTGGCCAGTATTCTCCACTCCAGCCTGGAGCTGGTAAACGGAGCTGAAGTGTGAGGTTGAAGCACAAAATCTAAGCAAGGTCATTCTCTCTGTGTTTTACGTAAGCCAACAGCCAGACACTAAAATATGAGAAAATCTACACAGCGGAGCACTACTGTTAATTGAGGAACAAATTTGATTGAGAAAGTGACCTTTCCCAAGAAAGTACCTCCCCTTATTTCTTCTGTTTACATCAATAGAATAATGCATTGAAGCAAGGCTTTCCACCACCAAAAAGGTTGTGACTCACCAAAGTCTCAGATGATAATTAGCATTTTGGGTGATTAAGTATTTCTATATTAAGGTATGTACATTGCTTTTTTAGACATAATGCTACTGCACAACAGTATAGTATGAACATAACTTCTTAAAAAAAGAAATATAGTTGGCAAACAATATTGTTAATTTCAGGTGTACTGCAAAGTGCTTTAACATTTGCATAGATTATGCAATTATCACCAAGATAAGTCTTATAACCATCTATCCTCATAGGAAGTAATTGCAATATTATTAAACATACTGCTTCTGTTGTATAGTACATGCCTATGACTTGCATTTGTGTGGGTGCATGCTCACTGTTGTCTGACACTTTGCAACCCCATGGACTGTAGCCCACCAGGCTCCTCTGTCAATGGAATTTTCCAGGCATACTGGAGTGGGTTACCATTACTTATTTCAGGGGATCATCCCGACCAAGGGACTGAACCCATGTCTCCTGAGTCTTCTGCAATGGCAGGTGTATTTTTCACCACCGAGCTACCTTGGTAACACCGCTGTGACTTAGTTATTCTCAGCTCCCTTCACCTGTTTCACATACACGCTACCAACCTCCCTTCTGACATCCATTGAGTTGTTCTCTGTATCTAGAGCCTGTTTTCATCATTTATTAGTTTTGTTTTGTGTTTTTTTTTCCTTTCACATAATAGATAATTAAGTCCATGAGATATTTTATCTGTTTCACTCTTACTTACTTCACTTGCTACAATATCCTCTAGATTCATCTCTATTGCAAATGGTGAGATTCCAATTTTTCAGCATTTCAGAGATATTCCTGTGTGTGTGTGTGTGCATGTGGGCGTGTGTGTGTGTGTGTGTGAGTGTATAACATCTTCTATCAGGTGAAAGTTCGGTTGCTTCCATATGTTGGCTATATTAAATAATGCTCTAACTAAACCTTTCTATGTATATCCTTTCAAATTAGTATTTTTGTTTTCTTTGAGAAAATACCCAAAAGTGAAACTGCTGGATCATGTGACAGTTCTTTAATTTTTTGAGAACTCATCTTACTTACCATGGTAAGTAAGTAACTCATCTTACTTACTTACCATAGTAGCTTCACCAATTTACAATCTCACCAGCAACACATGAGGGTTTCCTTTGCTCCATGTTCTCACAAAAACTTGATATTTATCGTCATCTTTTTTATGTTAATCACACTAAACTTGTGTAAGGTGATATCTCCTTGAAGTTTTGATTTGGGATTTGTCAGATGATTAATGATGTTGAGCAACTTTTCATGTGCCTGTTGCCAATTTATTGTCATCTTTGGGAAAATGCTATTTAGGCCCTCTCTCACTTTTTATTCTGCTTGTTTTTATTACTGTTGTTTGAGTTCCTTCCGTATTTTTTATATGATCAGATATATTGTTTGCTAATAACTTTTTCCACTTAGTAACCTGTGTCTTTACTTTTGATAGTTTCTTCTGATGTAAAAAAGATTTTTTTTATTTGATACAGTCCAATTCATTCAGTTTTTCTTTTGTTTCCTTTGATTCTAGAGACAGATTCTAAAAAATATTGCCAAGATGAATGTAGGAGAGTATACTGCCTATATTTTCTTTTAGGTGTTTTAGAGTTTCATGTCTTAAATTTGTCTGATTCCATTCTGGGTAAATTTTTCTACATGGTGTACATAAATCATCCAGGTTAATTATTTTGCATATAGCTGTCCAGTTTTCCCAACATCATTCTTTGAATAGTCTGTCTTTTTCCTGTTTTATATCCTCTCTCCTTTTTTGTAGATTATTTAACCAGGTAGTATTTATTTCTGGTTTCTTGATTCTGTTCCACTGATGTATGTTTCTGTTTTTGTGTTAATACCATAATTTTTTCATTTTCACTGTAGCTTTGTGTAGTCTACTGTGAAATCAAGGAGGATAATATGTGACACTTTCTTCTTTTCCTTTGCAAATAGCTGAGAAAAGGAGAGACGTGAAAGGGAAAGATATAACCAACTGAATGTTGGTTTCCAGAGAATAGCAAGGAGAGATATAAAACCCTTCTTAAGGATATGATGCAAAGAAATAGAAAAAAAGAATAGAATGGGAAAGACAAGGGATCTCTTCAAGAAAATTGGAGATACCAAGGAAACATTTCATGCAAAAATGGGCACAATAAAGGACAGAAATGGCAAGGACCTACCAGAAACAGAAGAGATTAAGAGGTGGCAGGAATACACAAAAGAACTATACAAAAAGGTAGCATATTAGCATATTGCTGTTATTCATGCTTATATTCATTTTTAATTTGGCATTGTTTTTTTGATATAGATGTTCTTTTCTTAAATCAGGTGGACATATCATAATCATTGTGTTTTATGATAGAAGATAATTATCAGCAGAGGCTTTTCATTACTTCTCTTCATGCCATCTTTTTATTTTTTAATTGGAGGATGTTTGCTTTGCAATTTTGTATTGGTTTTTGCACACAACAGTGTGAATCAGCAGTAAGCATAGATACATCCCTTCCTCTTGAGCCTATCTACCACCTGCCCCTCCTCTGGTCCCTGTGTGTCATCACATAGCACATGCTAAGCTGCATGTGTTATATAGCAACTTCCCACTAGGTATCTTTTTTACACATGGTGATATATATGTTTCAATGCTACTGTCTCAATTTATCCCACCTTCTTCATCCCCTACTGTGCCCACAACTCCATTCCTTCCTCGCAAATATGTTCACAAGTACCATTCTTCTTGATTCCATATACATTTGTTAATATACAGTACTTATTATTCTCTTTCTGCTTACTTCATTCTGTATAACAGGCTCTAGGTCATTCACCTCAGTTCAACTGACTCAAATTCATTCCTCTTTATGACTGATTATACTTCCATTCTATATATATACCACAATTTCTTTACCCATTTATGTGTCAAAGGACATCTAGGTTGCTTCGGTGTCTTGGCTATTGTGAACAATGCTTCAATGAACATTGGAGTATATGTCTCTTTTTGAATTATGTTTTCTCAGGGTATATGACCAGTAGTGGTATTGTTGGCTCATGTTTTACTCCTGTTTTTGGTGTTTTTTGTTTTTTGTTTTTTTAATTCCATGCTGTTCTCCATAGTGGCTTTATCAATTTACATTCCCATCATTACCATAAAGAGGGTTCCTTTTTTCTACATCCTTGCCAGCATTTATTGTTTGTAGATTTTTTTTGATGATGGCCATACTGACTGGTGTGAGGTGATACTCATTGTACTTTTCATTTGCATTTCTCAAATAATGAGCAGTGTTGATCATCTTTTCATGTACCTCTTGGCTATCCATATGTCTTTTTTTGAAGATGTGTCTGTTTAGGTCTACTGCCCATTTTGGGGGTGGGGGGAAGGGTGTTGTTAGTTTTTCAGATATTGAGCTGCATGAGCTGCTTATATATTTTGGTGATTAATCCTTTATCCATTGCTTCATTCACATTTATATTCTCCTATTCTAAGGATTTCCTTTTCAGGTTGTTTATGGTATCCTTTGCTGTGCAAAAGCTTTTAAGTTAATTATGTTCCATTTGTTTATTTTTCTTTTTATTTCTATTACTGTAGGAGGTCAGTCAAAGAGGACTTTGCTGCTATTTATTTCAAAATGTGTTCTACCTATGTTTTCCTCCAGAATTTCAGTTTCTAACCTTACATTTACATCTTTAATCCATTTTGTTTATTTCTTGTATGGTTTTAGGGAGTGTTCTAATTTTATTTTTTAACACACAACTGTCCAGTTTTCCCACACCAATTATTGAAGAAGCTCTTTTCTCCATTGTATTATTCTTGCCTCTTTTGTCAAAGATAAGGTGCCCATAAGTTCATGAGTTTATCTCTGGACTTTCTCTCTTGTTCTGTTGATCTGTAGTTCAGTTTTTGTACCAGTGCCGAATTTTCCTGATTGCTGTAGCTTTCTAGTATACTTGGGAGTCAGGAAGGATTATTCCTCCAGCTCTGTTTTTCTTTCTCAAGTTTACTTTGGTTATTTGGAATCTTTGTTTTACCATACAAATTGTAAATTTTTTTTTCTTCTAATTCTGTGAAAAATGCCAATTGGTAATTTGATAGATTTTTGTTGTTGTTGAATCTGTAGATTGCTTTGTATAGTATAGTCATTTTCACAATATTGATTCTTCCAATGAAAGAGCATAATATGCCCTCCATCTCTTGGTATCATCTTTAATTTCTTTCATGAGTGTCTTATACTTTTCTGCTTACAGATCTTTTTTCTCCTTAGGTAGTTTTATTCCTAGGTATTGCATTTTTTTTCTCACAGTGACAAATGTGATTGTTTCATTAATTTCTGTTTCTTATATTTCCTTGTTAGTGTATAAGAATGCAAGGGATTTCTGTGTACTAATTTTGTATCTGGCAATGTTACTAAATTCATTGATTAGTAATTTTCTGGTGGTATCTTTAGGGGTTTCTTTATATAGTTGCTTGTAGTCTGCAAATAGTGAAAGTTTTATTTCTACTTTTCTAGTCTAGATTGCATTCATTTCTTTTGCTTCTCTGATTTCCATGACTAAGACTTACGTTGACTCTGGTGGTGAGAGTGAGGCACACTTGTTCCTGATCTTAGAGGAAATGCATTCAGGTCTTCACTGTTGTGAATAATGATTGCTGTTTGTCTGTCAGATATGGCCTTTATTATGTTCATGTAGGTTCCTTCTATGCCCATTTTCTAGAGTTTTTAAAATCATAAATAGGTTTTGAATTTTGTCAAAAGCTTTTTCTGCATATTTTGAGATTGCCATATGGCTTTTAGCTTTCAATTTATTAATCTGTTGTGTCATATTGAAGAATCTTTGGATCCCTGAGATAAATCCCACTTGATCATGATGTATGATTCATTTATTGTGTTCTTGGATTCTGTTTGCTAGTATTTTGGTAGGATTTTTGCATATATTTTCATCAGTAAAATTTGCCTATAATCTTCTTTTTTGTGATATCTTGTCGGTCCTATAGATATCAGTTAGGTCCACGTGGTCTAATGTGTCCTTTAAGGCTTGTATGTTCTTACAAATTTTCTGTCTGGATGATTTTTCCATTGGTGTAATTGAGGGTCTTAAAATCCCCTACTATCACTGTGTTTTTACTGTTGATTCCCCTTTTTATGTCTATTAGCATTTCCTTTATGTATTGTAGGTTCTCCTATGTTGGATGCATATATATTTACAATTTATGGATGGTAAATTAGATGGATCCATTGATCATTATGTAATATCCTTACTTTTCTCTTTTAATATTCTTTAAAGTCCATTTTTTCTGATATGAGAATTCATACTCTAGCTTTCTTTTGATTTTTATTTTCATAGAACATCTTTTTCCACACCCTCACTTTCAGTCTGTTTCTGTCCCTAGGTCTGAAGTGGGTCTCTTGTAGACAGCATATATATGGGTGCTGCAGGCACTTGGGTGATGCCAGGTCTTGGATTCAGTTGGAGGTCTTCATGGAAGTTCTCACTGATTAATACTTGCTGGGATCTGGAGTTCTCTAGCAGTCTATCATCCTGAGCTTAATGCCCCCCACCCCAGATTCTCAGACCCAACTTCCAGTTGGGGATCCAAGACTCCAGAAGCTTTATGTCATGACTATGAAGAGGTTTAAACACCCCACCCCACACCCCCCAGAAAAAAAAACAGAAAATGAAAGCAAGACAAATGGTAAAATCAAAGTCAACAAACAGAAACAAAAACAACAACTTACATACACAAATACATATGCACACACATACATACATATACTCAAAAGGAACCAAAATATAGCAAAGAAAACTGTACAGGAGTGTGACCAGAGAAACAATGAAACTGAAAATAAAATCAACTAATTAAAAACAAAACTATCTAAAGCACAAAACAGAAAATAAAACCAAAGCAGAGTGCCAACTGTAGAATAAAGCAAAAAGCCAACCAAACAAAAATGTTAATATATATATATATAAAAGCAAAGTTAAATAGAAGTATATAAATAAAAATCCATATGTATTCAAGAAAAAACAAGAAGAAAGCAGAACCAAAAAGAAAACAAAAACACACAAAACAGCAGAAAGGCAAAGTGGAAGTAGAAATATATCAAAGAAATTAAAAGTATGATAAAAAAAAATCTCATGTGCCTAAATAGAAATATAACAACAACCACAACAACAGTGAAATATGAAGAGAAATAAAATACTAAAACAAAAGGTAAAAAATAAAAACATAAAAATAATAATAAATATTTTCCTAGATTCTCAGCTGTCAGCATTCTTGCCCTGCTGTGAACCAAGACCCACCTCTGCCTCCCTAGGAGGTTCTCCAGTGGTGGGAAGGGCTGTTCTCTGGACCAGCTGTTGGAACAGCTCACACTGCAGTTTGGCCCTACTGCCATATGTGTTTGCCTCCATGTCCACCACTTCCAGAGCTAGAGCATTTTCTTCTGTGGGAACATTCATTGTCCTTTTATATATTCCATAGACACAGAGTCTGCCTAGTTGAGCATGTGGATTTATTCGGAAGCTTGTGTAGCTGTTGGAAAAGTTTTCCATCCTCTTCCTTAGTCTCCCTACCCCTGGAGCTCAATTGTGATTTTATCCCTACCTATGCTTGTGTGCCATTCACAGGAGTCTGCTCCTGAGGCTGCCTTGAGTACTTTGGACTGCCCCAGTGAGGATGGGGCATGGAGGCGATATGGCTTGTTGGATCATAGAGTCCCTTGCAGTGCCAGTTCTGTAGGAAAGCTGGTAGCCACAGGCACAGATATGGTTTTATTATTAGTCTTTTCTAGCCTCTAGCTGCTGGAGTTCAAAGGGCCTCCCTGCCTGATCGTTCTTTACTGCTTGGCGCCTCAGGTACTCAAACAGCAGCCTTCCCTGGGGTCTTTCTCTATTGCTCGGCTGGCTGCCAGTGCTGATATTTGCAGGGAGAGAGGCTACACTGGTGGCTCCACCCCTCCATGTGACTCAGCAGTAGTACCCTGCCTCCGTGGTCACCCAATTTTCCTCCAAAGGCATTTCTTGCTGTGGATTCCACCCTGCTTTCCCTCAGGCCATCTCCTCACAGTCAACTGCAGTCCATGCCCCTGCATTGCTCTCTGATCCCCATGGTCCAGCTCCCAGCCACCCTGCTCACTGGTAGGACACTCGTCCTGTTCTGGAGTACCTGGGGCTAAGGCACAGATGGTTCTCACTCCATTCAGGCTATTACAGATCACCTGCTTCACCTCAGACAGCCTCAAATGCTTCCCTTATGTTGCAACCTATTTCTTTGAATATGGGAATTTCTCCCCTGCTTTACCTCCTCCACCCCTGGCTGCAGGTCCATTCCCTCTTGCTCTCCAACTCTTTCTCCCTTCTTTCTTTCATTTTACCCAGTTATGTGTGGGTCCATTTAATTCTTTCTGGTGACCAGTGACTCCTATTAGTCTTCAGCCAGTGTTCCGTGTTGGATCTGTAGATGTACTCCTCATGCATCAGTGGAGAGAGATGCATTCCACATCTATGTGCTCCTCCCCCATCTTGCTAGATGTTCCTGCCATTTTTAATATTTGTCATAAATACTGTCAGTTCAGTTCAGTTCAGTTCAGTTACTCAGTCGAGACCAACTCTTTGCACCCCATGAATCACAGCACGCCAGGCCTCCCTGTCCATCACCATCTCCCGGAGTTCACTCAAACTCACGTCCATCGCGGAGAAGGCAATGGCACCCCACTCCAGTACTCTTGCCTGGAAAATCCCATGGATGGAGGAGCCTGGTGGGCTGCAGTCCATGGGGTCGCTAAGAGTCAGATACAACTGAGCCACTTCACTTTCACTTTTTCACTTTCATGCATTGGAGAAGGAAATGGCAACCCACTCCAGTGTTCTTGCCTGGAGAATCCCAGGGATGGGGGAGCCTGGTGGGCTGATGTCTGTGGGGTCACACAGAGTCGGACACGACTGAAGTGACTTAACAGCAGCAGCAACAGCATGTCCATTGAGTCAGTGATGCCATCCAGCCATCTCAATCTCTGTCATCCTCTTTTGCTCCTGCCCCCAATCCCTCCCAGCATCAGAGTCTTTTCCAATGAGTCAACTCTTCGCATGAGGTGGCCAGAGTACTGGAGTTTCAGCTTTAGCATCATTCCTTCCAAAGAAATCCCAGGGCTGATCTCCTTCAGAATGGACTGGTTGGATCTCCTTGCAGTCCAAGGGACTCTCAAGAGTCTTCTCCAACACCACAGTTCAAAAGCATCAATTCTTCAGTGCTCAGCTTTCTTCACAGTCCAACTCTCCCATCCATACATGACCACTGGAAAAACCATAGCCTTAACTAGACGGGCCTTTGTTGGCAAAGTAATGTCTCTGCTTTTGAATATGCTATCTAGGTTGGTCATAACTTTTCTTCCAAGGAGTAAACATCTTTTAATTTCATGGCTGCAGTTACCATCTGCAGTGATTTTGGAGCCCAAAAAAATAAAGTCTGACACTGTTTCCACTGTTTCCCCATCTATTTCCCATGAAGTGATGGGACCAGATGCCATGATCTTCATTTTCTGAATGTTGAGCTTTAAGCCAACTTTTTCACTCTCCTCTTTCACTTTCACTCTTCTCTTTCAAGAGGTTTTTAGTTCCTCTTCACTTTCTGCCATAAGGGTGGTGTCATCTGCATATCTGAGGTTATTGATATTGCTCCCGGCAATCTTGATTCCAGCTTGTACTTCTTCCAGCCCAGCATTTCTCATGATGTACTCTGCATATAAGTTAAATAAGAAGGGTGACAATATACAGCCTTGACGTACTCCTTTTCCTATTTGGAACCAGTCTGTTGTTCCATGTCCAGTTCTAACTGTTACTTCCTGACCTGCATATTGGTTTCTCAAGAAGCAGGTCAGGTGGTCTGCTATTCCCATCTCTTTCAAAATTTTCCACGGTTTCTTGTGATCCACACAGTCAAAGGCTTTGGCATAGTCAATAAAGCAGAAATAGATGTTTTTCTGGAACTCTCTTGCTTTTTCGATGATCCAGTGGATGTTGGCAATTTGATCTCTGGTTCCTCTACTTTTTCTAAAACCAGCTTGAACATCTGGAAGTTCACAGTTCATGTATTGCTGAAGCCTGGCTTGGAGAATTTTGAGCATTACTTTACTAGCGTGAGAGATGAGTGCAATTGTGTGGTAGTTTGAGCATTCTTTGGCATTGCCTTTCTTTGGGATTGGAATGAAAACTGACCTTTTCCAGTCCTCAAATACTATAGGTGTATCATTATTTAAATTGTATATCTAAGTGTATATCAGTGCTTTTGATTCCTCTTTTTAAGGAAGAGTATTTGCTTGGTGGATTCCATCTTTTTTTTTTTTTTTTTTTTCCTTTTTGACAGCTCAACTTAGTTTTGATTACTGGAAATACAATGTTAGTCACATATGTATTTCAAATTTTCTAGTGGCAGCATTAACAAGTGTCAGTGTAAAAAAAATAGTTACAATTTAGAAGTTAGGAATTATGTTTTACTTGGTGGGAATTTTTAGGACTTCAAGCCTGAGAAACATCATCTCAAGTAATCCTGAGATAACTGCTCCAAGGAGGTGGAGGGAGAGGAGTACATTTATATAGAAGCTCATAACAAGGGGCAGATAGTTTGAACATCAGGAGATGGTTGTTAATTAAGGAAAACCAGAAATCTCAAGGAACTTAGCACTTTTCTATGTTTGGGAAGATGCAAGAGTCTAGGCTTGCTGAAATCATTCGTTTCATATGCATCTCAGCTAGCTGGGGCCAGTGCTCACCATGGGAGTTGGGTGATGGCTGCCAGATAACAGATATTGTTATTCCTGGGCTTAGGAATTCACATTTGGAAGGTGGGAATCCCTGATGGCTATGACATCCTTGTTGATTGATATGGCAGGAAATAACTCCCTTGCACAGAAGTAAAACTAAACCAATGAAACTTATGTACATATTAATTTTCTAGTGTCAGCATTAACAAGTAAAACTCAACCAGTGAAATTGATGTAATATTTAATTTTATATGTGCAAAATGTTTTTAATTATGCAATCAATATCAACTTATTACAGAGAAAATTTAAAATTTTTATACTAAGTCTTTGAAATCTGATATGTATTTCATGCTTATGGTACATCTCAATTGAGACTGGCTACAATTCAAGTGCCCTATAGCAACATCTGGTTGTCAGTTGTCATATTGGACAGCACTCTGTAGAGTGTAATAAAATTATTGACCTGAAACAAATAAGCTGCCAAATATTCCTTGACCAAAGAAGGCTTTATATTTGATTAGTATAGAATCTCAATTCAGAGACTGTGACCAGGACAACTCATGTGCAAGTCCCTGCAGGCAAGTGAAGGTGCTGATTTATAGAGAAAAGGGAGTTGGGAGGGCCATAACAATGAAAGAGTCTGTGGCTTTTGATTTTCTGAGTCCTTGCCAAGAAGGAAGAGGAAGTTTCTTCTGCTTTGCATGTATGTGCATGCTCACTTGCTTCATTCATGTCCAACTCTGCAACCCCATGAGCTGTCGTCTGCCAGGTTCCTCTTTCCATGAGATTCTCCTGGCAAGAATACTGGAGTGGGTTGCTAGTTCCTCCTTCAGGGGACCTTCCTGACTAAGAGATCCAACCCGCATCTCCTACAGCTCCTGCATTGGCAGGCAGATTCTTTATCACTGAGCCACCTCACCTCAGAAGCTCTTATATTGTTGGAGCTCTTCTATCGTTACAGGGCAGGAGAGCTCCCCCTGTTGGTCTCCTTGCTATATTTATTTGAGGTTTCTGTTTTAATAAAGTTTATATACAGTGATATAACTAACTTTATATCAATTGTCTTATTCTTAAATCAGTTTGATTTTCTGAATTTGATACAAGTTGAGAGTTTTTCCCTTATAAAGTGGAGAAAAACTGGTCAGACATATGTATTATTTTGTCTATAAGTTTAACCATAAGAAGTAAATAGAGTAATTTGTTGTTTCAATCCAGAAAGTATTTCAGTCAAAAATTGAAGTGAAAAATGTGTTATAGTGTTACATGCTTATATTATGTTTTATTTGCTAAGGTGAATTATATAATTGAAGTGTTAATAATATTCCCTGATTGTTCTATATAGCATCAGGCTTTGCTTTCACCATGAGACACAACCACAACTGAGCATCATTTCCTCTTTGGCCCAGCCTTTTCATTCTTTCTACCCTGCTTTTTCAGTAGCATATTGGACACCTACCAACCAGGGGAGCTCATCTTCCACTGTCATAACTTGCCTTTTCATAGTGTTCATGGGGTTCTTGAGAAAAGAATACTGGAGTGATTTCCAGTTCCCTTCACCAGTGAACCCATTTTGTCAGAACTCTACACTATGACCCATCCATCTTGGGTAATCCTGCATGGCATGGCTCATAGTTTCATTGAGTTGCATAGGGCAGTGATCTGTGTGATCATTTTGGTTACTTTCCTGTGATTGTGGTTTTCATTCTGGAGGCTATGGGATTGTAGTTCTTGCTTCTTCCAGAGATGACAGAGTAGAAGGACATGGGCTCTTCTTCTCCTTCCTGTGAGTGTTTGAAGGTCTCGTGCAGAGGCATGCATCAGCAATGTCCTGCAGCAGGGACAAGGGGACTGACAGCTGCAGTTCTGGGAGGTGTGTGTTGGCATAAGTCCCTTTGAAGATTGCCTTTAGACCTACCATAAAGCCTATAGACTCTAATATTGTGTAGGAACCTGGAAGCTTAGGTTCATGAATCAAGGTAAACTGGATGTGGTCAAGCAGGAGATGGGAAGAGTGAACATCAACATCTTAGGAATCAGTGAACTAAAATGGAAGAGAATGGAAAAATTTAATTAATTTGACCATTTTATTAACTACTGTAAGAATCCTTTAGAAGAAATGGAGTATCCCTCATAGTCAACAAAAGAATCCAAAATGTGGTACTTGGGTGCAGTCTCAAAAACAACAGAATGATCTTGGTTTGTTTCCAATGCAAACCATTCAACATCAGAAGAATCCAAGTCTGTGCCCCAATCACTAGACAGTTCTATGAAGACCTACAAGACCTTCTAGAACTAAAAAAAAAAAAAAAAAAAAAAAAAAAAAGATGTCCTTTTCATCATAGGGATTGGAATGCAAAAGTAGGCAATCAAGAGAACCTGGAGTAACAAGCAAGGTTGGTTCTGGAGTACAAAATGAAGCAGAACAAAGGCTAACAAGTTTTGCCAAGAGAACACACTGGACTTAGCAAACATCCTCTTCCAAAACACAAGAGACGACTCTACACATGGACATCATGAGATGGGCAGTACTGAAATCAGATTGATTATGTCCTATGCAGCTGAAGATAGAGAAACTCTATACAGTTCGTAAAATCAAGACCTGGAGCTAACTGTTGCTCAGATCATGAGCTCCTTCTTGCAAACTTCAGGCTTTCTTGAATAAAGTAGGTAAAAACACTAGGCCATTCGGGTGTGACCTAAATAAAATCCCTTATGACTATACAGTAGAGGTGTTGAATAGATTCAAGGTATTAGATCTGATGGACAGGATTCCTGAAGAACTATGGATAGAGGTTTTAATATTCTACAGGAGGCTGTGACCAAAAGCATCCCAAAGAAAAAGAAATGCAAGAAGGCAAAGTGGTTATCAAAGGAGGCCTTACTAATAGCTGAGAAAAGAAGAGAAGTAAAAGACAAAGAGAAAGGAAAAGATATTCCCAACTGAATGCAGAGTTATAGAGAATAGAAAGGAGAGATAAGAAAGCCTTCTTATATGAATGATGCAAAGAAATAGAGAAAAACAACAGAATGGGCAAGACTAGAAATCTCTTCAAGAAAATTGGTGATACCAAGGGAACATTTCATGCAAAGATGGCCACAATAAAGGACAGAAACAGCAAAGACTCACCAGAAGCAGAAGAGATTAAGAAGAGGTGGCAAGCATACACAGAAGAACTAGAAAAAAAAAAGACCTTAGTGGTCTGGATAACCACTCTGGTATGATCACTCACTTAGAGCCAGATATACTGGAATGTGAACTATAGTGGGCATTCAGTTCAGTTCAGTCACTCAGTCATGTCTGACTCTTTGTGACCCCATGGACTGCAACACGGCAGGCTTCCCTGTCCATCACCAACTCCTGGAGCCTACTCAAGCTCATGTCCATCACGTTGGTGATGCCATCCAACCATCTCATCCTCTGCCATCCCCTTCTCCTTCCGCCTTCAATCTTTCCCAGCATCAGGGTTTTTTCAAATGAGTCAGTTCTTCGCATCAGGTGGCCAAAGCATAGGAGTTTCTGCTTCAGCATCAGTCCTTCCAATGAATGTTCAGGACTGATTTCCTTTATGATTGACAGGTTGGATCTCCTTGCAGTCCAAGGGACACTCAAGAGTCTTTGCCAACACCACAGTTCAAAAGCATCAAGTCTTCAGCACTCAGGTTTCTTTATAGTCCAACTCTCACATCCATACATGACCACTGGAAAAACCATAGCCTTGACTAGACAGACCTTTGTTGGCAAAGTAATGTCTCTGCTTTTTAATATACTGTCTAGGAGAAGGAAATGGCAACCCACTCCAGTGTTCTTGCCTGGAGAATCCCAGGGACAGGGGAACCTGGTGGGCTGCCATCTATGTGGTCTCACAGAGTCAGACACAACTGAAGTGACTTAGCAGCAGTAGCATAGCAGGTTGGTCATAGCTTTTCTTCCAATGAGCAAGTGTCTTTGAATTTCATGGCTGTGGTCACCATCTGCAGTGATTTTGGAGCCCAAAAAAATAACATCTCTCACTGTTTCCATTGTTTCACCATCTATTTGCTATGAAATGATGGGACCAGATGCCATGATCTTAGTTTTGTGAATGCTGAGTTTTAAGTAGTGGGCATTATGAAGCAATACTATGAACAAAGCTAGTGGAAGTGATGGAATTCCAGCAGAGCTGTTTCAAATCCTAAAAGATTATGCTGTTAAAGTGTTCCACTCAATATGCCAGCAAATTTGGAAAACTCAGCAATGGCCACTGAACTGGAAAGGGTTAGTTTTCATTCCATTTGAAAAGAAATGCAATACCAAAGAATGTTCAAACTACAGTACAGTTGTGCTCATGTCAATGCTAGGAAGGTAATGCTCAAATTTTTTCAAGCTGGACTTCAACAGTATGTTAACTGAGAACTTCCAGATGTACAAACTGAATTTACTAAGGACAGCAGAAACAGAAATCAAATTGCCAACATTCATGGGATCATAGAAAAAGAAAGGGATTCACAGAAAAGCATCAACATCTGCTTCATTGACTATGCTATAGCCTTTGACTGCATGGATCAAAATAAAGTGTGGAAAATTTTTAAAGAGATGGAAATACCAGACCAGCTTCCTGAAAAACCTGTATGCAGGTCAAGACAACTAAAACCAAGCATGGAACAATGGACTGGTTCAAAATTGGTAAAGGAGTAAGACAAGGCTGTATATTGTCACCATGTTTGTTTAACTTGATGCAGAGTACATCATGCAAAGTGTCAGGCTGGATCAAGCACAAGCTGAAATCAAGATTGCTTGGTAGAAATATCAACAACCTCAGATAAACAGATGATGCCACTCTAATGACAGAAAGTGAAGAGGAACTAAAGAGCCTCTTGTGAAGGTGAAAGATCAGAGTGAAAATCCTCACGTTCAAAAACTAAGTTAATGGCATCCACTCCCATCACTTCATGGCAAATAAATGGTGGAAAAGTGGCAAATTTCATTATCTTGTGCTCCAAAATCACTGTGGATAGTGATGGCAGCCATGAAATTAAAATATGCTTGCTCCTTGGAAGAACTATGAGACACTTAGACTCTGTATTAAAAATCAGAGACATCACGTTGCCAACAAAGATTCTATTATCAAAGCTTTGCTTTTTCCAGTAGTCATGTACAGATGTGAGAGTTGGACCATAAAGTAGGCTGAGCACTGAAGAATTGATGCTTTCCAATTGTGATGTTGGAAAAGACTCCTGAAAATCCCTTTGACAGCAAGATCAAACATATCAATCCTGAAGGAAATCAACCCTGAATATTCATTGGAAGGACTGAGGCTGAAGCTGAAGATCCAATACTTTAGCTACCTGATGTGAGGAGCTGACCCGCTGGAAAAGACTGAGGGCAGGAGGTAAGAGAATGACAAAGAATGAGATGGGGATAGCATCACTGACTCAGTGGCTATGAATTTGAGCAGTCTCTGAGAGATGGTAAAGGACAGGGAAGCCTGATATGCTGCAGTCCATGGGATTGCAAACAGTTAGACACAACTTAGTGACTGATTAACAGCAACAAAAATATTCACTAATTAGGAACTTCAGGAATTTGTGTGATCTTTAATTTAGAAATCTGATGCTGTATTTGTCTGAATACATATACTTGAAATTAATTCTGTAGCAAATATCTTGTGCATCTATAAGACATACAAAAATGTGATAATGCTGTTGAGCAAGCAGCCATCTGACATTAAAATGTGTATCCTGATCTCCTTAAAATAAAAGAATCATAGTCATAGGTACTGTTTTTTCAAGTCTAAACACATTAACAATGACCTGTGAACACAGAGACATTGCATCACCTTGGTATAATTGATTATTTTAAGTGCACTTATGTACTTAATTTCAACAAGTTATACCACTTTTCTAAAATCATTCCCATAATTCCTAACATATCTTCAAATCATGTGAGGGAAGAATATTTAAACCTCATTTTAACAATTGAAAAGCTGAAATGCTGAGAAACTGACTTGTCTAGATTACAGAGCAATCAGTAGTAGTATCCTTAAAATGATTCAAATTCTTCCAGTTGCTTCAGCTGAGTTAGTAGCTTAATTTAAAATTCAGGGTGCATTAATGGGACAGCTCTGCCTTAAAACCATGTGGTTCCAATGTAGGACTGATTGTAAAAGGCTCACTGAGTAATTTGCTATCTCCCAGAAGATGATTTGATGAAACAGTTGAACTAGTGAACTTCCAGTCATAAAATCCTGGCTTGTAGAGTCCTTTGAACAGAGAGCAAAAATTTCATTTTTATTACTGTACATTTTATCAAATGTAGTCATTTTAAAAAGTGAAAAGACTTTTCTATACATCTGTGCCTTACATAGAGGGTTATTGTTACCATCTTTCTAAACTCCATATATATGCGTTAGTTTACTGTATTGGTGTTTTTCTTTCTGGCTTACTTCACTCTGTATAATAGGCTCCAGTTTCATCCATCTCATTAGGACTGATTCAAACCCAGAGGGATGGTACAGGGAGGGAGGTGGGAGGGGGGTTCAGGATGGGGAACAAGTGTACACCCGTGACGCATTCATGTTGATGTATGGAAAAACCAATACAGTATTGTAAAGTAATCAGCCTCCAATTAAAGTAAATACATTTATATTTTAAAAAAAGAAAAGAAAAAATTAATAAAGTGATAATACTTATAAATAAATAAATCTGTAAAATGCTATCCAAATGCTATCAGTCTCTTGTATGTCACTTTTGAAAGTAATATTTGTTAAATGTATTTGATGTTTTATACACATAAATTATAGGTCATCATGGTATGAAATAACAGTGATTCCTGGTTCAGTGCTTCATTCAAGAATTTAAGTTTTCTGAGTCATTATAACTCATTAAGTTTTCTGAGTCATTATAACTCATTTACAAGGAGCCTTTTATATATACCTTTATATTTTTCTGATTTAATTTCCTCACATACTCTGATTAGTCTTTTTCTAGCAAGAGACCTCGATTTGCCTGCAATTAATCTTTAGTGCCCTAAACACATATTTAATGATGGGATCAGTATATTTTCTTATTCCATTACCTATCACTTATTTGAAACTTTTAAAAATGCTAATTTTTTTATTTATTTATGATCCAATTAATTCTATTAATTTTAGAATAAATTATTATTGTGTGCCAAACAGGTTACCATGTGATTGATTTAACAAAACACTCCAGTCTTTATACAACAATATTTTAATTTTTCGTATTTTCATATTCTTTCACTCACTTTGATTATATATTCTCTCGGATGTGTATTTCAAGGAAAAAAGATTTTTCTTATTTTCAATAAGATTTTAAAGAAAATTATATAAACATTTCACATTGGTGCTTAACTAAAAGATATATGCAAGATAGATCTTGGGAAGTATAATTCTAATAAAGACTGGTTCCAAATCGGTAAAGGAGTACATCAAGACTATATGTTGTCACCCTGCTTATTTAACTTATATGCGGAGTACATCATGAGAAATGCCAGGCTGTATGAATCACAAGCTGGAATCAAGATTGCCAAGAGAAATATCAATAACCTCAGATATGCAGATGACACTACCCTTACGGCAGAAAGTGAAGAACTAAAGAGCCTCTTGATGAAAGTGAAAGAGGAGAGTGAAAAAGCTGGCTTAAAACTCATCATTCAAAAAACAAAGATCATGGCATCTGGTCCCATCACTTCATGGCAAAACAATGGAAACAGTAAGAAACTTTATTTTCTTGGGGTCCAAAATCACTGCAGATGGTGACTGCAGCCATGAAATTAAAAAACACTTGCTCCTTGTAAGAAAAGCTATGACCAACCTAGACAGCATATTAAAAAGCAGACACATTACTTTACCAACAAATGTCTGTCTAGTCAAGGCTATGGTTTTTCCAGTACTCATGTATGGTTGTGAGAGTTGGACTATAAAAAAAAGCTGAGTGCTGAAGAATTGATGCTTTTGAACTGTGGTGTTGAAGACTCTTGAGAATCCCCTGGACTGCAAGGAGATCCAACCTGTCAATCCTAAGGAAATCAGTGCTGAATAGTCATTGGAAGCACTAATGCTGAAGTTGAAACTCCAATGCTTTGACCACCTGATGGGAAGAACTGACTCCTTGGAAAAGTCCCTGATGCTGGGAAAGATTAAAGGTGGGAGGAGAAGGGGACAACAGAGGATGAGATGGTTGGATGGCATCACTGACTCAATGGACATGAGTTTGAGCAAGCTCTGGGTGTTGGTGATGGACAGGGAGGCCTGGCATGCTGCAGTCTATGGGGTTTCAAAGTCAGACACAAATGAGCAACTGAACTGAATTGAGCATTGAAAAACTGATGCTTTCAAACTGTGGTGCTGAAAAAGAGTCATGAGAGTCTGTTGGACAGCAAGGCAATTGAACCAGTCAATCCTAAAGGAAATCAACCCTGAATATTCATTGAAAGGACTGATGCAAAGCTAAAGCTCCAATACTTTGGCCATCTGATGCAAAGAGCCAGCTCATTGGAAAAGATCCTGATGCTGTGAAAGATTGAAGGCAGGAGAAGGGGACAACAGAAGATGAGATGGTTGGATGGCATCACCAACTTAATGGACTTGAGTTTGAACAAGCTCCAAGAGATGGGGAAGGACAGGAAAGCCTCCAGTTGAGACCACTGCTGTAATGGTTCGTAGTGTTTCTGGCACATTTTTTAGGTGCCACATGTTTGCATTTTTCCCATCTTCTTTCCTTCCTGCCTTCCTCCCTTCCTTCCTTCCTCCTTCCTTCTCTCTCTTGCTCCCTCTCTCCCTCTTCTTAGCTTCCTCCCTTCTTTCTGTCTTCCTTCCTTTCTTTCTTTCATGGTTGACTTCAAACCTCATTCTTTTGTGACTAGAAAGGATACTTGATATTATTATTATTGTCTTAAATTTATTGAGATTTGTTTTGTGGTCTAGCATGTGATCTATGCTGAAGAACATTCCATGAGCTCTTGAAAAGAGCATATATTCTACTGCATCTAGATGTAATGTTCAGTTTGTATCTATTAGTCCATGTGCTCTAAAGTTCAGGGTATTTTCATAGTTTTTCTGCATCTCTCTGTCAATATAAATGTAATGTAAATTCTATTATTATTGTGTTACTCTCAACTGCTCCCATTATTTTTCTTCCAAACTTTATTTAGATATAATTGACATACAACATTGTGTATGTTTAAGGAGCACAACGTGATGATTTTTTAAATTAATTTATTTATTTTAATTGGAGGCTAATTTTTGTAAATATTTGCTTTATGGATTAGGAACTTGTCGGCTGGGAGAATATGTATTTATAATTGTTATATCTTCTTGTTGGATCAGCCCCTAAAATTATGTGATGTGCTTCTTTGTCTCACTTTATAATTTTGTTTTAAAGTATCTTTGGTCTGATATATGTATTCATACCCTAGCCTTTTTTGTGTGTTTTGTTTTCATTCACATAAAATACCATTTTCCATCCTATCAACTTTCAGACTGTCTCTTTAAATCTGAAATGAGTCTCTTGCAGGCCACATACATATGAGTCTTGTAATTTAATTCATTGATCCACTCTATGTCTTTTTAATTGAAGTTAGTATCTTTTTGCATCTTTTTTGAGGTATAGTTGATGTACAATATTATAAAAGTTACAGATGTACAATAGAATAATTCATGATTTTTAAAGGTTATACTCTATTTACAGTTATAAAATACTGACTATACTTACTGTGTTATAGACTATATTCTTTTAGCTTATTTATTTTATATGTCATTGTTTCTACCTCATAATTCACTGCCTCTATGCTGACCCTTCTCCCCTGCTCCCCAATAACCACTAGTTTGATCTCTGGATCTGTGAGTCTCTTTCCTTTTTGTTGAATTCCCTACTTATTTTTTAAGATTCCGTACATAAGTGGTATCATACATTATTTGTCTTTCTTTGTCTGATTTATTTCACTTAGCATAATGCACTCTGAGTCCATCTATATTGTCACAAATGGCAAAATTTCATTGTTTTTTGTGGCTGTGCAGTATTGCATTATAGATAGATGCTACATTTTTTTATCCATTCATCTATTGAAAGACACTCAGCTTGCTTCCATATCTTGGCAGTTGTAAATAATACTGCTATGAACATTGGAGCTCATGCATCTTTTCACATTAGTGATTTTGTTTTTTGTTATACATGGATGAGTGGAATTGCTGGATCACATAATAGTTCTCTTTTTCCTTTTTTGAGAACACCATACTATTTTTCACATAATGTGCACCAACTTACATTCTCACCAACAGTATAAGAGGGTTCCTTTTGCTCAACATCGAACCACCAACATTTGTTATTTGTGCTCTTTTTCATGATACCCATTTTGACAGATGTGAAGTGGTATCTCACTTTGGTTTAGTTTGTATTTCTCTAATGAATAATGATATTGAGCATCTTTTCATGTACTTGTTGGCCATCTGTCTATATTCTTCAGAAAAAAAAAATGTCTGTATAGTTCTTTGGTCCATTTTTTAATTGGTTGAGTCTTTTTGCTGTTGATTTATATGAGCTCTTTATATATTTTGGATGTTAAGCCCTTACATTAGAAAATATTTTCTCTAATATTTTGTCTTTTCATTCTGTCAGTGGTTTTCTTTGCAAAATTTTTTAAGTCTAAGTCCCATTTGTTTATTTTTGCTTTTATTTCCTTTCCTTTCAGGGACAAATCCAGAAAATATTGCTATGATTTTTGTTAAAGGGTGTTCTGTCCATGTTTTCTTCTAGAAGATTTAGTCTTTCATTTATGTCTTTATTCCATTTTATTTTTTATATGATGTAAGGAAAACGTCTGGCCTCATTTTTTATATGTAACTTTCCATTTTACCAGCACCACTTATTGAAGAAACTGTATTTCCTCCATTGCATATTTTTATATCCTTTGTCATAGATTAAACGCTAATGTGTGGATTTCCTTCTGGGCTCTCTGTTCTGTTGAGCTAAGTGTCTGATCTTGTGACAGTACCATACTGCTTTGATTATTGTTCCTTTGTAGTGTAGTTTAAAGTTGAATGTTATTCCTCCAACTCTATTCTGATTTCATAAGATTTTACAAAATTTGCAGTCTTTTGTGTCTCCATACAAATTTTAAAATTACTTGTTCTACTTCTGTGAAAAATACCTTTGGGTTCACATTAAATCTTTGGATTGCCTTTGGCATTATTGTCATTTAAACAATATTAATTCTTCCAAATCATGAATGCAGTAAATCTTTCCATCTGTTGGTGTCATCTTAAGTTAGTTTCTTCAGTGTCTTATAGTTTTCAAAGTACAAGTCTTTTGCCTCCTTAAGTAGATTTATTCCTTGGTAGTTTATTCTTTCTCATGCCATTGGAAATGAGGTAGTTTCTTTAATTTCTCTTTTTGATAGTTTGTTGTTATTGTATAGAAGAGCAACAAATTTCTTTATATTAACTTTATATCCTGCAATGTTACCAAATTCGTTGCTGCACTCTAAGTTTTCTGGTGGCATATTTACAATTTTTTATGCATAGTATCATATTATCTGCAAACAGTGAAACATGTACTTTATCCTTTGCAATTAGGATTCATGTTATTCATGTTCTTTTCTGATTGTTGTGGCCAGGACTTACAAAACTATGTTGAACAAATGTGGTGACAGTGGGAATCCTTTTGTTTCTGATCAAAGAGGGAATGATTTTACCTTTTCATTGTGAAGTATGATGTTAGCTGTGAGTTCACCATATATGGCATTTATTATGAACAACTATTTTCCAATAAAATGGACAACCTAGAAGAAATAGACAACTTCTTAGAATTTGCTTTCTCCCAATATTGAACCAGGAAAAAAAGTGGAAAATATAAACAGACCATTGATGCAGACCAGTATGAAATTGGATCAGTAATCAAAACACTCCCCACAAACTAAGTCCAGGACAAGATTACTTCACAGCTGAATTCTAGCAAAAATTTTGAGAGAAGTTAACATCTATCCTTCTCAAACTTTTCACAAAATTTCAGAGAATGGAATGCTCCTCAACTCTTCTGTGAGGTCAGTTTCACCCTGATACCAAATCCAGAAAAGATAACACAGAAAAAGAGAAAATTAATGGCCTATATCAGGGATTAAAATAGGTATACACATCCTCAACAAAATATTAGCAGCCAAATCAAGCAATACATGAAAATGACCATAAAGCATGATTAATAGAATATATCCCACGGATGCAAGGATTTTTCAGTATCTGCCAAGCAATCAGTGTAATACACCCCATTACAAAATTGAATAATAAAAGCCATATCCCTTTCCCAATAGGTGCAGAAAAAACTTGCCATACTTCAACTTCCATTTACAAAACAAACTCTCCAGAAAGTGGGTATAAAGATATCATACAAAGATGAAACCAGATGAATAAATATACCACAGTCTTCAATTGGAAGAATAAATATTGTGAAAATGAATATACTGCTCAAAGCAGATTCAATGCAATCCCTATCAAATTACCAGTGGCATTCTTCCCAGAGCTAGAACAACAACAACAAAAAAAAAATTGATTTGTATGGAAACACAAAAGACCCCAAATAGCCAAAGCAATCTTGAGAAAGGAAAACAGAACTGGAGGAATCAGGCTCCTTGACTTCAAACTATACTGCAAAGCAACAATAATCAAGACAGTATAGTATTGGCACAAAAACAGAAACATAGATTAATCGTACAAGGATAGAAAGCCCAGAGATAAATGAATGTGCCTATGGACACCTTATCTTTGACAAAGGAGGCAAGAATATATAATGGAGAAAAGACAGTCTCTTCAGCAAGTGGTGTCGGAAAAGTTGGACAGCCACATGTGAAAGAATGAAATTAGAACATTACCTAAGACCATTCACAAGCATAAATTCAAAATGGATTAATTAGCTAAATGTAAGACCAGACACTGTAAAACTCTTAGAGGAAAACAAGAAAATCACTCTTTGGCCTAAACCATATCAAGATATTTTTACACCTACCTTTTAGAGTAATGAATTAAAAACACAAATAAACAAATGTAACATAATTAAACTTAAAAGGTTTGCACAACAAAGGAAACCATAACAAGATGAAAAGACAGCCCTCAGGATAGGAGGAGATATTTGCAAATGAAGCAATGGACAAAAGATTAAACTTCAAAATATACAAATAGCTCATGGAACTCAATATCACAAAAGCAAGCAACCCAATCTAAAACTGGAAAGAAGAACTAAATATCTCTCCAAAGAAGACATACAGATGCCAAAGAGGCATATGAAAAGATACTCAGGCTCACTAATTATTAGAGAATTGCAAACAAAGTCTACAATGAAGTATCCCCTTACACTGGTGAGAAAGTCCATCATCATAAAATCTACAAACAATAAATGCTGGAGAGAATGTGGAGTAAAGAGTACCTTCTTGTATTGTTGGAGGGATTATAAATTGATATAGCCACTGTGGAGAACAATATGGAGTTCCCTTAAAAAGCTAAAAACTACCATATGACCCAGAAATCCCTCTTCTGGACGCACACCTGAGAAAACCATAATTCAAAAGGTCACATGTACCCCAGTGTTCATTGAAGCACAATTTACATTACCCAGCACATGGAAACAACCTAAATGTACAATGACAGATGAATGGAATAAAATGTTTGTGTGTGCTCACTCAGTCATGTCCAGTTCTTTGTGAAACTTACGGAATGTAACCCACCAGGCTCATCTGTCCATGGGATTTTCCAGGCAAGAATACTGGAGTGGGTTGCCATTTCCTCCACCAGGTGATTTTCCTGACCAGGGAATCAAGCCACATCTGCATCCCCTGCATTGTCAGACAGATTCTTTACCACTGACCCACCTAAGAAGCCCTAAAGATGTGGTACATGTATACAATAAAATATTAGTCAGCCACTAAAGGGAATGAAATAGGGTCCTTTGTAGAGATGTGGGATAAACCTAAAGTTTATCAGGTAGAGTAAGTCATAGAGAGAGGAACAAATATTGTTTATTAACACATATATGTGGAATCTAGAAAAATGATACAGATGAAACTATTTCAGGGCAGGAATAGAGATACAGATGTGCAGAATGGAAATGTGGATACAGAAGTGAATGGGAAGGTAGAACAAATTGGGAGATTAGGATTTTCATATATACAGTACCATTTGTATTGATAAAATAGGTAGCTAGTTGGAACCTGCTATAAAGCACAGGAAGCTCAGCTCGGTGTTCTGTGTTGACCTAGATGGATGGGATGGGGCAAGGGAGGAGGAAGGACTAAGAGCAAGAGATATATGTATACATATAGCTGATTCACTTCATTGTACAGCAGGAACTAACAAAGTATTGTAAAACATTTAAATACCAATTTAAACAAAATCAAAGAAAGCAAGCAAGCAAGAGAAAGAGGAAGTGAGGGAAGGAAGAGAGAGACAGAAAGAAAGGAAACAAAAAATGAAAGAAAGGAAAAGTAAAATCATTTGTAGATATATACTTACTGTCATTTTGTTCGTTGTTCTCTATTTGGTTTTGTTGTTCTTTTTTGTTTCTTTTATTTTGCTATCTTGTGATTTGATGGCTATATTGTGTTATATTTGAATTCCTGTTTCTTTTGTGTGTGTGTTTGGACAGGGAGGCCTGGTGTGCTGTGATTCATGGGGTCGCAAAGAGTCGGACGCGACTGAGCGACTGAACTGAACTGAACTGAACTGAATGATAATTTTTTGGTATGCGACTATATATGCTGCTAAGTCGCTTCAGTCGTGTCCGACTCTGTAAGACCCCGTAGACGGCAGCCCACCAGGCTCCCCCGTCCCTGGGATTCTCCAGGCAAGAACACTGGAGTGGGTTGCCATTTCCTTCTCCAGTGCATGAAAGTGAAAAGTGAAAGTGAAGTCGCTCAGTCGTGTCCAACTCTTCGCGAGTCCATGGACTTCAGCCTACCAGGCTTCTCTACCCATGGGATTTTCCAGGCAAGAGTACTGGAGTGGGGTGCCATTGCCTTCTCCTCCGCTATATATATTCATATGTAAATGATTATTTTTAAATGATAGTTTTAAGTTCAAATGCATTCTAACAATCACATACATTCATTTTACTCCTCCCCCTGCCTTGTTTAAGATCTTGACATCATACTTTATATCATTTTGTTTCATATCTGTCTCATCAGTACTTGTTTTGGGTATAGTTGATTTCACTACTATTGTCTTTTAATCTTCCTAATGATTTTATTAGTGCTTGATCTAACTACCTTTAGTGTATATATGCTGTTACCAATGAAATTTTCCTTTCATAATTTTCATATTTCTAGTTGTGGTCTTTTATTTTCCATTTAACATTTTTTTTTGTAAAATCATTTTTGATGCGATAAACTTTTTTAGCTTCAATTGCCTGTAAAATTCTCTCCTTGAAATCTGAATTGAGCCTTGCCAGACAGAATATACTTGGTTGTAATTTTCTTCTTTTTATCACTTTATATATATCATTCCACTCCCTTCTGATCTGCCAAGTTTCTGCTGCAAAGTTAATTGATATTTTTACAGAGTTCCCTTGTATGCAACTAAGTAGCTTTCCTTTTGCTGTTTCTAAGACTCTCTCCTTATCTTTAATTTTTTCTCATTAAAAAAAAATTATTTTATATTGGTGTAGTGTTGATTATGGAGAAGGAAATGGCAACCCACTCCAGTGTTCTTGCCTGGAGAATCCCAGGGACGGGGGAGCCTGGTGGGCTGCCGTCTACGGGGTGGCACAGAGTCAGACACGACTGAAGCGCCTTAGCAGCAGCAGCAGCAGTGTTGATTAACAATATTGTGTTCGTTTCAGTTGTATAGCAACATGTATCTATTCTTTTTCCAATTCTTTTCCCATTCTATTACAGAATATCCCAGAGTTCCCTATTACCTATTTTAAATATAGCAGTGTGTACTCGTCAATCCCAAACTCCCAATCTTTCTCTCCCTGACACCCTTCTCTTCTGGTAACCATATGTCCTTTCTCTAAGTCTGTGTTTCTGTTTTTTAAATAAGTTCATTTGTAGGACCATCCATGACAGTACAGTGATTAAGAATTTGCCTTCCAATGCAGCAAGTACAGACTAGATCTCTGATTGGAGAATTAGGATTCCACATGTAACATGACTTGGCTGGGGGGGAAAAAAAAAGTATAGTAAATAAGTTTGTATCTTTTTTTTCAGATTGCACATATAAGAGGTATCATATGATATTTGTCTTTCTGTCTGACCTAGTTTGCTTAGTATGATAATCTCAAGGTTCATACATGTTGCTGCAGATGGCATTATTTTATCCTTTTTAATGGCTGAGTCATATTTTATTGTATTTATGTACCACATCTTCTCTATCCATTCATCTGTCTATGAACATTTAGATTGTTTCCATGTCTTGGCTTTTGTAAACAGCACTTCAATGAACATTGGCGTGCATGTATCTTTAAAACCATGTTTTTTGCTAGATATATGCCCAGCAGTAGAATTGCTAAATCATATGGTAGCTCTATGGCTGTTTTTTGAGGAACCTGTATATTGTTCTCCATTGTAGCCATACCAATTTATATCCCCAGTGACAGTGTAAGATAGTTCCTTTTCTTCATACCCACTCCGCCATTTATTGTTTGTAGATTTTTTGATGATGGCGATTCTGACCAGTGTGAGGTAATATCTCATTGTAGATTTGATTTTCATTTCTCCAATAATCAGTGATATTGAACATCTTCTTATATGCCTCTTAGATATTGATAAGTCTTCTTTGGATAAATGTCTATTTAATTATTCTGCTCATTTTTTGATGTTCTTTTTGGTTTTGTTTTATATTGACCTTCATGAACTGTGTTTGTAAATTTTGGAGACTGATCCTTTGTCATTTGCTTCATTTGCAAATATTTTCTCCCATACCAAGGATGTCTTTTCATTTTCTCTATGGTTTCCTTAGCTGTGGAAAAACCTTTGAGTTTAATTATTTTATTATTTTTGTTTCTAGTCTCATTACTATAGGGGATGGATCCAAAAAGGTATTGCTATGATTTATATCAAAGAGTGTTCTATGTATGTTTTCCTCTTAACAGTTTCATAATATCTAATTTTATACATTTAGATCTTTAATCCATTTTGAGTGTATTTTTGTGTATGATGTCAGGGTGTGTTCTAGCTTCTTCTTTTTTACATGTAGCTATATAGTTTTCCCAGCATCACTGGTTGAAGAGACTCTTTCCTCCATTGTATAGCTTTGCCTTCTTTCTCACAGCATAATTCACCATAGGTGACTGAGTTCATTTCTGGGCTTTATATCCTGTTCTATTAATTTATATTTCTGCTTTTGTGCCATTATCATAGTGTTTTCATGACTGTAGCTTTATAATATATAGAGTGAAGTCATGGAAACTGATTCCTTCAATGCCACTTTTCAAGACTGCTTTTGCTATCCAAAATCTTTCATGTATCCATACAAATTTTAAGATGTTTTTGTTCTAGTTCTGTTAAATATGCCATTGGTAATTTGATAAGGATTGCACTGAATCTTTAAATTATCTTTTGAGTAGTAGAGGCATTTTAAAAATGTGGATTCTTCCAATCCAAGAACATAATATATATATTCTGTTTACATCTATCTGTCATCTTCAGTTTCTTTCATCAGCATCTTACAGTTTTCATTGTACAAGTCTTTTGTCTCTTTAGGTGGGTTTATAACTAGGTATGGCCTTCTTTTTGATGTGAAGGTAAATGGCCATTTTGCCTGACTTACTTCACAATGGTATTTTTTTTAACTTCTCTTTCTGATGGTTCATTATTACTGTATAGAAACACAAGAGATTTCTTTGTATTAACTTTGTATCCTGTGTCTTTACCACATTCATTGGTGAATTCTGTTAGATTTCTGGTTTTCTTTAGGGTTCTCTAGGTATGTATGTATAGTATCGTGTCTTCTGCAAACAGTGACAGATTTGCTTCTTCTTTTCCAATTTGGATTTTTTTTTTATAGCTAACACTTCCAAATTATGTTGAATAAAAGTGAAAAAAGTGGACATCCTATATGGGTCCTGATCTTAAAAGAAATGCTTTCAGCTTTTCACCATAGAGTATAATGTTAGCTGTAGATTTGTCAAATATATGGCCTATATTATGTTGAGCTATGTTCCCTCTTATGCTCACATTCTGTACACATTTTTATCATAAATGTGTGCCGAATTTTGTCAGAACCTTTTTCTGCATGTATTGAGATAATCACATGATTTTTATTCTTCAATTATTTAATGTGGTGTATCACACTGATTGATTTGTGGAAAAATGAAAAATCCTTGCATCCCTGGGATAAATCCCACTTAATCATGGTGAATGCTCCTTTTAATGTATTATTAGATTCAAATTGCTAGTATTTCATTGAGTACTTTTATGTATATTCAAAAGGGATATTGGCCTGTTATTTTCTTTTTGTGGTGTCACTATCTATTTTTTGTATGAGAGTGATAGTGATCTCACAGAATGCATGCAGTCATGTACACGTGTATCCATTCTCCCCCAATCTCCTTTCCCATCCAGACCACCACATAACATTGAGCAGAGTTCCATGTGCTATACAGTAGGTCCTTTTTGATTATCAATTTTAAATACAGCAGTGTGTATATGTCCATCCCAAAGTCCCTGTCTCTTTTTTAAATCACACTTTCAATTTTAGTACTGGTAGTTGGCCTATTTATATTTTCCAAGTCTTCCTGGTTTAGTCTTGGGAGATTTTTATAATGCCCTTCTAAGAATTTGTCCATTTCTTCAAGTTTGTCCATTTTATTGGCATACAGTTGCTTGTAGTAGTTCCTTATGATCCTTTGCATGTCTGTGGTGCTCACTGTAACTTCTCCCTTTTCGATTCTAATTTTATTGATTTGAACATTCTCCCTTTTTTTCTTGATAAACCTGGCCAAAGGTTTATCAGTTTTGTTTGCTTTGAATGCACCAGCTTTTACTTTCATTTATCTTTTCCATTGTTTTGTTCATGTCGATTTTATTTATTTCTTCTCTGATCTTTATGATTTATTTCCTTCTAATAACTTACTATTTTGTTTGTTCTTCTTTCTTTAGTTACTTTAGGTGTAACGTTAGGTTATATGTGATTTTTCTTGTTTCTTGTTATAAGATCATATTGATATAAACTTTCCTCTTGGAACTGCTTTTGCTGTGTTCCATAGGTTTTGGATTGTCATGCTGTCATTTTCACCTGTGTCTATGTATAGTTTTATTTCCTCTTTGATTTCTTCAGTGATCCATTGGTTCTTTACAAGCATATTGCTTTAGCTTCTGTATATTTGAGTTTCTTACAGATTTTTTTCCTATAGTTGATTTCTAATCTCAGCATTGTGGTAGGGTAAAAAATTTGATTTCAGCTTTCTTAAATTTACTGAGGCTTGCTTTGTGGCCCAGTGTTGAATCCTGGAGAATGTTCCATGTGCATTCCAGAAGAATGTTCCCTTCTTCTTGAGAAGCATCAGTATTCTGTGGCTTTCAGATGAAATGCTCTATCAATATCAATTAAGTCCATCTAATCTAATGTATCATGTAGGGCCTGCATTTCCTTTATGATTTTCTGTCTGGACAATGTGTCTATTGATACATGCGAGGGAGGTTTAAATTGCCACGCTGTTATTGAGTTACTTTAGATTTCTCCTAAAAGGAGGTGCTCCTAATGTGAGTGCTCCTATAAATTGTTACATCTCCTTGGATGATTTAATGATTATTAGGCAATGTCCTTCTTTGTCCCTTGTCTATTTTGTCTAATATATGTATTGCTACTCTAGGCTTCTTTTGATTTCCATTTGTATGAAATTTCCTTTTCCATCCTCCCACTTTCAGTCTGTATGTGTCCCTGTATCTGAAGTGGTTCTCCTGTAGGCAATATATATGTGAGGTGTTTGTTTTTTTTTAATCCATTGAGTCATTCTATGTCTTTTGGTTGAAGCATTTAATCTGTCTTCATTTAAGATTATTATTGTATATATGTTCTGATTGCCATTTTGTTGTTTTGTTAGTCTTTATTCTTCCCTTCCTCTTTTGTTCACTTCACTTATGATTTGATGACTAATTTTTGTGTTGTGGTTGGACTCCTTTTTCTTTTTTGTGTATGTATCTCTTACAGGTTTTCAATGTGTGCTTACCCTGAGGTTTTGTTATAGAGGTCAATATACAAACAAGATTGTTTTAAATTTCTGTTCTTTTAATTTCAAATGTATTCCCAATATCTTCCATTTGTGCTGTCCTCAAAATTGCTGGTTTTGATATCCTATTTGTGTGCAGATGATTTTCTACTTTTGCTGTGTGTTTACTTCTACATGATTTTTCATTCATAATTCACTTTTTTCAGGTAGTAGCTTTTTCTTTTCCATTTAAAGAAGTTCCTTCAGCATTTGTCATGAAGCTGGTCTGGTGGTGATGAATTCTCTTCACTTTTGCTTGTCTGCCAAGCTTTTGATTTCTCCATTGAACCTGAATAAGAGTGGTGCTGAGTAGAGTACTTTTGGTTGTAGGTTCTTGCCTTTCATCACATTAAATATATCATGCCACTGTTTTCAGGTCTACAGATTTTGTGCTGAGAAATCAGTTGATAACCATACCTGAATTCTTTTGTATGCTATTTGTTGCTTTTCCCTTGTTTCTTGATATTTTTTTTCTTTCCTTTTAATTTTTATCATTTTGATTACTCTTTGTCTCTGCATGTTACTCCTTGGATTAAACCTGCCTGAGTCTCTCTGTTCTTCCAGGACTGGGATGACTGTTTCTTTTCCCATGTTAAGGAAGTTTTAGCTATTATCTCTACAAATATTTTCTCAGGTCCCTCTTCTCCTTCTGGGACCCATATAATGCAAATGTTGGGTGCATTTAATGTCCCAGAGGTCTCATACATCTCTTTTCTTTCTTCTGCAGCAGTGATTTCCATCATTTTGTCCTCCAGCTTACTTAACAATTCTTCTGACTTAGTCATTCTACTATTGACTCCTTCTAGTGTATTTTTCATTTCAGTTATTGTATTATTCATCTATATTTGCTTGCTTTTTAGTTCTTCTAGTTCTTTATTAATCATTTCTTCTATCTTCTCAATCTGTGCATTCCTTCTTTTTCTGAGATCTTGGATCATCTTTATTATCATTACTCTGAATTCTTTTCCATATAGATTGCCTATCTCCATTTCATCTAGCTTTTCCTCAGATTTTTGTTGTTCCCTCATCTAGGACATATTCACCTCCTGTCTCATTTCCACAGGCTACAGGATTGTAGATTTTCTTGCTTATGCTGTCTGCCTTCTGGTGGATGAGGGTGAGCAAGAGGCTTGGGAATGCTTCCTAGTGGGAGGGACTGATTCCTTCCCACTGATGGAAGCTGATTCGTCTGCCTCTGGTGGTCAGGGACATGATCAGGAAAAATCATAAGCAGGCTTTCTGCTGATGGGTTGGGCTGCATTCCCACCCTGTTGGTTGTTTGGCCTGAGATATCTCAGTGCTGGAGCCTATAGGCTGATGACTTGGTCTAGGTCTTGAGGAAGAGATTGTGACCTTCAAGAGGACTCCCACCAATGGATACTCCCCCAAAGTACGTCTATTCGTTCTTTGTCCCTGGAGTGAGGGCACAGCCACCTTCCACCAACAGGAGACCGTCCAGTACTGGGAAGTTGCTGTTCAGTTGCTATCATGTCCTGCTCTTTGCAACCACATGAACTGCAGCATGCCAGGCTTTGCTGTCCTTCACTACCTCCCAGAGTTTGTTCAAGCTCATATCCATTGAGTCAATGATGCCATCCAACCATTTCATCCTCTGTCGTCCCCTTCTACTCCTGCCCTCAATCTTTCCCAGCATCAGGGTCTTTTCCAGTGAGTCAGCTCTTCGCATCAAGTAGCCAAAGTATTGGAGCTTCAGCTACAGCCTCAGTCCTTCAAATGAATATTCAGAGTTGATTTCTTTTAGAATTGACAGGTTTGATCTCCTTGGCTGTCCAAGGGACTCTCAAAGTTTTCTCCAGCAACACAGTTTCAAAGCACCAATTCCTGTGGAATTTCTGTGATTAAACCCCACTGCCTTTCAAAGCTAGATTCTCCTGGGGCTCCTCCACCCATGCCATACCCCCATGCTGGATAACCTGACATGGGACTTAAGACTTTCACTCTTATGGAATAACTTCTGTTGTATAATTGTTTTCCAGTTTGTCCATTGCCTACCTGGCAGATAGGGTTGATTTTATCACAGTTGCTCCTCTATTACCATCTCATTGTGAATTCCTCTTTGTCTTTGGATGTAGGGTATCTTTTTTTTTTTTTTTTTTTTTTTTTTGGTATGTTCCAGCATATTTTGTCCATGGTTGTTCAGCAATTAGTTGTGATTTTGATATTTTGTAAGAAGGGATAAGCACATGACCTTGTACACTGCCATCTTGAGCTACCATGTCAATTACAGCGTATCTTCTTGTGGACCTCTTTGGGTTCATCTTGTTTCAGAGGCTGTGCTTTTAGTCCTGGATATATGTTTCCTTTTCCATGTTGGGGAAGTTTGGAGCTTATTTCTTCAGTGAATTTCTCTGCCTATTTATCTCTCCTTTTTTCTTCTTGTATAAGTGTTGGTACACTTGGTGTTGTTCCAGTAGTCTCTTTAAAATGTCCTCTATTTAAAAAACTTCTTTTCCTTTTGTTCTATTCATCATGGATGTTTTTCACTACCGGTCTTCTAATTTGTTGATTTGTTCCTCTTTATCATCTAATCTACCAGTAAGTCCTTCTAGTGAGTTTTAAATTTCAGTTATTATATTCTTAAGATTTGTTTGGTTCTTCTTTATATTTCTCTGTCTTTATAAACTTCTCATGGCATTCGTACGTTCTCTCCTGAATTTGTTGAGCATTTTTATGATCATTAGTAGTCTTGAATTCTCCTTGGTACTGTTCCTTATTCCAGTTCATTTTTTTTCCTGAGGTTTTGTCTTACTACTTCATGTGGAATTGATTCTTCTCTTTATTTTGTTTAATTCTCTGTGCTTGTTTTTATGTTTAGGTAGGTTTGTTATGTTTCTCAGTCTTGGAGAAGTGACTTTATGTTGGAGACATCCTATGGAGCCCAGTAGCCTACCTCCCTCTGGACACCATATCATTCTTGCAGATCCTCCCTGTGAGCAGTGAGCAGGCCTTTCTGCTGTGTCAGTGCCGACTGCTGGAGCATGTTGGTGGGCAGGGCTGACTCCTGTCCTGGCTGCCTGCAGGCCCTGCTTTGTGTCTTGACTAGTGGCCTGCTGGCAGGTATAGATGAGTTCCAATACTGGTGGTTGTCTGGCCTGGAAGTTCTCAGGATTGGTGCTAACTGCTGGTGATGGGGACTGGGTCCTGGTCTTAAGAAAAAATGTCAGCCAAATGTAATAAAATATCAACATTATAAATGAATCAATTTGGCATACCAGCTCGCCACTTCCACAGAGTGACTGGATAGCTCAATTCCTAAACCAGTTCATACTTCTTTATATGTGGAGTTAAGAGACAGATGATTAAGTCAGTAAGCAGAGAGTTTCCTTCTGGGACAGATACACAGTGGAGGGTATGTAACAAAGAATTCTATCTAGAAAATCTTTGGCAATAGATGCAAATTTAAGTAATAGTAGTATGATTAACTGTTATTAGAAAATGTGGTGTCTTTTTACTGAGTTACAATCTATTATTCTCTTTCAGTTAAGTCCAGAAAAATCTGGTTGCTTCAGATGAGCTTGGGAAGATCCAAGAGATGTAATTCTATATTCCAAAAATAAATACTTGGGCTTCCCTGATAGCTCAGTTGGTAAAGAATCTGCCTGCAATGCAGGAGACCCTGGTTCAATTCCTGGGTCAGGAAGATCCCCTGGAGAAGGGATAGGATACCCACTCCAGTATTCTTGGGCTTCCCTTGTGGCTCAGCTGGTAAAGAATCCACGTGCAATGAGGGAGACTTAAGTTCGATCCCTGGGTTGGAAAGATCCACAGAAGGGACTCTAGTATTCTGGCCTGGAGAATTCCATGAACTGTATAGTCCATAGGGTCGCAAAGAGTCAGACACAACTGAGTGACCCTCACTACTACTACAGTAACTACGTTTTACCCTGCTTCTCTTTATCTCTCTCAAAAATGTATTGCTTAACACACAGATTTTGGCATTCAATGTATTTCCTTTTCTCTTTCCAACCCCCACTTCCTCTTTTCAAAATTATGTACCACAGTGGAGACATGCAACAGGCTATTAGAAATATAAGACTAGGGAATTGGAGAGATGTTGAAATATAAATTAAAGGTATAAATTGGAGAACCTTATACTTTAAAAATTTGTTTGAAGCAATGTAAATATATGTGATTGCTTCATGAATGTTTTGGGAGAAAATTTAAAGCCAATTCCTTTTTGGCTATAAAGAACTTTCAGTTAAATGAAACTTCTAGTTGTACGTGATGAAGACTTTTTGTTAATAATGATGCTGGTCCTTTATACAATATGATGATTATTGGTATGTAATGGTTACCTACTATTTTCTCTGTGATTCTAAACACCAAAATAATTTGAGATTATGTGTTAACAACATGTGTTGTGTAGCTCTGTGCTTGTCAATCATCAATTAGTGTTCCAAATACACATGAAATTAAACAGCAGTAAGTCCTGTAAAAACAGTTTATTAAAATTCAGCCAGTGAGAAGTTCACTGTATATATAGATTTGCCAAGTACGTTTATTTTGTAATAATTTTAATATTCCATTGCAATTGGTTAGTCAGAAAGAGAGAGAAAGAAAATAGAGACGGAATAAGAATGGGAAAGAAAGAATGTTGTGGTGTGGTCTTTTTGTTGTATAAATTTCTCTGACAGAATAGTTTAATAATCCCAGTTCATTATTATTCAATTATAAGAGTTTTAAATTTTGAAATTCCAAGCAATTGTACATAGCCATCTCAATTGTTTTACTAACTATATAGAATAAGATATTTAATATGTAGAAAGAGTTGGCCATATATGTATTACTACTTTAGATTACATGCTATATATTTCAGCACAGTTTAAACAAGCAAATGGATTATAGGTATTATAAATTTATATTTAACCTCAAATTAATATATTGAAACTGTGCACATATGGCTATTTTTTAAGATAATACCATTCTTCCAAGAACCCAAAATATACTTCTGGTGTTCTGTTCAAAACAACTCACGTTAATCAATTCAACTTTTTTTAATGTGGATGCTGCTGCTGCTGCTGCTAAGTCGCATCAGTCATATCGGACTCTGTGTGACCCCATAGGCGGCAGCCCACCAGGCTCCTCCCTCCCTGGGATTCTCCAGGCAAGAATACAGGAGTGGGTTGCCGTTTCCTTCTGCAGTGCATGAAAGTGAAAAGTGAAAGTGCAGTCGCTCAGTCGTGTCCGACTCCTTGCGACCCCATGGACTGTAGCCCACCAGGCTCCTCCGTCCATGGGATTTCTCAGGCAAGAGTACTGGAGTGGGTTGTCATTGCCTTCTCCGTTAATGTGGATGAGAAAATATATTTTATGATTTTGAGTGGTGAAAAAACTTTACTAGGAAGCTTAATGATTTACCCAGAGTCAGTAGAACTCAAAGGTAAAACCGATAGGCAAACACTATTCTTTTTTAGTTCCATGGATAGTTCTTTGCTTTCCACTAAGAAATTCACAGATTTTTAGGATAGGTTCCAAGGACAAGGTTCCTACTGTGCTTATCACTAAAGAAGAAGGACTTCTATAAATGGATAATATATGTAAGCATAAGTACACTTGGTACTTTTTATGTTGCTTAATATCTTAGATCTGTGTCTCTTGAAAACTCAGATATTCTGATATTTTGCTTCATAGTCTTCTGGAGTCTTATATGGTTAAAAATATATTAACTTATTCAAGCATCTAGCCAAAGAATTTTTGTGAGATATGTCATTTCCATATTTGAATATTTTGAAGATATTTAGGCTGTTAAAACCATTATCATAAAATGACACTGCTCTGAACATATAAAGAATTATTAAAGTCTCCTAAAATACCTAGTTTATTTCTCCATAAGTAGTGTAGGAAAATAATATAGATATAAAAATAAGCACATGACTTTCTGAAGCTGAAACTCTTTCAAATGTGCAATATCTGAGCTGCCATATGAGATCTGTGTTAAGGATTACAGTAAACTCTGTCAGTTTGTGAAATTTCATCAAAGTGGGATGATAATTTTTTTAATTTATAACATGTACATTTTTTTTTTGCTGAAAATGCCTGACCTAAACAGCACAAAATAAAAGTAAATTTTGTAAATTGCTTGGTTTTATTTGAGATAAATATTCTAGGCAATTTGGATGACTACTTTCAGATTTGAATTATCTGAATTACATATACATATTTATTAAAAACAGCATCAATAATTCATAGTTTTCTGCTGACTAAATATTTTTTTAGCTTATTATATATATAGTATTTATATCTTTTAAAAATTCTGTCTGTATTAGAAGTAGATCAAGGAACAGGTGTGAATCAGACTGATAAAATTAGCCTATTTCTCCTATAAATTGTTAACATTTGAGAGTAATTATACCACTTTCTTTCTTGGAGGCTCAGAAATGTAGCTGTAATCTACAGAGGGGTAAAGAAAATGTAAACTTTTTGAAATTACTTAAAATTTCAGTAAAAATAGAGATAAATGATAACTTCTACATTAAACACATTCATTTATATGTTATATGTGATCCTTTCTACCAGTAAAAGCAAACCAGGAAAAAAATTAGTTTTTCAGAATGTGCTTGCAATCTCTGTTTACTGGGGAAGTAAATAACCATGATAGTTCTTTAAATTTAAAGTTAGACCAACTCATAATTGAATAATATTTAAAAGCATATTTCTGAACTTTTTAAAGGAAACTAACTCTTTTCAGGACTTAAGGAAATTAAAAGGATAAAAAAGACTTGATTTTATTGAAATTTTAAGAATAAAGGAAGGGAAGTGTTATGGCATGGATAAAAACATTCCTAAATGCTGAAAAGTTATGTTAAAGTCAAAGTTTTGTCTAGAAAAAAAGTAAAGAAATAAAAGCAAAATCAAGGACAACTGGTACGTTGTTAGCTGGACTTTTGTGATGATCATGGGAAATCAAAATTCTCATGATACATTTTACCTATAATTACAGAATTAATGTCTTGATTTCAGTCACCTCTGGGGGGAAAAAAAAAACCACTGCTGCTCTTCTCCTACAGTAAAAATAATATAAATTATTCTTAAATATAGTTATTGAGAAATTGTGGTACACTTTTGCTTAATTAACAAGGAACCATAAAAAAGAAAAAAGAAGGAAACTTATCCCTCATTTAGGTAGCAAACATGTTGTCAGTCTGGATCTGTCTTATGCTTCATCTTATCATCTAATACATCTCAATATCTAATACATGGTAGATATGTAGTAGATGCTTAATAAATATTTCCTGAGGAAATTTTAAAAAACCACTCTTAAAAATATGTACCTCAATAAAAAGATATGAATAGAGATCTTATAATACTGGCTTCCAAATATCAATTCATAAGCCTGTTACATCTTCAGATATTATTTTGATTAAAGCTTCTTTAAGACACATATAGGTATCTAGAGTCATATTACTTAAAAATCAGAAAAAAATGTATTTTAATAATGACTTGTATAAGGAGTTATATGCCTTTCACAGAAAAAATCAAATGAATTATCTAGATTTATTTTCAAAACAGTAGTCATTGCCTCCAATTTTTAGATGAATACATAAAGATCCCAAAGTGACTTACTCAAGACAACATGATGATAGAAAAGGATAAGATAGATTCAGTATGTATTTGCTGTTTCTACATATATACAATACTAATTTAATGATTGCAAGGAAAATAGGCATCATCCATTGTGCCTAAAGTAGGATTTCCTTCAGGAAAACCATTGGAAATGCCTAGAAAAGGCAATATTCTGTCTCTTTTTTTATATCTTTAGTGTGATAATGTGGGTGCATTTTTATGGGAAAATAACAGTTATCAGTTACCCTCAGAGAGAGTTGTTTTAAAGGAATAGAGTAGGAGTGGCTAATATGCTCAACATTTGTCCCATTCTTTTGTACTAACGGTAATTCATGTGAAGCAAAATTGTTAATATTACTGGTAAGGTAAGATTACAGCATGATTGTGACGTTGCCTTGAATATATTTGCAACATTCAATAATGCCTATGGGTTACCAGGCACTGAAGTAGATGCTGAGAATATGGAGATGAAATTAACATCTTTCCTTTTCTTTTTATTTATTTGTCTGTTTTGCGATCTTTGATCTTCATTGTGGCATTTAGGATCTTTTTTTTAGTTGCAACTTGTGGAATCTTTAGTTGTGACACTGGACTCTTTGTGGCATGTATGATCTAGTTCCCCAACCAGGGATCGAAGCAGGGCCTCCTACACTGGGAACAGAAAGTCTTAGCTTCAAGACCACCAGGGAAAGTCACTCAGCTTTCATAACTTTGAGTATGTTATAAAAACTAAAAGGGGAGATTTTTAAACAACAGCTATTATACAATATAGGAAGTGTGATGATAGAATTGTTTTTAAAAACAAAGAGAAAGCACATAAAGGAGGAGAGATTTCTTAGAGGAGATAATAGTTAAGCAGTAGCGTAAAAGGTAAGTGAAAGAAGATGTCAAAGATGGACACTTTGTTAAGTAGGGCCTGTCTTACAGGTTTCAGATGTAAATATAAATATGCAAAATACTCCTTTTCCACTACTAATAGAGTATAGAAATACTTATAATATTCAAATTTTATTCAAAAATTCAATTTACTCTAGACATTTTGAGAGTTGACTTACTACCTATAATATTAATTAATTTGTTTTCAATATCTGTTTATTTCTTCAGATTTTAAATAATATATTTCAATTATAAAAAATTTTGAAAAAAAATTAGAAATGTAAATGGACACAAATCAGATCAACCACCGTGGAGTAAACTTTATTTTGTAAATGCAGAGAGCTTTGAGACTTATAACACAGAATAATTTTTTTAGTTAGAACTAAACTAACAAGAAATATCAAAGCAGTATTATTGAATCTCAAGGAAATTGTTGATTGTAACTTATTATCAGAGTACTTTTCATCATATTCCTCTGTGTAGTGAGAATTATTTCAATATTTTTGTATTGACAACTATGAACAGATAAAATATTAAAATAAATTACTTTTCTTTCTTTTAATCTTAGTAAAATCCAGTAATAATTGATGATAGGGGAAAGGATAAGAATAAATCAGTGAAGAGCACCTTCAATACTTTCTTTAAAGTACTTATTTATGATTTAATATACAGTATTTGAATTACAGAAGTTCACAAAGGAAACTAAATATTCTCATTCATTTCAAGAGATCTGTAACAAAACTGACCCGAGAATTATTCACTTATGCACCTAGATTCTTGAGATGTATTTTTGAGACAAAGCACCTTATGCCTAGGCTTGGCTGTTATATTGCTGTCGCCACTCACTACCTTGTGTTTATGACTGGTGTGCTGAGCGCTGGTATATGAAGCTTGTCCACACTTAACCAATATAAAATATTGCGTTTGAAGTGCTTTAATAGAACCTTTTCTTGGTGACCATTACTTAAGATATCAAAACACACACAGCAGTGAAGAGAATAGATTCTAAGCAGAGTCTCAGAGATTTCTATAAAGATATCATGGTTATAAGCTTGCACTTCTGAAAGTCAAAGAGATTTATTTTATTTATAAGAAATATGTAGCATGAAATTACTGTTTTGTAATTTTCCCCATATAAATTGAAAGAGCAAATGCTGGGGGTTTTAGATTCAAAAAGAGAAATGTATTTTAAGTATGGTCTTCAATCCTCTTTTCATTTACTAATTTCATGTGTGTACATCTGCTTTTAAAACAACTATAGAAGAGGTCACAGTGATACTGGGATAAAGAGAAATGCCCTATATAGATTATTGTCATAAATGTACAAGATCTTAAAATATGGGAGGAGCGGGAAACCGGATATCTAGATGAGTTGTATCTTACAGCTTAATTTTTAAAAATTTATTGCAAAAACACTACTTAATGACCACTAGTTTTTTTTTTCTTTGAAATCCCAACTTTAAAAATCAGTTGTGGTTGGCTAGCAACAATTTGCTTATTGCTTGTTACTGGTTATCAGATCTATGGATTTTAGTGATGCAGAGTTAAGCAAAAACCTGCCTGGAGTTTGGGGGAAATATCTGGTTTTGTGGTAACACCTCATATTTGCAAGCAAATGGGCCAAGCTTAAATTCTATCACACAAATAACAGCAATACCCCTTTTTGTTATACTAATTCAGCTCCTACAATCTTTTATCTTCCTCCTCTAATCTATTACATTTCAGCATTGCACCAAATACCAGCATTTTATGTTTATGTCTCACTGTGTGTTCTGTGTGTGTTCAACCTAGTTTTGACCATAAAATTAGTGTGTGTGTGTGTGTGTGTGTGTGTTAGCTGCTCAGTTGTGTTTGACTTTTTGCAACCTTACACATCCACTCTAATCTGCCGAATGCATAACACTTCTTTTACAGTTGCATAGATCAAGCTCAGTAATTGCATTGTTAAGTATTTTATAGTGAAAACAAACATATGCTTTCTCAATCTTTACCCTTCCATGTCTAAATTGAGAAGGCACTTGTAAAAGTTCTACTTTCTGAGAAAGCAGTGATGATTGCTTTATGGTAAAGTTCAGATTAACCATGTTTGGTATTGTCAATGTACTTTAAAATTATTAGTATAAAGCTTAGTGACTATTTTCTGTCAGGGGAGTGTGTAATTTCCTCAGGTCTATCTCGTCACAACAAAAACCTGAAGTGATGGGGCAGTGTTACAGCCCTCAGATGGACCAGTGTTATGCTCAGTTTTACATAGAAAGTAAAGGAAAATACATCCTCAAGGTGTGAGGACATGCCAACCCAAAAGACACGAAGAGAAAAGAGGCGCCCAGCCCAATTTTGGCTCCTCTTTTTATATGGCTTTTCTCCTCCGTCTGGGCCTGCCCTATGTAAATTGGGCTAGCCAGGAGTCCTGTTTGTTTTACCTGAGCTCCTCACTGGTCCTCAGACCTTCCTTTGTTCTATTTTCGCGGGCTTTTCCCTTCCTTGTCTTTTAGCCACCGCCATTCTGGACTCATTTTTCCTATTCTAACTACCTAACATTCCATGTCAATGTGGGATTCCCTTTTAAAATAGTGATCTATTACATACTGGTCATTGGAAGGTTTGAAGATTTTGTATATTCGTGATTATTGATATGTATGGTAATAAATTTTGTGTGTCTTAAAATTTCATCCTAGTTAATGGTTAATCATTAGGATAGCATAGATAAAATGCTTTTGAAATATGAGTTATTGACATTAATAAACCTATTTGAAATATTAACATTGGTGTGATAAATGAAATATTTTTGAATACTAACAAAATTTAATTTGGGGTATACATAACAAAGTATCAATGTGTTTTAAATTATCATATTAGTATTATTTTCATAGTAATATCAAGAATTTTTCATGATAAGAATATATATTTAAAGTTTTAATATAAAATTAACAAATGTCTGAAAGCTAATACTATATGTATTTTCTCCTTAATTATAGTCATGATTTCATTGGAGAATTTACAACAAGCTACAGGGAACTTTCTAGAGGGCAATCACAGTTCAATGTATATGAGGTAAGAGGAATTTTACTTTATGTTTTTCTGGAATAAGTACATTTATGCTTTTAAAATATGGATTTTTACAAAAGATAATTGCCAAAAGCTACCAATATAAATAAGAATCTTTAAACTTATTGAGAAGATTGGTTTTTGAGATTAAATAATATTTCTCTTCAAATCACATGGTCATTTGAATCTACTTTGTTGTTTTAAAATTCTTGCCTATGAAACATTTTCTTATTTAAAAAACATCCAATATGGATATGTTTATTTTTCCTTGAGCTTCAGCCTTTATGTTTTGCCTTCCTACTAACATTCTCCTCAATCCTTTTTTTTAATTAATTTATTTTTTATTGAAGGATAATTGCTTTACAGAACTTTGTTGTTTTCTGCCAAACCTCAACATGAATCAGCCATAGGTATACATATAACCCCTCCCTTTTGAACCTCCCTCCCATCTCCCTCCCCATCCCACCCCTCTAGGTTGATACAGAGCCCCTGTTTGAGTTTCCTGAACTATACAGCAAATTCCCATTGGCTATCTATTTTACATATGGTAATATGTTTCCATGTTACTCTTTCCATACATCTCACCCTCTCCTCCCCTCTCCCCATGTCCATAAGTCTATTCTCTATGTCTCTTTCTCCATTGTTGCCCTGTAAATAAATTCTTCAGTATGATTTTTCTAGATTCCATATATATGCATTAGACTACAATATTTATCTTTCTATTTCTGACTTACTTCACTCTGTATAATAGATTCTAGGTTCATCCACCTCATTAGAACTGACTCAAATGGGTTCCTTTTTATGGCTGAGTAATATTCCATTCTGTATATGTACCACAACTTCTTTATCCATTCGTCTGTCAATGGATATCTAGATTGCTTCCATGTTCTAGCTATTGTAAATAGTGCTGCAATGAACAATGGGATACATGTGTCTTCTTCAATTTTGGTTTCCTCAGAGTATATGCCTAGGAGTGGGATTGCTGGGAGATGGGAATACCAGACCATCTGACCTGTCTCTTGAGAAACCTATATGCAGGTCAGGAAGCAACAGTTAGAACTGGACATGGAACAACAGACTGGTTCCAAATAGGAAAAAGGAGTACATCAAGGCTGTATATTGTCACCCTGCTTATTTAACTTATATGCAGAGTACATCATGAGAAACTCGGCGCTGAAAGAAGCACAAGCTGGAATCAAGATTGCCGGGAGAAATATCAATAACCTCAGATATGCAGATGATACCACCCTTATGGCAGAAAGTGAAGAGGAACTAAAAAGCCTCTTGATGAAAATGAAAGAGGAGAGTGAAAAAGTTAGCTTAAAGCTCAACATTCAGAAAACGAAGATTATGGCATCTGGTCCCATCACTTCATGGGAAATAGATGGGGAAACAGTGGAAACAGTGTCAGACTATTTTTGGGGGCTCCAAAATCATTGCAGATGGTGACTGCAGCCATGAAATTAAAAGAAGCTTACTCCTTGGAAGGAAAGTTATGACCAACCTAGATAGCATATTCAAAAGCAGAGACATTACTTTGCCAGCAAAGGTTCATCTAGTCAAGGCTATGGTTTTTCCAGTGATCATGTATGGATGTGAGATTTGGACTGTGAAGAAAACTGAGTGCCGAAGAATTGACGCTTTTGAACTGTGGTGTTGGAGAAGACTCTTGAGAGTCACTTGGACTGCAAGGAGAGCCAACCAGTCCATTTTAAAGGAGATCAGTCCTGGGTGTTCTTTGGAGGGACTGATGCTGAAGCTGAAACTCCAATACTTTGGCCACCTCATGCAAAGAGTTGAATCACTGGAAAAGACTCTGATGCTGGGAGGGATTGAGGGCAGGAGGAGAAGGGGACGACAGAGGATGAGATGGCTGGATGGCGTCACCGACTCTATGGACATGAGTTTGAGTGAACTCCGGGAGTTGGTGATGGACAGGGGGGCCTGGCGTGCTGCAATTCATGGGAACAAAGAGTCAGACACGACTGAGAGACTGAACTGAACTGAACTGATGGTGGTTTTATTTCTAGTTTTTTAAGGAATTTCCATACTATATTCCACAGTGGTTGTATCAATTTACATTCCCATAAGAGCATTCCCTTTTCTCCACACCCTCTCCAGCATTTATTGTTTGAAGACTTTTTGATTATGGCCATTCTGACCAGTGTGAGGTGATATCTCATTGTAGTTTTGATCTGGTTTTCTCTAATAATGAGCAATGTTGAGCATCTTAGGTCTGAAGTAGGTTTCTTGTAGACAGCATATATATGGGTCTTGTTTTTGTATCCATTCAGCCAGTCTGTGTCTTTTGGTTAGAACATTTAATCCATTTACATTTAAAGTAATTATTGATATGTATGTTCGTATTGCCATTTTCTTAATTGCTTGGGGTTGATTGTATAGATCTTTTTCTTTCTCTTGTATTTCTTGACTATATAAGTCCCTTTAAAATTGGTTGTAAAGCTGATTTGGTGGTACTGAATTCTCTTAACTTTTGCTTGTCTGAAAAGCTTTTGATTTCTCCATCAATTTTGAATAAGATCCTTTCCAGGTATAGTAATCTTGGCTGTAGATTTTTCCCTTTCAGTGCTTTAAATATATCCTGCATTCCCTTCTGGACTGCCGAGTTTCTGCTAAAAGACCAGCTGTTAAGCATATAGGGTTTCCCTTGTATGTTACTTGTTGCTTCTCCCTTCCTGCTTTTAATATTCTTTCTTTGTGTTTAGTCTTTGTTTTTTTGATTACTGTGTGTCTTAGCATGTTTCTCCTTAGGTTTAGCCTATATGGGACTCATTGTGCCTCTTGGACTTGATTGACTATTTCCTTTTCCATGTTGGGGAAATTTTCAAATATAAATTTTCTCATACCCTTTCTTTTTCTCTTCTTCTGCTGCTGCTGACCCCTATAATTTGAATGTTGGTGCATTTGATATTGTCCCAGAGGTCTCAGACTCAGTTCTTTTCATTCTTTTTACCTTATTCTGCTCTTCAGAAGTTATTTCCACCGTTTTATCTTCCAGCTCACTGATTTATTCTTCTGCTTCAGGTATTCTGCTATTGATTCCTAGTTGATCGTGTGGATTTAATCTGTAGCTTGTACAGCTGGTAGGAAGGTTTTGGGTCTTCTTCCTTAGCTGCACTGCCCCTGGATTTCATTTGTGGTTTTATTTCCACCTCTACATGTAGGTGATTTACTGGAATTTGCTCCTGAGGCTGCCCTGGAGGGCTTGGGTTTGCCCCTGTGAGAGCCAGATGTGGAGGTGGTGCAGCTGCTTGGGTTTCAGGGGTTCTGGCAGCACCAGTTACTCAGGGGAGTTGGTGGCTAGGGCAGTAGGAAATATAGTGCTCTAGAAGGGTATGGCAACCAGTATTGGCCAATACAATTCCAGTATTCTTGCCTGGAGAACCACCTCCCTGATGGAGAAGGCTGGTAGGACACAGTCTACAGGGTTGCAAAGCATCGGACATGATCGAAGCAACCCTGCGTGCATAGACACAAGACTTTTTTTTTGCCTGTAGCAGCTCTGCCCCAGTAAGAGTTGAGCATGAAGATCACACAACTGCTTGGCTTGTGGGGACCCTGGTGGTGCCAATAGTGCAGGGACATGGACTGCCTCTGCCACAGGAGTTATGGCCCTATCAGAGTCTTTTTTTATGAGCCTCTTGTAATTGGCAATTAGAAGGCCTCTTTGGCCAGTCTTTATCCATAGCTCTGCCCATTCAGGCACTTAAAGGGCTCCGTTGCTGGGGTCCTTCTCTGTTGTTCGGTGCATCAGGTATAGAGAGACTGCCCTGGCTGGGGTCCTACCCTGTAGATTGGCACATGAGACACTTAAAGGGGCACCCTGGGTGGGGTCCTACTCTGTAGTTTGCATATCAATCACTTAAGGGAGCACCCTGGGTGGGGTCCTATGCTATAGGTCAGTGCATCAGGTGTTTGGGCCACACTCTTTATCATTCGGCTGCTGATGCTGGCATGTGGGGAGAGAGAGGCTATGGTGATGGCTGCATCCCCTACACGTGACTCAGCAGTATCACCTTGCTTCCATGGCTGTCTGGCATTCCTCCACTGGCATTTCCCACCACAATCTCCTCTCTCACATCCCCTCACAGTCTCTCCACAGTCAACAGCAGCCGTTCCACTGGGATTGCTCCACAATCCCTAAACTCCAGCTCCCAGCTGCTGCGCCTTCCAGGGGACCAGGGGAGTATGAATGGCTGTGTTAAGGACTGTCTGAGTCTCATCCCATTTAGGCTGCCACAGATCAGCTGTTTCACTCTCAGCCTTGAATGTTTCTCCTCTGATTCAGAAAATTGCCTTGATGTGAGGATCGGACCCCTGCTTCAGTAGTCCCACCCACCGTGGACAGGTCCAGTTTTACTAACACTCCTTGTTTTCCCCCTAGTTCCTTCATCCTACCGTGTTTTGTATGGTTCTATATATTCTTTTCCACTGGCCAGGTAGTCCTGTCCGCTCTCAGCTGGTGTTCTGCATGCACTTCTGTGTCTGAAGGTGTAGTCCTGATGTATCCATGGAGAGAGATGTACTCCATGTCCACCTACTCCTCCTCCATCTTGTTCTCTGTCATCTTGTTCTCCTCAACCCTTTTTTAATACAAAGAGAAAAATATGCATTTTAGTTGTGTCAGCAAGGTGTTACATAATTAGTTGGTTTTTTTTTTTTGCTTAGTGTGTTTGAACATCTTAACTGTTATTTAGATGAAGACTGAAGGAAATGAAAAAGTATGATTCAGTCATTAAAGAAATCCAAGTTATCAAAGCAAACAGATTAGTTATTTCTGACTTAAACCTACCTTGCCAGTTAACTGCCACATATTTGTTGAGCATAAGATATGTTCTAGCACTATTAATCCTTGAGGTTTGTCATTTGTTACATTTTCTGTAATTATTTAAATTTAATATACAACAATAGCAAAGGAGAATATCTCAGTACTTAGTCAATAATGATAACTATTTTCCTCCAAACTGACACTAAACTAAAATTGACCTCCTTTAAGTTAAGTGGAGAAATCTCCTCCTGTTGCTTTACTAGGCTAAAACAGTTGTATTTCACACATTCATTTGTTTATTAGTTTATGAATAAGACATTTATCACATGACTTCTATATTCTGCACTCTATATTAGACCCAAAGGATGGAGAGATAAATGAAAACTTCACTGTCTAATGGGAGAAACAAACACATAAAATCTGTTTACATTACCTTGATAGGTGCTATATATAGATAGCAGATATGAGATATCTAGAGGGCAGTGCAGCAAATTTATCCCAAGAAACCTTCCCAGGCAAAGACAAAGTTGGAGTAATGGAGCAATTTTTCTATCTGGGTCTTTCAGAAACCCATGTTAAGGCTTGAAATAGACAATGAAATTAATATGACAGGTTGTACTTATATAGATATCTGTTCTTTCTCCATACCCTTAAGGTTGAAGAGGAACAACACAAGCATATTAGTCCTTTTGTACTTAGAACACAGGTACTTTGCCTGTGTTCAGTAATAATGCTCCAGAGATCAATTACATTGAATTTCCTTATCTTTAAAATATGTTCTTCTCTTTGGATCTCTCTTATCCAACAAAGTTTGCTTAATGAGATTGGTGTCACATCTAATAACAAAAAACTTAGTAACAATTGTTCCTTATTAAATACCCTGCATGAATATTTGTGCCAAAATTTCAGATAACAATGTGTTCTTATTCTTTGTGTTATCAATAGAAGAGATTAGTCTGAAAAATATCTGGAAGAACTTTATATGTTATATCTAACATATATATAGATCTTGGTCCTATATACATTGGAAACTTCATTTTTTGCACACATGTAAGGGAATTAAGTTTTGTTGAGGCAACTAGGGAAATTTTCAATCATTATTCCTTCAAATATTCTTTGCCCCTTTCTCCCTTTTCCTTCTGGTACTCCAAATACTTTCTATCTATCTATCTATCTATCTATCTATGTATCTATCTATCTATATATGTTTTTATGTTTGATCATATCCCACATGTCTCATATGATTTGTTCTTATTTTTATTTTTGTTTCTTACACTAGAAAATCTCACTTGACCCATCTTCAAGTTTACTCATTATTTCTTCTGCCAACTCAAATCTTTTATTAAGCCTCTCTAGCAAATATTTCATTTATTACTGTACTTTTAAAGTTGAGAATTTCTATTTGGTTCTTTTTAATAATTTTGATCTTACTGATTTTTCTATGTGGTGACACGTTATTTAATAGTTTATTTCACAGTTTATTTCTTCTTTATTTTGTAAATGTATTAATAGTGACTGATTTGAAGAATATATTAAATAAATTTCATACCTATAAGTTACCAAGGATATAGTCTATTGATTGCTTTTTTCTATGTATGGACCATACTTTCTTGTTTCTTTGCATATCTTATAATTTTGGTTGTTGTTGAATGCTGGAAATTTTTAAATATATAATATAGTTACACTGGAAATCAGATCCTCTGCTTTTTCCAGGATTTGCTGTTGTTGCTGTTTATGGATTTAGTGACTTTCATGGAGTAATTCTGTAAAGGCTCTTTTCCTTTTCTGTGTGGTTCACTGCAGTCTGTGCCTTGTTAACTAGTGGTCAGCACATAATTTGACCAAGATTTATGTATGTTGGTGCACTTCTTATATGTTCTAAGTGTAATATTCTGCCTTGGCTTTTACTTGATGCTTAAACAGAGACTCGGAGTCAGCCATAGATGAAGAATTATGGTTTCTTCAAGGTCTTCCTTGGCCATTCACACAGTTCTACACAAGCACGTGGCCTTCTAGATCCCCAGTAATATGCCTGAGCTTCTAAAAGCCCTCCTATTTGACACTGGATCAAGATGGTGGAAGAGTAGGCTATGGAGCTCATTTTCTCCTATAAATACATAAAAAATACATCTGCAAATGGAAGAGTTCTCATAGAACATCTATTGAACATGGGCAGAAGACTTCTGACTTCCAAAAAAGCAAGAAAATCGCTGGGCAGGGCAAAAGAAAAAAGTTTAAAAAAAAAAAAGGAGAAGGGGAGAAAGGAATCAGAATGGGACCTGGGACCTGTGTCCTTGGGAGGGAACTGTGAAAGAGAAAATTTTTCTGCATGAAGAGAAGTCCATTCACTGGCAGGCAGATCAGCAGGGACAGAGAGGGAGCTTTGGAGCCTCAGAGGAGAGCATAGTAACTGGTTCACTGAGGCCAAAGCAGAGAGAGACTTGCACAGTCAGTGCTGCCCAGCACTCCCAAGCTTGAGGTAATGAGGGGCTTGTGCTTTGGAGGTAAGACCCAAGGAAGAGGACTGGGGTTGGCTGCATGGAGATAGCTGAGGAGGCTAGGGTGTGGTGTGAGAGGAGGCCTGGGCCCAGCAGGGAAGGAGGGCAATATTGCTGGGCGGATGTGAGAGGAGAGGGTGGGCCCACCACAGGAGCTTCTTTCTCTGCACTCTCTCTGAGGTGGCAAGGCACCAGCAAAACAAGCTCCAGGGGTAGGTACGAGCCACTGCTGTCATCTCAGACTCCAGAGGTAGGATCAGACTGCTGGTGAGGGTCTGTGACCAGGAGCCAACCACTGCTTCTCTCTTTCTGGGAGCCTGCTTGAGCTGTGTACCTGCACACCCCTTATCAAGAGGATAATGGCCAGCACAGGCTAAGGAAAGAGACAGCAAGCCTCCAAACCAAAAATAGCCTTCATACCAAAAAAATGTTAAACCATTCAAGCTACACAGAGAAGCTTCTGCATATAAACAGACCTTAAGACTACAGTAGATGATTGTTTCTGCTAAACTCACAAGAGAAATATAAGCAAAATGACAAAGTAGAGGAACCACTCTCAGTTAATAGACCAAGAGAATTCCCCTGTGTTGGGAGCCGTGTTAGGCATTACTGACAAAATAGAGGCACTGCCCCAGGCACCCTCTCCTCATTCCACAGGCACAGACCTGGGATGAAGGAGTTAGGCCTTGTAATTCTGACTTGTTTTTTCCTCTCCTTGGCTGAGTTAACTGAAAAGGAATGTTAAGGTGCTTATTGTTCTTGAGAGGAGCATGAGAAGGCACAAAGCCTTCTGCAGCTGTGCTCAGAGAATAATTCATAAAGTTAATCATTGACATTTGTTTAAGGACTTTACAAAAGAGTGTTCCAGGATGAGCACATAGGCCGCAGCTCGAGGCCATGGGAGAGATTGCTTTCTGAAGCCTGTTTGTGAGGAAAATGTTTATGGCAAAGGAGTTTACTGAATTTAGGCTTAAAAATAATTAAAATAGTTAGAAGTTAAAGATTTAAGGAATGTTGTAAAGTTAGCATATTTTACTATAGCTCATAGAAGTTAGGAATTTTTAGAGACACTATAGCTAGAAGCCTTTTTAAGAAGAGAGTGAGCTCAAGATGTTAGGCGCAAACAGGATTTAGGAAGATAAGTAGTAAACTGAGGAATGTAGCATGAGCTACAATGTAATCACAAGTTAACTATAGGACACATTAGAGGAAGTAGACAATAGATGGTAAGGCTGATTCTGAGAGAATCACTGAAGCAGGAACTCTGAAGAGCAACAGTGATTTATGGAGATAATAAATCTGGGTGAGGGGGAACTGAAAATGTCAAATCTCTGACATAATGTTTTTATAAAAGTATAAAAGAGAATCTTAAACTTGAAATAAAGAGGCAGCCCAAAAGAAAACTGAGAAGCTGTCTCATTACCGACACCGTTCATCTCTTCAGGTTGAATCCCTGGCTGAGGGAGCTGGACTCCGGCACCCCTGAAGGAACAATGAAACAGATCATTTGAATCTAATAGACACTTAGTTCCAAATGGAGGTAATGAAAATACTGAAGAAATTAAGAAAGGATATGGACAGAAATGCAGATTACAGTAAAAAGGACTAGAAACTATAAGGAGGAGCCAAGAAAAGTCAGAAAATTGATTTACTGAGATGAAAACTGAGCTAAAAGCAAAATTAATAATGCAGAATAAAGAATAAGTGATATGAAAGATAGAATAATGGTCAGTAACCAATCAGAATAGCAGACAGAAAGCCAAATTGGGGAAAAAAATATTGAAAGCAATATAAGAGACCTGTGGGATAATATAAAGTGTGCCAGTCTACACATAATCAGGGTTCTAGAAGGAGAAGAAAGAGAAAGGAGGACTGAAAATGTATTTGAAAAAATTGTGGCTGAAAACTTCCCAAATGTAATCAAGGAAATGTATTCAGATACAGGAAGCACAGAGGGTTCTAAACAAGATGAACCCAAACAGACCTACACCAAGACACGTTAAAATGGCAAACAATAAAGAAAGGATTCTAAGGGCAGCAAGAGAAAAACAAGGAGTTCATTACAAGGAAATTCCCAGAAGGCTATCAGCTGATTACCTACAGAAACACTGCAGACCAGAAGGGAGTGGCAGAATATATTTAAAGTCTTGAAAGGGAAAATCTACAACCTAGAATACTCTATCCAAAAGTTTATCATTTAGAAAAGGAGGAGACGCAAGGAATTTCTCAGACAAGTAAAAGCTAAAAAAATATGGCAACACTAAATCTACCCTACAATAAATATTGAAACATCTCCTCTGAGTGGAAAAGAAGCAAGAAGATACAGGAAGAAGAAAATCATAATTTGAAAGTAAATCACTTAAATTAGCCAGTACACAGATCAAACAGAGATAAAGAAAAAAAAAATGTATTTTTGAAATCAGTGATAAACACAAGGAACAGCAAAAAGATAAAGATGAAGGTGTAAAAAATGACATCAAAATCATAAAATATAAGGAAAGAGTAATAAAATGCAGATTCTTTTTTTTTTTTTTACAGTGTGTTTAAGCCTATATTGCTATCAGATATAGAAAGGTGTTAACATAGTTGAAAAATAGGGAAACCACAAATCAAAAACATACAATAGATTCACAAAAAATTAAGAGAACACAAGCATAAAATAAATCATCAAACCACAAAAAGAAAGAAACAAGGAAAAAACAAAGAATCAATCAGAAAACAAGGTTTAATATGTCAATAAATATTTGCTTATCAATAATTGGGCAAAGTAATCAATATTCAGAAAACTAAGATCATGGCATCTGGTCCCATCACTTCATGGAAAATAGATGAGGAAACAGTGTCAACAGTGTCAGACTTTATTTTTTGGGGCTCCAAAATCACTGCAGATGGTGATTGCAGCCATGAAATTAAAAGATGCTTACTCCTTGGAAGGAAAGTTATGTCCAACCTAGATAGCATATTCAAAAGCAGAGACATTACTTTGCCAACAAAGGTCCGTCTAGTCAAGGCTATGGTTTTTCCTGTGGTCATGTATGGATGTGAGAGTTGTATTGTGAAGAAGGCTGAGCACCGAAGAATTGATGCTTTTGAACTGTGGTGTTGGAGAAGACTCTTGAGAGTCCCTTGGACTGCAAGGAGATCCAACCAGTCCATTCTGAAGGAGATCAGCCCTGGGATTTCTTTGGAAGGAATGATGCTAAAGCTGAAACTCCAGTACTTTGGCCACCTCATGCGAAGAGTTGACTCATTGGAAAAGACTCTGATGCTGGGAGGGATTGGGGGCAGATGAGATGGCTGGATGGCATCACTGACTAGATGGATGTGGGTTTGGGTCAACTCCGGGAGTTGGTGATGCATAGGGAGGCCTGGCGTGCTGCGATTCATGGGGTCGCAAACAGTTGGACACGACTGAGTGACTGAACTGAACTGAACTGAATATTGTTGTTGTTGTTTAGTTACTAAGTCATGATGAACTCTTTGCCACCGCATGGACTGTAGCCTGCCACACTCCTCTGTCCATGTGGTTTCCCAGACAAAATTTTTGAATGGGTTGCCATGTCTTTCTCCAGGAGAGCTCCCCAACCCAAGGATAGAAACCACATCTCCTGCATTGCAGACAGATTCTTTACCACTGAGTAGACACCCTCATTATTCACAGTCTTGATAAAATGTTTGGTTTTTATTAATATTTACTGGCATATCAGTTCAGTCTCTCAGTCATGTCTGACTCTTTGTGACCCCATGGACTGTAGCAGGCTTCCTTGTTCATCCCCAACTCCCAGAGCTTACTCAAACTCATGTCCATCAAGTCGGTGATGCCACCCAACCATAGTTTCTTTTAAATGTTGTTAGTTTCTTGCTATAAAGCAAAGTAAATTAATCATACAAATACATTTATCCACTCTTTTAGATTTCCTTCTAATTTAAATCACAATAGAGCAATGAGTAGAGATCCCTGTGCTAAACAGGAAGTTCTCATTAGTTGTCTGTTTTATACATAGTAGTGTAAATATTTCAGCCCCAATTTCCAAATTCATCCATCCCATTTTCCTCCCTTGGTAACCATATCTTTGATCTCTACATCTATAACTCTATTTTTGCTTTGCAAATAAGTTCATCTCTACCATTTTTTGAGATTCCACATATAAGCCATATCATGCAATATTTGTTTTTCTCTTTCTGATTTACTATACACTCTGTATGACAACCTCTAGCTGCATCCATGTCTTTGCAAAAGACACTCTTTCATTCCCTTTTATGATTGAGTAATATCCCATTGTGGACTTCCCTGGTGGCTCAGCAGTAAAGAAGGAAAGGAAGAGACAGCTCCTTTCCTGCAAGGAAAGAGAGACAGCTTCAATCCTTGGGTAAGGAAGATCCTCTGGGGAAGAAAATGGCAACCCACTTGAGAATTCTTGCCTGGCCAATCCCATGGGCAGAGGAACCTGGTAAGCTACAGTGCATGAGGTCACAAAAGAGTCGGGCACAACGAGATTACAATATGTTGCCTATAAAAGACCCACTTAAGGGAAAAAGACACACATAGATTGGAAGTGAGGCGATGGAATGATTGTATATTTTGGAGATTAATCATTTATCAGTTGCTTCCTTTGCAGTTATTTTCTCCCATTCTGAGGGTTGTCTTTCCACCTTGTTCATAATTTTCTTTGCTGTGCAAAAGCTTTTATGTTTAATTATGACCTATTTGTTTACTTTTGTTTTCATTTCCATTACTCTAGGAGGTAGGTCAAAGAAGATCTTGCTGTGATTTATGTCATAGAGTGTTCTATCTATATATTCCTCTAAAAGTTTCATAGTTTCTGGCCTTACATTTAGATATTTATTCCATTTTGAGTTTCTTTTTATGTATGCTGTTAGGAAGTGTTCTAATCTTATTCTTATACATGTAGCTGTCCAGTATACCCAGCACCACTCATTGAAGAGGGTATCTTTTCTCTATTGTATATTCTTGCCTCCTTTATCAAAGATGCCAATAGATGCACAGGTTTATCTCTGGGCTTTCTATGTTCTTCCTTTTGTCTATATTTCTGTTTTTGTGCCAGTACCATGCACTCTTGACTATAGCTTTGTAGTATAGTATGAAATCAGAAAGTTTGATTGATCCAGCTTCATTTTTCTTTCTCAAGAATTCTTTGTCTGTTCAGGGTCTTTTGTATTTCTGCACAAACTATATAATTTTTGTTCTAGTTCTGTGATGAATGCTGTTGGTAATTTGATGAGGCTTGCATTGAATCTGTAGGCTGCTTTGGGTAGTATAGTTATTTTCACAGTATTGATTCTTGTGATCCTAGAACAGGCTATATCTCTTCATCTGTCTGTGTCGTCTTTGATTTCTTTCATCAGCATCTTACAGTTTTCTGCAACAGATCTTTTCTCTCTTTAAGAAGGTTTATCCCTAGTTATTTTATTTTATTTTTTTGTTGAAGCTTATGCAACTCAATTTCAGAAAGAAAGGAAAAAAAAAAAAAACAATCAGAAAATGGGCAGAAGACCTAAACAGACATTTCTGCAAAGAAGACATACAGATGGCCACCAAACATATGAAAAGATGCTCAGTATTGCTCACTATTAGATAAATGCAAGTCAAAACTACAATGAGTTATCACTTCACACTGGTCAGAATAACCATCATTTAAAAATCTACAAACTATAAGAAGAAAGTGTGAAGAAAATGGAGTCCTCTTTCACTGTTGGTGAGAATGTACTCTGATACAACCACTATGGAAAACAGCATGGAGATTCCTTCACAAACTAGGAATAAAACTACTATATGACCCAGCAATCCCAATTCTGCGCATATATTTTGAGAAAACTGTAATTCAAAAAGACCTGTGTGCTCCAATGTTCATTTTGCACTGTTACAATCACCAGGATATGGAAGCAATGTAGATATCCATTGACAGATGAACTGATAAAGAAGTTGTGGCACATATATACAATGGAATATTACTCAGCCATAAAAATAAATGAATTTGAGTCAGTTAAAATGAGGTTGATGAACTTCAAGTCTGATATACAGTGAAGTAAGTCAGAAAGAGAAAACAGATATATGCTAATGCAAATATATGGAATCTAGAAAAACGGTGCTGATGAACCTATTTGCAGGGCATTTCTAGAGACAAAGATGTAGAAGACAATCTTGTGGACACAGTGGGGGAAGGAGAGGGTGAGATGAATTGAGATAGTACCATTAACATGTACACACCACCATGTGTAAAACAAGTAATGGGAAGCTGCTCTGTAACTCAGTCTGGTGCTCTGTGACAACCTACAGGGATCAGAGGAGGGAGTGAGAGGGAGGCTCAAGAGGGAGAAAATGTATATACTCATGGCTGATTTGTGTTTCTGTACAGCAGAAACCAACACAACGTTGTAAAGCAGTCATCCTCCAATTAAAAATAAAAAGTGAGGGGATGGAAAAATGTTTTATGCAAATGGAAATGAAAAGAAACTGGGAGTTGCAATACTCATATCAGACAAAATAGACTTTAAAGCAAAGACTATATAAAGAAGGTAAAAATGTATATAGAAAAAGGTAAAAAAAAATACTTAATGAAAAAAGAATCAATTACAGTCATTTGCATATATGCATCTAATATAGAAGCACCCAAATACATAAAATAAATGCTAACAAACACAAATGGAGAAATCAACAGGATTGTAGTAACAGTAGGAGACTTTGACACCCCACTGACATCAATGGAAAGATCTTCTGGACAGAAAATCAATAAGCAACAGAGATCCTGAATGATGCAATAGTGCAGTTAGACTTAATTGGTATTTTCAAGACATTACATTAAAAAAATCACAATACACATTCTTGTCAAGTGCACATCAAACATTCTCTAGGATGGACCACATACTGGGCACAACAAACCTCAACAAATTTAAGAGTAGAGAAATTATTTCAAGCATATTCTCTGACCACAACAACATAAAACTAGAAATCAACCATAGGAAAAGGCATGAAAAAATATGATTACATGGAAACTAAAGTACAAGCTACTAAAAAATGAATGGATCAAAGAGGAAATCAAAAGGAAATTTTAAAATACCTTGCAACAAATGACAAAACACAGCCAAAAAAATCTATGAGGTGCTACAAATGCAGTTCTTGGAGAGAAGCTCATAGCAATACAGGTCTTTATCAAAAATCAAGAAAAATCTCAAGCAACCTAACCTATCACCTAAAACAATTAGAAAAAAAAGAACTAGCAAAACCTAAAGTCAGGAGAAGGAAGGGAATATTAAAGATCAGGGAGGAAATAAAAGACTAAAAAATAAAACAAAAATCCAATAAAACCAAGGTCAAGTACTTTGAAAGGATGAAGAAAATTGAATGCCTCTGGCCAGGCTCACCAAAAAGAAAAGTAAAAGAATCCAAATAAAATAAGAAATTAAAAAAGAGAGTATCAAAAATCTGATACTGCAGAAAACCAAAAAAATACATAAAAGAATACTATGAACAATATATGCCAACAAATTTGACAACCTAGAAGAAATGAACAACTTTCTAAAAACATACAGCCCACCAAAATTGAATTAAGCAGAAATAGATAATTGAACAGACCCATCACTTGAAGTGAAATAGAATCTGTGATTTTTTAAAAAAAGAAAACTACCTTTAAAAAGCACCCTATAAACAAAATTCCAGGGCCAGATGGTTTCATAGGTAAATATGATCACACATACAAAGAAAAACTGTTTCTCTTCAAACTCTTCCAAAAGAGAGGAGTGAACACTCCCAAGACATTCTGTGAAGCCACAATCATCCTGCACCAAAACCAGATAAGATGCCACCAATAAAGCAAATTACTGGTCAATGTCTTTTATGAAAACAGATTCAAAAATTTTCAACAAAATATTAACAAATCAAATCCAACAACACATAGAAAAAGTTCCTACACCATGACCAAGTGGGATTCATTAGAAGTTCACAAGGATAGTTTAACATGCACAAATCAATCAATGCAGTACACCACATTGAAAAAGAAAAAAAAAAAAAAAAAACATGATCAACTCAATAGATGCAAAAAAAAAAAAGCATTTTAAAAAATTCAATATTCATTTATGATAAAAAAAAAAAAAACTCTTACCAAAGTGAAAATAGAAGAAACATCAGTTCAGTTCAGTTCAGTCGCTCAGTCGTGTCCGACTCTTTGTGACCCCATGAATCGCAGCACGCCAGGCCTCCCTGTCCATCACCAGCTCCAGGGGTTCACTCAGACTCACGTCCATCGAGTCAGTAATGCCATCCAGCCATCTCATCCTCTGTCATCCCCTTCTCCTCCTGCCCCCAATCCCTCCCAGCATCAGAGTCTTTTCCAATGAGTCAACCCTTCGCATGAGGTGGCCAAAGTATTAGAGTTTCAACTTCAGCATCAGTCCTTCCAATGAACACCCAGGACTGATCTCCTTTAGGATGGACTGGTTGGATCTCCTTGCAGTCCAAGGGACTCACAAGAGTCTTCAGCTCCACAGTTCAAAAGCATCAATTCTTCGGTGCTCAGCTTTCATCACAGTCCAACTCTCGCATTCATACATGACCACTGGAAAAACCATAGCTTTGATTAGATGGACCTTTGTTGGCAAAGTAATGTCTCTGCTTTTGAATATGCTATCTAGGTTGGTCATAACTTTCCTTCCAAGGAGTAAGAGTCTTTTAATTTCATGGCTGCAATCACCATCTGCAGTGATTTTGGAGCCCAGAAAAATAAAGTCTGACACTGTTTCCCCATCTATTTGCCATGAAGTGATGGGAGCAGATGCCATGATCTTAGTTTTCTGAATGTTGAGCTTTAAGCCAACTTTTTCACTCTCCTCTTTCACTTTCAGGGCACCATAAAACTCCTAGAAGAGAGTATAGGCAAAACATTCTCTGACATAAATCAAACAAATGTTTTCTTAGGTCAATCTTCCAAAGCAATAGAAATAAAATCTAAAATAAGTTGCACCTAATCCAACTTACAAGCTTTTGCATAGTAAAGGAAACCATTAAAAAAAAAAAAAAAAAAGAACAATGAAAAGGCAACCTGCAGAAGGGGAGAAAATATTTGCAAATGATGCCACTTACAAGGGCTTAATCTCCAAAATATACAAACAGGTCATACAACTCAACAACAGCAGAAAAACAAACAACCCATTTGGAAAATGGGAAGAAGCCCTTAATAGACATTTCTTTAAAGACATCTGGCCAGTAGGCACATGAAAAGATGCTCAACATTGCTAATTAGTAGACAAATGCATATCAAAACTGTAATGAAGTAGCATTTCACACCAGTAAGAATGGTCATCGTTAAAAAGTCTACAAATAACACATGCTAGATAGGGTATGGAGAAAAGGGAATCCTCCTACAGCATTGGTGGCAATGTAAGTTGGTGCAGTCACTATGGAAAACAGTATGGAGATTCCTTAGAAAATTAAATATAAAATTACCATGTGATCCAGCAATCCTATTCCTGGGCATATACCCAGACGAAACTGTAATTCAAAAGGTATACAGACACCTATGTTCGTAACAGCACTGTTTGCAGTAGTCATAATATGGAAGCAACCTAAATGTCTATTGAGAGATGAATGGATAAGAGTAGGTGCTACAAATATACAATGGAATACTACTCAATCATAAAAAAATGCCATTTGCAGCATCATGGATGCAACTAGAGATTATTATACCAAGTGAAGTAAGTCAGAAAGAGAAAGACAAATACCGTATGATACCACTTATATGTGGAATCTAAAATATGGCACAAATGAACCTATCTACAAAATGGAAATAGACTCACAAACATAGAGATCAGACTTGTGGTTGCCAAGAGGAAGGGTGACTAGGATTTAGGGTTGGAAATGGAAACTATACATTTAGAGTAGATACACAACAAGTGTATCTTGTTATAGCACAGGGAACTATATTCAATGTCCTAGGATAAACCATAATGGAGAAGAATATTTTAAAAATTGTATTTATATATGTATAAAACTGAGTCACTTTGCTGTACAGCAGAGATTGGCACTACATTGTAAATCAACTATATGTCAATAAAAAATATATTATAAAAAGAAAAAATTTTAAATATAAAGCAAAACAAAATGTTAGAAAAAAATCAGAGACAAGTCAAGCAGCAGGAGCATTAAGGAACACATTCAAACAATTAGCAAGTCTACAAACTGGCATTTAATCAGGTGTTTGGGTTGTTTTTGACTCCAATAATGGTTAAAATCTTTTTCTACATTTATTCTTTTAAAGGCTGTGTAGGAAAAAAAATGCATAAATCACACAGATTACTTTTATATTCTTGTTAAGAGTCTATAACTACCAATAAGAAGATAAGACAAAGAGGAGTAAATCCCTGTGGATGGCTTCTTATCTTGCCTACCTTGTAGGGTATGATTCTTAGCCAGGCAGAATTAAATGGGACAATGAAAAGCCCGTAGATCATATCATTTAAAATCCAATTGAGAACTAAATAAAATTCCTAAAGTGAAAATACATAAGTAAATAAATAAATGCTGCCTGCTGATTTATAGACTTATTTTGTCAGGTAAAGACCTTCTCCTGGTGGTTCTCCAAGCTTATGGGCTACCTTCAAAACTGCAGTTGTGGTGGTTTAGAGCTGGCATTGAAGCAATTGCTAGGTATAGAGTAGCATCTACTGATGGTATGCTTGTTACTAGGGGCTCAGGTGAGTGTGGGTTAGGTTTGCTGCTGAGTGGATGAGACTGGCTCCAGTACCTTTGTTCAGTAGGGTGGTCCTGGGCCACGGTTCCTTTTCAGAGTGCACAGTTGAGCCCTCAGTCGGTCAGCCTATTTCTAGGTTTGTGAATCCGTGTGACTCCCACCAGGACTCCCACCAGGACTCCAAACTTTTACACATTATTATGTGTCTGATGGAAATTACTATCATTATTAAGCAATAAGTGCAGCCCTTAAATGCCTTCCCAGGTGATGCTACGAGGGGCTTCCCTCCTAGCTCAGTTGGTAAAGAATCTGCCTGCAATGCAGGAGACCTAGTTTCGATCCCTGGGTCAGGAACATCCCCTGGAGGAGGAAATGGTAACCCACTCCAGTATTCTTGCCTGGAGAATCCCATGGACAGAGGAGCCTGGCAGGAGCCTGTGTCCATGAGATCACAAGAGTCAGACACAACTTAACAACTATACCACCAACACCACCACCAGGTGATGTTAGTGGTAAAGACCACCTGCCAATGCAGGAGGCCTAAGAGACATGAGTTTGATCCCTGGGTAGGGAAGATCCCCTGGAGGAAGGCATGGCAACCCACTCTAGTATTCTTGCTGGAGAATTCCATGGACAAAGGAGTCTGGAGGGCTATGCTCCATAGGGTCAAAAAGAGTCAGACACAATTGAAGAGACCTAGCACGCATGCACAGAGACCTTAAAGAGTCAAATATTTGAATGATTTGTCATTAGTGTATATAATCAAATAAGAACTGTTATGTCTTAAATATATTTTATTTGAGAAATCCATAGTTTTTCTACAAATCAATCACTAATATTTGAGACCTCACAGCAAGAAGATGTATTTGGGTAGGGTAATCAATGCATAAGGTAATTGAGAAGAATATTACTGAAAAAAAAGATTTTTTTTTAAAGAAGATAATCACTAGTCATTTTGCAGAGACATTTTGGCTGATAGACTCATCAAGGAGTTGTACTAAAGACATTGCTGCTGCTTCTACGAAGTCGCTTCTGTCGTGTCCAACTTTGTGCTACCCCATAGACGGCAGCCCACCAAGCTCCCCCATCCCTGGGATTCTCCAGGCAAGAACACTGGAGTGGGTTGCCATTTCCTTCTCCAATGCGTGAAAGTGAAGTCACTCAGTCGTGTCCGACTCTTTGCGACCCCATGGGCTGCAGCCTACCAGGCTCCTCCGTCCATGGGATTTTCCAGGCAAGAGTAGTGGAGTGGGGTGCCATCACCTTCTCCAACTAAAGACGTTAGTAAGTAAATAAATCCATAAAATGTGAAGACACCAGGTTGGACTATACATTTTTAAAAGATTTCAGTATAAATCCTAACATTGTAATTTTTTTATCTGCTCTTTAAGGTGATAAATCCCAGAAAGAAAGGAAAAAAGAAGAAATATACTAATTCAGGAACAGTAAGTCAAATTTTATGTTATACATTAAGGATTCAAATAGATGAATTAAAATATATATATATATATATAGTATTTGGTATCAAATAGAAGCAACTAAAAACTGAACTCTTTCATTAGGGTTTTAATATGAAGGTATATAATAAAAAATTAACTTTCTGTGGGAATGATTGTAATAGAGAACACCTCATAAGACATAGCAACCCAGCTTCCTGCAAGTTGTTTAGGGGTTGAATTGTGTCTGAGAGAAGAAGTTTCATTATGAAGTCTTCATTTAATGAAATCACACGAGAAAATCAAGCAGGCCTGAAAAAGTGAAGTAACCCTGTGTCCTTGTAGATAATTTGCATGTTGTTCTTCAAAGGAAGTAATTGGTCATAGAAAGGAGTTACTTAATTTTTAGCCCCTGTTCTTCTGATAATTTTAAATGTAAGAATAATCAGTCCTAGCAAAGTTTGAAATAGATTGCTGCTGCTACTGCTAAGTGGCTTCAGTCGTGTCCGACTCTGTGCGACCCCATAGACAGCAGCCCACTAGGCTCCTCTGTCCCTGGGATTCTCCAGGCAAGAACACTGGAGTGGGTTGCCATTTCCTTCTCCAATGCATGAAAGTGAAAATTGAAAGTGAAGTCGCTCAGTCGTATCCTGCTCTTAGCGACCCCATGGACTGCAGCCTACCAGGCTCTTCCGTCCATGGGATTTTCCAGGCAAGAGTACTGGAGTGGGGTGCCATTGCCTTCTCCTGAAATAGATTATCCTTATTGATTTACAAAATGCTAGGAAATATAATTTTCTCTCTAACACAGAAAAAAGTCCGGTTGGGATTGTAATTAGTACTAGTATATAATTCTCTTGTTTTTGTTTTCTTTCTTCAGGTCACCTTGCTGTCTTTCTTGGTAGAAACAGAAGTTTCATTCCTTGACTACATTAAGGGAGGGTAAGTCATTTTCTGAAATTGTTTCATTGCTTAAGCAATGGTGAGAGGCAAATTTGAATGTGTTTACAAACTTCATGACAACAGCGGTCAGAGACATCACTTCTGTAAACCTCTTCCAAATGATGATTAAGAGGGTTTTGTTATTGTTCTTTTTCGTTTGTTTTTGCCAATACTGATTTATTGCTAAAGTGTTGTCAAGCCAAAGTGGAGGCAAAGGAACAAACACAGTTTCCCCCAAAACAGAGAGCTCAACCCTTATTGCTGTTTGTTAAGAAAACAAAACAAAACAAAAGCTATACTAGCCCAAATGGGCATTCTTTGCTATATATGGGCATCTTGAAACCTGCCACTTGGACATAGACTGAGACTACAGGCTGATTGTTTCAATAAAGTCAAAGAAAAACATACTAAGAAGGAAAAATGTTTGCCAACTCTCCTTAGTATTCCAATATCTCTGAATATTGTTGTCTTTTGAAGATGAGAAAATAGAAAGTTGAATTTGTCATAAAAAAATATATTCCTATGTAAATAAACTCCTTGGTACAGTAGGTAAAAAGATAAAAAAGATGAACTCTCTTAGCATGCTCTTTATAAACTTTTTTTTTAAGAAAAAAAAAAAGCACTTGATAGATCTGGCTATAATTTGCATGTTGAAATGATAATTTCAAGTTTTAAAGTTAAAAATTCCTTTCAAGTTTTTTTTTTTGGCTTTGCTTTGTGAGTCTTTAAGTTAGTGATGTGTGTGTGTGTGTGAGAAAGAAATACCCAATATGTATTGTCAGCAGTACAAATCTAATAATATTTTCATGTGACTCTATCATTAAAGATGTTTTCAGAATCTGTTATGAATAAATCAATTTTATTGGGTATTCATATTCTCCTTTTGAAGATTCCTAGGGCTAATTAGGGAGAAGGCAATGGCACCCCAATCCAGTACTCTTGTCTGGAAAATCCCATGGACGGAGGAGCCTGGTAGGCTGCAGTCCATGGGGTCGCTAGGAGTCAGACACGACTGAGCAACTTCCCTTTCACTTTTCACTTTCATGCATTGGAGAAGGAAATGGCAACCCACTCCAGTGTTCTTGCCTGGAGAATCCCAGGGACGGGGGAGCCTGGTGGGCTGCCGTCTCTGGGGTCTCACAGAGTCGGACATGACTGAAGCGACTTAGTAGCAGCAGCAGCAGCAGGGCTAATTAGAACAAATGGGTTTCAGTAATACCTAAGCAATGAACTTCTTGACCACTGTCATTTTTATACTGCTTACCAACTCCAAGATTTTATTTTATTTATTTTTGGCTTACACGTGTCCAACTTACAGCACTGTCTGTGCTGGAAGAAATGTGACCTTTCCTGCCAGATTGTTGTTTTTCAATAGCTACATTGCCTTTGGCTCCTTGCAACCCTATGGACTTTAGCATGGCAGGCTCTTTTGTCTTCCATTAGTACCTGGAGTTTGCACAAATTCACATTCATTGAGTCGGTGCTGTCATCCAACCATCTCATCTTCTGCCACCCCCTGCTACTTTTGTCTTCAGTCTTTCCCAACATCAGGTATTTTTCATCTCTTCGCATCAGGTGGCCAAAGTATTGGAGATCCAACTTCAACAATAGTCCTTCCAGCGAACATTCAGAGTAGATTTCCTTTAAAATTGTCTGGTTTGGTCTCCTCGCAGTCCAAGAGACTCTCAGGAGTCTTTCGGCATCACAATTTGAGAGCATCAGTTCTTCGGCACTTAGCCTTCTTTATGGTCCAACACTCACATCAGCATATGACTACTGGAAAAACCATAGCTTTGACTATGCAGACGTTTGTTGACAAAGTGATGTCTCTTGCTTTTAAATACAATGTCTAGATTTGTCATAGCTCTTTCCAAGGAACAAGCATCTTTTAATTTCATTACTGTACTCATCATCTGCAGTGATTTTGGAGCCCAAGAAAAGAAAATTTGTCACTATTTCTACTCTTTCCCTTCTATTTGCCATGAGGTGATGGGACCAGATGCCATGATCTTAGCTTTTCATTTTTTTTTTAACGTTGAGTTTCAAGCCAGTTTTTTTCACTCTCCTCTTTCCTCCTCATCAGGAGGCTCTTTGATTCCTCTTCACTTTCTGCCATTATAGTGATATCATCTGCATATCTGATGTTGCTGATATTTCTCCTGGCAGGCTTGATTCCAGCTTGCAATTCATCCAGCCTGGAATTTCACATGATATACTCTACATAAAAGTTAAATAAATAAAGTGACGATATACAGCCTTGTACTCCTTATCCAATTTTGAACCAGTCAATTGTTCCATGTCTGGCTTTGTTGTTTCTTGACCCATAGGTTTCTCAGGCAACAGATAAAGTGGTCTGGTACTCCCATCTCTTTGAGTATTTTCCACAGTTTTTTGTGTTCCACATAGTCAAAGGCTTTAGCATAGTCAATGAAGCAGATGTAGATATTTTTCTGGAACTTTCTTGCTTTCTCTATGATACAATGAATGTTGGCAATTTGATCTCTGGTTCCTCTGCCTCTTCGAAACTCACCTTGGAATTTCTGGAAGTTCTCATTTCATGTACTGCTGAAATCTAACTTGAAGGATTTTGAGCATAACCTTGCTAGCATGAGAAATAAGCACAATTGTGCAGTGGTTTGCACATTCTTTGGCATTGCCCTTCTTTGGGATTGGAATGAAAACTGAACTTTTCCAGTCCTGTGGCCATTGCTGAGTTTTCTAAATTTTCTGGCATATTGACTGCAGCACTTTCATAGCATAATCTTTTAAGATTTTAAATATCTCTGCTGGAATTCTGTCACCTCTAATAGCTTTGTCTGTAGTAATGCTTCCTAAGGCCCACTTGACTTCACACTCTAGGATGTCTGACTCTAGGTGAGTAACCACGCCATCCTGGTTATCCAGGTCATTAAGACCTTTCTTATTTAGTTCTTCTGCATATTCTTTCCACCTCTTCTTAATCTCTTCTGTTTTTATTATGTCCTTACTATTTCTCTCCTTTATTATGCCTATCCTTGCATGAAATGTTCCCTTGATATCTCCAGTTTTCTTGAAGAGATTTCTAGTCTTTCCTATTCTATTGTTTTCCTCTATTTCTTTCCACTGATCATGTATGTAGAAAGGCCTTCTAATCTCTCCTTGCTATTCTCTGGAACTCTGCATTCAGTTGGGTATATCTTTTGCTTTCTCCCTTGCCTTTCACTTCTCTTCTTTCTTCAGATATCTGTAAAACCTCGTCAGACAACCACTTTGCCTTCTTGCATTTCTTTTTCTTTGGGATGGTTTTGGTCACTGCCTCCTGTGCAATGTTATGAACCTCTGTTCCTAACACCCTTTGTTTACCTGCAGTAGACAGATCTATGGAAGGAAGTACACAGTGAGCAGATAAGACAAATGCATTCTCAGTTACTCAAAGTCCAATTTTTATGGAAACATTATGTGAAATAAAAACTTAATTTTTAGCCCTTTTTTCCTTTAGCTTTTTGTTTGTTTGTTTCCCTTTTTGTTTTTTATTTTTTGTTTTTTCTAAGCAGCACCATGCTTTCCCTGGAGCATAAGATACAATTAGAATTCTTGACTTGTGGTAATAAAGAGTTTTATTTTCTAAATAGAATAATATCCACAAAGGAGACCTTACTGTAGAGTTAAAAAAAAAAAAAAAAGAAAAAAAAAATGCCTCTTCTAGGTTGTTGACCTTGTGATTATTATTTTTAATCATACTTTGTATGTTTTTCCCTGTGATTATTTTATTTCTTATTAAAAATAATTTTAATTACAAAAGTCTGGTATAATTGGCAACCAAAGATGTTTACTTAGTAATTCTTAATGTATGACACTGAATATCCCAATTATATTGGTAAGGACAATGTTAGATTCATTTAAAATCAGAGACAGTTCTGAAATCCAAATACTCCTTTAAGGTAACATCATCATTTTGTAATTTGTATAATTATTATTTGGGAAGTGAGTTTATTGACCTCTACAGACAACAGCTCACAATATAAATATCTGAAGACAGCATCATAAATTTCAACTTTGTTTTGTCTGCCTTCCTGTCATCTGTGTCTCTCAGGTCTTTATGAAACTCCACTCTACCACTAACATGACCGAGGAAAAAATTACCTATAACGTTTTTCACATTTCTTTGACTGGCAGATGAATGGGGAAAACAGATCTCAAGTTCTCATGCACACTGAGTACCCCTAAGCAACCATCATGTCAATCTGAAACCCTAATCTACATTTTTATCAGAAAATTCGGTGTATTAGAATCTTGTAGGCCTACAGACTGTCATTTACTTCCTCTGACTAAAGCCCAAAATGTCATCTACCTGGTCCCAAATGAACCTCACAATCGCTTATATACAGTGGTTGCTAGTTTCTCTGGGTGTCATTTTAGTTGTTCATTTGTATCACTTTTCTCCTCAAATGTCACTTAGTTGTGTCCAACTCTCTGCCACCCATGGACTGTAGTCAGCCAGGCTCCTCTGTCCGTGGGTTTCTCCAGGCAAAAATACTAGAGCGAGTTGCCATTCCTTTCTCTAGGGGATCTTACCGACCCAGGGATCCAACTGAGGTCTTCTGCACTGCAGTCAGATTCTTTACCATCTAAGCCACCAGGGAAGTCTTTTTCCATAAAGAGACTGGCAATCTAAAAATATTTTTACAGAACAGAACATACAGTAGACCCTGAATAAATACAGATTAATTAGAAAGCCACTTTAAGCCTGACTTCCAGCTCTTTTGCCCGAATCTCTTAGCATAATGAAACATTAGAAACAAGCATGAACTTTAAGCGAAGAGTGTGACAATTTATTTTACTAGATTACAAACCTCCATGTCCGTCTAGCTCAGATTTTATCATCTGTGATCTTCCTCTTTCTATAGCTCATATCATAAGCACCAAAAAACAAAACTGATAGACTAGACTTTCCAGGAAAAGAAAAAAATGCTTTTGTGTTACCTCTGCCAGAAATTGTCTCAACTCTATATCTGGTTTTAGTGATTTGGAGGAAGGCAAGATCAAGATTAGGAGCATGAACTGCTTATTTTCCTTACATACTAACTGAAAGGGAGCATCAGAGCAGGTAATAGGAGAGACACTAAGTGGGCAAGTTCCAGGAAAGACAAAATAAGAGAGAAATGTTTGGAAAAACATTAAGTCAATTAAATAAATGGTTGCTGATGGTAGTGCCAGACCAAGCTTACCTGACTCCTGAAAAATCTGTATGCAGGTCAAGAACAACAGTTAGAACCAGACAAGGAACAATGGACTGGTTCCAAGTTGGGGAAGGAGTACATCAAGGCTGTATATTGTCACCCTGTTTATTTAACTTATATGCAGAGTATATCATGAGAAATGCCGGGCTAGATGAAGCACAAGCTGGAATCAAGATTGCCGGGAGAAATATCAACAACCTTAGATGTGCAGGTGACACCACCCTTATGGCAGAAAGAGGAACTAAATAGCCTCTTGATGAAAGTGAAAGAGGAGAGTGAAAAAGCTGACTTAAAACTCAGCATTCAAAAAACAAAGATCATGGCATCCAGTCCCATCACTTCATGGCAAATAGATGGGGAAACAATGGAAACAGGCAATAGTGACAGACTGTTTTCTTGGGCTCCAAAATCACTGCAGATGGTGACTGCAGCCATGAAATTAGAAGACGTTTGCCCCTTGGAAGAAAAGCTATGACCAACGTAGACAGCATATTAAAAGCAGAGACATCACTTTGCCAACAAATGTCCATCTAGTTAAAGCTGTGGTTTTTTCAGTATCATGTGTTGATGTAAGAGTTGAATAAAGAAAGCTGAAAGTAAAATTCGCTAAGTCATGTCCTACTCTTTGCACCAATTCTCCAGGCCAGAGTACTAAAGTGAGTAGCTGTCCCCTTCTCCAGGGGATCTTCCAGACCCAGGAATCAAATCGAGGTCTCCTGCATTGCAGGTGGAGTCTTTACCAGCTGAGCTACCAGGGAAGCCCTAAAGAAAGCTGAGCACTGAAGAATTGATGCTTTGAACTGTAATGTTGGAGAAGACTCTTGAGAGTCCCTTGGACTGCAAGAAGACCAAACCAGTCAATCCTAAAGGAAATTAGTCCTGAATATTCATTGGAAGGACTGATTCTGAGGCTGAAGTTCCAATACTTTGGCCACCTGATGGGAAGAACTGACTCATTGGAAAAGACCCTGATGGTGGGAAAGATCGAAGGCAGAAGGAGAAGTGAAGGACAGAGGATGAGATGTTTGGAGGGCATCACTGACTCAATGGACATTAGTTTGAGCAAGCTCCAGAAGATAGTGATGGACAGAGAAGCCTGGCGTCCTGTATTCCATGGGGTCTCAAAGAGTCGGACATGACTGAGTGACTGAACTGAACCAAATTCTAAAACACTCTCATTTTTCAAATGCTCTTAAAATGTACAATTTCTAATCCATAATAGTTTATCCTAAAATCCAGTTCTGTGGGGTTATAATTTGTTGAATTCTGAATTTAACTGATGACAATGCATTATAATGACCAAGAATTTGGGTTCTGGTACTAACTGCCTGGTTCAAATCTTAGATCTTTCCTTGCTAGCAAAACCTGTTTATGTTTCTATGAAATAGGAACAAAAATAAAAATAATAATACCTATCTCATAGGCTGATTTTGTGGATTAAATGGCAAATAGCTATCATTTTTCTGAATAATCTGAATTTGTTTAAAGTTCTAATATGTCTTTACTCACTTGATCATCATAATATTGTTGGTGGCAAATGTCCTAATTATCAGAGACAGGGAGAGAAAAAGACATAGTCAACTTCATAAAGTTAGTAAAAGTCTGTTTTAAAGTTCAACTCTCTTTGAAGGCTAATGCCAGGTTATTCCTTCCATTGCAGTCAATCGCCCAAACTCTTGACACTGAATCTAAAACTTGTCCGAAATTATACAGAAAAGATTTATATTCCACTCTAATTAAAAAGTCTTAGAAGAAGAGCTAAAGCTACCTTCCTACCTATTATAAGCTCATTGTAGAGGCTCAAAGCTGGTTTCTTAATATAAAGGCGAGTTGAATATCAGTAAGTGCCATTATTAACAAGCCCCATAAGGATTTTTTGAAAACTACTTGAAGCAAGTGCGTGATGCTATAAAATGTTAGTTTTATAAAATTGGTGGCATTGTATTGGATGTGTTATCTCAGGAACCACATCTTGCCAGAAGATGCAGCACTTTAAGTGTTGTTTTGAAAAATGAATATTCATATCTAGAGTTTTTATAGTGCTTTACACTGCTTCTTGTGGCACCTAGGTGTTTTACATTCATCAATTAAGAGCTAAACCCTGCAGTGCTGAATGGGCATAAATATAATAAAAAATAAAGCCATTCTGCCTTCTAAAAATGCATTCACATAAAACATTATCATATCCAAGCTAAAATCGTCTAAAATGTGATTTGGAAAAGAAACTTTTGGAAGTGTTAAGATTCATAAGCAGTATTTTGGCTAATGCTCGATTCTAATTTTTGTATAGACAAATGCAGGCTTGAAAGATGTCCAGTTATAGCCTTTAAGATTGTTATTTAATTACCAACTTATGCTTTTTTTTTTCAAGTGATTCTTTTCAAAACTATAGATTTCAAAGTCAAAGAAAATTGCATGTATGTTTCATCATCAGAACCAATGCTAATTTAGCCAAAATATTGACAGTCTATTTTGTACTAAGAAGTTTCTTAGTTATGTTTCATTATCAGAGTGTGCACTACTGGCCACACTATGTCTAAAATAGTTTCTTTCTGGTGCGCAACTGAAACCTTGGGAGCCAGCGGAAAGGAAATCAGTAAAGGTGGCTTACCAGGGGCAGGCTGTGAAAGGGTGGGAAGTTATCACTGACATTGCTTAGAACTGTTAAGAGTATGGGCTTCCCAGGTGGCGCTATTGGTAAAGAACCTGCCTGTCAATGCTAGGAGACCAGAGGTCATAGAAGTCATGGGTTCGATCCTTGGGTTGGGAAGATCTCCTGGAGGAGGACATGGCAACCCACTCCATTATTCTTGCCTGGAAAGTCCCATGGACAGAGGAGCCTGGTGGGTTGTAGTCCATTGGCTTATAAAGAGTTCAACACAACTGAAGCAACTTTTCATGCACATGCATGTTAAGAGTATGGTAATATTAAGATGTAGTCTGTATATTAGTAGATTATATTCTTGTTTTTAAGTTATCTGCATATTGTGTACCTCTTACTGCCTACACCCCTCGGGGTTCATTATACCAGTTGTGATATACTGCTTACCACCTCTATGAGAAGAATTAATTGAAAAAGAAATACCTATATGTTAATGTAATGGGAGAACTGTCTCTTCTGACTCAACAGAGGAAAAGATTAATATGAATAAGGAAAGGACAACATGGATTACTCAAGAGATTGGTCGTCCAGCATGTAGAACATTTATTATATTCCAGTACTTCAGGATTTTATTTCTAATAACCAGATATCTTCTTCAGAGCAGCTGTTACCTATCTATCATATGAGCAAATTGAGATTCAGAGATGTGGTAATTTTGCAAATGAGTTATAACTCTAATCTATAACATAAAAGTTCATAGGTTTTCTGCTAGGCATCATTCATCTCCTCAGCAACTACCTCATTTCAAATGAGATACTCGGGAATTCCTTGGTGGTCTAGTGGTTAGGATTCAGTGCTTTCACTGCTTGGGCTTGGATTCAATCCCTTTTAGGAAACTAAAAGTCTGCCAGCCACAGCATGACCACAAATAAAATAAAAACGGGATTCTATCGGATAGTGCTTCTATTTTTGGTTATGTGTAATATGACTTATTTTGTTTGTTTTGATTATGTCACTTATGAGATATTTTCTAAACTAGATTTGAGAAAAGGTTGGCCATCTTGCATACCTTCTTTGATAAAGAGTTCTTGAACTACAGATTATTAGCTTATCTGCTTGCAAAGTTGTATTTTGGAACACTTTAATTGTGTTAAAAATAACACTGAAATCAAACTTCAAAGTCTGGAGAGTATACAAAAGTTTGTTAATTTAATAAGCAAGGTAAATTTAATAAGAACAAAAATATTAGCATAAACAGTTCAGGAATCATATCACTTGTCTCCAGTTTCTTTTTATTCTTACTTTTGACATTTCATAGATCCCACAGAAATCCAAAATTTTAGGAAGGAAAATAAATTCATAATAAAAGCTTATAATTACTTTCTGGAGGGCAATTTTGTTTAAAGAAGTACCCAGATGACATCTTCTAACAAAATTAGATCATTTATAGCTCTGTTTTGGGTTGAGTAGATCGGAACCTTAGAAGCTAGTGTGAAGAAAAGGAAATCTAACATGGGAGGATCAGGTTCTAGAAAAAACCTGAAATTCTGGTAGATCCAGAAACTTGATAAACTCTACATACTTCAGTTTTCAAAGAAATATGCTAAACTTGGATTCTAAAAAACTAACTTCATTAAGGTGATAATAACCATAACAATTCTTAAGTGCCTGCTATAAAGGACAGGTGCTTTTCTTGTCCTTACAGCAACAATCCAAGAAAGATTTTGTTAATCTTATTACAAAGGAGATGTAGGGAGGTTAAATAGCTTTTCTAAGTAGGTGAAAGTATTTATATTTTAAGTTGCATTTTGTATCTCAAAGCATGATCTTATTCTAGCAGATCTAACTTGTCAAGGGCAAATAATCCTGTCAGTATTTTAATGGGCCCAGAAAGCAGGAATTTTGAAAGTGAAAGTCACACAGTTATATCCGACTCTGCGACCCCATGGACTGTCCATGGAATTTTCCAGGTCAGAATACTGGAGTGGGTAGCCTTTCCCTTCTCCAAGGAATCTCCCCAACCAGACAGCTCTAAATTTGTTATTCAGGTAGTTAGCATTCGGGTAGTCAAACTGCTTTTAAGAAAGAGGGAAAAGGTAAGACAGAAAATTTCAAAGTTTAGGCCCTGGTGAGCTAGGCACAAGAAGGGTTAGGCTGGATAATAGTTCCTGAGGAAGTGAACCTGAGTTCAGGGCAGGTCCCAGAACCCAAGAGTGAACTACAGTGCATATCAGTATATCAAGGCAGAAGCATAGTCTTGGTACTGGCATGGCAAGAATGAAAATATTAGAGGCATGTGGGCATCTCAGCTTCATTTATGGGTTCTAGATTTCAACAGCTAGTTGGTATGCATCTGCCTCTGTCAAGATGATGAACTGCTGTGCTGTTTTGTTGTTGTTTTTAATTGTAGGAAGTTGAAGTGGAACTCTATGAGTTCGAGGATAGTTGCTTTGCTCCCATTTTCTCTTTTTCACTTAGCACAGTCCTTGACAATCAGAAGATGCTGAATACATAATCGTAGTGTTTTGGATGGAAAAATCCAAATGGCGTGATTATAAGTTAAAGGATCATCGCAACCAGGAAATGATTTATGAGCCATCGTATTTTCCTTTCTGATTAGAATACTGCTGATTCAAAACAATAAAGGAGTGAGATTCTTCCTGATACACAGAATGAGGCAAGGAAGTAATCCGATCTTGAAATCAACTAAACACCAAATGATTGTTTTTGCTTGTTGACTTTCTCTGTGGCACCATTATTATCAAATGGTCTTAGTTATCATTTAGTGCTAAATGCACTTATTCTTTTATATTGTCTTGGAACGCCCCACCCTTCAAAGTTTCATAAGTACTCTTGGTACCGCCTGGCTCCCCTTCTCCCCGCTTTTCCTCTTTCTTTCTCTTTTCCTTCCTTCCTCCGTCTCTCCTTCCCTTCCTTCCTCCTCCTTTCCCCTCCTTCTTTCTTTCCGTCCTTTCTCTTCATTTATTTTCTCTCCTTTTTTTACATTTTTTGTTGTACCTAATCTACTTGGTTTTATCGTTTAGTTTGTTTATCTAGCTGAACTTTTCAGTAAATACTTTCCTCTCATTTTTTATCCTTATGTACACTATAGTTCTTTAATTAGTAGCCTGTCTTTTCTTTGAAGTTTATGAATATGGTCTTGGAGGTTACATGTGAATTTGAATTCCAGAACTTGCATTTATAACTTAGGTGGAAAGTTAAGTGTTACAGGGATTAATTTCCTCATCTGTAAAAAGAAGAGACAGACAGACAGAATATTTCATGTAGTTTTTCTGTCAGTCCTTGCTTTATTGTTACTTGCCAAGCACCTGCCGTCTGAGAGTTTTTAAATTTGGCTAATAATCAAGGCTGTGGTTTTTCCTGTGGTCATGTATGGATGTGAGAGTTGGACTGTGAAGAAGGCTGGGGGCCGAAGAATTGATGCTTTTGAACTGTGGTGTTGGGGAAGACTCTTGAGAGTCCCTTGGACTGCAAGGAGATCCAACCAGTCCATTCTGAAGGAGATCAGCCCTGGGATTTCTTTGGAGGGAATGATGCTGAAGCTGAAACTCCAGTACTTTGGCCACCTCATGCGAAGAGTTGACTCATTAGAAAAGACTCTGATGCTAGGAGGGATTGGGGGCAGGAGGAGAAGGGGACGACAGAGGGTGAGATGGCTGGATGGCATCACTGACTCGAAGGATGTGAGTCTGAGTGAATTCCGGGAGTTGGTGATGGACAGGGAGGCCTGGCATGCTGCGATTCATGGGGTCGCAAAGAGTTGGAAACGACTGAGCGACTGAACTGAACTGAACTGAATGTCAGCAACTGGGTTGCTGACATTCAAACCCAGTTCATTCAGACTTAAAATCTAATAAACCCTTTCTAATACACCGTACTATACCCTGTATTATAGTTACTTTCTCTGTAGCGGCAGAATGACAAAGCAATGTGCTGATGACTGTTCTTTCCAATTCCTCAAAGGGATTTATTATCTAAAAATATTCTCCCAAATGTTCCACTGATTCTTTTTCTAAATGTTGTATGTGTTTTAAACTGTTATGCTCCAAATTAGCCTATATTCTTAGCCTATAAACCTAATTTCTACTCTGAGAAAAAAATTACCATCTAGCTATAAAGAGGATCCATATTAGTTTTCATTAATGTAAAGCACAAACTTATTTATTCCCTAGGAAGAAGTGGTGAACTTTTTTCAACAACTGAATAATACTAAGGACTTTTCAGGCTGAATGGTTATAGAAAGAAAGAAATAGTATACTATACTTTATACTAACAGAACTACAAGGAACTCTATACTGTCACACCCGTCATCATCACCATCATCATTATCATCACCACCACTATTTAAACAACAGCTCCAACTTTGATGTGTTAGATAAATTCTACAGTGTATCAAAAGTAACTTGTTGTTAAAACACACAAACATAGACTACATACTCATATTTTCAAATTATTTACTTTTTAAATTAAAAGTTATTTTGTAAATTATATTTAATAGCAAGTTTTCCCATATCATTGTCATTTATTTGTGCTTTATGCCTTCTTTGGTGAGAAAGAAGTGGAATTACATATAGGAAGAGTCAGTTCAGTTCAGTTTAGTCACTCAGTCATGTCCGACTCTTTGCAACCCCATGAATCGCAGCACACCAGGCCTCCCTGTGCATCACCAACTCCCGGAGCCTATCCAAACTCATGTGCATAGAGTCAGTGATGCCATCCAGTCATCTCATCCTCTGTCGTCCCCTTCTCCTCCTGCCCCCAATCCCTCCCAGCATCAGAGTTTTTTCCAACGAGTCAGTTCTTCACATGAGGTGGCCAAAGTTTTGGAGTTTCAGCTTCAGCATCAGTCCTTCCAATGAACACTCAGGACTGATCTCCTTCAGAATGGACTGGTTGGATCTCCTTGCAATCCAAGGGACTCTCAAAAGTCTTCTCCAACACCACAGTTCAAAAGCATCAATTCTTTGGTGCTCGGCTTTCTTCACACTCCAACTCTTACATCCATACATGACCACTGAAGAAACCATAGCCTTGACTAGATGGACCTTTGTTGGCAAAGTAATGTCTCTGCTTTTTAATATGCTATCTAGGTTAGTCATAACTTTCCTTCCAAGGAATAAGTGTCTTTTAATTTCATGGCTGCAATCACCATCTGCAGTGATTTGGGAGCCCAAAAAAAATAAAGCCTGACACTATTTCCACTGTTTCCCCATCTATTTCCCATGAAGTGATCAGAGGTATATCCAAAAAAGTGAATTTTTACTGTGAATGCCAGTTCCTTGGTTCTAATCCAGCAAAGTAATTTTGCGTAATTACCATGTGCTGAAAATTTTAAAGCATATATAACCAATCTCATCTATGTAGGTATTTGTATAATCTATAAATACACACATGAGCACAAGAATACTGTGAGCACTACGGGATAGATCAGTATTTTAAACACTTGAGTTATGAAAAAAGCAAAAGAAAATCCTGTTTTTCAGGATTATTGGAAAGAATTAGTTTAAGGAAAAATATTATTAGACATGATTTTAGCAACGCCATACTTTTAAGGGTATAATAATTTCACATTGACTAAAGAATAGTCTTGAAAGTAAATTAATAATAAATGTTGACATTGGATACTGGCAAATTATTATTTACAGTTTGACTTCATTATGAGCTCCTCACTTAATTATTGTGCCCTCACACAGGATCTATATTTATTCCTGATGCTTAATTTTGTATTTTATAGTTGCCTGATTGTAAAAGTATTTTGACAGGTTCTTAGCTTGTAAAACTGCCTATCTGATACTATTCAGTGTGTGCTGTAGCGTAGTTGTAGTAATACCATTTAAGAAAATTAATGATATTAAAAATATAGCAAAAATAAAAATCAAACTCCTTTTTATGAGGTTGTTCAATTATTAATGATTCTTATTTATTTATATTTTAGAACACAAATCAATTTCACAGTGGCTATTGATTTTACTGCATCAAATGGTGAGTATTATGACTGTCTTATAATAAGAATTATCATCTATTACATTAAAAATACATATTTTCATGAGGTTTAGATGTTTCCTTTCCACATATACATACTTCTGAAGTGCTTCATAAAAATTCAGATAATTTTTCTTTTTTTAATGTTATGAAATAGTTTAGGTATATAAGACTATAAGAAATACAACAACAGTTCATAATAGTCCCATTCAAATTTATTAACTATTGAAATACTGTCTCTTTTGTTTTACACGTTTTTAAAAGGAAAACTTTAAATTTAGTTAAGCTTGTTGTGTACCCTTCCCTTTTTCTCCATACATAGCTGTAATTCTGAAGCATGTCTAACTATAATCCTCATTTTTATAGTACTTTTTTGTACATTAATTTATATAAATGTAATTCAAGTACATGAACCTTCACAGCTTGATTTTCTTTTATTCAACTGTTTTTAATAATTACTTATGCTAGCACATTTATATTTAATTAATTCAGAGGGACCATCAACTAAATCCCATACTGAGTTTAGAAAAGAAAGAGGAACTGGAGATCAAATTGCCAATATTCACTGGATTATAGAGAAAACAAGGGAGTTTCAGAAAAACATCTATCTCTGTTTCATTGACTATGCTAAAGCCTTTGACTGTATAGATCATGACATATTGGAAAGTTCTTAGAGAGATGGGAATGCCAGACCATCTTACCTGTCTCCTGAGAAACCTGTATGTGGGTCAAGAAGCAACAGTTAAAACCCCACATGGAAAAATTGATGGGTTCAAGATCAAGAAAGATGTACAACAGGGCTGTCTGCTGTCACCCTGTTTATTTAACCTATATGCTGAGCATATCATGAGAAATGTGGGCTGGATGAGTTACAAGCTAGGATCAAGATAAGCAGTAGAAACATCAACAACCTCAAACATGTGGATGATACCACTGTAATGGTAGAAAGTGAAGAGGAACTAAAGAGCTGCTTGATGAGGGTGAAGGAGGAGAGTGAAAGAACTGACTTAAGACTAAATATTTTAAAAACTAAGATGATAGCATCTGCCCCCATTACTCCATGGCAAATAGAAGGGCAAAAGGTAGAAGTAGTAACAGATTTCCTCTTCTTGGGTGCCAGAATCACTGCAGATGGTTGACTGCAGCCACGAAATCAGGTGATTGTTTCTCAGCAGGAAAGCGATGACAAGCCTAGATAGTGTGTTGAAAAGCAGAGACATTACTCTGCCAACAAATGTCCATAGAGTCAAGGCTATGTCCTCCCAGTGGTCACGTACAGTTGTGAGAGCTGGACCACAAAAAAGGAAGAATGCCAAAGAATTGATGCCTTCAAAATGTGGTGCTGGAGAAGACTCCTGAAAGTCTCTTGGACAGCAAGGAGATCAAACCAGTCAATCTTAAGGGAGATCAATCCTGAATATTCACTGGAAGGACTGATGCTGAAGCAGAAGCTCCAGTATTTTGGTCATCTGATGGGAACAGAGAACTTGTTGGAAAAGTCCCTGATGCTGGGAAGATTGATGGCAGAAAGAGAAGAGAGTGTCAGAGGATGAGATGGCTGGACAGCATCACTGATGAAATGAACATGAACTTGGGAAAACTCTGGGAGATGGTGAGGGACAGGGACGCCTGGCATGTTGCAGTCCGTGGGGACACAAAGATTTGGACACGACTGGATGACTGAACAACAACATGGATAATTTGTATATCAAACATTTTAAGAAAAGACAATGAGTGGACTTTCAATCTTATTTCAAAGTGACTTTATTTCAACAGTTATTATGTATCATAAAAAAGAATATCATTATTTAACTTTTACCAAAATTTGCCATCAGTTTATATATTTATCTAATTTTCTTCAAATTGGTTATTGTGCTGTAACTCTCACATTAAATTCCCTTTTCTTCATATTTCTCTCACATTCACTCACGTTTCACAAAATAATTGAATTTTTAAGTAAGAAAGCATCTTAGAGGTCATTTACTAAAGCCATCATTCTCTTAGGGCTTCCTTAGTGATACATTCAGTAAACAGTCTGCCCCCAATGCAAGAGACCACCTGCAATGCAGGAGGCCCAGGTTCTATCCCTGGGATGCGAAGATCTCCTGGAGAAGGAAATGGCAACCCACTTCAGTATTCTTGCCTGGGAAACCCAGTGGACAGAGGAGCTTGGCAGGCTACAGTCCCTAGGATCTCAAGAGTTGGACATGACTTAATGACTACTACCACCATCATCCTCATGTACTAAGAAGGATATTCAGATCTAGAAAATCTTTTATACTAATAAAATCTCTGCCTAATTAGCAGAGGTGAGGAGACCAAACTGTAATATAGCCTTTGACTACACGGTAAATTTATTCTTCAACATTGTGGCTTCAAGTTGATGATTTTTACACACGTGTTTTATTCAGTAAAATATGAAACATATATACCTAAAGTCCAACTGGATTAAAATGCTAGCTTTTGTTTACTAATAAACATTAGCACAAGAGCTAGAAGAACAAGACTGTATTCAATGGAGCAATACAAGCTACTGAAACTGTCTTAAGAAAATAGACAATCTGAAAAACTTATAATAGAGATTGAATTAGTAATTTAAAAACTATCCACAAAGTTTTTGTGGGCCCAGGTTTAGATAGCTTCACTGATGAACTCTATTTAAAGAGGAATCAATACTAATTCTTCACAAATTTTTCTAATAGAAAAGGAAGGAATATTCCTAACTCAATCCAAGAGGCATTACCTTGATACCAAAACCAGACAAAAACATAAGAAAAATCAGAAAACAATACCTTTTTTGGATATAAAAATTCTCAGCAGAATACTAGGAAACTGAATCCAGCAGTATGTAAAAAGAATTATATATTATGACCAATTAAAATTTATCTCAGTACGGCGAGGTTGGCTTAATATTCAAAAGTCAAATAATGTAATGCACCATACCAATCGAAGATAATGTAAAGCACACATGGCCACCTCAAAGTTTGACATACTTTTATAATGTGTGTGTATGTGTGCATGTGTGTGTGTGTGTGTGCTCAGTTGCTCAGTCACGTCTGACTCTTTGCAGCCCCATGGACTGTAGCCCGCAAGGCTCCTCTGTCCATTTTTCAGGCAAGAATACTGAAACTGGTTGACATTTCCTGCTGCAGGGGATCTTCCCGACCTGGAGACTGAACCCACGTCTCTTGCAGCTCCTGCATTGGCAGGTGGATTCTTAAGGGCTGTGCCAAATAAAAACATATAAACTGGAATATAAAGTGACTTATTAACCTTATGAAGGGAAAATATGAAAAACTATAGCAAACATCATTCTTAAGAGTGAAAAATCTGGATGCTTTCACCTGAAGATGAGGAAAAGAACAAGGATGTGAGCTCTCTCTTCTTCTATTTTACATTGTACTGGAGGCCAGGGCAATTAAGCAAGAAAAAAATAAAAGATATCCAGATCAGAAAAGAAGAAGTAAAACTATTTTTATTTGCAGATGACATAATCTTATATGTAACACATACAAAATCCTAAGGAATCCACTAAAAATCAATTAGAACTAATAAATGAGTTTAGTAAGATTGAAGGATGAATGATCAATATATGAAAATCAGTTCTTTTTCTATACACTTCTAATGAACAATTTGAAAATGAAATTAAGAAAACAATTCCATTTTTTAATAATACCAAAAGGAATACAGTACTTAGAAATAAATTTAACAAAAGATTCTTTACCATCTGAGTTACCAGGATAGGGAGTGCAAAACTTATACCTTGAAATTATATGCTGAAAATTTTTGAAGGAAATTAAGTATGAAAATAAGCTGAAAAACATGCCATGTTCATTGATTAGGGAATTCAACATTGTTAAGATGGCAATATTTTCCACAGAGATTATCAAATTCACTGTAATTTCTATCAGAATCAGAAAGATTCTTCAAATTTTTTGAAGAAGTAGGTAACTGACCCAGAAATTCATATGGAATTTAAAGAGATTCAGAAGAACAAAAGCAGCTTTGGAAGAAAAAAAAAAGAATAAAGCAGGAAGATTCATACTCCTCATTTTCAAAACTTACAGTAGTAATTTCAAGGCAGTATGGAGCTGGCATAAAAATATTAACAGATACATAGATCAATGAAATAGAATTGAGGTTCCAAAAATAAACCCATGCATCTTAAGTTAACTGATATTGAGAAGAGTACCAAGACAATTCAATGGAAGGAAGTATATTGTCTTCAGCAAATGGTACTGGCACAACTGAATGCCATATGCAAAAAAAAAAAAAAAGAATGAGATTGGACCTTAGCATCATATACAAAACTAATAGAAAATAGACCAAGAATCTAAATGTAAGGGTTAAAATTTTAAAGCTATTAAAAGAAAACAGAGATATATTTTCATGATCTTGGATTTGACAATTGATTCTTAGGTATGACACCAAACACATGAGCAACAGAGCAAAAAATAAATAAATTGAACTCCATCAAAATTAACTTTTTTATACTCCATGAAGCGTAATTAGCAAAGTCAAAAGACAAACCCCAGAATGAAATAAAATGTTAGCAAATCAGATATCTCATAGAGGATTTGTATCTAGAAAATATAAAGAACTCTTATAACTCAAAAAAAAAAAGACAAGTAGCGCAATTTAAAATGACATTCCAGTTATTCAAAAGAGCTATATAAATGACCAGTAAGCCCATGAAATGGTACTTGGCAACTTATGTATCAAGGAATGCAAATCAAAATCATAATGAGATACAATGGGTTGGCCAAAATGGTCACTCATTTTTTGTTTTGTTTTTCCTGTTAGATGTCTCTAATAGAGTTTAATCATCTTTAACTTCATTTGAAACAATTTTATTAGATTGAATTGTAACAGATGTCATATCAGTGTGCATTTTTAAAAAAATCAAGATTGGTAGATTTTTGTGTGCCATTTGAATACTGAAGATGGAAGAAAAAAGCAATATTTTTAGCATATTTTGTTTTATTATTAATGTTTCAAGAAAGGTAAAAAGGCAACTGAAGCACAAAAATAAGACAGAGAGATTTGTACAGTTTATAAAGAATGTGCTGTAATTGAACAAACATGTCAAAAGTGGTTTGCAAAGTTTCATGCTGGAGATTTCTTACTGGACAATAATCCACAGTCTGGTAGACTAGTTGGAATTGATGACAATGACATCAAAACTTTAATTGAGAACAATCAATGTTATACCACACCAGAGGTAGCGAACATACTCAACATTTCCTAATCAAGCTTTGAAAATCATTTGCACCAGTTTGGTTATGTTCATCACTTTGATCTTTGAGTTCCACATAAGTTATGCAAAATTAAAACCTTCTTGATCATATTTCTGCATGTGATTCTCTACTTAAATGTCATGAAAGCATTCTACTTTTAGAACAAATTGTGACAGGTGATGAAAAGTGGACATGCTAGAATAATGTGAAATGGAAGAAATCATGGGAAAAGTTAAGTGAAGCACCATCAACCACATCAAAGGCTGGTCTTAATCCAAAGAAAGTAATGTGTATATGATGGGATAGGAAGGGAGCCCGCTATTATGAACATCTTCTGGAAAGCCAAATTAATTAACTCGTTGGGTTAATTGCCACAAGTATCACTCCCAATTAGAGCAACTGATAGCAGCACTTTATGAAAAGCATCCAGAATTAGTCAACAGAAAACACATACTCTTCCATCAGGATACTGCAAGACCACGTGTCTCTTTGATGACCAGGCAAAAACTGTTACAGTTTGGCTGTGAAGTGCTGATTCATCCACCATATTCACCAGACATTTCACCTCCCATTATCCATTTATTTCAGTCTTTACAAAACTACCTGCATGGAAGAAATGTCAATTTCCTTGGAAGACTGTAAAAGGCACCTGAAATAGCTCTTTGCTTAAATGATAAAAAAAATTGGAAGAAGATGAAATTATGAAGTTGTCTGGAAAATAATATAAGATAGTGGAACAGAACAATGAATATGTTGTTCAATAAAGTTCCTGGTGAAAATGAAAGATGTGTATTTTTTTTTAATTTATTTATTTTTTAATTGAAGGATAATTGCTTTACAGAATTTTGTTGTTTTCTGTCAAACCTCACATGAATCAGCCGTAGGTATACATATATCCCCTCCCTTTTGAACCTCTCTCCCATCTCCCTCCCCTTCCCACCCCTCTAGGTTGATACAGAACCCCTGTTTGACTTTCCTGAGCCATACAGCAAATTCCCCTTGGCTATCCATTTTACATATGGTAATATAAGTTTTCATGTTACTCTTTGTATTTCATTTTTACTTAGAAAAACTGAAGAAACTTTCTGGCCAACCTAATATTTCATACCTACTGCTGCTAAGTCACTTCAGTCGTGTCCGACTCTGTGCGACCCCATAGACGGCAGCCCACCAGGCTCCCCCATCCCTGGGATTCTCCAGGCAAGAACATTGGAGTGGGTTGCCATTTCCTTCTCCAATGCATGAAAAGTGAAAAGTGAAAGTGAAGTCGCTCAGTCGTGTCGGACTCTTAGCGACCTCATGGACTGCAGCCTACCAGGCTTCTCCATCCATGGGATTTTCCAGGCAAGAGTACTGGAGTGGGGTGCCATTGCCTTCTCCGTTCATACCCACTAGGATGACTATAATCCAAAAGTCAGAAAACAGCAAGTGTTGGCAAATACGTGAAGCAATCGGAACCCACCCTCACATGCTGCTGATGAGAATGTAAAATAGTGCAGCCACTTTGGAAAACTCTGTGGCAGTTCTACAAGTTGTTACACATAGTTACCATATGAACTAGCAATTCCACTCTTGGCTAATATATACAAGTGAGATGAAAACATAAGTCCACACAAAAATTTGTACATGAAAGTTTATAGCAGCATAATAGCCAAAATGTGGAAACAACCTAAATGTCCATAAACTGATAAACAAGTTTGAAAATGTGGTACATTCAAACAATGGAATACTGTTCAGCAATAAACAGGAATGAAATATGGCACACTAAAACATGCTAAACACAGATAAACCTTGAAATCACTGTGCCGAGTGAAACCTAGTTACAAAAGACCGCATGTTATGTGGTTCTATCCATAGAAAATGTCCAGAATAGATAAATTAAAGAGACAGAAAGTAGATTAGTCATTGTTTAATTCTGGGCTGGATAGAATAATAAGGGAATGATAGTAAATAGCTACATTGTTTTGAGGTGATGAACATGTTCTAAAATTGACTATTGATGCTTGTGCATATTTGTAAATATACTTAAAATTATTGAATTGTGCATTCTAAATGGGTTAATTGTAAGTTATATAAATTATATCTTAATAAATTTTTTAAAAGAGCTTGGTGTTTGTTTAGTCGCTAAATTTACTCTTGGACAGTAGCCTGCCAGGCTCCTCTGTCCATGGGATTCTCCAGACAAGAATACTGGAGTGGGTTGCTATTTCCTTCTCCTGTTAAAAGAGCTTATTCAAGTGTTATTTTTTTATGAAGGCATAGTGACCTCTAAAACAAAATCATATATGTTTTATAATACTCAAGGTTTAAAATATTACAAAGTCTTCAAGCAAAGAGTTATAACTAACAGTAAGAGCTATGAAATATACCTAGATTCTTATTCTAGTTTGACCAATTATTACAGTGTAATTGGGGCAAGTTACTTAGTCTGAAAGTTATTTGATAAGAAAAACAAGTGTAATAAGCTTGTTGAAAAGGGACTAAGTGAAACATGAAGTAAGTTCATACATGTTATAATAGCATGTATGTTATGGTCTATGCTATTATAATTATTATTGTTATTAGCTGATAACTTAATGTTATTAACTTACTACAAGCTTACTTTTCCATGTGCCTTGCTGCTGATATGGAGATGGTACAACTGTGGTCCCAGTTTCAAGAAGTTGCCAAATTCTGTGGTGCAGAACACAAAAGCATAAGAGTAGAAGAGGAAAGACAATAAAGGCTAGACTAAATAAGGAAGGTCATCTCATGCGTGTGAGACAAAAACTGTAGGAGGAGAAAGTGAATTTCAGGATTGGGTGGCAAACTGAGTGGTAGAGATGGAAAGAAAGATAGCATTAGTGATACAGTGAAGAGATTGGTCTGGGTGAAGATGCTAGAAAGAGATAGGGAACATCTTTGAATGGGTACAATTGGGCTCTGCTAGGCATGATAGTGGAGAAGGCAATGGCACCCCACTCCAGTACTCTTGCCTGGAAAACCCCATGGATGGAGGAGCCTGGTAGGCAGCAGTCCATGAGGTCGCTAAGAGTCGGCCACAACTGAGCGACTTCACTTTCACTTTTCACTTTTCATGCATTGGAGAAGGAAATGGCAACCCACTCCAGTGTTCTTGCCTGGAGAATCCCAGGGACGGCGGAGCCTCGTGGGCTGCCATATATGGGGTCGCACAGAGTCGGACACGACTGAAGCAACTTAGCAGCAGCAGCAGCAGGCATGATAGGCCAAAGTGTTTAGATATGCTGGGGTACTAGTAGTGCTTTTAAGTTGAGGTTCTCTTAGAGAAATAGAATTAGTCGTGAGTTGCAACCGTTGGGTAACAACTCTTATATTTGAGAGTTGGGTTAAATAATCCCTTAGGCAAGTAGAGATATTATTTATCTGTGGTTCCAGTAGGTCTTTGAACAAGAAACAAAAATATCTGCTTTAGAAAGAGCTGTCAAAAATTGCACCAGGTAAGTTAAACAGACAAGGAAGACTGTCAGGATTTTTGCAATAGAGACCAAAGCTACAGCAATGGAAGAAAGAAATTGAACTCTTCTCCTCCAAAACAAAAGATGAAAGAGTTTATAAGTGCTGTTCTTAACTAGTGGAAAGGTATTGAGAGATACTGGAGCCGAAATTAGTCTGTGTGATTAGGCCATCTGTGTTTACTGCATGCTCTTTGCGACCATTTGGACTGTAGCCTGCCAGGTTCTCTGTCCATGGGATTTTTCAGGCAAGACTTCTGGAATCGGTTGCCATTTCCTCCTCCAGGGGATTTTTCTGACCCAAGGATCCAGGGATCAAACCCCAGTCTCCTGGTTTCTTGCGTTGCAGGCAGATTCCTTACCACTAAGCCATGGGGAAGCCTTCTGTTTTCTAATTAGCAGCTATTAAAGTTAAGCTCCTACTTTCTCATAGAGACTAAGCAACAGAGGTGATATTTTTCTTGATTATTACATTTCAAAGAAATGACTCCCAGGTCTCTGAGAAAGACATTCCTGAATCGTAAAAGATTTATACTTCAAAGGAACAGAGAATGAATTCACAATTCCAAGGTTTCTAAAGTAACTGCTCTAAGAAATAAGAGGTCAAGGGCCTATAGTCAGGAGAAGCCTTTCTAAAGTTAGTCAAGCTGAAGGAACCATTAGGGCCCATCTTGATCATAAGACACTTAAAAAAAAATTTTGTCATGTGACCCTTGAATGCTGATAACCCTTGTAAATATATAAGCATTTACACGATGAATTATCTTTAAACCAAAAATGTTCTGGGTATTGTTATATGCATTATAAACTAAAGGGAGATCTTTACTTTGTTTCTCTCCGGAACCCAAGTGCTTATTATTACTTTTTCCTTAACAAAAAAGAACTATGCTTTGCAGGTTTCCTTCTTTGGGCAATGTTTTAATGTAGAAGTGAGCTTTATGAACTGCTACAAGTCCCATTCAATTTCCATTTTCAATTAAGAAACTAAAGGGATTTTCAGGCTGCCTTTGTGCTGGTAATTAGGGCAACTGAATCTGAATCTCAGTGAGTTTGAGTCGTGGCGCATATATTGCTTTCTTTGTCAAATTCATCTTTATTCATGTGAGACATCCTGTATCTGTGGATGACTCACACAATAATAACAGTAGTAAACTTTACATTTCCATTTGTTTAGTCACGAAGTCCTGTCTGACTCTTTGAGATCCCATGTGCTATAGCGCACCAGGCTCCTCTGTCCAAGGAATTTTCCAGGCAAGAATCCTGGAATGGTTTGCCATTTCCTTCTCTTACATTTCTATGGTGTTTTATAATTTTTAATCACTTTCACATATATAATCTTAGTTTTTCTTCTCAGTAAACACTGTAGTAGGATTTCTAACAGGAATTTTATAGTTAGTTGTCCTACAGATGGAAAGACTTGACTTTGGGCCTTTTTACTCCTAACTTAGTGTCTAGTTAGAAACTGAATAATTTTTCAGATTCAGATTTTCAGCATAAATTTGAAAATCACCATGTTCTCCTCTTTTCAAGTAATTAAATTGGGATAGGTCTCACATATTCAATTTATGTTTGTGATACAACTTTAAGAAGGCTCATAATTGTTGAAAACTATTAACATCAATTGGGTCCTTTGATTTATAGGCATAAGGAGTCAAGCTAAAGGCACATAGTTTGTTTGTTTTAAATAAATATTACAATAAAATATGATCAACAAAATTATTTTTATACTTCTGGGGCTAAAACTTAAGAATTGCCTACGGCATTGACAATGAGAAATAATTTTTGAAAAAAGTCTGAATATCTTTGGGAAATTTTATACATGTCTGATCTAATTTAATAAATATCTCTATGTCATGTACATCCAAAAGAAACTATTGGGTTGACCAAAGGTCTGCTTGGATTTTTCCATAAAATGTTATGTAAAAACCTGAATGAACTTTTTGGCCAACCTAATATTTAACACATTATGAATGTAGGCAGAAAAACATATTATTGATATTTCAATGTGGAATAGATATCAAGAAAAATGTCTAAAAATTATACCTTTAGCTTGATCTCTCATGTTTTCATTTTTTTCTGTCATCAGGCAACCCTGCCCAGCCCACTTCTCTCCACTACATGAATCCTTATCAACTGAATGCCTATGGTATGGCACTGAAAGCAGTGGGAGAAATCGTTCAAGATTATGACAGTGATAAAATGTTCCCAGCTTTAGGTTTTGGTGCAAAACTGCCTCCGGATGGAAGGATATCTCATGAGTTTGCTTTGGTAAGAATACATGGAAATAATTGATATTTTGGAAAAAAAAATAGTATTTTGGATCTTTTCATAGGTTCACTGCTTATGCTTAATTACTCAGGTAGCAACTATACAATCAGCTCAGTTTTAGTAAATGATTGATTTAGAAGTGTGATATTAATGGAAAAAACACAAATAAATTAGCAACAAATCTACCTAAAGTGCATATGATTTAAAACCTATTCTGGTTTTTGGTTGCTACATAACACCTTCCATTATATTCATGATTTGTGGGTCAAGAATTTGAGCATGATACAAGGAGAATGGTACGTTTGTTCAAGATGCCTGGGCCACACCTGGGATGCCTTGATTGGCTAGAGATGGCTGGAATTGTTCTACTGGAGCCATATATGTGTTCCATTCTAACTGTTGGTTGGATTCCTGAGTTTTCTTCATGTCACATCTCCTGGAGCTAGTACATCCACTAAGATGTCTCATTTGCTCATGACTAATGCCTACAGCTAGGATGGCTAAAATACCTGGATTCTCTAGGCATCTTTCCTTCTTTCTACATACAGTTTGTCCATGCGGTTTTGTGGGCTACTATCTCAAGGTAGTCATATTTCTTACACAGCAATCAGCTTTCTCAGAGTGGATATTCTAAAAGGCTGGGGAAGAAACTTCAAGGACTTAGAAGTCTCAGAAAGTTATTTCTCCTACATTCATTTTTGTCAAGCAAGTCACTAAGTTCAGCTCACTTTCGAGGTAGTGGAGGTAACTTTCACCTCTCAAGGGGAAGGGTATCAAAGAATGAGTAGCTATCTTTATTCTTCCATCTTCCAAAGTGTCATTTCTTTTCAAATATAAAGGATCAGTTATTGTAGAATTATTATTTTTCAAATGTAAAGCAATAATTATAGGTATAATTAATTATGTTTTCAATATAATGGAGTAGATGTGACTCAAATATTTATCTAATTAATGTTTAATTTACATAAATCCACTCCTGTTGTATGATTACAAATAAGCAATGTACTGTATTCTACCTTTAAAATAAACTTCACACAGATAGTGCTTATAGGCCCAATCAGCCTTATTCTCGCTTGCATTTTTTTATAAAAATAATGGGAAAAACTATATGGGAATGGTTAGATATCATTTTGGAAAAAATGTAAATTTTCCTAATAGAAATGCCTCCCTGCTTTACTCTATATATTGTGAAATTAAAGTCTTCTGTGCCCAACAATTTTTGTAGGTATTTTTTGTTGTTTTTATTCTTGTTACAAAAAAAAAAATGGGATTTTTTTTTTTTGAGTTCTGCAAGAAGAATAGACAAATAAACAATTTAATTATTTACTAATTACTGAGTATCAACCCAGGTACTTTATGCTCATTTCTTGTACAATCTTCATAAAATTCTTGTCTGATAGGTATGTCATGAGATGAGTGACACATCACACTACTATCAAGAGCCATTCATATTAAATACAGTGAAAAGAGTACCCCCAGGACTTGCATAATTTAGCCTAGAGTCACAGAATTTAATCAGGTTTCCAGAAGACAGGACTTGAACCCAGGTCAGTCTTATTATAGAATCTTTGTTCTTAACCACTACTAAACCACATTTTATAAAAGCATCTATAATAATACCACCTCTTAGATATGTCCTTTATGAGCCCCATTATGTACACACACACACACACACACACACACTTCCAGAACCTCCTATATGATGAGACTTTATCTTCTTTAATATATTTTAAGAGCTGTATTTTAATTTTTTTCCCATATGTATTCTTGATTTTTCTGTTCCATCACCCCCATTTTGGGAAAGGTTGCTGGAGGTTTTAATTTTCTTCTGTGAAATAGCCCATATACTACCACCCCCAATGTCATATAAAAAATGAATATCTGTTGCAAATTTGTTGTGTCCTAGAGAATTAAAATTTCCCAGAAATTTATAAGACCACGAAAATCACTCATGTGATCCTATGTCTTGTGTGACTCAGGAAAAAGGTCCTGACTATTTTAAAGCTTAAGAAAGGAATAATAAAAAATAATAATTATGCTAAACTAAATGATATTAATTTTCCTTCCACAAGTTTTTCTTCACCTTTGTGTATGATTTTTTTCCATTTGTTCTCTAATTCTCTCCTTTTCTGTTTTTCCTGCCTCCATATTCATTCCTTACAACCAAACCTATGCAAAGGAGAGACTTTTTATTATTTGCATCTTAAATGATTCTTTGAACCAAACTCAAATATTTATAGAAGGTCACACTCTAAATTTATGAAAAATAGTTTCTAAAATTGATGAAAGTGGTGATGATAATGCTTCATCTTTAATTTTACTTAATAATTACATGACTTTAACTTTTTTTAAAGCACTTTTTTCTTGAATAAGACAGACAAAGGTTAAGTAGGTCTTTGGAGAGATAGTATTCGATTTAATTTTTGTGTTAACTTCATCCTAAATAACTACAATATATAACTGTAGATGCTGAAAATGGCAAATAGAAAAACTTCAGTCCATGTCAATCTGGCAATTAGTGTACTACCTAATGTTACCAAACCCTCATATTTCCATGGTAAGAATTTGTGATATATATATTAACAATCGTTAATGTTTATCAAACTGAATTCAAATAATCTTTCAGATAGCAAGGGAGGTGTCTCACTATTCACACTGTTCACTGAACCTGGGGTAGGTAAGGTGCAAGCAAGGAAGCTGAAAGAAGATTCAAGGAGCCGTAGGAAATGCAGACATGTTTATTCTCTAATGGCTGGTGCGGCAGCCATAATGCAGCCATGTTGTATTCTCTGATGATTGACTCAGCAGATACAGCCATAACACAGCTGCAAGGGCTTTTCAGGTGGAGCTTATATAGTTTTACAGAAACAAAAAAGGGGGGGGGCCATGACCAAATGAGTACATCATGACATGCAGGCACAGTGCTATAAATGATCTCAGATATTACATAACCATGGAAAGTCATTGTTTATGAAACATGAGGCAAAAGCAAGAGGTCCTGGGGCAAGAGAACCTGACCATTGCCATCATGGCCAATTGCTCTTTCCCTACAAGAGCTCTTTAACAAAAATTTTAAATCCCTAATTGGTGAGTTTGAGGCTGGCACAAATGTTGAAGTTGAGCTTTAATCAATCAAAAGGATCTAAGGTAAACCCCAGCTTTTTATTTGAAATATGTGTAGTAATAGGTATTGTGGAAAAATAAAGGGAAAATATCCCCGTATTACCACTTTAGCACTTTTGATTGTGGAATGCCATGGCTCACAATGATACTTGATGACTCATTACATTGTACCTGAAGATATAATTACTCATTACACTGTACCTGAAGATACCGAAGTTTTCAACAGTATGTGAACCGGGAACTTCCAGATGTTCAATCTGGATTTAGAAAAGGCAGAGGAACCAGAGATCAAATTGCCAACATCCATTGGATCATCAAAAAAGCAAGAGCATTCCATAAAAAACATCTACTTCTGCTTTATTGACTATGTCAAAGCCTTTGACTGTGTGGGTCACAACAACCTGTGGAAAATTCTTGAAGAGATAGGAATACCAGAGCACCTGACCTGCCTCCTGAGAAACCTGTATGCAGGTCAAGAAGCAACAGTTAGAACTGGACATGGAACAACAGACTGGTTCCAAATCAGGAAAGAAGTATGTGAATGCTGTATATTGTCACCCTGCTTATTTAACTTATATGCAGAGTACATCATGAGAAATTCTGGGCTGGATGAAACACAAGCTGGAATCAAGATTGCCAGGAGAAATATCAATAACCTCAGATATGCAGATGACACTGCCCTTAAGGCAGAAAGCGAAGAGGAGCTAGAGCCTCTTGATGAAAGTGAAAGAGGAGAGTGAAAAAGTTGGCTTTAAGCTCAACATTCAGAAAACTAAGATCGTGGCATCTGATCCCATCACTTAATGGCAAATAGATGGGGAAACAATGGAAACAGTGATCATTGAGACTTTATTTTTGGGGGCTCCAAAATCTATGCAGATGGTGACTGCAGCCATGAAATTAAAAGATGCTTGCTCCTTCGAAGAAAAGCTATGACCAACCTAGACAGCATATTAAAAAGCACAGACATTACCAGCAAAGGTCCATCTAGTCAAATCTATGGTTTTTCCAGTAGTTATGTATGGATGTATGAGTTGGACTATAAAGAAAGCTAAGTGCTGAAGAATTGATGCTTTTGGACTGTGGTGCTAGAGAAGAATCTTGAGAGTCCCTTGGACTGCAAGGAGATCCAAGCAGTCAGTTCTCAAGGAAATCAGTCCTGAATATTCATTAGAAGTTCTGATGCCGAAGCTGAAACTCCAATCCTTTGGCCACCTGATGCGAAGAACTGACTCACTGGAAAAGACCCTGATGCTGGGAAAGATTGAAGGCTAGAGGAGAAGGGGATGACAGAGGATGAGATGGTTGGATGGCATCACCGACTCAATGGACATGAGTTTGAGTAAGCTCCTGGAGTTGGTGATGGACAGGGAAGCCTGGCGTGCTGCAGTCTGTGAGGTCGCAAAGAGTCAGACACGACTGAGTGACTGAACTGAACTGAACTGAAGATGAAATAGTGTAAAGGAAATATTAGAAGGAAATAATTCTAATAAGCACACGGCTACAGACTTCAAAAGAAAATCTTCTGCCCTCTTCCTTAATAAACAACAAAATTAAATGTATTTATTTCCAAAAACATTCTACATTTTACTTTTGTGTTAGAGCCTCACATAAGCTTATTTTTATTTGTCTTAACAAGCAAAAAACAATTCCCCATGTCATTATTTTAAGAAATAAATTTTTAAAAAATTTAGAAAATCATTCTATCAACATAAATAAAATGGTGGGGAAAATGGTACCTTGTTATTTTCAGAGGAATAAAGGAAATACATAGTTTTATAGGAATATAAATCCCGTCCCAGTCAAAATGTTCAAATGCTGATCAAAAAATGACTCAGAACTATCCTGGTTTGTAATTGTTCCCTTAAGGCAGATATATAATATATTTTATATGCCCAAAATCAGTAATGAGTTTTAATTTTAACTAGCTTTATACCTTATCAAGCAAAATAACAACCTAAACTTATATTTAAAGGCAGGTTAATTAAAGGTCAGCTCAGATTAACATCAAAAAAATCAAAATATCAAAAATATTATACTTTCATGTTTTAATTTCAATTTGTATAGTCAATTCTATAATGTAAATAGTTATTTTATTACTTTTATGTTTTAAAAGTTACATGGGGGTTAATTAATAAATTTTGAAAGGAGAAGACAAAATTTAAAGAACAAGGTGGATATAAATTATTCTTTCACAGGTGACAAAATTGAAGTCATTGGTAACATTTGGCTTAGTTCACCAAGATCCTCAGTCTTTCAAATGCTTAGGATTTTGTAATATTGTTACATAGTGGTGGTTTCCTGGTGGCTGAGATGATAAAAAATGTGCTTGCAATGCCAGTAACCTGTGTTCAGCCCCACAGGTTTGGAAAGATGCTCTTGAGAAGGAAATGGCACCAGCATTCTTGCCTGGAGAATTCCATGGACAGAAGCTACAGTCCCTGGGGTTGCAAAGAGTCAGACATGACTGAGCAGCTAACACTTTCACACTTTGATTGTTCAGATAAAAAATATACATGCTCATTATGTTTAAGCATAGTGACTATGTCTAGTTGGGCTTCCCTGATAGCTCAGTTGGTAAAGAATCTGCCTACAATGTGGGAGACCTGGGTTCGGATCCCCTAGAGAAGGGAAAGGTTATCCACTCCAGTATTCTGGCCTAGAGAATTCCATGGGCTGTATATTCCATAGGGTAGCAAAGAGTCAGACATGAAAGCAGAGACTTTCACTCACATGCTTAAGCATGGTTACTGTCTCTAGTGTTTTAAAAACATAAATACATTTTTTTTTATTACCCCCTTCCAGAGGTGGAGCCTTATTCCTCCTCCCTTGAATATAGGCTACACTTAATGACTCATTTCTAAAAAGTAGATGAAAGTAAAAGTAATACTCTTATATAATGCAACTTATAAGATTAGTTTCTGGGCTTTTTGGAGCTTCCTCCTTGCTCTCTCTCATTTTGGAGAAGTTAGCCACTTCTTCCGTTGCGTGATGTGGGAATACGCAAGCAGCCCTATGCAAAGTTCCTTTAGCTTATCACCAGCAAACCATACAGGTGAGCCTCTTAGAAGCAGATTGTCCAACTCTGGTCTTGCTTTCAGATGACTGCAGCCCAGGTCAGTTTCTTGACCCTAAGCTCTTGAGAGATCCAGAGTAAAAATCACCTGGCTAAAATATGGGATAATAAATGCCTACTGTTTTAAGCCATTACCTTTTGGAATGGTTTGCTAAATAGCAATAGATAACAATGCCTTATTTGTGTTATTTGTGGAATCTGGACTCAGAGAATTGAACCTAATAACAGAGCATTCAGAGAATGAGAAAGCGGAACTAAATCTCCACTTGCCCTTCTAGATTCTATCTGCCGAATAAGAACTCCAGCGCTGTGCTTCAGTCATGTCCGACTATTTGCAACCCCATGGACTGTAGCCTGCTAGGCTCCTATGTCTATGGGATTCTTCAGGCAAGAATACTGGAGTGGGTTTCCATGCCCTCCTCCAGGGGATATTCCGAACCCAGAGATCAGCCCACATCAGCCCACATCTGCTGACCACCTAGGAAGGCCAAGAACTCCTGTGGCAAGCCCCAATTCCATTGAACAATATGAACAAGTTTCTCCGATTTTTTTCACTTTACCTTGTCGTGATGCTACTCACATCAAATTGTATTCCCTTTGATCCCTTCTTTTTTGGGGGTTATCAATTTTGGCCTGAAAATGTGCAAGTGGCAGATATTTTATGTTTTTATTTCCATAAAGTAAAACTATTTGAATTGATAGTATTTTTCCTGATAATACACATCACTGCAGAAAGCTTGGAAAATACAGAATAATCTAAACAATCAAATAAAAATTGACAATTATATAACCACTCAGAGGTAGCCACTATTAATATTTTGTTTCCTTCTTTTCAGATTTTTATATGTTCATCTCTATATGTTCATAGACCTGTGTATAAGTATTAATCATAAAATGTGATATTCAACTTCTCAAGATTATTTAGAATTTTCTTCTGCCCATTAGTTGAAAAGTATCCATTTTTAATGATTGCACATTACCACATATCACAATCTATTAATATTGATATATTATAATCTATTGTTGATTACTGAATTTATTATTATTATTTGCTATTATAAATATATAACTGAGTTTTCTTTGAAAAAGGCTTTATGGATATCAACATGTATTGTTCTCTTTTTTAGATTATTTTTATAGAATTATTCATTCTTTTCCTGTCTTTGCTGTAACTTTCTACAGAATGGGAACCCCCAAAACCCCTACTGTAATGGCATTGATGGTGTCATGGAAGCTTATTATAGGAGTCTGAAATCTGTGCAACTGTATGGGCCAACCAATTTTGCTCCTGTAATTAATCATGTAGCAAGGTAAGTAAATAATTTGTTTATTTTAGTGTGCTGGACCAGAATGAAATCATAATTTTATTGTTGGCATGGCTCCACAAATGCAAGTTGTTTTCTAATATTTTACCTCCAAGAAAGTGAAGGAAAAGATATAGAGTAAAAAGAATCTCCATTGAGCTATCATGATACTTCAATAAGAACTTTATATCAAAATATCAAATGAAAACTATACACTGGCTTATGTTAGGACCTATATTTGTTCAACCAAGGAAAAAAATTTTATTATTTGAATAAGCATCCATGAAAGCGATATCGATCACAATCTCAATTGTAAAATCACTCATATCTAAGATTATATTCCATAGCAACATAGAAGTAATAAGAGATTGAATTCTATGAAGACAACTAAAGCCTTTCAGTGATATATAGGACTTGTATATTTTGTAAATTAATTCTTTGTCAATTGTTTCTTTTGCTATTATTTTCTCCCATTCTGAATGTTGTCTTTTCACCTTGTTTGTAGTTTCCTTTGATGTTCAAAAGCTTTTAAGTTTAATTAGGTCCCACTTTTTTATTTTTGTTTTTATTTCCATTACTCTAGGAGGTGGGTCATAAAGGATCTTGCTTTGATTTATGTCGATTGTTCTGCCAGTGTTTTCCTCTAAAAGTTTTATAGTTTCCAGTCTTACATTTAGGTCTTTAATCCATTTTGAGTTTATCTTTGTGTATAGTGGAAAGAAGTGTTCTAATTACATTCTTTTACATGCAGCTGTCCAGTTTTGCCAGCACCGCTTTGTCCAGGCTCTCTTTGTCCCATTGTATATTCTTGCCTCCTTTGTCGAAAATAAGGTACCCATCATCTCACACGCTAGTAAAGTAATGCTCAAAATTCTCCAAGCCAGGCTTCAGCAATATGTGAACCGTGACCTTCCTGATGTTCAAGCTGGTTTTAGAAAAGGCATAGGAACCAGAGATCAAATTGTCAACATCCGCTGGATCATGGAAAAAGCAAGAGAGTTCCAGAAAAACATCTATTTCTGCTTTATTGACTATGCCAAAGCCTTTGACTGTGTGGATCACAATAAACTGTGGAAAATTCTGAAAGAGATGGGAATACCAGACCAGCTGATCTGCCTCTTGAGAAATTTGTATGCAAATCAGGAAGCAACAGTTAGAACTGGACATGGAACAACAGACTGGTTCCAAATAGGAAAAGGAGTTCGTCAAGGCTGTATATTGTCACCCTGCTTATTTAACTTATATGCAGAGTACATCATGAGAAACGCTGGACTGGAAGAAACACAAACTGGAAACAAGATTGCTGGGAGAAATATCAATCACCTCAGATATGCAGATGACACCACCCTTATGGCAGAAAGTGAAGAGGAACTCAAAAGCCTCTTGATGAAAGTGAAAGTGGAGAGTGAAAAAGTTGGCTTAAAGCTCAACATTCAGAAAACGAAGATCATAGCATCTGGTCCCACCACTTCATGGGAAATAGATGGGGAAACAGTGGAAACAGTGTCAGACTTTATTTTTCTAGGCTCCAAAATCACTACAGATGGTGACTGCAGCCATGAAATTAAAAGACGCTTACTCCTTGGAAGGAAAGTTATGACCAACCTAGATAGCGTATTCAAAAGCAGAGACATTACTTTGCCAACAAAGGTCTGTCTAGTCAAGGCTATGGTTTTTCCTGTGGTCGTGTATGGATGTGAGAGTTGGACTGTGAAGAAGGCTGAGCGCCGAAGAATTGATGCTTTTGAACTGTGGTGTTGGAGAAGATTCTTGAGAGTCCCTTGGACTGCAAGGAGATGCAACCAGTCCATTCTGAAGGAGATCAGCCCTGGGTGTGCTTTGGAAGGAATGATGCTAAAGCTGAAACTCCAGTACTTTGGCCACCTCATGTGAAGAGTTGACTCACTGGAAAAGACTCTGATGCTGGGAGGGATTGGGGGCAGGAGGAGAAGGGGACGACAGAGGATGAGATGGCTGGATGGCATCACTGACTCGATGGACATGAGTCTGAGTGAACTCCGGGAGTTGGTGATGGACAGGGAGGCCTGGCGTGCTGCGATTCATGGGGTCGCAAGGAGTCAGACACGACTGAGCAACTGATCTGATCTGAAGTGTGCGGGTTTATCTCTGGGCTTTCTATCCTCTTCCACTGGTGTATATTTCTGTTTTTGTGTCAGTACCATACTGTTTTGATGACTGTAGCTTTGTAGTATAGTCTGAGGTCAGGAAGATTTATTCCTCCAGCTCCATTCTTCTTTCTCAAGACTGCTTTGGTTAGTCATGATCTTTTGTGTTTCAACAAGAATTGTGAAAATTTTGTTCTAGTTCTGTGAAAAATGCCATTGGTAATTTGATAGGGATCGTGTTGAATCTGCAGGTTGCATTTGGTATTATAGTCATTTTCACAATATTGATTCTTCCTACCCAGGAACATGGAATATCTCTCCATCTGTTTTTGTCATCTTTTTTTCTTTCATCAGTGTCTTATAATTTTGTGTATACAATTATTTTGTCTCTTTAGGTAGATTTATTCTTAGATAATTTATTCTTTTTGTTGCAATGGTGAATGGTATTGATTCCTTAATTTTTGTTTCTGATTTTTCATTGATAGTATATAGGAGTGCAAGTGATTTCTATGTATTGACCTTGTTTCACTTTTGTACACATGCATATAAATATGTATAATGTATAAATTTTAGAAAACATGAATTTTTGCCTAACTAAAAAAATTATGATATTTTGATTCCACTTATTTGACTTAGTACTAATAAAATGCTAGATTTCTAATTAAAAAATAGATATGCAACAAGCAACAGAAAGATTTACTGTATAGCATAGGAAACTATAGTCAATATCTTATAATAACCTATGATAGAAAATAATTTCAAAAAAAATATATGTGAATTTGTATAACTGAATCACCTTGCTGTGCACCTGAAACATTGTAAATCAACTATGCTTCAATAAAATATATCTATGTTTCAGTTCAGTTCAGTCACTCAGTCGTGCCCGACTCTTTGCGACCCCATGAATCACAGCACGCCAGGCCTCCCTGTCCTTCACCAACTCCTGGAGTTCACTCAAACTCACGTCCATCGAGTCAGTGATGCCATCCAGCCATCTCATCCTCTGTCGTCCCCATCTCCTCCTGCCCCCAATCCCTCCCAGCATCAGAGTCTTTTCCAATAAGTCAGCTCTTTGCATGAGGTGGCCAAAGTACTGGAGTTTCAGCTTCAGTATCATTCCTTCCAAAGAACACCCAAGGCTGATCTCCTTCAGAATGGACTGGTTGGATCTCCTTGCAGTCCAAGGGACTCTCAAGAGTCTTCTCCAACACCACAGTTCAAAAGCATCAATTCTTCGGAGCTCAGCTTTCTTCACAGTCCAACTCTCACATCCATACATGACCACTGGAAAAACCATAGCCTTGACTAGACAGACCTTTGTTGGCAAAGTAATGTCTCTGCTTTTGAATATGCTATCTAGGTTGTTCATAACTTTTCTTCCAAGGAGTAAGCATCTTTTAATTTCATGGCTGCAGTCACCATCTGCAGTGATTTTCTATGTTTAGAAAAAATAAAAGATGAGGGAGCATAACAAGTAAGTGAGCTGGAGGATGGAGTAGCGGAAATCACTATCTCAGAACAGAATTTTTTAAAAAGAATGTATAAAAAACAAGGTCCTAATATATAGTGCAAGGAACTATACTAAGTAGTCTGTGTAAATCATACTGAAAAAGAATATAGAAAATAGTGTTTGAATGTGTATAACAGAGTCACTTTGCTGTGCAGCAGAGACTGGCACAACACTGTAAGTCAATTATACTTCAATAAAAATTAAAAAAAAAGGAATGAAAAGAAATGAGGACAGTCACAGAGGCCTTGGGGTCTCATTTGTATTATAGAGGTCCCAGAAGGAGAAGAGATAGAGTTAGAAAACATTTGAAGATATTTTAGGTGAAAAATTCCCTAGCATGAGAAAGGAAACACTGAAGTGAAGAAGTCACAGGGAGTCCCATACAGGACAATTCCAAGGAGGAACATGCCAAGATACATATTAATAAAACTGATAAAAATTACAGACAAAGAAAATATGTTGAAAGTAAAAAGAGAAAAGCAAGAAATAACATAAAAGGGAATTCACAAGAGGTTATCAACTTATATATCACCAGAAACTCTACAGGTCAGAAGGGAGTGGCATTATATAATTCAAGTGATGAAAAGGAAGAACCTACAACCAAGAATACTCTTATGCAGAAAGGCTCTCATTTTGATTCAGTGGAGAAATCAAAAGCTTTACAGAGAAGCCAAAACTAAGAGAATTCAGAACCACCAAACCAGCTTTCAACAAATGCTAAAGGAACTTCTCAAGGCAAGAAGAACATCAGTAACTTAAAGCAACCTTGAACATATATAGACTACTATATCAAAACCTCACAGAAACAGCAAACCAAAATCTACAATAGATACACACATTCCCAAGAAATGTATCCCAACCACAACACTAAAGATAGTCATCAAACCACAAGAGAAGAAAACGAAAAAATAAGGGAAGAAATACATGTATGGCTGAGTCCCTTTGCTGTTCACCTAAAACTATCACAACATTGTTTGTTAACTGGCTATACTCCAATACAAAAAAGTTTTTTAAAAATCCAAGATAATTAAGAAAATGGCAATAGGAACATACATATGGATAGACACCTTAAACAGATTAAATCCTCCAATCAAAAGACTGGCTGAATAGATGCAATAACAAGACCCATATTATGGTGTCTACAAGAGACCCACTTCAGACCTAGGGACACATACAGACTGAAAGCCAAGGGATAAAACGATTTTCCATGCACATGGTGAGTAAAAGAAAGTTGGAGTTTAAATCCGTACAAACTTACCTCAGGAAACAAGAAAAAATGTCAAATTAAGAACCTAACCTTACACATAAAACAACTAAAAAAGAAGAAAAACCAAAACCTAAAGTTAGTGGAAGCAAAGAAATAATAAAGAACAGAAATAGAGGCAGAAGAAACAACAGCAAAGATCAGTGAAACTAAAAACTGGTTCTTTGAAAAGATAAAATTTGATAAACTTCAGCCAGACTAATCAAGAAAAGAGGAAGAGAACTCAAATAAATACAATTAGAAATGAAAAATGAGCATAACCAATACCACAGAAATACAAAGAAATCATAAGAAACAGCTACAAGCAACTATATGCCAATAAAATGGACAACATATAAGAAATGGACAAAGTTACAACCTTCCACACTAAACCAAGAAGAAACAGAAAATATAAACATACCAGTCACAAATACTGAAAATGAAACTGTGCTTAGAAAACTTGCAACAAACACAAGTCTAGGACCAAATGGCTTCACAGTCAAATTCTACTAATATTACATATTTGGAGAAGCATTAACACCTATCCTTCTCAATCTTTTCCCAAAAAATTGCAGAGGAAGGAACACTCCTAAGTTGTGTGCTCACCATCTTCCTAATACCAAAATCAGACAAAGATATTACAAAAAAGAAAATTATAGGACAGTATCACTGATGAACATAGATGCAAAAATATTCAACAAAATACCAGCAAACCAAATCCAACAACACATTAAAAGGATCATTCACCATGATCAAGTGGAATTTATCCAGAGACGCAGGAATTCTTCAATATGCACAAATCAATGTGATACACCACATGAACAAAATGAAAAATAAAATCCATATGATTATCTCAGTAGATACTCAGAAAAAACTTCTAACAAAATGCAACACTAGTTTTTTTATAAAAACTCTCCAGAAAGTGAGCATACAGGGAACAAGTTGTTGCTGATGTTTAGTCACCCAGTCATGTCTGACTCTTTGCAACCCCATGTGCTGCACCACACTAGGCCTCTCTGTTTCTCATCATCTCCCAAAGTTTACCAAGTGCATGTCCATTTCATCAGTGCCATCCAGCCATCTCATCCTCTGACACCCTCTTCTCCTTCTGCTCTCATCTTTCCCCGCATCAGGAGCTTTTCCAATGAGCCAGCTGTTTGCATCAGATGACCAAAATACTGGCGTTTCAGCTTCAGCATCAGTCCTTCCAACAAGTATTCAGGGTTTCCCTTAAGACTGACTGGTTTGATCTCCTTGCTGTCCAAGGGCTCTCAGGAGTCTTATCCGGCACCACAATTCAAAGGCATCAATTCTTTGGACCTTCTGTCACAACTGCACATGATCACTGGGAAAACCATAGGGAACATATCTCAACATAATAAAGGCCATGTATGACAAACCCACAGTAAACATCATTCTCAACAGTGACAAATGGAAAGCATTTCCTCTAAGATCAGGAACAAGACAAGGGTGTCCATCTTGCCACTTTTATTAAACATAGTTTTGGAAGTCCTAGCCAAAACAATCATATAAAAAAAAGAAATGAAAGAAATCCAAATTGGAAAATAAGAATTAAAACTGTCACTGTTTGCAGATGACATGATACTATACATAGAAAATCCTAAAGATGCTATCAAAAAGCTACCAAAGCTCATCAGTGAATTTGGTGCAGTTGCAGGATACCGAATTTATGCATGGAAATGCCTTGTATTTCTATACACTGGCAATGAAAGATCAGAAAGAGAAATTAAGGAAACGATCCTATTTACCATCACATCAAAAAGAATAAAATACCTCGGAATAAACCTACTGAAGGACCTGTGCTCAGAAAACTATAAGATACTGAAGAAAGAAATTAAAAGATGACACAAACAGATGGAGCACTATACCATGTACTTGGATTGGAAGGATCAGTGTCATCAAAATGACTATATTACCCCAGAGTAATCTATAGATTCAACTCCTGCCAAATTAGCAATAGCATTTTTCACAGAATTAGAACAAAAACATTTACAACTGTTTGGGAACACAAAATATCTCTAAAAATCAAAACAATATTGAGAAAGATAGAGCTGAGGGAATAAGGCTTCTTGACTTCAGATTAAACTAGAAAGCTACAATAATCAAGACATATGGTACTAGCACAAAAACAGAAATATAGATCAGTGAAACAGAATAGAAAGTCCATAGATACACCCATGCACCTATGGTCAACTAATCTATGACAAAGGAAGCAAGAAAATCCATTGGAGAAGAGAGTCTCTTCAATAAGTGGTGCTGTCCAATGGAAAACTGGACACCTACATGCAAAACAATGAAATTAGAACATTCTCTAACACTATATAAAAAAAGAAATTAAAAAAGGATTAAAAACCTAAATATAAGACTGGATATCATAAATCTCTTAGGGAAAACATAGACAGAGCACTCTTTGACATGTTGCAGAAAGATTTTTTGATCCACCTCCCAGAGGAATGAACATAAAAACCAAAATAAATGATAGGACCCAATGAAACTTAAAAGTTTTTGCACAGTGAAGCAAACCTTAAAATGAAAAGACAACCCCACAGAATGGATTAAATATTTTCAAAAGAAACAACTGACCAAGGATTAATCTCAAAAATATATAAACAACTCATGCAGCTCAATACAAAAAAACTTTTTTTTAATTGAGCAAAAGATCTAAAGACATTTCTCCAAAGAAGTCCTACAGATGACCAAAAATTACATGAAAAGATGTTTAACATCTGTAATTATTAGATAAATGCAAATCAAACTACCATGAGGTATCACCTCAGATAAGTCAGAATGTCATCATCAAAAAAAAATCTACAAACAATAAATGCTAAATAGAGTGTGGAGAAAAGGGAACCCTCCTACCCTGTTGGTGGGAATGTAAATTGGTATAGCCACTATGCAGAACAGTATCAGTTCAGTTCAGTCACTCAGTCGTGTCTGACTCTGCAACCCCATGAACCGCAGCACGCCAGGCCTCCCTGGCCATCACCAACTCTCGGAGTCCATCCAAACCCATGTCCATTGAGTCGGTGATACCATCCAATCCTCTCATCCTCTGTCGTCCCCTTCTCCTCCTGCCCTCAATCTTTCCCAGCATCAGGATCTTTGCAAATGAGTCAGCTCTTCGCATCAGGTGCCCAAAGTATTGGAGTTTCAGCTTTAACATCAGTCCTTCCAATGAACACCAAGGACTGATCTCCTTTAGGATGGACTGGTTGGATCTCCTTGCAGTCCAAGGGACTCTCAAGCGTCTTCTCCAACACCAGAGTTCAAAAGCATGAATTCTTTGGCACTCAGCTTTCTCTATAGTCCAGCTCTCACATCCATACGTGAGTACTGGAATAACCATAGCCTTGACTAGACGTACCTTTGTTGACAAAGGGATGTCTCTGCTTTTTAATATGCTGTCTAGGTTGGTAATAACTTTCCTTCCAAGGAAAACAGTATAGAGGTTCCTTTAAAAACCTGAAAATAGTTAACAGTTCTGTCACTCAGTCGTATCCAACTCTTTGTGACCCCATGGACTGCAGCATGCCAGGCTTCCCTGTCCATCACCAATGTGATCCAGCAATCACACTCAGGAGCATATAATCCAAGAAATCTGTAGTTCAAAAAAATAACTGCATCCCAGTGTTCATTGTAGCCAGGACGTGGTAGGAACCAAAATATCCGTTGATGAAGAAATGGATAAAGAAGATTTGGTACATATGTATAATGGGATATTAATCACGAAAAAGAATGAAATAATGCCATTTGCAGCAACATGGATGGACCTAGAGATTGTCAAACTGAGTGAAGTAAATCAGACAGAGAAAGACAAATATTGTATGATATTGCTTATATGTGGAATCTAGAAATAGAAAATAGTACAAGTGGACTTATTTTAAAAAAAAAATAGAAATAGTCACAAATGTAGAAAACACATTTATGTTTGCCAAGGGGGAAAGGTGAGGGAAGGATAAATTGGGATATCTGGATTAATACCTACATACTACTATATATAATGTAGATAACTTGTAATGCTGCTGCTGCTGCTAAGTCACTTCAGTCATGTCCGACTCTGTGCAACCCCATAGACGGCAGCCCACCAGGCTCCGCCATCCCTGGGATTCTCCAGGCAAGAACACTGGAGTGGGTTGCCATTTCCTACTGTATAACACAGGGAACTCTACTCCATACTCTTCAATGTCTTACATGGGGAAAGAATCTACAAAATAGTGAATATATGTATAACTGATTCATCTTGCTGTACAGCAGAAAGAAACTAACACAGCCTTGTAAATCAACTACACTCCAGTGAAAATTAATTTTCAAAAGGTAAACAATACCCCCCACCAAAAAGAGATCAATTAAGCCATCTAGAGTAATATTTATATTACATAATACTCAATTTTTTATAATCCATCTCGCCATTTTTAAAGCATAATTTGGTATGAAAATCATAAAAGCCATACTGTTGTTGAACTCATAGAAGTGTCTCTCTCTACCATTTATTGTTATTGTTGTTTAGTCGCTAACTCATGTCCCACTCTTTGAGACCCCATAGACTTCAGAGTGCCAGGCTTCCCTATCCTTCACTATTTCCCAGAGTTTGCTCAGACTCATGCCCTTTGAGTCAGTGATGCTATCCAACCATCTCAACCTTTGACCCTCCTCCTCCTGCCAGTATCAGGGTGTTTTTCAGTGAGTCAGCTCTTAGCATCAGGTGGCCAAGGAATTGGAACTTCAGTTTCAGCATCAGTCCTTCTAATAAATATTCAGAGTTGATTTCCTTTAGGATTGACTGGTTTGATTTCCTTGCAGTCCAAGGGACTCTCAAGAGTCTTATCCAGCACCACAATTGAAAAGTATCAATTCTTCAGCGCTTGGCCTTCTTTATGGTCCAACTCTCCTATCTGTACATGATTACTGGAAAAACCACACCTTTGACTATGTGGACCTTGTTGGCAATGATGTCTCTACTTTTCAATATGTTGTCTAGGTTTGTGATAGCTTTTCTTCCAGGTAGTAAGTATCTTTTAATTTGATGACTGCAGTCACTGCCCACAGTAATTTTGGAGCCCAAGAAAAGAAAATATGTCATTGCTTCCACTTTTTCCCCTTCTATTTGCAATGAAGTAATGGGACCAGATGTTGTGATGTTTATTTTTTGAATGTTGATTTTTAAGCCAGCTTTTTCACTATCAAATTTCACCCTCATCAAGAGCCTCTTTAATTCTTTTTCACTTTCTGCATTAGAGTGGTATCATCTGCACATCTGAGGTTGTTGATATTTCTCCCTGCAATCTTGATTCCAGCTTGTCCTTCATCTAGCCCTGCATTTCTCATGATGTGCACTACATATAAGTTAAATAAGCAGGGTGACACTATACAGCTTTATTGTACTTCTTTTCTAATTTTAAATCAGTCTATTGTTTCATGTTTGCTTCTGACTGTTGCTTCTTGACCTGCACACAGGTTTCTCAGGACACAGGTAAAGTGGTCTGGTATTCTCATCTCTTTAAGAATTTTACACAGTTTGTTGTGATCCACACAGTCGAGGCTTTAGTGTAGTCAATGAAGCAGAAGCAAAGCAGATGTTTTTCTGAAATTCTCTTGGTTTCTTTATGATCCAGTGAAAGTTGGCAAGTTGATCTCTGTTTCCTCTGCCCTTTTTAAGTCAAACTTGTACACCTGGAAGTTCTTGGTTCACATACTATTGAAGCCTGCTTGAAAGATTTTGAGCATCACCTTGCTAGTATGTGCAATGAGCCCAATAGTATGGTAGTTTGAACATTTTTTGTCAGTTCCCTTCTTTGGGATTGGAACAAAAACTGACCTTTTCCAATCCTTTGGCCACTGCTGAGTTTTCCAAATTTACTGACATATTGAGTGCAGCACTTTAACAGCATCACCTTTTAGGATTTGAAATGGCTCAGCTGGAATTCCATCATCTCCACTAGCTTTGTTTGCAGTAATGCTTCCTAAGGCCCACTTGACTTCACACTTCAGGATGTCTGGCTCTACGTGAGTGACCACACCATCATGGTTTATCACCAGATAACCATGATGACCTTAAAGGTCATTAAGACCTTTCATGTATAGTTCTGTGTATTCTTGCCACCTCTTCTTAATCTCTTCTGCTCTGTTAGGTGATTACTGTTTCTGTCCTTTATCATGTCCATCCTTGCATGAAATATCCCCTTGATATCAACAATTTTCTTGAAGAGATCTCTAGTCTTTTTCATTCTGTTGTTTTCTTCTATTTGTTTGCATTGTTCATGTAAGAAGGCTTTCTTATCTCTCCTTGCTATTCTTTGGAACTCTGCATTCAGTTGGGTATATCTTTCCCTTTCTCACTTGCCTTTTGTTTCTCTTCTTTTCTCAGCTATTGTAAAGCCTCTTCAGACAACCACTTTGCCTTTTTGCATTTCTTTTTCTTTTCAGTGCTTTTGGTCACCACCTCCTGTATAGTTATGAACCTCCATCCATAGTTCTTCAGGGATTCTCTCTACCAGATCTAATCCTTTGTATCTATTTGTCACCTCTACCATATACTAAGGGATTTGAGTTAGGTCATTCCTGAATGGCCTAGTGGTTTTCCCTACTTTCTTCAATTTAAGCCTGAATTTTGCAGTAAGGAGTTCATGATCTGAGCCACAGTCAGCTCCCATTCTTGTTTTTGCTACTGTATAGAGCTTCCTCCTGTTAATCACATGAAATATAAACCTTATGTTTTTGAGGAATAGTCAGTAAAAAATGCTTTGTAAAAATAATGAATACTTAAATTTTTTTTTTTAATTAACTCCTAAGGGACATTATCCTATTTCTTAAGAAAAAAATTTTTAATATAAAGTAGGAGAGTAGGTTCATACTTTGGATTTTCCATTGCTTATGTTACTGTCACATTAATACAAATGTCTTAGTGCCAAGATCAGTTGTTCAACATTGTGGGAGCATTTTTGACTGTATGTTGTAGAACTGGTTCCATAGTGTATGAAACTGTCACTTAGACTGTATTCTCTTCATAAGTCTATAAAATTACCATATATTTTATTAACAGATGTGTAATTATTAGTTTCTCTTGTCTGTGGCAAAGTTGTAGTGTTTCTTGTTCATATAGTTATTAATTCTGCTTTACAAGAAATAAATTTTGCCCTGATCTATTAGGCCATTGGTTTGTCCACAATGTATTCAAACTTTATTATTATAGAGTCCATCAGGTACTGATTTTCATTGATAATCAACAGATATTTCATTGAAATAATTTTTCTGTAATTTACTTGATGATTTTTTATAAACTGCCCTCTATGAGCACCATAATGCTTCTTCATTACTAGATATGACCATTTTACTAGTTATGTACTAAAAGTCATAAAACATATTCTATTGAGAATATCATCAAGATACTCAGAATGGGAGAACAAAATGGAAAAAAAGAGAAAATATAGTAGTAAAATTCTCCTGTTTATTTCTAGTATTATTTGGTGAGAATTCTGCAGTAGAGGTACAGAAGATAAGTACTAGGATATGTTCTCATTACATGCCTAATTTTTGTCTTTGTTTTTTATATCACCAATTTAACATGTATTAAAGACCTAGAACTATAGCTTTGTAAAAAAGTATTTCTTTTCTTCCACTGCATTTTTTTAATTAAGGTGAAACTCACATGACATAAAACCAACCATTTAAAAGTTTACAGTTCAATGACATTCAGCATTTTCACAGTGTTATGCAATCATCACTGCTATCTAGTTCCAAAACAAGAAAAATCATTTATATAATTTAACATACATAAAAATCTACCAGTGTATAACAGTATAAATATTTACTACCATACATGAAATTTCCTTATTAACAATAGAAAGTTGCATTATCTTGATTTTAAAGATTTTAAAGTTTAGGTAGCTTATGCAATTTATGCAGAAGATCATACACATTATGTGTTGCTTAGACAAGATGTCTGTTTCCAAAAGCCATAGCCATTCGTCTGTGGTAACATACCTTCCAGCTCACCTTTTATTAGTGAATGAATTTCTAAGGCTTCCCAGCATCTCTGTGTGCCAGCATCCACTATGCTGTTACTCTAGTGTGATATCTTGTATGCTGTTATTCTAGCAGCATGCTGTTATTCTAGTGTGCTATTTCAGAGGAAAAAAAAAACTGTATATTTGAGAATTTGCATAATATAGGCTCCTAACAAATGTTTAAATATTTTCTTGAGATTAACAGATGTGTTGACTATTCCTAATTATATTTAGCATCTATCATGTGAGAGAAACTGTTTTATTTTGGGTATTGTTTACCTTTTATTTGCCTTTCAGATATGCTGCTTCCGTAAAGGATGGCTCCCAGTATTTTGTGCTCCTAATTGTGACAGATGGTGTTATCTCAGATATGGCTCAAACTAAGGAGTCCATAGTTAATGTAAGTAGGAGTCATTCTGTCTTGGGCTGGCTAAATAAAAGCATGGCGCTACTTAGGTTAATTAACTGAAGTCTTCTTAGTTGACTTAACAGTGAAACAAAATGCCCATGCCTTTGCAGCCAGTGCATTATTTAGACAACTCTTTTATAAATAAAAATAAATAATATCATCAACTTCATGTGCATGAGTGTGTTTATTAGTTTGATGTATATAGTCTTACAATTTGTACAGAATATTTCTTAATATTTACATTTCAGTTACAGGAGAATTGTGCTAATTTCTATGTTTATAGAACTGGATGGGGACTAGTTTCTAATTATGTGCTACATTTATGATTAATTGATTATCTTCTTTATTAGACTATAATCTATAAAATCTATATTTACTAGATTGCAATCTATAAAACTATATCTGGTTTTACTTACCTTTCTATATTCAAGTTGAGCAGTATTTGACACAAAGTGGACATTAGTAAAAATGGTTGTATGAAAGATTGTTTATCATATTTCATAATTATTAATGGCATATTAATGACATAATTATTAATAGCATAGAATTAGCTGTTTGTGTGAGAAAAACTAGTTACATGTGGGAAAAAATCAAATTTCTATAGACATATACTTAGCAAAACCAAACACAAAATGAAAGAGAGGTAAAAGCTTGCACATTATGTGGCACACTATCTTGCATAATATGTGGGAGCCTGGATGGAAAGGAAGTTTGGGAAAGAATGGATGTATATATATGTATGGCTGAGTCCCTTCACTGTTCACCTGAAACCATTGTTAATTGGCTATATTGGGCTTCCCTGGTGGCTCAGATGGTAAAGAATCTACCCACAATACAAGAGATCTTGGTTTGATCCCTGGATCAAGAAGATCCTCTGGAGAAGAGAATGGCAATCCACTCCAGGATTCTTGCTTGGAGAATTCCATGGACAGAAGAGTCTGGCGGTATACAGTCCATGGGGTCGCAAAGAGTCAGACATACCTGAGCAACTAACACTTTCACTTTCACTCCTATACAAAATAAAAAGTTAAAAAAAAAACTTGAAAGGTGTTTCTCCAAAGAAGATACACAAATGATCAACAAGATAAAAGAGCCTCGACATCACTAACGTTTGGAAAATGCAAACCCAAACCACAGTTAGATATCACTTCACATGTGTTATGGTGGCCAATATTAAAATTTTTTAAAAAACTTAAAATAAAAATAAACTAATAGGACATGTACTGAAGAACAGTTATTCATATTTCAATGCCCTGATGATGTGGTTGCTATATTGTTCCACCTTTCTGTTGGTGGATCTCATAGTCTTAGCATAAAATTATTTAATCATACTAATAATTACTTTCTATAATTATCATTTGTGGTCATGCATTTACTATAAAAATTGCTTTTCCTAGCCATAACTATAAATGAGATAGAGTACTACTTTTTCTTCCCAGGTAACCCTATTGGTAAAGAACCTGCATGTCTATGCAAGAGTGGCATGGGTTCGATCTCTAAGTTGGGAAGATCCCCTGGAAGAGGGCACTGGCAACCCACTCCAGTGTTCTTGCCTGGAGAATCCCACGGACAGAGGAGGCTGGCAGGCTACCGTCCATAGGGTTGCACAGAGTCAAACACAACTGAAGCAACTTAGCATGCATGCATGCACTACTTTTTCACAAATATGGTATCTTTTTTCACCTTTCAGTAACAAAAAGATCTTCAAATAGAGAGAGAACATGAAAAAAGAGACTAAAGATACCCAGAGTCAGCATAGGAAGATTTTGTCTGAGAATAGCAAGTGTAAGCAAATGCTCAGTTTAAAAAAATATATATATATTATCCAAGACTGGTCATTCCTAAAGAAAATCCAAGTGAATTAGCATACGTACAGAGTTCAGAAAGGATAAAAGTGGAGTCAAGTATATTATTCTGTGTTAATATTAAATATGTCCAAAAGTATTTTAATGAACTTATGTGAAAAAGTGTCAGTACTTAGGATATTATTTTCTTCCCAATTCTTAGTTGTTTTCCTAATTCAGTTTCTTAATTGTGAACAAATTCTGTATTCTCTTTGAAGGCTTCAAAACTTCCAATGTCAATAATTATAGTAGGTGTTGGACCAGCAGAATTTGATGGTGAGTAATAAAATTTCAATAGCATTAATTGGGAATTTATTAACTGTAACTCATCATGTACTTACATATCTATCACTCCTTTTTTTGCATATAGGGATATGAGTGTGCATATAGATTTGTATACTATGTCCGTGTACATACAGACATAGATATCACATGATGGAGTCTATTGAAGTGAGCAAATTAAAAGAATGTCTTCTGAGTAGTTCATTATCTCTCTAGTATAGGTTAATTCAACTATGTAGCTTTCTGTTTTATTAGAGATGAATTGTACCTCAAAATATTTCTTAATATTGAGTGATAAATTGAGTTTTTGTTCCTAAGGCAAAACACACTCTGGGTTCCCTAAAAACTTTAAGGGTGAGCACTAAATAAATAAACCACTATGTTGTGAAGCATAATAATGGATTTTCACACCTTGGCTAGTTGATAGACATTATCTTTATAAATATTTATGTTCTGTCATATGAAAGACTAAAGTAAAATGAAAATGGATATGACTATCTGAAACTTAATAAGCCTATATAATTATGCTAAATTCACTTATTGGGTAGTTTTCTCTTTCTGTTGGCTCAGTTCAGTTCAGTTCAGTCACTCAGTCGTGTCCGACTCTTTGCGACCCCATGAATTGCAGCACCCCAGGCCTCCCGGTCCATCACCAACTCCCGGAGTTCACTCAGACTCACGTCCATTGACTCAGTGATGCCATCCAAACATCTCATCCTCTGTCGTCCCCTTCTCCTCCTGCCCCCAATCCTTCCCAGCATCAGAGTCTTTTCAATGAGTCAACTCTTTGCATGAGGTGGCCAAAGTACTGGAGTTTCAGCTTTAGCATCATTCCTTCCAAAGCACACCCAGGGCTGATCTCCTTCAGAATGGACTGGTTGGATCTCCTTGCAGTCCAAGGGACTCTCAAGAGTCTTGTCCAACACCACAGTTCAAAAGCATCAATTCTTCGGCGCTCAGCTTTCTTCACAGTCCAACTCTCGCATCCATACACAACCACTGGAAAAACCATAGCCTTGACTAGATTAACCTTTGTTGGCAAAGTAATGTCTCTGCTTTTCAATATGCTATCTAGGTTGGTCATAACTTTTCTTCCAAGGAGTAAGTGTCTTTTAATTTCATGGCTGCAATCACGATCTGCAGTGATTTTGGGGCCTAAAAAAATAAAGTCTGACACTGTTTCCACTGTTTCCCCATCTATTTCCCATGAAGTGATGGGACTGGATGCCATGATCTTCATTTTCCAAATGTTGAGCTTTAAGCCACCTTTTTCACTCTCCACTTTCACTTTCATCAAGAGGCTTTTGAGTTCCTCTTCACTTTCTGCCATAAGGGTGGTGTCATCTGCATATCTGAGGTTATTGATATTTCTCCCGGCAATCTTGATTCCAGCTTGTGCTTCTGTTGGCTCAAGCCATCTTCAAATGCCAATTAATGATGGGTGTTCATGTAACTAGTAATCTGGGTAAACTCTAAAGTTAGTCTGTTTTTTGTCACCTGATGGATTCCTTTAAGAGAACTCTATGCTAGATAACAACTGTATAACTACATAATATTCACCTGATTCATGTGTTTTTACATTGATAATGAGAGTATTTAGCTTGGAACTTTAGAAATTAGAATAATTTTAAAATATTTGAGACAACTTTTGGTATGTTACAGGTTAATTTAGGCACATGGGTGGCTAATCATAACATGATCATCACTAAGATGATTCTTGCTTAACCACCAGTGCCTCCCCAATACGGACAGTATAGATCTGTCCGTCTCAGGTAAAACAACACAGCGGTTATATTGCTGATCTTGGAGATTCTTTCCTTTGATTCCATACTTGGCTGGTCACACTTTGCATCATTATACTCTTCCAGTTTCTAAAGCAAAATCAGTTTAGCCCTGCCTGCTGTTGCTCCTGCTAATATTTTCTCTGTCTCTGAATATTTACATCTGTTTTCATTGTCCATCAGGCATGAATCTGAGCTACCTCTCTAGAGTCAGGAAAACTAAGACACATCTTTCTTAATACTTCGTGTACTTGATCATCTGCATTGAGCAGTGATAGGCTACAATTCACAAACTTTACCAGTTGCTAGGTTAAAGTAATTCATGATTTCCTTTTCAGTTACTAATTTGCTTTTGCCTCTCAAGTATGAACTTTTCACTGGGTACATCCCACGTCTCCCAGAGTCCTGTGGAAGACCATTGTTAGGTGTAAGACCTCAGTCACTTGTTCCTCAACTTCCTACACATAATGTGTGAATACAGAGCAACTGACATTTCCTGGTGAATATTTCTGGTCGTAGATTTCTATTCAAAGCAGCAGGCACAGCTATTTGGGTACTACCCTCATACAATAGCCACACTTATTTATTTTCTTCAATTCTTTTGTTCCCCATGAATTATTTATCAGAGTTTTGAGGTATGAAAATTCATTATTTCTCCCTCTGACTTCTTGAACTAACTAAAAAAAATATGCAAGAGTCACTCAAATAGAAATCAAAATGTAAGTTTTATTAATAGTAGTTCAGAATTAGAGAATCTGAGTTACCCTGTGCACAAACTCAGATTTCTTGTTTCTTTACTGCTCCAAAATTAAATGACCTCACCTTTATCTCAAGGCCTCCTCTGGACAGCAGAGCCTTGCCTATTTATCATGCCACAGGGAGAAATTGCCTTCAACCTGAGGATAGAGTACTCCAAAAAGAGATTCAAGGTCAGTTCCATCTCCCAATCTTAGTTATCTTATGAATCACTCTTCTCAAGAGGAAGAGTGAGTGAAGATTATAGACATAAGGAAGTTGCCTGCCCAATGAATTCTGTCCTGGGAATTAAAGTGAGATTTTCCTCTGGCAAGCCTTATAAACAGGGAATTAGGGTCCTGAAAGACCTGATTTTTGTTTTCACCCTGATGGAAGAACATTTCTGAGTTACATTCAAGTTGGTATTATCTTATCAGAGGAGCCTTTTTCTAGGTACTTCCAAATCTACCATAAGTAAGTTTATATAGCATGCATATAAATTAGTAGGAAAAGACTGAAGTAAAACTTGTGTATTTTCTCAGTTAGCTACAAATACCCAACATCTACATGTATTTCAACCAAGAGGTTTACATAGGCAAGAAATACAACATATTGCCATCTATTCTTTGAAAGTAGAGGAAATATAAATTAACTGTTAGATTAATGAGTATGTAAATGTCTTATTTCTGAATTTCAATGAGAATAATTTAAAACTTTCTGTATAATTTTTCAAAGCAGAATTTCTTTGTCCTCAAAATGTAACAAGTCAGTGTAGTATCCATATAATTGCCTTGATCCTAGTTTAGGAGAGGGGGCAAAATATAAGGGGTTCTAATGTCATTTTGTCTCCCAAGGCTAGAAAGAAATACAGGTCTGTTTCTTACACATCTTTTTTCCAGAGACGGGATCACGTGGGGAACTGGAGCTTACAATTTCAGGCTCCTTGAGGACCAGATGATCTGAAAAATTGAAGGGTGAACATTTCCCTTCCACCACTTACATGCCATTTTTTTTCTTCTTGCTCTCAAATGTGTAGTTTCCAATTCTGCTACCTGTAGCCTTTTAACCCAAAGGACATACTGATAAGTGGGTGATATTTTTATAGCATCTCATTCTAATACGTTATTGCCTGAATAACTGCCATTTTCTTTAACTGAAATGAAACACTCACAAAAACCAATGGAGATTGTAGAGGAATGTGGAAGGTGAGGCCCAGAACATCATCTAATTTTTGTTTTCTATTTTTGAGAGAGTATAGGGTAATCATTATGAGTTATTAGCAAATTAGATAATATAGGAGAAAATTCTCTGATTGCTGACATGTCACCATCAATGTTCATTTATGTCTCAAAGTAATATGAAATTTTGAAAACAAACCTAGAAGAAAAAAGAAATTAATTATTGAAAATATTTGAGTATTTTGAATTTTCCTATTTAGATCCCTAAAAATCACTGCAGATGGTGACTGCAGCCATAAAATTAAAAGACGCTTACTCCTTGGAAGGAAAGTTATGACCAACCTAGATAGCATATGCAAAAGCAGAGACATTACTTTGCCAACAAAGGTCCGTCTAGTCAAGGCTATGGTTTATCCAGTGGTCGTGTATGGATGTAAGAGTTGGACTGTGAAGAAAGCTGAGCGCCAAAGAATTGATGCTTTTGAACTGTGGTGTTGGAGAAGACTCTTGAGAGTCCCTTGGACTGCAAGGAGATCCAACCAGTCCATTCTGAAGGAGATCAGCCCTGGGATTTCTTTGGAAGGAATGATGCTAAAGCTGAAACTCCAGTACTTTGGCCACCTCATGCGAAGAGTTGACTCATTGGAAAAGACTCTAATGCTGGGAGGGATTGGGGGCAGGAGGAGAAGGGGACGACAGAGGATGAGATGGCTGGATGGCATCACTAACTCGATGGACGTGAGTCTGAGTGAATTCTGGGAGTTGGTGATGGACTGGGAGGCCTGGCGTGCTGCAATTCATGGGGTCGCAAAGAGTCGGACACGACTGAGCGACTGAACTGAACTGAACTGAGCTGAATAATTAGGAGAGAAAAAATAGTTCTTTTGTATTTTGAATAATTTAATTGTGTTGTTAATGGAAATTTATACAATTTACTAAATATTGACATATATTATATATCTAAGCAGATTACTGGATGATGGCTTACTATCAATTATGTGTACTGAATGTTTCACCCCAGATATTTATTCCTGAAAATATGTAGAAAAGTAAAACTTAAAAAACATGTTGTTAAAAAAAAAAGCATAATGATATAAAGAACAGTTTGATGGTTGCCAGAGGCTTGCCAGGGTTGGAGGTGGGTGAAATGGGTGAAGGAAGTCAAAAGGCACAAACTTCTAGTTATAAAATAAGTAAGTCATGGGGATATAATGTACAGTGTGGTGAGTATAATTAATATCATGTTGCATATATGAAGGCTGCCAAGAGAATAGACCTTAAAGTTTTTATCAGAAGAAAAAGAATTTATAATCATGTATGGTCAGTTAGACTCATTATGGTGATCATTTCACAGTATACACAAATAGTGAATCATTACATTTTACTGCTAAAAATAATATAATGTTATTTTTCAGTTATACCTCAATCAAAAAAAAATAGGAAAAACAGTAAAATATCTTTAACTGAAATGCATTATTCAGGCACTGAAGAAAACAGTGAAAAGGTGAGGACTGTATTCTAGTGTTTTTTAGAGGGCAAAAAACAAATAGCTGCAAATGGCTCTCTGGAGTCTGGTGAATATCATGTGTGTACAAAATGAGTTATTAGTAAGAGAATTATACTTTAAGTACAAATTAGCATTCCTCATGTAATTAGTTATTTACAGAACTCTCACCAAAAAATATTAAACTCTGGAAAATGTTCTCAATCGCAGCATAACACTACTGTATACCAGCAATCCTGTTATATCACAGCATTCCCAAATAACAGTTGACCTATGTAATGTCAAAATTATTTTTAACCAATGAAAAAAATCATACCTCAGAAAAATCATGATTTATCCACTCACTAAAAGATGCCTTTTTGTTTTAAAATCTATTCACAAAAAGATTATAGACAATGATTGCATAGTTTATTGTAATTTCAAAGAGAATAAAGTTCAAATTGTTATTGGAAATTCTATAATGATTAGTACCAAGTTTCTTAAGTTAGAAAAAAACCATTAAAACTGAATGAATTAGCCTCATCTGACAAATCCATCATGTAAGCATGTAACCCAGAGTTGAGAATTTTTAGGATGGAAGATGTACCTAAAGACTTCTACACTGTATAGGCTCTCCTCACTTTTCAAAGCATCACATGAGGTGTTTGCTTGCTTTCTTCATTTGTAAAATTGGCATTCGGTTAAGTTTTGGGGAAGAAATCACTGCAGAGATGAAAGGATCAGCAAGCTTTCTGCCTTTACATAGGACATATTGTTACTTCATACATCTTGATTTCCTTATTGCCAACATTGTTAGAGTATAATGGCTAAAATGCATTGGATAAATTATCCTATTTTATTTTCAAGCAATGGTTGAATTGGATGGAGATGATGTAAGAGTTTCCTCCAGAGGAAAATATGCTGAAAGAGACATTGTGCAGGTAAGAAATTTAATTAAAATTATTTATTTTGTTCATTGTGAAGAGTCCATGTCAGTTCTGATTTGTAAATGAGCAGCTTAAATTGAAATCAAATCTGAGGTTCTGTTTAATTTAGGCGGATGATTATGAGATGCATGTTATGTAACAGGGCCTAAAATAAGCACCCAATTACTTTCCCCTGTACTTCATGTTCACCACATATAAAACAGAATTGTTAATAAGTATCTTTTCTTACTTTATTATTACCAGAAAATATCATTGAGGTCTTTAGTAAAATTAAAATTCAGAAACACAACAGACTTTTAATGATGCTTATTTATTTATTATTTAGTCCTCAGTAAAGATTAAAAATATTTTAAGATAGCTGATACATATTAAGCATAACTAAACTTAGTAGAAACAAACCAAAAAGGTAAAATTTTTTATTTTTCTCATAGATTATTGCTAGAAAAGTAGAAAAATAGATCTTAGAATTATATATAAATACAAAAATTATATATAAAGGGTAAGTGTTAATATATCAATATATAATAACATAATAATTTGTATAATAACATAATAAAATATAGCATAATAGTAGATTATATGTTTCTATATATAAATATATATATATACACATGATTCATAATTTTGTTAGAATCAAGAAAAGTACTTAACTGAAGTCTACTATTCTAGGAGGGAATAGAAAGAAAAGAATCAGTTTAACCAAATTTTAACCAATACAGTAAGTTTATGATTGAAGCAGCAGAGTTAAATCAATTAAACTTCTGCATGCTTTAGGCTATATCTTTTAGGCTGTCAGAAACAAAAAAGACTGTGAAGTACACCTTTTAAATAGGAAATGGAAGTCCCTGTTACAATTTGAGCACATGATTTAAAAGTTTTGAAAGTGCAAATAATGGAATTCAATATTATCTCCTAAATAAAAACTTATATATTCACCCATAATATAGTCATTAAGAGAATCTATTTGGAATCAATAGAATTTGGTTCAAATCTGGATTGTCCTCTGTGATAACTTGGATGAGCTTTCTAAATTTCAGTGTTCTGGCATTGTTGTAAAGATTTAATCATTAATGTACATAAAATACATTACTTAAATAACACTCAATAAAATGCAACAAAAATAATTTTTAAAATTAGAGAGGGAAAATAATATAAAACAATCCATAAATATAATAAAAAAGATTAACCTTGACAAATATAAGTGCATTGTTCTTTATCAGTCAGCAAAGTTGTTTTAAGATAGAAACATCTGTATAACAATTTTTTAAGGAGACAATTAAATATGATTTAAACTTTTAACCTAATGCTTACATTAGGTTAAAAACCACACACATGTGAATAATTTGTTTAAAAGCATCTGACAAAGGGAACATGGTGATGTGGTCACCTATTTAAGAATCCCACAATGTTTTGTTTTTATAATTAGATGCTTTATTCACCTTAAGCTAGTAGCATAATTATGGGTCTAGGTAATTGCACTTTTTTCTAAAAGTCTCTCCATAATATTTGGTTCACAATTTCCTTAAAATCAAATTACTGCAAGGAAGTATAAATTTGAAGTCCCTTAAAATGTGTTATGTTGCTGTTTTAATGCATTTTTACAAAGTTAAAAGAGGCAACTTCATCTTTCATAGTATCATCTAAATGATGCTTAAAGGAAATTGACGTTACTCTCTTCCTTAGAAGGTAGCTGCTTCCCGGGTGGCACTAGTGGTAAAATATCTGCATGCCAACACAGGAGACACAGAGATGTAGGTTCGATCCCTGGGTGGGGACAATCCCCTGGAGGAGGAAATGTCAACCCACTCCAGTATTCTTGCCTGGAAAATTCCATGGACAGAGGAGCCCACAGGCTACAGTCCATGGGGTTGCAAAGGGTCAGATACAACTGAGCACACACACACACATTAGAGGGTGGTTAAGATTGCTCATATCATTAAGATTTCCTCTAAGATGACTAATATATTACGTTAGTGACAACCAAGTTTTTTAGTTATTTCATTTATGAAACAAAAGTTCCCTTGATCATGAAAGTCTTTCATCTCTAATTGGATTTGCTACATTGGACAGAATATTAAGATAGGACTCAGGTCTACGAAATTATAATGTTGTCATTCTGATCTTGAAGAAGTCAATAAATTTCCCTTGAGCCTTTCTTTCATTATCTCCAGACTCCATCTCCATATATATATATAATAAATATAATGCATAAATGCATTACAACAGCAACACAACACATTTTTAAGGACTTTAAATATATATATATAAATATATATATATATATATATTCTCATTAAAAGTCAGAATCTTGAGACTAATATATCACCATAAAGTGACACTGAGGTAACCAAAGATTTTGAAGACACCTGATGATATATAACTAAAGACTCAAGGAATTGACTCAAGCTATTCTACCATATAAAGCTGAACTGAAAAAGTCATGAGATGTTACAGATACTGAACAGGATCTTCCCAGAGAATTAGTAGCCTCCTGAGTGACAGTGGCATCTTGACTTACATGTCTATATTTATTTAAAGATATTTGATGAATCCTTTTCTAATCTTATGGAAAGGTTCCTAAATGCTGATTATCTTTTAAAAATAGTTTGCAGGGTAATCATTTACATATCACATTGTATTCAAGAAGAATTAGCATTTTTTCTCTCACCTTAATTAAAATCTCAGAACATTGCACAATTACAGGTTTCCTGGTTCTACCATTCACTAAAACATTTTTAAATGAGTTATTTTTAAGAATAGAAATATTCTTGAATATTTATAATATTGAGGTTGCAAAGACACACCAAGAAACCAAGAATAATATTGTCAATCTTCCTACCATCAGAAAATATCTAAGGCATCATAATCAAAGCTGTAAACACTGGTGGTTAAAATAATGTCAGAAAATAAGATCTATTTAAGCTGTCTTAACTTTTTGCTACTTCCAATTTCTTACACATTGCTAATCAAGTTAACACACTCCAAATGATATCCCAAATTTCTTAAGTGGACAAACAAAAGCCTAACTGTAAATGGTAGAAGGTAGCTGAGTTCCACAGAAAGTTGGGAGTGGTAGATGGGATTTTTATTATTATGTCAAATATTAAGTGGCATCCAACTTCTCCATTGCTGTTGCTGTTCAGTCACTCAGTCATATCAGACTTTTTGCGACCCCATGGACTGCAGTACACCAGGCTTCCCTGTTCTTCACTATCTCCCAGAGACTGCTCAAACTCATGTCCGTTAAGTGGATGCTGCCATCCAACATCTCATCCTCTGTCATCGCCTTCTCTTTCTGCCTCCTATCTTTCCCAGCATCAGGGTCTTTTCCAATGATTTGGCTGTTCAATTCAGGTGGCCAATGCATTGGAGCTTCAGTATAAGTCCTTCCAATGAATATTCAGGTTGGATTTCCTTTAGGATTCACTGGTTTGATTGATCTCCTTGCTACCCAAGGGACTCTCAAGAGTCTTCTCTAGCACAACAGGTTGAAAGCATCAGTTCTTCAGTGCTCAGCCTTCTTTATGGTCCAACTCTCACATCCATACATGACTACTGGAAAAACCATAGCTTTGACTATACAGAACTGTGTTGGCAAAGCATGTCTATGCTTTTTTAATATGCAGTCTTGGTTTGTCATAACTTTTCTTCCAAGGACCAAGCATCTTTAAATTTCATGGTTATAGTCACCATCCACAGTGATTTTGGAGCCCAAGAAAATAAAATCAGTCACTGTCTCCACTTTTTCCCCATCTATTTGCCATGAAGTGATGGGACCAGATGCCATGATCTTAGTTTTCTGAATGTTGAATTTTAAGCCAGCTTTTTCACTCTCTTTCATCTTCATCAAGAGGCTCATTTCATTCCTCTTCACTTTCTGCCATAAGGGTGGTGTCATCTGCATATCTGAGGTTATTAATATTCCTCACAGAAACCTTGATTCCAGCTTGTGATTTATCCAACAGGGCATTCTGTATGATGTACTCTGCATGTAAGTTAAATAAGCAGGGTGACATTATACAACCTTGACGTATTCCTTTCCCAATTTGGAACCAGTCCATTGTTCCATATCCAGGTCTAACTGTTGCTTCTTGACTTGCATACAGGTTTCTCAGGAGGCAGATAAGGTGGTATAGCATTCCCAAATTTAAGAATTTTCCACAGTTTTTTGTGATCCACACAGTCAGAGGCTTTAGCATAGTCAATGAAGCAGAAGTGGATGTTTTTCTGGAATTCCCTTACTTTTTATATGATCCAACAGATGTTGGCAATTCAATCTCTGGCTCCTCTTTTTTAAATCCAGCTTGTACATCTGGAAATTCTTGGTTCACATACTGTTTGAAGCCTAGTTTGAAGGATTTTGAACATTACCTTCCTACTATGTGAAATGAATGCAACTGTGTGGTTAGCTGGAACATTTTTTTGTATTGTCCTTCTTTGCAATCAGAATGAAAACTGACCTTTTCCTTTATGTCAAATCTTAAGTGGCATCCATCTTCTTCATATAATAATAATACTTAATCATTTATTAAGTCCTTCATATGCTAGGCAGGCTAAGAGCTATAACATTACTTCACCTTGACCTTATGAGACAAGTACTTTGATTACCATATTTTATAAAAGAAAAAATGAAGTTTTATCTTTCTTGTCCATACTCACATAGCTAGTAAGAAGTAGTGAAATGAAAGTGATAATCGCTCGGTTGTGTCCAATTATTTGCGATGCCATTGACTCAGGCCCCCAGGCTCCTCTGTCCATGGAATTCTCCATGCAGGGATAGTGGAGTTCTCCCGCATTGTAGGCAAATTTGTTACCATCTGAGCTACCTGGAAAGCCCAGTAAGAAGTAGAGTCACAGTGTAATCTTGAAATTTCTTATTCTAAAATATTTAACAAGTATTTTGTATATCTTTGATTCTAAAACCTAAACATAACATTTAAGAGAACACATGTATACATGTGTTCCCCAGTGCACCAGCCCCAAGCATCCAGTACATCCAGTATCATGCATTGAACCTGGACTGGCGACTCATTTCATATATGATATTATACCTATTTCAATGCCATTCTCCCAAATCATGCCACCCTCTCCCTCTCCCACAGAGCCAAAAGACTGTTCTATACATCAGTGTCTCTTTTGCTGTCTCGTATACAGGGTTATTGTTACCATCTTTCTAAATGCCATATATATGCGTTAGTATACTGTATTGGTGTTTTTCTTTCTGGCTTACTTCACTCTGTATAATAGGTTCCAGTTTCATCCACCTCATTAGATCTGATTCAAATGTATTCTTTTTAATGGCTGAGTAATACCTGTGGCAGATTCATTTCGATATTTAGCAAAACCAATACAATATTGTAAAGTTTAAAAATAAAATAAAATTAAAAAAAAATAAAGACAATAACCTATTCTTCTGTAAAAAAAAAAAAAAAAAAAGAGAGAGAGAGAGAATACATGGCCTGACCCTAATCTTCCTTTTTAGCTATACACAAACACACATGCCCACTTTGCCCAGGCAAATAGGACAATTAATTGTCTTTGCATCACCCATTTCTGTAGTTCTGCTCTTATTTTCTCTTGTCATTTTACCTGGAATACTCTTCCCCCTCATTGGGCTGATTAAAACCCTGCATTTTGAAATTTCCCAGTGTACACAGCCTTTTACAAAGCTCTCCCCCTGAACTCTTGAATAAATTTCCCCATTCTTTTACTTTATTAACGTATTATTTTATATCTTCCTCAAAATACTGGCCACTTTGCCTTTTAATGTTTATAAATAAGGACACTGAAGCCCAAGATGGAATGTTAACCAACTTGTGAGAAATTATTTAGGTCACAAGTCTGTAGATCCAAAAAGCCAACAGAGTTCTGATTCCCAAATCTTTTCTGTTATAATGCATCCACTCTCTTAAAAGGCCAAATTATAATTAAAATTAGGAAGATCTATTTCCCTTTTCATATCACTATAGTAGTTAATGTATAAGAGATCAATTTGAATTTAATTAATATCTCTGATACATACAACTATCTGATCTTGGGGTAAGTTAATTAAACTTAAAGTTTTTATTTTCTTCTTTGTAAGTTCATAATATGCTCATAAGAGCTAAATAGATATTGTACTAAATCACTCAGCAGAAAGCCTCCCAACTGCCAGTTGCTCAAAAAATTAATATCAGTATCAGTTATTATTGAAAGTATAGTAGCATAGTCTAGTGTGAAGGCATTTTTATATCATTGTTTCCTAGCAGCTGTACCTTGACATATGACATTGTAGCCAGTCTTATATGTGATTATATTCACTGTCTCAAGATTCAGTCTCATATGGCTATAATATAAACAGCATGCAGGATGAGATTCTATTGTTGTTATTATAAAACTTCAGTGAGTTATTTTCTAAATCAATATATGTAAAGGTTTTCCATTTACTTGCTTATGCTATGGATTGGCCATTGAATATAATGCAGTATCATTTATCCTGGCTTCATTCATCTGCTATCCAGCCTATCATTCCCTTAAAAAATATATTTAAATCATATCTTCCATTAAAAGGTGAATAATAACCTTGAAGGCTTAGACATGAAAAGCACTAATGGAGCTCTGCAAAGTAGGAACAAATAAATTGAACAGAACCGCAACTAAAAGCTCATTTGCCCAAACTGATTCAAACTTTTCTCACAAATAGGCAAAGTTAGTTGTTAGAGCAACTCTGTAGAACATTTTCCTTATATTGGATATAAATATAAAATAAAGATGCAGAGTGTCAAGGATATGGTATATTTCCACTGAATAGAATGCATTTATTGGTATTCTTCATATGAATGTGATAAGTTAGTTCAAAGTAACAATTGATTTGTTCCTCTAACCTGAACAGTTTAAGGGTCCAAGTTAATTTATGGTATTAGTCAGTGACCAGCATACATTCATAAATGTGTGGGTGTTATTTTGAACAGGATGTCCCTAGGTACAGTGATCAGAAATAAGTGATTAAAAGGGACAATAAACAGAAGGGCCTGATAAGTTGAGTGGAAAATTGTTACTGTAGAAGTATATGAACAATAGTCCAAGAAAAAAGAGAGTATAATTTTGTCATGAATAGTGTGAGGTTCAACATTGATAAGAGGTAAAGGAAACAGTCACTTGTCATTTTCATGTCTCACGTAGGGAAGTGCTTCTTGACTTACTGTAGAGTTGAATGTTCCTTTGGAAAGGATGAGATAATTTAGGTTAGTGAGTAGAACATTTTCAGCCATCTTTTTCTCCGCTCCCAACACACATATGGGATGAGGCATACTCCTGTTGATAATATCACAGGTACTCTTAACTCAGGGGCAAGGTCCATACTCAAGGGACATATCAGAATCTGTGCCCACATTTAGTAAACATAAATTAAATGAGATATATACCTCCCTGCTTGGTTGAAAACTAAGATTTCTTTCTTACCCATTATTTATGAACGTGTTTTAAGGATAAGTAGAGCTGTATGTATTATGAGAACAATGATTTTGAATCTTAGTTTTGACATTCCAGAGTGTCACAACATTGTTAAAAATAAATTTATATTTACTTCAATAAAAATTTAACACATCTTACAGCATTTGCTGGAAAAGCGGAAAAAACAGATGTTTTAATAACAAATAGATCAGGAATTACATTTTTTAGATTATGGTACTAGTACCTAAATTTGAAAGAGATAAAAACTTGATAAAAAAATATTTCTTGTAAAGTTTGATATGAGTGTAAACAAAAGACTAGTAAGAAAATAGTCCAATATTTATATTGCATATATAAATGTATAAATTAATGAATACTAATAATGACTATCATACATATTATGAGCTTAAAACTGTTTTAAGCACTTATTTGTTGATTTTTTTAATATAACAACCAGAAGAAGAAGGTATTATTATTATTATTATTATCATCTTCATTTTATAGAAGAGGAAACTGAGTGACAGTAGAAAATAGCTTGTCAAAGATCACGCAGCTAATAAGCAGCAGGACCAGCCTCTGAACCTGGGGAGTCTAATTCCAGAGTTTGTGAGTTGAGGGAATAAAAAGATAACTGCATTTAGCTTCCATGGTCTAGGAAAAAAGTCAAAACCAAAATAAAAGTAAATAAAAGAGCAAAGTTGAGGTAAAGGAAAGACACAAGCAGGTAAGGTCTCCCTCTTCCCTAGAGAAGAATCAACTATTTGCCAGAGTGTTGCCATTTCCCTGAAATATAGGTGTTAGCTATAGATTGTTCAAAAACTGATCTCCTATAAAATAGATATAGATCTTACTTCCCAGGTGCTGCTAGTGGTAAAGAACCTGCCTGCCAGTGCAGGAGACATAAGAGACACGGGTTAGATCCCTAAGTCAAGAAGATGCCCTAGAGGAGGTCATAGAAATCCACTCCAGTATTCTTGCCTGGAGAATTCCATGGGCAGAAAAGCCTGGTGGGCTACAATCCATAGGGTTGCAAAGAGTCAGACACAAATGAAGTGACTTAGCACGCACACAGGCAACCAAACCATTACTATATGTTTATTTTTAAAATAATATGCCTTTTAAAATAAGAATGAAATAAACAATAGCAGAATTTAGATATTTTTTCTCATCCGTCCTTCACTGTGTTCACCTTATAGTTTCAGAGAGAATGGTTTGCACCTCTTTGTTTTTTTGTTAAAAATGTCATCTTGTCCAAATTAGATAATAATTTTACAAACATTCGTATTTCTTTTTTTTCTTTTCTCACCTGGAGATTATGTTTGCTCTGTCAGTGCTCCTCTTATCCTTGCTTAGCTGCCTTTAAGATAAGAGAGAGATTTGTCACCTTCAACCACATTTCTAAAAGTTGTGCTGTTTTCCTCTTGGTATCATAACAGGGTAAAATTATGATCATATACGTATGCTTCTGTCTGTAGTATGCCTTGTATTAAAAAGAAAGAAGTACTTTTCTGATCTTTCTTAAAAGATATGGCTTTCACCATATAAATGGTATTACATTTGCTATTTAATTTAACATTTTAACTGGCTTTATCTATCACAAGTATCTGACTGGTTTAAAGTCTGCTTCCTAATAACAGTTGTTTTCTGAAAGCACATATTGAGTAACTGCATAAATCAAAAGTAAATTTCTCAAAATAAACTTAAAGTAGTTATGTATGAGATGAGAGTGTGCTCACTCCCTGATTCTCTGGGAAAAAAATTGATTTAATTTAAACTTCAAAACATTATATTTAAAAGTTGTTCAACCTCCTGAAATGTCTTCACTGTGCCTTTTCTCCAAAACCTAAAATTACTGCATGCCCAAACTATCACAACATTACCAGTTCTCAAGTTGCTTTCAAGAATCATCATGTCTCTAAGGGGAAATTGAATCACTGCTCTCAAACAGCACAATGTTTTATTAAGTAACCTTTATAACAGAGAACAGAATCAAGCAATCTATTGTCAGAGTATTCAGTGATACAGATTCTCACATGATTGTTTATATAAAGATAAAGCAATCATTTTTATGGATTGTAAAAATAATTTTGATATTTGGTATACGTCAATAAGAAGCATACTATAATCTATGCTGAAGTTTTCTTATTGTTTGCCTTTCCAAATAACATAAAAATCAAGCATATTTCAGGTTCATACTCATATGAAATGTATAAATTTTTTATTCATTGTCCATGTGATTTGATGGTCTGGTAATATAATTTAAACTACTTAACATGTGTTCAGGAATCTTTAGCAGTGTACACTATTTTTTAACCCTGAATTGAGTAATATTTCTACACTGAAAGCTGAGTTAAGCATGCATTAACTTCATTTGAGAAGAAACTGAACCCTGAGGAAGATAGTGCTCCATTCAATTCGGAGTCAGGTTACGTGTAGAACTCAGAACTGCATAATGCATGTAGCAACATGATGGGTGTATCAGGACCAGGAGACAGTTATTGTGGGGAAAAAACATAAATAACAATTACATCTCATTTTAGAAAAATTATAAGAAAGGTGTGGTCACTGTTAGAGCTATTTATAATGAATCAAATCTCTAAAATCATAGTAATTATTATGCATCTTGCCATTACTCCAGCTTCTCTGATTCTCCTACAACCAAAAGTTTATATATATTGGTTTTGTGTCTATTTTTTTATTTATTTAAATAGCATGGTAAGCTCTGTTAAATAACTTACTTTCAACTCTGTTTTAGTTCGTGCCATTCAGAGATTATATTGACAGAAGTGGAAACCACATTCTGAGCATGGCTAGATTAGCTAAAGATGTCTTAGCGGAGATCCCTGAGCAGTTTCTGTCCTACATGAGGGCCAGAGGAATCAAGCCATCGCCTGCACCTCCCCCATACACCCCATCTACACATGTGTTACAGACTCAAATATAACTCTGTTCCAAAATGCTAATGTAACTACACTTTGGTTAGAACTGCTGAGTCCATGCTTTTCTCCTGGTGCTCGATAATGAACCAGGGAATAAAATATTCATCTCAGTTAGATTTCAGCAGAATTGGTTAGTATGCTGTTTTCTATCCAAAATTTATTATCTTCCTAAACCAAAACTGTAAATATGGTTGTTGCATGAGCAACAGAAAAACTGTTTATATGCTTGACGCAAAATATGATGTCTTGTATGAATCTTTAAAAGTTTTTGGAAAAACAGCTAATTTCCAGTGAATTGTTGGGAAAAAGCACAACCTATGTTTTTAACTCAGATATTGTCTTGGACTGCTGTGTGTATAGGAAAGCAGTCTCTCTGTATCAATGTTTACATGTTACTACTTTTTAAATTACAATACTTTTATAACTATTCTTAAGAATACAAGTTTTGAATATTGAATCCTTTGTCTTCTAAATTGCAATAGCTATAATCACAAGAGCAATATCTTTGAATGACTGTCTGATCAAATGCAATTGCAAAGAAGGGAAAGTAAAAATAAGTTCACATTTCTCAGTGAGTTGTCTTATGAAGCTGCATCTGTTTAGTAAACACTTTCTCTATGCTATTTGTCAAGTATGGGAATTTACACTTAGCAGCTGTGTATCCTGAAAGAACATGCACTTTTTCATCAAGTTTGGGTTCTAAATTTAAACTGAAGTTTGTTTATGTTTTGTAATGATAAGTAGAAATAATAAAAAGTCAAACATTGTGTCCTGTAAATGCACAGAAAATACTTTGTGTAAAAAGTAACGTCTTTATATTGCAATACTATGTAGAAAGACTAAAATTCAGAATATTTAACTGTGCAGCAGATGTTTTAAACACTTTTTTTCATTATACCTTGCTTAGATATTATTTTAATTCAAAGGGATACTGTCTCTTTTTATTTGTATTCCTTTCCAAGTTGCCACACAGAATGTACAGGAAAGAAGTTTTTTGTGAAATTCCCAATTAAATATATACAACTGCATGACTTAATACTCGACACATTTGTGAAAAAAATCTGCTCCTATGTTCTGATCTGATAGTACACAGTTAAAAATTGTAAAGAGCTTTTGCATGTACAATTTTTACGAGGATTACAGTTTTGTGACAAGAATGACAGTTGTGTCTAAATTAAAGCATTTCTCTAGAACAAATGGCCTTAAATTCTTAAAGAATTCCTGGAAATGATTGTGAATTTCCTTTAAGTAATAGAAAAGTATGTTTATTTTTTTTCTTTTATGTCAACAGTGTACCTGCTTTATAATATTTTCCTTACTTATATCCTATTTATTACTCAGTTTATTTCTACTATGTATTGTTCTATTTGTCCCAAGTTGACTAAAGGTGACTTTTATAAGCATAAAATTATTTTACAGAAAAGAAAAATATACATATATTCACATATCTAACAATAGCAATGTTATATAATTATGCAACCTTTAATTGTTCATTTTGGAGTATAAATTAAAATCTTTGAAAGGATAACTGTTTGCTCTCTAAATTTTATGTATAAATGACATAGAATCTGATGATTTCCTTTACTGGTCCTAAATGTTTATGCCAGCATAGTTTATTACCCTGCAATTTTATTATTATTTGCCGTCATTCTTCAGTTCAAAAATAAAAATAAATAAAATCAATATTCTTTCCCTCTTGTAAAACATCAGTTGTTTCTTTTTGAATTGATCAGAAAAAAAATGAAAGTTGCATGCTTCTTTGTCTAACTATTAGTGTGCCCAAATCTTGAGGGGGCACAAGGTTAAGAAACAGGCTCAGTTACAAGCTTTATCCTTTGCATGGTTGAGAATAATAATTAGAAATGTGTGTAATATTAGTAACAAACATAAGATTAGAAAATACCTAGATTTGTCTCTTTGTTGCATAAATGAAGAAACCAGGACTGAAAGGGTTAGGTGATTTATCTAAAACTGTAAAAATAGAATGAGAAAGACTAGACATCTCTTCAAGAAAATTAGAGATACCAAGGAAACATTTCATGCAAAGATGGAAAAAATAAAAAATAGAAACAGTATGGACCTAACAGAAGCAGAAGATATTAAGAAAATGTGGCAAGAATAACTGAAGAATTACACAGAAATATCTTAATGATCTGGATAACCACTATGGTGTGATCACTCACCTAGAGCCAGACATCTTGGAGTGCAAAGTCAATTGGGCCTTAGCATCACTACGAACAAAGCTAGTGGAGGTGATGGAATTCAAGCTGAGCTATTTCAAATCCTAAAAGACAATGCTGTGAAGATGCTGCAGTCAGTATGCCAGCAAATATGGAAAACTCAGCAATGGCTACAGGACGGGGAAAGGTCAGTTTTCATTCCAATCCCAAAGAAAGGCAATGCCAAAGAATGTTCAAACTATTGCACAATTGCATTCATTTCACATGCTAGCAAAGTAATGCTCAAATTTCTCCAAGCTAGACTACTACAGTACGTGAAATAACAATATTCAACATGTTCCAGATGTTCAAGCTGGATATAGAAAAGTCAGAGGAACCAGAGATCAAATTTTCAGTATCCATTGGACCGTAGAAAAAGCAAGGGAATTCAAGAAAGACATCTACTTCTGCTTCATTGACTACACAAAAACCTTTGACTGTGTGGATCACAGCAAACTGTGGAAAATTCTTAAAGAGATGGGAATACCAGACCACCTTACCTGACTCCTGAGAAACATGTATGCAGATCAAGAAGCAATATTTAGAACCAGACATGGAAAAATGGACTAGTTCCAAATTGGGAAAGGAGTACATCAAGGCTGTATATTGTCAACCTGCTTATTCAACTTATATGTGGAGTACATCATGTGAAATGCTGGACTGATTCAAGCGCTTGAATCAGGCTTGAAATGGCAATAACCTCAGATATGCAGATGACACCACCCTTATGGCAGAAAACGAAGAGGAACTAAAGAGCCTCTTGATGAAGGTGAAAGAGGAGAGTAAAAAAGCTGGCTTAAAACTCAACAGTCAAAAAATGAAGATCATGGCATCCAGTCCCATCACTTCACGGTGAATAGATGGGGAAACAGTGGAAACAGTGACTATTTTCTTGTGCTCCAAAATCACTGTAGATGGTGACTGCAGTCATGAAATTAAAAGACACTTACTCCTTGAAAGAAAAACTATGACCAATCTAGACAGTGTATTAAAAAGCAGAGACATTACTTTGCCAACAAAGGTCCATATAATCAAATCTATGGTTTTCCCAGTAGTCATGTGTGGATGGGAGAGTTGGACAATAAAGAAGGCTGAGTACCAAAGAATAGATGCTTTTGATCTGTGGTATTGGAGAAAACTCTAGAGAGTCTCTTGGACTGCAAGAAATCAAACCAGTCAATCCTAAAGGTAATCAATCCTGAATGTCATTGGAAAGACTGATACTGAAGCTGAAGCTCCAATACTTTGGTCAATCATAGAGCTGATTGATTAGAAAAGACCCTGATGAAGGGCGATCCCATAATGGTGAAGGAATAGGACAGGGAGATAATTTCTCCCCTACAAATTCATAAAAAGATTATTTGAATGCAGAGCAACTTCCATAAAACAACTTCTGAACACTGTCGGAGGACACCAGGCACCCAGAAAGGCAGCCCAGTTGCCTCGAAAGGACGTAGGACAAAATATAAAAGATGAAAATAGAGACAAAGGATTTAGGGATAGAGGGCTTATCCTAGGGAGGGAATCATGAAGGAGGAAAAGTTTCCATGCAATAGGAAACCCTCTCACAGGCATGTCAGTGGAGAGATTTGGAACCTCAGAGGGGTACATAACTGGAAAAATAAAAAACCACAGAGTATGTGCCTAACTGCAACTACCAGTGGAGAAGCAGCTCAGACACTCGCATCCACCAGCAGTGAGTGAGGGCTGTGCAGAGAGGCATGGGCTGCATCATTGGTCTTTAGGGTAAGGATCAGGCTTGAATGCCCTGAGGACAATCTGATGGGGCTAATGTGACATAATAACCCAAACCATAGAATCACCAGAGACACAAAGAAAAAGGACCTTTCTGGCAAAAGGCTCTAACACCACATGGTGACCCCTGGCATGCTCACAGAAGAAAGACTTGTGCCCTACCAAATACCAAAGGAGAGCAAGCCAGCTACCATTTAGGGCCCTCTCTCCCTAGAGGCAGAGAGGCAGAAGTGCAGCAGCCAGAGCCAGAAGGCAAGGGGCTGCTCCAATTTCAGCCCCAGAGACTGCATTTTCCACCAAACTGTGAGCAGGCTGCCAGTTGCTAAGCACATCTTCCTAGGATCCTGGAAGGCTCACATCTGCCAGGAATATCACAGCCTTAGATCAACTCCTCAGAGGAGACACACACCAAACCTGGGGCTGTGCCCTTATGGCACACCCAGGAAACTGAGCAGCCAAGAATGGGGAGGTGCATAAGACTTCACAGCCCACCTGGGACAGTGCGCTCATCAAGCACCCAGTTGCCTGAGCAGCTTGGACCTGGGAAGGGTGAAAATTGCCCAGCCCATCTGGATCTGTGCCCTTGTGGAGCACCTGAGAACCTGAGTGGCTTAGACCTGGGAAATGCACAAAACTCAGGGCTCACTTGGGACAGTACCCTTGCAGAGCACCCTGGAGCCTGAGCAGGGTGGACCTGGGAAGTACACACCACCTTGGACTGTAGCAAACCCACTATAGTCCATCCAGTGTGACCACTCCCCACACATGCCAGCAGTATTTGTTTGCAGAGTCCATCTCCACAGCACAACTGAACAAGTGAGCCTAAATAAGGGGACACATTTGTCCCCTCTTGTGAGGGCAGAAATTAGACACTGAAGATACTTGCAAACAGAGGAATCCAAAATAGACAAATAAGGGTGAACCGCCCTGGAAGTGCGGAGAAGGCAATGGCACCCCACTCCAGTACTCTTGCTTGGAAAATCCCGTGGATAGAGGAGCCTGGTAGGCTGTAGTCCATGGGGTCGCTAAGAGTCGGACACGACTGAGTGACTTCACTTTCACTTTTCACTTTCATGCATTGGAGAAGGAAATGGCAACCCACTCCAGTGTTCTTGCCTGGAGAATCCCAGGGACGGGGGAGCCTGGCGGGCTGCCGTCTATGGGGTCGCACAGAGTCGGACACGACTGAAGCGACTTAGCAGCAGCAGCAGCAGCAGCAGCCCTGGAAGTGACAGGTGCAGCAGATTAAAACCCTGCCATTAATGCTGGGATTATGCATTTAAGGGGCAACTATAGAACTTTTGAACAAGTACAAGCCAGAACAAGGGACTATCTGCCGCTGAATTGACCCCACACTTCCCACAATAGCTCCAGAGAAATTCCTAGATATATTTTTACTATTATCACTTTTTAATTTTTTAAAAATTTTAATGCTTTATTACGCCTTTAACTTTCATGTTTATAACCTACTATTGCAAGGAGATCCAACCAGTCTATCCTATAGGAAATCAGTCCTAAATATTCATTAGAAGGACTGATGCTGAAGCTGAAACTCCAATTCTTTGGCCACCTGATGCCAAGAACTGACTCATTTGAAAAGACCCTGATCCTGGGAAATATTGAAGGCGGGAGCAGAAAAGGACAACAGAGGATGAAATGGTTGGATGGCATCACTGACTTCATGGACCTGAGTTTGCGTAAACTCCAGGAGTTGGTGACAGACAGGAAAGCCTAGCATGCTGCAGTCCATGAGGTCACAGAATCAGACACAACTGAGCAACTGAATAGAACTGATTACCTTTCTTAAAAAATAACCTTATTTTTAAAAAAAATTCCATATATTTTTACTAATCTTTGTATGACCAATTTTGTTTTGTATTTTTATATTGTATTTTTGAGAGTCTAACCTCTATTCTAGGTTTTTAATCTTTGCTTTTTGATATTTGTTATCAATTTTGTACCTTTAAAAATCTAATCTTCAGTATCCATTTTCACATAAGGATTTGATTACTGACTTGATTGTTCTCTTCCCTTTTGACACTCCGTTTTATCTTCCTGGTCACCTCTGTCTCCCCCCTCCCTCTTCTCTTCTCTTCTCTATGAATCTCTCTGGGTGTTCCTGGCTGTGAAGAGTTCTTTCACCATTAACCTAGGGGTTTTATCTTCAGTGCTGTATGGATGGAAAAGTCTCAAGGCTACCATAAACGGAGGACCAAAGCCCAGAGGCAAGAGGCTCACTCCAGAATTTTAGAACATCAGACAACTCCTGTCTCTAGGGAGCATTAATAGACAAGAGCCCAAGCAAAAGTCTCCATACCTACACTGAAACCAAGCTCCTCCCAAGAGACAGCAAGTTCCAATGAAAGACACACCATACTAATTCTCCAGTAAAACAGGAACACAACCCTGAACATTAAAAGATGGGCTGCCCAAAGCCATACCAAACCCATATACAACCAAAAGTCACAACTGGACACTTCACTGCACTCCAGGGAGAAGAGATCCAGCTCCACACACAAGAACACAGATACAAGTTCCCCCAACCAGGAAACCTTGAGAAGCCACTGGTCCAACCCCAACCATAAGAGGCAGACTCCACAATTAAGAGGAACCACAACCTTCTAGCCTGTAGAAAGGACACCTCAAACAGAGCAATCTAATCAAAATGAAAAGGCAGAGAAATATCCAGCAGCTCAAGGAACATGATAGATCAGTTCAGTTTTGTTTAGTCGCTCAGTCGTGTCCAACTCTTTGCAACCCCATGAACTACAGCACACCAGGCCTCCCTGTCCATCACTAACTCCTGGAGTTTACCCAAACTCAAGTCCATTGAGTAGGTGATGCCATCTAACCATCTCATCCTCTGTCATCCCCTTCTCATCCTGCCTTCAATCTTTCCCAGAATCAGGCTCTTTTCCAATGAGTCAGCTCTTCACATCAGGTGGCCAAAATATTGGAGTTTCAGCTTCAACATCAGTCCTTCCAGTGAACACCCAGGACTGATTTCCTTTAGGATGGACTGGTTGGATCTCCTTGCACTCCAAGGGACTCTCAAGAGTCTTCTCCAACACCACAGTTCAAAAAGAATCAATTCTTCAACACTCAGCTTTCTTTATTGTCAAACTTTCACATCCATACATGACTACTGGAAAAACCATAGCCTTGACTAGATGGACCTTTGTTGGCAAAGTAATGTCTCTGCTTTTTAATATGCTGTCTAGGTTGGTCATAACTTTCGTTCCAAGGAGCAAGCATCTTTTAATTTCATGGCTGCAATCACCATCTGCAGTGATTTTGGAACCCAAAAAAATAAACTCAGCCACTGTTTCCACTGTTTCCCCATCTATTTGCCATGAAGTGATGGGACCAGATGCCATGATCTTAGTTTTCTGAACGTTGAGCTTTAAGCCTACTCTCACTCTCCTCTTTCACTTTCATCAATAGGCTCTTTAGTTCTTCACTTTGTGCCATAAGGGTGGTGTCATCTGCATATCTGAGGTTATTGATATTTCTCCCAGCAATCTTGATTCCAGCTTGTGCTTCATCCAGCCCAGCATTTCTCATGATGTACCCTGCTGCTAAGTCGCTTCAGTCGTGTCCAACTCTGTGCGACCCCATAGATGGCAGCCCACCAGGCTCCGCCATCCCTGGGATTCTCCAGGCAAGAACACTGGAGTGAGTTTCCATTTCCTTCTCCAATGCAGGAAAGTGAAAAGTGAAAGTGAAGTCACTCAGTCTTGTCCGACTCTTAGCGACCCCATGGACTGCAGTCTACCAGGCTCCTCTGTCCACGGGATTTTCCAGGCAAGAGTACTGGAGTGGGTTGCCATGATGTACTCTGCGTATAAGTTAAATAAGCAGGGTGACAACATATAGCCTTGACGTACTCCTTTTCCTATTTGGAACCAGTCTGTTGTTCCATGTCCAGTTCTACCTGTTGCTTCCTGACCTACATACGGGTTTCTCAAGAGGCAGGTCAGGTGGTCTGGTATTCCCATCTCTTTCAGAATTTTCCACAGTTTGTTGTGATCCACACAGTCAAAGGTTTTGACATAGTCAATAAAGCAGAAATAGATGGTTTTTCAGAATTCTCTTGCTTTTTTGATGATCCAGTGAATGTTGACAATTTGATCTCTGGTTCCTCTGCCTTTTATAAAACCAGCTTGAACATCTGGAAGTTCATGGTTCAAACCCACCAAACCAAACAAAATAGGGGGAGATAGGGAGTCCACCTGAAAAATAATTCAGAATAATGATAGTAAAGATGACCCAAAGTCCTGAAAATAAAATGGAGTTACAGATAAATAGACTAGAGACCAGGATTGAGAAGATGCAAGAAATGGACCTAGAAGAAGTAAAGAAGAGTCAGTCATTAATGAACAATGAAATAACTGAGATTAAAAATGCTCTAGAGGGAGCCAACAGTAGAATAACTGAGGCAAAAGAGAGGATAATGAGGTGGAAGATAGAATGGTGGAAATAAAGGAAGCAGAGAAGAAAAAAGAGTAAAAAGTAAAAAAAAAAAGTAAAAAGAAAGACGACAATCTCACAGACCTCTGGGACAATTTTAAGTGCCCCAACATTTGAAACATAAGTGTCCCAGAAGAAGAAGACAAAAAGAAAGGCCATAAGAAAATACTGGAGGAGATAATAATCAAAAACTTCCCTAAAATGGGGAAGGAAATAGCCACCCAAGTCCAATAAACCGAAAGTCCCAAACAGGATAAACCCAAGGTGAAACACCCCAAGACACATATGAATCAATCTAACAAAAATTAAACACAAAGAACAATTATTAAAAGCCACAAGGGAAAAGCAGCAAACAATACACAAGGGGATCCCTGTAAGGATAACAGCTGATCTTTCAATAGAAATTCTTCAAGCCAGAGGGAATAGCGAGACATGCATGAAGTGATGAAAGAGAAAAACCTAAAACCAAGATTACTATAACTAGCAAGCATCTCATTCAGATATGAAGGAGAAATCAAAAGTTTTACAGACAAGCAAAAGCTGAGAGAATTCAGCTCTACCAAACCAACTCTTCAACAAGTGCTAAAGGATCTTCTCTAAACAGGAAACACATAAAAAGGGTTATAAAAATGAATCCAAAGCAAAAAAGTAAATGGTAATGGGTTCATTCAGTTCAGTTCAGTTCAGTCACTCAGTCATGTCTGACTCTTTGCGACCCCATGAATTGCACCACGCCAGGCCTCCCTGTCCATCACCAACTCCCGGAGTTCACTTAAACTCACATCCATCGAGTCAGTGATGCCATCCAGCCATCTCATTCTCTGTCGTCCCCTTTTCCTCCTGCCCCCAATCCCTCCCAGCATCAGAGTCTTTTCCAATGAGTCAACTCTTCACATGAGATGGCCAAAGTATTGGAGTTTCAGCTTTAGCATCATTCCTTCCAAAGAACAGCCAGGACTGATCTCCTTTAGAATGGACTGGTTGGATCTCCTTGCAGTCCAAGGGACTCTCATACTTATCAATAATTACTTTAAGTGTAAATGGGTTAAATGCTCCAACCAAAAGACAAATTCTGACCAAATGGATACAAAAAAAAGACCCCTATATATGCTCTCTACAAGTGACCCATCTTAAACCTAGGGACACATACAGACTGAAAGGGAGGGGCAAAAAAAAGGATATTTCATGCAAATAGAGACAAAAAGAAAGCAGGAATAGCAATATTCATATCAGATAAAATAGACTTTGATATGACCATGACAAGAGACAAAGTAGGACACCACATAATAATCAAGGAAACAATCAAAGAAGATGTAACAATTAACAACATAAATGCACCCAACATAGGAACGCCTCAATATGTAGTGAAATGAAAGGGCTCAGTCATGCCTGACTCTTTGTGACCCTATGGACTATACAGTCAATGTAATTCTCTAGGCCAGAGTACTGGAGTGGGTAGCCTTTCCCTTCTCCAGGGGATCTTCCCAACCCAAGGATTGAACCCAGGTCTCCCTCGTTGCAGGCAGATTCTTTACCAGCTAGGCCACAAGGGAAGCCCAATATGTAATGCAAATGCTAACAAGTATGAAAGGGGAAATTAACAGTAACAGTAATAGTGGAGGACTTCAATACCACACTCACACCAATGGATAGATCAACCGAACAGAAAATTAGCAAAGAAACACAAGCTTTAGTTAGTACAGTGGACCAGTTGGACCTAATTAATATCTATAGGGCATTTCAGCTAAAAACAATGGATTGCACCTTTTTCTCAAATGCACACAGAACATTCTCCAGGATAGATCCCATCCTGGGCCACAAATCTAGCCCTAGTAAATTAAAAAAAAAAAAAAATTGAAATCATTTCAAGAATCTTTTCTGATCACAATTCAGTAAGATTAGATATCAACTACAGGGGGAAAACTGTAAAATAAATAAATAAATAAATAAAAACACATACATTTGGAGACTAAACAACATGCTTCTGAATAACCAACAGATCACAGAAGAAATCAAAAAGAAATCAAAATATGCATAGAAACAAGTGAAAATGAAAACACAATAACCCAAAACCTATAGTGAAATTGAAAGTGAAGTCGTTCAGTCGTGTCCGACTCTTTGCAACCCCATGGACTGTAGCCTATCAGGCTCCTCCCTCCATGGGATTTTCCAGGCAAGAGTGCTGGAGTGGATTGCCATTTCCTTCTCCAGGGGATCTTCCCAACCCGGGAACTGAACCCAGGTCTCCCGCATTGCAGGCAGACACTTTACCGTCTGAGCCACCAGGGATGGGATTCAGTAAAAGCAATGCTAAGAGAGAGCTTTATAGCAATACAAGCCTACCTCAAGATATAAGAGAATCTTTAAATGACCAACCTAACTTTACACCTAAAGCAACTAGAGAAGGAAAAACAGAAAAACCTCAAAGTTAGTAGAAGGAAAGAAATCATAAAAATCAGTGCAGAAATAAGTGAAAAAGAAACAAAGGAGACTATAGCAAAGATCAACAAAACTAAAAGCTGCCTCTTTGAGAATATAAATAAAATAGACAAACTGTTAGCCTGACTCATCAAGGAAAAAAGGGAAAAAATCAGATCAATAAAATTAGAAATGAAAATGGAAGACTCACAACCGGCAACACAGAAATACAAAAGATCATAAGAGACAACTATGAGCAACTATATGCCAGTAAAATGGACAACTTGGAAGAAATGGACAAATTCTTTGAAAAGTATAACATTCCAAAAATGAACCAGGAATAAATACATAATCTGAACAGACCAATCACAAGCAAGGAAATCAAAACTGTAATCAAAAATCTTCCAACAAGAGAACAAGATGGCAGAGGAGTAGGTGGACATGGAGTACATCTCTCTCCATGGATACATCAGGAATGTGCATTCAGACACAGAAGTGCATGCATGGAGAACACCAGTTGAGAGCAAACAGGAGTACCTGATCAGTGGAAAAGAATACATAGAACCAAGTAAAACTCGGTAGGATGAATGGACTAGGGGTAAAACAGGAGCATTGCTAGAACTGGACCTGACCTCAGAGGATTGCGGAACTGAAGGAGGGGTCGGATCCCTACATTGGAGCAATTGTCTGAGTCAGAGGAGAAACATTTAAGGCTAAGAGTAAAACAGCTGATCTGTGGCAGCCTAAATGGAATGAGAATTAGACAGACCTTGCCACAATCATACATGCCCTGGACAGGGATGCAGGTCCCCTAGAAGGTGCAGTAGCTGGGAGCTGGAGCTTAGGGATTGTGGAGCAATCCCAGGGTGAGGGATGCTGTTGACTGCAGAGGGCCAGACCAAGGGGACATGAGGGAAGAGATGTGGTGGAAAATGCCTGTGGAGGAAAGCCAGGCAGCCATGGAAGCAAGGTGATACTGCTGAGTCATGTGTATGGGGTGGAACCATCACCATAACCTCTCTCTTCCCACATGCCAGCACCTGGCGGCTGAACAATAGAGAGGCTGGCCCATCAAACACCTGACACACTGAACTACAGAGTACGACCCACCCAGGCAGTCCCTTTAGGTACCCGAGGCACTGATCTACAGAGTAGGAAGTCAGCCAGAGGGGCCCCTCTATGTGCCTGACGTGATGAACAGCAGAGAAGGACCCCAGGCAAGGGAGCCCTCTAAGTGCCTGAACAGGCGGAGCTACAGAGAAAGACTAGCCAAAGAGGCTAAGTCATGTCCGATGCTTTTGTGACCCCATGGACTATAGCCCATCAGGCTCCTCTGTCCTTGGGATTTCCCAGGCAAGATACTGGAGTGGGTTGTCATTTCCTTCTCCAGGGGATCTTTCAGACCCAGGGACTGAACCCAGATCTCCTGAATTGTAGGCAGATTCTTTACCACTGAGCCACCCAGGAAGTGCATTCATAACATATCACAATTTGCTGGATTTTTTAAACCAATGATTATTGGAGTTATTTTAAGCTTTAGAATATAATGAAGAAAACTTTAAGACTAATACTGTATATGACTTTTGATATAAATATGCATCTACTTCTTTACTTAGGGCTTCCCTGCTGGCTAAAAGATAAAAAAATTCACAAGCCAATGCAGGAGACCCGAGTTCAATCCCTGGGTTGGGAAGATCCCCTAGAGGAGGAAATGGCATTCCATTCCAGTATTCTTTCCTGGGAAATCCCATGGTGGGCTACAGTCCATGGAATCACAGAGTTGGACATGACTTAGTGACTAGACAGCAACAATTTTTATACTTGGCCTAAAATTATAATAAAATAGCTAAGCTACACTTCTTTTGCTGAATGTTCTCATGGTTTACATTATTTTGCATTTTATTATTCAGTCTTTTGTATCTTTCCTTGCCAGTGTCCAGCCCCGGTGGATCCAGGGAATTCGAAGCGGGGATGGCGTAGGCATCGATCAGGAAACAATAGCTTAATTAAATATTAACTAGAAATATTAAGAATGGTTAAGTAAGGATAGCTCAGTAGGAAAATTCAGTGGAGAAAAGAGGCTGAATAACTTGGTTTATGTGGAAAGCCAGTAAAATCCCAAGACCAGGAATTTGCATCACCTACATAGGCCACAAGCGTCCTCCCGTTCTCCCGAAGGAGAGGAGACACTAAGGCCTCCCCGGTCAGATCTTAGAAGCCCAGGCATAATTAGTAGGCTTGACGAGCCTCCATGTTCCAGATGGGAATTCAGCCAGAAGGTGAGAGCAAGAACGACATGGGGAGACCAAGCTTCGGTGAACAAGGCCTGCACTTTATTTTCCAAAGTAGTTTTTATACCTTAAGTTGTGCATAAAGGATAATGGGGGAAGGGGTAGAGTCATGCAAGGACAGCAGTCCTTGATCCCTATCAAAGCCAGGCTTTCAAACTTATCATATGCAAAAGTTTAGGTGATTTACATCATCTTCTGGCCAGGAGGCCTGTTAACATTTTAAGATCCTTTCTTCAGAAAATTTATTTTACTCTAAAGGTGATTATTCTAAAGGCAGGCGCCACCCTCCAAAAGCATATCAAAAAGTTGCATTCCTATAGGGCAAAGGTGTGGTGGACTATAACAAGAAAAGAATTAACTCAAGGGTCTAAGGTTACAAACATTAAAGCTACTACTTACATTCTTATACACCAATTATATTAATCAATACACTCCCAGGGACACAGTAGGTAAGGGATATGGAAACTTAGCAGCAAACATTGGCCCAACAAGTGAAAAACCCTTCACCAATACAATTTCTTTTTTTTTTTTTTTTTTTTAATTTTATTTTATTTTTAAACTTTACATAACTGTATTAGTTTTGCCAAATATCAAAATGAATCCGCCACAGGTATACATGTGTTCCCCATCCTGAACCCTCCTCCCTCCTCCCTCCCCATTCCATCCCTCTGGGTTGTCCCAGTGCACCAGCCCCAAGCATCCAGTATCATGCATCGAACCTGGACTGGCAACTCATTTCATACATGATATTTTACATGTTTCAATGCCATTCTCCCAAATCTTCCCACCCTCTCCCTCTCCCACAGAGTCCATAAGACTGTTCTATACATCAGTGTCTCTTTTGCTGTCTCGTACACAGGGTTATTGTTACCATCTTTCTAAATTCCATATATATGCGTTAGTATACTGTATTGGTGTTTTTCTTTCTGGCTTACTTCACTCTGTATAATAGGCTCCAGTTTCATCCACCTCATTAGAACTGATTCAAATGTATTCTTTTTAATGGCTGAATAATACTCCATTGTGTATATGTACCACTGCTTTCTTATCCATTCATCTGCTGATGGACATCTAGGTTGCTTCCATGTCCTGGCTATTATAAACAGTGCTGCGATGAACATTGGGGTACACATGTCTCTTTCCATTCTGGTTTCCTCAGCGTGTATGCCCAGCAGTGGGATTGCTGGATCATAAGGCAGGTCTATTTCCAGTTTTTTAAGGAATCTCCACACTGTTCTCCATAGTGGCTGTACTAGTTTGCATTCCCACCAACAGTGTAAGAGGGTTCCCTTTTCTCCACACCCTCTCCAGCATTTATTACTTGTAGACTTTTGGATCGCAGCCATTCTGACTGGCGTGAAATGGTACCTCATAGTGGTTTTGATTTGCATTTCTCTGATAATGAGTGATGTTGAGCATCTTTTCATGTGTTTGTTAGCCATCTGTATGTCTTCTTTGGAGAAATGTCTATTTAGTTCTTTGGCCCATTTTTTGATTGGGTCATTTATTTTTCTGGAGTTGAGCTGTAGGAGTTGCTTGTATATTCTCGAGATTAGTTGTTTGTCAGTTGCTTCATTTGCTATTATCTTCTCCCATTCTGAAGGCTGTCTTTTCACCTTGCTAATAGTTTCCTTTGATGTGCAGAAGCTTTTAAGGTTAATTAGGTCCCATTTGTTTATTTTTGCTTTTATTTCCAATATTCTCCTTCACCAATACAATTTCTAATCAATCTTTTAACCGCTCAAAGGAATCTGCATTAAGACAGTTTAGAATATCTCACACCTCTCACAGTTGGGAGGCTGTGAACAATCACATGTGGCCGGAAGAACCTGTTCAGGCAGGCTAGAGGACTTCCAAATGAGTTTGTAGGTTGAAACACTCTTGTCACGCCCAGGAACTTTATTAACTGGAGCTGTAAGTTAACTCTTTTTCAGAGAGAGGTGGTGGGGGACAGCCCCCCGTAAAGTCAGAGGTGTAGGTGAGAGCACAAAGCAGTAAAGTAGGCAGGCTCTGGTTTTGGGGGTAGATGCTCGAGAATTTCCAGGGGGACTCCTGAGGCTCAATCTCGCCTTTACGTATGCTGAGCCTCCTTCCGCATGACCTTTGCCACGGGCAGAGTTCCTCACGCTGGCTCCCGGCATTTCCTTATATTTAAATTTTCTCTTTTAATATCAGTATCTACTTGGGTTTAAATTTGTGCTTTTCTCAGTACAGGCTTTGAATTTGCAGTGGGGAGGCCTGCCTGGGTTAGTGCTGTGGATAGGTAATTCTTTCTAATTCTGAGGTTAGGGAGTCCTTCTGCCGGAAGTCACTTTCTCCAGTGGGACTGATAATGTTATCAGTTATAAGGGTGCACTTTGGGTTTTCAGATAAATACATTATGCTCAGTGAAGTTAAATTTCAGATATAAAACAAATGATGTTTTAGTATAAAGATGTTCCAAATATTGCATGGGGCATGCTATGCTAATTCATTTCAGTCGTGTCCGACTCAGTGCGACCCCATAGACGGCAGCCCACCAGGCTCCCCCGTCCTTGGGATTCTCCAGGCAAACTTATACTAAAGCATTATTTAATATTTATCTGAAATCCAAATTTACATGAGTGCCCTGTACTTTCACTTGATAAATCTGGCAACCTTAGGTATTTAGCCTGACAAACATATGTCTGTGTTTTGCCCATAATAATTATTGTAATTACTGATGTATTTAGATTAATATCTGCCATCTTACTACTTTTTAACATTTGTTCCACTCATGTGTATAATTTTCTGTTTTTCTCCTTACTTGACTTGCTTTGAAGTGAAAGTAGCTCAGATGTATCTGACTTTTAGTGACCCCGTGGACTGTAGTCCACTGGGCTTCTCTGTCCACAGAATTCTCCAGGCAAGAATACTAGGATAGGTTGTCATGCCCTCCTCCAGGGAATTTTCCAGACCTAAGGATTGAACCCAGGTCTCCTGAATTGTAGGCAGATTCTTTACCATCTGTCACCAGGATTTGCTTTAGATTAATCAAATATTTTTATTATTTCATAATAAAATTACCAATCTAATAGTCTCTTAGTTATATATTTTTTACTATTCTCTTAGTGTTCCTAGAGACTATAATATGTTTCCTGATTTATTAGATTCTAAAGAAATTAGTATATATATGATATCCCCACTAATGTCAGAACATAGATTCTTTTAACTTTGAACTTTTGTGATTTACTTGAAATGTACTGTAAGTCTACATATATGCTAAACTCCACAATAAACTGTGTTTATTTTGTAAAATTAACATTGTATTTACCCACAAATCTTTTCCATTTTTCTCTATAATTTTATGCATTACTGTGTTTCCATCTGGGGCAATTTTCCTTTTGCCTTAAGAATTCTCTTTATTTTTTCCTTTATTGAGTCTGCTGATAAGCTTTTTTGTTAGTTTTTTCTCAATTTTTGTTTTTCTGGAAAGGTCTTTTTATAATCACTTGTGGAGGGAGTTTTCTCTGTGCAAAAATGTTTAGGTTAACATTTTGTTGCTATTCTGCTTAAAGTGGTCATTTTATTGTCTTCTTACTTCCATTATTAAGAAAATAATTATCTAAAACTTATAGTTTATTTTTAAAAGTAATATGCCTCATTTACCACATAGAAGCATATTCTTTCCTTTGGTATTCAGCAATTTTACTGTGATGTTCTTAGGTGTGGTTTTCTTTGTATTTATTTTGTATGGGTCCATGGTGCTTCTTAAAATTGTGGATCAATATTTTTGATAAATTGGGGGAAAATATTATTTATTATCCATTTAAATATTGCTTCTGCATCATCCTTTCTTCCATTCTGGGATTTTTATTTACATGTCCTATATTGTGGCTCAGCTGATAAAGAATCTGCTTGCAATGCGGGAGACCTGGGTTCGATCCCTGGGTTAGGAAGATCCCCTGGAGAAGGGAAAGGTTACCCACTCCAGTATTCTGGCCTGGAAAATTCCATGGACTGTATAGTCCATGGGGTCACAAAGAGTTGGACATGACTGAGTGACTTTATTTCATTTCATACATTATTATGCAATTTTTAAGTATACTCCATCCATTTTTCTCTAGGTACTTCTGCTGAATATTTTTTTTTCATTTTATTTTATTTTTAAACTTTACATAGCTGTATTAGTTTTGCCAAATATCAAAATGAATCCGCCACAGGTATACATGTGTTCCCCATCCTGAACCCTCCTCCCTCCTCCCTCCCCATTCCATCCCTCTGGGTTGTCCCAGTGCACCAGCCCCAAGCATCCAGTATCGTGCATTGAACCTGGACTGGCAACTCGTTTCATACATGATACTTTACATGTTTCAATGCCATTCTCCCAAATCTTCCCACCCTCTCCCTCTCCCACAGAGTCCATAAGACTGTTCTATACATCAGTGTCTCTTTTGCTGTCTTGTACACAGGGTTATTGTTACCATCTTTCTAAATTCCATATATATGTGTTAGTATACTGTATTGGTGTTTTTCTTTCTGGCTTACTTCACTCTGTATAATAGGCTCCAGTTTCATCCACCTCATTAGAACTGATTCAAATGTATTCTTTTTAATGGCTGAATAATACTCCATTGTGTATATGTACCACTGCTTTCTTATCCATTCATCTGCTGATGGACATTTAGGTTGCTTCCATGTCCTGGCTATTATAAACAGTGCTGCGATGAACATTGGGGTACACGTGTCTCTTTCCCTTCTGGTTTCCTCAGTGTGTATGCCCAGCAGTGGGATTGCTGGATCATAAGGCAGGTCTATTTCCAGTTTTTTAAGGAATCTCCACACTGTTCTCCATAGTGGCTGTACTAGTTTGCATTCCCACCAACAGTGTAAGAGGGTTCCCTTTTCTCCACACCCTCTCCAGCATTTATTACTTGTAGACTTTTGGATCGCAGCCATTCTGACTGGCGTGAAATGGTACCTCATAGTGGTTTTGATTTGCATTTCTCTGATAATGAGTGATGTTGAGCATCTTTTCATGTGTTTGTTAGCCATCTGTATGTCTTCTTTGGAGAAATGTCTATTTAGTTCTTTGGCCCATTTTTTGATTGGGTCATTTATTTTTCTGGAGTTGAGCTGTAGGAGTTGCTTGTATATTCTCGAGATTAGTTGTTTGTCAGTTGCTTCATTTGCTATTATCTTCTCCCATTCTGAAGGCTGTCTTTTCACCTTGCTAATAGTTTCCTTTGATGTGCAGAAGCTTTTAAGGTTAATTAGGTCCCATTTGTTTATTTTTGCTTTTATTTCCAATATTCTGGGAGGTGGGTCATAGAGGATCCTGCTGTGATGTATGTCAGAGAGTGTTTTGCCTATGTTCTCCTCTAGGAGTTTTATAGTTTCTGGTCTTACGTTTAGATCTTTAATCCATTTTGAGTTTATTTTTGTGTATGGTGTTAGAAAGTGTTCTAGTTTCATTCTTTTACAAGTGGTTGACCAGAGTTCCCAGCACCACTTGTTAAAGAGATTGTCTTTAATCCATTGTATATTCTTGCCTCCTTTGTCAAAGATAAGGTGTCCATATGTGCGTGGATTTATCTCTGGGCTTTCTATTTTGTTCCATTGATCTATATTTCTGTCTTTGTGCCAGTACCCTACTGTCTTGATAACTGTGGCTTTGTAGTAGAGCCTGAAGTCAGGTAGGTTGATTCCTCCAGTTCCATTCTTCTTTCTCAAGATCGCTTTGGCTATTCGAGGTTTTTTGTATTTCCATACAAATTGTGAAATTATTTGTTCTAGCTCTGTGAAGAATGCTGTTGGTAGCTTGATAGGGATTGCATTGAATCTATAGATTGCTTTGGGTAGTATACTCATTTTCACTATATTGATTCTTCCAATCCATGAACATGGTATATTTCTCCATCTGTTAGTGTCCTCTTTGATTTCTTTCGCCAGTGTTTTATAGTTTTCTATATATAGGTCTTTAGTTTCTTTAGGTAGATATATTCCTAAGCATTTTATTCTTTCCGTTGCAATGGTGAATGGAATTGTTTCCTTAATTTCTCTTTCTGTTTTCTCATTATTAGTGTATAGGAATGCAAGGGATTTCTGTGTGTTGATTTTATATCCTGCAACTTTACTATAGCCATTGATTAGTTCTAGTAATTTTCTGGTGGAGTCTTTAGGGTTTTCCATGTAGAGGATCATGTCATCTGCAAACAGTGAGAGCTTTACTTCTCCTTTTCCAATTTGGATTCCTTTTATTTCTTTTTCTGTTCTGATTGCTGTGGCCAAAACTTCCAAAACTATGTTGAATAGTAATGGTGAAAGTGGGCACCCTTGTCTTGTTCCTGACTTTAGAGGAAATGCTTTCAATTTTTCACCATTGAGGATAATGTTTGCTGTGGGTTTGTCATATATAGCTTTTATTATGTTGAGGTATGTTTCTTCTATTCCTGCTTTCTGGCGAGTTTTTATCATAAATGGATGTTGGATTTTGTCAAAGGCTTTCTCTGCATCTATTGAGATAATCATATGGTTTTTATTTTTCCATTTGTTAATGTGGTGTATTACATTGATTGATTTGCAGATATTGAAGAATCCTTGCATCCCTGGGATAAAGCCCACTTGGTCATGGAGTATGATCTTTTTAATGTGTTGTTGGATTCTGATTGCTAGAATTTTGTTAAGGACTTTTGCATCTATGCTCATCAGTGATATTGGCCTGTAGTTTTCTTTTTTTGTGGGATCTTTGTCAGGTTTTGGTATTAGGGTGATGGTGGTTTGAGCAGGATAGGTGTTAGCTCTTCTCTAAATTTTTGGTAGAATTCAGCTGTGAAGCCATCTGGACCTGGGCTTTTGTTTGCCGGAAGATTTTTGATTACAGTTTCAATTTCCGTGCTTGTGATGGGTCTGTTAAGATTTTCTATTTCTTCCTGGTCGAGTTTTGGAAAGTTGTACTTTTCTAAGAATTTGTCCATTTCTTCCTCGTTGTCCATTTTATTGGCATATAATTGTTGATAGTAGTCTCTTATGATCCTTTGTATTTCTGTGTTGTCTGTTGTGATCTCTCCATTTTCATTTCTAATTTTATTGATTTGATTTTTCTCCCTTTGTTTCTTGATGAGTCTGGCTAATGGTTTGTCAATTTTATTTATCCTTTCAAAGAACCAGCTTTTGGTTTTGTTGATTTTTGTTATGGTCTCTTTTGTTTCTTTTGCATTTATTTCTGCTCTAATTTTTAAGATTTCTTTCCTTCTACTAACCCTGGGGTTCTTCATTTCTTCCTTTTCTAGTTGCTTTAGGTGTAGAGTTAGGTTATTTATTTGACTTTTTTCTTGTTTCTTGAGGTGTGCCTGTATTGCTATGAACTTTCCCCTTAGGACTGCTTTTACCGTGTCCCACAGGTTTTGGGTTGTTGTGTTTTCCTTTTCATTCGTTTCTATGCAAATTTTGATTTCTTTTTTGATTTCTTCTGCGATTTGTTGGTTATTCAGCAGCGTGTTGTTCAGCCTCCATATGTTGGATTTTTTTAATAGTTTTTCTCCTGTAATTGAGATCTAATCTTACTGCATTGTGGTCAGAAAAGATGCTTGGAATGATTTCTATTTTTTTGAATTTACCAAGGCTAGCTTTATGGCCCAGGATGTGATCTATCCTGGAGAAGGTTCCATGTGCGCTTGAGAAGAAGGTGAAATTCATTGTTTTGGGATGAAATGTCCTATAGATATCAATTAGGTCTAACTGGTCTATTGTATCGTTTAAAGTTTGTGTTTCCTTGTTAATTTTCTGTTTAGTTGATCTATCCATAGGTGTGAGTGGGGTATTAAAGTCTCCCACTATTATTGTGTTATTGTTAATTTCTTCTTTCATACTTGTTAGCATTTGTCTTACATACTGCGGTGCTCCCGTGTTGGGTGCATATATATTTATAATTGTTATATCTTCTTCTTGGATTGATCCTTTGATCATTATGTAATGACCATCTTTGTCTCTTTTCACAGTCTTTGTTTTAAAGCCTATTTTATCTGATATGAGTATTGCTACTCCTGCTTTCTTTTGGTCCCTATTTGCATGGAAAATCTTTTTCCAGCCCTTCACTTTCAGTCTGTATGTGTCCCCTGTTTTGAGGTGGGTCTCTTGTAGACAACATATGTAGGGGTCTTGTTTTTGTATCCATTCAGCCAGTCTTTGTCTTTTGGTTGGGGCATTCAACCCATTTACGTTTAAGGTAATTACTGATAAGTATGACCCCGTTGCCATTTACTTTATTGTTTTGGGTTTGAATTTATACACCATTTTTGTGTTTCCTGTCTAGAGAATATCCTTTAGCATTTGTTGGAGAGCTGGTTTGGTGGTGCAGAATTCTCTCAGCTTTTGCTTGTCTGAAAAGCTTTTGATTTCTCCTTCATACTTGAATGAGATCCTTGCTGGGTACAATAATCTGGGCTGTAGGTTATTTTCTTTCATCATTTTAAGTATGTCTTGCCATTCCCTCCTGGCTTGAAGAGTTTCTATTGAAAGATCAGCTGTTATCCTTATGGGTATTCCCTTGTGTGTTATTTGTTGTTTTTCCCTTCTGCTTTTAATATTTGTTCTTTGTGTTTGATCTTTGTTAATTTGATTAATATGTGTCTTGGGGTGTTTCGCCTTGGGTTTATCCTGTTTGGGACTCTCTGGGTTTCTTGGACTTGGGTGATTATTTCCTTCCCCATTTTAGGGAAGTTTTCAACTATTATCTCCTCAAGTATTTTCTCATGGTCTTTCTTTTTGTCTTCTTCTTCTGGGACCCCTATGATTCGAATGTTGTAGCGTTTAATATTGTCCTGGAGGTCTCTGAGATTGTCCTCATTTCTTTTAATTCGTTTTTATTTTATCCTCTCTGATTCATTTATTTCTAACATTCTATCTTCTAATTCACTAATCCTATCTTCTGCCTCTGTTATTCTACTATTTGTTGCCTCCAGAGTGTTTTTAATTTCACTTATTGCATTATTCATTATATATTGACTCTTTTTTATTTCTTCTAAGTCCTTGTTAAACCTTTCTTGCATCTTCTCAATCCTTGCCTCCAGGCTATTTATCTGTGATTCCATTTTAATTTCAAGATTTTGGATCAATTTCACTATCATTATTCGGAATTCTTTATCAGGTAGATTCCCTATCTCTTCCTCTTTTGTTTGGTTTGGTGGGCATTTATCCTGTTCCTTTATCTGCTGGCTATTCCTCTGTCTCTTCATCTTGTTTAAATTGCTGAGTTTGGAGTGTCCTTTCTGTATTCTGGCAGTTTGTGGAGTTCTCTTTATTGTGGCGTTTCCTCACTGTGTGTGGGTTTGTACAGGTGGCTTGTCAAGGTTTCCTGGTTAGGGAAGCTTGTGTCGATGTTCTGGTGGATGGAGCTGTATTTCTTCTCTCTGGAGTGTAATGAAATGTCCAGTAATGAGTTATGAGATGTCTATGGTTTTGGGGTGACTTTGGGCAGCCTGTATCTTGAAGCTCAGGTCTGTGTTCCTTTGTTGCTGGAGAATTTGCTTGGTATGTCTTGCCCTGGAACTTGTTGGCCCTTGTGTGGTGCTTGGTTTCAGTGTCAGTATGGAGGCGTTTGATGAGCTCCTGTCAATTAATGTTCCTTGGAGTCAGGAGTTCCCTGGAGTCAGGGCCTCCTACTTCCAGTTATCGGTCTTATTTTTACAGTAGTTTCAAAAACTTCTCCTTCTATACAGCACCATTGATAAAACATCTACGTTAAAGATGAAAAGTTTCTCTACTGTGAGGGTCACTCAGAGAGGTTCACAGCGTTACATGGAGAAGAGAAGAGGGAGGAGGGAGTTAGAGGTGACCCAAATGAGATGAGGTGGAATCAATAGTGGAGAGAGTAAGCTAGCCAGTAGTCACTTCCTTATGTGCACTCCACAACTGGACCGCTCAGAGATGTTCACGGAGTTATACAGAGAAGAGAAGAAGGAGGCAGGAGACAGAGGTGGCCAGAAGGATAAAAGGGGGAAATGAAAAGGAGGGAGACAGATCCAGCCAGTAATCAGTTCCCTAAGTGTTCTCCACCGTCTGGAACACACAGAAATTCACAGAGTTGGGTAGAGTAGAGAGGGGTTAGGGAGGAGATACAGGTGACCTGGTGGAGAAAACGGAGAGTCCAAAGGGAGAGAGAGCAGTCAAGCCAGTAATCTCGTACCCTAGTGAAAAATGGGTCCTGAAGATTGGGTTCTTAAAGGTACAAAATTGGTAACAAATACATAAAAGCAAAAATTAAAAATCTAGAGTAGAGTTTGGAATTTCAAAAATGCGATGTTAATGAAAAGAAGAAGGAAAAGAAAGAGAGAAAAAACAAACAAAGAAAAACGAACAAGGTCGTGAAAATTATAAAGAAACTACAGGTATAAAATTGATAACTAATACCAAAAAGCAAAAATTAAAAATCTAGAGTAGAGTTTGGAATTTCAAAAATACTACATTTAAAAAAAAAAAAAGAAGAAGAAAAATAAAGAGAGAAAACAAACAAACCAACAAAAACAATGTCACAAAAATTATAAAGAAAATACAGGTACAAAATTGCTATCAAATACCAAAAAGCATAAATTAAAAATCTTGAGTAGAGTTTGGAATTGCAGATATACGATGTTATACAAAAGAAGAGAAAGAAACAGAGGGAAAAAAAAGAAAAAAAAGTCACAGAAATTATAAAAAAAAAACTATAGGTACAAAATTGATAACATATACCAAAAGGCTAAAATTAAAAATCTAGAGTAGAGTTTGGAATTTCAAAAATACAATGTTAAAAAAAGAAGAAGAAGAAGAAAAATAAAGAGAGAAAACAAACAAACCAACAAAAACAATGTCGCAAAAATTATAAAGAAAATACAGGTACAAAATTGATATCAAATACCAAAAAGCATAAATTAAAAATCTTGAGTAGAGTTTGGAATTGCAGATATACGATGTTATATAAAAGAAGAAGAGAAAGAAACAGAGGGAAAAAAAAGTCACAGAAATTATGAAAAAAACTATAGGTACAAAATTGATAACATATACCAAAAGGCTAAAATTAAAAATCTAGAGTAGAGTTTGGAATTTCAAGAATACAATGTTAAAGAAAAGAAGAAAAAGAAAAAAGAAAAAAAGAAAAACACGGTCAAAAAATTATAAAATATATATATGAAGTTTGCTGAAGAAGAAAAAAAAATAGGGTCTTTTTTTTTTTTTTTTTGCAAAGTAATAGTTATAAAAGTGAAAATTAAAGGACAATAGAGGACTTAAAAAATTTTTTTTAATTAAAAAAAAAGAAAGAAAGATTGATCGTAAAAATAGTAAAAATATATCTAGGTCTTTCTCTGGTTTTGTTGTGAGTATTGTGGGTTCAGTTCATTTTTGGCAGTTCCTTAGTCCGACTTATATTTCTCAAGATCTATAGGCCCCTTCCTATGTAATCCGTAGTAACCACAGGGTTTTAATCTATGGCCTGTAGCTTCCAAGGCGTTTCCCTCTGTTATAGCTTCTTCTGTTTGCTGGTCTCTTCAGTGTCTGGTTCCCGCCCTGACACAAAGGGGATGGTTGAGGACACTATTTTTTTTTTTTTTTTTAATTTAGGCTCACTTGTTCAGCCGCGCTGTGGGGAGGGAGGGAGGGATGCTGCAAACAGGCGCTCGCAGTGCCTCAGCCACACTGGGTCTGCCCCCACTCACGGCGCGTGTAGCCTCCCTGCCCACACTGCTCAGGCTCTAGGTTGTTCCGCTGGGAACAATCAGAGGCTGGCCCTGGGCTGAGCTCCCAGGTCCAAGCCGCTCAGGTTCAGGCACTCGGGTAGTCCTCAGAGGCGCAGACTTGGTTGGGCCTGCGTTTTGTGTTCTTCCCAGATCCGAGCAGCTCAGGTGATGAGGTGTTTGGCGGGCGCCAATGCTGCGACTTATCGCCTCCCCGCCACTCGGTTATCTGGGTGTAAAACCGGCGCACCCTCTCAGGCAGCTGTTGACCGTCCAGACCCCCAAGAAGTTTTAGTTAGCAAAGAAGCCTGCTTACAGTTTTATAGATAGTGTCTCTCTGGGGCTGCGATTGCCCCCTTACGGCTCTGGCTGCATGTCACCGGAGGGGGAAGGTCTGCAGCCGGCTATCTCTGTTCAGTCCTTTGTTCTGTGCGCGGGCCTGGCGGTGTTTTAGGTTAGGGCTGGCTTTTCGCGTGGTAGATATCCCACAGTCTGGTTTGCTAGCCCAAATTATTTTGCTCAGATAGCACTCAGGACATTCGGCCCGATTCTTACTCTAAGGGACACAGCCCGCGCCGCGCTTCCCTGCCCAGCCCCCGCTTGTTAATGCTGTGTGCAGGCGTCTGTGCTGCTTCTCCGCTGGGGGAGTTACCGTAGGGCTCACAATCTGCGATTTTTAATTGTTTATTTTTTTTTCCCTCCCTTTTATGTTGCCCTCTGTGCTTCCAAAGCTCAGCACAGATTCGGCAGTGAGAGGGTTTCCTGGTGTTTGGAAACTTCTCTCTTTTTAAGACTCCCTTCCCTGGACGGAACTCCGTCCCTCCCTCTTTTGTCTCTTTTTTTGTCTTTTATATTTTTTCCTACCTCCTTTCGAAGAGTTGGGCTGCTTTTCTGGGTGCCTGATGTCCTCTGCTGGCATTCAGAAGTTGTTTTGTGGAATTTACTCGATGTTTAAATGCTCTTTTGATGAATTTGTGGGGGAGAAAGTGTTCTCCCCGTCCTACTCCTCTGCCATCTTGGCTCCTCCCCCCTGAATATTTTCTATTAATCTATTTTCAATTTTATTAATCTTCTCATGAGTCTAATTTCCTGTTAAATGTATCCATTACATTCACAATTTTGATTATTGTGCTTTGTCTTTCCATTCAATTAGATTTTATAAATTTCAGTTCTTCCGTGAAAGCTTCCAGCATCTTCTCTATTGTTTGAGCATATTAACCACAGTTATTTTAAAGTTATCTGATAACTTTAAAACCTGGCATGTTGTATTTTTTGCTTAGTATCTTGACCTTACTTTTTATTTCATTGAAGTTATAGTTAATTTACAACATTATGTTGAAACTGAACCGAACCGAACTGGTTGCCCATGAAAAGAGGTGGACATAAAAATGCTGCCTCCTTGTGGACATTCTCTGTAACTACAACATGACCACCAAGGCTCACTGCCACCTCTGCTGCTGCTGCTGCTGCTGCTGCTGCTAAGTCGCTTCAGTCGTGTCCAACTCTGTGCGACCCCACAGACGGCAGCCCACCAGGCTCCCCTGTCCCTGGGATTCTCCAGGCAAGAACACGGGAGTGGGTTGCCATTTCCTTCTCCAATGCATGACAATGAAAAGTTAAAGTGAAGTCGCTTAGTCGTGTCCGATCGTCAGTGACTCCATGGACTGCAGCCTTCCAGGCTCCTCCGTATACCTTCCTCTATATATAGACTTTTTTAGATTATTTGTCTTAAAGAAGGACTTATATGTGTGTTTGCGCATGTGTGCGTGTGTGTGATACACACACACACACGTGTATATACACATACATGTATGGATCTGTATATACACAGAAACATACTTCCTTTGGTTTTTGATCCATAAAAACTTGAACCAAACACAATGTTCTCTGTGAAAGTGAAAGTGAATTCACTCAGTCGTGTCCGACTCTTTGCGACCCAGTGGACTGTAGCCTACCAGGCTCCTCCATCCATGGAATTCTCCAGGCAAGAATATTGGAGTGGGTTGCCATTTCCTTCTCCAAGGACAAGATGCTCAGCATTCCTAATTGCTGTAGGAATGTCAACAAAATGACAATGAGATATCAAAATCCACCAGTCACAATGGACATACAACTCGACAAACAATATAGGTGAGAGAAGGCCTGGAGGAAAAGAGTCCCTACACTGTCTGTGGCAACAGCCAGTGTGATGGACAGTCTCTGAACGCCTGGGGTGGGGGGCCGGGGAACTATCAAGGGGAACAAAGCCTAGAATTTGCATTCCCACACTGAGGCCTATATAAAACCATCAATGAAAAGGCACATGAACCCCGAGGAACACTACTACAGAACTGTATCCAATAGCTAAGACACACAACCAGCAAAATCTCCACCAAGAGATTAAAGCTCAGACTAGATGTGGTACAAGTATACAGTGAGCTATTTCTCACTCATAAAAAGCTGCCACTGAAACCAGGGAATTATGACACTGGTAACCCCAGGGATGAACCTTGAAGGATCATACGCTAAGCATAGTCAGTCAGGCAGATGAAGACTATAGTATGTGAAGTACCTTCCAGGCAAAGTAAAAATAGACATACAAGGCAACAAATTTACAATCCAAAAAGAGATTCTGAGAATTCAAAGTCAAAAAAGGGTTCCCCCCCAAAACCAGTGAAGGGCCAACCCACTCTAGTGTTCTTGCCCGGAGAATCCCAGGGACCGGGGAGGCTGATGGGCTGCCGTCTATGGGGTCGCACAGAGTCGGACACGACTGAAGCAACTTAGCAGCAGCAGCAGCAGCAGAATGAATTAGGATCCCCAGACTAACATAAACATAGAAACCTGTATCTGTAATAGATAACCCATAAGAATTACCCTCTTCCTTTCTTCCTTCCTTCCACATATACACAAAAATCCGTATCTCTACCTATACACAGAAATCTGTATCTCTAAAAGATAATCTACAACAATTATTTTGTTCCTTTCTCCATTGTATACACAGAAAAGTGTATCTGAGATAAATAATTCACAAGGACCTGATGCTTAGCACTCTGTTCAACCTTCTATGGAAAAAAGTCCCAAAAAAAGGCTATCCCATGGATAAATGATACCTGAATTTGGTGGCTATACACTGAGCACAATATTGCAGATCAGTTACACTCCAACATAACATCAGCATAATGTTAAGGACAGAAAAGCGGTCCCTACTCTATTCCAACCTCCCTAACTTGGGCTGCCTTCCCATTCCTGGAGTCTGGGCAGGCTTGGGTCCCATGGCTGCACTTGGGTGGTGTCAACATGTCAGGCTAGGTGCACTTAGTTGAGCTCCCTCTTAAACCTGTACTGTCTGATTACCTCTCTGGGACCAGAGTACCTAATGCACCCAAAGGATGGTGCCCCAACCCTCTGGGCTTAAGGACCCTGGGGGAAAGTCAACCATCCTCAGTTCCCAGCTCAAGCCTCCTTCCTGCCAGTGCATCCTCCTAGGCACCTGAGCACCCTAAGTTGGGTGCTGTGGCCCTGGTTGGAATGCGCCTGCAAATAAGGTGTGAAACTTTATGGGGAAGAAATATGAAGACACAAACCCAGGCACATTCCCCTCTATTTCGCAGCCAGGAAGCTGACTTTCCCTAAGGCTCTGGTTGCCCCAGTAACCAAAGCTGGTCATGAAGAATTGCTGCTGACTTGTGGACATTTCCTGTAACTACAATTTAACCACCACAGCTTACTTCAGCTCAGTTTAGTCGCTTAGTCACTCTTTGGGACCCCATGGACTGCAGCATGCCAGGACATCCCCTGGGGCACAATGGGCTGTGGGCCTTTAGAACACACCAGAGAGTAACCCTGGCCAGAGTTCCTCAGTTGTTTCTGTCATGCCGGGCATGGGTTGGAAAAGAATTTCCCGATAGGAGACAGAATGAAAGAAGGATATAGTTTGTTAGAGTGGGAGACACTATTAGAACAGCAGGCCAACTCAAGGGAGAACTAATGTGAATGGAGGGTCCTGAGTCCACTTTTATACCCAGGGTACAAGGAGTGGGACAGGGGTCTTGTGGGTCATTTGCTGATTGCATGAGGCACATATACTGGGTGGGGGGAAGAGTAAGGCAAATACCTTCTCCCTATGGGGTAGGAGGGGAGACAGGTTATACTGCTCAGGAGGACCTGAAATCCATTAATTGTTACAACACGGGGGAGGGAAGGATGATAGGGTCTGGTTTTTCTGTTCCTGCATTCCAAGACCCTCCTTGGTTTTATCAGCTCTTTCATCCCGCTCTTTATTTTTAGGGCCAATTCTTTGGCCCCTTTAGATACCCTGCTCATGTCTAACTATCTACCTATTTCCCTTCTCAGGCATTTGGGAACCCAGTGTCAGGGGAAAAGGGGCGATGACCACTCTGGCTTCTTCAGGCTGTACAGAGGCCTTGTGGGGCTCTGGGTTCCCTTTGCCTGCTCTCTGTCAGGGTGAATTTACAGAGGGAGATGGGAGTCCATGGAATGATAAGATGGCTTGTTTTAGCATTGTCTGGGTGTTGGCCAGGGAATATTCTTGTTGTACTACCACTTGGAGATTTGTTGTATTCTAGAAGAAACAAACTTAACAAGAAAGTTAAAGGTACATGGGCCAAAGATTAATAGAAGTAGAAAAGCTGCTGAGGTCGAGTCAGGAGAATCAGAACGAGACATGGGTTTGTGACATTAGCATTTCTCTAGGTATGAGAAGATGCAAGAATTTGGGCTCAAAAATCTTCACCTGAAAACATCTGATTATCTGAAGGCCAGTTCTCGTGGGTTTCCCCCAGACCACAGAGTGCTTTGTTTCTGATCTCCACCCTGAACTCCTTTCAGGGGATGTTGAAGGTCAGCAGCTTGCAGTGGTCAGGATGTAATCCTTGTAGAGGCAGCTGGCAAGTGCCAACTTCCAGTCAGCAGGGTCCCTTCATAGCCACTTATTTGACCATGTTTGGGGGCATTTCATGGCCATTGTGTCCTGCAGTGCTGGGAAGGCTCATTCCCAGGTTTAACGAAGATTCCATTGACAGGCCACTCAGTGTATGGTTATTGCACCAGGCCTTGTGAGTAGCAAAAATCTCTGGACCATACCTGTCTTAATAGCCTCTTGGTCCAGGAAAATATTCCCTCTTGTTGCTTCTTCCCATATCTAGAGTTACATTATTACAATCATTAACCTCATATGGAACAATCATTAACCTCATAAAATGCATATCAGCATTTTATCAGAGGCTCAGTCACACATTTGGTAATGTAAGAAACAATCTTCTGAAACAAGTGACATAGAAAATAATACAGCGAGCAGCTATTAGTAAGGTCACAAGCAAGAACTGTAAGTCAAGACCTTTCATTGGGTAGAGCCCAATATACTCCAGGTCATCTGACTTTGTTTGTTAAATAGCTATGCTATGCTATGCTAAGTCACTTCAGTCGTGTCCGACTCTGTGCAACCCCATAGACGGCAGCCCACCAGGCTCCCCCATCCCTGGGATTCTCCAGGCAAGAACACTGGAGTGGGCTGCCATTTCCTTCTCCAATGCATGAAAGTGAAATAGCCTGGTGTTAATCTCCTGGTTGTACATCATGGAGCATCTGATCTTTATTCAAAGATTGGTTAGTGAGATAAGCTTTAGAAACAAACTTAGAGTGTCCTTTTCAATAACTTAATTAAGTCTTTTAGCAGTATAACATAACAACAAGGAACTAGCTCAGAAGTGAGCCTTAGTAAACGCTAGACCTTAATAATACTAGAAACTCAGTTTAACAATTAACAAAACTTAGTATTCAGTGAGACATGACATTTTTCATTATGAGGGCATTAACTCTGTAGCCAGGGAAGGCTTTAACTCATCAAATAAAAATGAGGTTTGTCAGGGAGCTGTGAAAAGCCAAGCAGTCTTGGATTTCCCATAGACTTGATTCTTTGATTTACACCTATTGTTCACCCATTTTTAATTCCCTGATTTAGTAGTAGAAGACTGTTGGCATGTTTTAAGGACATCAGGATAGCAGAAGTCTAAGCATGAGAGCTTATTTTTGTAGAAGCAGAATGAACTTTGTCTACATGTACCATAATCTTAAATAATGCTTCTTTACTTTACCAAAGTAACAAAAGATTTTAAAAACAAATATAAGTCACTTAAAGCCAAAGAAATTCATAATCTGTTGTTGAAAACATCATTCTAAGAAAGCTTTGTTCTCTTAACAGCGAGTAGACTAAATTCCAGTCTATTACCAGTTTACCAGATAACGAACGAATGAAACAAATGAAAATTTGTTTATCACTTAATCTTAGAAAAGTCTTTTCCATAAATCTTGAAGTAGCAAAATTCTTGAAAAGGCATCAGAGTGAAACCATAGAAGGCGTGATTAAAATCCTACTAAACTGGTAACCTGGTCATTGCTGTGACTTGTCACACTTTAACATGATAACTAGAATTATAACTGACAACATTTTATCAGGGCATATCAGATCTATATGAATTCCACATAATTTTAGGATATGTATATTAGTAACATCAACCATACAGTATAACCTGAAATTTTTCACCCCTTCAATAGTACTTCCCATGTAATTGAACATGTCCAATGAACCCAGGTAGTTTAACAGATCTTTGGGATGTCCCCGGGGCCCTCTGAAGCATCCCAAAGTTAGCTAGAAGTCAAGTTATTTAGAAAGTTTCATTGATAAATAGCAAAAGGGTTTACAACACTCAGTCAGATAGAATCATATAGATCAGTGTGAGACTATATATTCACTTAGCCAAAGCAACAAAGATTTCAAAGGTAAACACAGAACAGATTACTTCAGAGGTAAAGAAACTTAAAATCCATTATCAAAGGCAGTTCAATATCTCAAGAAAGCTTGTATTGATGCACAAAACTCTTCCCTTGGGGTGCACTTTCCATAGAACCTTCTCATCACTTTCTGTACCCATTACTTTGTTCTCCCATCCCGAAACAGCCACCTGTAAGTCAGTCCTACTTCTTTTTCCCTTTATAAAATGTAATTTCATTCCTCATACCTTCTTTACTGAAAAAACACATTGTATTTTCCTTAAGCAACCAAGAACTGACCTTTATATTAGCATTCTATAGATTGGTGAACATAAATACGTGATAATTTCTAAAAACACATTTGCTTTCTTATAGAGAACATCTCAGGATGGCATCAAACGTTATTCTTTAATAGTTCAAAATCATTAGTTTCTTTGTTAGAGGAAGTTCAGTTCAGTTCAGTCCAGTCACTCAGTTGTATCTGACTCTTTGTGACCCCATGAATTGCAGCACGCCAGGCCTCCCTGTCCATCACCAACTCCTGGAGTTCACTCAAACTCACGTCCATCAAGTCGGTGATGCCATCCAGCCATCTCATCCTCTGTTGTCCCCTTCTCCTTCTGCCCCCAATCCTTCCCAGCATCAGAGTCTTTTCCAATGAGTCAACTCTTCACATGAGGTGGCCAAAGCATTGGAGTTTCAGCTTTAGCATCATTCCTTCCAAAGAATAGCCAGGACTGATCTCCTTTAGAATGGACTGGTTGGATCTCCTTGCAGTCTGGGGGACTCTCAAGAGTCTTCTCCAACATCACAGTTCAAAAGTATCAATTCTTCGGCACTCAGCTTTCTTCACAGTCCAACTTTCACATCCATACATGACCACTGGAAAAACCATAACCTTGACTAGATGGACCTTTGTTGGCAAAGTAATGTCTCTGCTTTTGAATATGCTATCTAGGTTGGTCATAACTTTCCTTCCAAGGAGTAAGCGTCTTTTAATTTCATGGCCGCAATCACCATCTGCAGTGATTTTGGAGCCCAGAAAAATAAAGTCTGACACTGTCTCCACTGTTTCCCCACCTATTTGCCATCAAGTGATGGAACCAGATGCCATGATCTTAGTTTTCTGAATGTTGAGCTTTAAGCCAACTTTTTCACTCTCCTCTTTCACTTTCATCAAGAGGCTTTTGAGTTCCTCTTCACTTTCTGCCATAAGGGTGGTGTCATCTGCATATCTGAGGTTATTGCTATTTCTCCTGGCAATCTTGATTCCAGCTTGTGCTTCTTTCAGTCCAGTGTTTCTCATGATGTACTCTGCATAGAAGTTAAATAAGCAGGGTGACAATATACAGCCTTGACGAACTCCTTTTCCTATTTGGAACCAGTCTGTTGTTCCATGTCCAGTTCTAACTCTTGCTTCCAGACCTGCATACAGGTTTCTCAAGAGGCAGGTCAGGTGGTCTGGTATTCCCATCCCTTTCAGAATTTTCCACAGTTTATTGTGATCCACACAGTCAAAGGCTTTGGCATACTCAATAAAGCAGAAATAGATGTTTTTCTGAAACTCTCTTGCTTTTTCCATGATCCAGCAGATGTTGGCAATTTGATCTCTGGTTCCTCTGCCTTTTCTAAAACCAGCTTGAACATCTGGAAGTTCATGGTTCACATATTGCTGAAGCCTGGCTTGGAGAATTGTGAGCATTACTTTACTAGCGTGTGAGATGAGTGCAATTGTGTGGTAGTTTGAGCATTCTTTGGCATTGCTTTTCTTTGGGATTGGCATGAAAACTGACCTTTTCCAGTCCTGTGGCCACTGCCGAGTTTTCCAAATTTGCTGGCATATTGAGTGCAGCACTTTCACAGCATCATCTTTCAGGATTTGAAATAGCTCAACTGGAATTCCTTCACCTCCTCTACCTTTGTTCATAGTGATGCTTTCTAAGTCCCACTTGACTTCACATTCCAGGATGTCTGGCTGTAGGTGAGTGATCACACCATCGTGAGTGTTTAGCAATTAATGTTTCAGAATCTTATTTTATTTGGAAATGACCTAGCTATTCAATAAACTTCTGTCACTTAGTTTATCACAACCTTAGAAATTCAGGTTACCAAAATCTAGAGAGACTGTTTTAGACAGACATTTATAAAATATAATTATTCTTAATAGAGTTTATCTAAAAGCTCATATCTTATTTATTTTTTTTTGAAGTTTCTTCACTCAAGGTACTTTCCTTGCTGACAAACTGGTAACAGATGTAACAATATAACAACATTTAACTTATAAGAAACCTAGGCACAATGAAAATATGCTTAATGTTAATGACTCTTAGACATGTCTATATTAGATTAGCAAACAAGCATTAATACTAGATATTTAATATCGAATATTTCCCAGTTCATGTGAATCTGATATTCATTTAGGTTAATTTCTCTTATATTTAGAATTGTTTGATTTGTAAGTGCTAACTTTTCTTCAGGCCAATTAAATTAGAACTCATTTACAACTTCATCAATATTTTAAAAAGAAAAAAAAAAGTCAAAGACACACATTGAGACATACATAAATCCAAACAGATAGAGATCTCATAGTTTTCCACTTGAGATTTAAAATGTTTCTTTGACTCCCCATGCTGCCCCCCTCCTTTTTTTTTAAGTTCTAATTTGCCCAAGGCTGAGGTCTCAGGCAAAGTGGGCTGTGTATTTCTGGGACATGGAAAGGATTAACTTCAAGCTTTTCTTTAGGCAGGCTTTTTAACAAGCTAGTTGTTTTTACTTGCATATGCAAAAAGAACTGGTTTTGAAGCACAGAGGAGAGTTTTTGGTCTTTCAGGCTTTTGAATATAGGAGAAAGATGGGGACCAAAGGGAAGCTCAGAATCCTTTCCCAGAGATCATGTGGCTATGAAAGGTCTAGTAGGGGTCGTCTAGGAAATCTGATGGAGAGAGACAGAGGGGGACAGGAGATAGGGAAGCAACAGAAAGACACATGCAGCATGAGTCCCTCAAGTCCAGATTCTGACTGAGGACCATAAAGGACTGAACGTAAGACAATGCCCTGCTTTTGGCAAAAGCTAGTGTGCCATTCAGAGGCCATTTGGCAGGGCGGGGGGGATGGGGGGGAATCCCCAGGTTAGTATTGTGGCCAGGAAATTTTCCAGTTTCTGGGAATATAGAGGCTCCGGGATGTACCAGAAGCCATCCTTAGCCTATATGCCAAAGAATGGGGGTACTGAGAGTCACTGACTGGCAAAAAGGCATCCCTTTTTGTCTCAGTGACATCTCCGTGCAACTAACGGCACAAAATGGCCAATCATCCCAACAATCGCATCCAACGGTGACAGGTGACCCCTGAGAACCGTGCAGCTAAGGCACCATGGGCAGAGAAAGACAGAGATTCCCAGGAGCAACCAGGGAACCTGACTCACCATTTGGCGATTCCCTGAAACATGGAAGGCACTCTTGGGATGGCTCAGAGGCAACATCTAGGCTCCTATAAATCAATCCGGACCAAAAGGGAAAGAAATGAAAGTGACAGGGAAGAAGGCTGAGGAATCCGCCTTACAATCCTATTGGGGAGGAGGTGGCCAGGGGCTGATGGTCTCTGTTTTGCTTCAACCACTATGCACCTGACACGGTGCATGGAAGTTGTCTTGCTGGGGGTGGATGCCCTTGTGGCCTGATTCGTTCATATCCCCTTATCCTCACATGGGAGTCTTCATGTGGCAGGCTCCCTAATGGCTTTTAAGTGCCTGACCCATACCCACATAATATTTGTTGGCCTAATTCTCAGTTGGAAAGAAGACAAAGGAGACACCCTCACCTGTTCAGGCAGCAGCTACTGGGGCGCAGTGAGCAGTGGGGCCTTTGGAATACACCAGAGGGTAACTCTGACCAGTTGCTTCCACAGCACTTGCCTATTTGCAGAAGGTCCCTATGAAAAAGGAGAAGCAAGGAGGTGGGGGAAGAGACCCCAAGTTCCCTGTACAGGCCACCAAAAATGCCGTGGTCCGGGTGCAGGTTGGAAAAGAATTCCCAAACATGAGACAGAATGAAAGAAGAATAGTTTATTAGAGTGGGAGACACTGTTAGAACAGCAGGCCAGCTCAAGGGAGAACCAACATTGACCTTAGTCCACTTTTATACCCAGGGTACAAGGAGTGGGATAGGGGTCTTGCGGGTCATTTGCTGATTGCATGAGGCACGTATACTGGGTGGAGGGAAGAATAAGGCAAATACCTCCTCCCTATGGGGTAGAAGGGGAAACAGATTATACTGCTCAGGAGGATCGCAAACCCATTAATAGTTACAACATGGGGGAGGGAAGGATGATAAGGGTCAGGTTTTTCTGTTCCTATATTTCAAGACCCTCCTTGGTTTTATCTGCTCTTTCGTCCCTGGGTCACCACAGTTTCCACAGTCACTCACCGTCACAGAGGATTTGAGAAGAAAGAAATAAGAAAACTGTAGAGGAAGCCTTAGAGTAAGCAGTTAGTACCAGATGTCTGCCCATTACCAAAGTAACCAGAATAAACCAAAACCTAGCCAGCCATAAAGTCACATTAACATGACTTTCTAGTCCCATTAAACCAGTAACCTTTCTCCAAGCTGCCTTATAAACGGAGTTTCCCTTCACAGGGAGAACACCCCTAACTGGAGTCAAAGCCCCCAGATGGAAGCCAAAGCTCCCCAGATTGGACAAAGTCAAAAAAGGCCCCAGTGGGACCATGATGTCAAGTTGTTCTGGGGAAAATGTTATTTGAGCATTTGATTCACAAAGGAGAGTAATATCTATCACAGAGTCAATCAACTTGTTCCCCACTGTCAAAGTTATCCAGGGCTCCTGTAGGGGAAGTTAGAACTGGATGCCTCATGTTCAAGGGAGCCTGCAGGCCTGTTCATTATCAGAGTGTTCCTTATCTTTGTGTAGCACTTCTGACTGCCAGATTAATTGTGAGCAATTGCGCTTCTGATCTTAACATATCTAATATACACCCCAAAGATCTTTCCTTCTGGATAGATGAAATATTTCCCATTTTTATAAACTTCATAACACAAAAGACACAGACAAATTCCAACAAAGACACCAGCAAACAGATTCCAGCACTGATGCATCCAGATGAACCGATTCCCAGAGATGGTAAATAGATTTACCCCGTAAAATAAATGAACTAATTCCAACTAGGCTACCCACTCCCACAAGAACTAGCTCCCAAAGGAACCAGTTCCAACTGGACCAGTTTCCAAAGCAGGGAAATAAATTTACCTTACAAATGAGCTAATTCCAACTAGGGAAGGATTGCCTCACAAGGACTAGTTCCCAATGAACAGGTTCAGGGTTGAGTCCAATAACACCTCCCCTCTGCGAATGAGTAGCCCAAACAATTTGACTTATCCTGTAAAAGAAAAAAGGGGAAAAAATGTTCCCGGTGTGCATACTGGGTGACTTACCCTCCAAAATCAAGCCCCTTGGCTTTTAACACAAAAGGACACACAAAACAAGCAAACCAGCTGAACCAGCTATGCAATTGGGTAGACTTACCCTACAAACTCTGGGAGTTGGTGATGGACAGGAAAGCCTGGTGTGCTGCAGTCTATGGGGTCACAAAGAGTTGAACACGACTGAGCGACTGAACTGAACTGACTACAAGCAAAACTGAGTCCATTGACTCTAGAAGTTTGTCAGTTCCTTGTCTCAACTGCCAAGAACTGGAGACAGCTGGTACCAATTCAGGGAATCTTGAAGCAAAGAACCTCAGGACGACAAATTGTCCCAGCAGCTGCTAGGATCTTGCCCCAATAGTCCCTCATCAGGGCTGGCTAGACACGAGCCGCAAGGCTCCTGGCTGGCTAAGCCAAATTGTTACTGAGTCCAAGCTCGCTCTGCTCACCATAAAATAGGCTAATGAATCCGAGAGATGAACTGTTGAAGCAAGGAAGAGACTTTAATCGGGGAGCCAGCAGACAGAAAAGATGGCAAAATAACCATCTTATTGGGGCCTCTATGCCAAGTTCTTTTATAGGTCAGAGAGAAGGGACAGGAGCTAAAGTCAAAATGTTGAATAGAGAGGGAGATGCAGTGGGGTAGTAAAATAAAAGGGTCTTCAGTCTTGCAAAACATCTCCAAGGTAATGTCCAGCCTTCAGAAGGAGTGTGTTAATTTCTTCTACTCACGGGTGGTCAGGGACAGACTATCTCTCCAAGAGCTGAACAAAGGCACTTTAGTTACAGTCAAGCAGATGGGAAGAATCCTACAGGCAAACCACTGAGTATGATTATAATAATAAAAGCAAGTCAAAGAAGCAGTTTCCAACATGGAGTCAGAATTGGCTTCCTCCCTACAACACCTTGGCATACTCCTTTTCCAATTTTGAACCAGCCCATGTTTCATGTCTGGTTCTAACTGTTGCTTCTTGATCTGCATAGAGGTTTCCCAGAAGGCAGGTAACCGTAGTCTGGTATTTCACCTTTCTTTCTTCCTGTGAGAGATCTCATGGCTTCATTTAAAAGCTTAGTTATGAATCAGGAATTACCATATAAACTCACTAGTTTATAAGCAGTTGGTATACATTAAGGTTGCATGTTCAGATGACTGAGGCCAGCTATCTGTAAGTTTGGGTGAGGAACAGTTTAGTCTTTTACATTTAAAAATGTCACTTTTATCCTGGGTTGCAGGTCCTTGAGGCCTATATTTATATTCCGGTTTAGACATTTACAAGACAAAGACACTGTTTACTTTTTCAAAGAGCAGTTCTGCTGCCTAAAGTTACTAAAATCAGGGACAAGATTTTTAATCAAACTGAAATTTACTTAAGGAAGTTCTATGTTCTATAACTTCACAGTTAAATTATCATGCCTTCAAAGTTTGTATAAGGCATTCAGCACAGGTCTTTTTGAATTTATAAACTGAGCCAAAGCAAAATTCCTGTTTTTTATATAAGAGGCTCTGGGATCCCGAGTCGGGTAGAACTAAGGAAGTCGGGTCCTTTTTGCCTAACTGTTCCAAAATTATTGCTGGACAGATATCTCAGTATAAATTTTTCTAGCCTGTTAAATATATAACTTAAAACTAGGATAAATAGAACACACACACTTATTTGGCTTTTACTGTTGGGGACCAGTAAGGAGCCTCTCTTGGCTCATTAACTTTAGGTAGTGTAGTAATGTCAAATCTTGTTTTAATCACATAATGCCCATTCTATTTATCCCATACCAAATAAACATACAAAATTTTGTTTATTTATTAGTGGAGTTTTTTGTTTTTTTTTTTTACTTTACCTGTTTGCAATAATTGCTAGATTTTCCTTCCAAATTCTTCCTGTTGATATTTTTAATTGTTCTTAATCACACCTGTAAGAGACATTCAGGAGAACATCACAATGATACTTCCTAAACCAGTGTCTCTCCTTCTCAGGTTAATTTGACTCAGTTGCTCAGTTGTGTCCGACTCTTTCTGACCCCATGGACTGCACCATACCAGGCTTCCCTGTCCATCAGCAACTCCTGGAGTTTGCTTAACTCATGCCCATTGAGTCAGTGATGCCATCCAACCATCTCATCCTCTGTCATCCCCTTCTCCTCCTACCTTCAACCTTCCCTAGCATTGGGGTCTTTTTAAATGAGTCCATTCTTTGAATGTATTTGAATGCCAAAGTATTAGAGTTTGACCTTTAGAATCAGTCCTTCCAATGAATATTCAGGACTGATTTACTTTAGAATCAACTTGCTTGATCTATTTGCAGTCCAAGGGACTGTCAAGAGTCTTCTCCAACACCATAGTTCAAGAGCATCAAATCTTCAGTGCTCAGTTTTCTTTATGGTCCAACTCTCACACTCATACATGACTACAGGAAAAACCATAGTTTTGACTAGACAGACCTTTGTCAGCAAAGTATGTCTCTGCTTTTTAATATACTGTCTAGGTTTGTCATAGCTTTTCTTCCAAGGAGCAAGCATCTGTTAGTACCATGGCTGCAGTCACCATCTGCAGTGATTTTGGAGCCTAAGAAAATAAAGTTGGTCACTGTTTCCATTGCTTCCCCATCTATTTTCCATAAAGTGATGGAACCGGATGTTCGTTTTCTGAATGTAAGGTTTTGTTTCTTTTTTTAAGTTACTTTTAATTAAAACATATGTTAACATTCGTGTGTTCCAGTCTTTTTTTTTTAAGTATTTATTAGTATATGTATTCGGAGACGGCAATGGCACCCCACTCCAGTACTCTTGCCTGGAAAATCCCATGGACAGAGGAGCCTGGTAGGCTGCAGTCCATGGGGTCGCTAAGAGTCGGACACGACTGAGCGACTTCACTTTCACTTTTCACTTTCATGCATTGGAGAAGGAAATGGCAACCCACTCCAGTGTTCTTGCCTGGAGAATCCCAGGAAAGGGGGAGCCTGGTGGGCTGACATCTATGGGGTCGCACAGGGTCGGACACGACTGAAGAGACTTAGCAGCTATCACCTTCATCAAGAGGCTCTTTAGTTCCTCTTCACTTTCTGCTGTAAGAGTGGTGTCATCTGCAAATCTGAGGTTATTGATATATCTCTCGGCTATCTTGAGTCCAGCTTGTGCTTCACCCAGGCTGGCATTTCACATGATGTACTCTGCATATGAGTTAAATAAGCAGGGTGACAATATACAGTCTTGTCATATCCTTTCCTAATTTTGAATCAGTATGTTGTTACATGCCCAGTTCTAACTGTTGCTTCATGACCTGCATACAGGTTTCTCAGGAGGCAGGTAAGGTGGCCTGGTATTTCCATCTCTTTCAGAATTTTCCTTAAAGACTTTGAGCTTCCCTGATTGCTCAGCTGGTAAAGAATCTGCCTGCAATGCAGGAGACCTGGGTTCAACCCCTGGGTTGGGAAGATCCCCTGAAGAAGGGAACTGCTCCCCACTCAGTATTCTAACCTGGAGAATTCCATGGATTGTATAGTCCATGGGATCGCAAAGAGTCACACATGACTGAACAATTTTCACTTAAGTATTTTCCACAGTTTGTTGTGATCCACACAGTCAAAGGCTTTACGTAGTCGATGAAGCAGAAGTAGATGCTTTTCTGGAAATTTCTTGCTTTTTCTATGATATAGAGTATGTTGGCAATTTGATCTCTGGTTGCTCTGCCTTTTCTAAATCCAGCTTGAACTTCTGGAAGTTCTCAGTTCACATACTGTTGAAGCTTAGCTTGGAGAATTTTGAGCATTACTTTGCTAGCATGTGAAATGAGTGCAATTATGCCATGATATGAACATTCTTTGGCATTGCCTTTCTTTGGGATTGGAGTGAAAATTGACCTTTTCCAGTCCTGAGGCTGTGTGGATCACAACAAACTGTGGAAAATTCTTCAAGAGATGAAAATACCAGACCACCTTACTTGGCTCCTGCGAAACTTGTATGCAGGTCAAGAAAGGACAGTCAAAACTGGACATGGAACAATGAACTTGTTCAAAATTGGGAAAGGAGTATGTCAAGGCTGTATAATGTTACCCTGCTTATTTAACTTATAGCAGAGTACATCATGCAAAATGTCAGGCTGGATGAAGCACAAGCTGGAATCAAGATTGCTGGGAGAAATATCAATAACCTCAGATATGCAGACGACACCACCCTTATAGTAGAAAGCAAAGAGGAGCTAAAGAGCCTCTTGATGAAAGTGAAAGAGGAAAGTGAAAAAGTTGGCTTAAAACTCAACATTCTAAAAACAAAGATCATGACATCCAGTTCCATCACTTCATGGAAAATAGATGGAGAAACAATGGAAACAGTGAGAGGCTTTTTTTTCTTGGGCTCCAAAATCACTGCAGATGGTGACTGCAGCCACGATACTAACACACACTTGCTCCTTGGAAGAAAAGCTATGACAAAACTAGACAGCATATTAAAAAGCAGAGACATTACTTTGCCAACAAAGGTCTGTCTAGTCAAAGCTATGCTTTTTCCAGTAGACACGTATGGATGTGAGAGTTGGACCATAAAGAAAACTGAGCACTGAAGATTTGATGCTTTTGAATTCTGGTGTTGGAGAAGACTCTTGAGAGTCCCTTGAACTGCAAGGAGATCAAGCCAGCCGATCCTAAAGGAAATCAGATCTGAATGTTCATTGGAAGGACTGATGCTGAACTTGAAGATCCAATACTGTGGCTACCTGATGCAAAGGGCTGACTCATTAGAAAAGATTCTGATGCTGGGAAAGATTGAAGGCAGGAGGAGAAGGGGACGACAGAGGATGAGATGGTTGGATGGCATCACCCATTTAATAGATATGAGTCTGAGCAAACTCTGAGAGATAATGAAGGAAAGGGAAGCCTGGTATGCTGTAGTCCATGGAGTTGCAAAGAGTTAGTCGTGACTGATTGACTGAACAGCAACAACAAAGTTAATGAGCCATAAGGGACACCCTACTGGCCTCTAACATTAAAAGCTAAACAAATTTGTTTTGTTTACCCCAGTTTCATCTATTTAAGGGACTAGAAAACTTTACACTGAGATATCTGACCAATTATTTTGGGACAGTTAGGCCAAAGGGCCTGACTTCCGGTTCTTTACCTGACTCTGGGTATAGGATATCCTGCATAAAAGTAGGTAAAATAGGGAACAACAACAAGAACAACAAAGCCTTCTAAACTCTCTCCTATCTCCTATCTCCTATCTCCAGTCAAAGGTTGTTGATTGGATCCTTATGAAAACTAAAGCTAAAGGTAAAGAATTTGGTGGAATTTAGATAGAAGTATATAAATTGGTATATTTAAATAGGCTTTATATAAGGTGATTACAGCTCTTAATAAATTATATTTTGGGAAAGACAAGGCATATAGATTGCCACTAAGGAAATATTAACTAAAGGTGCTGAGGATACCAATAATTCCCTGAGTCACACAAAATAAGTAAACTGGGAATTAACATGCAAGGGTTAATAAAAAAAAATAGTGGTTTTGCTTTGGTTTAATTTATAAACTCAGAAAAGTCTTTGCTATATGCCTTATACAAACCTTTGAAGACATGATAAATTAAAACTCTTAAGTTCTGAAACAGAATTTCATAAATTAAATTTCAGTTTTATTAAAAATCTTACCACTGATTTTAATAACTTTAGGTGACAGAACTGTTCTTGGAAAAGCTAAACTGTGTTTGTCTTGCAAGTATGTAAACCAGAATATGAATACAAGCCTCTAAGAGCTGAGACTAAAGCAAATTAAGCAGGCAAGTCCTGGGAAACCAAGAAAAAAAATGGCAGCTTTAAATCAAAACTGCTGAGAATGCTCCCTCAGCCAAACCTTACAGATAGTAAGTCTTAACCATCTGAACAAGCAACTTGAAGGTATTTCAACTGTTTGTTAACTAATAAGTTTATATCAATATTGTAATACCTGGTTCATATCTAAGCTTTTAGTAAGTCATGAGATCTCGTAAATCTCTGCAAATTGTAGCTCATGTAAATCATAGCTACCATATAAAGAACACAATGATGGGGGGAAATAACAGTAGGTAAGGTATTATTTTGGGGTTTCCCAGGTGGCGCAAGTGGTAAAGAACCCATCTGCCCAAACAGGAGAAAAGAGATATGGTTTCAATCCCTGGGTCGTGAAGATTTCTGGGGAGCACACAGCACAGCAGTTTGGTTTGCAACACTAGGAAAATCCTGTGTTAACTACACAAGCCTCTGAGCTTCCGTCTCACCCTCTAGAAAATGTGATTAATAGTGTCTACATCATAGATAAGAAATTTGAAAGGGAGAACTACACAGAAAGCACACTGTGCTGTCTGGGAAGAGTATATGCTCACTAATGCTAGTGCTAAGTGGCTTCAGTCATGCCCAACTCCCTGCAACCCTACGGGCTGAAGGCCACCAGGCTCCTCTGGCCATGGAATTGTCCAGGCAAGAACACTGGAGTGGGTAGCCATTCCTTTCTCCAGGGAATCTTCCTGACCCAGGGATTGAACCTGTGTTTCTTAAGTCTCTGGCATTGGCAGGCAAGTTCTTTACCACTAACGTCACCTGGGAAGCCCAGATGCCCACTAAGTCTTAATATAATTTGAATTCAGTTTTTTTTTTTTTTTCTTTAGGAGCAAGAAAACATATTGAACCACTATTTCTAAGAGATGGCTCACAAGTTCATTTTTAAAACTTAAGGAAGTTCAAGAGGTTGCCTTTGTCATCATTTTTATTTTTCACTCAGAAATCATGTTATTTCAGACCAATGGGATCAATACAGTAGCAGCACCATAACTAGAAGCACAGAGTGGAGCGCCTCATTTCCACAATGGCCGTATTGACCCCCTACACTCGGGCCACCAGGAAGAGCATGCCAAAGGGGGCGAGGTGGGTTGCTTGGGCAGAAAGAACTCTGACTGAGGCCTCCAGTCCTGTCTAGTTCATATTAGTATTCTTCAGACACATCACCATTTTCTGTAAGCCTTATGTGGAAGAGGATGAAAGATGAGAATTTCCATTGCAATTCTGCTTTTGACCAGTGGGATAGTATATGCATATTTGGAGAGAGAAGCCAGGATAGACTGATATGAGGAATTGACCCACACAGGTATGAAGGCTTAGAAGCACCATGATGTGCCATTTGATTCTGGAGAGCCAGGGAACTATAGAGCCGATGATGCAAATCCCAGTCTGAAAACAGAAGATGACGTGAGATGAGCCAGCTCATCAGAGGAGGGAATCCTCCTTCTTCCATCTTGTTATAGTCAACCCCTCAATTGATTGGACCATCCCCACCCACAAGGGGTGAGGGAGGTTTACCAAGTCCACCAACTCAAACACCAGTCTCCTCTGGAAGCGCATCGAAATAATGTTCAATCTGGGTAACGCATGGCCATCGGTTGCCCCATAAGATGAACCATCACAACTGCACATTGTTGATGGAAGTGTAAAATGGTACAATCATTCGGAACATTTGTTCTGCAGTTTGTCATAAGACAGGCTCAGCAACCCTACTCTTAAATATGTCCTCAAGGCATGTGAAAATATAAGCCCATAAGAAGACTATTACAAGAGTTTTTGATTCACAACACTTCAAACTGTTCAAAACACTGCAAATAGTTCAAAACTGGGAACAATTCCAATTCCATCAAACGGTGAGTGTGTCTACAAAGTGTGATACAGTCACACAGTAAAACACTGTGTGTGTAACAAAAAGTAACAGTAACAAGAAGGAATAAACTGCACTCAGTAGCTGAGATGAACCTCAAAACCATTGCACTGCATTAAAAAAAAAAAAAAAAACAGACCTGGAGCAAATTCTCTGCCCCAAACTGTGTGTCACTCTCTACCTAAATGACCACCGGAGTGTCTGCAGGTGCATTCGCTCAGCCCAGGGCCTGGACCAGAAAGGCTGGTGGTGGAAGGGTCCAAGCACCCGTGTCCTGATACAGGATCTCCTTCATCACTGTCACACTCATCCTTCAAGGGCTTGCCTAAAGCATCTCTACTTCCCACCCTGCCTCCACCCACACCCCCTGTGATGGCTGACAGGCCAAGGGGATACTTCAGGGGGTGGGTGGGGGAAGCAAAACTGGGGAAGCAGAGAGGAGGCAGAGGAACCCAGGGGGATAAGTGAGGACGGGGTCACGCAGTGCTGGCAGTCACTGGAATCTGGAAGGGGAGAAGGAAGCATTGTTCCAGGCTGGAATTCCAGACTCTTGTTCCCAGAGGGCTTGTGACAAGGACTAAGCTGCTTTCTTGCTTTTCTCTATCTTCAGTGAGGGGAGGTGAAGGGCAGGGCTCTGGGCAGGGAAGGCAGCTCCAACCAGCCTTGCAGATTTGGAGGCGCAGGGGGTGGGGGTGGGGGGCCGGGGCGGGGTTGAGGGGGGGGAGGCTGGATAAGGCCCTCCATCTCAACGTTTCAGGGTCACACGCAGGCTCCTAGGGGCCAACAGGTGACACCCCGAGGTGTGAGGGCCCCTGGGGTGGGGGGGTGTCTGAGCTCTTCCCTCCCTCCTTCCCCCTCCCCTCCTATCCTCTAGGAGAACAGTTCAAAATTTGGGGATCTCGAACTGGGAAGGAATGTCAAAGAAGGGACAGAGAAAGAAGGATGGGTGATCCAGAAGGCTCTTTCTTGCTCTCCAAGTCCTGGTCCTGCCCAAAACAAGCTCTGATTCTTGGCAGGGTGGGTGCAGGGTTCATTGGTACCTAGCAGATATGTAGTCTGGAAGGTGCCATGGCTCGAGCAGCCCCAGGAAACGGCCAGCACCCCACTGCTGTGTGTAGATCCCTTTTTCTGTCGCTGTGGCCTGAGGGTCTCTGCTCGTGAAAAGCAAGCATCAACCCGGCGCCGACCCCCCACCCTGCATCCGGTAATAAGCCAGCACACCTCAGAATTGGGCAGTCAACACCTTCACCTTGTCATCCGGGGACCCACTAGGAAGATCCGGGTGTGGGTGGCAGGGAGGGTCAGGTCTGGGCTCTGGGAATTCTATGCTGAGCCTCTGAGCCGCGGAGCAGGAGAGGGGAGGAGAGGGAGGAGCCTGCAGTGGACAGAGGGGCTCAGCCCAACCTGACCGCATTCCCTGCTTCAGCTCCCTGCGGTTTCTGGAGCTGTGACCCCACGCCCTTTCTCCAGGATGTTTCCTTTGCCCAAGGTCATTCCCACCCACTCAGGGAAGATGGCAACCCTGACCAATCCATTGGGCTGTTCCCCCACCCCTGACCGCTGCCTTTCCCTCTCAGCAGGACGCTGATTCCCACTGTATCTAGAACTGCGGAAGCGGGGTGACCGCCCGGTGTCCACTTCCATTCACACCAGAAGGACGTGAACGCCTTTCTGGGCAGGAAGAGTCCCCACTCCTGCCCAGGGACACCTCGGCTACTTTGTAGTCTCTGCTGCCACAACCCGCAGACCCACCTCCCCGACTTCCAGACCCTCGACAGGGCGCCTGCAGGCGGCCACCTCTGCTCCTGAGACCCTTCACTCTAATTTTGCACAAATTCTGGTCTGTGTCTGCAGAACTCCAGCTGAGATGCGAGCGCTTCCACTTCCCAGCCCTCTCCCAGCTGGCTGTGGTCACGCAGCTGTGACCCAGGGGACAGAAGTGTATCTGCTCCAGGGCCTTCCCCAGAACCCCTCAATCCCGTGGGGGTTTCCTTGGTGCTGGGAGCGCTTTTGTTCTAATGAAGTGGCTTCAGGACGCGGGGCGGCGGGGCGGGGGGTGGGGGTGGGGGGGTGTGGGGAGCGGGGCGAGGCGCTCCAAAATTACTGAGCCGGGATTAGAGGAAAGAGGCTGGAGGCTGAGTTCGTGATGGATCGTGACTGTGCCTACGTGATGAAGCCTCCTTCAAAGCCCCAAAACTACGGGGTTCAAAGAGCTTCCAGGAGCGTGGGCATAGCCCAGCTCCTCCCTGCAGCGGAAGCTCCTGTCCGCTCCCCGCTCCCCGCCAGACACTCCCAGACCTCACCCTCTGTGCCTGTCATCTGACTGTCTGTATCCTTTAACCTCATCCTTTCTTGTATTAGGTAACAAACCGGTAAACGTAAGTAGTATTCCCTGAGTTCCATGTTTCTCAGAGCAAAATACTGAACCCGGGGAAGGGAGGAGCCCGGGTCAGTCAGAAGTGGCAGAGGTCTGGGCTAGTGTGCGGAGCTGGACATCTGTGGGACCCAGCTCGTAACCACAGTGTCCCTCTCTTCATCCTAATTGTAATCCTCCAAAAAATAACCCTGCTGCTGCTGCTGCTAAGTCGTTTCAGTCGTGTCCCACTCTGTGCGACCCCAGAGACGGCAGCCCATCAGGCTCCCCCGTCCCTGGGATTCTCCAGGCAAGAACACTGGAGTGGGTTGCCATTTCCTTCTCCAGTGCAGGAAAATGAAAAGTGAAAGTGAAGTCGCTCAGTCGTGTCCGACTCTTAGCGACCCCATGGACTGCAGCCTACCAGGCTCCTCCGTCCATGGGATTTTCCAGGCAAGAGTACTGGAGTGGGCTGCCATTGCCTTCTCCAAAAATAACCCTAGTCTTTATTTAAAAGGAGATGTTTGCTCTCGAGAATGAGAAGGTGGTGAATTCTGACAACACCAAGTGCTAGCAAGGCTAGGGCAGGGGCAGTGACTGGAATTCTCATGTTGATTTTGGGAGTGCAGATAGAACATTTTATCAGGAACATCATCTGTAGTCTCATAAATTAAGCGTGTAATCTGATCCAGCAATTCCACTAGGTATTTATCCCGACTGCATAAAACATGCATCTACAAGACTTGTACAAGGAGTGTTCTAGGCAGCTTTATTCAAAACAGCACCTATGGAGAGACACCCCAACAGCAGGTAACTAAATAAATCCTGTTACATCCATGCAGTGGAAAGCTGTTGCTGCTGTTTAGTCGCTCAGTCGTGTCTAACTATTGCAACCCCATGGACTGTAGCCTGCCAGGCTCCTCTGTCCATAGGATTTCCCAGGCAAGAATACTGGAGTGGGTTACCATGCCTTCCTCTGCTACCCGGTATTTTAAAAAGAACAACGTTGATGAATCTGAAAGAAATAAAATACCTAGACTCTCTATTCCCATGTATGTGAAGTTCTTGAACAGGCAAAAATAATCTTCAGTGAAGCCTAGGATGAGACGCAAGACCTGGGAGGAGCCCTGAGGTCATTTGGCTGTTGGAGATTTTGGCTCGGCAGCCGGTAATAGGAGCGTTTGTGTTTTTCTAAACTCATCTCACTGTGCATTTAAAAGGGGCCCATTCATTCGATAGTATGCGTATTGTCCCTCAAGAGAGATTTTTCCCCCTCAAGGGAGTTGGATATCAAGGTAAAGAAGCAGAATTTGAAGTAAGTTTTGACATGATCGAAAAATACTGTGAATGTCCAAGTCCATCATTCCTTTGGGTTCTTTCAGACTCTCAAGGTTCTCCTTTGTCTTCTTTAATTAAACTTACTTGGGGGGGGGGGGAAGGAGCAACAACATTTAATATAAAATTTAAATAATTTGACAGATCTTCCCTGGTGGCTCAGAGGTTAAAGCATCTACCTGCAAAGTGGGAGATCTGGGTTTGATCCCTGGGTCAGGAAGATCCCCGGGAGAAGGAAATGGCAACCCACTCCAGTATTCTTGCCCAGAGAATCCCATGGACAGAGGATCCCGGTAGGCTACAGTCCACGGGGTCGAAAAGAGTCGGGCATGACTGAGCGACTTCACTTTCTTTCACTTTCACTTTAAATAATTTCATGTTTAGTTCTATTATTTTCAATTATTTTCATTTTGGTCTACTTGTGTGTATAGAAAGAGTGTGTTTCATATTATAGTTCTAAATGCATGGTATTATAGCTTTGTTAGGTTTTGTGAGCTTGCCTGGGTAGAAGGCAACAATCAGAGCAATACTGTCACAGATATTAACTTCATCTAAGGCTCAGGATGTGAAGTTCTGTGTCAGGAGCCACTCTCAGGTTAGGGACACTCAGTCCATCAGATTCTCCCAGATACAGTGCCAGTCCTCTGGCAAGCCCTCAGTAGCAATAGATTCAGTTTTCTTCCTTCATCCAAAATCAGACCTTTAATTAGCTTTTATCATTTTTTACCTTTTTGGATTTCACTTAATTGTCCCCAGATTTAATCTGACTGAATTCTTCAATAAGCAGACAACAAAGAATCTATTCTCAAAAACAAAGAGCCCCGCCATTTCTAGCTCCTGGGCCCTAGTGGGTCAACTCCAGCCAAGATTTGAAAGCATTTGTGGAAAAGCTATGATTCAGTGTGTGCTCGCTATATTGTTGTTTTCCTGTTTCCTTCCCAAGTGAAACTTAGAACAAGACCACCGTGTTGAAGATGATGAATAAAATGAAGACACTAATTTGAGGTGGGGAAATGATACCACTTTCTAAACTCTGAAACATTTCTTTCCTTTATTTGTACTACTATTTATTACTTGTATCACTATTTATTGCTTGTAGCACTATTATTTTCACCGAGGACTTGCTGAGAGATTCCATTTTGCCAGACACTGCAGCAAAGTGAAGCGGATTCCTATTTCATTTCTGCTGAAACTGGCCTCCAGTCCACTTCCCCAGTCTGCTCTCTTCTCCCTCCATGAAGCCTCAGTTTCTAGAGCATGGTCCAGCTCTTCTCCTTAAATCCACACTTATGGAGTCTCTTCCCTATACAAGGTTCATCACTGTCCTTCTTGCAGTCCACAAAGTGGAAGTACAGGGCTTGGTGAGTGGAGCTCTTGGATTTCAGCTGCCACAAGTCCCCTGTGTAGTCAACAATCTGCACATCCGAACAGGCCAGACCTATGCCCTCAGGGCTCCCATCTAACTCCAGACTTAAGTTTTATCTGCTTTGTAGGCCCCACAGCCTGGCGGTTTCTTCTTCCTCTAAACTCCTTTGAGTCAGGTTGCTTACTTATGGGACACTCTAAAAAACATTTTAAACTTTGCTTGTATGAGTTTTAAAGCCACTTTTGTTCCTGAGATTCTGATCCTCAAAAATGCTGGCTGTCAATTTAAAATAAAAGATTAAGTCCAGGTATATTCAGTACTGGATTCAGTTGGTATATTCAGTTCCAACTCATTCAGTACTCCTCCGAGGTTGGATTATAAAGAAAGCTGAGCACCAAAAAATTGATGCTTTTGAACTGTGGTGTTGGAGAAGGCTCTTGAGAGTCCTTTGGACTGCAAGGAGATCCAACCAGTTCATCCTAAAGGAAATCAGTCCTGAATATTCATTGGAAGGACTGATGCTGAAGCGGAAACTCTAATACTTTGGCCACGTGATGCAAAGCCCTGATTCATTTGAAAAGACCCTGATGCTGGGAAAGATTGAGGGCAGGAGAAGAAGGGGACAACAGAGGATGAGATAGATGGTTGAATTGCTTCACCAACTGGATGGACATGAGTTAGAGCAAGTTCTGGGTGTTGGTGATGGACAGGGAAGCCTGGCTTGCTGAAGTCCATAGGGTTGCAAAGAGTCAGACACTACTGAGGGACTGAACTGAACTCGGAGGCATTGCTCCGGGTTGCCATAGAAGAAGGCAGGCAGGAGACACAGTCTGTTCCCTCACAGAGCCTGTTAGTGGTGAGGCCAGGTCTCAACCTCACAATCCAATGTCTCTTGGTGGCTCTAGTCCCTTGATCAATGCCATGTCTAACACCTCCTTGGGGGCTCAGCTGCCTGGTTTGGGGTGAGATGGTTGAGCCTGGATAGAATCACTGACCCTTTAGCTGGGTCTGCACAGACCTGGAGACCTTGTGATGTTTGGAGGCCTGGAGCCTAGTTGCTCCTGAACACAAGGACCACTAGGCACCTTTTTACAGCCGGGATTCCGGCCCTCTCAGGTTCCCCATGCCCCCCAGGTTCCCCATGCCCCGAGTCCCCACCCCCATGCCCTGCCTTCCCACATCCATGCTCCCCCACACCCTGCCATCTCCGGGTCCACATCCCCCAGCTCTGTGTTCCCACGTCCACCCAGCCCTTGTCAGCTATCAGCCACCTGTTTCCGGTCAGTCCTTTGGCTTCACTGAGTGAGGTGTTTTGGAAGCTTGTCATCCTTTCTCGTCGTCCAGTTGTGAATAGCCCCTTTCCGTGCTTCGCCTGTTTGTTTGTGTCGAACAAAACTAACTTGGTGATTCATTTGGTGATAAATTTGGAAGCAGGCTGAGAAGGAGGGGGTAAAGGGGACTTCGGCCAAGGACTTGGCCCCTCACAGGTTCCGAGAGGCCTAGCCTGAGCCTTGGGTCTCTCTGCTCCAGGGCCACCCCCCAGATCCCTACCCTGTACCCTGACCTCCTGTGCTCATTTTCGTTTTGTGGCAGAAAAGCAGTTTTGGGGTTCTGGTAGGAAGACATCTTCTGGATGTGTAGCCTAGTTAAAGAGACACTCCTGTGCCAAGTCGTCTGATGCTTCTGACAGGGGCAGGGCTGGAGGCCGCCTGGAGGGGTTTGGAGACAACTGGGGAAGGTCTGGTGGCTGAGGGGCTTCCCGGAGGCTCAGGGGTAAAGAACCTGTCTGCCAATGCAGGAGAGGCAAGAGACTCAGGTTCGATCCCTGGGTTGGGAAGATCCCCTGGAGAAGGAAACAGCAACTCACTCCAGTATCCTTGCCTGGAGAATCCCCATGGACAGAGGAGCCTGGCGGGCTACAGTCCATGGGGTCTCGAAGAGCGGGACACGACTGAGTGAGCACACCACCGCTGAGGCGCTGGGGCTGGAGGCCCGGGCACTGGTGTTTGGTCTCCTGTGTTCATGTCTATGTCTGATTGTCTTAACTGTTGAGAATTGGCTTCTGGATTATTGGTGATAAAAAATGGCCCCAGATACTGTTTCTGTGCAAGAAACAGTTATCCAAAATGGTAATAAACTGAATATGCCCCTCAACTCTGAAAGAGTTAAAGTTTAGTCAGGCGGTCCAAGGCCCTTTAAGACGGAGGTGAACATTCTGGCTCATGCTTTCCTTAAGCCTTGTACACCAATGGATCTTGCCTTAGAAGTGGCTTTTCTTTAGGAGCTGGTGATCACACAGCTTAATGTCTTACTCAAGGAAATGCTTTTCTTAGGCTCTATATTAATAATTATAATTGTAACAAATCTTGCCTGGGAATCTCTTTCTCAAGACTTGTACCCATGATTACACAACAGTATATCTTGCCCAGAGACGTTGCCCGGAACCCGTTCTCCCTGGCTAATGTTGTGCCAAAGTTATCTCAGGATGTGTATCTTGCGAAAGGGTCTGGTGGAACTCCTACAACCCTGAGGTATTCTTTTCATCTATTCTCAGTAGCCAGTTGAGAAGTAAGTAATGCCCTTAACTATTGAGGGTGGATACTCTCCTACCCACTTCTGATGTCCATGTCACAAGCTTTTTCTGTCGCTTTCACTTTAAATAAAAATCTGCACAAAGCTCGGAGTGACTGAGACCAGACTTTGGTTCCGGAATTAAATCTTCTCCCTTGGAGACCACGAATCCAGTGGCACCAAACACCTTAAGCCATCAACTCTAAGAAAATTATACAAATTAAGAGAATACACTTTAATCTGAGTGAGGTTGTCTAGAGTACAGAAGTGTGTGGATGAAAGGGCTGATGTGGAGAACTTCTTTTATTAATCTTTGTATTTGTGGATAACTGTTGAAATTGAACAGTTGAAATAATACAGAGATCCTGTATGCCCTTTACCCAATTTCCCTCATAGTAACACTCGTGAAAACCTGTAGTTAAACATAGTAACTAGCATATTGACCCTGATACAGTCACATGCTGTTGCTTCAGTCAAGTCTGACTCTTTGCAACCGCATAGACTGCAGTCCGCCAGGCTCCTCTGTCCGTGAGGTTCTCCCGGCAAGAATACTGGAGTGGGTTGCCATGCACTTCTGTGGATCTTCCTGACACAGGGATCGAATCTGTGTCTTTTCTGTCTCCTGCATTGGCAGGCAGGTTCTTTACCACTAGTGCTACCATGCAGTCACATACAGAATATTTCAGTGCCTGCAAAGATCTTCTTTCTTGCCTGCCTTTTAACAGCTACACTTGCTTTCCTCCTGTCTCTCCTGCTACCTCATTCATCCTTATCTCCATTTCTGTAATTTCCCCATTTCACAGATGCTGTTTATAAGCAATCATATGATATGTAACCTTTGGCTTTTTTCACTCAGAACAATTCTTTGGAGATTCATAAAGATTGAGGGCTTCATTAGTCTTTTCATTTTAATTGCCAAGTTGTGTATCATTGTATGGACGTATTACAGTTTATTTACCTGATGAATGGCATCTGCCTTGTTTCCTGTTTTGTGTTATAATAAATAAAGCCTCTGTAAGAAAAACAAAATTTGATACTGGGGACTGAGCTTCTTGGTGACTGCTGCAAGGACCCTTACATTTCATTGCTGTGACCACTGGAAACAAAGCTTTGCAAGGTTCCCGCTTGTGATTCCCTTACACACACACAGACACACACACACACACCCCATCCTTTAGACTCCAACAGCCTGGAAATGGATTCTTAAGCTACAACTTTTCAATCAGATTTATGTTGTAAACAGGAAGGTGAAATGCTTTTTTACAGTCTCCTATGTTATATCAGAATAAACCTGTGCCAAGAAGATGTAAAGTCCCACAGGGAAGGAAAGAAACCTATTTCGCTTGGTCCTAATGAAAAAGAGAATGACTTGCTCTCAGTCAAACCCACCTGGGCACCCCACTGGGCTAGAAAGCTACCCAAACTCATGTGGAGCAACATCCGTTAAAGCAGGTTCCTCTTGGGGGTGTGAATGCGAGGTGGATGGGATGGATCTGAGTCCACACTTCTGCAACTTTGGATTTATTTGGAAGAACAGTATGCCAACTCACAGAGATGACCCCAAGGGGATAGAAAACATTTTTTTCAATCTTTTTTTTCCTCTTGCAATCTGCAACCTGACCCGGACAGTTGTTCAAAGTGTATTAAACACCTTTCTCACTTCAGAAGAATGTAGAATAGTGCAGGATGAAGCTCAAAAGGAGGCAGATGGGCTTCTTACAGAAACGCCTGGTGACCCAGCTTAGGCTGCAGCAAGCATAGCTGTATTAACAGCAGATCCCAGTTGGGATATGAATGCTGGGGACAGCCTGAAATGTGGACATGATAGAGATTGCATTCTTACAGGGCTGTGAAGAGAGGGGCAAAACAAAGAAGCCTTAATGAACTACAGATGGTAAAACAGAAACTGAAAGAGGAGCCTTCAGAATTTCTGGGCAGGGTCGGTAAAGCCTACTGGCAGTACAGATACAGACGATGAGGACCCAGAGAATTTTAAATGGTCCCTATGATTCTCATTGGTCAGAACAACTCTGACAAACAGAAGAAGCTGCGAAAGATGGGAGGAGCTTTAAGGATGTCAATGTCCCAACTTGTTGGAATGGCCCTCAGTTTGTAATTGCAGGGACCAGTTGCAGGAGAAAAGGAAACCATGGAGGATAAAACAGGCCATTGTGCTGGTGGCTGCCTGATCCCAGGGAAGAGTAGACCAAATCGAGGCCCCACGAGGGACTTGGCAAAAGGTAGGAAGCCTCAAACCCCAACTTGAAGGGGGCACCCAATAGTTGGACCACACTAATGTGCATACTGCAAGCAGGAGGGACCCTGGAATATTGTCCCACACTGAGACTCTTAAAGAAAGTACGCAGGCAGCATACCCGGCGCCCCAGGTAACTACAATGACAGTGGCCAAGGGTGATGCTGCCTAGTCATCACTGCTTCCCACGTGGAGCCCTGGGTGACCTGGCAGAGGGAAATCACTACTTGGGAGTCGGGGAACTGATTTTAAATACCCAGCTTTCTAAATTTTCTTTTGAGACCGTTAGTAGCAAGGGCTGTCAGAGGACCCCAGGGAAAAGCTTTTCTCCAGTAGGGGAAGAGCCCCTGATGGCTTTCTCTCTATGCCTGATGGCCTCACTTCCCCTCTGAGGTGAGACTGACTGACTAAGTGTCAGGGTAGCCTCTGCACCTGGATGCTGGGTGGACGTTAAAGCATCACCAGAGCAGTCCTGTGAGTCGCAGGCTCTACTGCAGCGGTTCTGGGAGAGAAACCCCAGAGGATGAGTCTGGGGGATGGGCGAATGGGGGTATTGGGAAGACGGAAACGACCACAGCTGTACGGGTCAGGCTCTGCAGGGGGCAGACATCCAGATTTTATGCAGTATCCATGAAAAGGAGGAAGCAAAGCTGGGGGTGGACTCCTAACAGCCTTCCTTCAGTGTGACCCATATGCTCCTGCTGGTCACTTTGTGATTGGCTGGTCCGCAGCTGAGTGCTTGTACCTGACTGAAGAACATTCAATAGGTTGTAGGAATACTTTGCTGTCCCTAACCAGTACTCTGCTCATGACTTTGTCCAGGGACTCCTGTCGGGTGACTGTTTTGGACTTGAAGGAGGCCTTTTCTGCACACTCTTGAGTTTTGAATCCCAAGTCTGCTTTCGAGTGGGAAGATGGAGATAAAGGAGTTAGACTACATTACTGCTGGATAGTGCTTCCTTGGGGACTTACATGTTCACAATACTTGAAGAAGTCCTGGCTAGACTCAGGAGACCTAGAACTAAACAGGGAGGCCCTGCTCCAGGACGCGGACAATGCTCTGATCACCAGTGAGACAGGGGACACCTGAGACCAGGGTACAGGTTCGACTTCAGACTTCATGGCTGAATGAGGCTGTAAGGTGGCTAGGAAGAAGGCAGACTCTCAGCCCTTATTCAATATTTGGGGTTTTTAACTCAAGGACAGAGAGCTGCCCGCTGACCGGGGAGGTGGAGCTCTAACCAGGATTGCAGTTGCCGCCGGAAGACGCTGTGGGGGTCCTGGGAGTGACCGGGCTCTACCACATCCGGACCCCCAACTTCGGACTCACAGAAAACCCTTCTAGTGATGCTTTTAAAGAAGGAGACAGGGAACCTCTAGGCTGGAATCTTGGAAGATGACCATCCAGAAGGCTGGCTCCATCCCTGCTGGGCCTTCAGGAGAACTGGAATGGCAGACAGAAACCACGCTGCAGAAGGAGAACCTCGACCAAAGTCGCCCAAACCTTGCTGGTTCCAGCCCTGCCCCTGACATTGGCTTCTCCCAGGTCAGGGCAACTCTAATAGATCTCAGGTTGCTTTTCAGAAGCTACAAGAGAATAAAAAAAAAAGAAAAAAAGCTGCGAGAGAAAAACCGAAGTGAATGGATTTGCTGCAGTGTTGCTTTGTTCAGGTCAGACCCCTCAGATGGCAACGTAATGACTTGCTAGGTTATGAGGAGGATGTGTTATTTTGGGAGTCCTTTGTTTCTAACTTCCGAGACTTCATCCTGCTTTGGTAGAAATAGGGAATGATGAGGATTTCTGCTACTTTGGTAGAAGAGGGTAATCTCTCTGGCAAGGGTTCTGTCTTCTAAAACCTGTTTCTGGACCAGATTGTGGTGACCCCTTGGTTGTGCTGGTCAACTTTCTGACCACAGCTAACTTCACTGACTTCAGATGTAACCTATCAATTGGTCTGATCACCTGTTTCCTCCTTTCCCTGGATAAAACCCCTAAACATCCTGAATATTAGCCATGGCTGGCATTCTGTGTGCCCCTTGAGGGTACGTCTTTGCAGTTTCAGTTACCAGCTTTGGGCCTGTGGCTTCCTTGACAGCTGGTGCACAGGAAGTATTTGTTTGTTGGGGTCAGCTTTAACATGAAACCAGAAGTAAGAAAATACACTCAGAGGAGTGCTGAGCAGTTTGACTCTTCAAGCCCTTGTTGGGTCTACTCCCCTTACAGCAGAAAGTAGCCAGAGCTGTCCTCACCCCTCTCCCCCAGACCGAGGCACGATCACAAGATGAGGGGAGGAGACTGAACCCATTCTACCTGCCATCCCTAATCAAGGTTGTGAAGGCTTGCATGTCCTCCAAGCAGTTCAGAGTCTAATCAATAAACTGTTTACCTGAGTTGTCCTGTAGGAACTTGGAGGCGGCTCTGTGGAGTTTGGGCTGAGTTGGTTGACATGGGATAGGACCACCAACCCCTCACCTGGGTCTGCATGTGTGCTGGTGACCTTGTGAACTTGCAGAATCCTGGAGCCTAGTCACGCCCGTGCACAAGGATGGTTAGGCACCTTTTTCATCACGGTGCCCATGGGCCACTGTCCCATCAGTACCCCAGCCCCATGCCTCCTGGGAGGCAGACCTGAGATTTGTTCTCCAATCTCCTCGCTTGGCTGCCTCATGATAAGCCCTCTTTGCTGGCGACCTTGGCATCTCAGCGTCTTGGCTGGCTTTGCACAAGGAAGAACACACCTGCTCTATTAGCAGTGACAGTACTTCATTGTGATGTGTTGTCTAGGAGGGAGTCTGCATGCTCCATCCCCAGAAAGCCTCTGATGGGCAACCCGGTGCAGCTGGGCTCAGCATCCTCAGACACCAGGCCTTGCCAATCAGTCCTGAAGACCATGTAACTCGTTATCAGAAGTGACTAGTCTTCGAGTTGTTCAGAACTTGGAGGCAGGTCTGTCTTCCCTCCTGGCTACAGCACTTCCTGAGTGGGGGTGGAAGGTCAGGGAAGCCCAGGGCAGCCAGAATTCTGTGTCCAGGATCCAGGGGGTGTGGACAAGTATCAGTAGTGCTTTTCCAGACCCAGCTGTACAGAAAGGGTGGGATCTGAACTTGAAGGACAAGGGCCGAGTCCTCTGACCACTTTGGGAAATGCCCACAGTGTTTGAGGGGCCAAGCGGTGAGGGGCTGTCCTGCAGTGAGAGTGGATGCTCCTCAGGGGAACCTGGGTCAATGAGCAAATGTCTCTCCCAGGTAGCTGCTGCCCACACTGGGGGTTTGCCATGGATGTAGACACCATCTGCTCTGTGCTCTGCAGATGCTGTGTTTCTTACTAATTGAAGGTTCGTGGCAAGCCTGCATTGAGCAAATATGGTGCCAGTTTTCCAACAGCATTTGCTCACTTTGTCATATTTTAGTTACATCTTGGGGTATTTCAGACTTTCATTACTTGATTTGTGATCAGTCATCTTACTGTTCTGACTTGGAAAGCTCAGGTGCTGGTTAGCATTTTTTAGCAGTGAGGTATTACGGTGTGTGCACTGTTCAGACTTAAGTCTATATACATAACAGACCAAAATGTAGTGTCAGCAAGCTTTATATGCACTGGACACCAACCAGGCCACATGACTCACATTCTGTGATCAAGTCCTGGTGATAGACTTGAACCCAAGTTCTCTCCCATGTTTGCTTGTCACTCACCTCAGCGGGAGCCTGTGGAGTTCTGCGAGCAGGACTGGGGGTTCAGGCATACTGTGGAGCCCCCTGCACTGTGGAGAATGGACAGTCTGGACCAGTGTGATGGTGACAAGTGGGCTGGAGCAGGGGAAGGTCACAGTGTCCCGTGGACCAGACTCTAGTCAGGCTCCTCTGAGTGGCTCCCAGCAAGGTCCTGACTCCTCAGGCTTCAGGGTCTGTCTCTTTATTGTCCAATTTTAGCAAGATTCCTGTTTAGTCAAATTAGCCAGAGCTCCCCAGCCTCAACATTGACCACACTGCTCATCCACCTTCCCCCATTCATGAGGTCTGATCCCCTGCCTGCCCTCAGCATGAATCCCGTACGTCGGTTTAGTGGGGTCTTTCTGTTACAGTCTAAGGATGTATCTCCCCAAAACTCAGGTTGAATCCAATTGTCCAGGGTGATGGTGTTGGCCTTAGGCGGGATAATGAGGTCATGAGGGTGGAACCCCCCATGAATGGGATCAGAGTGCCCCCAGCCCTTCGGCCACTTGTGGACAGAGGGAGATGGCACCATGTGTGAACTGGGAAGGGGTCTCAGCAGACATTGAGTCTGTGGCGCCTTGATCCTGGACATCTGTCCTCCAGACTCTGAGGACTCAGCTTATGGTTCTGTTGTTACAGGAGCCGGACAGACACTCCCACACCTGCTATTTCCTCTCATCAACTTCCTGTTGGTGGCCCCACGCTGCTCCTGGCTGTCACCCTCAGAGTGGGAGGTGAGCCTGACCTCACCCCCGAGTCAAAGTCCACAGCAAGAATGAATCCCTCTTGCCTGGATCTTCTACTGTCCTGACAAGCATTGGACGGTGGACAAGGATGGGATCCAAGGATGGAGGGGTGGCTGCCATGCGTCCAGTCTTGCAGCATCCTCACATGTCTGCTGTCAGACCGGTTGCCTCCTGACTTCACAGAGGAGAGCATGGGGCTGAGATTTGCTGGGCTCTGTCCATGCTTGTCTCAGTTTTCATTTGTGCTGCTGCATTACTTCAGTTGTGTCCGACTCTGTGTGACCCCGTAGACGGCAGCCCACCAGGCTCCTCTGTCCCTGGGATTCTCCAGGCAAGAATACTGGAGTGGGTTGCCATTTCCTTCTCCAATGCATGCATGCATGCTAAGTTGCTTTAGTTGTGTCCAACTCTGTGCGACTAGTAACCATTAAAATATAGTAAACCCATTATATTTTGGCATAACATTTCCTGTCTTATGAGAACTGCTTTCTAAAACCAACCATTCACTGATCTGTTCCTCTGCTTCAATCTGTTGATGTCTTCTACTGTATTGATTTCAGTTATATTCTTCACCTCTGGTGGGTTTTTAACATTTTCTGTTTAAAACCTCTGTCTTCTTACTCAGTTAATCCATTCTTCTCCTTAGTTCTTCAGTCAGCTTTATGATCATCATCCTCAGGTAGATTCCCTATCTTCACATCACTTCTACAAAGAAGAAGAACTGATTTCTTCATTTGGAACACATTCCTCTCTCTCCTCATGTTGCCTAAATTGCTCCCCTTTGTGTCTGTGATGTTTGGTTCAGTTTCCCAAACTTGGACAAGTGGCCCCTGTAGGAGACACCCTACATGTCCAAGAAGCACACTTCCCTCTTGCGGCCAGAACTGTCTGCTCTAGGGTTCCCCCCGAGGGCTGCATTGGTCCTGTGAATAGAGTTCACAGGCTGAATACTATGGGTGGTCTGGTAGACGTGGCTGGCTGTCCCATCCATTTGGTTGCTAGGCCCTGCCTTGCACAGAGGTTGCTAGATTCTGGTTGGAGGGGGAGGTCCTGAGAAAGTGGCTGCAGAATCACAGGGGGTCCCCAGGGCTAGTGCTCGCTCACCGATGAGATGAGTCGGGGTCCAGGTGGTGACAGCAGGTCCTGGGGCTAATGCTGACCCGCTGGAAGAAAGGGTCTGGATGAGGGCCCATGGGTCCCGTGGCCGGTGTCAGACTGCTGATGGGTTAAGAACAGGCATCCTGAAGCTTGTGTTGGCCTGCTGGTGAGTGGGCTGGGTCCTGTCACAGCTGGCTGTGGTTGTCCTGGGGCTGGTGTCTGGTCCACTGTGGGTGAGGATGGGTTCAAGGCTAGAGCAGGCTTGCTGATGGGCAGGACTTGGTCTGGGGTCTCTGGATACTAGGGTCTGTGTGCTGCATGTGTATGGGGTCAAGTCCTGGGGCCTGTGGTTGGGAGGGCCAGGGCCATCTGTGGGTGGGATTCAGGGGGTGGAACTTAAAGCAGCCTGTCTAGTGGGTGAGGCTTGTCCCTGCTCAGTTGGTTTCAGAGCCTGAGGATACCAGTCATGGTGCCCACAGGCTGTTGGATAGGGGCAGGGCTGGGTCCTGAGGCTGACCAGCTAGAGGGAGGATCCACAGCAGTGCTGGCCGGTATGCGTCCATGTGATACAGTGAGATCCCAAATGGCTATTGCCAGTGGCTGTAAATCCAGGGCAACCAGTCTCCTGAAAGTAAGCCCCACTGGCCTTCAAAACCAAATTGTGTAGGGTCTTGTATTCCTATTACAAGACCCGAATTTTGGGGAGCCTGATGGGGACCCAGACCTCCTGCTCCTTGGGGAGAACCTCTGCAACTGTAACTATTCTCCCATGTGTGGGTGACCCACTCTGGGTTCAGTTCAGTAGCTCAGCAGCTCCTGTCTGGCTCTTTGCAATGCTATAGACTTCAGCACACCCACTGTCTCCCAGAGTTTGCTTAAACTCATATCTATTGAACGGGTGATGCCATCCAACCATCTCATTCTCTGTTGCCCTCTTCTCCTACTGCTTTCAATCTTTCCCAGCATCAGGATCTTTTCTAATGAATCAGCCCTTTCTATCAGGTGCCCACAGCAGTTGGAATTTCAACTTCAGCATCAGTCCTTCCAATGATTAGAAATGATTTCCTTTAGGATTGACTGGTTTGATCTCCTTGCAGTCCAAGGGACTCTCAAGAGCCTTCTCCAACACCACAGTTCAAAACCATCAATTCTTCAATGCTCAGCTTTCTTTTAGGTCCAACTCTCATATCCATACATGACTACTGGAAAAACCATAGGTTTGACTAGACAGACCTTTGTTGGTAAAATAATGACTCTGCTTTTTAACACGCTATCTAGGTTTGTCATAGCTTTTCTTCGGAGAAGCAAGCTTCTGTTAGTACCGTGGCTGCAGTCACCATCTGCAGTAATTTTGGAGCCCAAGAAAATAAAATCTCTCACCGCTTCCTTGTTTCCCCATCTATTTGCCATGAAGTGATGGGACCAGATGTCATGATCTTCATTTTTTGAATGTTGAATTTTAAGCCAGCTTTATCACTCTCCTCTTTCACTTTCATCAAAGGGTCTTAGGTTCCTGTTAGTTTTCTGCCATAAGGGTGGTATCATCTGCATATCTGAGGTTATTGATATTTCTCCTGGCAATCTTGATTCCAGCTTATGTTTCATCCAGCCTATCATTTCCCATGATGTACTCTGCATAGAAGTTAAATAAGCAAGGTGAGAATATGCAGCCTTGACGTACTCATTTCCCAATTTGGAACGAGTCCCTTGTTCCATGTTTTGTTCTAACTGTTGCTTCTTGACCTGCATACAGATTTCTCAGGAGGCAGGTAAGGTGGTCTGGTATTCCCATCTCTTTAAGAATTTTCCAGTTTGTTGTGATCCACATGGTCAAAGGCTTTAGCATAGTCAATGAAGCAGAAGTAGATGCTTTTCTGGAATTTTCTTGCTTTTACTATGATCCAGTGCATGTCGGTATTGGAGAAGGAAATGGCAACCCACTCCAGTGTTCTTGCCTGGAGAATCCCAGGGACGGAGGAGCCTGGTGGGCTGCTGTCTATGGGGTCCCACAGAGTCGGACACGACTGACGTGACTTAGCAGCAGCAGTAGCTGTGCATGTTGGTAATTTGATCTCTGTTTCCTCTGCCTTTTCTAAATGCAGCTTGAACATCTGTAAATTCTTGGTTCATGTACTGTTGAAACCTAGCTTGGAGAATTTTGAGCATTACTTTGCTAGCGTCTGAGATGAGTGCAGTTGTGTGATAGTTTGAACATTCTTTTGCATTGCCTTTCTTTGGAACTGGAATGAAAACTGACATTTTCCAGTCCAGTGGCCATTGCTGAGTTTTCCAAATTTGCTGGCATACTGAGTGCAGCACTTTAATGGCAGTATCTTTTAGGATTAGTAAGAGCTCATCTGGAATTCCATCACCTCCACTAGCTTTGTTCATATGATGTTTCCTAAAAGGCCCACTTGACTTCACACTCCAGGATTTCTGGTTGTAGGTGAGTAATCACACCATTGTGGTTATCTGGGTCATGAAGATCTTTTTTGTATAGTTCTTCTGTGTATTCTTGTCACCGCTTCTTAATATCTTCTGCTTCTGTTAGGTCTATACTGTTTCTGTCCTTTGTTATGCCCATCTTTTCATGAAATGTTTCCTTGGTATCTCTAATTTTCTTGAAGAGATCTCTGCTGCTGCTGCTGCTGCTGCGTCACTTCAGTCGTGTCCGACTCTGTGCAACCCCATAGACGGCAGCCCACCAGGCTTCCCTGTCCCTGGGATTCTCCAGGCAAGAACACTGGAGTGGTTTGCCATTTCCTTCTCCAATGCATGAAAGTGAAAAGTGAAAGTGAAGTTGCTCAGTCGTGTCCAACTCTGTGCGACCCCATGGACTGCTGCCTACCAGGCTTCTCCGCCCATGGGATTTTCCAGGCAAGAGTACTGGAGTGGGGTGCCATTGCCTTCTCCAGTCTTTCCCATTTTATTGTTTTCCTCTGTTTCTTTGCATTGATCACTTAGGAAGGTTTTCTCATCTCCTTGCTGTCCTTTGTGTTAGTGATACCATATAGTATTTGTCTTTCTCTGACTTGTTTCTCTAAGCATAATATTCTCTAGATCCATCCATGTTGCTGCATGGCATTATTTCATTTTAGTCTTTTTTTCCATTGTGTGTGTGTACACATCCTCTTTACCCATTCTTATGATAATGGACACTTAGGTGCCTTCCATATCTTGGCTATTGTAAATAGTGCAGCTATGGACAATGTGGTGCACATATCTTTTCAGATTAGTGTTTGTGTTTTTTTTTTTTTATTTTGAAATGAGCTCAGGAATAGAAAAGCTGAATCATGTGGCAGTTGCATTTTGGGCTTTTTAAGGAACCTCTGTGCTGTTTTACATAGTGGCTACACCATTTTACATTCTTATAAAAAGAGTACAAGAGTTCCCTATTCTCTACATTTTCCTTAACATTTATTATTTGGACACTTTTCAATGGTGGCCATTCTAACTGATTTGGGATAATACCTCATTGTAGTTTTGATTTGCATCTCTCTGTTAATTACCAGTCTTGAGCCTCTCTACATGTGCCTCTTTGACATCTGTGTGTCTTCTTTGGAAAAAGTGTCTATTGGAGTCTTCTGCCCATTTTTTGGATTGGATTTTTATTTTTTTTATTTTTTTGGCATGCAGTTGTACCAAAACTGTTGGTGCATTTTAAATATCAACCTATTGCTGGCCGTGCCATTCGCAAATAGTACTTTCCATTCAGCACTTTTTCCTTGTTGTTGATGGCTTTTGTGCAAAAGCTTTTATGTGTACTTTAGTTTCATTTTTTTATTAGTTTGTTTTGTTCACTTTAATTTCTTTTGCATTAAGCAAATGAATCAAGAAGTAGTGCCACCATTTATGTCAGAGATTCCTATGTTCTCTTATATGAGTTCTATGGTTTTATATCGTACATTTAGATTTTCAAATAATTTTGAGTTTAGAATGTTCTGTCACTTCACATAGTAGAATAACCTTTCTTTTACATGTGGCCTTTCAGCTTTCCCAGCACCACTTGAAGAGATGGTCTTTTCTCCACTGTATAGGCTCGCCTCCTTTGTAGATTAATTGACTGTAGGTATGCCCATTTATTCCTGGGCTCTATAGTCTGTGACATTGCTATATGTGTGTTTTCCTACCAATACAACACTGGTTTGATTACCGAGCTTCATAGTATAGACAGAAGTCTAGGAGTATCATACTTCCAGCTTTGCTCTCTTTAAGATTGCTTTGGGAATTTGGAGTGTTTTTTAGTTCTCTGTCAGTTTTTGGATTTTTTTATAGTTCTGTGGATAATATTCTCACAGTTTGATAAGGATTGACTTAAATGTATAGATTGATTTAGGTATTATGGCCATTTTAATATTCTTCCAGTCCAAGAGCGTGGGGTACCTTTCCATTTCTTTCGATTTGATTCTATATCTTTTAACAATGTGTTATATTGTTTTTAGCATATAGTCTTTTCACTGCTTTGGTTAAGTTTATTCATAGGGTGTTTTTCTCAATGCGATTTTAAACGGGATTGGTGGTGATTGTTGTTTTTTTTTTTAACTTTTGCATTCGGATATTTCATTATTAGTATATAGGAACGCAACTTATTTCTGTATATTAACAAGTCCTGAATTCATTAGTTCTCATAGTTTTTAGGTGGAGACTTTAGGGTTCTTGATACAGTGTTATCTGAACATTTGCACCTCTTTGCTTCCAGCTGGATACTGTTCACTTCTTACTGTATCTGATTTGCTCTGGCTAGGGCTTCCAATACTGTGTTGAATAGAGCTGGTGACAGTAGGCATTCTTGTCTTGTTCCTGAATTTTGTAGAAAGGCTTTTAGCTTTTCACCATTGAGCAGTATATTGACTGTGGGTTTGCTTTAGTAACCTTTTTTATGTTGAGACATGTTCCCTCTATACCCACTTTGTTGAGACGTTTTAGCCCAGATGGATGGTGAATTTTATCAAAAGCTATTCTGCATCTATTGAAATGAAGATTAGGTTTCAGTCTTTCTTTTTGTTAGTATAGTTATCACACTGTTTTTGTTTTCATTTTGCATATGTTGAACCATCCTTGAAACCCTCAAATGAATCCAGTTTGAGAGTGGTATTTGATCCTTTTTTGTGTATTATTGGATTTGGTTTGCTAATATTTTGTTGAGGATTTTTGCATGTATGTTCGTCAAAGGTGTTGGCCTGTAATTTTCTTATTTTGTAGTGTCTTTGTCTGGTTTTGGTGTCAGGATGATGGTGGCTTCATGGAATGAATTTGGGAGTATTCCTTCTTTAGTTACTTGGCAGAGTTTCAGAAGGATAGATGGAAGTCCTTTGTGTGCCTGGTAGAATTCCCCTGTGAACTAGACTAGGTTAGATTTTCTTTGCTGGGAGATTTTTGTGGGTTTTTTTTTTTGTTTTTTTTTTTGGTTTTGGTTTTTTTATTATTATTTTTTTTAATTTTATTTTATTTTTATTTTTTTATTTTTTTTTAATTTTATTTTGTTTTTAAACTTTACATAATTGTATTAGTTTTGCCAAATATCAAAATGAATCCGCCACAGGTATACATGTGTTCCCCATCCTGAACCCTCAAATTACAGATTGAGTCACTTTGGGTGATCAGGTCAGATGGTCCAATTCTGCTTGACTCAGTTTTTGCATTTTTCCATTTTCTAAGTTGTCCAATTTGTTGATCTATTCAAAGAATATGATTTTTTTCTTTTTTTGGATTTTCATGGTACCTGTTATGTACCCTTTCATTTCTCTTTTTTGGGGGATCCTTTCTCTTTTTTGTGAGTCTGGCTAAAAATTTTTATCAGTTTTAACTCTTAAAATACTGCATGCTTTCTTTGATCTTTTATTTTCTTTCTGGTCTTCATTTCATTCCTCTGTTCATGTTGTGTTGTTTTTTCTTTTGCTAATTCTTTTAATTGGTAAGTTAACTTGTTTAAGTGTTTGTTTTTTGTTTTTTGTTTTTTTTCTTGAAAGTCTGCATTGCTATGAACTTCCCTCTTAGAACTAATTTGGCAGAGTCCAGTAAATTATATAGAGTTGTGTTTTCACCTTCATGTGTCTGAGGTATTTCAGTTCTTTTTTGATCTCACTGTTGACACATTTATTCTTTTCAGAAGCATGTTTAGTCTCCATGTGTTTGTTCTTTTTTCAGTTTTTTTTCTTCGGATGATGTAACAGTCAGAAAAATGCTTGATATAAGTTTTATCCCGTTATATTTGTTGAGGCTTATTTCTTGACCTAGTAGATGATCTATCCTGGGAAATATTCCATGTGCACTTCAAAAAAAATTGAAATTCTGCTTTGTTAGATGATATGACCTATGGATATCAAGTAAGTCCAACTGATCTATTGTATCATTTAAGACTATGATTGACTTATTAATTTTTTTATTGTCTTATCTGTTTGTTTGTTTTTGTGTCACTGGGCTGTTAGTCTCCACCCACTATCAATATCTGTCTTCATGTCTATTCACATTTGCTTTATGTATGTTGATGTTTAGTTGCTAAGTTGTGTCTGACTCTTTGCAACCCCATGGACTGTAGCCTGCCAGTCTTCTCTGTCCATGGGATTTCCCAGGTAGGAATACTGGAATGGGTTGCCATTTCCTTCTCCAGGGGATCTTCCCAACCCAGGGATCAAACCAGCATCTCCCGCATTGGCAGGCAGGTTCTTTACCACCTAGCCACTGCTGCTGCTGCTGCTGCTAAGTCGCTTCAGTTGTGTCCGATTCTGTGTGACCCCATAGACGGCAGCCCACCAGGCTCCTCTGTCCCTGGGATTCTCCAGGCAAGAACACTGGAGTGGGTTGCCATTTCCTTCTCTAATGCATGAAAGTGAAAAGTCAAAGTGAAGTCGCTCAGTCGTGTCCAACCCTTAGCGACCCCATGGACTGCACCCTACCAGGCTCCTCCATCCATGGGATTTTCCAGCCAAGAGTACTGGAGTGGGTTGCCATTGCCTTCTCTGACCTAGCCACTAGGGAAGCCCTTTTATATGTTACATGTTCTTATATTAGATGTGTCTATAGTAACAAACATTCTCTTCTTGCACTGATTCTTCAATCATTATATAATGCTCTTTTTTTCTTTTTTGTCCTTTGATTTAAAATCTGTTTTGTCTGATAGGAGTATTGCTACTCCTGCTTTCTTGGTTCCACTGGATGAAATATTTTTCTATTGCTTTCTGTCTCTGTGTCTTTCACCATGAAGTGAGTCTCTCATGGGCAGCCTATTGAAAGGTCTTGTTTTTTTCAGTTCAGTCAGCCACTCTATTCTTTTTGCTTTTCAAAGCTATTTTTTAGCCACTAAAGAGCATATAGCTATTTACTGACAGTAATTAATTCAGTGTACATAAAATGACTAAATTCCACAACTCTTGCTAGTTGTAACAGCAGAATGTGTTGAATAATGTTGATTCCAACTGTGCATGCATTGATGCATATTTTAAGTAGGATTGGCTTACCTGTAAATAAACTATTGCTGCTGAAGGTAAAAGAACATTATTAACCCAGGTCTCTTGCATTGCAGGCAGATTCTTTACCATCTGAGCCACCAGGGAAGCCCAAAGAATATAAAACAGCATCAATGTTTGGGCTTCTCAGGTGGCGCTAGTGGTAAGGAACCCACCTGCCGGTGCAGGAGACCTAAGAGATGTGGGTCCAATCCCTGGGTCAGGAAGATCCCCTGGAAAAGGGAATGGCAACCCACTCAGTATTCTTGGCTAGAGAATCCCATGGACAGAAGCCCTGGTGGGCTACAGTCCATAGGGTCGCAAAGAGTCGGACATGACTGAAGAGTCTTAACACACAATATCAAAGTTAAAAGAATATAATGATTTGGGAATTTGGGGGCAGTTTTTCTTTTTCATTTAATTTTTTATATTCGGGTATAGTTTATTATCAATGTTATGTTAGTTCAGGTGTACAGCAAAGCATTCAAGTATACATATACATATACCCATCTCTTTCAGATTTGTTCCTCGTATAGATAATTACAGAGTATTGAGTAGAGTTTCCTGTGCTACACGGTAGGTCCTTGTTAATTATCTATTTTATATATAGTAGTTTATATGTATGTTAATCTCAAACTCCTAATTTATCCCTCCCCTGCCTGCCTTGCCCATTGGGAACCACTAGTTTGTTTCCAAAATCTGTGGAAAATCCCATGCACAGAGGAGCCTGGCAGGCCAGAGTTCATGGAGTCACAAAGAGTCAGACACAACTTAGCAACTAACCAACAGAAACAATTACAACCTTATTTACTGCTAAATGATATTTTTAGAGTAAGTAAGAATCTATATTTCAATTAGTTTTCTAAACACCCTGGATTTTGACCAAAATTAATTATTCATTTAAGTGGGCAGTAAATTTTCTAGTTGCCATTGGACAAAAATCAAAGTATATTTTAAAATACACATTAATCTGTGTATTTTAGTTTAAAGGACTGCTCTTTTAAGGAAATTTAATATATTATCTTAATAGTATGTCAGTATGTTTACTTTAAAGCTATGATTTCTAAATTTCTATACATAATTACATACATGCATGCAGAGGAGAGTAGATAGATAATAAATAGATGATAGATAGACAGACAATAAATAGATGATAGGCAGAGACAGAGTAGGAGAAGAGAGCCAGCACGGGCTGGGGGTCAGGGGGAGAGAGAAATAACAACACCAAGGCTTCACTGTGCTGTAAGCTGCAGAGAGCAGAATGTCAGTGATCTATAAAGCTCCTGTATTCTCAATTTGAAGTAGTAAACTAACTTTATAGCCATTTCCAACTCTTTTGCTCTATTTCCTTAGACACACATTTTTAGGCTACAATGGACTTACTAATGGACTAAATCCCATTTCACCGCATGTCTGCCATGAGCCTGAAATACCAGCCAACACAGACTTTGTGAGCCATTGACCCTCCCTCCTTTGGCTACACTGTGGTATACACCTGCCATCTGGGATTCTTCCTCTGAGGTGGATTTGAGCACAGGACATGTGAAGCAGACATGAAATGGACAGGGAAGTCCCCTGTCTACAAAACTAAGTCACTGTTGAGAAGTGAGATTGAATCCCTGCAAAGCAGGATGAGTGTCAGTTGCCCACCAGGCTCATGTACAGGTGGAAGACCCCCAAGTAGTAACCTCTTGAAGGTGCTCTTGTCCGGCAACCCCCCACCAGCTCAAATCAGTGCTTGCTGTGTGTGAACTGTGTGTGAATATGTGTGCAATCTGTGTTGGATGCAGAGGAGGCACAGGCTAACAAGAGGTGCAGATCTCATTATTTGTAAATTACATTTTAAATCAAAGAGAATCCCACTATGAGTTAAAAGGAAAATAAAATACAGTATGTCTTTGGAAAAATGTGTGTTTGTTTTTTTTTTTTTTTCATGAAAATGGGCAAATATCACCAGTGTTGGTGAATATATAACATAGGCCTGTTATTTTTGAGACCATAGCTATTTAGTGGTAGAATATAAGTTTGTGTCCTTGACACTGGTTCTGCTTTTTAAACTTACAAATCTATGAACACCAGAATGATGCACTAATGACTAACGAAGTTGTGTGTTTACAAATAAAAGTAACACCAAGTCAGAGCTGACAGCATCACACCTTCAGCTTCTCCACCAAACCACGCTTATACCTGATAGCTAAGCAGCAGAAACAGACGTGACAGAGTGTGACACAGCCCACGCCTTTAGTGGTAGCTTCTTAGAGCTTCTTTTAGTTCTCATTTCTCAATTCTGAAAGAAAAGATGCTCCTTCTGTGAGTTAGAATGCAAAGATGGGCTCAATAAAGGACAGAAATGGTAGGGACCTAACAGAAGCAGAAGATTTTAAGAAGAGGTGGCAAGAATACACAGAAGAACTGTACAAAAAAGATCTTCATGACCAAGATAATCACGATGGTGTGCTCACTCACCTAAAGCCAGACATCCTGGAATGTGAAGTCAAGTGGGCCTTTGGAAGAATCACTATGAACAAAGCTAGTGGAGGTGATGGAATTCCAGTTGAACTACTTCAAATCCTGAAAGATGATGCTGTGAAAGTGTTGCACTCAATATGCCAGCAAATTTGGAAAACTCAGCAGTGGCCACAGGACTGGAAAAGGTCAGTTTTCATTCCAACACCAAAGAAAGGCAATGCCAAAGAATGCTCAAACTACTGCACAATTGCACTCATCTCACACGCTAGTAAAGTAATGTTTGAAATTCTCCAAGGCAGGTTTCAGAACCGTGAACTTACAGATGTTCAAGCTGGTTTTAGAAAAGGCAGAGGAACCAGAGATCAAATTGCCAACATCTGCTGGATCATAGAAAAAGCAAGAGAGTTCCAGAAAAACATCTACTTCTGCTTTATTGACTATGCCAAAGCCTTTGACTGTGTGGATCACAAGAAACTGTGGAAAATTCTGAAAGAGATGGGAATACCAGACCACCTGACCTGCCTCTTGAGAAATCTGTATGCAGGTCAGGAAGCAACAGTTAGAACTGGACATGGAACAACAGACTGGTTCCAAATAGGAAAAGGAGTATGTCAAGGCTGTATATTGTCACCCTGCTTATTTAACTTCTATGCAGAGTACATCATGAGAAACACTGGACTGGAAGAAGCACAAGCTGGAATCAATATTGCCAGGAGAAATATCAGTCACCTCAGATATGCAGATGGCACCACCCTTATGGCAGAAAGTGAAGAGGAACTCAAAAGCCTCTTGATGAAAGTGAAAGAGGAGAGTGAAAAAGTTGGCTTAAAGCTCAACATTCAGAAAACAAAGATCGTGGCATCTGGTCCCATCACTTCATGGGAAATAGATGGGGAAACAGTGGAAACAGTGTCAGACTTTATTTTTGGGGCTCTAAATTCACTGCAGATGGTGACTGCAGCCATGAAATTAAAAGACGCTTACTCCTTGGAAGGAAAGTTATGACCAATCTAGATAGCATATTCAAAAGCAGAGACATTACTTTGTCAACAAAGGTCCATCTAGTCAAGGCTATGGTTTTTCCTGTGGTCATGTATGGATGTGAGAGCTGGACTTTGAAGAAAACTGAGCACCGAAGAATTGATGCTTTTGAACTGTGGTGTTGAAGAAGACTCTTGAGAGTCCCTTGGACTGCAAAGAGATCCAACCAGTCCATCCTAAAGGAGATCAGTCCTGGGTGTTTATTGGAAGGACTGATGCTGAAGCTGAAACTCCAATACTTTGGCCACCTCATGCGAAGAGCTGACTCATTGGAAAAGACCCTGATGCTGGGAGGGATTGGAGACAGGAGGAGAAGGGGACCACAGAGGATGAGATGGCTGGATGGCATCACGTACTTGATGGACATGAGTTTGGGTAAACTCTGGGAGTTGGTGATGGACAGGGAGGCCTGGTGTGCTGCAGTTCATGGGGTCACAAAGAGTCGGACACAACTGAGCAACTGAACTGAACTGTGTGCAGGAGATTCCACAAAGGAAGGAGAAAAACTCTCCTTTACAAGGCTGTCTGTTGTAACACACTGAATGCACAAGTCAGATCCATATTGATTTCCACTAAGAAACTCAGATTTCCCACCAAAGCAGAGGATATTCTGCTGTGAATATATGAGTTTAAAATGGAGATATATAAGATATTCCTATATTGTGGATTCAAGAAATCTGGAGAAACAAACATTGCTTCAGCTTGACATTTTTTCAAACTTATTAAAAATGTTTTTTGAAAGTGACAATTTGTGTCTTTTTACTTGTAGGTAAAGGAGTGAGAGAAGTTTATGAAACGGTTACTAAAACTCTAGGTTTGTATAACAGAACAGTTACAGATTTAAATCAACTGAGGTGATCTGTTCTCTACTATGCTGTGTCCAACCACATAAACAGATTTTTGATTCCTTTAGTCCATGAACAAGTTAATGTTTCAGTTCTTTAAAACACCAAGCCCACACATATTCCTGTTTCACTCATAAACGTGGTTTATTAATGGATCACAATACTTTACTTAAAAGGAAAACCTCTGTTGTTGTTCCATGCTGTTTATTAAAAGGTGCCTTGGGCACTTTGTAGGCAGAAGTGGACATTAGATGTTGACCCAGAATGTGGCATACCAGAGAGCCTTATAAAAAAGGTTATGCATCTTTCCTCCACATGAGGAAGCTACAGTAAACAACACATCATAACAGCATCAGCTGTGCATTTCAGCAGTTCAAATGTGGGGCTGTATCCTTCCCCAAGTATCTCCAGCATCAGACATCCTCTGCCTCCAATAGACTAATTCTCATTTTCTGTTGTGTGTGATACCTTGGCTAATGCATGCTGCAGCAAAAGGAAAGGTGCAGGTTTATTTCCTAATGAAGATTCTCATTACTCCAAATCACCTGGCCTGTTGCACCTGTTGTAAATTTAGAGAATATTTAAATAATACAATGTGTCCACAAATTATAATGCTAAGTCAAACTTTAAAAAAAATAGAACAGGAAACCCTTAGATAAGTTGCGTTTTCTGGTGTTTTCTTTATTCAGGTGTTCACACTGTTTCCTTAGACATAAACTCTATTCCAGGATCAAATGCAGAGAGAGTATATGAAATGCCATAGTTCAGTCACAGTTGTGCAAAACCCAGTTTTGCATTTAATTTTTAAGTGAGGCAAAAATTTCCAACATGGTTAAAGGAATTCATGCATTGTACACCATGAAGTACCTACTTTAAAATTAAGACCTACCTTAAAATTTTTTTCTATGTAAATGTTATTTAAAAATGAAACAGAAATGAGTGCTCTATACAGGCAATGTTTTCTTCGATGGAAGGAAATACAATGGGTGGTAGTGGTGTGTTTGTTTTGTTTTCTTTGCTGGTTTTGCTGCGGGTAGTGAAAAGTCTGCAGGCTAATTTTTACATTTATTTTTAATTGAAAGATAATTGCTTTACAATATTGCGTTGGTTTCTACCAAACATCAATATGAATAAGCCCCAGAGCTGCAGACTCTACCTCAGTGTACCTATCCTTTCTGATGGGAACTGCTGATGAAATGGGCTACTTTGTTTAGGGGTACAGTCTCGCACCTTCACTGTGGTGGTCACCTTACACTGCAAACCACCAGCAGCAGTCAGAGGACAGGGACCCAAAAAGATCCTCCATGTCCCCAGTGGTCACAGCTGAGCGCAGCTGAGCCACCCCACAGACCTGGGGCTACTCCTGTTGCCCAGCCCGGCTGGTCCACCTGACCTGCCAATGAGAGGACCTCGACAGGCAAACGTCCACTAGGACTGGAAAGAAAAGCACAACCAGGGACACAGTTTTGTCCTCATCACCTTGTGGCCACAAGTGCATTTGCTAAAAAACACACTTAAGGAGACAAGCGTCTTTCTTTCTACCTGCTGCTGCTGCTAAGTCGCTTCAGTCGTGTCCGACTCTGTGCGACCCCATAGACGGCAGCCCATCAGGCTCCCCCCTCCCTGGGATTCTCCAAGCAAGAACACTGGAGTGGGTTGCCATTTCCTTCTCCAATGCATGAAAGTGAAAAGTGAAAGGGAAGTCACTCAGTCGTGTCCGACTCTTAGCAACCCCATGGACTGCAGCCCACCAGGCTCCTCCATCCATGGGATTTTCCAGGCAAGAGTGCTGGAGTGGAGTGCCATCGCCTTCTCCATTCTTTCTACCTAGGAAGTTCAAAAATACAATCTGACCAGTTCCACTCACAGTGGATCTCATCCAGTTAAACACTTTACACATATCATGAGACAATTTAAAGCAGAGAGAAATTGAGTGCATTCACTGATGTAGATTTACATCAGTTTCCCTGTAAATTGTTATAGCAATATTGTAAAAAAAAAAAAGCAGGATTTTATATATGTTAGCAGAAATGTGAAAAGGTTTAATTTTGTTTGTACCCAGTGAAAAGAGAGAATAGCTCAATAATCTTTGTAAGAAATCCCATCCCAGATGAATTGTAATGTTTTAAGAAGGTTTTAAAGCATTTTGTTTTTGACACTTAGTCTAGCTTTCTTACCAATTCTGGACTATTTCTTATAAGGGCGATTAGAGTAGAGCAGAAGAGCTAGATGAGAGATTGGCTTTACTTACAAAATAAAGACCTAGAAAAAATAAAGCACCTTTGTTTCTCTAAGCTGGGTCTGTGCAGACAGAGTGGTGCTATGAAAAGCAGGCTTTCTGAGGGCAGAAGCCCTGGCAGATGTCAGCTCCTCTGAGCCTCCTAAGTCTTCCCACAGTAAGTGGTCTTGGATATTGAGTGAGGGAGCAGTAGTGATTTTCCAGGTCAGCCTGACTGATGAGATCTTACCTAGTGTCCGCAGTCCCAGATCACCATGCACCCTGGCCCTGGTGGATCTGGTAGCACAGGTGCGCTGGGGTCCACCCCAGCGACAGATGTGTGTCTGCATCTCACAGCAACCTGCAACCTGCCTGCTCCTGGCTTGGCTCACTTGACTCCTATAAACTGCTGTGAGGCGACACGGAGACAGGTCGTCTTTGTCGTCACCGTCACTGTCTTGATGTCTTACTGAGCAATACTATGCCTCTGTGTACTAAAATATCTAAGTGTAATTGTTTGTGTGCTAATATTCATCTCTTTCCCCCTCATAGTTCCTTCAGATGTATTTTTCATCCTTTCAGTGTGGAAGGGATATTATGAATATTTAGGAAAAGACAACCTGCGACCTTAACTCTCAACTGTTTCAACTCAACGAGGAGCATGGTGAACCTGACCTTCAATGAAGCCTCCCAGTGAGAGCTGAAGTTGACAGGTAGGCACCCAGTGGTCTCCCTCACCAGACCCTCCCTCAGTCTTCTGACCAAGAGGGCGCCAACGCTGGGGCCAGGTGCTGGCCGACGTCACCCGGGCTTTACACCTGCTCCCTCTCACTAGGTCATCTCAGTGACCGGAACAGGATGGTCCCGTTTCCTCACTTTGAAGGTTACGAAACCAGTACAGAAAAGTCAATTAATTTGTTCCAGATTACACACAAATCATGTTACATAATGTAAGATTTTCGTCCATATATTCACATCTCCAAAATTCAGTTTTGATATCCTCTCTCTGTCTTTCATTAAAGCTGTTTGCTCCTGGTGAGCTTTTGTTGATGTGTCTCAATTTAGAAAAGCAACTTAAAAAAAAAAAAAGCACCAGCTCTGGTTTATTTTTAAGCAACAGACACTATTTTAAGTGCTTTATATATATTGTCCTTTTCCTTCTTACATCAATCTTATGATTTAAGTATTATTATTAAACATATTTTTTTTTTTACTGGTTAAAAAAGAGAGACATCCAGGAAAACTAAGCAGCTTTCCTAAGTGACAGGACAGGAGTAAGATTTGAGTTCTGGGCTCAGAATCTCAGCAATTAGAATCTGGAACCCACACTCTCAACCCACAGGACACAGAATCACCTTGAGACTGAATCTACTGCCTTCTGTTTTTGTTTTTTTGTTGTTGTTTTTTTTAATTATCTCACTTTTTGTAACAATGTATGCTTTTTTATAGACTAACTCCTAAAGGGTTCAGACTCTGAGTTATCCACAAGCCCCTGCCCTAGTTCTGAACATAAAGGTCCCCAGGGCCCTTTATGACTAGGCAGACGCATGGTTTAGCTCGAGCAAGTATGAGAGCTGCCCGGGACTCCTCCCATCCCTCATTTCTCACTTTCCTGCTTCTCTGTCTGGGGAAACATCTAAAAATGGTGCACGTACTCTAGATTTAGGAAAAGAAAAATAATTCATACTCACAGTTTTTTAACAGGTCCTTACTTATGAATTCATGCTCTAGGGTCCCCAAAATTGCTTTGCACCTTGACCCTGTGAATGTGTAAATGAGACAGACCAGGTGCTCAGATCTAATCCTGTGTCGGAATAAGCTGAGACTTTATAAAATATTCAGATTTCTTAAGCTTACCTAGGTCCTTTGGATAATATGTCTCTTCATGGAGTTAGGATTCATTTCCCCCAAAGGAAATGCTCTCCAGTGTGACTTTGATGCAATTAGGTTTGGATTTGGGAAAGAGGTTGGATCAAGAGTTCTTCAGATTGAGTCCCAGTGGACAGAAGTCCCCCTGCCATGTACAGCCTGATTGGGAAGGATCTTAGAGGAGGAAGCGGAAGTCCTGTTCATGGAGGACCAGCCAGGACCTGGTGTCCTGTGGGGTGCTGTAATTTAATCACCATAAAAATCTTCTGAATACATGTATCTTATCTCTACTGATACACAGCCTGACCCCCTGGACAAAACCATTCAGCAGTCATTCTGAGGGCCTTAGTCCACCATGCCATTCACTTCATTTTAATAAGTGCAGCTCATCTGTATAAATAGCTATATTTGGGGCTATTTTTATGGTCTCTCTCTTTTTTTATATTGAGAAATACTTGTTTTAAATTTTACAAGAATTTTGTACAAACTCTCCACGTTTTTGACATAGCTGTCTTTATGAAGACTTTTTTTTAGTTATTCGGTATTTTTATAGATTAGTCTCCATTTAATATTATTATAAATATTTTGTATATTCCCCTGTGCTATATAATATATCCTTGTAGCTTGTTTATTTCATACACAGTAGTTTAATCTCCTAGGCTATGTCTCTTTTTCTTTCCTACAATACATACCCCTGTCCTCAGAAGTGAGTAAAAACTGAATAAAAACATTGGACTTAAAAAATTAATATAACTGAACATATATTACTTTTGTTCCTTCTGTAGAATAAAATGTTGAATTGAGTGAAGTAGATGGTACTTACTCGAGACAGATGAGGACTTCAGTAAGAGATGATTTTAGGAAAAAAGGACTGCAACTAAACTTTAAAAATAAAAACACTAATCTCTGTTATTGAAAACACTGTCCTCTCTGTATCATATTCCACAAAATGGGCCAAGTGCCTACTTTCCTGATCATGAGCGTTCCTATGATGTAAGAATAACCCATGATCCTTTCCTAGGTATTTATGAGAAGGAGGAGGCCCATTTACTTCTGAAAACTTTTCAGATTAAAGGCCCAGTGGATATCGTCAGCAACTTTGAGGACAACAGCTGGGGACTGGATGGTTATGTGAGTACTTCCTGGAGGGTTATCTAATCATCATGTCTGCACAAGAGGAGGGTACCAACAGAGAGATTCCTTCTAAGGCAACCTGGGTCCTGTCTGCACCATGAAAACTCAGGGCCCTCATCCTGGCCTCTCAGCCACATCACCCCTTTATCATCAGATGAAAGAAAGCCATCTCTGAGACGAGGAAGAAACTGTCCAGGAACGACAGTCTGTTCCTTCTGGACACACAAGAGCTTAGGTGCAGACCACACCGCACTGTTAGAGTGGGGCCAGACTCTTCGCAAGGCCATGGTAACCACCCTGCATACGCTGAGAAAGAGAGATTCCAGATGTCCCTTCATAGTCTCTTTGCAAGTTAACCCTTTGCTTCTGTGCTAATTCATCATCAAACTTGAGCATAAAGGGCCTCACGTGATACTCAAGAGACAGTTGCTGTGACACAGTGAGTTTTACATAATGTAGGCTCTGAAGTCATTCATACGTGTGTCCCCCCTTTACAAAGGATACTCAACCTATAAATTTAGTGTTAAATTTACTACTGTTTTTCAGATCAAAATGAGACAGAGTTTGTTAGTTGAAGTTCAAGTCTGTATTTTTCAATTTTAACTGTAAATGGAAAACTCCAAAGAATGACAAATTTTTAAAAGAATTAACCATTAATGTCTGGGGCTTCCCAGGTGGTGCTAGTGGTAAAGAACCCACCTGCCACTGCAGGAGACATAAGATACGTGGGTTTGATCCTGGATCAGGAAGATCCCCTGGAGGAGGGCATGCATGAACACATGGATTCACTCCATTGTTCTTGCCTAGAGAAACCCCATGGACAGAGGAGCCTAGCAGGCTACAGTCCACGCGGTCGCAAAGAGTCGGACACAACTGAGGCAAGTCAGCATTAATGTCTAACTAGGAGAAATAATATTTATATTATGATAAAGGAAGAGGTTATGATTAATTGTTGTTTTTTTCCTTTTCATGTGTATCAAGTATCATCTGGACTTGAAAGGGGAGGGTTTACTTTGGGAAATTCAAGATGGAAAGGCATTGTATGCTGTACTTACATGATTTTGCAAAGCAAATATCAGGTTGGTCTGCAGATGACTGAGCTGAGCGTGATGGAAAGGACGTGACACAAAAGAAACAGAAGCAAAAATATGAGAGAGACTCATGTATTTTATAACTGGCTGAAAAAAATCCCCTTCACTGGAAAGCAAAATGGAAAATATCAGCTGGCATAAATGCATTAAATATGCCAGACACAGAATTAATATCCTTAATTTACAAAGAGATATTATGAAAAACAGGGGAAAAAGTGAAGTGGAAACTCAAAGAATAAACTACATTACCCTAAGAATATAATTAATTATAAGTAATTAAAAATGGGCTAATAAATTATGAAAAAATCTTAACTTGAAAAATATGTATTATGACAACAAAGATCATTTTAAGCTATGAGAATATTGAAGTGCCTTAAAAATGATTTGGGGTGGATTAGAAAAAGCACCTGAGTGTTCATTTTTGGTGAGTGTGTGAGTAGATATGTACAATTTGACAATATTCTTTTATCAACAATTGTACCTCTGAAATGTTTCATCAGACAAGTGTGATCATTATTTTTTACATATTCAGGTAAATGTATAGCAGGACTATTTTCAACAGTTGAAATTAGAAATAACCTGGGTATCTTACATCTATCATAAATGAATTGCTTCTTCTATCAATCTTATACAATGTGTTACATTAAATAGAAGACAGTTAATTCAGTATATGTCATTAGAAAACAAAGATTGCATAATGATGTAGAAAGGTCTTCATGACGTATATATGAGAAAGAAGTTTGTTCTAGATAGAAGAAACAAATATGTCTGCCTGCCTTCTTTCCATCTTTCTCAAGTGCTAGACACGAAAATGTCTGAAAAAAAAACCCACTAGATGTGATGTATACATCATCCACTTGCTAGTTTTGTGATCCAGGAGGAATTAAAACATTCTTGAGCCTATTTTTTCATCTGAAATTTCAGTAGCGTTCCTGGTTGCTGTGAAGATTGAGAGTCAACGTGAGGGTGTGCTTTGTGCTAAAGCTCTTCTCACAGACGTCTTTACTCATGTTGGGACTAACACAGATGAGAAGAGGCATCTCTCATGGAGATGAGATGATGAGCACCACGTTTTGTAATGAGGCAAGCACCACGTTTCTCTTGAATAGTATCGGCTACTTCCTACTTTACTTACAGAATGCTGCTAACATATGAATTGTACACACAGGAGTACTGCTATGTACAGTTTAACACTGAGCAGCCTCTCATGAGTGTATTACTTGGTGATGGTTGTCACTGATGTACTCATTTCACAAAACTTTATCAATATCCTGAGGGATTCCAAAGGAAATATATACCACCCTGTGTAACAATCACACTTGAAAAACAAAAAACTTGACCGAAAAAGATAAGTAATCGTAAAATATTCTAAACCCACCTTTCCAAACTAAGACCTTGTACATAGAAGAGTTTCAAATTACAATGTCAGCCATGGCCAAGATGGTGCTTTCAATGGGGTTATATTATTTTGAGATAATGAAAACAGGCCAGATCTAATGTTGGTGAAGTTTTCTCTTGCTCTGAGCCAAATCCTGTGGTTATCTGCCCTCCCTTCTCCGATGCACACACTCTAGTAATTCCGTGTAAGGACACCCCAACCACTTGCACTGTACTCTGTGAATGTCAGAGTTTACTGATCCAGTCTCAGCCTGACTGGAACCATCACTCTGCTGTTGAGAATTTTCTTTGCACTGCCCCATTTCTTTTTAATCTAACAAAATAACAGCTTGCTTTAACAAGTAGTCTTTCTTCTCATGTAATAATGAGCTTACTGTCAGGGAAAACAATCTGCCTCACAAAATAATTTGAATCACAAGCAAGTCTCTCATTCAACTAAGGAGAAAAGGCTATGTGTAAGTAATGCTTCAACAACAGCCATTCATTTCTGAGTCATGGCTACACTCCGTTTTTATGGATATAAATAAACAACCTCTTAATTGTCTCCAGTCAGTAAATAAACTGTAAAAAAACAAAACAAAACAAAACAAAAAACAGTCAGTAGATAAATAGAAACTTTGTGCTCCAGGTTCCCAGGCTGAAAGGGGGAAAAGTTCCTATTTCAGGCTGGCAACTCTGCGGGCTGAAAGGTGAACATTGGTTCATTTCACATTATACTATTCCTGAAAACTGTACTTCTTCCAGGAAAATTTATGTACATATTCGCATCTAAGTCAAAGTTGTCAGAAACACAGAGAAAACTGCCATAGGAAATCACAGTTAAGTTCCATCTAAAATAGGACACAAATGGATTTACCTATGAAACAGGAAGAGACTCACAAATCCAGAAACTAACAGATGCCTGTGGGGATTTGGTTGTGGGTGTTGCCAGGTTGAAGCAGAAACGAAGAAATGAGAATCACTGTGTATAATGTAAGAAAAATAATGGGATATTGTATGCAGCAGAGAGAAATATAGCCATGATTTTTCAATATCCTTAAATGATATATATTCCATGAAAATACTGATCACTCTGTTGTATCCCAAAGCAAACAGAGTAATGTGAATCAACCGTAGCTCAACTGAAAAAGAAGGAGTGGATGGATGGCTACAAACACAAGAAATAATCAAGGATGAAGGTTTGCAAAATAAAAATGGGAAAAGTTTAGGAATAAAAACTCCCATCAAGAGATTAATTTGGGTGGGATTACCTAAAATCTCCATTGGTTCATCCACTAGAAAACACAGCATGGATGATCTTCAGAAAAAGAAGCATGGAAGTGCCAGAGGAAGCAGCAGTCACGCCTGGGCACACAGTAGGGGAAAGACACATTTTTGAAGAAAAGGGCACCCATGCCATCCCTGCAGGACCAGTTTCCAAAGGAAGGACACTGCTGCAACCTAAGTGGACAAGAACACAGAAATGAATAAAGAAAATGGGTTCTATATACACAGTGGTAAATGAATCAGCCATAGGAAGAATGAAACAGTGCCAGGTTCAGGCACAGGCAAGAAGGTAGAGATGATCATAGCAAGTGAAGTGAGGGAGACAGGGAGCAACAAAGAGAATATGATGTCACTTGCAGGTGGAATCTAATAAGGGTTACATAGGCGTTCTTTGAGCCAAGATAAACCGTTCACAGAAGAAACTTGTCTCCCTTACTGTTAGCAGAGAAGAAAGGTGTTGGGCACATACAAATAAGGTACTTGTGTGACATGTGCACACTACCACTTAGAAAATAAGCCCCAAGGACCTACTGGGTAACCCTAGGAATGATACTCCATTTTCTGTCATAATCTGTACAGGAACAGTTCCTGAAATACAGCATGTACACATCAATGTGTGTGGGAATCAAGTGACTATGAATTAAAAAAAAAAATCCACTGCCTTGTAATTCACCTATATACTAAAGTTCAAATAACTAGGTAAACACAGTAAATATAGAAACATATGCTGACTCTATTCCCCTCATCCCGTGGCTATCATTTCTCTGGAGACTGAGCAGGCTTGGGTCCCAAGGCTGGATTGTTTTTGGGCTCTGGGTCCGGGAAGGATGTGGCAGGCAGTGTGACCCCACGATGTCCCTGGGGTGCCTCTTGCCCTCTGCGAGAGCCTTCAATCTCTACCTACAGGCAAAGTATATGAAGAGATTTGAATTAACAGAGACACACATATGGGTATGCAATAGATGATCCAAAATGACCTACTGAGTAGCAGGTGGAAGTTTATTGAATAGTGTAATCACCTAGAAGGGAACAAGAACTTGAAAGAGAATAGATAAATGTTCATCCATGAATGTATCAACTTCCTGTACACCTGAAGCACATGTAAGATCAGAAATCACTTCTATTCCAATATAAAATCAGACTGAAATGACAGGGCCGGGGGCGGGGAAACTTGTGGGGCTGGGTAATGTTGCCGCCTTGTGGCCATTTTCTGTAACAACAGCTTGAAAACCTGTGCGGATGAGCATTGAGTATTCTCAAGGCCAAAGGGTCTGCAAGTCAAAAACTGCTGATCTGAACAAACGACGTGAAGGAGTCCTTGGGCCTAGAAAAGAAAACAAAGGGTCTCAAAAGCCCTTGCTGAATCATCTAACTTCGGAGAAAACAAAACCGAACTTTAATCAGGCCCTTCCTGATGCTCGGGGCCTGTTACATCTACCTGGGACTTATCACCCTCTGCCCAAAACCTCCCACCCGCTGTTCAACTACAAATGCCATCTCAACTAAAGATTACCCAAAACTTCCCACCTGACTAACGTTTCCCTTATCGCTTCCACAAACCCACCTTTAAATATGAAGTTTCCCTGATCCCTCTCGCGCTCAGCCTGGTCGTTAGGCCGACTGTCGCCCCTCCTTACCTGAATTGAGGTCGTCTCTCCTTTTCTGCTTCAGTCGAAACTATTCTCACAGGGGTGGTTATCAGAAAAGAATTTAAAACAGGGCTAAGTTACAGGAAGCTGCATTAAGAGGTAACATGAACTCACCCTTGAAAAGAAAGCACATGAAAAGAGGTCAGTTTCTCTAAACAAGAGAAATGCAAATCGAAAGAAACCACAGGAAGGAATCATATCACAGCCCTCAGAATGGCCGTTGTCAGAAACTTGATAAACACTAAAGAATGGAGAAGGTGTGGACAAAAGGGAATATTCCTCCCCTGCTGCTGGCAATAGACATTGGTGAGAGACACTGTGAAGGATCCTGGGAGGCTAATTAAAACAAAACAAAACTGAGGTTAGTACACTCTCTAACACCATACACAAACTTCAAATCATAAATATCTGAAGGTTAGGAGAGATTCTATGAAACTCTTAAGGAAAACAAAACAAAAATGAGGTTAGAACACTCTCTAACACCATACACAAACTTCAAATCATAAATATCTGAAGGTTAGGAGAGATTCTATGAAACTCTTAAGGAAAACACATGAGAATATAAACTACAAGATATTTTGGGCTTTGGCTGATTTCATTGCAAGGTCTTTTGGAATCCATCTCCTAGTGCAATGAGAAATAAAACAAAACCAGGAAAATGCGACCTACTTCGATTTCAAAGCAGGTGTCCAAAGATGGAAACCTTCAGGAATGAAGAAGGCAACCCAGAATGCAAAGAAACATTTGCAAACCAAGATACTCACAAGCATTTCATCTCCAAAACCAACAAAAAGCTCACAATGTCATAATATTTCAATAAAGTGGGTTCCGTAAATGTATTGCACCCTTCTGTTGTTTAGTTCAGTTCAGTTGCTCGGGCTTCTCTGACTCTGCAACCTCACAGACCATAGCACGCACCGCTTCCCTGTCCATCACCATCTCCCGGAGCTTGCTTAAACTCATGTCCATTGAGTCGGTGATGCCATCCAACCATCTCATGCTCTGTTGTTCCCTTCTCCTCCTGCTTTCAATCTTTCCCAGTATCAGGGTCTTTTCAAATGAGTCAGCTCTTTGCATCAGGTGGCCTAAGTATTAGAGATTCAGCATCAGTCCTTCCAATGAATATTCAGGGTTGATTGCCTTTAGGATTGACTGGTTTGATCTCCTTGCTGTCCAGGAACTGTCAAGAATCTTCACCACACACAGTTCAAAAGCATAAATTCTTTGGCATTCGGCTCTCTTTATGGTCCAACTCTCACATCCATACATGACTGCTGGAAAAACCACAGCTTTGACTAGACAGGCCATTATAAGCAAAATAATGTCTCTGCTTTATAATACGCTATCTAGTTTGGTCATAGCTTTTCTTCCAAGAAGCAAGCATCTTTTAATTTCATGGCTGCAGTCACCATCTGCAATGATTTTGGAGCCCAAGAAAATAAACTCTTTCACTGTTTCCATTGTTTCCCCATGTATTTGCCATGAAGTGATGGGATTGGATGCCATGATCTTCGCTTTTTGAATGTTGAATTTTAAGCCAGCTTTTTCACTCTCCTCTTTCACTTTCATTAAGAGACTCTTTAGTTCCTGTTTGCTTTTTGCCATAAGAGTGGTCTCATCTACATATCTGAGGTTATAGATACTTCTCCCAGCAATCCTGATTCTAGCCTGTGCTTCATCCACCCTGGCATAATGCATTATGTACTCTGCATAGAGGTTAAATAAGCAGGATGACATATAAAGTCTTGATGTACTCCTTTCCCAATTTGGAACCAGTCTATTGTTCCATGTCTGGTTTTAACTGTTGCTTCTTGACCTGCATACAGGTTTCTCTGGAGCCGGGTAAGTTGGTATGGTAGTCCCATCTCCTTAAGAATGTTCCACAGTCTGTTGCAATTCCCTCAGTCAAAGGTTTTGGTGTAGTCAATAAAGCAAATGTTTTTCTGGAACTCTCTTGCTTTTTTTATGATCCAGCGGATGTTGGCAATTTGATCTCGGGTTCCTCTGCCTTTTCTCAATCCAGCTTGAACATCTGGAAGTTCTCGATTCATGTAGTGTTGAAGGCTTGCTTCTAAAATTTTGAGTATTACTTTGCTAGCATGTGAGAGGAGTGCAATTGTGCGATAGTTCGAACATTCTTTTGCATTGCCTTTCCTTGGGATTGAAATGAAAACTGACCTTTTCCAGTCCTGTGGCCACTGCTGAGTTTTCCAAATTTCCTGGCATATTGAGTGCAGCACTTTCACAGCATCATCTTTAGGACTTGAAATAGCTCAGCTGGAATTTCATCACGTCCACTAGCTTTGTTCATGATGATGCTTCCTAAGGCCCACTTAACTTCAGACTCCAGGGTGCCTGACTCTAGGTGAGTGATCACATCATCGTGGTTATCTGGGTCATTAGGATTTTTTTGTATAATTCTTGTGTATTCTGTGTATTCTTGCCACCTCTTCTTAATATCTTCTGCTTCTGTTAGGTCCATAACATTTCTGTCCTTTATTGTGCCCATCTTTGCATGAAATGCTCCCTTGGTATCTCTAATTTTCTTGATGAGATCCCTAGTCTTTCCCATTCTATTGTTTTCTTCTATTTCTTTGCATTGCAAGAAAGTCTCTACTTTCCTTTTCTCCTTTGCCTTTTGCATCTCCTCTTTTCTCAGCTTTTTGTAAGCCCCCACTCAGACAATCATTTTGCCTTTTTGCATTTCTTTTTCTTGGGGATGGTCTTGATCACTGCCTCTTGTACAATGTCACAAACTTCCATCCATATTTCTTCAGACACTCTATCAGATCTAGTCCCTTGGATCTGTTTGTCACTTCCACCATATAATCATTAGGGATTTGATTTAGGTCATACCTGAATGGTCTAGTGGCTTTCCCTACTTTCTTCAATTTATGTCTGAATTCGGCAATAAGGAATTTAAGTCTGAATTTGGCAATAAGGAGTTCATGATCTGAGCCACAGTCAGCTCCCAGTCTTGTTTTTGCTCTCTGTATAGAACTTCTCCATCTTTGGCTGCAAAGACTATAATCAATCTGATTTCAGTGTTGACCATCTGGTGATGTCCATGTGTAGAGTGTTCTCTTGTGTTGTTGGAAGAGGGTGTTTGCTATGACCAGTGTGTTCTCTTGGCAAAGCTCTGGCAGCCTTTGCCCTGCTTCATTTTCTACTCTAAGGCCAAACTTGCCTGTTACTCCAAGTATCCTCACTTCCTACTTTTGCATTCCAGGCCCCTATGATGAAAACGGCATTGTTTTATGGTGTTAGTTCTAGAAGGTCTTGTAGGTCATCATAGAACTGTTCAAGTTCAGCTTCTTCGGCATTAGTGATTAGGGCATAGACTTGGATTACTGTGATATTGAATGGTTTGCCTTGGAAATGAACAGAGATCATTCTGTCATTTTTGAGATTGCACCCAAGTACTGCATTTGGAACTCTTATTGACTATGATAACTACTCCATTTCTTCTAAGGGGTTCTTGCCCACAGAGGTAGATATAATGGTCATCTGAATTAAATTTGCTCATTCCAGTCCATTTTAGTTCGCTGATTCCTGTAATATCGATGTTCACTCTTGCCTTCTCCTGTTTGACCATTTCCAATTTATCTTGATTCATGGACCTAACATTCCAAGTTCCTATGCAATATTGGTCTTTACAGATAGGACTTTACTTCCATCACCAGTCACATCCACAACTGTGTTTTTTCTGCCATGATCTTAGTTTTTCTTATTAGTTTTAAGCCAGCTCTTCCACTTTCCTCCTTCACCCTCATCAAGAGGTTCTTTAGTTTCTCTTCACTTTCTGTCATTAGAGTGGTGTCATCTGCATATCTGAGGTTATTGATGTTTCTCCCATCTATCTTGATTCTAGCTTGTAACTCATCCAGCCTGGCATTTTTCATGATGTGCTCAGAGTATAGATTAAACCATCAGGGTAACAGCAGACTTTCTCAATCTTGAACCAATCAGTTGTTCCATACAGGGTTCTAACTGTTGCTTCTGGACCCACATACAGGTTTCTCAGGAGACAGTTAAGATGGTCTGGTATTCCAATCTCTTTAAGAGCTTTCCAGTTTATTATGGTCCACACTGTCAAAGGCTTTGATATAGTTGATGAAACAGAGGTAAATGTTTTTCTGGAATTCCCTAGCTTTCTCTTTAATCCAGTGAATGTTGGCAATTTGATCTCTGGTTCCTCTTCCTTTTCTAAATGCAGCTTGGACATCTGGAAGTTCTTGGTTCACATAATTCTGGGGCCTAGCATGCAAGATTTTAAGCATGATCATACTAGCATGAGAGATGAGTGCAACTGTCCGATGGTTAACACATTCTTTAGTATTACCCTTCTTGGCAATTGGGATGAGGATTGATCTTTTTCAGTCCTGTGGCCATTGCTGGGCCTTCCAGATTTGCTGATATATTGAATGCAACACGTTGATGGCATCCTTCTTTGGGGTTTTTAATAGTTCTACTGGAATTCCATCACATCCACTAGCTTTATTCGCAGCATGCGCTTCCTCAGGCCCACTGGACTTCACTCTCCAGAACGTCTGGCTCTGTGTGGCTGACCACACCATGTGATTCATTTGGATCTTTTTTTATGAAGGGCTTCTGTGTATTCTTTCCAGCTATTCTTAATCTCTTCTGCATCTATTAGGTCTCTACCATTTATGTCCTTTATTGTGCCCATCTTTGAGCAAAATGCTCCCTTGATATCTCCAATTTTCCTGAAGAGATCTCTAGTCTTTCCCCTTCTGCTGTTATCTTCTAGTTTTATGTACTGTTCATTGAAGAAGGCCCTCTTGTCTCTCTGTGCTGTGCTTTGGAAATCTGCATTTAGTTGGATATATCTTTCCCTTTCTCCCTTGCTTTTCACTTCTCTTCCATCTTTAGCTATTTGTAAGTCCTCCTCAGATAACTACTTTGCCTTCTTGCTTTTCTTTTTCTTTGGGATGGTTTTGTTTGCTGCCTCCTGTACAATGTTGTGGACCTCCAGCCATAATTCTTAAGGCACACTGTTAACTAGATTTCATCCTTTGAATCTATTTGGTACCTCTCCTGCATATTCATAGGGGATTTGATTTAAGTCAGACATGGATTGCCTAGTGGTTTTCTTCACTTTCCTTAGTTTAAGCCTGAATTTTGATATGAGAAACTAATGATTTGAGTCACAGCCAACTCCAGGTCTTGTTTTTCCTGACTGTGTACTGATTCTCCATCTTCAGCTACAAAGAATGCAATCAGTTTGATTTGGGTATTGGCCATTTGGTGTCATTGCATGTGTCTGGTGTTAGAAGTAAAGTATGGATTGGGGGCAGGAGGAGAAGGTGACAACAGAGGATGAGATGGCTGGATGGCATCACCGACTCGATGGACATGAGTTTGGGTAAACTGCGGGAGTTGGTGATGGACATGGAGGCCTGGTGTGCTGCAATTCATGGGGTCACAAAGAGTCGGACACGACTGAGTAACTGAACGAAACTGATGATGCTGTAAAGGACAATATTGCATAGGGACCTGGAATGTTAGGTCCATGAATCAAGGTAAACTGTGTCAACTACAAACAGGCACTTACCAAGAGCATTGCCAACGAGTGAACAGCAAAGGCCTTTGCCATCTGCCTCTACGGAGATTGAACCCCATGCTGCTATAGCTGTTGCCCTTCAACAACCCAAGAGGGTGTTCAGGGTAGAGTGAGGCACTCTGTGCTCCAGGGAACCTGGTGGGGCAGGTTTTTAGATAGTTGGGTGTTTTTAGGAACAGATTTTATGATCTCCATCCCTGCATCTTCTCATATCTAGAAAAGCACTAAATCCCTTCATGGTGACATCGTGTCCTCATGACTAACAAGAAAACCTTTGTGAAATGAATGCTTCACAATACTGAACTTCCCCTTCACCAAAGTCTTATATATTTACCTTCCCCTGCTGCCGCTTTGGAGCAGTCTCTCAAAGCTATCTGAGATACTGCCTCCCAGTCTGCAGTCCTCATTTTGCCCCAAATAAAACTTAACTCATAACTCTCAAGTTGTACATCTTTTTTAGTCAACAACCAAAAGTGGTCAAACAGGAAATGGCAAGAGTGAAAATTGACATTTTAGGTATCAGTGAACTAAAATGGACCAGAATGGGTGAATTTAATTCAGAAGACGATCATGTCTACTACTGTAGACAAGAATCCCTCAGAAGAAATGGAGTTGCTCTCACAGTCAACAAGAGTCTGAAATGCCACATTATCTGCCTCCTGAGAAACCTGCATGCAGGTCAAGAAGCAACAGTTATAACTGGATATGGAAAAACAGACTGGTTCCAAATTGGGAAAGGAGTATATCAAAGCTGTATATTGTCACCCTGCTTATTTAACTTATATGCAGAGTACATCATGTGAAATACCAGACTGGATGAAGCACAAGCCGGAATCAAGATTGCTAGGAGAAATATCTATAACCTCAGATATGCAGATGACACCACCCTTATGGCAGAAAGTGAAGAGGAACTAAAGAACTTCTTGATGAAAGTGAAAGAGGAGAGTGAAAATGTTGGCTTAAAACTTAACATTCAGAACACTAAGATCATGGTATCCGGTCCTATCACCTCATGGCAAATACATGGGGAAACAATGGAAACAGTGAAAGACTTTATTTTTGGGGGCTCCCAAATCACTGCAGATGGTGACTGCAGCCATGAAATTAAAAGATGCTTGCTTCTTGGAAGAAAAGTTATGACCAAGCTAGACAGCATATTAAAAAGCAGAGACATTACTTTGCAAACAAAGATCTGTCTAGTCAAAGCTATGGATTTTCCACCAGTCATGTATGGATGTGAGAGTTGGACTGTAAAGAAAGCTGAGTGTCAAAGAATTGATGCTTTTGAACTGTGTGTGGTGTTGGAGAAGATTCTTGAGAGTTCCTTGGAGCAAGGAGATCAAACCAGTCAACCCTAAAGGTAAGTAGTCCTGAATATTCATTGGAAGGACTGATGCTGAAGCTGAATCTCCTGTACTTTGGCCACCTGATGCGAAGAATGGACTCATTGGAAAAGACTCTGATGCTGGGAGAGATTGAAGGCAGAAGGAGAAGGGGATGACAGAGGATGAAATGGTTGGATGGTCACTGACTAGATGGTCAAGAATTTGACCAAGCTCCAGGAGTTGGCAATGGACAGGGAAGCCTGGTGTACTGCAGTCCATGGGGTCACAAAGAGTCAGACCTGACTAAGCGACTGAGCAACTGAACTGAACTGAACTGAACTGAGGGTGGGCTTGCTCCATGAGAACTCATTCCCAATGAACCAGTTCAGGATGGAGTCCAAAAATACCTTCCCTCGGCAAATGGGTATCCAAACCAAATTGGCTTGTTCTGTAAAGGAAAAGCCCAGACTGAGGAGGAAAAAAATGTTCCTGGTGTGCATACCAGAGCGACTTACCCTCTGGAATCGAGCCCATAGGCTCTTAACACAGAAGGACACACAAAACAAATGAACTGGCTGAACTGTCTATCGAATTGGGTAGACTTACCTTACAAACCAAATCTGACTCTAGAAGTCGGTCTGTTCCTTGTCTCAATTGCCAAGCACTGGGGGCAGCTGGTGCTTCTTCAGGGAATCTTGAAGGAAAGAACATCCGGACAACAAATGGTCCCAGCAGCTTCTAGGGTCTTGCCCCCATATCCCCTGTTCAGGGCCAGAGAGCCACAAGTAACAACGCTTCTTGCAGGCTAAGCCAAATTTTTACTGAGTCCAAGCTCACTCAGATCACTGCATGACAGGCCAATGAATTCGTTGAGAGATGGGGTGTTGAGGCAGGAAGAGACTTTAATTAGGGAGCCAGCTGACTGAGAAGAAGGCAGGCTAGTGCCCCAAAATAACCATCTTGTCAGGGCCTGGTTGCCAGGTCCTTTAAAGCAACAGAGATGACAGGGAGGTAAGGTAATAAAGAAAAAAGACTATTCAGTCTTTGCAAATGTCCCCTAGAATGGCAAGCCTCAAGCAGGGGAATGTGTTAGTTTCACTCCTCCAGTCCTTCACAGGAGGGCGGCTCAGGTTGCAGGCCATTTTGTTTGCTTACAGTAACAAAAAGGGTTACAGTCACAGAAGCAGATGCAGTGTCAATTTAAAATTAACCCTTCGGGGTTACACTTCCAATAGCAAAGACACACAACCAGAAAAATCTCCAATGAGAGGTTAAAGCTGGAACAAGACGTGGTACATATATACAGTAGACTATTTCTCACTCATTAAAAACAGCTACTGAAATTAGGGAATTAAGACACTGTTAGTCACAGGGATGGACCTTGAAGGGTCATAGGCAAAGGGAAGTCAGTCAGGCAGAAGAAGACTATGGTATGGGGTGTACCTTCCCAGCAGAATAAAATTAGACATACAAGGCCAAAAATTTACAATCCAAAAAGAGACTCAGAGATTTCAAAGATAAACAAAGGATTCCAGGGGAATAAAATATGTGAATGGCCTTGAATGAATTAGGAAGTCCTTACCCTCATAGGCACGAAATGTGAATCTGCAATGGATAATCCACAAGGAATATTCTTTTCTCTCCTTCCATCTGTTAGGTAGGTAGAATAGGGCAAAGGAGTCCAAAATGGTGATGGCTAAAAGATAAGGAAGGGAAAAGCCCATGAAAATAGGACAAAGGAAGGTCCGAGGACCGAGGACCAGAGTGAGGACCTCAGGTAGAACAAACAGCACTCCTGGCCGGCCCACTTACATAGGGCAGCCCACGGAGAGATAAACATATAGAATGAGGAGCCAAAGCTAGCTGTCTCTCTCTCTTTCCCCCACGCGCTGGGGCACTCTTCTCTTCTCATCTTTGGATCGACGTGCCCTCATGCCTCGAAGATGGATTTTCCTGCTATCTTCTAAATAAAATAGAGCTGTAACACTGAGCTGTAACACGGATTTGTCTAAGAGCCATAACATGGTCCATTTGAGACCTGAGAGCTATAACACGATCTATCCAAGACCTGAGAGCTGTGACAGGCCGAGGGGGCTTTAATGTCCGTCACTCCAAATCTTTGTTGTGATGTGACAAGGAACCAAGGAGCATACACTCACGTGACACATCCTTGCACAGATACACAGAAATCTGTAACTCTAAGAGATAATCCACAATAACTATCTCCTAAGTTTTTTCTATCGGTTCAGTTCAGTCTCTCAGTCGTGTCTGACTCTTTGTGACTCCATGGACTGCAGCACTCCAGGCCTCCCTGTCCATCACCAACTCCCGAAGTTTACTCAAACTCATGTCCATTGAGTCAGTGATGCCATCCAACCATCTCATTCTCTGTCATCCCTTTCTCCTCCCACCTTCAATCTTTCCCAGCATCAGGGTCTTTTCAAATGAGTGCTCAAACTACTGCACAATTGCACTCATCTCACACACTAGTAAAGTAATGCTCAAAATTCTCCAAGCCAGGCTTCAACAGTACATGAACTGTGAACTTCCAGATGTTCAAGCTGGATTTAGAAAAGGCAGAGGAACCAGAGATCAAATTGCCAACATCTGCTGGATCATCGAAAAAGCAAGAGAGTTCCAGAACACATTTATTTCTGCTTTATTGACTATGCCAATGCCTTTGACTGCGTGGATTACAATAAACTGTGGAAAATTCTGAAAGAGATGGGAATACCAGACTACCTGACCTGCCTCTTGAGAAACCTACTTGCAGGTCAGGAAGCAACAGTTAGAACTGGACATGAAACAACAGACTAGTTCCAAATAGGAAAAGACAATATACATCAAGGCTGTATATTGTCACCCTGCTTATTTAACGTATATTCAGAGTACATCATGAGAAATGCTGGACTGGAGGAAGCACAAGCTGGAATCAAGATTGCCGGGAGAAATATCAATAATCTCAGGTATGCAGATAATACCACCCTTATAACAGAAAGCAAGAACTAAAGAGCCTCTTGATGAAAATGAAAGAGGAGAGTTTAAAAGTTGGCTTAAAACTCAACATTCAGAAAACTAAGATCATGGCATCCTGTCCCATTACTTCATGGCAAATAAAAGGAGAAACAGTGGAAACAGTGGCTGACTTTATTTTGGGGAGTTCCAAAATCACTGCAGATGGTGACTGCAGCCATGAAATTAAAAGACGCTTACTCTTTGGAAGAAAAGTTATGACCAACCTAGACAGCATATTAAAAAACAGAGACATTATTTTGCCACAAAGGCCCATTTAGTCAAGGCTATGGTTTTTCCAGCAGTCATGTATGGATGTGAGAGTTGGACTATAAAGAAAGCTGAGTGCTGAAGAATTGATGCTTTTGAACTGTGGTGTTGGAGAAGACTCCTGAGAGTCCCTTGGACTGCAAGGAGATCCAATCAACCCATCCTAAAGGAAATCAGTCCTGAATATTCACTGGAGGACTGATGTTGAAGCTGAAACTCCAATACTTTAGCCACCTGATTAGAAAAACGGACTCATCTGAAAAGTTTTTTCTACGTGTACACAGAAAAGTATAACTGAGATAGATAATTCAGAAGGACCTGATGTTCAGCACTCTTCTTATCCTTCTACGGCAAAAAAAAAAAAAAAAAAAAGAGAGAGAGAGAGAGATACGCTACACCATAAATACTTATGCCTGCGTCAGGAGGCTGTACGCTGACAACAACCACAAGATTTCAAATTCAGTGTACTGCACTGCAGCATCAACAAGATGGTAAGAAAAGGAGAGAAAATCAGTGCCTACTCTCTTATCTCTGACCTCCCTGGCTTGGGATGCTATCACTTCCCTGGAGCCTGGACAGGCTTGGGTCCCACTGCTAAACTGGAGATGATTGACACAACCCAGCAGGGTGCTCTTGGTTGACCCTTTTAAAGGTCTACTGTCTCCTACGTTCTGGCTGGGACCAGAGTCCCTCATGGCATCAAGGCCTCAAGCGATTTGAAAGCACATTTCAGCTAGCCTTGACCTCTCCTAATGCTGGGGATCCCTGCTCAAGCCTCGTTCCTAAGAGTGCAGCCTCCTAGCACTAGCACCTAAGCTCCATCAGCAGCATACTGTGGTCCCGGAAAGATTCACCAGGGCAGGCTGTTTGTGTGATGCTTTAGGGGGAAAGATTACTGAGACTCAAGCCCTTTCAGGTTAGCTCATGAACACTCATCCCTATTTCGTTGCCAAGAAACAAACTTTCCCTAAGGTTTTGGTTACCCCAGGAACCAAAGGTAGGCCTGAATAATGTTGCTGCCTAGTAGACATTTTCTGGAACTGCATTTTCTCCAGCGTTCACTGGCAACTCAAATCACGGGGGCTGGATTTCTGTTGATGACAGAAATTAACATTACCCACCTCAGGAAATGTCCTGGGGCGGATAATGGAAAAATTCCAAACACAGCTGACTTTTAGTAACCCAACTGTCAAAGGCAAATTCTCCTGACAAGCTTTTAGGGGAAAAAAAAAAAGCAAAAAAAACGCCAAAACAAAATCAAACCTCCACAACACGACAAGATACTAAGGATCTCCAATTGCTGGAGGAATGCCATTCAAAACAATGGGAAATCAAATCCCACCAGTCACAGAGGTCACCATCAGCAATCTACAGCCACTAAATGTGGGAGGGAGCCTGAGAAAAAAGAATCCCCCTAAGCTGTCTCTGGGAATATACACTGGCAACAGTCAGTATAACGGACGGTTTCTGAATGCCTGAAAAAAGACTCTCAGATTAAAACTAGGGTCTGACATTCCCACACCTTGGCCTATATCCTGAGAAAACCATTGATCAAAAGGCTTGGACACCCCAACAAAGCTTCAGCACTGCTTCTCATAGCCGAGACACACTACCAGCAAAATCTCCACTGAGGGATTAAAGCTGAAACAAGGTCTGGTACATATATACAGTAGACTATTTTTCACTCATAAAAAGCCATCACTGAAATTAGGTAATTATGACGGTGGTAGCCACAGGGATGGTCCTTGAAGGATCACACACTAAGGGAAGTCTGTCAGGCAGAGGAAGACCATGGTGTATGAGGTACTTTCCAGGCAAAATAAAAGAAGACATACAAGGCAACAAACTTACAACCCAAAATGAGACTCTGAGAACTCAAAGTCCAAGGAAGGGTTCCAGAGACATGTAAGTGACGGCCCCGGAATGAATTAGGATGTCCATGCCTACATACCAGAGAAGGCAATGGCACCCCACTCCAGTACTCCTGCCTGGAAAATCCCATGGACGGAGGAGCCTGGTAGGCTGCAGTCCATGGGGTCGCTAAGAGTCGGACACAACTGAGCGACTTCACTTTCACTTTTCACTCTCGTGCGTTGGAGAAGGAAATGGCAACCCACTCCAGTGTTCTTGCCTGGAGAATCCCAGAGGCAGAAGCGCCTGGTAGGCTGCCATCTCGGGGGTCGCACAGAGTCTGACACGACTGAAGCAACTTAGCAGCAGCAGCATGCCTACATACACAAGAAATCTGTATTGTTAGTGACTGTCCCCTTCCATCCTTTCTATCTTCCATATATAGACAGCAATCTGTATCTCTATAGATAGAAATCTGTATCTCTAAGAGATAATCCACAAAAATTATCTCCTAAATTCCTTTCTTTATGTACACAGAAAAGTGTATCTGAGATATATAATTCACAAGGACCCGATGCTTGGCACTCTTCTCAATCTCTTATGGTAAAAAGTTCAAAAATGCAATAAAGATACACCGTGAATATATTATACCTGTATCGGGCGGCTGTACACTGAGGACAAGCACAACACTGCGAATCTACTATCCTCCAACATAGCATTGGCATGATGTTAAAGAAAAAGAAAAGCAATGCCTGCTTTATTGCCGGGAGCCGGCGAGAGACATTCCACTCGTAACAAAGGTCATGAGGAAGGAGGCTCGGCATACGCAAAGGCGGGATTGAGCCTCGGGAGTGCCTCCAGATATTCTCGAGCATCTACCCCCAAAAACCAGAGTCTGCCTACTTTATTGCTTTGTGCTCTCACCTCTGACTTTACTGGGGGCTGTCCCCCACCACCATCTCGCTCTCTCTGTCAAAAAGCTAACTTACAGCTCCAATTAATAAAGTTCCTGGGCAATTAGGAGTGTTTAAATCCAAACCCCTCAGATGGCTCTCTAACTCGCCTGACAAGTTTACCCGGTCTCCTACAGCTATGCATACGATTGTTTACAGTCTCCCAGCCTCAAGAGGCACAGGAAGCTTAAGATATTCAAATAGCTTAGAGCCTCTCAAAGAGTTAGAAACTGTCAGAATAAAACTAGTAAAAGATTTCATTGATGAGCCAATGTTTGTTGCCAAGTTTCCACATCCTCTGAATTGTATCCTTGAATGTGTATTAATTAATATAGTTGGTATGTAGAAAAAATAAGTAGTGGCCTTGGTGTTAGTAACTTTAGACCCTTAAGGTAATAAATTCTTTCCTTTGTAAACCCACTACACATCCGCCCTATAGGAATGTAATTTTATCTTCGGAAGATGGCGCCAAACCTTAAAATAATTACTCTTAGAGAAAATAAGTCTTACGGTTGATAAGTCTTTGTCAAGAGTCATAAAATGTTAATAGGCCTTCTGGCCAGAAGATGATGTAAATCACCTGAACCATTTGTATACGATAAATTTGCAGGAAAGAAACCCTGGTTTTTGATAAGCATCAAAAACTGCTGACTTTGTATGATTTCACATCCCCTATTATCCTCTATGTGTAACTTAGGGTATAAAAACCCCTGTTGAAAATAAGGCTACGGGCCTTGCTCACCAACGCTTGGTCTCCCCATGTCATTCTTCCCTTTAACTTCCAGCTGAGTGTCCATCTGGAGCACAGATATCCTCTGCGACCATTTATTTGCCTGGGCTTCTAAGACCCACTCAAGAAGGTGTCTAAGGTGGGGCACCTTCCGCTATTCAAGAGGGCGCCTGCGGCCTCCGTGGTCAGAGCTAACCTGGTGTCACGGGTTATATTGATTTTCCGCGTAAACCAAGCCACTCAGCTTCTTTTCTCCACTGAATTTTCCTACTGAGCTATCCTCTTTTTATTACTCTTTATATCTCTAATTAACATTTGAATAGGTCGCCTAGCCGTCTCTCCTTCGAATACCTTGGATCAGCCGGGGCTGGACCTCGGCACTTTATTCCCTCCCATCTCCCTGCCTTGGGGTGTGATCCATCCTGGAGCCTGTGCAGGCTTGAGTCTCCAGGCTAGACTGCTACGTTTTTGAGACAGCCTGGCAGGGTGTTCGTTGAGCCCTTTTTAAGCCTATATAGTCCACTGTGTTCTGGCTGGCACCAGAGACCCGAGTGGGATCAAGTCCTCGGAGACCTTGGGGGCAATAGTCACCTAACCTCCACATCTGCTGATGCTGGAGTTCCCAGCTCAAGCCTCCTTTCTAAGAGTGCAGACTCCTAGGCACTGAAGCACAGTCAGCAAGGTGCTGTGGCTCCGGTTAGGATTAGTCTGGAAGCCGTGTGTGTGTGTGTGATGCTTTAGGGGAAATAAGTAGTGTGACACAAGCCCTTAAATATTCACTCAGGTACATTCCACTCTATTTCACAAACCTGGAAGCCGACTTTTCCTAATGCTCTGTTTGCCCCTGGAACCAGAGTGAGCATCAAAAGTGCTGCCACCTTGTGGACATTTTCTGTAACTACAACTTGACCAAAGGCTCCTCCAATTCACAAGGGGCCGGGGTGCTGTCAGTGACAGCTTGCCTCAAGAAAGGTCCTGAGGTAAATATTAGAGAAATAAATTGCAAACACGCCCAACTTGCAAGATGCCAATAGAAACGTAAATTTTCCACACATGCCTAACTTTTCCACACATGCAAAAGAAAAAGAAAGAAAAAATACCCTAACCACCATAAGACAAGATGCTCAGCATCCCTAATTATTGCAGCAAGAATGCTAATCAAAACAACAAGAAATCAGATTCCACCAGTCAGAATGGCCATTCTCACAAGTCTACAAATGATATATGTGGGAGAGAGCAGAGAGGAACAGGAAACCCCTACATGGTTGGCAGAAGGATCATTGGCAACAGCCACTAGAACTGACAGCCTCTGTGCAGCAGGAAAAAAAATTTAAGAGAGCTAACCCTAGGATCTGACATTCCCACATCTCGGCCTATATCCTGAGAAACCCATTATTCAAAACTTCACATCACCCCAACATTCACTGAAGCACTACTTACAAGAGCCAAGACAAAGACCCCCCAAAATGTCCACTGATAGATTAAAGCTTAAAAAAGGCCTGGTACTTATAGACAATGGATGGTTATTCAGCCATGAAAAACTGGCAATGAAATTATAAGATCATTCCACTTGTAGCAATAGAAATGGACGCTGGAGGATCACATACTCACTGAAATCAGCCAGACAGAGGAAGACAAGAGCATATAATGGCCCTTCTAGGCAAAATTTAAAAAGAGATAAAAAGGGACTAAATTACAACACAAAAAATTGAGAATTCAAACACAAGAATTTTTTAAAAATAAACAAAGGAAAGGCCAAGGAATTAATTAGAATGTTGGGAATAACGCATACACAGAAATGTGTGTCTATACTAGATACTCCACCAGGACTTGATAATCAGCACAGGGAACTATGATGACCTTCAGCATAAACCTCTATGGCAAAAGAATACAAACAACAGATATGCTGTATGTATATGTCATAAATGAATCAGGCAACTGTATACAGACAGCAAACAGAAAACTGCAAAATTAATATACTCCAACACAGCATAGGCATGGAATTAAAGAAAATAAAAGCATCGCTTTGTTTATTCCCTCCAACCTTCCTGATTTGCACTGCTATTGCATCCCTGGAGACTGAGTAGGTTTGGGTCCCATTGCTGGATTGGAGTGGAGTCGAGACAGCCAAGCAATGAGCCCTTAATTGAGACCCCTCTTAAACCTCTTCTGTCTGGTTTTCCTGACTTAGACCAGAGACCCTAGTGCTCCCAAAGAATGGGGACCCAAACCTCCATCTTCCAGGATCTTGGAAATATTACCTAGCCCCCAGGACCTCTGGGGCTGGGGTTCCCAACTCAAGCTTCCTTTTTGAGAGTGCAGCCTCCTAGGCCCTCAGCAGGGTGCTGTGGCCTCCGTTGGAATGAATCTGGAGGGAAGGGGTGAAGTTTTAGAGGGAAGAAGTGAGACACAATCCCTTAATTTGTTGCTCATGCACATTCCACTCCAATTCACAGCCCAGGAAGCCAAGTTGCCCTGATTCTGGTTGCCTAAGGAACCAGAGGTGGAACCGGTGAAAGTGCTGCCATCTTGTGGACACTTTCTGTAACTACAACTGCACCTCCTGCGCTTGCTGCTGCTGCTGATGCCAGCGCTTACTGGCACCTTACTATTCTCAAGTAGATCAGATCAGATCAGATCAGATCAATCACTCAGTCGTGTCCGACTCTTTGCGACCCCATGAATCGCAGCACTCCAGGCCTCCCTGTCCATCACCAACTCCCGGAGTTCACTCAGACTCATGTCCATCGAGTCAGTGATGCCATCCAGCCATCTCATCCTGTCGTCCCCTTCTCCTCCTGCCCCCAATCCCTCCCAGCCTCAGAGTCTTTTCCAATGAGTCAACTCTTCTCATGAGGTGGCCAAAGTACTGGAGTTTCAGCTTTAGCATCATTCCTTCCAAAGAAATCCCAGGGCTGATCTCCTTCAGAATGGACTCGTTGGATCTCCTTGCAGTCCAAGGGACTCTCAAGAGTCTTCTCCAACACCACACTTCAAAAGCATCAATTCTTCGGCACTCAGCCTTCTTCACAGTCTAACTCTCACATCCATACATGACCACAGGATAAAACATAGCCTTGACTAGACGGACCTTTGTTGGCAAAGTAATGTCTCTGCTTTTGAATATGCTATCTAGGTGGGTCATAACTTTCCTTCCAAGGAGTAAGCGTCTTTTAATTTCATGGCTGCAGTCACCATCTGTAGTGATGTCGGAGCCCAGAAAAATAAAGTCTGACACTGTTTCCACTGTTTCCCCATCTATTTCCCATGAAGTGGTGAGACCGGATGCCATGATCTTCGTTTTCTGAATGTTGAGCTTTAAGCCAACTTTTTCACTCCCCACTTTCACTTTCTTTTTTTTTTTTCTACTTTCACTTTCATCAAGAGGCTTTTTAGTTCTTCTTCACTTTCTGCCATAAGGGTGGTGTCATCTGCATATCTGAGGTTATTGATATTTCTCCTGGCAATCTTGATTCCAGCTTGGGTTTCTTCCAGTCCAGTGTTTCTCATGATGTACACTGCATATAAGTTAAATAAACAGGGTGACAATATACAGCCTTGACGAACTCCTTTTCCTATTTGGAACCAGTCTGTTGTTCCATGTCCAGTTCTAACTGTTGCTTCCTGACCTGCATACAGATTTCTCAAGAGGCAGGTCAGGTGGTCTGGTATTCCCATCTCTTTCAGAATTTTCCACAGTTGATTGTGATCCACACAGTCAAAGGCTTTGGCATAGTCAATAAACCAGAAATAGATGTTTTTCTGGAACTCTTTCTTTTTCCATGATCCAGCGGATGTTGGCAATTTGATCTCTGGTTCCCCTGCCTTTTCTAAAACCAGCTTGAACATCAGGAAGTTCATGGTTCACATATTACTGAAGCCTGGCTTGGAGAATTGTGAGCATTACTTTACTAGCATGTGAGATGAGTGTAACTGTGCGGTAGTTTGAGCATTCTTTGGCATTGCCTTTCTTTGGGATTGGAATAAAAACTGACCTTTTCCAGTCCTGTGGCCACTGCTGAGTTTTCCAAATTTGCTGGCATATTGAGTGCAGCACTTTCACAGCATCATCTTTCAGGATTTGAAATAGCTCAACTGGAATGCCATCACCTCCACTAGCTTTGTTCATAGTGATGCTTTCTAAGGCCCACTTGACTTCACATTCCAGGATGTCTGGCTCTAGGTCAGTGATCACACCATCGTGATTATCTGGGTCGTGAAGATCTTTTTTGTACAGTTCTTCTGTGTATTCTTGCCATCTCTTCTTAATATCTTCTGCTTCTGTTAGGTCCATACCATTTCTGTCCTTTATCGAGCTCATCTTTGCATGAAATGTTCCTTATTCTCAAGCGTTGGGGTCTGTTAAGGACAGCTGTCCTCAGGACATGCCCTGGGGCAGGAATTGCAGAAATAAATTCCAAACACAACCGGCTTTCCAACTGCCACAGGTAAATTTTCCTCACACCGTTCACAGAAAAAAAACAAAGACCCAAACCTCCACCACAGGACAAGATGCTCAGCATCCCTAATTATTGCAGGAATGCCAATCAAAATGACAACAAGAAATCAAGTCCCATCAGTCCCATCAGAGCATCCTCAGGAGGCTACACACACTAAGGGCAGGAGAGCCTGAGGAAAGGGAACGTCCCACACTGACACACCCAGTATAATGGACAGTGTCCGAATGCCTGAAAATATACTATCAAGAGAGGTCAGGTCTAGGATCTTACATGCCCACGTCTGGGCCTAGATCCCAAGGAATCCATCATTCAAAGAGGCACATGCGCCCCGACTAGCACTGCAGCGCTGCTCATAATAGCCCACACAGAGAGACAGCAAAATCTTTATCGACAGATTAAGCTTAAACAATATGTGCTACGTATATACGATCGACTTATTAGCCATAAAAATCAAAACTGAAGTAAGGAAATTATGTCACTGGTAGCCACAGGGATAGATCTAGAAGGATCATACCCTAAAGGAACTCAGCCAGACAAAGGAAGGCAGTAACACAAAATGTCCCTTCTAGGCAAAATCCAAAAAGTGAAACAAAAGAGTTTACAACCTGAAGACAGGGTGAGAATTCAAATTCAGACCAAGAGTTCAAGAAAAAAAGTGAAGGGCTTGGGTTGAATTAGGAAGTTGGAACTAATATATACATAGAAATCTTTATCAGTAATAGTAATTCACAAGAATTATCAGGTTCCTTCCTTCCTTCCTTCCTCCCTTCTGCATACACGCAGAAATCTCTCTCACCTATAAACAGAAATGTGCATCTCTAAGAAATACTACACACAGACTATTTTCTTCCTTCCTTCTTCATATACACAGAACACTGTATGTGAGATAGATAACCCACAAGGACCAGATGCTCAGCACATTTCTTGACCTTCTGCAATAAATTCTATGGGTAAAGAACCCAAAAAAGATTAGATATACTCCGTGGATACGTCATACCTGAATCAGCCGACTGTACACCGACGAGCTCAGGGTGGCAGATTGACCCTACTCCTACACAGCATCGGCATGAAGTCAAAGCAAAGGAGAGAAAATCAGTCCAACTTTATTCCTTCCAACCTCCCGCATTTGGGCTTCTATGGCATCCCGGGAGCCTGAATAGGCTTGAGTCTCAAGCTGGACCGGGGTGGGGTCCAGACAGCCTGACAGGGTGCCCTTCATTGAGCCCCTTTTTAGTTATTATTATTTCTGAGCCCCTTGAAAATCACTGTCTGCTTGTCTTGGCTGGGACCAGAGTCCCGAGTTGGATCAAAGCCTGGACGACTGTGGAGGCAATAGTCACCCAGCCTGCACATCTCCTGGGCTGGGGCTCCCAGTTCAAGCCTCCTTCCTGAGGGTGCAGCCTCCCAGCACCTAAGTACCTTCAGCTGGGTTCTGTGGCCTCAGTTGGGATTAGTCTGGGGGTCAGGTGTGTGAAGCTTTAGGGGGAAGAAGCAGTGAGACACAGGCTGCAGGTATTTTGCTCTGGCACATTCCACTCCAATTCACAGCCCAGGAAGCCCACTTTCCCTAAGGCTCTGGCTGTCTGCGGAGCCAGAGGCAGGCAAGAGAGAGTGCTGCCACTGCCTTGTGGAGACAAGGCGCACCACCTGTGCTTACTGGAACTCCTACTTCAAGTGTCCTTGTTCAGTCGCTCAGTCGTGTCCGACTCTTTGGGACCCCATGGACTGCAGCACCCCAGGCTTCCCTGTCCTTCACCATCTCCCAGAGCTTGTGCAAACTCGTGCCCATTGAGTCAGTAATGCCATCCAACCAACTCACCCTCTGTCGTCCCCTTCTCCTCCTGCCTTCAATCTTCCACAGCATCAGGATCTTTTCCAATGAGTCCGTTCTTTGCATCAGGTGGCCAAGTATTGGAGTTTCAGCTTCAGCATCAGTCCATCCAATGAATATTCAGGACTGATTTCTTTTAGGATGGACTATTTGGATCGCCTTGCAATCCAAGGGACTCTCAAGAGTCCTGAGAATGGGGACACCTTTTCTCTCGGACCTTTCTCCTCACTTTCCCTCGCTCTTGTCTAACCTCCTTATTCGGCCGCAATGGGAAATTCTCAGTCCCAGCCCTCAAAATCTACTCCTCTAGGATGCCTTCTCCAAAACCTAAAAGCCTTGGGCTTCCAAGGAGAGTTTCAACCAAAAAGACTTATTTACTAATCTAACACCGTCAGGCCACAATACAGATTTGATAATAGGTCCCAATGGCCAGAAAACAGAACTCTCAATTTCTAATACTCTACAGGACCTCAATAACTTCTGCCGTCCAAACGGCAAGTGGTCAGGGATCCCTCATGTCCTGTGAATCCTGTTCTACTTCTCAAATACTCTTAGCCCACTCTGGGCGACATCTTCGTAACAAAATATTTCCTGAACCCTGTTCAGACTTTTCTTCTTCCTTCGACCCTTCCGATCACAGCCCACCCCCTATCTCTCCCAATCCCCTTGCGGCCGCTCCAGATCTAGTTCCACAACCTCCACCTTATGTCCCCTCCTCCCTCCCTCCTCTAGAGCAGGCCACAGGCTGCTCCCAACCCCAGCCCTAAGACCTCAGCCCCACCTTTTACCCCAAGGATCCCAAGGTTCTACCCCAACCTCCCTAGAGCCCCTCCCCACACCAGGTCGGAACAACTTTAAAACAGGCAACTTCGCAGCAGGACTGTGCTCCTTTCCCTGCTCTGCTTGTTCCTTTAAGGGAAGCAGCTGGAGCAGGAGGCATTGTTGGGGTTCATGTCCCATTCTCCCTCACCTATCTATCTTAAATTGAAAAGCAGCTTGACTCCTTCTCTTCAGTTCAGTTCAGTTCAGTCACTCAGTCATGTCCGACTTTTTGCTACCCCATGAATCGCAGCATGCCAGGCTTCCCTGTCCATCACCAACTCCCGGAGTTCACCCAGACTCACGTCCATCAAGTCAGTGATGCCATCCAGCCATCTCATCCTCTGTCGTCCCCTTCTCTTCCTGCCCCCAATCCCTCCCAGCCTCAGAGTCTTTTCCAATGAGTCAGCTCTTCACATGAGGTGGGCAAAGTACTGGAGTTTCAGCTTTAGCATCATTCCTTCCAAAGAAATCCCAGGGCTGATCTCCTTCAGAATGGACTGGTTGGATCTCCTTGCTGTCCAAGGGACTCTCAAGAGTCTTCTCCAACACCACAGTTCAAACATCAATTCTTCAGTGCTCAGCCTTCTTCACAGTCTAACTCTCACATCCATAAATGACCACAGGAAAAACCATAGCCTTGACTAGACGAACCTTTGTTGGCAAAGTAATGTCTCTGCTTTTGAATATGCTATCTAGGTTGGTCATAACTTTCCTTCCAAGGAGCAAGCGTCTTTTAATTTCATGGCTGCAATCACCATCTGCAGTGATTTTGGAGCCCAGAAAAATAAAGTCTGACACTGTTTCCACTGTTTCCTCATCTATTTCCCATGAAGTGATGGGACCAGATGCCATGATCTTAGTGTTCTGAATGTTGAGCTTTAAGCCAACTTTTTCACTCTCCACTTTCACTTTCATCAAGAGGCTTTTGAGTTCCTCTTCACTTTCTGCCATAAGGGTGGTGTCATCTGCATATCTGAGGTTATTGATACTTCTCCCGGCAATCTTGATTCCAGCTTGTGCTTCTTCCAGCCCAGCATTTCTCATGATGTACTCTGCATATAAGTTAAATAAACAGGATAACAATATACAGCCTTGACGTACTCCTTTTCCTATTTGGAACCAGTCTGTTGTTCCATGTCCAGTTCTAACTCTTGCTTCCTGACCTGCATACAGATTTCTCAAGAGGCAGGTCAGGTGGTCTGGTATTCCCATCTCTTTCAGAATTTTCCACAGTTGATTGTGATCCACACAGTCAAAGGCTTTGGCATAGTCAATAAAGCAGAAATAGATGTTTTTCTGGAACTCTCTTGCTTTTTCCATGATCCAGCGGATGTTGGCAATTTGATCTCTGGTTTCTCTGCCTTTTCTAAAATCAGCTTGAACATCAGGAAGTTCACGGTTCATGTATTGCTGAAGCCTGGCTTGGAGAATCTTGAGCATTACTTTACTAGCATGTGAGATGAGTGCAATTGTGCGGTAGTTTGAGCATTCTTTGGCATTGCCTTTCTTTGGGATTGGAATAAAAACTGACCTTTTCCAGTCCTGTGGCCACTGCTGAGTTTTCCAAATTTGCTGGCATATTGAGTGCAGCACTTTCATAGCATCATCTTTCAGGATTTGAAATAGCTCAACTGGAATTCCATCACCTCCACTAGCTTTGTTTGTAGTGATGCTTTCTAAGGCCCACTTGACTTCACATTCCAGGATGTCTGACTCTAGGTCAGTGATCACATCATCGTGATTATCTGGGTCATGAAGATCTTTTTTGTACAATTCTTCTGTGTATTCTTGCCACCTCTTCTTAATATCCTCTGCTTGTGTTAGGTCCATAGCATTTCTGTCCTTTATCAAGCCCATCTTTGCATGAAATGTCCCCTTGGTATCTCTAATTTTCTTGAAGAGATCTCTAGTCTTTCCCATTCTGTTATTTTCCTCTATTTCTTTGCATTGATCACTGAGGAAGGCTTTCTTATCTCTTCTTGCTATTCTTTGGAACTCTGCATTCAGATGCTTATATCTTTCCTTTTCTCCTTTGCTTTTTGCTTCTCTTCTTTTCACAGCTCTTTGTAAGGCCTCCCCAGACAGCCATTTTGCTTTTTTGCATTTCTTTTCCATGGGGATGGTCTTGATCCCTGTCTCCTGTACAATGTCATGAACTTCATTCCATAGTTCATCAGCACTCTATCAGATCTAGGCCCTTTAATCTATTTCTCACTTCCACTGTATAATCATAAAGGATTTGATTTAGGTCATACCTGAATGGTCTAGTGGTTTTCCCTACTTTCTTCAATTTAAGTCTGAATTTGATAATAAGGAGTTCATGATCTGAGCCACAGTCAGCTCCTGGTCTTGTTTTTGCTGACTGTATAGAGCTTCTCCATCTTTGGCTGCAAAGAACATAATCAATCTGATTTCAGTGTTGACCATCCAAAAAACTCAAGTACCTTATCCAGTCTTACAACTTAACCTGGCATGATATTTACATCATATTTTCCTTCACTCTTCTCTGAGAAGAGAAGGAATGAGTATGGCAAGCCTCACAGGTGCATGCTGATGAGCTACACAGAACTGATGACACTAAGCCCATAGGGGCCACGGCTGTCCCCGAGATGATGCCAACTGGGATTATCAGGGAGGGAGACCTGGGAGGGCAGTCCATAATCATATGGTTGCTTGCCACATTGTGGGCCTTCAAAAGGCAGGACATAAAATGGTCAACTTTGATAAGGTCCGGCTAATAATTCAAGGACTAGACGAAAACTGGGCACAGTTTTTAACCAGGTTAACAGAAGCTGTACAAAAATATATAAGGTTAGACCCCACTTTAACAGAGGGCACCATTGTCCTTAACACCCATTTTATCTCCCAGTAGTCACCAGATATCCGAAAGAAACTAAAAAAGGTAGAAGAAGGCCCTCAAACTCCTCAATGAGACCTTTTAAATTTAGCCTTTAAGATTTTCAATAACCAGGAAGAGCAGGCAAGTCTAGAGAAGGACCAAGGAGATCAGGCTAAACGCCATCTTTGGCTAAAAGCCACTGTCCTACATGGCTCCACATTTCCATCAACAAAGACAGGAAGCCACCTGGGCCCTGCTTCAAATGCAGAAAGAAGGTCACTGGGCCCACTCATGCCTAAAGCTGAGGCCTCCACTAGGTCTGTGTCCCAGCTCTGGCATAAAGCGACATTGGAAGGTCAACTGCCCAAATCTCCCTCTAGGGTTCTGGACATCCTTTCCTGGTCCTGAGCAGGAGTCCTCTGACCCAACTCTGCCCAGCCTCCTTGGACTCGCTACTGAAAACTGAAGGTGTCCCGGGCCCCAGGCCCTGATGCTCATCACCTCTATGGAGCACAGGGTAATTCTCACAGTGGCATCTAAGCCGATCTCTTTTCTCATCAACCATGGAGGCCACTTACTCTGCTATGCCTGCCCACTCTGGAAAAACCAAGGTCTCTCAGGTCTCTGTTATGGGGGTTAATGGTTTAATATCTACACTACAAATAACCAAGCCTCTACTTTGTACACTTCAAGATACCCCATTTTCCCATTCTTTTCTCATACTCCCCAAATGCCCCACTCCTATCCTTGGAGAGATCTTCTCTCAAAATTCAAAGCCTCTATTACTATCACAAACCCACCTTCTGATCTGTAGCCTGGCCACTGCTCCTCAACCTCAACTTCTTTTCACCCACCCCATTGCCTCCTCATCCATAAACCACATAGTTTGGGATACAGACAACCCATCTGTCACCTCTCACCATGCTCCAGTTCATATCCACCCCAAAAAGGCCTCTAAATCCCCCAATCAACCACAGTACTCGATCTTCCAAAAACTCAAGGGTTAAAGCCTATGGTTACTAAACTCCTACGTCAGAACCTCTTGCACCCAAGCCACTCTCCCTATAACACCCCTATCTTACCCATCAAAAAGCAAAATGGCTCCTATCAACTGGTTCAGGACCTGAGACTTATCAATGCAGCTTTTATGTCCATACACCAAGTAGTTCCAAATCCCTATACTCTTCTCTCTCTCTTTCCCTCTTCCACTGCCCACTTCACTGTTCTATACCTCAAGGATGCCTTCTTTACCATTCCTTTACACCCAAACTCTTAAGACCTCTTTGCCTTTATCTGTACTGATCCAGACAATCATTGCGCCCAACATCTGACAGGGACAGTCCTCCCACAAGACTTTCGTGGTAGCCCTCATTTCTTTGGCCAAGCTCTAGCATCAGACCTAACCTCTCCTGACCTTACTCCGAGTACTGTCCTCCAATATGAGGATGATCTCCTCTTTTGTAGTCCTTCGCTTACACACTCTCAACGACACACTATACAACTCCTCAATTTTCTAGCCAATTGAGGCTATCGAATATCTCCCACCAAGGTTCAGCTCTCTCTTCCTAGAGTCACCCATCTTAGAGTCCTTTTAGTACCAACCAAAAGATATACTACTATCTATAGAAAGCCCCTTATATCCACCATACCACTCCCAACATCAAAAACAGAGATCCTGTCCTTCTTGGGGTTAGCTGGATATTTAAGCCTCTGGATTCCTAATTTCACCCTCTTGGCACAACCCCTATATCAAGCCACCCAAGGAGATCTTTCAGAATCCCTAGAGCTAAAATCAAATATCCATTCAGCCTTTAAGACCCTTAAGCAAACTATTCTCTCAGCCCCAGCTCTGACACTTCCTGACCTTTCTTGCCCCTTTATACTCTACACTACTGAGAGAGACAAAATTACCCTAGGAGTTTTGGGACAAAATCAGGGCCCCTCCTTCACCGCTGTCACTTATCTATCAAAGCAACTAGATACCACAATTCAAGGGTGGCCAGCCTGCCTACACACTCTGGCAGCAGCTGCACTCCTCACTCAGGAAAGTAAAAAGCTTACTTTTGGAGCACCCACACTCCTTCTTTCACCACATGACTTAGGGACTTACTTTCTCACAAATCCATGACCCTTCTAGCTCTTTCACTCATCCAACTAATTCATGTCACCCTTCTTGAATCTCCCGAGTTCTGCTTTGAACGCTGTCCTGCTCTCAACCCCACCACCCTTATCCCTAATTCTTCTGAGCCTCCCCATCCATACTTGCAAAGAGGCATTAGAAGACCTGATGCCCCATTTCTCCCACATTTCCTAACCCCCTTTAAATAACCCTGACTTTATTTGGTATATTGATGGCAGCGCCTCATCAAAAGGAAAAAGGCAGCTTGATGTGCAATTGTCTCTGACACTGAAATTATTGAATCCCAACCTCTTCCCTCTACCTCGGGAACCTCTTCCCAAAAGGTAGAAGTTTACCAGAACAATAAACAACCCAAACAAAAAGTGGGGGAAAGACCTAAACAGACTCTTCTCCAAAGAAGACATACAGATGGCTAACAAATACATGAAAAGATGCTCAACGTCACTCATTATTAGAGAAATGCAAATCAAAACTATAATGAGATATCTCCTCACACCAGTCAGAATGGCCATCATCAAAAAGTCTACAAACAATAAATGCTGGCGAGGTTGTGGAGAAAAGGAAATGCTCTTGCACTGTTGGTGGGAATGTAAATTGATACAGCCATTATGGAAGACGGTATGGAGATTCCTTAAAAAACTAGGAATAAAATCACCATATGACCCAGCAATCCCACTCCTAGGCATATACCCTGAGGAGACCAAAACTGAAAAAGACACACATATCCCATTGTTCATTGCAGCACTATTTACAATAGCTAGAACATGGAAGCAACATAGATGTCCATCAACAGATGGATGGATAAAGAAGTTTTGGTACCTATACACAATGGAATATTACTCGGCCATAAAAGAAATATATTTGAGTCAGTTCTAATGAGGTGGATGAAACTAGAAACTATTATACAGAGTGAAGAGAATCAGAAAGAGAAAGATAAATACCGTATTCTAGGTAGCAGAAGTCTGGAGAAGGCAATGACAACCCACTCCAGTACTCTTGCCTGGAAAATCCCATGGACGGAGGGGCCTGGTGGGCTGCAGTCCATGGGGTCGCTAGAAGTCAGACACGACTGAACGACTTCACTTTCACTTTTCACTTTCATGCATTGGAGAAGGAAATGGCAACCCACTCGAGTGTTCTTGCCTGGAGAATCCCAGGGACGGGGGAGCCTGGTGGGCTGCCGTCTATTGGGTCGCACAGAGTCTGACACGACTGAAGTGACTTAGCAGCAGCAGCAGCAGCAATGCATATATATGGAATCTAGAAAAATGGTACTGAAGAATTTATTTACAAGGCAACAATGGAGAAGCAGACATAGAAAATAGACATGGACATTGGGAGAAGGGAGGAGAGGGTGAGATATATGGAAAGAGTAACTTGGAAACTTACATTACCATATGTAAAATAGATAGCCAATGGGAATTTGCTATATGGCTCAGGAAACTCAAACTGGAGCTCTGCATCAACCTAGAGGGGTGCGATGGGGAGGGAGATGGGATGGAGGTTCAAAAGGGAGGGGATATATGTATACCTATGGCTGATTCATGTTGAGGTTTGACATAAAACAACAAAATTCTGTAAAGCAATTATCCTTCAATAAAAAATAAATAAAAATTTTAAAAGGCAGAATTTATTGCACTAACTAGAGCCCTTATCCTCACAGCTAATAAGAGAGCAAACACATACACTGATTCTCAATATGCTTTCCACATCATACATTTCCATCCTGCCATCTGAAAGGAACGAGGCCTCCTATCTACTAAAGGCTCTCCCATAACTAACACTCCCGCTTATACTCCAGCTTTTAAAGGCAGGTAACATGCCAACTGAAGTAAGCATCATACATTGCCAAGGTCACCAGGTGGCCTCAGACCTCATTTCATGGGGCAATAACACCACAGACAGAGAAGCAAAACCCTCACTCCAATTATCAGCACAACAACTTATAGTAATCCCCAACATAAAGCCCCTTTACCTCCCCAAAGAAAACACACAATTATTACAAAAGGGAGCACAATCACAAGGAGACTGGTTACAAAAACAGGGTGCTATGTCCTTCCCCAATCTCAGGCCACACAGATTCTTACGGACACACATCAGGCCCTACATATACAAACTAAACCTCTTTGTCATCTCTTAAGACCTCTTATGACGTCACCACTTGATGGACATGAGTTTGAGCAAGCTCCGGGAGTTGGTGATGGACAGGGAAGCCTGGTGTGCTGCAGTCCATGGGGTCGCAAAGAGTCAGACATGACTGAGCGACTGAACTGAACTGAAGACCTCTTATCACCTATCCCAACCTTCTTTCACTCCTACAACAAATCACTCCCTCTTGCGTTATAAGCTCCTCAGTCTCCCTGCAGGGAACCCTAAAGTCTATTCCTTCATTTCCAACACATCAGGCTCGAGGGCATATCCCAGAAGAGGAGTGGCCAATTGACATCACTCATGAAAATTAAAACTCACACTCACTTTCAGAGACACTTTCTCACGGTGGATTGAGGCTTTTCCTACGAGATCAGAAACTGCCCCAGAAACTGAGTAACACAGTTTCTCATACGAGCAACCATCCCTCTCTTTGGCCTCTCACTCTCTCTCCAATCCGATAATGGGCTAGCTTTTATCTCCCAAATCACTTAACAAGTAACCCAATCCCTTGGCATAACCTGGAAACTACATATACCTTACAGACCCTCCCTATCCGACTAATTCATAATCGACCTTATTCCTCTGTTAATAACTATAGGAATAGCGGCTGGGTTGGAACAGGGGTAGCAGGACTCACAACTTCTTTAAATTACGACCAAAGCCTTTCTAAAGACCTCACTGAGAGCTAGAAGAAGTAGCTACCAGCCTTATCACTATCCAGAACCAGCTAGATTCCCTGGCAGTTGTGGTCCTCCAACATAGAAGAGGATTAGACCTTCTCATGGCAGAAAAAGGGGGCCTGTGTCTATTTTTGGAGGAAGCTTTCTGCCTCTAGGCCAACAAATCAGGCATTGTAAAGGAAGAGAGTGAAAGTTGCTCAGTTATGTCCTTCTCTTTGCGACTCCATGGACTATACAGTCCATGGAATTCTCCAGGCCAGAATACTGGAGCAGGTAACCTTTCCCATCTCCAGCGGATCTTTCCAACCCAGGGATCAAACCCAGGTCTCCTACATTGCAGGCAGATTCTTTACCAGCTGAGCCACCAGGTTGTAAAGGATGCAGCCAGAAATCTGACAAACAGGGCCTCAAGAATACATCAACACCTCAGTAATTCATGGGAAAACTGGTTAAGCAATTGGAATTGGATGCCTTGGGTCCTACCTTTTCTAGGCCCTCTTCTTCTACTTACCCTTATTTTAACTTTTAGCCCATGTTTCATGCATCTTTTTTCAAAATTTCTTCAGGACCGCTTATGAGCCTTCACCAACTGAACTATCCATGAACTACTTCTAACTCACTCAAATTAACAAAAATTTTGACCCCACGCAAATCCCCTTGACCCACGTTCCAGGCTTTTCTCATCTCACTTCCATGACACCCCTGTTCCACGGGAAGCAGTTATGGGAGATTGACCTTCGGCCCTTATCCCAAGTCAAAAAGGCTGAATGGCAGGGTCTACATGGGGGCTCATGGTAGATATGACTCATGATGTTGACCTCGCCAACAAAGAATAAAATCGCAGTGACCCTTGAGACCGACCAAATTGCCCAAACAGCATTCTGTTTTCCTGCTGACACCTACCTTCTCAAGGCTACGAGACCACCTGATTCCAGACTTCCACCTATGTGACCACAGGACTCAACTACAGGCTAAAAATCAACCTCCTTTCAGGGAATTTTTCATTGGTGGAGTATTAGAAAGACTGTCAGAAAGGGAGGACAATGGTTCTCCTTAAGGGTCAGTTATCCTCTCGATTCCCTCCAGTAATTTCCCTTTTCTTTGCCTGACTGCAGGCTTACTCTCTTTTCTCTGTCTGCACTTGCCTTATGGTAGCCACAGGGACAGATCTAGAATACTCATACACTAACGGAACTCAGGCAGACAGAGCAAGACAATAACTCAAGATGTCCCTTCTAGGCAAAATAAAAAGAAAGTGAAAAAAGAACTAATTTACAACCCAAAGAGATTTTATTGAGTCCCAGATTGTTCTGCACACCACGAAGTGTGGTGAGCTTTGTCTCTGCTTTTTAATATGCTGTCTAGGTTAGACACAGCTTTTCTTCTAAGGAGCAAGCATCTTTTAAATTCATGGTTGCAGTCACCATCTGCAGTGATATGGGAACCCAAGAAAATGAAATCTGTCACTTCTTCCACTTTCCCCCTTCCTATTTGCCATGAAGTGACAGGACCAGAGTGATTACACCATCGTGATTATCTGGGTCGTGAAGATCTTTTTTGTACAGTTCTTCTGTGTATTCTTGCCATTTCTTCTTAATACCTTCCACTTCTGTTAGGTCCATACCATTTCTGTCCTTTAAAGAGCCCATCTTTGCATGAAATGTTCCCTTGGTATCTCTAAATTTCTTGAAGAGATCTCTAGTCTTTCCCATTCTATTGTTTTCCTCTATTTCTTTACATTGATTGCTGAGGAAGGCTTTCTTATCTCTCCCTGCTATTCTTTAGAAATCTGCATTCAAATGGGTATATCTTTCCTTTTCTCCTTTGCTTTTTGCTTCTCTTCTTTTCTCAGCTATTTGTAAGGCCTCCTCAGAGAGCCATTTTGCTTTTTTGCATTTCTTTTTCTTGGGGATGGTCTTGATTTCTGTCTCTTGTACAAGGTCACGAACCTCCATCTATAGTTCATCAGGCACTCTGTCTATCAGATCTAGTCCCTTAAATCTATTTCTCACTTTCACTGTGTAGTCATAAGGGATTTGACTTAGGTCATACTTGCAAAGAGTTGGACATGACTGAGCGACTGAACTGGACTGAACTGAACTGAATAGTCTAGTGGTTTCCCCCACTTTTTTCAATTTAAGTCTGAATTTGGAAATAAGAAGTTCATGATCTGAGCCAGAGTCAGCTGCCGGTCTTTTTTTTTTTTTTTTTTTTTTTGCTGACTGTATAGAGCTTCTCCATCTTTGGCTGCAAAGAATATAATGAATCTGATTTCAGTGTTGACCATCTGGTGATGTCCATGTGTAGAGTCTTCTCTTGTGTTGTTGGAAGAGGGTGTTTGTTATGACCAGTGCGTTCTGGTTGGCAGAACTCTATTAGCCTTTGCCCTGCTTCGTTCTGTACTCCAAGGCCAAATTTGCGTGTTACTCCAGGTGTTTCTTAGCTTCCTACTTTTGCATTCCAGTTCCCTATAATAAAAAGGACATCTTTTGGGGGTGTTAGTTCTAGAAGGTCTTGTAGGTCTTCATAGAACCATTCAACTTCAGCTTCTTCAGCATTACTGGACAGCATAGACTTGGATTAGCATGATATTGATGGTTTGCCTTGGAAACAAACAGAAATCATTCTGTCGTTTTTGAGATTGCATCCAAGTACTGCATTTTGGACTCTTTTGTTGACTACGATGACTACTCCATTTCTTGTAAGGGATTCCTGCCCACAGTAGTAGATATAATGGTCATGTGAGTTAAATTCACCCATTCCAGTCCATCTTAGTTCGTTGATTCCTCGAATGTCGATGTTCACTCTTGCCATCTCCTGTTTGACGACTTCCAATTTGCCTTGATTCATAGACCTAACATTCCAGCTTCCTGTGGAATATTGCTCTTTACAGCATCGAATCTTGCTTCTATCACAAGTCCCATCCACAACTGGGTGTTGTTTTTGCTTTGGCTCCATCCCTTCATTCTTTCTGAAGAATGAAAGAATTCTCACACTCACCTAGAGCCAGACATCCTGGAATGTGAAGTCAAGTGGGCCTTAGGAAACATCACTATGAACAAAGCTAGTGGAGGTGATGGAATTCCAGTTGAGCTATTTCAAATCCTGAAAGATGATGCTGTGAAAGTGCTGCACTCAATATGCCAGCAAATTTGGAAAACTCAGCAGTGGCCATAAGACTGGAAAAGGTCAGTTTTCATTTCAATCCCAAAGAAAGGTAATGCCAAAGAATGCTCAAACTACCGCACAGTTGCACTCATCTCACACGCTAGTAAAGTAATGCTCAAGATTCTCCAAGCCAGGCTTCAACAATACGTGAACCATGAGCTTCCAGATGTTCAAGCTGGATTTAGAAAAGGCAGAGGAACCAGAGACCAAATTGCCAACATCCACTGGATCATGGAAAAAGCAAGAGAGTTCCAGAAAAACATTTATTTCTGCTTATTGACTATGCCAAAGCCTTTGACTGTGAGGATCACAATGAACTGCAGAAAATTCTGAAGAAGATGGGAATACCAGACCACCTGACCTGCCTCTTGAGAAACCTGTATGCAGGTCAGGAAGCAAGAGTTAGAACTGGACATGGAACAACAGACTGGTTCCAAATAGGAAAAGGAGTATGTCAAGGCTGTATATTGTCACCCTGCTTAGTTAACTTATATGCAGAGTACATCATGAGAAATGCTGGACTGGAGGAAGCACAAGCTGGAATCAAGATTGCTGGGAGAAATATCAATAACCTCAGATATGCTGATGACACCACCCTTATGGCAGAAAGTGAAGAGGAACTAAAGAGCCTCTTGAGGAAAGTGAAAGAGGAGAGTGAAAATGTTGGCTTAAAGTTCAACTTTCAGAAAACTAAGATCATGGCATCTAGTCCCATCACTTCATGGGAAATAGATGGAGAAACAGTGGAAAACAGTGGCTGACTTTATTTTGGGGGGCTCCAAAATCACTGAAGATGGTGATTGCAGTCATGAAATTAAAAGACACTTACTCCTTGGAAGGAAAGTTTTGATCAACCTAGACAACATATTAAAAAGCAGAGACATTACTTTGTCAACAAAGGTCCATCTAGTCAAGGCTATAGTTTTTCCAATGGTCATGTATGGATGTGAGAGTTGGACTGTGAAGAAAGCTGAGCACTGAAGAATTGATGCTTTTGAACTGTGGTGTTGGAGAAGGCTCTTGAGAGTCCCTTGGACTGCAAGGGGATCCAACCAGTCCATCCTAAAGGAGATCAGTCCTGGGTGTTCATTGGAAGGACTGATGTTGAAGCTGAAACTCCAATACTTTGGCCGCCTGATGTGAAGAGCTGACTCATTTGAAAAGACCCTGATGCTGGGAAAGATTCAGGGCAGGAGGAGAAGAGGATGACAGAGGATGAGATGGTTGGATGGCATCACCAACACAATGGACATAGATTTGGGTAGACTCTGGCAGTTGGTAATGGACAGAGAGTCCTGGCGTGCTGCGGTTCATGGGATCGTGAAGAGTCAGACATGACTGAGTGACTGAACTGAAGTGAACAGATGGGACCAGAGGCCATGATCCTGGTTTTTTGAATGTTGAGTTTTAAGCCAGCTTTTTCACTCTCCTCTTTCACCTTCATCAAGAGGCGCTTTAGTTTCTCTTCACTTTCTCAAGTGAGTGGCTTATCTTTAGGAATGCAACCAGTGCTATTTATCACATTAAAGATCAGAAGGGGAAACCACTGTAATTTCTATTAAGAATTACACTTGGACCAGTGTAATTAGGCTACAAAGAAGAGATGAAAGTCTTAGGAATTGAAAAGTAAGAAATACAAAGCCATTATGTATTGTATACAATATGATGATGTCAAAAATCCAAACCATTTTTAAAATAAATTTGAATTTAAGATGATCACTGGTCATAGGTCAGTGATCCATTGTGTTCCTTTATAAAAATAAAAAGAAATTGAAAAGAAAAGAATTTTAAATATGATTTACCAAAAATGCATAAAAGACCAAACACTTAGGAATAAATCTAGTACAAGTTAGACTGCAAACTACAAAATATTATTTTGCACTAAGAAAATTAAAGGGGGAACATTTAAAGACATATATAGAGGATATATCAGATTTGTGGATTAAAATTTTCAATATTGTAAAGCTATCAGCTGTACCCAGATTGATCCATAGACTTAATCTTAATTAAAATCCCTGTAGAATACTCCAGTAATTTTTTTAAAATCCCAGTAGAAGTTGTTGTAGAAATTATCAAGATGGCTGTAAAATCATATGGCAAGTCAAAGGGTTTAGCATGTTCAAGCAAGAACAAAGCTGGAGAATTTACATCATCATCTATGGAGAATTTTTATTATAAAATAATTAACACAGTAGGAGATTGGGAGAGAAAGCCCAACTAAGGGAAGAGACTTGAGAATTTAGAAGGAAATACACACATACAGAGAATTACCTGATATATGATAATAGAGACAGTGTAATGGAAAGAGTGACTTTTTAATGATGGTTCTGGGTTGATTGGCTTACTATAGGGGAACAAAATGCCTTGAAACCCAGCATAAAAAAATATCAATGTCCAATGTATTCCAGGTGTAAAAGTGAAACATGGAATCATATGACTAACAGCCTGGGGATATTAAATATGCCATAAACATTGTTGTATTACATTGCTTCTCCATTTCTGTTTATGAAGTGTGTGTGGGTGCTCAGTCATGTCTCTTTGAGGTACTTACTACTTGTTAACTGAATGAAACAGTGATTTAACTCAAAATATGAATTGAAGGATCACATTCTTTCTTTGTAGAAAATATCTATAACTCCAACTATAACATTATAAGTCTTTTTGCTATAGATATCTTTCCTGTGTGGTATTTAATGAGGTAAGCCATCCACTGATGTAACACATGCAAAAGATAGGCATTCTACTTTAAATTATATACTAATCACATTAGAATGGTTTAAGAGAAAAACATCAATGCCTTTACAAATGTTGCCATCTTTATGCGTTTCTGTACACCTAAGAGGAATTCAGGAATGCTGTATTTTCTCCATCTAGAAAGGTCTGCATTGTCTTATCCCTGTATGGTATCCAAGAAATCTATCAAGGTTATCCTTTCCTGAATAACATCAAGGAGATGATTTTTGCTTCCTTCCTGAACTTCTGTACTCTCTGTACTTATTGGTCACTTATCAAACACTGCCTTTCTTTGTTAGAAAATTAACGTGTTAGTCTCTCAGTCATGGCCAACTCTTTGCGACCCCATGGATTGTACCCCACCAGGTTTCTCTGCCCATGAGATTTTCCAGGCAACAATACTGGAGTAGCTTGCCATTCCCTTCTCTAGGAGATCTTCCCAACCCAGGGATCAAACCTCAATCTCCCACACTGCAAGCAGATTCTTTACCAACTGAGATGCCAAGTGTAGTATAAAGCGGTGTGGCTCCAGATGAATTTTAAACCCTTTTGCTGAAGATAGAAATCACACCTATTTACCAATAATCTAACATAGCATAATTTAATTAACTAGTTACAAAGACTAATCAAGATTGAGCTCTCTAATATATGAAACAAATCTTCAAATATTAAGAATAATATCTCTTGAAGATATAATAAAAGTTATAATTAACTTCCAAGTAATGGAAGTCTGGGGTTGAAGAACAAAAATAAAACCTATTCAAGGAAGTCTGGGTTTAAAGAACAAAAATAAAATCTATTCAAAAACAAAGGTCTTGTAGGTCTAGAAGGTCTTGTAGGTCTTCATAAAACAGTTGAACTTCAGCTTCTTTGGCATTTGTGGTTGGGGTATAAATAAAACTGCTTATAAACCTTCAGAGATTGTAGAATGCTAAAATATTGTGAAAAATCAAACCTATTCCACTTAGTTCCCGACATATTCAGGAAAGGCAAAGAGGAGATCCAATAGTTTTCATCAACCAGTCAGTTGCTAAGCAACTCATCACTAAGATGGATGTAAAGTGCCTTGATAATGATAATGGGCATCAGGGGATGTTCTTGCAGTAGTCCAGTTACACAATCATAGGGAAATACAAAAATAAAGAAGGATAAAGCCAGGTAGCCCTCAGATGCTAACCTCAAACAACTGACCTTTGAAAAGGTCTTCTGTCATAACACAAACATAAGTACTGAACACTTGACCATTTCACAGCAGATATTCTTCATTACAGAAGTACTTCATGAGTCACAAGAGTACTACGAAAATAATCTGATTGATGACATGCTTAAAATAAAACAAAAATCTTCATTTTCATCTTTTCAATTTATGTTGTAAAGTAGTATGCTTAAAATTAAATCCCAAGTTCTCAAGTTATTATCACTGTCATTTTCACTGCTGATGAGTAAAACTTCATTTATGATTTAAAAAAAAAAAGTTCTAAAAAGTACTAGTTGCATGGGAAGTTTCTTGAAAATGCACCAGGTACCTTTTATTAACTAGTGGCAATTACATTCTTTATAATTAGACAGTCATGCAGAGAAATAAGAGCATACTGAAATTAAAGAGGATAATAAAATAGTAGAGGTAAAATAAAGTCCTAATTGTTGAAAATCTCAAAAATGACAGAATGATTTCTGTTCATTTCCAAGGCACACCATTCAATATCACAGTAATTTAAGTCTGTGCCCCAACCATTAATGCCGAAGAAGCTGAACTTGAACAGTTCTATGAAGACCTACAAGAACTTATAGAACTAAAGCCAAAAAAAGATGCCCTTTTCATTATAGGAAACTTGAAGGCCAAAGTAGGAAGTCAAGAGATACCTGGAGTAAAAGGCAAATTTGGCCTTGGAGTACAAAACGAAGCAAGTCAAAGGCTAACAGAGTTTTGCCGAGAGAACACACTGTTCATAGAAACACCCTCTTCCAACAACACAAGAGAAGACTCTATACATGGACGTCCCCAGATGATTAATACTAAAATCAGGTTGATCATATATTTTTCAGCCAAAGATGGAGAAGCTCTATACAGTCAGCAAAAACGAGACCAGAAGCTGACTGTGGCTCAGATCATGAACTCCTTATTGCCAAATGCAGACTTAAATTGAAGAAAGTGGGGAAAACCACTAGACTATTTAGGTATGACCTAAGTCAAATCCCTTATGATTATATGGTGGAAGTGACACATAGAGTCAAAGGATTAGATCTGATAGAGTGCCTGAAGAACTAAAGACGGAGGTTCGTGACATTGTACCGTAGGCAGGGATCAAGACCTTCCCCAAGAAAAAGAAATGCAAAAAGGCAAAACGGTTGTCTGAAGAGGCCTTACTAATAGCTGTGAAAAGAAAAGAAGCAAAAAGCAAAGGAGAAAAGGAAAAGTATACCCATTTGAATGCAGAGTTCCAAAGAATAGCAAAGAGAGATAAGAAAGCCTTCCTCAGTGATCAATGCAAAGAAATAGAAAAAATAATAGAATGGGAAAGACTAGAGATCTCTTCAAGAAATTTAGAGATACCAAGGGAACATTTCATGCAAAGATGGGCTCAATAAAGGAGAGAAATGTTATGGACCTAACAGAAGCAGAAGATATTAAGAAGAGAAGGCAAGAATACACAGAACAACTGTACAAAAAAATCTTCATGACCCAGATAATGACAATGGTGTGATCACTCACCTAGAGCCAGACATCCTGGAATGTAAAGTCAAGTGGACCTTAGGAAGCATCATTATGAACAAAGGTAGTGGAGATGATGGAATTCCAGTTGGACTATTTCAAATCCTAAAACATGATGCTGTGAAAGTGTTGCACTCAATATGCCAGCAAATTTGGAAAACTCAGCAGTGGCCACAGGACTGAAAAAGGTCAGTTTTCATTCCAATCCCAAGGAAAGGCAATGCCAAAGAATGTTCAAACTACTGCACAATTGCACTCATCTCACACACTAGTAAAGTAATGCTCAAAATCCTCCAAGCCAGGTTTCAACAGCACATGAACCGTGAACTTCCATATGTTCAAGCTGGATTAGAAAAGGCAGAAGAACCAGAGATCAAATTGCCAAAATCTATTGGATCATTGAGAAAGCAAGAGAGTTCCATAAAAACATCTACTTCTGCTTTATTGACTATGCAAAGCCTTTGACTGTGTGGATCACAACAAACTGGACATCTCTTCAAACAAACAAATCCATCTCTTCAAGAGATGGAATACCAGACCACCTGACCTGCCTCCTGAGAAATCTGTATGCAGGTCAGGAAGCAACAGTTAGAACTGGACATGGAAGAACAGACAGGTTCCAAATTGGGAAAGGAATAAGTCAACACTGTATATTGTCATGCTGTGTATTTAACTTATATGCAGAGTACATCATAAAAATGCTAGGCTGAAAGAAGCACAAGCTGAAATAAAGATTTCTGGGAAGAATATCAATAACCTCAGATATGCAGATGACACCACCCTTATGGCAGAAACCAAAGAAGAACTAAAGAGATTCTTGATGAAAATGAAAGAGGAGAGTGAAAAAGTTGGCTTAAAGCTCAACATTCAGAACACTAAGATCATGGCATCCGATCCCATCACTTCATGGCAAATAGATGGGGAAACAATGGAAACAGTGACAGACTTTATTTTCTTGGGCTCCCAAATCACTACAGATGGTGACTGCAGCCATGAAATTAAAAGATGCTTGCTTCTTGGAAGAAAAGTAATGACCAACCTAGACAGCATATTAAAAAGCAGAGACATTACTTTGCCAACAAAGGTCCATCTAGTCAAAGCTATGGTTTCCAGTAATCATGTATGGATGTGAGAGTTGGACTATAAAGAAAGCTGAGTGCCAAAGAACTGAAGCTTTTGAACTGTGGTGTTGGAGAAGACTCTTAAGAGTCCCTTGGACTGCAAGGAGATCAAACCAGTCAATCCTAAAGGAGATCAGTCCTGAATATTCATTGGAAGGACTGATGCTGAAGCTGAAACTCCAATACTTTGGCACCTGTTGCGAAGAGCAGACTCATTTGAAAAGACCCTGTTGCTAGGAAAGATTAAGGCAGGAAGAAAAGGGGATGACAGAGGATGAGATGATTGGATGTCATCACCAACTCGATGGACATGAGTTTGAACAAGCTCTGTGAGCTGTATGTGCCTTTCCTCTTGATCATAAATTCTCAGGAGCTACAGATAACAACCCTCTACAAACTGATGACAGTAGATAATCTTGTGGTTTTCCTGTTGGTTCAGACGGTAAAGAATCTGCTGCAATGCAGGAGACCCAGGTTTGATCCTGGGCTGGGAAGATCCCATGGAGGAGGGTATGGTAACTCACACCAGTAATCTTGCCCTGAGAATCCCATTGACAGAGGAGCCTACTGGGCTACCGTCCATAATCTGGTTGTGTGAGCACACACCATTAATGTCATGAGCTGTTTCTGCTTTCAGGTTCAGCCCAGAGCATTCTACATGCGAGTGTCTTATATATAACAGAGCAGACTTCAAAGGGAAATGAATGGTACTCTTCAATTTTCTTCCTCTCAGGGTAATTTTAAAATTGTGTTCCCTCAGTTTCATTTATGTCCTCAAAGTAAGTTAGACTGTCTTACTACTGACAAGAGTTGCCAAGAGCTACACAAAACAAGGTTGAAAAAAGTTGGGACTAAAAGAAAGTGCAATATTTTTTGACAATAAATATGTAATCTTTCACTGAACGTTTTCTAGAATTTACATTTGTATCTCAATTTCTGAAGATAAATTTTTATAATTTAACAAAAACCTAAATTAAAAGTGAAATGTCTTTGATAAATTAACTATATGAACCCTTGAAACGCATAAAAATGATAAGCTAGTTCATGGTGCTGATTGAATTCACATGTCAACTGTCAGGGACAGTGTGAGTGCCTCTGAGCTGAGAGCTCTGTTGGTTTTCAGTTGTTCAGTCATGTTCAACTCTTTGTGACCCCATGGACAGTAGCCCCCCAGGGTCCTCTGTCCACCGGGTTCTCTAGGCAAGAATACTGGAGTGGGTTGCCATTCTCTTTTCCAGGGTATCTTGCTGACCCAGGGATTAAACCCACATCTCCTACATTGGCAGGCAGGTTCTTTACCATTGAGCTACCTGGGAAGCTCCCCCCACCCACCCCAACTCCTTTAAGCCAAGGTTACTGGCCTGCTGTTTATTCTGTGGAAGCTGAAATAGAAACCACAGCCAGCTCGCTGCCCCTCCTCAGCACAGACCAAGTAGGCAGCTCACCCCTCCCACCATCATGCCTCACCGCATCCTCTGGCCAGCATTTTTCCACTGGAATCACTCAACAGGCCATTTTCATATATTCTGTGTAGATTAAGTACAAAGAGCATTGTGTACCTTCATTAAAATAGAAACCTAATTGTTCCAACATAACAAACAGAAATGAAGTGTTATTATTAACAAATAAAAAGACCAACACCTTTGGCAGTTGCCAAGGTTTTTCACAGATGTCTACCTTCAAAGAGTCAGTTCTTTCTCCTTTTCCACTCCATTTAATCAATCGGAAAAGGCAAGTCTGCTTTTTTTCAAAAGCCACATTTCCCAATAGGAAGTCAAAAGCCCAGGAAACAATTATGGAAAATGGGGCAGAGCAAAATGCAACAGCCATTCATGCTGTTTAAAGTTTCCTGAACATCCGTTTTCTGTTGCTTCTTTCTCTCTTAAACAGGTTATACCTAATGCCCTCAAAAAGCTAGAGTCTGGAATATGAAGAACTATTTTGGCTAATATAGAAAGTACTTTCTTACAATATCAGAACTAAAGGTACAGAGTCTTAGAGAGTAGGTAAAAAATCCTTTCTCTTTTGGTCTACTAATGTCTTCAATCTGATAAAGAATGATCTGATTTTTTTCAAGATGATTTGATCCAAATAAAAAATAGAGCTAATGTACATAGTTTTGAATTTGAAGTATTAATAAATCAGTTTAAGCTCATAGTTACTGTTTTATGTATCTCACAAGAACTTTCACCAACTGATCCATAAATAGGATGACTAAATAGAGTTTTGTAATGTATGTTTTGAAAAAAAATTCATCTTCTTCAGGTAATTGTTTTATGACTTTACTTTGAGAAGTATTAGTTTAGATTATTTTAAATCAGGACACAGTTGAGAAAGGCCGTAATAATGCCTTTCAGAGAAGTAAGAAGAACTGGGCGTGCTGCTGTCTCTGCCCAGCACTGCGGAGACATGGCTCAGCACAGAAAAGAACCGTCTGCTGAAGAACTAGATTTTAGCTGTGCTCAGCATTAGCAAGAGCCCCGAGGCAACAATGAAGATGCTGTCAAAGTGTAGCTGAGACTCTGTTAGTGATTCTCAGGACGTCGTGGAAGGCAGTTTTACGGTCATCACTTTGAAACTTGTGAGCCAGAGTTTTGGTAAGAGTGCACGCTTTCTGCAGATGTATGAAGAAACGCTTTGTGCTCTGTGTTGTGTGTGTCTAAAACTTGTTGAAATAACTGTGTGACTTGGCAAATGCACTCAACTGCACATTTGGGTATCACCACAAATCAGGGAAGTAGATCCCACATGCTGCAATGAAGACCTGGCACAGCGAAATAAGTTAATATTTTTGGACTTCCTTGGTGGCTCAGACGGTAAAAGCGTCTGCCTAAAATGCGGGAGACCTGGGTTAGATCCCTGGGTCAGGAAGATCCCCCTGGAGAAGGAAATGTCAACCCACTCCAGTACTCTTGCCTGGAAAATCCCGTGGACAGACTGAGGAGCCTGGCAGGCTATAGTCCATGAGGTTGCAAAGAGTCGGACACGAACTAGAGACTTTATTTTCGCTTTCACAAATCAAACTGGTTATCAGTTTTTAAAAGTGAAATTTTCAGGGATATTCCTGGTGGTCCAGTGGTTAAGAATCCACCTTGCAATGCAGGGGGACTCGGGTTCAATCACTGAGTGGAGAACTAAAATCCTACATTTTAGTGGGGCGAATCCCACATTTAGAGGAGCGGCTGAGGATAGAAGCTCAGTTGTGAGGATGCTACCATCATCACCGTCTGCCTCCTGACAGAATTTAGAAGCTTAGGAAAGAGTTTTCTCACTCTCTCTCTTAATGAGACGCTTGGGGCAGGTTATCTGGGAGCTCGGCATCTGCAGAATGCTGGCGGAGTGTCATGAGCGCTGCGGGCATGGGAAGGCTTGGCTGGAGCTGGGGCATCTGCCTTTGTGTGGTCCAGCTGCACAGGTGAGGTCGGGAGGCGGCTCCCACTTCGGGATCACCTGTGCCTTTCCAGAGCTGCTGGGTCCTCCCTCAAGTGGCAGCCACTTCCCCCCAAGGGCCCCAGGGGGAGGCGGAGGAAGCGTTAGGTTCCAAATCAGGAAAAGAGTACCTCAAGGCTGTATATTGTCATCCTGCTTGTTTAACTTCTATGCAGAGTTCATCAGAGAAATGCTGGGCTGGATGAAGCATAAGCTGGAATCAGAAACATGTATAATATCATATAAGAAACGAATCGCCAGTCCAGGTTCCATGCAGGATACAGGATGCTTGGGGCTGGTGCACTGGGATGGTATGAGGAGGGAGGTGGGAGGTGGGTTCAGGATGGGTAGAACGTGTACACCCGTTGGCAGATTCATGTTGATGTATGGCAAAACCAATACAATATTGTAAAGTAATTAGCCTCCAATTAAAATAAATAAATTTAAATTAAAAGAAAGATAATAACCTCAGGTAGGCAGATGATACCACTCTTATGGCAGAAAGAGAAGAACTAAGGAGCCTCTTGATAAGGGTGAAATGGGGGCGTGAAAAAGCTGGCTTAAAACTCAACATTCAAAAAACCAAGATTATGACATCTGGTCCCATCACTTCATGGCAAATAGATGAGGAAATAATGGAAACAGTGAGAGACTTTATCTTCTTGGGCCCCAAAATCACTGCAGATGGTGACTACAGCCATGAAATTAAAAGACACTTGCTCCTTGGAAGAAAAGCTATGACTACCTAGACAACATATTCAAAAGCAGAGACATTACTTTGCTGACAAAGGTCTGTCTAGTCAAAGCTATGGTTTTTCCAGTAGTCATGTATGGATGTGAGAGTTGGACCATAAAGAAGACTGAGCACCAAAGAATTGATGCCTTTGAACAGTGGTGTTGGAGAAGGCTCTTGAGAGTCCCTTGGACTGCAAGGAGATCCAACCAGTCAATCTGAAAGGAAATTAGGCCTGAATATTCATTAGAAGGCCTGATGCTGGAAGCTGAAGCGCTAATCCTTTGGCCACCTGATGCAAAGAGCAGACTCATTTGAAAAAACCCTGATGCTGGAAAAGATTGAGGGCAGGAGGCGAAGAGTGTGACAGAGGATGAGATTGTTGGATTGCATCACTGACTCAATGGACATGAACTTCAGCAAACTCTGGGAAATGATGAAGGACAGGGAAGGTGTGTTGCAGTCCATGGGGTTGCAGAGTCAGACACAACGGAACGACTGAACAACAACAAATCTGCAGAAAACTGTACAAGTCCATATTCATTGTGAGCTGCTCTTATGTCTAAATTAAAATGTTCCTACTGGGATAGCAGTGCATTTTCACTTGTTCTTTTTTGGATGAAGAATAATGCCTGTCCACCGCCTCCCAATGATTTTGGCAAAGGTGAGCAATGAGCAGAGAAAAGAGAAAGAGGTGAAAAGGCAGGACTGGAAAGAGAAGAGAAGAGCCCATAGTCAGTTATTGGACCAGACCTTCTGCTCTGTGGACTATTGTCACCAACAGTGAACAGGGAGGAAGTGCAAGGGGACAGAATTCATTAAAGTAAGGAGCTCAGAATCTGCCTGCCATGCAGGAGACCCTGGTTCAATTCCTGGGTCAGGAAGATTCCCTGGAGAAGGGATAGGCTACCCACTCCATTATTCTTCAGCTTCCCTGGTGGCTCAGCTGGTAAAGAATCCACCTGGAATTCAGGAGACCTGGGTTCCATCCCTGATTTGGGACGATCCCCTGGAGAAGGGAACAGCTACCCACTCCAGTATTCCGCCCTGGAGAATTTCATGGACTGTATAGTCCGTGGGGTCACAAAGAGTCGGACAAGACTGAATAACTTTCACTTTCAAGAAGCTCAGGAAGTCACAGAGGTTCAGAGTCAGTGGGAGGTGAGAGGTTCCTGTCACAGCTCCTGAAATGCTTGGTTTCTGGTTGATAGAAGGTTATGCTCAATGACATGTATGTATATCAGTGACCCTTCCATACTTATGAGGTGTATTATGCGTCAGCAGCAGTGAGCTCAAGCCTCTCAGTTTCTTGTGAGACAAATCACTTACCAGACTGTCTTAAGATATCTGAGGTGTCTCGTTTTTTTTTTCATTCTCTTTTATCAAACTGCTTGAACCTAATGGGCAAAAGCACTGTGTGGTTTAGTGTCTCAGAGAAGAGTTCAAAATAAATGGAAAGAATATTTCAAATACCTCTACTATTTTAACACAGAAATGCAAGATCGACCAAAGTTTGGTTTATTTCAAAATCGTTCTTCAAAAAGAAAGACCTAACTACTTCCAAATAATTTGGAGCATGTTATTTCAGAATCAGATTTCTAACTTTGGTGGTATTATTTTTGTTCTGCTAATGCAGATGAGGGGTTTCCCCAGTGGCTTAGACGGTAAATTAAAAAGAAATGGAAGTTATGTCTCTAGAATTTAATCAGGGTACAAGGGTGAGAAAGCAGAAATAACAGCAAAATCGAAAATATATTCAGTTCACCTGCCACCAACAACACGTTGTGTATCAATGTTACCATAATATGGAATAAAGGTTAATTTAAAAAAGAATATTCAGGAAAAACACAAAAACTTTTGGGGTTTTGTTCAGGTACATTCAACATTAAATTATAGCCCTGAATTAAAACTCTCAAAAGTTTTCATTTCCCAGGTACTCACAATTGTGCTTGAGAAAAGTCTGCCGCCTTGTGGCCATTCCCTGCAATAGCAACCGTAAAAGTTTTCCTTGTGAGTCCTTGTTCAGTTGCTCAGTGGTGTCCGACGTTACGACACAAATTATTTAAGGCACATATAGCTCACTGTGGGGCTTCAGCGTAGTGGGTCGCCAGGCTGGGCCAGGCTCCAGGGCAGGGAAAGCAGGTCCAGGGTCCAGAAGAAGAAAGTCTTTCAGGGGAGATGCTCAAGTGCACTCCCTGATTAGGATTCAATTTAGAGAAGTTAACACTCCTGTTACCTCTTAGAGGATTTTGGGAGTTCTCCAGGCAATCAGAAAAGAACAACGTGTGCAGAGGTGATGAAAAGAAATAATCACAAATGACTCTGCATACCTAAGATGGAGAAGTGTTTGGGTATAAGAGAAGGAGAGGGCAATTTACAAGGTTCCGATTAGGAGCACTTCTGTGTACCATTTCAGAGACTTTGAATTTTGCACATAGGAACTGAGGAAATACTGAAACTTCAGAAGGGGAGACTGGTGTTTGAGATTGGTGTTAGAAGCCCCCTGAAGGCAGAAGGCTTCTCATGGGGCTGATCTAAATGACCCCCAAAGACCTATTTTTTTGTTTCTTAATTTTGAAATTTATTTTCTTACTTTTCAGCTTTATTAAGAAATAATTGACATACATTACTGTATAAGTTTAAGGAATACAACATGACAGTTTTGATTGGTATGTATAGTGAAATGATGGCCACAGTAGGCTCAGCTAATATCCATCTTCTCTTTCATCATTTTCATATCTCATGAATTATGTTTTGAGTACCTCATAAGGCTTTAGAAGATTCATGTATCTCTAGCTGAGCTGTGCTCATTCTAATGCCTTTAAATAGAAATGTAACAGTCTCATTATTTTTCTTTACATTTTTTTGTAGTTAGTTACTTTACACTGCTGTGTTAATTTCTGCTGTACAGCGAAGTGAATCAGCCACATGTATATACATATCCCCTCTTTTTTGGGTTTCCTTCCCATGTAAGTCACCACAGAGCACTGAGTCGAGTTTCCTGGGCTATATAGTAGATTCTCATTAGTTATCTATTTTATACTTCACAGCCTTGCCCTGGCAAAGGGTCTTGCATTACTCAGTGAAGATATGAGCCATGCCCTGCAGGGTCACCTATGACAGACAGGGCAATAGTGAAGAGTTCTGACCAAGTGTGGTCCACTGGAGAAGAAAATGGCAACCCACTCCAATATTCTTGCCTGGAAAACCCCATGAACAGTATGAAAAGGCAGCGGTCCATGGATTGCAAAGAGTTGGACACAACTTAGCAACTGAACAACAGCAAAGTGAATATAAGACCCAATTTTTTTTAAAGTATTTCCCGTTCTTTTTATAGAAGTACAATGGAAATATCTAGATTATTCATAGTTACTGTTTCTTAAACTGTTTCATTGAAGTACTTCTTTATGATGCAACTCTAAAGTCACATTCACACGTGACTACTGGAAAAACCAAAGCTTTGACTATATGGACCTTTGTCAGCAAAGTGATGTCTCTTCTTTTCATCATAGCTTCCCTTCCAAGGAGCAAATGTCTTTTAATTTCATGGAATACTTCAGTGGAATATTATTCAACACTAAATAGAAATGAGCTATCAATCCATGAAAATACATGGAGGAAACTTAAATGCATATTACGAAGTGAAAGAAACCAATCTGAAAAAAAGCCACATGCTATATGATTCCAACTATACGACATTCTGGAAAAGGCAAAACTATGGAGACAATGAAAAGATCCGTGGTTGCCAGGAATGAGTGAAGAGGAAAGGATGAATAGGTGGAGTACAGAGGATATTTAGGGACTGAAACTACTTTGTGCAATACTGTAACAGTGAATACATGCTGTTAGAAATTTGTCCAAACTGATAACATGTAAAGCACCAAGAGTGAACCCTAAGATAAACTAGGGTTTTTAGGTGATCATGGTATTCCAATGTAAGATCATCAGTAGTAACAAATGTGCTACTCTGGAGAGAGCTGTTAATAAGGGGGAATCATCTATGACTATATGAGGGGAGAGAATGTGTGGAAATCTCTGTATTTGCCACTAAATATTGGTGTGAGTTTAAAACTGCTCTAAAACAAAGTCTATTAAAATAAGTCAATAACCTGGCCAACTTTCATTTTTCCCATCTGCTTTTTCAATATCTTCTACATGGAAAACTCTATATACACTAATCACATTTAAAATCATGGAATTAAAAAATGTCTGGTACAGTTATTTCAGTGTACCTTTGCTTGAAAGACAGTTATTCAGATGGTGGTCAAAAAGTAAAGTGAAGTAGGGATTAACAGTCAAAGCTCTAAAGATTCCATTTTAATCAAATGATCTGGAAAATTTATCGAGCAAGTAAGTAGTGACACTGAAATTTTAGATAAAATAGATCTTAAATTTGAGGAGATCTTAAATTTAAACCCATTCCCCTAGTTATAGCAACAGTTAGACTTGTTTCTCTAAAAAAACTTGCTAAGGTAATCTGAACTTTGCATGACCATATGGGCATTAGTTGAAAGGATCTCGTTAAATACCTGTGATCTATTTTGGCTAAGATAAACATGACAGTTTTCATATTTGCTAAGATTCTTAAATTTTGGGAGGAATTCCAAGTCATATAGCATTTAATGTCAAGTATTTTTCAACAAAAAATGATCTAATACCAAGGATACTTAGAAAGGCTTTCATAAATACATTAAAGTAGACTTGAGCTGTAAAACAGAAATAAATGTATTATCAAAAGACTAGGAAGAATAAATCAAAAGAATTTTGGAAGGGAGATACACAGGTAGCTTCTAAGTTGGTCTTCAAAAAAGAACCTGGAAAACCAACAAGGGCATACTGTACAGCACACAGAACTCTGCTCAGTATCATGTAGCCTTGGGAAAAGAATTTGAAAAAGAATAGATATAACTGGAACTCACACAGTGTTGTTAATCAACTATGCCAATATAAGATAAAAAAGTTTTTTGAAAAGGAACATGATAGATCAGTTTACAACAAAGCTGCTAAGGGAATACTTGGATAAAAATGGAAAATGTACGTATCAGCAACTCCAGATGACATGGTTTTGAAGATTAACTGATAGCCCAGGGAATAAAAACAATGAGTCAAATGACAAGCTAAAGGGAAAAGGGAAGTCACTCAGTCGTGTCTGACTCTTCGTGACCCCATGGACTATAGCCTACCAGGCTCCTCTGTCCATGGGATTTTCCAGGCAAGAGTACTGGAGTGGGGTGCCATTGCCTTCTCCATGTGTATATATAGCCCCAGGTAATTCTAAATTCAGAACTACTAGTATAGAAAATATTAATAAGATTCTTTTCAACTCTAAGATACCAAGATTTTAACTAAGTGGATGTCTAATAATTGCTAATGCTTTAGAAGTCAAACAAAAACCAGGGGAAGTGGAAAACACAGGTTCAAAAAAAGAATCAATGTGGCAAAACAGAAAACAAGTTAATGGTTACCAGAGAATGGGGTGGGGCAGACAATGATAAATTGGGAGATTGGGATGGCATATACACACTACTGTATATAAAATAGATAACTAATAAGAGCTTGTTGTATGACACAGGGAAGTCTACTCAATGCTCTGTAATGGCCTATATGGGAAAAATTTTTTTTTAAAAAGAGTGGGTATATGTATGCATACAACTGATTCAATTTGCTATATATCTAAAACTAATACGACATTGTAAATCAACTGTACTCTGTTAAAAAATTTTTAAAAAAGGAAACGTGTACTTTTGGAATGACTATTAAATGCTCCCCCGCTAAAAAGAAAACAAACGAGAAATCCTGCTATACCTCTTTGAATAACTTGGAAAAGAAGCAAATAAGCAGTAAAGGCCCAAGGGCCTTTAGTATGTTCAGCTATTCAACTTGTAAATAAGGAATCTTACAGTTAATACTGTTCACATATTAAAGCACTTAATATAATGGACAACATTGCTGATCTATCGATGTATATAATTATTGGGTGTTAGAAATTGGTCATATCAAAGTTTCTGGAAAAAATTTAAATATGACCTTTTTTCTTGAGGTAGAAAATAAATTTATAGATTTTTAGTGTCTGGAACCTCATGGGAAATAATAAATAATAAGATGCATGTTTAAAGAATATCACTCCAGATAATTACCAATGCCTTTCTTTTAAAAAAATGATCTATCATAAAATGATGATATGAAACCTTTACTAATTGAGTATTGTATTCTACTGGAAATTAGGCAGCTCAGGTCACTTGCTGCTCATTATTATGCAAATTGTGCAAGTAACTTAACCTCAGATCAGATCAGATCAGATCAGTCGCTCAGTCGTGTCTGACTCTTTGCGACCCCATGAATCGCAGCACGCCAGGCCTCCCTGTCCATCACCAACTCCCGGAGTTCACTGAGAGTCACGTCCATGGAGTCAGTGATGCCATTCAGCCATCTCATCCTCTGTCGTCCCCTTCTCCTCCTGCCCCCAATCCCTCCCAGCATCAGAGTCTTTTCCAATGAGTAAACTCTTTGCATGAGGTGGCCAAACCTCAGTGAACCTCAATTTCCTCATCTATAAATGGGGATGATAAAAGTATTTACTCCATAGTGTTACGTCAGGGAATAGCATTGGCAGAGTGCCTAGATCATGTCTTGTTAGCATGAAACACTGGGTAAAGACAAACTTCATAGACTTTGGTGTTGTGGTTTTAAATATTGGCTTAAATATTGAAATGAGACTATTATAATATCAATAGTTATCAGGAAAGTTATAGAATCTGACCCAAGATACTACGAAGAGTTCTTTTACCTTGTGGGAAGGTTAGGTTTAGCATAGGATAGTGGAGGGCAGCTACTAGAACAAAGAAATCTATTTCATCATAATACTTCAATGGACTTAAATTCTTCAGTCAACTTATTACAAATCTGTTAAATTAATAAATGCTTTAAATAATAGCAATTTATCAAGTTATTCAATACCCCAAAGAATAAGGCTTTTGAAACATGAATACAATCTCATAGAATAAAACAGGTGCCTTAGAGAAAGCTTAAGCTGTTCTTTAAAGAATATGTTCCAATTATACTTTATATGTTTCTGTTCTTTAAAAAGAGATGCTTAATTTTTTATCTAGAGCATTGCATAATGACAGATGGGCATTTTTTTCTGTAATTATTCTGATACAGTATGAATAACCAACAGGTACAGAAATTAGTTTCACTCAAAGGGAAGAAATTTAAATTGTGGTAAGAAGAATGAAAATTTTGTTAATTTCCATTTTCTATTGAAAATAAGAACAAAAAAATGAAAGCATCCAAAAAATTGCCATTGTGTCTTCTGCCACAGAGATAATTCTTTGAAAATTCTGTCTTGATAGCATTTATTCAACAGCATTCTCAGAACTTTGCACAGTAAATTCTCTGGAATATGGAAGCAAGGGAATGACAGTAATTTGCTGTACCATTATGTAAGACTCCCACTGTTAACAATAGCTTCTCTTCCCTTTCTTACTGGCAGAGAGTATATTGTGAGTTTTACTCACGATCCCAGTAATGCTTAGCCCACACAACCCTATTTCTTTGTAAACTCTGAGGAATAAACACCCTATTGACCCCCTCACATCAAGACTTCCTGCAAGAAAATCTAATGAAAAATAAGCCATTGATTATTCTTTTAGTGTTATGCCAGTATCTCTGGTTCGGAGAAGGCAATGGCACCCCACTCCAGCACTCTTTCCTGGAAAATCCCATGGATGGAGGAGCCTGGTGGGCCACAGTCCATGGGGTCGCTAAGAGTCGGACACGACTGAGCGACTTCACTTTCACTTTTCACTTTCATGCACTGGGGAAGGAAATGGCAACCCACTCCAGTGTTCTTGCCTGGAGAATCCCAGGGGCGGGGGAGCCTGGTGGGCTGCTGTCTATGGGGTCGCACAGAGTCGGACACGACTGAAGCGACTTAGCAGCAGCAGCAGTATCTCTGGTTATCTGTTTACAAAGTACACTGGCTAGTGGATAATGTCTTTCAGACTGTTTTTCTGAATGGCTTAATGGTTCAATCTGGCCTCGTTGAGGTGGATTCAAATCAAAGAAAATGTGAATTCAGATTACCATATTTGTCAGTTTTCACATTCTCCAGAAATCGACTTTACGTTAGTGCTGATAGCATGTCTAGTCGCAGGGCAATTTCATGCATTCAAAACAAATTCTTAACCTTTGTCATAAAAATATGAAGGGCTACGTATAAAACAAGTTAGCTTTGCTTAAGATCCTAAAGCTGGGATGAAACCATAATCAACCAGTCCTCAGAACTGATCTGAAAAAGCTAAGATCCTAATGGGTAAATAATTTTGTTAAGCTTCTAGGAATAAGAGATGCGGAAACTTCTGACACCACAGGAGCTTCTCAGTCTTAAGAAATCTAGATTTAGAAACATGGAAAAAAATCTGGTACCTGGTATCCATTAGTAAGTAAAGCATTCTAGGATGAAGTCTAGCCTAGATTAGGAACAGAATAGATACACATTAGCGACACATGAATGCATGCTAAGTTGCTTAGGTTGAGTTCAGTTCATTTGCTCAGTTGTGTACAACTCTTTGCAACCCCATGAATTGCAGCACGTCAGGCCTCCCTGTCCATCACCAACTCCTGGAGTTCACTCAGACTCACGTCCATGGAGTCAGTGATGCCATCCAGCCATCTCATCCTCTGTCGTCCCCTTCTCCTCCTACTCCCAATCCCTCCCAGCATCAGAGTCTTTTCCAATGAGTCAACTCTTTGCATGAGGTGGCCAAAGTACTGAAGTTTCAGCATTAGCATCATTCCTTCCAAAGGAATCCCAGGGCTGATCTCCTTCAGAATGGACTGGCTGGAACTCCTTGCAGTCCAAGGGACTCTCAAGAGTCTTCTCCAACACCACAGTTCAAAAGCATCAATTCTTCGGTGCTCACCTTTCTTCACAGTCCAACTCTCACATCCATACATGACCATAGGAAAAACCATAGCCTTGACTAGACGGACCTTTATTGGCAAAGTAATGTCTCTGCTTTTGAATATGCTGTCTAGGTTGGTCATAACTTTCCTTCCAAGGAGTAAGTGTCTTTTAATTTCATGACTGCAGTCACCATCTGCAGTGATTTTGGAGCTCCAAAAAAATAAAGTCTGACACTGTTTCCACTGTTTCCCCATCTATTTCCCATGAAGTGATGGGACCAGATGCCATGATCTTTGTTTTCTGAATGTTGAGCTTTAAGCCAACTTTTTCACTCTCCACTTTCACTTTCATCAAGAGCCTTTTTAGTTCCTCTTCACTTTCTGCCATAAGGGTAGTGTCATCTGCATATCTGAGGTGATTGATATTTCTCCTGGCAATCTTGATTCCAGTTTGTGCTTCTTCCAGCCCAGCATTTCTCATGATGTACTCTGCATAGAAGTTAAATAAGCAGGGTGACAATACACAGCCTTGACGTACTCCTTTTCCTATTTGGAACCAGTCTGTTGTTCCATGTCCAGTTCTAACTGTTGCTTCCTGACCTGCATATAGGTTTCTCAAGAGGCAGGTCAGGTGGTCTGGTATTCCCATCTCTTTCAGAATTTTCCACAGTTTATTGTGATCCATACAGTTGCTTCAGTTGTGTCCAACTCTGTGGGATCCTATGGACTGCAGCTTGCCAGGCTCCTCTGTCCATGGAATTCTCCAGACAAGAATACTGGAGTGGGTTGCCATGCCCTCCTCCAGGGGATCTTCCTGACCCAGAGGGCAAACCTGCATCCCTTACATCTAACCTGCATTGGCAGGCAAATTCTTTACCACTAACACCAACTGGGAAACCCATGCTTTAGTGAATGAGATAGCAATTCTATGTGTTATACATAGATTACATACACAGAGTAGCATGCATTCAGTTACTCATTCATTCAACAAATATTCATTGACTTTATATCAAATGCCTTTTCTCTGTGCTGCATTAGAACAATGCCAAGATATTCACCTTTGCACAATGCCTATACTTAAGAACTTAATAGTTAAGGAAAATAAAGACTCTGATGTACCTGATTTTAGTGTATCATTTAGTGCTGAAAAAAGAGTTACACAAAAAGAACTCTGGGGTAAACCATCTTGTGGGTCTCCATTCATAATAGCAAGGGATTGAGTCAGATAATCTCTTTTCTTTCAGCTCTCAAAATTCCATGGTTTTGTTTTACATATACAAATAATCTGTAAGGCTGCAAACCCATTTTAAATCATAAAAATTCTTTGTCCCAATTTGTTAATCATAGAATATACCTTGTTTTTTTCAATGTCATAAAGATAATGCTTTGTAAAGCATTCCTCAATGTCTTGTTATAAAGTCTGTTTGTATTCTTAATTTTAGTTACTGTTTTACATAAGACTGTTTATTTTAATTTTGATATATGGCTGATATGACTTCCCTCATAACTCAGTTGGTAAAGAATCTGACTGCAATGCTGGAGACCCAGGTTCTATTCCTGGGTTGGGAAGATCCCCTGGAGAGGGAAATGGCAGCCCACTCCAGTATTCTTATCTGGAGAATTCCATGGACAGAGGAGCCTGGTGCTTGCTTATATTGTTATCACTTTTAAAACCGATTGGTCCATTTAAAAATTGAAACTGAGAAATATGTAGATATCACTATCTTACACAGTTTTGGTTGAGCTTCCAGAGGGTGGGGTGGGGTGGGCAGGGGGGGGGAGGCAGCATTGGAGGGCTCTTTCATTTCAGTTCAGTTCTGAGAATATCTAGTCTGGGTACTATAATAGGACTTGATATACAGTGACAATCTGAAAGATAATTATTTTGAAATGATAAGATACCTGTATGGCTAGTTCAGTTCAGTTCAGTTCAGTTGCTCAGTTGTATCTGATTCTTTGCGACCCCATGAACCGCAGCAGCCAGGCCTCCCTGTCCATCACCAACTGCCGGAGTCCACCCAAACCCATGTCCATTGAGTCAGTAATGCCATCCAACCATCTCATCCTCTGTCGTCCCCTTCTCCTCCTGCCCTCAATCTTTCTCAGCATCAGGGTCTTTTCCAATGAGTCAGCTCTTTGCATCAGGTGGCCAAAGTATTGGAAGCTTCAGCTTCAACATCAGTCCTTCCAATGAACACCCAGGACTGATCTCCTTTAGGATGGACTGCTTGGTATGGCTAGTAAGTCATTCTAAAAAACTACCTGCCCTTAGAGATTCTTCGTTCTAAGTTGAATCACTGCCTATGGGCACGTAGGTAAATAGACAAGAATCTGCCTGCCAATGCAGGACACTCGGGAGATATGGGTTCGATCCCTGGGTCGGGAAGATCCCCTGGAGTATGAAATGGCAACTCACTCCAGTATTCTTTCCTGGAAAATTCTATGGACAGAGGAACCTGGTGGGCTGCAGCCCCTGGTGTCATAAAGAGTCGGACATGACTGAGCATGCACATAGATAACAATCACAAACTCTATTAAGACCCTCCTGTGTGCCAGAGAATTTGTCTACTGTGGATCATCAGGCTAACTATGTGTAAGCAAACTGCCAAGAGCGCTGCAGCATCCCACCATGGGATGGTTTTTCAGCTTCTTCCAGAATTGATCCTGATTGATACCAATTTGCCTGTTCTGTCCTCCTGCTACTTGCACTCATCTGTGTAGTTCTGATTCCCATTTGGCCTTGGATCTTGGCTTCTCGTGATTGGCTCAAGATCTCCTGCTGCTTTTAGACAAATTTCTGGCTCAAAATTTGCTAGTCATTTCCTCTCGAGGATGATTCTGGTATTTGTTCTTGTGACCTAAGTATTGCAAGCCACGGATAAAAGACACTATTGACATCTGCTGCTGTGCCAGGAAACAGAGAACCCTGGAGAAAGCCCTCCAGAAGGAGCCAGACTCCAGACGTATTTGAATCACTTTTTTATACAAAGTGGGTCCCTGTTATCTTCCTAGAGCCATTCTCCTACTCAACACAGCATGTTCTGCAGTGAAACACTGATTGTTATCCTCCTCATCTCCTCTCTACTCTTGTACTTCTGAGTCTTTGTGTATTAAAATGTTTTCAATACGGTCTTCTCAGTCTAGGGGTTTATACATGTCTTTCAAAGTCAGCTCAAGTGTCGTTTCCTCTTGGAAGCATTCTGACTTCGCCACACCAAGTGTGAGGTGATCCTCAATGGTGACTTCGCATCAGTTGAGTCCCTGCTCAGTAACTGTTTGACTCCCCTGAGTGCTGTCACCTTATGCAGCATCATGTTCATCTCTGAATCCTCGGTGCCCAGGACAGGGACTGGAACAAAATACATGCTTCATTAAGTGTGGGTTGCATGTGTGAACGCATTCTTAACAATGGCTACTTGATTGCTAAATGTCACCTTCTTGGGATAGTATCAACTTGTGGGATAGTGTCAGGTTCAGAAATGTTTCATCTTTTCCATTTAAAATTGAATTATATTTTCCTGCTGCTGCCTGCTTTTTTCAGGCTTTCATTAAGAATAAATAGTGAATATTTGGATTTTTCCCTCATGGTGCTTTGGGGATTTTTTTGTTGTTGTTGTTATAAACACTTGTTTTGGTATTTGTCTCTTCTGGTGGGTTACCAGCATGCATCCAGTCAATACCTTTTTATATAAGGAAAGTATTTTTCAGAGTATCCAAGGACTGTATCATGATTATTTACCCATTATTTTGACAAGATCTTCTTTCTACCAACTAACTTTATCATATCTTCCACTGGAGTCCTTCAAACTCAGTGTACTCCATTATTGCTGGAGATTTATAGTTTACTCTTAAAATCAGCCATCCTCATACATTAGCTTGGGGTTTCTCAATTTTGTTCAGGTGGCAGAATGCCTGGAAAAATGACGCATGTTGATGTAATGAACTCTCACTTAAAGGAGAAGCACTTTAAGTTACAGAAAATGTGGCTATATTCTATATACATGAAGTAAAAGTCACAACACTGAATGCACATATCCTTGGAAAAGAATGAGGTTGGTGAACGATAATAATAAATAATTATTGCAGTAATTTATTTTTTATTTCTTTCTTTCTTGTGGAAAAAAAATGCAAATAGTCTACATTTTTCTATGTGAAGACTTAATACTTATGGCGGACCAGAATTTCTCCCTGGATGGAAGGTAGTTTGTGTCTTTCAGGGTGTGTTAATTACTCTGTATCTTATGAAGTGCCTTTTAAAACTATGTTTCTATAAAACACATATTTCTCCACTAAATTAAGTATTGACTTGATGTATAAATATATAGATACAGAATATATATATTTTATAGTATTTTTCTAATTTAAAATAAAGTCAATGAATACTATTTAGTCCATTTTTTGTTTTTCCTTCATTATTATTCTTTACTTAAAAAAATCTTTTTTACTGGAGTAGAGTTGCTTTACAATGTTGTATTAGTTTTTTCTCTACAGCAAAATGAATCAGCTATATGTAGACATATATCCCATCTTTTTTGGATGTCCTTCTCATTTAGGCCATGACAGAGTGCTGAGTTTCCTATGCTACACAGTAGGTTTTCATTAGCTATCTATTTTATACATGGTATCAACAACATACATATGTCAATCCCAATCTCCCAATTCATCCCACCTCCCATCCTTCCTTGGTGCCATATGCTTGTTCTCTATATTTGTGTATGCGTTTCTGCTTTGTAAATAAAATCATCTGTACCAGTTTTTTCAGATCGCACATATCCATTAATATAATTATTTTTATTTCTGACTTACTTCACTCTGTATGGCAGTTTCTAGGTCCATCTACATCTTTATAAATAACCCAATTTTGTTCCTTTTCATGGCTGAGTAATATTCCATTGTGTGTATAAATATATATGTCTCAATTATTCATTCCCCTGTTGGACCTCTAGGTTGTCTCCATGTCCTTCACTTTTTGATTCTTTGCATGTCACCTGCTAGTAAATGACAAAATGAATTTACAAGTAGTGAATCAGTGTAAATTCAAACTCCATAATAATAATAACAGTAATAATAATCCTGTAACCACTCTTAATCATCTGTTCTATATAAATTAAGCTGCATATTGGATTTTATTTATATTCATTATATAATGTAGTTCTCCTACTAACAACAGAGAATTCCACTTTGCAAATGAGGAAACTGAGATTATAGAGAATAAATAACTCATTTAATGACTCTTGAAGTTTCTGCTTCTTCTTTATCATTCTCTTGCCCTGAATTTCACATATTCTTTGAAAATTCTATTGAAGTGAACAGAAGAGAATATTCTAATCAAATCTTTTTATGATATTAGTGTGATGGAAAAAATTAACCCAGAACTTTAGGCAGCATTTCATAAAGCTTTCATTTTGTTTCTATTTTGATGGGGAGGGGCTCATTCTTACTTTTATAAAGTAGCAAGATAGAAATTGAATACCTTTAACAATGGTCTGCTGCAACCAGGATTCTGTAGCATTAGAAGGTTTTCTCTGTGAATTTTCATTTGACCTACCTTTTCTCAAACTCTGAATCCATCACTGGTGTGGTGCTGACTTGAGTGGCTTTGTTCTAACATACAAAGCCTGAATAAAAAGCAAATACATTCAGAAATATATAAATTGGAACTCAGTTCATGGAATAATATATTTTCCCCCTTTGAAAGAAAAATACAGTTCTCTGGATTTATAGCCACCAAAGAGTTTTATTGACACGTTAATTTCTGAACATCCTTTAGATAAATCACTGAGTCTTGCCAGTCCCGTCATACGATTTGTGATGCTTTCCAGTGTGTCTGGGTCCAGAAATCAATGACTGCTTTGTGCTTATCAACATATGCCATTCTTCATCTATGACAGACAGAGCATGGGAAATAGACTGTTGTTAATTTTTAATAGGATTCACAAATAACATCCCTTTGGGGGTACAGAAAAGAGTATAGCTGTGCAGAGACTTTAAGATACATTAAAAACTCACATCAAATATACATCAAGACACAATATTAAGGTCCTCACAGGTATAGTCAAAACAGCCATCCAGAAGAGCATCAGTTTGCTTAAAATGTCTCAGGGAGAGTATGCCCATCACGTACAGCTCACCATCTGTGACTTTCCGTTAATTGCGATGGCATGACCTCTTTGGTAAGCGTACCTCCACAGGCCTGCTCTCTGCTTTCCCAGCATGACTGGAAAGGTCACAGTTGTGAACAAATGCTCCTACTTCTTCTTCATTCTGTGATGCCTTATGATTTAGTGCACCCTTAGTGACTTACAGACAGTCTCATTTTTATGAAGCTATTTATGAGAAATAGGAACTGTGTGATGGCAAGGTATAACAGGAAGTAAAAGTGAAAGTTGCTCAGTCACGTCCGACTCTTTGTGACCCCATGGATCATATAGTCCATGGAATTCTCCAGGCCCGAATACTGGAGTGGGTAGTCTTTCCCTTCTCCAGGGGATCTTCCCAGCCCAGGGATTGAACCCAGGTCTCCCACATCACAGGTGGATTCTTTACCAGCTGAGCCACAAGGGAAACCCAAGAATAATGGAGTGGGTAGCCTATCCCTTATTCAGCAGATCTTCCTGACCCAGGAATCGAACTGGGGTCTACTGCATTGCAGGAAGATTCTTTACTAACTGAGCTATGAGAGAATCCCAGGTATAACAGAGATATGTCACAAACGCTCACATTGAGGAACAAAATCTTACTGCCTAATGATGTTGTTGTCATCGTTTAGTCTCTACATCATGTCCAACCCCATGGAATATGACTGCCTGGTGATATTGGTTTTTGTTAATGATGCTGTCTAAGACTTGACATTCATCTTACATTCATGCCAGGTAACGTTTCCCTCATTAACTCTCTTCTCCTTAATATTGATGTTACGCAGACTTCATTGTCTTATCCATTGCTTTTTGGTCTTCACATACTGCTCATCAGTTACCCGATTCGGTATGATGTCTTTATCTTTTACCTGTATGCTTTCGCCTTCAGCTTTAGCCTCTTCCCTGTGATTCAGTCATAGAAGTCTAAATATAGGCTGTACATTTGCACGTGACAGGACCCATTATCTCTGCTCTTGCTACTCTTGTTTTCCTGGTGGGTGCTCTGATCCTCTCCAGGAGCACAGAAGTCATTTTTGACTCATCTCTCTCCTATATATCTGTCCTTCAATCCTTCATCAGGTGATACCAATTATATCTTCAGATGTTTTTAGAATGTGCACCTTTTCTGTTCCACTGTATATCTACTTCTACTAACCAAGTAGAGGCTTTTATCATCTCTTCCTATACAATTTCAGTGGCTTCCTGTTTTCTTTTACTCCAGTCGTGCTCTAACTCCGTAATCAGTCCCTCTCACAACCGAAGTGATGTCCTTACAATGTACACCTTAGCACATCACTCCAGCCCTCAAGACATCTACAAACTCTCCATTGACTGTGAGATGAAGTTTAAGTTCCTTAGTACATACATGCTCAGTTGCTTAGTCATGTTCATCTCTTTGTGACCCCCATGGACTGTAACCTGCCAGGCAATTCCGTGGACTGTAGCCCCCAGGCTCCTCTGTCCCTGGAATTTTCCAGGCAAGAACAGTGGAGTGAGTTGCCATTTCCCCCTCCAGAGTATCTTCCTGACCCAGAGATTAAACCCAAGCCTTTTGTGTCTCCTGCATAAGTAGGTGGATTCTTTACCACTGCACCATCTGGTGAGAGTGGCATGTAAATAATTATATGTCTTGATCCAATCTTCCTCCACATGCAATTTCTTTTCACTTTTAAGCTCATATTTCATACTCTAATTAACAAGCTTTATATTCCTTTAACATTTTGTGTGTTCACTTGCTTTGATCCATTTAAGAAGGACGTCCATCTTTCTTTTCTTGGCTACTACTTACTCATCTTTCAAGGTATTACTTTCTTCTGAGAGTCATACATTAACCCAAGGTTGGAATAAGTGGTCCTCCATGCTCACAAAATATCAAGTATACATCTGTATTATCCTTAGTACTTATGACAATTATCCTATATGTCGTCTTACCCTAATATAAGCTTCTTAGGAGCTACCTGCTTATTTTATTCTTTGACTTCATTCTTCTAGCCAAATGACTAGCATAGCACCTGACAACTTGTAAGAGCTCAGTGTTTCCTGATGTGAACCGAGAGGTATTTTGAACATCATTATGGACACATGAATCAAGACTTAAATTCTGAGGTTTTTCATAATTACATGTCATTATTCAATTTTCAAAGTGTTTAGTGGATTTATTTCTGATACTTTTTAGGGTAAGGATACAGAAGGAGGGTAAAGCATGGTTCTTAATCTGAAGGAACGTACTAGTGCAACCAGTATACCAGGGGTATAAGATATTTCATAATCTGTATTTAATTGCATATATTGCATGTTTCACAAAATTCACATATATATTTTGTGAATTTGTATACATTAATATCATATATAATGTATACATTCAGAAGATAGGTATGATTATTAATTATATACCAGGCATTAGGACAGGCACTGAGAATTTTACAGCTATAAGACGTGATCCTTTCCCTCAAAGAGTTTACAGTCTAGTTTGGGATTAAATTGAGGAGCAATCACTGATTCATAAGGCAGTGTGATGAGTGTTTTATGTGCACCAGGAACATGCATGAATAAAAGAGTGCACTTGCCCTTGATTTGAGGGGTTCACACAAGAACTGGTATAGTGAATGGTGTATGCAGTTCAGGGGAGATCAAAAAGAATTAAGGAAGGAAGGGGTGACTATATGTTGAGAAGTGGGTAAAGATTTCATGCACGATATGGAAACTGAGTTGGATGTTAAGGGGTTGGTTAGGTGGTGACTATGATCTGACTCATCAGACACCATTAAAATTACTCAGCATAGATAGGGTATAATTGTGATCAAATAGCAATATATATTTTTCTTTCCTCTCTTATTTTGAGAAGGGAAAAACCCAAGTAATTTCTTGTTATGCTATGCCTATCATATGGTTACTTCCTTTCACTCACAGTCAAGTTTCATAAATGAAATTCATCTATAAAAATCATGCATGATATTTAAAGAATAGTTGAAACAATATTTCAAAGTTCATTATGGGGAAATACTGTAACCTGCCTCTGGCAAATTTTGTGCAGCAATCCATCTTATATATGAGAATTTTGGGAAGAGATTATCTGTATGATCCTTTAACAATAGGTGGGATAGGATGGGGAAATAAAGAAAACACTCAACACATCAGCAATGGAACATCAGCACCTACTTGTATTTATATTTCTTGGTTAGACTTTTCCTGGGTTGTGGTTTTTTAGAACTTTGTAAAACATCACATCAGCAAATCTCAAAGAATCATAAGACATGAGTTCATTTTCCATCTGATCAGTGAGAATAGCATTTTAATCATGAAACTTATAAAGCATTGGGGATCTCCAGTTTCAAGAATTTCAAAAATCAGTCCCTAAAGCATTAATCCAAATATCAAAATGCTAAATGGTCCTTTTGCTCATTTAACAAGTTTTTAAACCAAAACTCAAGATAAAACTTTCCTCAGAAATCTTCCTCAAGTAATGTGTAGTGTAACACCCAACAAATGCCTACTTGTGAAGTGTTCCCAAATGACCAGTAGATTATTGCATCACACACTGACGATCACAGTGGCTGCCAGTGGTCAGGTACATTAACCTCAAGGCAAGCCTCATGCTACTCTTTTTTCTTCCAGCTTTATTGACATATGATTGACCTACAGCACTGTGTAATTGTAAGGTATATGCAGCATAATTACTAGACTTACATACATCATGAAATGATTATCACAGTAAGTTGCTAAACATCCAATATCTCATATAGATACAAAAATTAAAGGAATAGAAAAAAATTTCCTTATGATTAAAAACTCTTAGGATTTACTCTCTTAACCACTTTCCTATATTAACATACAGCAGTATTAATCATATTGTACACTACATCACTAGTACTTATTTATTTTATAACTGGAGGTTTGTACCATTTACCTGCTTTCATTCAATTTCTCCTCCTCCCTACTTCCCTCAGGTGGAAACCACAAATCAGATCTCATTTTTGTCAGTTTGTGTATTTGTTTATGAAGTCCACTTGAACTACATCCCTATGTTAGCTTATGTTACACAACATAGTGGTTCAATATTTCTATGCATTTTAAAGTAATCGCCATGATAAGTCTAATTATGACCTGTCAACATATAAAGATATTATATTAAATAAATATAACTACTGACTATAATCCCCACACTGTACATTTCATATATGTGGCTCTTTTATTTAACAACCTGAAGTTTGTATCTCTTTATCTCCCTCCTCTATTTCTTTTCTTCTCTTACTCACTGCCCTTCTGATAAATACCTGTTTGTTCTCTGCATCTATAATTCTATTTCTGTTTTGTTATGCTTCTTCATTTTTTTGTTTTTAGATTCCACATATAAGTGAAATTATACAGTGTTTATTTTTCTCTGTCTGACTTATTTTAATTAGCCTAACAGGTCCATCCTTGTTTTATCACAAATGACAAGATTTCATTCTTTTTCGTGGCTTAATAGTGTTCCATTATATACACCACATCTTTATCCATTCATCTATTGATAGACACTTAGATTGCTTCCATATCTAGGCTATTGTGAATGATGCTGCAGTGAACATTTGGGATACATATATCTTTTTGGATTAGTGTTTTTGTTTTCTTTGTATAAATACCCAGGAATAAGATTGCTAAATCATATGGTACTGCTATTTTTTAACTTTCTGAGGACTCTCCATATGTTTTACATAACAGTGGTTCCAAATTTACATTTTCACCAACAGTGCATGAAGGTTCTCTTTCTTTTCTCCATACTTTCACCAACACTTTTTATTTGCTGTCTTCTTGATAATAGCCATTCTTACAGGTGTGAGATGATGTCTCATTGTGGTTTTGATTTGCATATCTCTGATAATTAATGATGTTGAACATTTTTTCATGTGCCTGTTGGCCATCTGTATGTCTTCTTTGGAAAAATGCCTGTTCAGGTCCTCTGCCCATTTTTAAATCCAATTTTTTAATTTATTTTGAGTTGTATGAATTCTTTGTATATTTTGTATATTAACCACTTATTGGATATACTTTTTATGGAAGGTGATTACCCTGCTTTGAAAGGTTCTTCTCTTCTGGAAACAAAGTGACATTTTGTTGATCCATGTCTTCTTGCTTATGTGGTCTCCCAGTGACAAGAAACACACATATTTATGAAATAGCTGACAAAGGCAAATGATGTGTTTCTGGTGATAGAACAGAGAGAAACAAACTGGCAAGCACAGACAGTGAGAAGGGCATCAGAAAATCAAGTCCTGATTCACCAAAAGCAAGATCAGCATTTTGGTGTATTTTATAGACATGGAATTTCACTCTTTTTAATAAAACAGGAATGGTAAAATTATGGAAGAAATACAGTTTAATATTGAGCTTTTCCATCCCCCAAATAAACATTCCCAGTTATTTGCTCTAGATTTTGAAAAAGTCTTTGGCTTCTTTTAGCCAAACACAATAACTATGATTGCGTGCCTGCTAAGTCGCTTCAGTCATGTCTGACTCTTTGCAACCCTATGGGCTGTAGCCCACCAGGCTCCTCTGTCCATGGGATTCTCGAGGCAAGAATACTGGAGTGGGTTGCCACGCCCTCCTCCCGGGAATCTTCCCTTCCCAGACATCAAATCCACGTCTCTCAAGTCTTCTGCATTGGCAGAAGACACTAGCACCACCTAGGAAGCCCACTATGATTGCAGTTATAACTAATTTTTAGAAGCCATTTCAGGCCTACTAAATAAGCAGAAGGTAATGATTAACTGAGTTCACTTTTATATGCTTGTTCAGTGTATTTAAGTTGTTGAGGACAATTCAAGAAGAGAAACAGTTCCTGATTCAGCTGCCTAATACTGAGTGAACTGTGCCTGATTTCATGCTAGTACTTATGTAACAACGCACTGCTGATGATATGAGCTAGTGGTAAACCATGGTGATTGCACTGAGCTGTACCTTATATGTTGCACTTTTGTAAAACAGCATTTGGATAGAGGCAAAGACTTTTGTCTTTGAATGAAGGGATGGAGTCAAAGCAAAAAGAATACCCAGATGTGGATGTGACTGGTGATAGAAGCAAGGTCCGATGCTGTAAAGAGCAATATTGCATAGGAACCTGGAATGTCAGGTCCATGAATCAAGGCAAACTGGAAGCGGTCAAACAAGAGATGGCAAGAGTGAACACCGACATTCTAGGAATCAGTGACTAAAATGGACTGGAATGGGTGAATTTAACTCAGATGACCATTATATCTACTACTGTGGGCAGGAATCCCTCAGAAGAAATGGAGTAGCCATCATGGTCAACAAAAGAGTCCGAAATGCAGTACTTGGATGCAATCTCAAAAACAATAGAATGATCTCTGTTCGTTTCCAAGGCAAACCATTCAGTATCACAGTAATCCAAGTCTATGCCCCAACCAGTAATGCTGAAGAAGCTGAAGTTCAACAGTTTTATGAAGACCTACAAGACTTTTTAGAACTAACACCCAAAAAAGATGTCCTTTTCATTATAGGGGACTGGAATGCAAAAGTAGGAAGTTAAGAAACACTTGGAGTAACCGGCAAATTTGGCCTTGGAATATGGAATGAAGCAGGGCAAAGACTAAAAGAGTTTTGCCAAGAAAATGCACTGGTCATAACAAACACCCTCTTCCAACAACACAAGAGAAGACTCTATACATGGACATCACCAGATGGTCAACACCGAAATCAGATTGATTTTATTCTTTGCAGCCAAAGATGGAGAAGCTCTATACAGTCAGCAAAAACAAGACCAGGAGCTGACTGTGGCTCAGATCATTAACTCTTTATTGCCAAATTCAGACTTTAATTGAAGAAAGTAGGGAAAACCACTAGACCATTCAGGTATGACCTAAATCAAATCCCTTATGATTATACAGTGGAAGTGAGAAATAGATTTACGGGACTAGATCTGATAGATAGAGTGCCTGATGAACTATGGAATGAGGTTCGTGACATTGTACAGGAGACAGGGATCAAGACCATTCACATGGAAAAGAAATGCAGAAAAGCAAAATGGCTGTCTGGGGAGGCCTTACAAAGATCTGTGAAAAAAAAGAGAAGCAAAAAGCAAAGGAGAAAAGGAAAGATACAAGCATCTGAATGCAGAGTTCCAAAGAATAGCAAGAAGAGATAAGAAAGCCTTCCTCAGCGATCAATGCAAAGAAATAGAGGAAAACAACAGAATGGGAAAGACTAGAGATCTCTTCAAGAAAATTAGAGATACCAAGGGAACATTTCATGCAAAGATGGGCTCGATAAAGGACAGAAATTCTATGGACCTAACAGAAACAGAAGATATTAAGAGGTGGCAAGAATACACAGAAGAACTGTACAAAAAAGGTCTTCACGACCCAGATAATCACAATGGTGTGATCACTGACCTAGAGCCAGACATCCTGGAATGTGAAGTCAAGTGGGCCTTAGAAAGCATCACTATGAACAAAGCTAATGGAGGTGATGGAATTCCAGTTGAGCTCTTCCAAATCCTGAAAGATGATGCTGTGAAAGTACTGCTCTCAATATGCCAGCAAATTTGGAAAACTCAGCAGTGGCCACAGGACTGGAAAAGGTCACTTTTCATTCCAATCCCAAAGAAAAGCAATGCCAAAGAGTGCTCAAACTACTGCACAATTGTACTCATCTGACACACTAGTAAAGTAATGCTCAAAATTCTCCAAGCCAGGCTTCAGCAATATGTGAACCATGAACTTCCAGATGTTCAAGCTGGTTTTAGAAAAAGCAGAGGAACCAGAGTTCAAATTGCCAACATCCACTGGATCATCAAAAAAGCAAGAGAGTTCCAGAAAAACATCTACTTCTGCTTTATTGACTATGCCAAAGCCTTTGACTGTGTGGATCACAATAAACTGCGGAAAATTCTGAAAGAGATGGGAATACCAGACCACCTGATCTGCCTCTTGAGAAACCTGTATGCAGGTCAGGAAGCAACAGTTAGAACTGGATATGGAACAACAGACTGGTTCCAAATAGGAAAAGGAGTACGTCAAGGCTGTATATTGTCACCCTGCTTATTTAACTTATATGCAGAATACATCATGAGAAACGCTGGACTGGAAGAAGCACAAGCTGGAATCAAGATTGCCAGGAGAAATATCAATAACCTCAGATATGCAGATGACACCACCCTTATGGCAGAAAGTGAAGAGGAACTAAAAAGGCTCTTGATGAAAGTGAAAGTGGAGAATGAAAAAGTTGGCTTAAAGCTCAACATTCAGAAAATGAAGATCATGGGAAATAGATGGGGAAACAGTGGAAACAGTGTCAGACTTTATTTTTGGGGGGCTCCAAAATCACTGCAGATGGTGACTGCAGCCATGAAATTAAAACGCACTTACTCCTTGGAAGGAAAGTTATGACCAACCTAGATAGCATATTCAAAAGCAAAGACATTACTTTGCCAACAAAGGTTCATCTAGTGAAGGCTATGGTTTTTCCTGTGGTCATGTATGGATGTGAGAGTTGGACTGTGAAGAAGGCTGAGCGCCAAAGAACTGATGTTTTTGAACTGTGGTGTTGGAGAAGACTCTTGAGAGTCCCTTGGACTGCAAGGAGTTCCAACCAGTCAATTATGGAGATCAGCCCTGGGATTCCTTTGGAAGGAATGATGCTAAAGCTGAAACTCCAGTACTTTGGCCACCTCATGCGAAGAGTTGACTCATTGGAAAACACTCTGATGCTGGGAGGGAGTGGGGGCAGGAGGAGAAGGGGATGACAGAGGATGAGATGGCTGGATGGCATCACTGACTTGACGGACGTGAGCTGGGTGAACTCCAGGAGTTGGTGATAGACAGGGAGGCCTGGCATGCTGCAGTTCATGGGGTTGCAGAGTAGGACATGCCTGAGTGACTGAACTGAAAGACTTTTGTTTTAGTAGAAGTTATAATCACTAACATCATCATTATTATATTTTCTACCAAGTTACAATGCCTATTATGACAAATACATATGTATATATTTATATTTATATATAGTGCTTCTGCTTTATAAGATATCTTTAATATATCTGCTTTACAAGATAGAAGGCAAAGATCATGTTCTCATTCTGACAGAATGATTGATTAAACTAACTTCTTCCTAACCCTTCTGATAGAAAATGCCTGGAAGTGATGAAAAAATTGTACAAATAAATTTAAAGTACTACCAAATTTAAAATAAAGAAAGAAGTATCCCCAAAGAACAAAACTCAATGGGGAAGTGGAAGTGAATGTACTAAGCACAACTTGACATTGGGAAAGAAGTTTAAAATGATGGTGGATATGGTGGTGCGGAGTAGGAGGGAGATTAGGAGTGTTATTATATTCTGCAGTTGGGCTTTAATTCCCAATATAGACAAATAATAAACCTTGAGTAAGACAGTGAGTTGAAAAGTGAGAGATTGCTACATGTGTTTGGAACCACTGAAGGACTGTCATAAATACACAGTGTAAAGATTCTGAGTTATGCTTCTGGTTTGACCCAGGTGTTACTGGACCACTGCTCTCACAGATACTATTAACAGTGAAAAAAGATGCAAAAGAAGTTGAACTTACAGCACCAAAGAGAAAATAAAACTAAGTATATTGTGGAGGAGAGGTGACATTTTGAAGGGAATGGCATAGACAGCATAAACTACTCACTTTTGTAGCAGTTAGCAAAGAGGGCATCATGAACTCCATTAAGAAATATGCAGTTCTTCTGGAACAAAGAACTACTGAGTGGAGTTTGCTGCTATAAAGTTACAGTAGAAAAACAGATACAATCTAAAGAACTGAGAGAAAAAAAATATGAGCAGAACTTCAGGGAAAGTGAAAGTTGCTCAGTCGTACCCAACTCTTTGCGACCCCATGGATTAAACAGTCCATGGAATTATCCAGCCTAGAATAATGGAGTGGGTAGTTGTTCCCTTCTCCAGGGGATCTTCGCAACCCAAGGATCGAACCCAGGTCTCTGGCATTGCAGGAGGATACTTTACCAGCTGATTCTTTATCAGGTGGATTCTCTATCAGGGAAATGTGGGTCAAAATCAAAAGTACAAATATTCATATATTTGGAATTGCAGAAAGAGAGAAAATGGGTCAGAAAATGTATGTTAAGAAATAATGGCTAAATTTTTCCTAAATGTGGACAAAATTATAAATTTATAGATTCAAGAAGTTCACTATCTCCAAATATTATAAACTAAAACAAACGAAAAAAACCTTTGCCAAGAACCATCATTGCTGAAATTCAAAAATAAAGAAAATAATCTTGAAAGCAAGAAAAAAAACCCCACATTACTTAGAAGATTAACCATGAGCAGTTTTTTGTACACCAATTAAGCATCAGTAAAGCCGGGAGACAGAATGTGGTCCACTGGAGAAGGGAATGGCAAACTACTTCAGATTTCTTGCCTTGAGACCCCATAAAAGTATGAAAAGGCAAAATGATAGGATACTGAAAGGGGAACTCCCCAGGTCGGTGGGTGCCCAATAAGCTACTGGAGATTAGAGGAAAACAACTCTAGAAAGAATGAAGGGATGGAGCCAAAGCAAAAACAATACTCAGTTGTGAATGTGACTTGTGATAGAAGCAAGGTCCAATGCTGTAAAGAGCAATATTGCATAGGAACCTGGAATGTCAGGTCCATGAATCAAGGCAAACTGGAAGTGGTCAAACAGGAGCTGGCAAGAGTGAACATCAAGATTCTAGGAATCAGCGAACTAAAATGGACTGGAATGGGTGAATTTAACTCAGATGAACATTATATCTACTACTGAGGGCAGGAATCCCTTAGAAGAAATGGAGTAGCCATCATGGTCAACAAAAGAGTCCGAAATGCAATACTTGGATGCAATCTCAAAAATGACAGACTGATCTCTGTTCATATCCAAGGCAAACCATTCAGTATCACAGTAATCCAAGTCTATGCCCTGACCAGCAACGCTGAAGAAGCTAAAGTTGAACAGCTCTATGAAGACGTACAAGACCTTTTAGAACTACAACCCAAAAAAAGATGTCCTTTTCATTATAGGGGACTGGAATGCAAAAGTAGGAACTCAAGAAACACCTGGAGTAACAGGCAAATTTGGCCTTGGAGTACAGAATGAAGCAGGGCAAAGGCTAAAAGAGTTTTGCCTAGAGAATGCACTGGTCATAGCAAACACCCTCTTCCAACAACACAAGAGAGGACTCTACACATGGACATCACCAAATGGTCAACACCATTGATTGTTGACCATTGATTGATTATATTCTTTGCAGCCAAAGATGGAGAAGCTCTATACAGTCAGCAAGACCAGGAACTGACTGTGGCTCAGATCATTAACTCCTTATTGCCAAATTCAGACATTAATTGAAGAAAGTAGGGAAAACCACTAGACCATTCAGGTATGACCTAAATCAAATCCCTTATGATTATACAGTGGAAGTGAGAAATAGATTTACGGGACTAGATCTGATAGATAGAGTGCCTGATGAACTATGGAATGAGGTTCGTGACATTGTACAGGAGACAGGGATCAAGACCATTCACATGGAAAAGAAATGCAAAAAAGCAAAATGGCTGTCTGGGGAGGCCTTACAAATAGCTGTGAAAAGAAGAGAAGCAAAAAGCAAAGGAGAAAAGGAAAGATATACCCAGTTGAATGCAGAGTTCCAAAGAATAGCAAGGAGAGATAAGAAAGCCTTCCTCAGTGATCAGTGCAAAGAAATAGAGGAAAACAACAGAATGGGAAAGACTAGGGATCTCTTCAAGAAAATTAGAGATACCAAGGGAACATTTCATGCAAAGATGGGCTCGATAAAGGACAGAAATGGTATGGACCTAACACAAGCAGAAAATATTAAGAAAAGGTGCAAAATACTCAGAACTGTACAAATAAGATCTTCACGACCCAGATAATCACAATGGTGTGATCATTCACTCAGAGCCTGATGTCCTGCAATGTGAAGTCAAGTGGGCCTTAGAAAGCATCACTATGAACAAAGCTAGTGGAGGTGATGGAATTCCAGTTGAGCTCTTCCAAATCCTGAAAGATGATGCTGTGAAAGTGCTGCACTCAATATGCCAGCAAATTTGGAAAACTCAGCAGTGGCCACAGGACTGGAAAAGGTCACTTTTCATTCCAAGCCCAAAGAAAGGCAATGCCAAAGAGTGCTCAAACTACCGCACAATTGCACTCATCTCACACGCTAGTAAAGTAATGCTCAAAATTCTCCAAGCCAGGCTTCAGCAATATGTGAACTGTGAACTTCCTGATGTGCAAGCTCGATTTAGAAAAGGCAGAGGAACCAGAGATCAAATTGCCAACATCCGCTGGATCATGGAAATAGCAAGAGAGTTCCAGAAAAACATCTATTTCTGCTTTATTGACTATGCCAAAGCCTCTGACTGTGTGGATCACAATAAACTGTGCAAAATTCTGAAAGAGATGGGAATACCAGACCACCTGACCTGCCTCTTGAGAAACCTATATGCAGGTCAGGAAGCAACAGTTAGAACTGGACATGGAACAACAGACTGGTTCCAAATAGGAAAAGGAGTTCATCAAGGCTGTATATTGTCACCCTGCTTATTTAACTTATATGCAGAATACATCATGAGAAACGCTGGAATGGAAGAAGCACAAGCTAGAATCAAGATTGCAGGAAGAAATATCAATCACCTCAGATATGCAGATGACACCACCCTTATGGCAGAAAGTAAAGAGGAACTAAAAAGCCTGTTCATGAAAGCGAAAGAGGAGAGTGAAAAAGTTGGCTTAAAGCTCAACATTCAGAAAACGAAGATCATGGCATCCAGTCCCATCACTTCATGGGAAATAGATGGGGAAACAGTGGAAACAGTGGCTGACTTTATTTTTCGGGCTCCAAAACCACAGCAGATGGTGACTGTAGCCATGAAATTAAAAGATGCTTACTCCTTGGAAGGAAAGTTATGACCAACCTAGATAGCATATTGAAAAGCAGAGATATTACTTTGCCAACAAAGGTTCGTCTAGTCAAGGCTTTGGTTTTTCCAGTGGTCATGTATGGATGTGAAAGTTGGACTGTGAAGAAAGCTGAGTGCTGAAGAATTAATGCTTTTGAACTGTGGTGTTGGAGAAGACTCCTGAGAGTTCCTTGGACTGCAAGGAGATCCAACCAGTCCATCCTAAAGGAGATCAGTCCTGGGTGTTCAATGGAAGGGCTGATTCTAAAGCTGAAACTCCAGTACTTTGGCCACCTCATGAGAAGAGTTGACTCATTTGAAAAGACCCTGATGCTGGGAGGGATGGGGCAGGAGGAGAAGGGGATGACAGAGGATGAGATGGCTGGAGGGCATCACCAACTCGATGGAACTGAGTTTGAGTGAACTCCGGGAGATGGTGATGGACAGGGAGGCTTGGGTGCTGCGATTCATGGGGTCGCAAAGAGTCGGTCACGACTGAGTGACTGAACTGAACTGAACTGAACTGAACTGAACTTAAAGCCGGATAAATGGTATGTATCTGGATAAATATAAAGGACTGTATTTTTTAAGATCTTTAAAACATGTATTACTATTAAAAGCAAAAATTATCATGTATATAATGGATTTCAATATATATAAAAGTAATATATATGAGAATTAGAAGGGCAGGTTTAAGGAACCTATATGGGTATGAATCTTCTTCTTTACTTAAAATTGCAGCAGAATAATAACTTGAAGTAGGTTGTGAATGGAAGGTATGTACATTTTACTACCTAGAGTATCTATTGAAGAAATGATACAAAGAGTTAGCCAAAAGGCCAGTGCTGTTCTTGAGTTGCTAAATCATGTCCAACTCTTTGTGACCTTATGGACTGTAGCCCACCAGACTCCTTTGTCCATGAGATTTCCCAGACAAGAATACTGGAGTGGGTTGCCATTTCCTTCTCCAGAGGATCTTCTGGACCCAGGGATTAAATCCATGTCTCCTGCATTGTGAATTCTTTAACGCTGAACCACCAGGGAAACTCTAAAAGGCCAATAGGTAAATTTAAAAGGAGTTTATATTTTAAAAATTTAAATAGAATATTAAAAATAGTTCAGTAATCCAGAAGGAAGAAGAGAAAGAGGTTTCAGTTAAGGTCAGTCGCTCAGTTCTGTCTGACTCTTTGCGACCCCATGAACTGCAGCCTTCCCTGTCCATCACCAACTGCTGGAGTTCACACAAACCCATGTCCATTGAGTCAGTGATGCCATTCACCCATCTCATCCTCTGTCATCCCCTTCTCCTCCTGCCCCCAATCCCTCCAGCATCAGGGTCTTTTCAAATGAGTCAACTCTTCTCATGAGGTGGCCAAAGTACTGGAGTTTCAGCTTTAGCATCAGTCCTTCCAATGAACACCCAGGACTGATCTCCTTTAGGAGACAGGAATCAAGACCATCCCTAAGAAAAAGAAATGCAAAAAAGCAAAATGGCTGTCTGAGGAGGCCTTACAAATAGATGTGAAAAGAAGGGAAGGGAAAAGCAAAGGAGGAAAGGAAAGATATACCCATTTGAATGCAGAGTTCCAAAGAATAGCAAGGAGAGATAACAAAGTCTTCTTTAGCAATCAATGCAAAGAAATAAAGGAAAACAATAGCATGGGAAAGACTAGAGATCTCTTCAAGAAAATTAGAGATACCAAGGAAACATTTCATGCAAAGATGGGCTCAATAAAGGACAGAAAGGGTGAGACCTAACAGAAGCAGAAGATAAGAAGAGGAAGCAAGATAAGAAAAGCTAGCAAGAATACACAGGAGAACTGTACAAAAAAGATCTTCAGGACCAAGATAATCACAATGGTGTGGTTACTCACCTAGAGCCAGACATCCTGGAATGTGAAGTCAAGTGGGCCTTAGGAAGCATGACTATGAACAAAGCTAATGGAGGTGATGGAAAGAGGCTTAGAGAAACATAAAAATAGGGGACAAACATAAAATGAATAATAAAATGGTAGTGTGTCAAGCAAAGATGTTTTAAAAATCAGATACTATTTAATATGTATTGATTTGGCAAAATAATTGGTAAGTATGACACTTATGTGTGGGTATAGAAAACTGTGGCTATAGCAAAATTGATTCGCATACATTGCTGCTGTGAATGCAAATTACTGTCAACGCTACATAGTGATAACCTGTACATGAGCAATTTAACTTTTATGTGTGTGCCTTAGAGAAACTATGGTAAACATGCTTGAAAAACATGTGCAAAGATTTATTGAAACATTTTTAAAAACTCATTTTTTAATAGAGGGGAAAATGCAAAAATATAGTTTTATAGAATTTAATTCTGACAAAATATTCAATATAATTCTGACAGAATATAGTTCTGACAAAACATGATCCACTGGAGAAGGTAATACAAATCATTTCAGTATTCCTGCCTCAAGAACTTCATGAACAGTATAGAATATAATGCCAGTTAATTAACATTAAAATTTAAAAAATGCTGCCTATTGTTTATGGATACTACAGTAAGTTTAAAGCTCTGATTAGGAACTACAAAATCCTGAGTGTCATTACATTTGAGCAGGAAGGTAATAAGCGTGAGAAGGTAGCTGTACTGTTCAGATTTTTAAAAGAAACCAGAAGCAAAAATAATATTTTTTGAAATAAAGGAAATACACAATTACTTATAGCTCCTATTTATACAATTCACTTTACAGTCCTTTTTACCCCATAGTACTTTTTGTTATGATAATTTCAGTGTCAGTTGATTGAGTTATCCAGGGATAATGAAAAAAGGAACAAATACTGATCATTCATCTCCTGCTTTATTCATCATTCTTAGGAAAGGCAGTAGTCTGATTGGAATGTACACATTTTGATTCCTCCTAATTTGCTAGGGGTTGAGGTAGGACTCACAATCTGTGATGTCCCATTCCTGACACCTGGTTTTGACACTTTAGAATTTCCTTTTTTACTGGGGCAGCGGCTTAACCAGTGATAGCACTGCCATGGCTGTGTTAAAAGTATTATAACTTTCAATCTCCTGTACGTTTCCAAATATTTTACAGGTTAAGCAAGCATCATTTCTTACTCTCTAAGCAGCTCACAATAATTGAGGAAGAACTCTAAAAACTGAGAAGTCAAAAATGGATTGTCATAATGCAATGCTATGCAACAGTTAAAAATAATCACGTGGTAATATGCTCCCACAATACTATTAGGGAAAAAAACAGTGTCCAAACCCATAGTTTGATGCTACTGATGTAGAAATTTTGTTAAAGTTAGTAATAATTATAAACACATGGATGCATAGATTCATATTTCCCCAGGGTGGGAGTGGAAGGGAGCTCTATGTACCAAAATGTTACCTCTGTTTATCACTACTTAATGATATCTATCAGAGAAGGCAATGGCAACCCACTCCAGTACTTTTGCCTGGCAAACCCCATGGCTGCAGTCCATGGGGTCACTGGGAGTCGGATACAACTGAGCGACTTCATTTTCACTTTTCACTTTCATGCATTGGAGAAGGAAATGGCTACCCACTCCAGTGTTCTTGCCTGGAGAATCCCAGTGACGGGGGAGCCTGGTGGGCTGCCGTCTCTGGGGTCACACAGAGTCGGACACGACTGAAGCGACTTAGCAGCAGCAGCAATGAAATCTATGACCACACCTTTTTCTTTCTTTCTGTATTGTCTATTGTTCAATGGATGCTTTTACTTTCATAATTTAGAATGTTCAACTCTAAAGACAATTAATTTAAACTTTATTTAAATTTAAATAAATTTCAGAAATTTGGTAAATTTCAGAAGTATGGCGTCTGTTTTTGCCCACTTCCTACAAATAGTGTGTTTAAAGTTAGAGTGCTATCTAATTATGGCTAATTCAAAGATAAATTTAGTTTTATTTTCACATTTGTTACTGAGGGCTTCCCAGGTGGTGCCAGCAGAAAAGAATCCACCTGCCAATACAAGAGACACAAGAGATGCAAGTTTAAACCCTGAGTCAGGAAGATCTTCTGGAGGAGAAGGAAATGGCACTGCATCCCAGTATTCTTGTTTGGAGAATCCCATGGACAGAGGAGACTGGCAGGATACAGTCACAGGGTCACAAAGAGTCAGACACAACTGAGCGCCTGATCACAGCACGTCTGTTATTGAATACGGTTTTGAAAGGAGTATACTTTTCAATCTTTGTGATTATCAATTTAGAACAGATCAAATATAAAATTTGATTTAAGTTCTGCAGTCAAAATCTAGGCTAGATTATTTACTTTCTTTTCTAAAGCACAGTACTTCTAAGATCAGAGGATACAGATGATTTCTTTCAAGAGAGGTTATTTATATTTTTCTCCTTTTGTATTGACCACGAAGTAGTATTTGGATGAGCCCTTGTCATATGGACTTGAATGAAAAAGATATTTTATTAAAATGTAAAGTGAGGTTACCTTCTATTCTATCTATCCCAAACAACAAAAAATCAAAATTAACTACTCTAAGAAACAGGACATTTGCAAAATCTTTATTCTCCAGCATTTGGATAGTATTTAGCTCAAGTATTTTGATACCATTTGCCAAGGAAGAAGCTGAGAACACAAAAATGCTTGCTAGGGTATTTTTCTCTTTTTTTTTTTCTGCTTAGATTTCTCATCCATAATACATTGGATTGATTCTTTTGTTGGTAGTCTTATATAAGGGTAGTTCACAAATTTTTTTTGCTAAGTCTCTTAGGATAAATAAAGTATCAACATATGCATTTCTAATTAATACATTTCTAATTAGAAATGCACCCACATTTCTAATTAATAAGATGTTTATTTTACACTAATAGCATGAAATAAAGAGTGGAATTTCATATGATTATGTCCATTGGGTAGTTGCAGTCTCTTGAGTTTTTGTTATTTGCAGAGTTATATTACTGTAATTTGAAATCAATGCAACTAGAATTAATTTAAAAATTCTTATGGAGAAATTTTCATTTCATTTAATTTTGCATTTTTCTTACTATATTTCTCTTTACATGCATAGTATATTTAAAGGCATGCTGGAAAATTTTTTTGACACAGTGTGGTTTTCCAGGTTGGTTAAGATATCTATGGAATTACAGAGCCTTTTGCTGGTCCCTCCTCCTGGAAAGTTCTTTAACCAGTTATCTGTTTTGATGACTCTTTCACCAACTTCAAGTCTCAGCTTCAATCTTTGCTCAGCTTCTCCAGGTGGCTTATCTTAAATATCCTATTAATTTGGTAAACTCCTTGTACTCATTTTGACCCCACCCTCACTCTCCTAATTTCCCATACTTCAATCTACATTTTCCTTTCCCCGAAGCACTTATCAACTTTCACCATATTATATAATTTACTTCTTCCTTATATTTACTGTTAAATGTGTAATTCTTCCTCCTAGAATGCAAGCATCTTGAGGGCAGGAATCTTTGTCTTTGGGGCTTAATAATACATTCTAAGAACTAAAAACACTTCCTGGATCATCACAGGTACTCAATGTGTGTTTTCTTTAAATTATTTTAAGTCAAATGAGGTATCAATGAAATATCAGGAGATTATTTCATTGTTTGGGGAATGAATGTGATGCAGCCTATCCCATTGTAACTTGACTTCAAATACTGTTTCCTAGTATATTCACTGAGCAAAGATGCTAGTGTTTGCATCTGGCACACTTGGATTCTGTTGAATAAGTTAAAATCATGGCCATGGACAGATGACTGACTGCTTAGTTATTTGAGGACACTAATGGTCATATTACAGTCAGTTTTACCAAGTTTTCCTCTAATTCTCCCCTCCATGTGTGGAGGTGTAGGTTTTTTACAAAGGAATATTTTAATCTAAAAATGTTTCTCAACACTAAATCTTAGACTGATAAATTACCATCTTCTCTTCTGTAGGCATACAGCTGCAAGAATGAGGGGAATAAGGAACTATAAGACAGAGAGAACCATGGCTTTTCATTTCTAAAAGCGAGCAATCAATGAGAAAGGCATGGAGGCCCATGTTTGGAAGATATTCTTTCACGCCATCTTACAGTTATGGGAGAAAATGATTAACAGGAATGGAGTCGGATTAAATGATTTAACCAAGCCATAGCTACATTCCTTGAATCTTCTTAGTGTCTTGAGTTTTTGGGTGAATGAATTGTTCCAAAATGGCCTCATTCAAGGAAATCTTAAAGAATGATCAAACAATGTAGAAAATGTATTTGACTGGCCCCAAGTAGCTGGTCTAAGCTGACACTGTGGTTTCTCACATCTGTGTGCTGCTCAGGATGATGGATGGGTAAGTGCATCCTGATTAGTGTCTTGGGATGGACAGAGAGCTAATGCAGAGAGTCAGCAGTTTATAAATCTATTACCGACATCTTGGCTGAATCTGACCTTTGCAGTGCCAGAGTAGATGACAGTACAATACACTGGTACCAAGGGCTAGCTCCCAGGAAAGCTTATACTTCATCTTGAATAAAATTTTAATGATGAACCAATAGCTGAATCTATCAGTACTTATGGCCTTTCTACTGTGATTTTTTGTATTATACTGGAGTGGGTAGCCATTCTCTCTTCCAAGGGAATCTTCCCAACCCAGGGATCAAACTCAGGTCTCATGCATTCCAGGCAGATTCTTTACCAGCTCAGCCACAAGGGAAGCCTGTATCATACTAAGACAGCTATAAAAGACTATATATCTTATTTTGGGTATCTAATTTTTTCTTAGAATACACATTGCTGTCTTTATGTATTTGTGTGTGTGTGTGTGTGTGTGTGTGTGTATCAAACACTTGAAATAGCTAAAACTCAAAAAAACTAGAGCTCTGTTAAATTGTAAAATTTAATTGTCAATAATCCTCCTGATGAAGTCTGTTTCTTGAGATGTTCCCAACTCAGGGATCAAACCCAAGTCTCCTGTATTACAAGCAGATTCCTTACCATCTGAGCCACCATGGAAACCCCTTGAAAATACTACATTTTCCATTTAAGTCTTGAAGTTAATTCTCTTCATTAATCAGGGAATCAGTACAACAGAGTTGTTAAAGCCTGGTACTAGGGTCACCAGTCCTGAATTTTAATCCCAGCCATATCACTTACTAGCTGGATGACCATGGGCAAATTACTAGCCTTACTGAGTTTTAGTTTCTTCTTTCCTCAAAGAGGAGAATAACATCTCTCAGAGCTCTTGTGAGAGTGTGAAAATATGTATTTTGTAAATTTTAGTCATTTAGTCTTCATTCCTGGTGCCCTTTCTATCTCGCTATTTTCTTCACTGTGTGCTTACACAAAAGGGTAGATTGGAAGTTCTGCTTTTTCATAGTTGGAAAACTATTTTTAGAAATGAATGGTAAAGCCACCCATCTGAATGTACCTTTGCCCCCAAATTTCTACTTCCTTCTCTTGGATTCTGAGCCGTTCTACTCTGAATACAGCTTAATTCACCTCCAGTCCTTTAATTTGTAGAAATAAATTATTACTCTTCTTTTCCCGTCTCATCTATAGATATCTCTCAGGCAAAGGAAACAAACTTTGTGGCTGAAAAAATGACCATTACCATGGGGCAGGGTAAACACGTTACAGATCTCAATAACATGTTGGGCACTGTCACGTGTTGCTCCTGTACACATTCAGAAGTTCCTTGAATTCATTTCACTACTTCATGTCTCTTTTCCCGGCTCACACAATCCCACAACCTCTCTCTTCATATAGAACAGTTAGAACTTATTTATCCAGCAAGACTCAGCTTATTTATTGTTTTCCACTAATAGTTTCTTGCCTGCTACACATCCTTGCCTCCACTTCCCCCCTTCAAGGAAAGATAATCTCTCTCCTACTCTACTTTACTGTAAGCATACTTACGAGTTCTTCTAAGCATGATTGTATGTGTTGTCTATCTTTGTTCACTAGATGCTAGACCTTAGTGTCCACTGCCACAGCATTGCCTCATCCGTTTGTAGACAATCTCCTATGGGGGTTTCTCGCTACAGAGCTTTACTGCCAGGTGTAGGATCAGTGTCTTCTGCTCTGGCCCTGATCTAATTCTAACGAGTCGACTACAACTGTCACTACTTACACTGATTATATGTGAAGTAGTATATTGTAGTGGTTTGGTAACAAATTATCTGATTGTACATCCTAACTCTACCAATTTGTCTTTTGGTTGATTACCTACTACTTGAGTTTGGGCAAGGTGCTTCTCTGATGTTTGTCTATGTGCGCTCAGTGGTGTCTGATTCTTTGCAACCCCATGGACTGTAGCCCGTCAGGCTCCTCTGTCTACAGAATTTCCCAGGCAAGAATACTGGAGTGGGTTGCCATTTCCTACTCCAGGGGATCTTCCCAACCCAGGGGTCAAATCCATGTCTCCTGCATTGACAGGTGGGTTCTTAACCACAGAGCCACCAACGAAGCCCTACCATCTCTAAATTGAGATGATGATAATACCTCCTTGTAGGGATATTGTAAAGTTTAAGTAGGAAATCCATATGCTTAGAATGCAGCCTGGTACATGGATGCACTAATCAAGGTTAACGCTCATATTTAAATAATAATCATGATCTAAATAATTTAAAGAAGAAACTTTTACAGTCAGTAGATCCAATTTCTTTAAAGTGTCCTAGGGAAAGATGGCCAGTATGAATGGTTTTCATCCATTTATAGACATGTTAATGTGGAGGCTCATAGTGGTTATATTCAGTTTGAGGGCATGTTCTGAAAGGCTTCTCTCCTGTATAAATTCTTCCTGACTCTCACCTCATAGGAAACAGAGATGGTACATTTTCTGGTGAAAAGATTTCACATGATAGTAATTTTCTGTTTCTCTTTCAAAATGTAAATGATTTCCTTTAGCACACAGTTCTGTAATCCAGTATTATTAATAATTTGCCTGGCTCTCTCATAGTAATTTCCATACTTCTTTAAGTTGGAGCTAATTTTCTGAAACTGGGTGTAGTTTACTAGCACAGGCTCTTCTCTAAAACACCAAATTGCCTTCACTGGTGTTAGATCACCGAGTCAAGGGAAAGTAGCATCTGTGAACTCACAGAGAATCTGTCTCAAAGAATTAAGGGGTTGACTTTTCATTGATCGGCTGATTTACTTATTATACTCTGACTTCACATGTCACGGGATCAGATCTCTTGAAAGTATATTAGTTCAACTCACCAAGGAATATGAAATTTTTTCTCCTTTATCTTTTTCAAGTAAATTAATAATTACTGTCCAGTCACCAAAATTACATCTCACTTGAGGTTATTTTTACTGTACTGAACTATTCTATTGGTATATCTTGAATTAGAAACTGGAAATTTTGCTGTGAACGGAATTTTCATGCACAGTTTAATAATTCAGCTACCTCTACCCCTGGGCAAAATAAATAGCTAGCTGAATGCTTGTTGGTAAAGTCACAGCAAATTATATTATTTGAAACTCTAAATATCCCCCCAAATAAATGTTGGAATTATCTGTGGGAAAGCAAAGGGTTCAGGGCATTACAGTAATATTGCTTCCTTACTGTATGTGCATTTTCTTCTTGGAGATCTATGGAGTTTGGTAATTTTTTTTTATTGGAATAATAGAAGTACACCCATTGTACTTGGGCTGCAATTACTCCCCCTGACTTTCAACCCTGCAGCAATTCTAGGACCTGATGTTAGATGAGAAGAGTTACTCCTCTGATTTTTAAACATAGATAAATAAGTTATCTCAAATATCTAGTAAGAATTCCAAAGAGTTGGTATAACTGTCACTATTGAATTTTATCAACTAGTTGCTTTTAATTAATTCATTTTTGAGCATTTATTTTGTGTGAGGCACTATTAGAGTCAGTTGACATACATTAGTGAATACAATTGTCAAAGATAACTGCCATTGTAGAGGTTGGATTCCATTGTGGGAAGAGGGTGGGGTTAAGGAAAGAGATAATGAATGATAGATGCCATTAGTAATTCTTTTGGTATGTTAGAAACCGATTTATGCTATGGGAAAGGAGACAGGGGAAAAGTGAATCCGGAGTAAGGAAAGAGGTTGCAGCCTAGGGAGGTTTGGGGTAAAACAGTTATACCACAGAAATGGTACGTAACACACCCATGTGGGGAAGTGGTGGAGTGGGGGAGAGTAAAGCTGCATAGAGCTCAATTTTCAGCACAGAAGTCCTGACAAGGTATAAAAATACATTTCATTCTCTGCCTTTTTGCAACTAGTGGAGTGCAGTTCCTGGCCTCATCTCTCAGTGCTAGAGATGAAATAAGTTATAAAGGAAATGATACTGCCCAGGCTCAGATCCTATGACATCCTGTCTAACTGAAACTCTTGTGGGTAGCATGTTTCCCATTAGTTGTCCCAGTTCATAGGGGATGGAGGAAGAAAGCATTGAAGAGATACGCAGTTCAATTCAACAAGCACTTATTCATACATCTTATTTACCCAGAATGACTTTATTCAATTTCAGTGATATAAAGATGCAGATGTTCTTAAGGCCCCTCAGCTGGGTTGTAAGATGAACCACAGATGAATGAATATAAAAGAAAAATATGTGATGTTGCTAAGCAAAGGTTGTGTATACATTCACATGTGGAAGAGAAATATTGTAATCTGGAGTTAGCCCAGGGCTTTCTGGAAAAATGAGATCAAGGTTAGACCTTAGCAAGCTTGAGTGTGGTAAGCAAGTGGGAGTAATCCAGGAAGGGCCACAGTATCCCAAGACACAGAGGTAGTAAAGTCAGAGCTCCTGGGTTAATTAAGGGAGGGACTTCATGACCAGGAGTAATGAGCACCTGGACTAATAGAAGGATTTCCACACTCAATGTCCTCAATGAGGGGGATCAACACCTATATTAGACAGACTGCTACAGCCTTCCTAGGGACTCAGACTTGGACAGGAGGAGCCCAGTTACAGTGGTGATTCCATTACATTTTACCTTAGTAAAGTGGAGACAAAGGATAATTATCTCCAAAAAACAAAAAGATGTCTTCTTCTCTTTTGTTACATGGATATATCCTACTAGTCTCTAAGTATGGCCTAACTTAGGTCACTACGGTGGTCATAGGCTTTGAGCTTGAGTCTGGAGAAAGTTTAAAAACAGGGACCCCGCTGAAGACACGGGAGAGGGGGATCGTGTTAGAAAGAAGGCACCCCCAGGATGCGTGTTCACTACTTATACTCAGCAGGCTGCCTCATGACCTCTCCCCCTGGCAACCCTGCTCAGCGGAAGACACCTGTACTCTGTTCCCATGGGCAGCCTGGAGAGGTTGGCACTTGGAGGCCCAGAGAACGTCAGCTCCCATCTATGAGCTATGTCCACGTGTAAAACAAGATTTGGGGAAGGGACAGGGTGAGTTGGGGGGCTCACACTTTCTTAGGCCGTCTCCTCTGGTTCCTCAGGTCAGACCCTCATCTGGTCCCACTCCCAGGTTTTGGACAGATACTGGATCCCTGATGACAGCCTCAACATGCTTCCCCCACACCCCCGCGCCGTGGAGCCTGCTCCCCTCGCAGCAACCGCTAAGACCCGGAGGAGTGGAATTCCACTTTGAAACTCTGTGCGTGCGGCGCGAGGGCCAGCACCGGGCATGCTCAGTCGCCGCGACGCGGTGGGGCTGCTGCTCGCACAGCTCTGGCCCCGGGCTCCAGGGCTGGCTCCCTCCACCTCCTCCCCCGCCCTCCCCGCCCCCCAGCGGCTGCGGAGCTTCCAGAAGGCCGAGCTCTAGCGGCTCCCCGCGATCTCGGCCCCCGCCCAGCGCCGCCCGGCTTGCCGCCGCCTCCCACTCCTCTTTCTCCCCTCCTCTCTTAAGGTGGAGAAGCTGGTGCTTGCTTCTGTTCGCGCCACACACCGCTCTGCCAGCCCCAGCCCAGGACCTGCGAATGCCTCCGGGAGACAAGAGGACTCTCGGCGGGGGCTCTTTCCAACACCACTTTGCCTGAAGTGGGGTCGTGGCGGAGTTGCTCCTCCGCCGCTCAATGCAAACACTATGCGGAGAGCGGTCGGCTTCCCTGCGCTGTGCCTGCTTCTTAGTCTTCACGCTGCAGGTAAGGGGTTGCCCGGCAGAGCTGTGGATGCGCTAGGAGACTGCACATGCTCCAGGACTCTAGGGAAAGCTGGCTTCGCGAGGAAACCCTTAGAAAGGTAAAGCAGGACAGTACTGAAACGGTAGGGGCGAGGGAGTCCTGCACCTGTTGGAAGACTGAGGCCGAAAACTTAAGCTAAAATCAGCCCTTGATTTTTCCTGACCTCGTATGAACATTTTCAATGCGAATACAGGTTTGCTTCTTCCACCCCTCCCCTCCATCTAGACTCCCAGATTTTGTTTCTAAGCTCCGCACTTGACTGCCCGTTTTTCAGGAGGGCAGACAAGACTCCCTACTGGATGTAATATTTTCTACTGCAGCGGCTACTTCCGTAAGGTCTCTCGGTTTAGCGAGAGCTTACAGGGATCCATTGGCTGTAACCTGATGGACCACATCTCTGCCCCAAAGATCAAAATACACGGTTCCCATTAACGATGCCACTCCAGGCTCCTTTGGCCCCAGCTCTTGTCAGTCGAATATTCTAAACCAATAAGACGGACGAAAGCTTTAAAATAGGACCCTCTCTTCTCTTTCAGCATCACGGTCAGGTTCCGAGGGCACCAGACAGAAAACCAATCCCAGTTTCAAAGCTGACAACCGCAGGGTAGGCACTGTCCCTGGGACGGGTTTGATGAGGTATAGAAAGGAATGACAGTGAGACTGGTTCCCAAATATAACTATAGTTGATATCAGAACCAGTATCAGGTTTCGTTTGGAAGCAAACCTTAGGAAGTACCTGGGGAATTTTACATAAAATGTCGCTATACACCCTGCTTTTTGGATACATGCAGCCTCGATTTGATGCAGGGACTTGCTGGACTGAATCCTTTATCATTTTTACACACACATGAACCAAAATAAAATATGGTAGAGAGATTTTGGGAGCCCTACTGCGACAGCAGTTGCCCGTGCAATATCCCTGTAGCAATCAAAGACCAGGTATTTTCCCCGAGTTTGCCTGTCATCCAATCACACGTATTCATTCATTTTTCCAAGCAATATTTTATTGAGTATATACTACAGTCCGGAGATAGTGTGTAAAGATAATGGATACAAAATTGACATTTTAGGGTATCTTTTAAAAAGAGTGTGGGTGAGTCCTTTTCTGTGTAGGCAATAGTGAGAGTGAAAGATGGTACTTCCTTATTTCTAGCTAATGCTATTTTAATGTATTGTGAATCTCTTGAACAAGTAATGTATAAGAACATTCAGGCTATAATTAAGTACCCATGTTAATTGTTATAATTATGATGTTATATTGTGGAATTTTCAGTAGTTCTTTAGCACTTTGAAAACTAGGATGTAGCTATGACACGGTCATTAAATTATTTGCAAACAGTTGTAGTAAATCCTTTTATTACTGCATACAATTCTTTAATGTCAAAATTTGAAATGAAAACATACACATTGGGTTGAATTTTATTTACATTATTGTTTTATTATAGCCCTGACACAAATAGCTATTACCAAAAATATCCTCATTTCCTATCAAATTTAGGAATGACTTGAACTGATCTATGAAAAATATTAGTGTTGTTATTTTTAAAACTAATATATAACATTTCTAAAGATAATATTTAATGTATCTTGAGTAATTATAACTTAAAAGCTATAAACAACCTTAAAACTAAGCAGGTGGAAAACATTTATAAATTTGTTGTAGGTGAACATTTGGGATGAGGAAATAGAGGACTTTTGTTCATCAAAAGAGAAACCTAGAAGTCTGTAGCCCTAGATTATACCTGGAGCTCTGCCAAAGGGTGTATTACCAAGACAAACCAATCCAACTCTACTTTGATTTCTTAATTTGAAAAAAAAAAAAAAGGAAGATGATTAATCAATTGAATTTAGTCACAAGGCATTGAAGGCTATCTCCAGATTTAAGTTGCAAGATGCCATATAGAAATCAATTACATTCATATTTTTAATGTAGTGCTTTTGATAGGTGTTTTTTTCACAGCAGATTGCAAGTTTAATATTGTGGTTGTCTTGCCAGTTTCGTTTTGAATGCATTTTAATTTAAACAGCAATTTGTGGGTCACAAGCTGTCATCAGATTAAAATTCATCACAGTTATCTAAATAACATTGTTAGGACTTTTCATTAGAACTTAGACGAATCAGCTTTCTCGATCTCAGCTCCTGTAGATTGGGGTAATAAAAAAGTGAGTGAGTGGAAGGACAAAGATCAAGAAGTCAGTGATAGTCTCTACTTGTTGAATGTCTCATTTGGCTTCTCTTACAGAAGGCTTTCTTCTCAGGAGGAAAGTGGGCTTTATAAAGAAGGAGAATGAATTCTATGTAGTCAAGCCTCTTTGGCTGAAAAGCTAATTGATCTGTTTGGTTGTGCCCCGGGTACCAGCCACTACTTTATGCTGGCAGAACTGATGATAGGTTAGACCTCTTTCAGGATGGGAGAAATTGGCTGCCAGGATGTGAGTGCTCTTCGTAGCTATACTAGAAACCGTTAACTTCCATAGTCATTCTCCTAATGGTAAAGTAGCAAACTGTTTTCACCTTGAGTGCCCTCTCCAACTGTTTGGTCATGATTGCCCGAGTCACTATGCAAAAAAAAAAAAAAAAAAAAAAATTCTGACCAACCCTGAGTTCTGATGACTTAACAGGGACAAGTATTGCAATCTGTTTGCAATGTCTATGGGAGCAAAAAGAGGAAGAGGGGTACAATGCTGTGTAATTAACATCTCTAGGTAAGATAACTGTAATGAATTACTGAGCATAGAGTTTATCAGAGAACCTGGACTCAACTCTATCCATGGCAACTGATTTTCATAGACCTTCTTAACAGAAAAAGTGATAGTTATTGTTCATCCAGCTGCTTACTATACAGGGGAGAAAACTATGATTCAGTAAATAGTAAATATTATTACTTTAAAGTGCCAGTTAACAGTATAGTGAGGGTAAAAACCCCATGTTTCCAGGCCTGTGATTGCACTCTATATAAAATCCTACAACTCTTTGGGAGGCCACCATTGAGATAGTGGTGCCAGATTCTTTTTCCCTAATTGTCCTCATTCCTTACACCTCTGTGAAGCAACATAATGTATCAACTTTACTAGAAAAGACAACTACAAGCTACCCAATGATTTGGATGGTAACATAATTATGTGGAAGAGCCACAGATAGCTTATTTCCTTCAGTGTTTCTTCTCTTTCTTTGCCCAAAGAACTATGGAAGATGATGTTTATTGATAATATTTTAGTTACAAAGGAGTAAAAGTCTTGGGATATCTTGAAGATTCTCATGGGAAAGCTTTCTTTTACCTAGTGCATGTCTTGCTAAAAAAACACAAGTTGATTTCAATGCATTATTCTCTCTTCAAGCTCTGGAAATGGTTATTTCAAATTTCTGTATGGTTCTTACTACCTGCTTTTCTGGATGGCACAGGGACTACCTTCAATGTATATTCTGACAATGCTTCTTCATTCTCAGAGAAGTGCCTAGTCAGTTTCTCTAGTCTTTGAGAAGCAAGAGTTCCTGTGATGGAACTAAGAGGATCAGGGAAGTCATTGGCAGAAACACCATCCTCAAAAGAAAGGATAGGAACTTCCCTGGTGGCCCAGTGGTTAAGAATCTGCCTTGCAATACAGTGAACATGGGTTCAATCCCTGGTTGGGGAACTGAGATTCCACATGCCATGAAGCGACTAAGCCATGCACCGCAACTACTGAAGCCCGTGTGCTCTAGAGCCCCTGTACTGCAGCTAAGACCCAATGTAGCCAAAATAAACGAATAAAATCTTTTTAAAAAAGAAAGGGTAGACAGATAGGAAAATGATATTTTAAGATATCTTTTCTCAATGAAGAGTCCCTTAGAGTTCCAGAATCAGTTTTTCACTCAACATAGTTCTTACACTGGCCAGGGTTCTGCTCTATTCTCTCCCATATTACCTCTCTGATATCTCTCTGCTTTCCTCTTTTTTGTCTCTCTCCAGCTACAGTGGTCTCCTCCCTATTCCAAGAAGACACCAGGTGCTTGCCAATCCTCCCGAAAAGTTTTATTTCTTTGCCTGAACTATCCTTTCTCCATATTTCCATGGCTTAATCCCTCAATTTTCAGTCTTTGTTCAAAGATCACTTTCTCAGTGAAGCCCTCATTGACTATCCTAATTAATATTTCATCACCCCTGAAATCTTCCAATATCCTTCCTTGGTTAAGTTTTATTATTAATTTTATTGAAGTATAGTTGATTTACAATGGTGTGTTAATTTCTGCTTTATAGCAAAGTTACTCAGTAACTCATACAGATACTCTTTTTCATATTCTTTTCCATTCTGGTTTATCACAGGATATTTAATATATACAGTTATAGTTCCCTGTGCTATATAGTAGGACCTTGGTGTTTCCCCATTTTATACATACTAGTTTGCATCTGCTAATTCCAAGCTCTCAATCCTCTCCCCCACATTCCCTCCCCCTTGGCAACCACAGATCTGTTCTCTATGTCTGTTTCTGTTTCCTACATATGTTCATTTGTGTCCTATTTTAGATTCCACATATAACCCCTGATAGCTCAGTTGGTAAAGAATCTGCCTGCGATGCAGGAGACTCAGGTTCAATTCCTGGGTCAGGAAGGTCCACTGGAGAATGGATAGGCTACCCACTCTAGTATTCCTGGGCTTACCTTGTGACTCAGCTGGTGAAGAATCTGCCTGCAATGCGAGAGACCTGGGTTTGATCCCTGGAGAAGGGAAAGGCTACCCACTCCAGTATTCTGGCCTGGAGAATTCCATGGACTGTATAATTCATGGGGTCACAAAGAGTGGACACAACTGAGCAACTTTCACTTTCACTTTTCAGAAGTGCTATCAGGTTTTTGTCTATTTTGTTTACTGCTATTTCTATAGCAGATCCTGCCCATCCCAGCACTGGGAGAGGAGCAGTGCCTGGCATAAAAGCTGCTGAAGCTTAGATAAATACATTGAATAAATAAAAACAACACAGTAATATTTCTAGTCTCCTCTTTTAGCATTAATTTCTTCTTGGCACTCATGCAAGGCACCTAGTCAACTTAGCCTCTTCCAGAATGGATTTCAGCAGAGCTCATTTACCCAAAAATTAAGTTGCTCCCCAGAAGTCTCACATACCCAAGGGACATACAATCTCAAGCAGACTTTGCTACTTTGGGAAATGAAGAGCAACTGGGGATGGGCTTTAACTATTGATGAACTCAGTGGCAAAGTCCTCCCAACTGATTGCCAGATGCTGAAAGAGCCCAAATGCCTTGTTGGTTGGCTATATTTTTAATTCTTTGTAAAGTGCTTTATACCTATGGGAATGACTATGGTAATGTCTGCATCTTTAGCATATAAGAAGATAGATGTATGTATATTTGAGACCACACATTCCTAGAACCATGGAGACTGCTTAGTCTATTGGAAATCACACCCTGACTAGCACCTTGTAAAAATTCTGGGTTGTATTATCCACAACCCAGATAATAATAAATGTATTATCTATCATTCACATTTCTTCTCTGTTTCTCTTCTACTTTTCTACCAACTCTAATCTTTTCTTCTTAATTTTAAATGTATTTATTGATTGATTGAAGGACAATTGTTTTACAGGATTGTGTTGGTTTCAGCCAAACATCAACATGAGTAAGTCATAGATAAACATATGTCCCCTCCCTCCTTCCCATCTTCCCTATCCCACCCCTCTAGGTCGTTACAGAGCCTCAGTTTGAGTTCCCTGAGTCATACAGCAAATTCCCCAACTCTAATTATGGTTCAACATAGTTAAGGTGGTAATTTATCTTTTCCTTATCAATGAATATTGAGATTAGATTAAATCTAATTTTGAAAATTCTCATTGATTCCCATGGATAGCCACTGGTTTCCTCAATAGCTTCTCTCTTATCTAACTAGTCATTTCTCAGTTGCACTTTTAGGTCTTTCTCTGAGCATTCTTTAATAGGTTAGTGCTCTGTAGACTTCATGTGTCCTAGGTCTTTTTTCCTCTCTTATCCCTGTATACTTTCTCTGTGGATGTTTATATTCAGGCCTACATAGCAAAGTTGAAATCCATATTTCTATCTCAGATATCTCTCCTGCTCTCCAGTCCTATCGCTACAATTACCTAGGAGTCATTGGAGATCCCACAAGTATCAGGAATCTGGCTGTTAATGCTCAGCACTTCCCATAACAACTTCTTTTATTTCTATATATTCTATCATTGTGAATAACATGAGAGTCCCCCACAGTCACCCAAGCCTGGTAAAACTGGAAAAAAAGCATACTCGATCACATTCTCACTTTGTATTCTCTAATACAGCCATTTCCTTTTCCCTTAGGGTAAACTCAAACTCATTAGCATGGGGAAGTCTTTTACTATCAGGTATTTCCCAACTCCATCCTTATTTCCTATCATCATGTTCTGCTTTGCCCACTGTTATACTAAAAGCAAATTTCATTGATTTGCCATGCCTCTCATCCTTTTCACATACTGTTCTATTTATTTTAAGTATCCAACTCTGCTTTGTTTTCTAGATAATTTTTCTCCAACTTTAAATCATAGTTGAGCATTGCCTACTTTGAGAACCCTTCCTTGAACCCCATCTCATCCAACTAGCTTTCCTAGGTTTTCCTTTGAGGCCCTGTATATTTCACTATTACTGCTCTTAACCTGAGTTTTTTTTTGAGGACAATAAGAGAATTGTAGCTTTTATCTCTGTATACTAATAACATATTAATAGAACTGTGCTTGTTATCCAGTATACCATCAAAAAATGTTGCATTCAATAAATATATTCAGGATGTATTTGGCAAAATAAATTTTGATTAATTTATATTTACAAAGAGATTATATCTCACTTTCATGATCATAAAGAGTAGAATTGACTTTACTACTGCCCTTTCAATCCAATATATATTTACTGGTTACAAAGCAGTGGAAATGGGACAGAACAGCTTTCATTTAAACATATTCTGTTTAAGGTACATTTGTGTTCTGCGAGCATGATGCTTATTCTAGTGGTGTGTGTTGAACTTGTCCTAGATGGATAGACATTCCTATATGATTTTCTAGTACTACTTTAGGATGGGAGCGAGATGAATGAGTTTATTTTAAAGAGATAAAATAATTAGACAAGATACATAACATGATAGCTGTGCATTAAAGAATGAACCCAGAACCCCTAACTCTGATTACTGATCAGCTATCTTGAAATAACAAACATGAGCCAACTACACATTTAAAATCAGGTGGGAGTTTGAGGCAGTGTATTCAATAAGCAGAAATAAAAAATAATCCAACCTTCCTTTGCTCCCCCTACCAAAATCCAAACCATCACAGAAAATTTCTGAGTATTGGATGGTTTTATACAATTTTTCTCTTTTTTATGTATAGATAAAGTCTTTATTAAACCTTTATGGGCGCTATGCTTTTACTTGAAGAATGGAGAGTGGTTGATGAATAATAAAAAGTCACTTCTTCTGAGATGATGGGGTCACACATCAAAAACTCATTTATTGCCATTATTATTAGTGATAACATGGATGTTATGTTTCATGGTAAGTATATTGTTAAATCTCTTAAAAGCTATTTGTTAAGTCTAGTTCAAAAGGTAGAGAAAGCCATTTTTCCCTTTAAAGATCCTACTTGGCCATAAATGCATTCTTCATCTTCAAAGCACTTACAAATGCTGACACACTTAGAGTAGCTTTGATATTTCGCAACACAAAGGATTTTAATAGCTTGAAACATTTTAATGGTAAAATATTATTTTAAGATCAGGTTTCCTAATTCCTGCTCACCAAATAATGTAGCTGTAAGTGTCTACTATTGAGATATTTGCCACAGAATGACAATTAGCAAATTTATGTTGTGGATAGTAGCACTTTCCATTTAGACAATTTTCTACTTATAATGACAATCTAGACTTTTCTCATTGATTTCATTTTATTAAGTTGTTGATATCCATGAAAATTTCAACCACAGGGACCAACAACAAAACAAAACTGTTTACCTGAAACAGCAGTCTAGATCAATATGTCTAATTACACTGAAGTAGATGCTAAGTTCTGGAGAAGGCAATGGCAACCCACTCCAGTACTCTTGCCTGGAAAATCCCATGGACGGAGGAGCCTGGTAGGCTGCAATCCATGGGGTCGTGAAGAGTCAGACACGACTGAGCGACTTCACTTTCACTTTTCACTTTCATTTGTTGGAGAAGGAAATGGCAACCCACTCCAGTGTTCTTGTCTGGAGAATCCTAGGGATGGGGGAGCCTGGTGGGTTGCCATCTATGGGGTTGCACAGAATCAGACACGACTGAAGCGACTTAGCAGCAGCAGCAACAGCAGATGCTAAGTTCAGTAGGGGCATGAACTATTTTCTGTCTTAGTTCAGACATGAAGCAATGTCCATTTACTGGATGTGCAGAAGGGCTTAAGACAGCCTAAACTACTGTTTCTTTGAAAAAGAACAGTGAATGAGCACAGAGTAAGATTATCTCACAGTGATTTACTGGCCTATACAGCAACATGTACAGAGTAAAACTCTGTAAAAACAGTAGTGATTCAATTCCTAACTGAGACTGGAGGGGAAATGAGGCGATGTGCATAACTACACAAAGTCAGCTCCCAGTACTGGGATACTTTCACTTACCTGGGGAAGAGGCTCTATACAAACTATGCCAAACATTATATCATGATGAGTTAGTCTGCAAGGCCATCAATCTATAAATATAAATTTATAGATTGTGATTTTAAAGTAATTCACTTTCTTGGTCTCTTGTTGATTCAAGACAGTATTTTTATTCTCCCTGGAAGAAAATGAAATAGCTTAAGCAGAAAAGTAAAGAGAAAATTGAAATAAAGGAGAAAATGCCATATTTTTAGATAATGCTTAGCAGAGTACTGTAGCAGTTAAGAGCATGTATATGGTGATCAGTTTCAAATGCAGTCATGGTCACTTACTGTCTCTATGGTGGTTTAGTCCCTATTTTGTGTCCGACTCTTGCGACTCCATGGACTACATTTCCCAAGGCTCTGTCCATGAGATTTCCCAGGCAAAAATATTGAAGTGGATTGTCATTTCCTTCTCCAGGGAGGATCTTCCTGACCCAGGATTTGAACCTGGGTCTCCTGCATTATAGGCAGATTCTTTACCAACTGAGCTATGAGGGAATCCCTACTATCTCTCTATAACTTGGAGTAAATTGCTTGATCTTTCCACATCTCAATTTCTTCTTTTAAAAATGGAGACTATGTATTATAGAGTTGTTGTTGTGTGTTAAATAGGATAATGTAATGTAAAATAGACTGTACTGTCTTAGTAAGTGCCATGTAAGTGTTAGGTATTATTTGACTAGGGGTGGGAGAGATCAGATGCTAAATGATCAACCAGTATCTTGGAGCAATTTCTCATTCTTTTTGTATTTGAGCCAATGCTAGAGAAGCATACATGCCCAAGAGAGATTCTGCATTCCAACCTATTTTTCAGTTGGATCTTATCTGCATAATTCCTCTTTCTTTGGTCTGAGCCTACTAATGGGCAGGTTTGTGATGGATTTTGAAGCTTCAAAGCATCCACCTATTTCTTCTGGCCACTGAGAGGCTGAAGAGAGCCTGGCCAGGCCCAGGATGTCAGATCTCATTCTCCTAGTCCCTCTTCTACACCCCACACCAAACCCCTCAATAAAATAGTTTAACATACTTCTCCTCCTCCAAATTCACCTCTCCCGGAAGTCTCTCTCCTAATGCCTTACCTATAAGCATCTAAATGTATTATCTATCTATCATGTCTTCAGCAAATCCTTATTTAAGTGAATATATTAGTAAAATGCAAAGTTTGGGGGGTAATTGAAAATAGATAACCTTTTCACCTTTTCCTAAACACCATAGGTCTGAAATATCTAGTTCTTATTGCACTGTGTTGCTTAGCAGATAGCCCAGACTTGTCCTAGAAGCTGCCTCCCTAACTAGTCTCACTAGGCACAGATGCAGAGTGAGAAGTCCAGACGTGTGACCAAGGCTGAAACTCATAGCTCTAAGAACCTCTTTTAGGACTGCTGCTCTCTACTTCTCCTCTACTGACTGACTGACACTCTCCTGCTTGCTATTTGTAGCCTATGGAACTTCTAGATCATTGGGCTCTAGTCCACATGGAAGGCTGCCCATGGTTCAGTGGGCACTGGAGAAGATAGGAGTGTTTGAACGTAAAAGGAAAGCAAGCAGGGACATGGAGGTGGGAAGACCTTTTATTGGAGATTGTCAAGCACAGCCTTCACCTGTTCAAGGGACAACTCATCACTCCCTCATACCCAGACCTTGCTACCCAGCCCCACTTGATCTGAGGATTCTATCCTGCTGATTTTATCTCAGGTGACCTACCATGTATAGCTCCAGTCTGGCTCCCTGGGAGAGCTGCAACCCATCAGAAAAATCAGAATTCAACTATGGAAACTTTTTCATGGTGCTAACCTCCGATATGCAAAGTTAGGTTCGTGGTGGGTTGGCTGTTTCAGTACCTCTGAACACTCCATGGCAGTTAAGAAGCTCCCTAGGGGAATTCTCACAGGTGCTCACAGGTCTGGTCCAGTTGGGCAGGGCTCTTGGCATTCCTGGGTCCCTCTGTATCTACAGAGCATCAAGATTTCCCATCAGGTGTCCACTGGTCCTTTCTGAGTGGCTTATTTCTTCAAAATGGGAGTGGCTGATTCTTAGAGAGCTTGGATTATAACATTTATCAGGCTGTTTGTAATTCCTAAATCTGAACATTAACTGAAGCTATGAAAATATAACATAAGGGTCTCCTCTTTAGATAAACATTGGATTTATAGGGAAGAGACAAATAGATTTCATTATAAGAAAAGAAGGAAAATACAAATGACTATTTCCTAAATTCCTGTGATGTGCTAAGCGTGAAAGTGTTAGTTGTTCAGTCATACCCAACTCTGTGTGGCCTCATGGACTGCAGCCCAGCAGGCTCCTTTGTCTGTGGAATTCTCCAGGCAAGAATACTGGAGTGGGTAGCCATTCCCTTCTATTGAAACCAGGTCTCCTGAATTGCAGGCAGATTCTTTACTGTCTGAGCCACCAGGTCTATTTAATCCCTATGACGTACCAATGTCTATCCTAAATGCTTTCTATAGTATAATCATCTCACCCTTTAGGATAGAAAGTTTGTTTGAAACGGTATGCTTGTACTACAGAAACCGCAAAAATATACTCTAACTCATGTAGCAGAGTAAAAATAAAAAAGTTAAGCTCTAGAATCTGACTTCCTGGGCTGGAATCCCATCTCTGCTATTTACTGTTTAAATTCTCTGTGCTTCCCTTTTCTTATCAGAATAAAAGGCTAATACCATGGTAACTACCTCATAGGGTGGTTTAAGGATTTAAGGAGCTAATTCATAAGGCCCACAGCATGGGGCTGGAACACTGCATACATTCAATGGCAATAGTTGTGAGAAGTATCATATTAGTATGTGAAAACTTTCATTGGTCCTGTATTTCAGGTTCCATACTTGAAAAGGAAAAAGTGTGCACATTGACTATTGCCCATTAAAAAGAAATTCACTCTGAAGCCTTCTTTTGTGAAGAGTCCCTGCCATGAAAATCTAATTTTTGTACCTCCATTAAAAAGAAAATACTAGTAGAACTTTTGCCTTATGAATTAAAAATTGCTCATAACTAGTAAGCTTGTGTTGGAAGCAATGAATGCTGTTTTCCAAACTGGAGAACATAAGGGAAAAATAACTCCATAGCCAGCAGAGGTGCTACAATTATGGGCAACCTCCCTCTGGTAAAGACCTTAAGTCTTAGGTTTGGGGCAGAATTTGTAGCATCACCCCTCCTTCTGTCTCACTCTACAAACTATCTGAATTCACAACATCCAACAGGAGCCAAAATATCCCACTTCTAATGTTGAACCTTCTGCATGTCCACGGACACCTTGCAAATTCTGTGCATTGCATGGTTTCCATACTCCACTGTGAGAGCCTTGCCCATATATACACACTTGAGGTGTGTATGTGGGAGGGGAGGGAGTGGGCTTCATGAAATCAGATATGCATTCTGTGGATTAGGCAACCCACCTCCCCTAGCGTTAAGTTCTGCTGAGTCGACCATAAATTCACCATGGGTACAGAGTCTGTGCCTCCAAACCAGTCCTGCCCTGAGCCTGAAGCAAAAGTGCTTTGGGTCTCCCATACTTCAGCCTAAGGCATCAGCCCCCGCTGCTGGCAGCCCCTTCCCTGCTCCCCCCACCCTGCCCTTGACGTCTTGAAGCTCACTCTCTGGAGCTCTGTGCTCAGGCTGAATCTCAACCTCCTGCCTTCTCCTTCCTCTCCACCCCAATTAAAGTGTGTTCTTTTTACTTCCCATTGCAAGAGAGGTCTCTCCTCCACTAGCACTATTTTAGGAAAGATGTGACACAGTGATCTACTCCTGATAAAAATAGCTGTTAATTGTGTGGTCTTTCCCTAGCAAATGTTCATTTTTTTTCAAAGAACAGTGAAAAAAAAAAAAACAACAGTGTCTTCTGAGGAAGCAGTACCTTTGACTAGTGGTGTTAATTTCAAGTGATGGATGAAGGGACCAGGACAGGATGGAGTAGAGGTGTTGACCTGAAGGACCTACCAAGTGCCCTGTGCTCCTCAAATCCCTAAATACAGGCAAGATTTCTGCAAGTGGCCACCATGGACCTCCTTCCTTACTCTCTATAGTATCATTACTGGGGCTTCCCAGGTATAGCTAGTGGTAAAGAACCTGCCTGCCAATGCAGGAGACTTAAGAGACACAGGTTTGATTCCTGAGTCAGGAAGATCTCCTGGAGGAGGGCATGGCAAGCCACTCCAGTATTCTTGCCTGGAGAGTCCCATGGACAGAGAAGCCTGGTGGGCTATAGTCAATGGGGTCATAAAGAGTTGGACACGACTGAGTGACTGAGCACAGCATACCATAGTGTCATTACTATGAAAATATTGTAATTTTTATATGTTCTAATATTAATTTTGCTATTTTTAAATATAATTCCTAATCTTCTATGAGAATTATTCTTAAAACAGATATTTTTCTTTTTCTTGCAATTGAAGTACAGCTTTCAAGTCATTTGGAGAATTCTACTATAAAAAAGATGATAATAGTTTATAATCTCTATATTTATAAATAGCAATATTTTAAATGCTTGCATAACAATGAGGCATAAAAATTATATTTTACAAGTGTATTTAGAGCTTTATCACTCTATAAATGCATATGGAACTCAATTTCTATGATTTCTGCAGAGGCTAGTGTTACTTAGCTTTCTAGCTATATGATCATTTTCCCCCACTTCTGCATTTCCCAAGAGGGCATATCTTGATGAAGATCTTCTCTTAACTGCTGTGTAGAGTTGAAGAGATAGTAGCTTTCACTCTTGTCAACCTCTCCTCCAAGCATCTTTCAACTCAGCTCTTCAGGAACTAGGGAGCATCTGACTGCTTCTCTTGAGCCAATATAAATCTCACTTCCTCCAGCAGAGTCCAAGGCCGTGGTCTTAATTTCACTTCTTTATGACTTCTGTCTAGTCACACTGCCCCAAAGGGTGCTGTCCTAATTGTATTAAATTTCACTCTGTAATACTAATTTATCAGATGAAACATATGGCTACTAAAGCTGGGCAAAACCCAGGAAGTATGAAGTCCTTTCATTATAATTTTACTACCGGCACATGGCACACAGTGGATATTTGCTGAAATGACTGTCTATTTCTGTGGCTTCCGGATAGAGTTTTCTGTCGTGCAGCTCAACTTTGGATGGAAGAGATAAATAGGAAGAATGGAGGGACTCCCAGAGTAGTTACAGTGGGCTCTAAGTGGGAGTAGGAACCACATTAGTTCTAACAGGATATTTGAGGAAATATGAAGGAGTGTTTATATTAAAGAGCATGCAGAAAAAGTTGCAAGATGCCTTAATAAAAATCTTTCCTTATTGTTGTAAGATTCAGGCCCTTTCCTACATAGAAAAAAATAGAAGCAGTTCTATAAAAATAAGACGAGTTACTGTGGTTATTTTTTTAATTTTTATTATTGATATACTAAATATATCACTGGTCAAACACTTGAAGCATTTAAATAATATTAGAAGAAGACATAGAGCTTCCTCATGGAATTATGTTTTTATATCCTAGAGACTAGGGCATATACTAGATTTTAGGAAAAAACATTTCTGGAAGGGAGTGTTCTTTTGGTAACAAGCTCTTTTACCGAAAGGGAGGGCCTTTTGGTAAATCATGGTAATCATGGGAGGGCCCATGATTGTTTAAAATTTTTATATATATAATTCAATTAAAATTTATAATTGTTATCTTTTAGAAACAATGGCTCAGTGGGTAAAGAATCTGCCTGCAATGCAGGAGACTCGGTATACACGAGTCTCCACCCCTGAATCAGGAAAATCGCCTGCAAAAGGAAATGGCAATTCACTCTTATATTTTCACCTGGGAAATCCCATGGACAGAGGAATCTGGAGGGCTCCTGCATGGGGCTGCAAAGAGTCAGACACGACTAATAATGCAGCACGCACACATTATTTTACTTTTTATGATTCATTTACTGGTCTGAAGATGAACTTTTTTTTAAATCAAATTGATTATTTGGTATCAGGATACAAAACAAGTGTGTGCACATATAAATATATGCATGCATAATATAACACGTGTTGTAAGAACATAACTAAGACACAAACTGAATTTTGCAAAATTAGCTTTATGTTAATATATATAGACAGAGCCACAATGGAATTTTCAAAACACTAATGTACCTTGCTAATAAGACATGAGTGAGTGCCTGTTATACCTGGAAGGTTATCCTAATGCACCTCAGTTGCCGCATCTTGGGAAGGCTGTGTTTGTTCACCAAGAAGATTCAGAGTTGGTTCTGTGGGTGCTTCTAACTGGAGATTAGTGCCATGGTGACTTCATGGGTTAGCATTAACAGTAGTAAGTAGTATTACAGAACAACTGGAAGAGTTGTTTTAATGTTAAACTCCTTCCATCCAAGGATAGCACTTATGAAAATCCTCCTTTAAGTTCCCAAAGAGTCCTATATTGTTCTTATGGAAAAACTTATCTCTTTAGAGAAAAATCAGTGCCATGTGAAATCTAACTGAATTGAGGCTCGCTTTAAAGAATGTACTGTACTCTCTTATAAAGTACATTTCTAATCTGGTTGTAGACCTGTAATACAAGAACCACCTTCATTTTCTGATGAGAAAACAGGCTCAGAGAGGTTGAAGACCGTAACTCAAGTTCTGATAGACGGGGTGTGGTGGTTGTTAAAGATACAATCTAGGTCTCTTATCTCTTAAACCACTGCTTTTTTTTTTTTTTTTTAAGCATGTTTCTTTCCTTTCTCAGTTCTATTAATTGGCATTTTCTAAATAAACTTTTACTGGTACTTATGTATTTTTAACTTTTCCTGAGAGGCATTTACAAATCAAATGAGAACCTTGTCATAGCTCATGTAGAAATTCCCAAGGGATTTCCTTGATGTTATCTATTTGCATCTCCTTTCTAGAGAAGAAAGTGCTGGCAATCTTTGAAAAACAACGATTGTCCTTTTACAAAATAATCAGAAAACAAAGTTGCCCTTTTTTGATTGTTCACTTTTTCAGGTCTCTTTGGTGACCACTGTTTCATCCTTTGTTCCTTTCCCAACTGACAATGATTTGCTGCTGCTGCTAAGTCGCTTCAGTCGTGTGACCCCATAGACGGCAGCCCACCAGGCTCCCCCGTCCTTGGGATTCTCCAGGCAAGAACACTGGAGTGGGTTACCATTTCCTTCTCCAATGCAGGAAAGTGAAAAGTGAAAGTGAAGTCGCTCAGTCGTGTCCGACCCTCAGCGACCCCATGGACTGCAGCCTTCCAGGCTCCTCCATCCATGGGATTTTCCAGGCAAGAGTACTGGAGTGGGGTGCCATTGCCTTCTCCAGACAATGATTTAAACAGCTGCAATCCATAGGATTTATTCTGAGAGGGTGTATGTGAGATCATTCTACCTTATACATCCAGAGTTACCAAAGTTGAATTTGAAATAATGAATCATAATGTACATAATCATAAAATCACATTGTGATTTTACATATTTTCTCTTTCCTTTTTTATGGATCTCTTCAGAGATTATCAGGGTCATATCCAGAATGAAATTTCAATTGTGGAATTTTATGACCATCAAAACTGGTTATTGTCCCGTAAATGCCATTCCTATGATAAACGTACTTTTATTTTAAATGCAGTTAAGTATCTTTGACAAGCTAGTCACTGTTCTTTGAGGGAGCTCTGTCCCTTAGAAATTGAAAAAATTGTCACTGAGCTCTCAGTGAAGATGAGGAATCTTATTACTTATCTCATATCTACTTTCTTTTTCATTCCTTACAAGAAGTTTTTTCAGTCCTTCTCAATTCTCCTGGAACCTCCAATCTTCGCTCTCTCATCCTCTCTTATGAGATAGCTTCATCTCCTTCATGGATAGAATAGAAACTGTCCCAAGAAAACTTGCTCAACTTCCACTGCCAAATCCATCAGTTAACATCCTTCATCTTCCTGCCTCTCCTGTATCCCCATATTATAATGGAAGAAATCCCTCCCTCCAATCCAAGGCTCATCCCCCTGACTGTACTCTGGATCCCAACTCCTCCAGTCTTCTGGGGAGGCTCAGTCTACTGATTATTCCCTCTGTTTTTTCTTTTAGTGATATTTCCAACCACTCCTTCTCAACTAGCTCTTTCCCTTTAAGGATTAGATGTACTCTGCTGCTGCTGTTAAGTCATTTCAGTCATGTCCGACTCTGTGCGACCCCAGAGACGGCAGCCCACCAGGCTCCACTGTCCCTGGGATTCTCCAGGCAAGAACACTGGAGCGGGTTACCATTTCCTTCTCCAATGCATGAAAGTGAAAAGTGAAAGTGAAGTCGCTCAATCGTGTCCGACTCTCTCAGACCTCTCCTACAGTGAAAAAAAAAAATCCCTCAACCCTACTTTCCCTTCCTGTTAATACACTGCTACTCTCTTATCCCACTGAAGTTTGTTGCAAGAGTTGTTATACATGTTATTTCTCATTTATCTCCCACTTGATCCTCAATCCAATTACGTCTAGCTTTCTTCCCCCTCAACTCTGAAATTACTTTCTGTACATTTATCAATCATTTGTGAATGAGATAGATAAACATTTAGTGATGAGAAAAGATGTTTTGATACAGTATTGAGTGAAAAAGGTAGCTTACAAAGCATAATATAGCATAATCTATTGCCTTTATTTGGAGTATAGTGCAATGAATTTTAACTTATCTATAGATTTATGTAATCATATTGTATACATAAAAGTTCAGTCACTCCAAAGAACTCCTTCATTCTACTCCCCCTGCTTCACAACTGATAACCTAATAACCATTGATCTAGTTTTTTCTTTTCAGTATTAGTTTTTGCTTTTCAAGAATGTTCTATAAATGGACTTTCTGCAAGTGTCTTCCTTTCCTCAGCCTAATGCCTTTGAGAGTAATCCAAATTGTTTTGCAGATCAATACTTCATTTTTTTAAAATTGATGAGCAATGTTCCATTGTATAGATGTATCGGTTTGCTTTCTATTCATCAATCGAAGGACATTTGAGTTGATTCCACTTTAGAGCAATTATGCATAGAGTTGCTGCAAAAGTTTGTTTACTATCTGAGTATCATTAGTATTTTTCATTTTAGCAATTCTAAGAGGTATGTAGTGTTATCATATCACAGTTTTAATATGCATTTCATTACTGGGGTAATATTCATGTGCCTCTGCCATTCGTGTATCTTTGATTTTGTGTCTGTTCAAATCTTTAGCCTAGTTTTAAATTGGTTTGTTTTGTTTTCCTACTGTTAAATTTCTTGAGTTCTTTATTTTTTCTTATTACAAGTCCCTTGTTGGATACGTGATTTGCAATTACTTTTTGCCACTCTTCAGCTTGCTGTTTCATTCTCTTGCTGCTGCTGCTGCTAAGTTGCTTCAGTCGTGTCCGACTCTGTGCAACCCCATAGATGGCAGCCCACTAGGCTCCTCTGTCCCTGGGATTCTCCAGGCAAGAATACTGGAGTGGGTTGCCATTTCCTTCTCCAATGCATAGAAGTGAAAAGTGAAAGTGAAGTTGCTGAGTTGTGCCCGACTCTTAGTGACCCCATGGGCTAGAGCCTAAAAGGCTCCTCCGTCCATGGAATTTTCCAGGCAAGAGTACTGGAGTGGGGTGCCATTGCCTTCTTAACAGTGTCTTAAACAGAGCAAAAGTTTTTCTGTTTCAATCCAGTCCAATTGATCAATTCTTTTTCTCTTATGGATTGTGATTTTGGTGACATCTCTAAGAATTTTCTGCCTAACCCTAGTTATAAAGATTTTCTCCTGTATTTTCTTCTAGAAGTTTCATAGTTTTATATTATATATTTGGATCTGTGAACTTTATTAAGATCATTTCTATGAAGTTTGTATAGAGATTCATTTTGTTGCAAATGGATGTCTGATTGTTCCAATATGATTTTGAAAAAACTATCCTTTATTGTTTTTACATCTTTATAAAAAATCAAATGGTGACATTTTCTCTGGATCTGTTTTAATTAATTAATTAATTAATTTTAATTGGAGACTAATTGCTTTACATTATTGTGGTGGTTTTTGCCATGCATCAATCTGTTTTTGAACTCTGTTTTGTCTCATTATCTACCTCTTTCTTTGCTAATACTCCACTATGTTGATTACTGTAGCTTTATCGTAAGTCCTAGAATAGGAGAGTAATAGTCTGTCACCTTTATTCTTCATTTAAAATTGTTTATTCTACTTTAGAATCAATCTATTATATGTGTAGAATTTTGCTTGAATTTTTATTGTCGTTGGGGATAATGAAATCTTCATTATATAAAGCCTTCCAATTCATGAACACAGTATGTCTATTCAGTTCTTCTTGTTTTACTTTCTCAGCATTTTGTAGTTTTCAGTATATATATTTTGTTAGAATTATACCTAAGTATTTTATTTTTTGTAACTGTTGTAAATATTTTTTAAAATTCAGTTTTCAGTTGTGCATTGCTAGCTTGTAGAAATGCCATTGATTTCATAGGTTAATATTACAGTCTATTCACTTGCTAAATTCACCTGTTGTATCAAAATTTTGATGAGTTCCTTGGGATTTTATACATAGACAATCATCCTTTCCACAAATAGAACAATTTTATTTTTTCTTCTCCACTATGTGTGCCTTTTACTTCTTTTCTTTGTTTACTGGCAATAAATAGGACTTTCATTCAGTAGAGTGTTGTATAAGAGTGGTCATTGTCTTGTTCTCTGTTCTTAAGAGAAGGAAGGTAAACCTATTGTTAGCTGTGAGTTTTTGTGTAGGTGTCTTTTACAAGTTTGAAGAAGTTCCCTTCTATTTCTGGTTTGCTTATTTTTTTTCACTGTAAGTTGATATGAATTTTATCAAATGCTCTTTCTGCATCACTTGGTATGATAATATGATTTTCCTTCATTAGACTGTCAATATGATGGATTAGGTTGATTGCTTTTTAAATATTAAAGCAGCCTTACATTCCCAGGATAAGCCTTACTTGGTTATGTATTATCTTTTATATTTCTGCATTCAATTTGCTAATATGCTCTTGAGGATTTTTACGTATATATTCACGAGCAATATTTGGTCTTTAGTTTTCTTTTTTAGTAGGGTCTCTTTCTGGTTTTGTTATCAGAGTAATTTTGGCCTCATAAAGTGCTTTGAGGAGTGTTCCTTTTTCTTCTATTTTCTGGGAGAGGTTATGTATAAATGAAGTTAATTTTGTCTTTAAGTGTTTCAATTTGCCAGTGAAACCATTTGGTCTTGAAGATTTCTTTTCCATAAGAAAACTTAAGTAGGAATTCAATTTCCTTTATAATTTTAGGACAATTTAGGTAACATATTTCATCTTGTGTGAGTTCCATTATTTTCTAGGGTTTGAATTGGTCATGTCATCTAAGTTGTTAAATGTAGATGCAAAGAGTTGTACACATTTATTTTCTCATTATCCTTTTCATGTCTGCTGGGTATATAGTGATATTCTTTCTTTCATCTGATGTTGGCAATCTGTGTCTTCTCTGTTTGTCAGTTTTGCTAGAGCTTTATCAATTTATTGATGTTTTCAAAGAATAAACTTTTGTTTCATTGATTTTCTTTATTGTTTCCTATTTTCAATATAATTATTTCTCATTTTAACTTCTTAATTTCTTTTCCTCTGCATTCTTTACATTTATTTTGCTCTTTTTTTTTCTGGTTTCCTAAAGTAGAGGCTTAGATTATTGATTTGAGACCTCTCTTCTTTTCTAATACAAACATTTATGCTGTAAGCTTTCCTCTAGGCACTGCTTCGACTGCATCTCACAAATTATGGTGTTGTATTTTCTCCTGGAGCTATCCTTGTCTATACTCTGGTGTACACTGTGGGTTGGCTAGAGAATACTGGAGGCAGGGAGAAATGGTAAACTTACTGCCGGTGTTGTGCAATTTTGAATTCTGTTCTTCATCCCTAATTGCTCTGCTACTGTTTATTTCCCAGAGTCCTCAGAAAGCTGTTTTATGCATTTTGTTTAGATTTTATAGCTCTGTTTATTATAGTTAACAAGGCAGAGTGAGTCTTACCCAGACTCAGAATCTTCCTTAACCTTTTAAGTCCTTAAAAATTACTTTATTTTTGTTTAAAGACTCAACAGTGGAGGATGGTTAGCTTTGTATTTCTAATGCTATACCCAGAGCTTTTGCATGTTGAGTCTGACGCTCTGAATATCCAGGGTCAGCTGTCCATTGATGAATTTTAGGTCAGTAAATCCTATGCAAGTGTTCAGAGTTGTTTCAACTCTCAGACTGTCAGTGACACTGGACACTGCCAATCCCAGACTCCTTGGTACACTCTTTCCACGACTTCCATACTTCCACAGTCTCTAATTTTTCTTCTTCTCCGGCCAAACATTCCTTTAATGTGGCTTCTTCTGGATCTTTGCTGTAGACTCATAGTTTTTCTCATTCCACAAGGCAGACTCATCATTCTGGCACTCACTTTTCCTTGAGTATGCTTATGGTTTTTCAGTATTTATCTTTAGTCCAGCACTTTCTCCTGGGTTCCATATAAATGTAATTTCTTTCTAGATGTTTCTGTTTCTATATATTGTAGGCACTACAGAATCACATTTCCCTGTCTCAATAAAGGACACCCTTATACGTTGAATAGCCAGCTAGAAATATTCTTAAATATCCACTGTTAGTTCCTTCCTACAACATTAACTCAATTACTGAATTTATTCCTTTTTATTTTTGCATCAATCCCCATATCTTAAGGCTTCCGGAATTCACCTCTGCTTTGTCTTCCTACTGCCTGCCACCTTGTCTGGGCTATTCTACTGTCTTCTAAAATATTTTACCCAGTTCATTTGCACTTACTTTTGCTTCCTCCCAGTCCATTTTATTGTACAGCCAGAGTGATCTCTGAGAAATATAAAATTTACATTATCACTTCCCTCTCTAAATTTTATAAAATGTTCAATTGCCTAATGTTTCATTTCTTAAATGCTATTAAAGGTATTTTGCAATGTACCATGTTATCCTCAAAAATCACTCAGTCTCTTGGCATTAGTTTCCTATCACTGCATAACAAACTGCTATAAAATTTAGCAAATTAAAACAATACATATTTAGTATTTCTTGGTTTCTGTGAGGCAGAAATTTGGCCATGGCTTACTGGAGACTTCCGCTTCAAGGTCTCTCATTAGGCTTCAGTTAAAGTGTTGGCCTGAGCTAGGCTCCTAGGTGAAGGCTCACCTGAGGACAGATTTGCTTCCAAGCTTATTTACATGATTGCTGACAGGATTCAGTTCCTTAATCGTTGTTGCAACTGAGAGCCTCAGTTCTTCCTTGGATTTTGGCTAGAAGCCTCCTTCTTCACGTGGACCTCTCCAACAACTTGCTTCATCAAAGTCAAAAGGAGTCTCCTAGCAGCACAGAAGTCATCTTTTTTTAGCCGAATCACAGAAAGGACATCCCATCACAAGCGAGGTCTCACTCACTCTTAATGAGCATGAATGCCAGTAGGTATGGGTCTTAGAGTCCCAAAGGAACCTTCTTTTTCTAATTTCCTCTCTTAATTTCTCTGTGCTGCTTTCTGAATTATTACCTAAACTTTTCCAACTTACCAATTCTCTATTCAGTGGTGTCTAGTCTACTGTTTAACCCACATATTGCATTTCTTCAGTTATGATATTTTTCATTTCTATGATTTTCACTTGAATTGAAACATGCCAGTTCTCTTTTCCTCAAATCCCTTATTCTTGTTTTCTTTTCTATTTGGATGTTTTAATTAACTTATTTTGAAGCCCCCTTCAATTTTCTCTTTCATTTTTTCTTTCTTAGTTAAGAATCTACCCACTTCTCCATCTTCTGACCATCTCTCATGGCAGTAATCCCTATGTGCTTTGTAATTTTTTTAAGTCTATAAGTATGTCTTCAGTGGGACTTACCTTACTTGGAAACACATGGAAATTCCATTTATATTCAAGTTTCTAGAGACATCACTATAAGATTGATTTTTCAGTTGCTCCTAAGACCTTATAATACATACAGGTTCTAAAACATTTTCTTTCTTAATCTTCTAGGAACTACTCTTCCTTGGTTTTCCTCCTTCTTTACTACCATTCCTTCTCATTTGTCATTGTTGGCTCTATTTCATTCAGCTTCTTGACTCTAAATATTGTAATTCTACCATGAGCTCTGTCCTATATACTCTTCTCTTTTCCAGGAATCTCCAGTCACTTGGCTTTAAATTTTATCCATACTGGATGATTCACAAATCTGTCTCTCTCCAACCATGAAGTATATACTTATTAAATTTCTAATTCAACATCTACACTTTGATCTTTAATAGGCATCTGAATCTTAAAATTTCCAAAATGTTTACCTGAATATATTAATAATGTTGAAGTGAAGAGGTAACATTTGAAGACAAAAAAATAAAATTTATCCCAAAGTTAGGACCACTAACTCAGTGGTCCTCAACTTCAGAGTTGTAATGTGAGAAAATTTTGATTAGAAATCCAGATTTGTAAGCTACCTTTTCAAAGAGTCTGCTATGGTAGTTCTCAGCTAAGATATGGAGATCTAAGTCTTAATATCCCAGGTAATTTTGATGCAGGGATCTAAGCACAACACTTTGAAAAACTTTTTCTTTCCTAATGTCTTTGGTAGGGTTCCTAATAGTGATGCCAACTTGGTTCTCATTACTCAGGGACAAGGCAGGGCTGAGTCTTTTCACATATACAACTGGATAGGGCTGGAAATTCTAGTTGTGTTTCAATTGCACTTAAAATTAGATTTTTTTCATCTTTCTCTGTAGGCCTATTTTCGTACAAGAGACCTTATTAGTTGGACTCACCTATTCTATTTTTTGGGGATTGATATCACATGTTGTATGTTTAGCCACCCAGTCATGTCCAACTCTTTGCGACCCTTTGTACCATAGCCTGCCAGGCTCCTCTGTCCATGGGATTTTTCAGGCAAGAACACTGGAGTGAGTTGCCATTTCCTTCTCAGGATTGAACCTGCATCTCCTGTGTCTTCTGCAGGTGGATTCTTTACCCACTGAGTCATCAGGGAAACCTGATATATAAAAAGAAAGATTGAAGATAAATGTCTCAGCTCTTCATTAATTTTTCCCCTTCTCATAAATCTGCGTTTTCTGATCTTCTGAGTTGCTTCTTTTTCTTAGTGAAACTCTTCACCATCCCCTACCATGTTTGTTTGTTTTTTCCTTTTTCCTCTTCCCAAATATTGCAAGGACTTCCAGTCTTTTTTGCATGTTAATTTTTTAATTAACATGCCTATTTCTATAGCACTATCTTGTCAGATAGGGTTATAATCCCTCTTTTTGGTAGGAGAACCAATCCCTCAGGTGAGAAACCAAATTCATTCAAGTGTGCAGTATGCCTTTCTGAAACAAGGGACCATCTTTAAGTGAGGCATGTTTACAAAGTCAGCTAAGATAAAAATAGTATCTCCATTCTGTTTCTTAACCTTAAGGTGACCACTCCGTTGTTGCTCTTTACAATGTCAGACTCAGTCCTCTAACAGGGGAGGGAGGAAACTGTTCACCTATAGTATGGAAATACTGTAGGACAGTGGCCCCAGCCTTTTTGGTGCCAGGGATCAGTTTCATGGAAGAGAGTTTTTCCATGGACAGGCCTGATAGGGGATGGTTTGGTGATGGTTCAAGTGCATTACAGTTATTGTGTACTTTATATCTGTTATTGTTACATCAGCTCTACTTTATATCATCAAATATTAGATCCTGGAGGCTGGGGGCCCCTACTGTAGGACATTACAATATAATTTATTAAATCACTTTTAGTAAAATTTAAACAAACATTTGTGGTCAGAAAGTTAATATATCTCTAAAATATTTTATCACCATTCTCCATTAATAAAACACAGCAAGAATATTAACAGTGAAGGACCATATTCATTTATATATGTTCCTAATGACAGTGTCATTTCCAAATCTGAGGAATTCCTACTTCATTCAGAGAAACAAAGTTTATACTTATTTCAAGGTCATACTGTCTAATCATCAATGTTGGTGAATGGTTGTAGTAAATTGATTTCTTTTTCTAAAAAGTTAGTCTATTCAGCATGCTGAGGATTGAAGACATGAGGACTAGTTTCTATTACTGTCTCAGAATTCACATAGAATTTAATTGTGATTGGAATGATCTAAAAGCCTAAAGGCACTGGGACCCAATGGTTTCCAAACAATTACATCATGGTAAATGCAGTTGAGCTTACTGAAAAAAAAATAACCTGTCTTCTTATCCCTAAGTGAGAGTTGAGAGCATATTGGTAAAATAACATTACTGAAAGTGCTGTAAATATATGCTGGTCACAGAGGCTTCATGGGGGGGAAAGCTATAAAAACTAGCAATTTCTCTACTATAAATATTTGGTAAGAATTCAAGGCACCCCAGAATTCTTATAAAAAGAGGGAAGTCATCTTCTGGGGAGAGCATTTTTACAGCTTATTGTTGCCATAGGCATCCTGAGGGAAAAATCTGTGGTGCCTAGGTTGCCAGGCACAAGGTGGATGGCATTATTATGTTGTGATCTGTTCAATCTGCTTGTCGTCTTATATAGAAGATCTTATTTGCTTTTCTAATTTGCATGTGACCTAGTGATACTCTTTAGACTTACATGTATCTGTTATCTGTTTCCTTCTGTGGCCAATGATAAAAAGAATAAAAGAGCTATTCAAGTCAATGGATATTTACCTAACAGACAAAATAAAAGAGAATGTATTACTTTATCGGGATGTCCATATTACTTAGTAAGAAGGGGAGAATGGATATTATACAACTGGGAGTTGCTACCACAATGAGTATACTCAGACTTCTGCCCTTAGTCAGCTTCAAATAGTCTACAAGCATTAAAAATTACACATAATTGATTATAAAATATCAGCAGGATAAAAGAAGTATGAAATAAGAATTGTATGAAATGCTATTGATTAAAGGGAGGAAAGCTTGAATATGATATAAAGGGTTGTCATTTGAGGAATAGGTAGGACATCCAGGAAGAGTTGATCAACAAGGTGTTAGAGCCATGCATTTAGATAAAGGAGGAAATTCCTGACTAAAAGATGTATTAGAATATCTGAAATATAAGACTTTTTCAAACTATACCCACTTCTGTGTACCCAAAACCTCTGACATGCCTCCATGCCACCAAGTGTGTTCTCTTTATTGGGGATAATGGAGTAGGGATGAAAATGGAGAGTAACTGATCTAAATCCTTCACAAGTCTTAAAGCTTTCTAAGAACAGGTAATTCTCTTTATCAGATAATCTATTCAGCTCAGTGAAGAAGGTCTTTGATTTTTGCTTCTTCTTCTTCCCCCTTTCAGGATGCCTTGCAAGAAATAATGATCACTTCTTGGCAATTCGTCAGAAGAAGAGTGGGAAGCCAGCATTCATTTATCACCACTCACAAGACATTGAGAAGAGCCTGGATATAGCTCCACAAAAGATACACAAACATAACTACCATTCCTCTTCTGAAGCTCAAATAGGCAGACACCACCAAATTGTTAATTCAGCATTTCCTAAACCCGCATATGACCCATCTCTCAATCTGTTGGCCATGGCTGGTCAAGACCTTGAAGTGGAAAACCGCCCAGTCCCAGCAGCAAATGTGATTGTGGTGGTAAGTATTGCATTTAACTGATGCTGATGCTTTCCTCTGTGGTTGATGCTTTCAAACAAATGAAACCTAATGGTGACGAGTTATCACTGGATCTCAATGACTATTTACCATAGCATTTCTTATTCTCTGGTGTTTCCTTTTTGTTAATTGATTATTATCTGTTGGCTTCCTCTTGAATGTAGGCCCATAAAATAAGAAACTCTGTCTGTATCTTCTCTGCACAGCCCAATGCAAGGTGCACAGTAGGTGCTTAATAATTTGAACAAAAAATTGTATCAGGAAGTCTTTACTTATGTTGGTTCATATCCTGCAGTTTTGGATCATATCCTGAGCTTAGCCTCCTGCTTTCTGTGATAATTTGCTCTAAGTAGATTGGCTTGAGTCTCAGTTTATATATATAAATTGTTGTTGTTGTTGTTGCTTAGTTGTTAAGTCATGTCCGACTCTTTTGCGACCCCATGGACTGTAGCCCACCATGCTCCTCTGTCCATGGGACTTTGCAGGCAATACTGGAGTGGGTTGCTGTTTCCTTCTCCAGGGGGTCTTCCCAACTTAGGGATCAAATCTGCATCTCATGCATTGGCAGGTGGATTCCACCACTGAGCCACCAGGAAAGCCCATATATATACATAGTATTTATTAAAGATCTTCTGGTCACTTGACTCAAATGGTAAGAAATGAAAGGACCCTGAAAGGGAAGAAGTGATGATGAAGGAGGGGAATTCTCTAACTGGAGTAGATAAAGTGGTTGGGAAGTAATTGATGGATAATATTCCTAATATCAGTGAACAAGCATCACCTTTTATTAATCAAGGTGATGCAGTGGGTCCATTGTTTGCATTCTTAGGATTTGTAACCTAGACCAGAGGGTCCCAATTTCTGGAAGTATCATAAACTTATGCTAAGGTTGACAGAGCATTTGGACTACAGTCCCTCTCAAATTTAAAATTACAATAGGAGGATTCACATTAAAACAACAAAGCAGTAGCTAAATGAGTGTTGATCACATTTCTGTCTCCAAATATAACCAAGTATGTTGACTTTTAAGATGATTCAATGAAACCATGTTTGCATTTTGGCAACCTCTCTATAAGCCTAATGTAATGAAAATTAATAACCTTTTTTTCCTTTTCTTTACTTTTTTATCTACCACATATATGACAACTAAGTATGGAGAATCAAAGATCCATTCATTGATGTTTTCAACTAGCATGCACTTAATATTTATTATGATCCAGCCATCATTTTGAGTATCTAGAAATGCCCATCATTTGAGGTATCTACAAGTGAAATGGAGTCTTTTGTTTTGGTTGGGAAATGTCTGGGAGGAATGTTGGTAACCAAAAAAAAATCATAAATTGAGAACATAATATGAGCTTTTGTTAAGGAAAAAAATGTGGGTCATTTTGCTGCTTGAAAAACTCAGACAAATTTTCTGCACTTACATGAGTAACAGATGTTCTGAAGGTAAAAGCCATGCACTGTGTCTATTGAGTGAAGACAAATGATATTAATGTTGCTGTATCTCTATATGCCTGTGCTAATGCTCGGACTCAGGAGAGATATTTCCTCTAGTGACCATCATACACTCATCATTATCAACTCTTAAAGTCACTATGAATTACTGATCAAGAGGTTTGTTCTATCTTCTGATGTCATGCACTGTCAAGTTAATTTAATATTATGGAGGATAAAAGGCATCAGTGAGGAATTCTGGCAGGTCATTTCACTTTTAGTCCATCTGTGGTTTGGAGATTCATGAAGAAGCTATGCTTTTTCTTTGGGGTGATGATGACATGGAGGCAATAGGCAGTTTTGCTGCATTAGCCTTCACTAACCTCTCTTGGTCTAGACTCTAACCATTCTGTGGCTCTGATAGCTGGCAACAACAATTACTAGTGCTAATGTTTCCTGTAATCCACTTACATTACTTAGGCACATGATGATTTACTAGGAAAACCAGGGAAGAAGGGTTATTTTTAAATAAATCAATAATTTTCAGCTTGCTCAAAAAGCAGAGTGTCAACATTTAATCAACTATCAGCTGGTTTGATGGTTCATTCTATACAGAAAGGAGAGTTAGGAATGGAACATACGTAGTGAAAGGGAGATATTTCAGCTGCTAAATGACTTAGGTGGAGTAATTGGTATGTGTTTGCACACGTGTGTGTGTGTATGTGTATAGAAAATATTGCAGTGATACCAAAGAATTATTTTGTGGCTTAATTTATACCAAAATGAGTAGTATCAATAATATTCATTTCCTAAATTGGGGAAAATTATTGCAGTCTTTTTCAGCCAGGGTAAAAACCTACTCCCAACTTCCAAAATATACATGTAAATAACTTTTAAGACTTCCTAGCTTAGAGGAGAGATCACTTGTTTCTTTCTCTCTCACTTATTCCTGACGTCTTTAAGACCATGAATTTTAAAATAAAAAATTTAACAAGGACTTGAAAGTTGCATGTATCCTTCTTATTTTCCTGATTCCTGTTGTTGGCACTAACCCAAATGATTTTTTTTCCTTTTTGTCTTTCCTTTATAATCAGGAAAATCTGTAGTTTATTTATTCCAGGGAGAGGACGGCACAATTAAAATGTTTATCCTAAAGCATGCTAACTATGTTCCAGAAGCTCAATTAAGAAGCTGTTCCAATTTTTATACAAAGAAAAAATATGAATGTCCTCAAGATCAAGGCTGTGGTAGGAGTTAAAAAAAAAAAAATGGCTCTAGCCAAACATGTGCTGAGAATTCCATCAATATACATCAGGTCACAAGGCTACCATGTTAAGAAAGAGGGAAGTCAGGGTGTGAGAGAAAATGGAAGCGTAGAAGAAGACGCAAGCTTTTTCAGTTCAGCAAGTTCAGCATAGATTGCTGAGTGAAGAAGGCTTTAGCTTGGGCAAAATATGAGAAGACTGGGGAATAGGAAGGTTTTGGAATATAAAGGGTGGGGATTATATAGTAAGATTATGGCTTACTCCACAGAATGGATTTGAGAGAAGGAAAAGGGATAGGAGGAGGAGGAAGAGAAGGGGATGAAGAAGGAAAGGGGAGGAGAGAGGACAGGAGAGGAAGGAGGGGAGAAAAGGAGGGGAGGGAGGGAAAGGAGAAGGAGAAGAAAGGAGAAGATATAGCAGCAGTTCTTGGGGCAGTGGGAAGACTTTTGTAAGCACATAAGACCATGGAGAGTCTCCAGGAGCCCAAGATGGTCTCTATGGGATTCCTAGAATCCAGAAGCTTCTTGTCTCACTCACCACTCACCCAGACCATTACCCAGACTATCAACTAAATTAAGTTACTTACTTCATCCGTGAACAGTTTGTGGCCAGCTAATAAAATAAGGCACATTATCTCAAACTAAAACCATATGCCTCACCCGTAGAACATCCCTAAAAATCCACCATCTGTTTACAAGAGGGGAGGTTACCTGAATAAAAATTGGGACACTATTAACAAGTAAAGGCAGAGTAGATGCCAGAGAGCAGCTAAATGTATGCGAAAGCAGAAGATCTGCACTTCAGTTTTTATTAAGACATGATAGTGCCTTCAAGAAATAATGAGGCTATGACAGCTTACAACTTGTCCTCAAGAATATGGTTCTTGTACCAAAAAATATATGACTAAAGTCACACTGACAGTAGCCCAAACAAGCAGCAAAAACACTCTGATATAGGATAAAATTAAATAAAGGTGCTTGGGCTATGTCCTAACACTCAGACTTTTTGCCTATGAGGACTATGATTTAGCGCAATCTTTTGGACCCAGGATATTTTATCCCAAGAAAGTTCTGAACTTGTGAAAACCACTCTAGCCTGTATACTTCTTGATGCGTGTATGCATACTCGGTCCCTCAGTAGTGTCCAAGTCTTTTGCGACCCCATAAACTGTAACCTGACAGGCTCCTCTCTCCATGGAATTCTCCAGGCAAGAGTACTGGAGTGGGTTGCCATTTCCTCCACCAGGGGGTCTTCCTAACCCAGGGATCAAACCCGTGTCTCTTGTGTCTCTTGGGTTGGCAGTTAGATTCCTTACCACTATCACCATCTGAGAAGCCCATACTTCTTGATGTTGCTGCTGCTGCTGCTAAGTCACTTCAGTCGTGTCCGACTGTGTGTGACCCCATAGACAGCAGCCCGCCAGGCTCCTCCGTCCCTGGGATTCTCCAGGCAAGAATACTGGAGTGGGTTGCCATTTCCATCTCCATACCTCTTGATAGTGACTGCTTATATGGTGGGGACCAAGATGGCTGCATTCATGCGTAGGCTAAGTGATTGCAGACAGTGGAGTGATGGTCATTGTGGGCAAGGTCACGGAAGGTGGGAAGCAAATGCAGACTTTGGGAAAATTACGAATTATTGTGTGTCAAGCATATTCAGGGTCTGATAGTAAGTACCAAGTCCAAAATATTAAATAGATGCAAGACATAAGCCTAATGCAATGTAATGTCTTCCAATGCAGTCTTGAGAACTAGTCCCAAGTTCCTAAAGAAAATGAATATAAAAAACCTCAAAGAAAAATCTCTACCATTGTTTTTTAATGTTGAGCTTTTGTTACTTTATTTTTAACTGAGGGATAATTGCATTACAATATTATGTTGGTTTCTGCCATACATCAACATTAATCAGCCATAGATATACATATGTCCCCTCCATCTTGAGCCTCCCTCCCACCTCCCACCCCCCACCCCATCCCACTCCTCTAGTTTGTTACAGACCCTGGTTTGAGTTCCTTGAGTCATACAGCATATTTTTACCAACTGTCTATTTTATATATGGTAGTGCTGTGCTGTGCTGTGTGTGCTCAGTGGTGTCCAACTCTTTGCACCCCATGGACTGTAGCTCACCAGGCTCCTTTGTCCATGGAATTTTCCAGGCAAGAATACTGGAGTGGGTTGCCATTTCCTTCTCCAGGTGATCTTCCCAGACAAGGGATTGAAACCATGTCTCCTACATTTCCTGCATTGGCCGGCAGATTCTTTACCAATGAGCCACTGGGAAGGCCAAAATGTAGTTACATATAGTTAATATAGTATGTTTTATATTATGTGACTTTTAATGAAATAAATTTTTTTAAAAAATGGGTTGCTAGGTCTTATGTGCCTTTTTATGGATAAAACTGCAGAGGGCTTAAAATCACTGGGGACTGTCTTGGAGCTTGGGTGCCACAATCTTCAAAGCAAAATTGAAGAATCTTTTTATTACGCTATTGCTTATTACATACTTCTACCTATAAACTTCTGGGAACATGACATATAAACTTCAGGAAAGGTAGCTGTGTGCTAAAACCATATTACTGCAGAAATTGCATCATATATTGTAAAAGGGGAAGAAACTGTGTCAATAAAGTATCTTTGAGCCTTAAAAACACCCTCATGATTGGTGGCAATTTACAGGCAAAAAACTCAAAACCCTAAATCAAGGTTTCTCCAAGTTATACAATTACTAAAAGGTGCTACAGGCAAAATTCAAATTTGTCTGACTTTAAAACTCAAACATTTTCGTTTTTAACAGAAGTTATTTGGTTTGCTTTGGGAAAGTACTGTAAATTTTCCTAATAGAGAATGTGACTTTATGAATTACATTTTATTTAAGCTAATGATAATATTAATTTTTATACTCTGAAAATACATTCATTGATAGCTAGATGTTCATGTTGGAGCCAGAGGTTAAAAGGTAAAAGATCCACTCCACAGATAATAATATAAAATGAATTATAACGTAACATTCGATTTTAAGAACGTTTAGTAAAAGAAATTCTGCAGTCTACTTCAGATATTTAGTTAACTTTTTATTCTTTTCTGAAACAAAAGCCTTCATATTAAACTATAAGATCTTCTTACATAATCGCCTTTCTTTTAAAATCCCAAACATTTGCATTTTGGAAAGCTTTGTGCCTAGATTCTCCAGATATCATTGTACCCCTGCAAAATCATCTTGAAGAAGAAATTCCATTCTCGAGGTTGGCACCCTGACAGGCACAGCTGTCACCATCTGTTGCTTTTCTCCATTTCTAGCTACTAAAGCAGCAAGGAGAATGCTGGAACACACTTTGGAAATGACAGAGGTCGAGCTTAGGCAACGTCTATGTGAGGTTTCAACACTGGGCCACTCAGTACATCTGTTTGTTTTGGATCATTTAGACCCAACATTAGAATGATGGGAAGTCTTACAGGAACTGATTTAATTATCATACTAATTGGACATTGGATATTTAGTAATGTTTTTGTTTTAACTCCAGAAATAATATATTTTCATAGCGTTTCAGAATATTTAGAAATATAGAGAAGGAAAAAGAAGAAGTAAAAATAATCCTTAGCAGATAACAGTGTTGTCTTGATATATGTATCTATCTATATGATCTTTTCAATATATATGGATATAGATCTTTTTTTATCAAATATGCAATCAAGATTGAGGGCAGGAAGAGAAGGGGACGACAGAGGATGAGATGGATGGATGGCATCACTGACTCAATGGACGTGAGTCTGAGTGAACTCCGGGAGTTGGTGATGGACAGGGAGGCCTGGCTGCTGCAATTCATGGGGTCGCAAAGAGTTGGACACGACTGAGCTACTGAACTGAACTGAACTGAACTGAAGATTTTGTCAAATTTTTTTGCTTAGTTTATATTGCATAAACTATGAAATTCCATCATATATCTTCATATTATTAACTGTACAACATTATTTTTGTTGTTGTTGTTGTTCAGTCACTCAGTTATGTCTGACTCTTTGCAACTCCATGGACTGCAGCATGCCAGGCTTCCCTGTCCTTCACTATCGCCCGGAGCTTACTCAACCTCTTGTCCATTGAGTTGATTATGCCATCCAATCATCTCATCCTCTGTCATCCCCTTCTCTTCCTACCCTCAATCTTTCCTGGGCCTGCTAAAAATTCCATTGTGTAATAGATTTCACAGTTTTTATGTATTGATGTATATCCCCAATACATTCAGTAAGTTAGACAAAAGGAGAAATAAATGTTGAGTATATCAAATATAGCACTTGTTTCCATTGCAACTGCCTCCTTAATAATCTTGAGAGAATTTTCAGAGTTTATCTTAAGGGAAACTGCTTTCTTTATGAACTCTATATATAATTGTAATATAGGATTGGTTTTTTTCCACTTGGCCAAATTATGTGTTCCATAGACCTTAAATCTTAAGCAAGGGAAATATTTAAAGCAGTCAATGAAGTTAGCAGGACAAAAACAAAAGGATATCTTGTTAAGAACATATTAAAAAATATTGTTTCAGGACTTTTCATTGAGGAAGATGGAAAGTGCTGAGTCTCATTGTGTTGAAACCTAAAAACTCTTTTCGTCAGTCCAAAATTTTCAGTAATGTAAAAACAAATAGAATCTGCAGATGAACAAAGAGATTTATATTTTCTTTTGAGCAAATATTTACTTGTCAGGTCTCTCTCTAAGAATTGCCCTTTGGTTTTCCAGTTGTTAAGAACTGTGCTCTTGCCCTCTCTGGGAGTTACTTAGTCCCTTTTTCTTTCTTTCTTTGTTTCTCTCTAATGATAAATACCTATATATCATGCTTATTTGTGTGTTTGTTTTGTTTTACTGTACAATGCTTTATTTAAAATCTAACTGCTGATGGATAATTCAACTGGGCTTTCTGGGCATCTGGCCTTGCCAGTGAATAATGAGATTGGCCCCATTTAGCAAATGAGTTAGTTCTTTCACCATGATCCCTGTAACTCAGATGGTGGAAGCAATTTGTTCCTTTCTCTTGTTTTAAGAAAACATAAGAGTTAAAAGTCTCTGGAAGGTTGTCACCTTGAGCGACGTTATGAAGCTTACTCATTGGTAACTCTTATCTTTAGCAACTGAGCACAGCACAGCTGCTGCTTCATTCTGTGGGTGACCACATGGCCACCAGGGAATCAATGGTCATTGTCCCCTGCCCTTTGATCCATTCCCCCCTCCCCACAAACCACATGTTTTTGTGAACCAGGACTGAAATGAAAAATCCCACTTTTCTTTTAGATTTTTTTTTTTAATGTGGACCATTTCCAAAGTTTTTATTGAATTTGTTACAATATTGCTTCTGTTGCTTATGTTCTGGTTTTTTGGTCAACAGGCATGTGTAATCCTAGCTCCCCAACCAAGGATTGAACCCCCCCAACACACATACCTCACACTGGAAGGCAAAGTCTTAACCACTAGACCGCCAGGAAAGTGTCGTAAATCCCACTTTTAACATCAAAATGCAAAGGAAAAAAATCTTCCTCTGTTACTCCTCTACTCTTCACATTCTCAGTACTCTGGTTATGATATTTCTGGCCACCATATCTTAGGAGAGGGCAGGTTTTCCACACCAAGCAATTCTGCAACACCAGCTGGGTGTCCTCCAATTTAATTCAGTTCAGACACTCTCTACTTGGAGAGAGCATCAGATCCTATAAAAGTTCAGGTGCCAATCACAAATCCAGGTTGTTACCTGTGTTTTGATCAACTGTCTGTGAATTTTTCTTTGAACCCTTTATTGGGTTTGATCAGTTTGCTGGAGTGGCTCATAGAGCTCAGTATGACATTTTATTTAGCAGATTACCAGTTTATTATAAAAAGATATAACTTGCGAAAAGGCAACTGGAAAGATGCAAAGGGCAAGGTATGTGGGAAGAAATGTAGAGCTTCCCTGCCCTCTCTGGGTGCACTGTTCTCCAAGCACCAATCTCTCTGAACCCTTTTCTTTGGGGTTTCTATAGAGACTTCCTTACGTGAGCATGACTGACTAATTCACTGGTCATGGGTAATTGATTGAACCTCCTAGCCTCTCTCCCTGTCCCAGAGGTTTGGGAATTGGACTGAAAGTTCTATCCTTCTCTCCCTGAGGTTATTTCTTCTGGAACCTGCCTTCATCTTTGGAGGGATGGGTGGTCTAAAAGTAACCTCACTAATGTAAACCCAGGTGTGGTTTATATGAAGAACAAAATATACACATTTCACATTTATAACTTGAGTTAGTTCAGGAACTGGAGACAAAACTAAATAGTGTAACAAAAGATGTTTCTGCTGCTCTTATATAGGAAACTGTAAGGGTGCCAGGAACTGTGGATGAAGACCAAATTACTTTTTCTTATTATAAATCACAATATCACATCACCTTAGCCATTTATCATTGCACTTTCATCTTGTACTTTATACATTTTTCCAAATTTTCTTTTTGAAGAGTGAAAGTACAACCCAGCCAGTATTCATATCCCAAGTTGCTCTTTCCTTACCTATCTGCTGTATTTGGACCATATGAATCCAGAAAAATAAACCAAGAGGAACTCATCAACTTTACATCTTTCAATTTAGCCTGTGTTTTCATATAATTTAGTCATTTAACTGAAACAGTAAGTTAGCAACAGAAACTTCAATGAAATAAGAAGAAAAAGACCCACTTTTGAGGGCTAGGACAGATGTTCACAGTTCCTAAGACTGCAGGAAAGACGTGTTTGTGAGATTTGTCTGCCCTTTTTCTTCTGGAAATGGCAGTCACACGATACAAATTCCAAGAGAGCTGGAGAGAACACTGATATACACATCAAGATAATCATGGCTAAGAGTCTTAATCCCAGATTTCCTGGATTGCATTTATGAATGTCATTCAATTATTTTGAATATCTTGGGGTTCTGTATGTTTGTGTGTCTGTAGTTCAAAAAGGCCTCTGATTTTCTCATGCTTTCATTATTGACCTAGGGAAGCTGCACGGTTTAAGAGTTTGTCTATTTTTCCTGCCTGAAAGCATGGCAACTAGAATTAGGTCTTTAACCAGAACAAGTTATTATAACATGTTGGTTTATTGTGCTTTAAGCCATCAAGTTGCTTAGAGCTGGTCTGTATTTTAAATAGAAAGTATTGAGCAACAAATGACAAAATTTGTATGAAATGGGCCTCTGTGCAAATTCTTTGAATTTAGACTTTTAGAAATCAGCGGTCTTCTTTTTATGGGCAAATAAATGTTTCAAAATTTCTTCAAGTATGACAGGTGACGGTATCATCTTTATACTCTTTATATCATTTTATAAAAATATATCATTTTTATTAAAAAATGTAATTTTTAAAATTATAAGATCAAATTAATTAAATCAAATCTATGATAAGCTGGATTATGAAGAACAGCCAGTTACAGAAAGTGATGTATTTCTCATAACTATTATAGTATAGGTAAGTCATGGAGACAAGAGAAGAGTATGCAGTATCTGGAAGGAAATGAGAATAAGCAGGGGTAACTGGATCCTCAGATATGCAAAAGGTTTGAATGAACACCTAATGCTTGCTCCTTGAAATATTCATTCATTCAAAAAAATCACTGAGTACCTCCTATGGCCTAGGCAGTAAAGTAGGCTCTGGAAATGCAAGAGTTGGCAAGGTAAACAGTATCTTTACAGCTGTGTAGCTCGCATTCTGATATGAGAAAAACAATAAAAACCAGTGAGCAATTGAACATATTTCAGATGGTGATAAATACAGTGAATAAAACAAAATGAAGTTACATGTCAGGGAGAGAGTGGTGAGACTAGACTGGACTGGATATTTAGGGGTTCTTTTGTATATCCAGAAATACTTAGGGATTGGATCAAAGTATAGCTCCCAAATGGAAGTTGCATGTTAGAAGCATAACTTTGGAGTCAGCAGAATGGGGTTGGAATCCCAAATTAGGTACTTATTAATTGTTTTTCCTTTGGTGACTTAACATCTCTGTATTTCACTTTCCTCATTTGTAAAAAATCGATGCTAACAATACCCATCTTACGGAATTCATGTGGGAATTGAGTGAGATAAAACATTCAAAGCACTTTACGTCATGTCTGACACATAGTAAGATGCTTCATTCACCTAGAGCCAGACATCTTGGAGTGTGAAGTCAAGCGGGCCTTAGAAAGCATCAGTACAAACAAAGCTAGAATAAATAATGGAATTCCAGCTAAGCTATTTCAAATCCTAAAAGATGATGCTGTTAAGGTGCTACACTCAATATGCCAGCAAATATGGAAAACTCAGCAGTGGACACAAGACTGGAAAAGGTCTTTGGGATTTCATTCCAATCCCAAAAAAGGGCAATGCCAAAGAATGTTCAAACTACCACACAATTGTACTCATTTCACATGCTAGCAGAGTAATGATCAAAATTCTCCAAGCTAGACTTGAACAGTACGCATGAACTGAGAACTTCCAGATGTTCAAGTTGGATTTAGAAAAGGCAGAGGAACCAGAGATCAATTGCCAACATCTGTTGGATCATAGAAAAAGCAAGAGAATTCCAGAAAAACACCTACTTCTGTTTCATTGATTACATCAAAGCCTTGACTGTGGCGATTACAAGAAACTGTGGAAAATTCTTAGAGAGATGGGAAGACCAGACCACCTTACCTGTCTTCTGCAAAACCTGTAGGCAGGTCAAGAAGCAACAGTTAATACTGGATATGGAACAACAGACTGGTTCCAAATTGGGGAAAGGAGTACCTCAAGGCTGTATATTGTCACCCTGCTTATTTAACTGATAGGTAGAATACATCATGCGAGATGCCAGGCTGGATGAAGCATAAACTTCCTGGAATCAAGATTGCCAGGAGAAATACCAGTAGTCTCAGATATACAGATGACACAACCCTTATGGCAGAAAGCGAAGAGGAACTAGAGCCTCTTGATGAAGGTGAAAGAGAAGAGTGAAAAAGCTGGCTTAAAACTCAACATTCAAAGATCATGGCATCTGGTCCCATTACTTCATGGCAAGTGGATGGGAAAACAATAGAAACAGTGAGACACTTTATTTTCTTGGTCTCCAAAATCACTGCTGATGGTGACTGAAACCATGAAATTAAAAGACGCTTGCTCCTTGGAAGAAAAGCATTGACAAATCTAGACAGCATATTGAAAAGCAGAGACATTACTTTTCCAATAACGGTCCATCTAGTCAAAGCTATGGTTTTTTCAGTAGTCATGTATGGATGTGAGTTGGGCCATAAAGAAGGCTGAGCACTGAAGAATTGATGCTTTTAACTGTGGTGTTAAAGAAGATTCTTGAGAGTGCCTTGGACCAGAAGAAGATCAAACCAGTCAATCCTAAAGGAAATCAACCCTGCATAGTCATTGGAGAGACTGATGCTGAGGCTGAAACCCCAATACTTTGGCCACCTGATGTGAAAATCTGACTCCTTAGAAATGACCTTGATGCTGGGAAAGATTGAAGGCAGGAGGAGAAGGGGATAACAGAGGATGAGATGGTTGGATGGCATCACCAACTCAATGGACGTGAGTTTGAGCAAGCTCTCGGAGATGGTGAAGGACAGGGAAGTCTGGTGTTCTGCAGTCCATGGGGTTGCAAAGAGTCAGACATGACTGAGTGACTGAGCAGCAACAACACAGCAAATTGTTAGCATTGGGCTTCTCAGGTGGTGCTAGTGGTAAAGAACCCACATGCCAATGAAGGAGACATGAGACATAAGGGATCGCAGGTTCAATCCCTTGATTGGGAAGATATCTTGGAGGAGGGCATGGCAAACCACTCCAGTATTCTTGCCTGGAGAATCCCAAGGACAGAGGAGCCTCGCAGGCTACAGTCCATAGGGTCACAAAGAGTTAGACATGACTGAAGTGACTTAACATATGCACATTATTAGCATTATATAAAACAGTGGAAAAATACAGCTTTGTAGTCAGTACCAAGAACACTCGTATTGCTTCTGAGCCCTTGGTTGGCTTATATCATTTAAATACTGTGAATCATATTTCCCTCTTTCTCTTGACAGCTAGAAAGCTGAGAGCCAAATTTGTGGTCCACCTCTAGCAAATAGAACTTTATTGAGTGCCTTATTTATTTTGTGAACTAACCTCATTCTTGGCTGGATGTTTACTTTTCTTCACTCATTTTCTAATTCAATTTCCTCATTTCCTTAGTTTTTATTCAATTTTATTTTGTGTTATTTGTGTTTTTGTAAGCTGCCATAAATCCTTTGTGTAATATATTCTCTCTAAACAAATAGTCACTACAAGGAAATAGCCAATCAGTATGGACCAGTTGAGGCTGAATGTTACATGTTCTCCCTTACAGGCAGAATTTGTTTAACCCTTGGGCTTGAAAATATAAGGAAATATAATTTATGTTAAAAATTACAATGTGCATAATGGTCTGTTTGGCTCACTGCTCAGCGGGCCCTTAGCCTCAGCCCAATCCAATATCATGGGCCAATATTCATTCTTATCATGAGTGGTTTGAGCCAGTAGGAACACAATGCTTTTACTTTTTATTTTTTTAACTTTTCATTTTATACTAGAATGTAGTTGGTTAACAATGTTGTGTTTATTTTTAAGATGTCCAACAAAGTGATTCAGTTATATATATACATGTATCTATTCTTTTTCACATTCTTTCCCCATTTAGGTTGTTACATAATACTGAGCAGAGTTCCCTGGGCTATACTGTATGTCCTTGTTGGTTATCCATTTTTAATATAGCATGACATGTGTATATGTCAATCCCAAACTCCCTGATTCTCCCTTCCTCCCTTAGAAGGAGATGTCCTATGTTCACATGACGGTTCTGCCACTGACTGCCATTGAGATCTTGGGCAAGTCAATGAACATTTCTGAGTCTCTGATTTTTCATTTTAATGGCAATTTTAATATGTGACCTGGCTCCCTTCTGCTTTTTTCCAGGACCAGTGACTGTATTGTATAAAGCATAACACATTGTCATAATGTCTGCTGTTGCGATCATGTAATGATAGTGATGGGATGATGATTCAGTAGGTTGTCAGTTTTGTTGCTGACCTACTCTGATCTTGGGGTAAAATCCCAGTACTGTAATGGGCTTCTTGCCTTGCTATACAAACCTAGAAGGTATCCCCTCACACAGTAGTTTAAGCCAACAGCATCACCCAAGGCTGTGCATCACAGCCCACCCAGCTGCATGCGGTTACCCTGACTAAAGCCCTCCTTAACTTCCATTGCTAATTACCTAAGTTCTTGACATACCTTCCTTCCCTGAGTGTCCGCTTTGTTCAGTCAACTGGTACTTCAGTTCCTCTGAGCCTGGAAACCTGTCATTTTACTAGGTTTGTCTTTCAACTCCAGTCTCTCAGCCAGCCCACACCTCTTTCCTGCTGGTAGCTTTTCATGTTGCCGTGGGCCATGTCTTAGGAAACTCCCACCTTCTATTCTTATCTGCAGAAAGCCTAACCATCTTTTCCGTCAGCCAGAATGTGCTGACACCTGCCCCACGTTCACCTCTCATCACCTGCTCCCAGATGCAGTGACTTCTTTTTGCCTAGAATTTTCTGAAGAACATAATGTATTAATTGCCTTCAGGATCTTAACATTTGCTGTATTGTCAGTAGTTTCTGTTACAGAAAAGATTTTTTTAAAGGTGTTATTAATCCAAATGCAGAATAATTTATTGACAAATTAATAACTTATTAATAACCTCATAATTTATTCCCAATTTATTAGGGAAGATCAGGTAATAAGGGCTCCATACATATAAACACATACTCTAGGTAATTGAAAGTTACCTTTATCATTATTAAGGATGTGAATTTTTAAAATTTATATTATGCATTTCTCTATTTTAAATGGGTATATAGTACTTTTAATTACTTTTTGAAAACTAGGTCATACTCTACAATTTGCTTTTCTTAACAGTAGCAGGTCATAGATATACCTCAAGGCCTTTAGATATAAATTTGACTAATTAGAATAAATATTCTAGCTAGAAGAAAAATTCTAAATAATTCTAAAGTTTGAAAGTTGCATCTACTGTATTTTCTTAAACTACGCCTCAGATTCAGTGTACAACCAGTTGTTCTTTATATGTTTTGTATTTGCTACAGCAAAATTGCTGCAATAAATGTCTTTAATATACACTCTTAAAGAAAAAAGAATATATAATATGTATGTGTGTATATAATATATTTATTATAATATGTATATAATACATGTGTACTTATATATATAGTATGTATTTAAATATATTTTGTTCATTTATATATATATATGAGATTTTCAAAAGAGAGATTGTTTGTTACAAGAGTATTTTAGTTAATATATTATCAAATTATTATTTTCTGAATAATTATAGCAGTTTACCCTCTGACTAGTAATGTATCTTGACTGATTCAAAATCTCTCTGGTAGCAGTTGGTTGCTGAATTTTTTTAATTTTTGCTGACCAGTAGGGGAAAGAATTGCGCCTCATGGTTGCTTTGCTTACATTAGCATTTCCATGACAGTGTAAAATATTGAGCGTCTCTCATGTGTATTGATTATTTGGATTGCCTCTCATGCAATTGCTTATTTGTAACTTGTGTATCAAGTTAATTATCTTTTTCTTAACAATTTGTAGAAGCTCTGTTTATTGGAATATAATCCCTTTGTCTGCCATATGAGTTGCAACGATTTCCTTCTAGACTCTCATTTCTCTTTTTTATGATGTCTTTTGCTGTACAAATTTTTAATTGTTTTGCATTCAAACATTTATGTTGGCCTTCTTTAAAAAATAACTTTCTTGTGGCTTATTCTTTTCCACTTAAGAATATATCATGGTCATTTTTATAAGGCAGGTTTAATTTGTTCATTTATCTTTCCCTAGTTTCTTTGTATGGGATAAGCTTATGCATGCATAGTTCTGTCTAAATGAGAAATCATTTCGTTTTTTATTGTAATCATTCTTATTTAGTATTTTTTGTGTCTTCCTTCCCCTCTCCTCCTTCTTTGCACCCACTTCATCTCCTATTGAACCTTCATTTTCTCCTGGTCATTCATTATAAGACCTTAGTGGGTGTCCTCTTATTAATTTTTGATACTCATAGAATTCACACACACATACATATCCATGCACATACACAGTCAACACATATATGTACATGTAGACATATACCTATGTTGAAATTTTTGTCATTTTATGTTCCACAAAAATGGTATAATGTTATAAATATTTCTTTGCTCTTTTTTCCCTTTTTTCCCACTGATAACTCATGAAAAACTTTTCTACTCCGTGGTCATGCCACTTCCTGATGTGGTTATACCATAATTTATTCAGTCCTTCCTCTATTCATAGTAATTCACATTGTTTCCACCTTTATTTTTGGCCCTATGAATAATGTTATAAAAAGATCTTTTATGGACTCTGTTGGAGAGGGAGAGGGTGGGACTATTTGGGAGAATGGCATTGAAACATGTGTAATATCATGTATGAAACGAGTTGCCAGTCCAGGTTCAATGCACGATACTGGATGCTTGGGGCTGGTGCACTGGGACGACCCAGAGGGATGGTGTGGGGAGGGAGGAGGGAGGAGGGTTCAGGATGGGGAGCACATGTATACCTGTGGCGGATTCGTTTTGATGTTTGGCAAAACTAATACAGTGTTTCAGGTTTAAAAATAAAATAAAATAATAAATAAAATAAAATAAAAAGATCTTTGTACATATGCTTCTACACGCTAGCCCTTTTATTTCTACAGACTAGATTCCCAAAAGTGATATTGCCAGGCTGAAATAATATACAGCAAGATTTTTTTTCCCAAAAGACAATAGTAATTTGCATTTCTACCCGTAAGTACACAAGTACCACCTTTCATCCTTATCAACAACAATGTTATCAGTCTTAATTCTTGTGACTGACAGGTATAAACTTATATCTCATTATTACTTCTGGTTTCTAAAGAAGCTATCGAGTATAACTTGCCCTTTCTGGATGACTCCAGATCCTTGGACTTCCTTTATTACACGGTGTGGTATGGCAGCTTTGTGAGTTTCCTGATTCCTCTCTGAATGTCTCAGAGTCACTGCCCGGGCCTGCTTCTAGGGGTCATGCCTCCACCCCACCTACTGGGTTGTCTCTGATATGTTTGAGAAGTTTGATTTAAAACCAGAAGACAGTATTTGCCCATAATATTTAAACATCAGTCAATCAACTCTCAGTGAAGACCCAAAGAATACCATTTATGAATTTAGTTTGATACTTCATAATCATTCAATTCTTAAGAAAAATTTATTTTCCAAAAAGTTAGTTAATGAGGGTCAGTTAAAAAGCTTGGATTCCATGATTTAAAATTGCTGGACACCATTGTCAGTCTGCTTAGAGTATTAATAAACTCAGAACCTGCTTATCACCTAGCAAGAAAAATGTATAACCTCAGGTCACCAGCTTAGAAAAGGGTGATCACCTCCATCATGACATCCTGACAGCTTCTTTGTCACTCACTCTTCCTGCATCCTGCCACTGCATCACTGAAATTTATAGACTCTGGTCTTTATATGTTCTGAATGTTCCTGTCTGGGAACATTTATTTTCTTTCCTATCATGTCCCTGGGATAGTCTCATGGTAAAATTGTAGCCTAGATAAATGACAGCCCTGTGGAAGATAGCAAAGATGGCTCACAAAAGGAGAGAGAAGGCATGCTGGGTGTGGTCCTATACACCCAACAGTCTCTCATGGAATGGAGTCTTTGTCAAAAGAGTCCAAATATTTTGGTTCCATAGATTCATGCATAGTTAGAAAATCCTTCAGCTATCTTAAAGACTTTTATTTTTTCATTGATCATTTCAATTCTTTTTGCTTTGATTTTAGAGTCAACAAAATTGACTTCTGTTCAAGACTAGGCCTCTCATCCAGCTTAACTACAGGATGAGATTACTCCAAAGAAAATGGTTTTAAGAATTCTAGTTCCCAAGAAATTTATTAAAAAAAAAACAACAACAACAAAAAGGATTCTGGTTCCTATGCAATCAGCAATCACTTCTCTTTGTAAATGAAATCACTAGACACCCAGCTGTCCCAGGCTTCTTGATTGGCATGCATTCGCTCATGGTTCCATCACATCCAGGCACTTAGCAAGAGGGAGTAAAATCTCAAAACTCCACAAGTTGGCAGCCTAACCCAGTGAAGTCTGAGTTGTTTCAACCACTTGATCTTTAAATTTACACAAGTACTAGTAGAGGAAGTAGTCTTACACACCACCTACCTGTCTAACACACTTATTTCACAGATAGGCCAGAAATATGGGATGTCTTGCTGGAGACTTAAAGCTTGTCAAGGACTAAAGCATCTTGAACCAGATCATCTGAATCTCAATTTCTTTCATGAAAAATTATGATATTAATGTCTGTTCTGTTTCCTTCACAAGGATTTTGGTGATGAGCAAATGAATCAATATGTATGAAAACACTTTGAAATAATTGTGTTATGCACAAATGTCAGATATCAAAAATTGTTTTATTTTTATTTTTTATTGATTTATTTTTTGGCCACATCATGTGGCATGTGAAATCCTCATTTCTTGACCAGGGATCAAACTCGCATCTCCTGCAGTGAAAGCAGAGTCTTAACCACTGGATTGCCAGGAAGATTCCCACAAAATTGTTTTAAAGTTGAGTACTGAATTCCTTTTGGTAGGAATTTCTGGATGGATTATAATAGCCACCATTTATTGAGATGCTACCTATGAACGGGCCCTCTACCACTTATTTAGAGATTTTTATTGTCATACCTCTAGGGCTCCCCAGGTTGTGCTAGCAGTAAAGAATCTGCCTACCAATGTAGGACAAGCAAGAGACAAAGGTTCAGTCCCTAGGTTGGGAAGATCCCCTGCAGTAGCAGTATACTTGCCTGGAAAATTCCAAGGGCAGAGGAGCCTGGCAGGCTAGAGTTCATTGGGCTACAAAGAATTGGACACAAATGAAACCCTCTTCCCCCCCCCCTCCCAACACACACACATTGTCACACCTCTACCCTTGCCCAAAAGGAATGAAGTAGTTGGTTTGTTAATATCAGGCTGTTTCTGCCATCATTTTTTCTGAAAGACATTTAAGATGGGCAATGTATCATGGAGAAAAGAGTGAAATTCAGGCAGATCTTTTCCAGTGTCTATGCACTGAACCCACCTGTCTTCATGAAGCCTATTTTATATGCCACTATATGACCTTCTATAGAAATAAGGGTAAATATTTTACAAACATGAAATAAAAATGTTTATGTCTGAACATAAAGTTTTACTTATACCCACATTTTAAATAACCTTAAAGAAATAAATCTAATTTAAAAAAATTAAATATCACTCCAGTCAATTCTGTTTGTGGTCCTTATGAAACAGCTATATGAATTCAAATTTTAAAAAATCAGATCATTCCATTGGTATCCATTGTTTTTTGTTCAGAAAGATGAAGTCTGTGTTTTCAAAAATAAGTTTAAAAGTGCCACTCTGAAAGCTCTGTTGTTACCTCTCTGAACTCTTTCAGGCTTCTCTACTGACCATTATTATTGTCTTTATGAAAATGAAGCCAAGTTGGTGATAGAAGGTGATAAAATAATCCCTCCTCCAAAATATATACACTAGCATCTATCACAGTCTACACTTCCACCAGTAGAAAAAAAAATTCTTTAATGCTCTGAATTCCCAGGATATCTGGGATAAATAAAGTCTTGATATTTTAGCATTATGTAGGTAACTGAGATATTCCCCATATACATTTTCTAGATAGCACCACCAAATAATTTATTTATGCAGCATGCTTTATTGATCCTGACTTGATGATGTATACTGCTGTACATGTGGGGCTGCGGATTCCTAGCCTTGTCCTCGAGGAATAAATGAGGCTTCAAATACATAATCTTGTCCACAAGAGAGTGACCTAGGCTTGGAATATTCTTTTGTTGTTCTTCAGTCCCTCACTCATGTCTGACTCTTTGTGATCCCATGGACTGCAACATGGTTAGGCTAAAATGGGCCTTCGGTTGGGGAGGTCTGAGGAATCAGAATGGGAAGTACAGGGTGTGGACACCTAAGAGGAGTGATGGTGATTTGTTGTAGGGGTGGCTCTGAAATCACAAGTAGCTTCCATAGCCTTCTTTTCCTTTAGACTGAGTTTGTTACTGTTGACTTTTTCAGCAAACATCCCTTAGCCACAGGGGGCACGTGCTCCAAGTCTGTGAACTGAAGTCCACCTACAGAGGAGTCTGTTGGTTCCAGGGTTTTGATGGAAACCCCAGGGCAGAGCTTTCAAGCAGGACCTGCTGCTCAGTCTGCACCGAGTCCTGCAGATGGCAGGTCCCTCATCCTAACACCTTGGGTTTCCTGCTTGCCTTCTAAAATCTTTTGGGTTTGTAACATTGATTTTAGATTTACAGATCCACTGAACCTCTGTATCCCAAGTGTTGGTTGTATTTTTAATCTGTTCCAAAATTTGTTCACGTCCTTTACCTGTTTTTTTTTCAGCATCAAATCTGTGAGTGCACCCTGCTTTACATATCCTCTGCTCAGTTAATGCAATAAAACTGTGAAAACCTTACTGGAAATGTCACTGAATCTTTGCAAAGCCTGAAGGCTGCTGAATGCCATAAGCATGTAGTCTGAAGCTGCAATAATTAAATCCTTCTTTAACAGGTGCTAGTAACACACTGTGTGTATTGGACATGATGGTTGTCCGGATGGCTTAAGGACAGTGGACTTTTCTAAAAGCCTCTCATGCTTCTAATATTCTAGTGACAGGAGGTTGTACTATAAATGTACTATGTTCACAGTGATGGCAGTATCTATTATCCCTGTCTTTGAGGGAATAGAGTATGAAGACCAGAATTAAAGATTTTTTGTTGTTTCTATTGAGCTGCTAGTTGACTCGGGATATGTAGGAAACTCAACGTTGTGATCATGGTGAATCTAGAGAATATAGGGTAACAATAAAGGAATAACCATGTATTGGGCTCCCACTATTCGTAAGGCCATGGTAGAGGCTTTTCATCCCTCTAGTTCCTAATTCTGTGTCATATTATTATTCCCATTTTACAGATAATGACATCAAGGCTCACAGAAGTTGTGACAGAGAAAGTATCTCGTTTGACTTTTAAAGATAGTGTTCTTTCCACCATGTGGCTCTGGGTTTCCTCTCATCTGTGAGCTTTGGGAAAGGTCTGATCAGGATTGGAGATGACTGGTAACTATCTTCCTTGGGCTCTAGCAAGAGAATTATTTGTGCAAGGAAAATCAAGGGCTTTCTAATAGATAGTAGGTTCCCTTAGTGCTAGGAAGCTCTGAAATTCATGGCCTGGATCTGTGAAAAATTCCGTCTCTAACTCTCCCACAGCATTCTCTTCGGTCCAGAAGAGAATGCCTGACTCCTTGGGAAGTTCCTTGTTGCTGTATTAGCTGCCTACGGGTGCTGCAATAAATCGCCAAAAAGATAGTGGCTTAGAACAATACTCTTGTATTATCATATAATTCTGGAGGTCAGAAGTCTAAAATCAGTCTTACTGGGGTAAAGTCAAGGAGTCTACAGGGCTGGTTCCTTCTAGAGGAGGCTCTAGGGGAGAAATAGTTCCTTGCCTTTTCCAGCTTCTAGTGGCCACTTGTATTCCTTGACTGATGACCTTCTTCTAGCAATGGCATCTTTCTGATCCGGCCAGCCATCATCTCATCTCCTTCACTTTCCTACCTGTCTCTTATAGAGCTCTTGTGATTACACTGATCTCATCTGGAAAATCCAGAATAATTTCCCATCTCAAAATATTCAACTAAATAATATCTGCAAATAACCTTTTGCTCTGTAAAGTCACATTCATAGGATGAAGATGTTGGCATCACCGGAGGTCCATTTTCAGCATACCACAGCCGCTGTTCCTGGTGATTGCCCCACTGGTAATGATATCCCACTTTGGACAGCTCAGGACTGCCCCAGCATCTCGCAAGACTCAGAATTCAGAGTTGCCCTTGTGCGTACCTACTCAAGGCAAGAGTGTGAGTGGCGAAGCCAGTTTGGGCTTCTTGCTGTCAAACAGGGCTTGCAATTTGGTAACATCAATCTGGATGCAGCTCATAGATAAATTTTGAATATGCATTTTTTTCTTAAGTTGGGTGTTCTTTACAAAAACTGGCATTTTGAGTGTTTAAAAATTGGGAGATCTGGCATCACAGTGCCATGTTTTCAAATGGCTGCGTAATGGCTTCCACTTTTCCACTTTAGACAGAGTATGTCTCTCCCATTTATCTTAGTCCCTGTCACTGTCTGATGATGAATTACACTGGCCTTTTCACTCATTTATTTTAACCACTTGGACTGTGCAGTTTGAGTATCTGAATGTACAATAATGATTCTCAAACCACAGTATTAACATGCATATCAGAGAACTTCTGTTCAGTAATTTAGGGCAGGGAAGTAACTTTATTTGTACTAGAACACTTTGTGTTAATCCCTGGGTATCCATGCAAGGTAGAGAATGATCCTTGTCCTACAGCAGCATCCTGACATTTGCAGATTGGTTGGATCCTCCCTTTGGATGTTTATTTTTTCAGCCTAACATGCAGCCTTTGATCCACCAACACCTGGGCCAAGCATTCCTAATCATCAGTTTAATATTTCCATTTCACTGGAGGCAAAATTTTCTACCTGTTACTGGGAAAAGTGACCCTCGCTTTCTTCTTCCTAAGACTGTTTCATAAGTATATCAGTTTCTTAAAATTTAGAATCTACTTTATTCCACAAAAAGACTGTCATTCTCTGTATGTCCACAGTCTCAGAGAGTGGCTGGTGTATAATGAGTGATTTATAAATATTTACTGAATGAATTAATAAATGATAATGAGTGACATTGATAAAAATAGCTAACATTTATGTGAACTTAGTTATGAATGAATGTTGCATCTTTAAATGAGTTAGCAATTGCAGTCCTGATAGAGACAAGTTCACTGTGAGTGCATGCCCTCCCACAGGCCCTGGAAAAGCTACCTTATTTATCATATGGTGCTCTGTTCCTGGCTACAGATAATGGGACCACAGAAAGATTTCTAAGCCAAGGATTCTCTATCCTTAACCTGACCAGGAACCTATGACATGGCCAATTGCAAAGAGCATTCCCAAGAAATCAACCTAGCCCTCTAGGGTGTTTTTAAGAACTCAAATCAAGAGAAACAGTCTCTCTACAGTTGGCAGCAGATGCTGGAGCAAATGGATCATGCTGGGATCGGGGACAGACTCCCAGTCAGGCTACATGCAAGATGATTAGGCAGAAATAATGCAGCCACTGAGAGATGGAGGAGAATCTCAATGCCTGATTTTCCAGCTCCCAGTTAACAATTTTACTGAGGCTTGGCTATTTTGGGAGGGCTCTGAAATTACCTGTTGTACCCTTACAACTTCACTTCATCTGTCTTTAACTCAGAGAGACTATCATTAAAACACTTGCCCAGAATGTTACCTTAGTCTGGGATCCTAGCATGACAGCAGAATTTAATGAAGGAGGGATTGTCGAATAGCAGTGTGGCCAAAGTGAAGATCAAAGGAAACCAAGAATTCTGACAGCTTCAGGTTCTACTAACTCCCAGCGAGCAGAACTGGGACTCAACAGTTTTTAGTGTTGAATGTTTTTCAATATGTGAATGTGCCTGAATCCTTCCATTCTAAATGGGAAAAAAAAGTAATAAAAACACCTGGAGCTGCTTCACCCTATTATAAAGCAAAAAGAAATGATAGCAATCGGTTCATTAGATTCATTGGACTGAAAAGGATGTCAAATAAAAAGAAACTGTTAATATTTAATTGGGCATTTTAGGAATCAGCTTGCTAAATTTGTAAAGATTGCCTTCTTGGTTTTTTTAATATGCTTCCTGGAATAACTACCTTCAAAGTGGGTATAATCTTTATGCAATTGCCTTGGCATTAAATTTTTACGAATTAAAAAGCATGCTAGGGGATTAAAGTAGAATAATAGATGTAACATTACATGAGTGTAGGACACTCATAAATCATTTATGACTTCCTTGCTCATCAGGACTTGACTTTTTGAATCTTAATTGAAAACTGGCATGGATTTATCGTTGAAAAAAGTAAATTGGTAATTCTGATAGCAGACAACTTTCATTAGGGAGTTAATTAATTTTAGGAGGCTGAGAGCCTGGTTTTTTAGACATACACAGTCATGTTGAGTCGTGGGACTTTATTTAATTATAGTCATCTTCTGGTCAGTGCACATTTTTTATCTTTTATTTTCATTCTGATCAATGCTAGTAAGATACAGCATAAGCTATTGTGAGCTATAATTGTATAGAAAAACAAAAAAATCGTGTTAGGCCCCAAGTAGTCTTAGATGTGCACGTGTGCTCAGTTGTGTCCAACTCTTTGCGACCCCATGGACTGTAGCCCGCCAGCTCCCCCTTTCATAGAGTTTTCTAGGCAAGACTACTGGAGTGGGTTCCATTTCATGCCCCAGGGAATCTTCCCGACCCAGGGATTGAACCCACGTCTCTTGCATCTCCTACACTGGCAGGCAGATTCTTTACCACTAGTGCCACCTGGGAAGCCCAGGCCCTAAGTAGGGCATAGGTCAAGTGGTAGACAAGAAGACATATTCTGTAGCAATCTTAACACTAGACCAGTCCTCATGCCATCATATTTCTATCTTCCTTTTATGTTTACTTACTCATCAATTGCTGTGATAAAGTTGAACATTTTTTAGATCCCCAAATGAGATACTATTATAAAAGATCAATTAATTAATTGTTTAGAAAAAGGCCAATTAATTGCTCTTTTAATTAATTGATTAATTAAAATTAATTTTATTAAGAAATAATAAAATTCTTTGATAAATAAAGCAACAGATAGACTGGCTGGTATACTTTATTGTTCTGAAGTTAATTACATAATTTCTTTAGTTTTTACCCTGTGAATTCCCTAACCATCTTAGTTCCCTTCTTTAATACAAATAATTATTCTACTGGTTATTGCACACTGAACAACACTAGTTGTAATACTGTAATCTGTAAAAAAGGCATCACTCTCTTCATTTTACAGATGAAGAAACTGAGGCTCATGTATGTCACCAAAACGCAACTTTCCCAGGGCTGCGAAGTTCTGAAAAAGACTGCTTTTTAAGTAAGCCCTGGAGAGTTTTCAAGCGCTTATAAATTTTTGCACACTGCTTCACCTCTCCCATGGGGACTGTGGACAATCGCCCTACTTTCTCCATCACTAATCATGAACTTTGTCATGCTGACTGGATTGGTGGGGGAAAGAAAGGTCCGATCATGAGCAATCCTGATTTATTTGCCTTGTGCCCCCACTCTCTGGCCAGATGTCATTCTGTTTAAAATTCTTCCTTAAAAGAGCATGACAGTCTGAGGGTCACCCTATTCTGAATTTAAGTTTACAGCCTGGTTTTGAAATCCAAATTGTATTCCTTAAGAACTAGATTTGGAAGGCAGTAGCCAATTAAAGCCACCTGTTTATGGGCACAGTGATGTGTTTGGAGGAGTTCTTGTACAATGAGAGATTGATGGCCCTTCAACAGGATCATAACTCCTGTAGGCAGAGGACCATAATTTGCTTACCCAACCCCAGACTAAAAAAAGGTCTCTGTAACCTAAAGGGGTTCAGTGTAACCCAGAACACAGCCCAGACTGAGATCAATCCCAGTCATTCCACAAGGCCTTGGGAGATCTGCATGGATGCCATTGGAATTCAATCTCCGCAAGGATATTTGGAGCAGAGCAGCCCAGCCTTATGGTTTTATAGATTTCACAACCTGACTGATGATATCTATAAAAGCTTATCCTATTTTCCATTTGCCAGGCAGTTTCTCAAGCTCAACTTTAAAGACACCATATGAAAATATTTGAGAATTTCAAAATTAAATACTTATCAATTCCAGGAATGGGAAAGACTGACCACATGTGAAAATAATTTTACAGAAACCCATGGCAAAGAAATGGTTTAATGGTGATGTTAACAAATGCCCTCAGAGTCTCTGCTGTGAGATCTCTTTCAGTCTTTCTTTCTAGCTGGCATTTTCTCCTCATGTGGATATCTCACCTTTCATTTCCTACTAGGCCAAGAGGAGCTTCTTGTATGGAACTTTCTTAGTTTGCTGTAGTCTTGTCCTAAATCCTACCACATCAGAGCTTCATTTATTTGATGAATATTTATAAAGCATTTTTATGTGCCAAGATGAATACACTGACCCCCCTGTCTTGTCCCCCTGAAAGTAGAAAAAAAAACTCTCCTGTGAAAGGTACCCTTCCTCACCAGGAGATAGAAATACATTCTTATCACCAGAGAGATAGAGAGTTCAAGGTCCAGAAGGCTGTGTTAATGAACTTCACCTAGATTCTTCATTAATGAGTACCCAAGCCTAAGTTTCTTTATCTTGTCAGTTCTTGACAAATGTATTATTTCTTTGTCTTAAATGTATAAAAGCTGCCTGCTTTGGCCATTTCTCTGTGTCTCATATTTTTACATATGAAATTAAAGTGTGATTTTTCTCCTATTAATCTGCCTTATAGCAATTTAATCTCTAGACTAGCCAGAAGAACCTAGAGGGGTAGAGGAAACATTTTTCCCAACAAGGTTCTAATACAGAAAGGAAAGCAATCATGAGAGGTGAAGAGATTAAGACTGAATCAAGAGAAAGGGGCTAGTGCAGCATTTCTGAGAAGCCAGCGCTCTCGGAAGAGGGTTTGTTTCTCTGTAGAAGAAAGAACCAGAAAAGGCAATGGCAACCCACTCCAGTACTCTTGCCTGGAAAATCCCATGGACGGAGAAGCCTGGTAGGCTGCAGTCCATGGGGTCTTGAAGGTTGGACATGACTGAGCGACTTCACTTTCACTCTTCACTTTCAAGCATTGGAGAAGGAAATGGCAACCCACTCCAGTGTTCTTGCCTGGAGAACCTGGTGGGCTGCCGTCTATGGGGTCACACAGAGTTGGACGCGACTGAAGCAACTTAACAGCATCAGCAGAAGACAGAACATGATTTTGATTAGAACCACTATAAAAGACCAAGGAGAACCCACAACGGATGATAGGGCACCAGTGTGGTAGGATAGTGGGATTCTAGGCGAATTCTATCTGATTTAATATCACTGATGAGAAGAGAACTTTTGAGAACAATAAAAAAATTTTAGAAATAGTCTTTGTGGAAAATTGGAGTGAGAATTAACTAGGAAACTAGAGTAAAAGAACAGAGTAGTTTATAGGACCACTCCTGTGAAATGAGAGAGGGTAATAAGGCAGGATTGGCTAAGAAGAGCCTCAGACTGAAGAGCAGCTCTGAGAAAGGCTCAGCCAGGCTGATGGGAAATGAGCACCCATAGAAAAGATTGTCTAGAAAGTCCCATGTCAGGCAGGAAGGGCATGGCTTTTTTGCTCCTGCTGAGCCCAGTGGTTGGTTGGAGTGGTAGGGCGAGAAAATAACCTCAGCATGAACCTCTGGTGAAAGCACAGCAGCTAGAGACGGTCAGCAACAGGTTTTCTCTTGAAGGGAGATCTGAGCAGCACACCCCGCAGCTGCCATGAGGTAAGTAAATGCCACCAACCTCGGGCTCCTTCTGGTTCCTCTTCTGTGCCCCACAGGCTTTTGTCTAGCAGCCTATTGTCAAAAAACAGTGTTCTTGCTTTCTAGGTTTTGAGTAGATTTTTTTTCCCCTGTCTCCCTAATTTAAGTCTTATCAACTTAACTAGACTTTTATGTGTTCCCAAACTTCTGGTGACTTAGACGGAAAAGAATCTGCCTGCAATGCAGGAGACATGGGCTCAATCCCTGGGTTGGGAAGATTCCCCTGGAGGAGGGCATGGCAACCCACTCCAGTACTCTTGCCCGGAGAATCCAGTGGACAGAGAATCCTGGTGGGCTGTCGTCCATAGGATTGCAAAGAGTCAGATACAACTGAGGCAACTTAATACACATGCATATCTCTCTATTCAATATCATTTTCACTCAAGATGTATGGGTGTGTATGTGTGTGTTCAGTCACTCAGTCGGAATAGAGTTTCAGTAGGAAGGTGAAAAATCTGGGAGATGGATGATGGTGAGAGTTGCTCGACAATATATCTATACATAGAGCCACTGGAAATGTACAGTGTGTTTAGTCGCTGAGTTATGTCTGATTCTTTTGTGACCCATGGACTGCATGCAGCCCACCAGGCTTCTCTGTCCATGGAACTTCCAGTGCAAGAATATGGGAGTGGGTTGCCATTTCCTTCTCCAAGGGGATCTTCCTGACCCACAGATCAAACCTCCATCTCCTGTGTTGGCAGGCAGATTCTTTACCACTGTGCCACCTAGGGAAAGCCAAGATAACAAATTCCTATTTGCTAATGGCTCTCCAAATGTATGTCTCCACAGCAGATTCTTCTCTACAGCCCCAGAATGAACCACCGCTTACAATTATTTGATCATTCGACTCCTTCATTGAAATCTCCCTTCAGATGTTACACAAGTACCTCAAAGGTGGTCAATCCCATGTATTTCTAAAATCATATCCCTTGTATTTCTCCCATTTTCCTATTATTCCCTGTTTTGATAAAAAAAAATCCACTCAGTTGCCCAAAATATAACTATAGAATGACACTAGATTCTTTCTCTCTCCTCCCCACCTTGCTTGCTAACTCCATCTCACAATGAACACCAACCCTAAGTAATTCTAATCCATATACGCTTTGCCATCCTAACTGCAATTTTAATGGTTAAGGACTTATAATTTCCTGCTCATTTAGAGCTATAACCTTCGAACTGGCATTCCTGACTTCAGATGTGATCTCTGTTATTGCTGAAGAGATTATTCTCATGGGCAATCTGTTCATGTTACTCAAAAGTCTTCAGTAGTTCACCATCAAATACTGCTTATATACCACATGTAGCCTTCCACCATTTCGGCTCTGAAAACGTATCCAATTCCATCCCCTCTAAGTCTCACGTTCCTGTGCTCTACTTGAACTGAACTACTCATGGGGAGAAGCCATCACGCTCCTTCTTACCTGCCCTTTTGTATACGTGACTGCATCTACCAGCCTGGAAAATGCCTTCTCACTCTTCATACCCCAGGCAGGTTGATGTCCTTTCTCTGTGCTCCTGTTCTTTCTTTCATGCACCTTCACTGTAGCCACTGCAATTGGCCTGCCGTTGCTGGCAAAGCCAACAGTGTCTGTCTCCTCACCATGCTGCTGCTGCTAAGTGGCTTCAGTCGTGTCCAACTCTGTGCGACCCCATAGACGGCAGCCCACCAGGCTCCTCCGTCCATGGGATTTTCCAGGCAAGAGTACTGGAGTGGGGTGCCATTGCCTTCTCCGTCTCCTCACCATAAATGACACTAATTATATGCAAAGGTTATATCTTTTAATCAATAAATTCCCAGAGCCTGGGCCTTTAAGTGACTCATGGTACTTCAGTTTCAATGAGCACATGAATATGAATGAATTCAAAGAATTGAGTCTTGAAAATAATGTTTTAAAAGTATGTCCTTTCTTAAATTGTTTTAAAATAGTTGCCTGAAGAGATAGCAGGAAAAAAATATTGAGAGTGAAAAATACTGTGGGTTATGGATAAAAATTTTCCTCTTTTTACTGACGTACACAGATTTCATTCTATTACAAGCAACTTCAGAGGATTATCTCCAACTGCCTGTCATAGCTTCAGCTGTATCAAGTATTTCCAGTGCAAGTAGGACATGGCAGTGTCTTAAAACACATTGTTCTATGAAGGTTTCCACAGGCAGTGCTTTGTTGTTTAAATGGAATTTGGCCTGAAATCCTTTAAAAAAAAAAAAAAACTATATTCATACAGTACTTAACAGTTGCCAAACCATTTTCACACCCTGATTTTACTTGATATGTAAAGTATCTCAATGAAGTAGTCAGGACAAAACTGATCAACTCTTTATAGATAACAGAAGCTTGGAGAGGCAATGAGGCTTACTCAAGACTGACCGTTACTGGAGCTGGAATGCACGACTTCTGGTTGCTAAACCCATGTTCCTCCTCTCCAGCCTTGCAGCCTTCTTGGTGGTTTCTGTCTGCAGAGCAGATAGAGCTGTGGGCTGTTGTCACTCCCCAGAACAGTTTGCATTCCTACAGTGTTTCTCATGGCCCCAGGGTTACAGGTCACTGTCGACTGTGGATGTTATAGAAGTTACTTCATTTCAAAAGTGCTTTTCCTCAACAGCTTTCCCAGCTGCCCTAGTTAAGGTTGGCACTGCCAGCTCCAGTTACACTAGCAAACCCCTTTACTGATATTACATAATGATTATTGCTCTTGGGTTGGTGTCTAAACTGCAACCTTACATTTGATAGTTTTATAGTTTCATCTTCCTGAATGTAAAAACAATCATCACAACAATTTTTTTTTAAGTTTAAACTGAAATTCTTTAATTCTGCAGAGGGCTAGAATATTTTTTATAGCCCTCATGGAAGAATTTATTAGCCCACATTTCTCTACACAAGGCTAAGTTTAACAGCAGATGTGTTTTGTTTGGATTTTACAGTGCTTTAAAACACAGTTAGAATTTGGAAGATTTTAGGCAGAGTATGTACCCTTCAGTTTTTCCCTGGGCTCCCATCCTAAGTCCTTTATTTTAAGTTTCTGGCCCCAGAAGTAGTCTGAGTTTGCACTCCATCTGTATTAATATACGTCATGGTTTAAAAATAACAGCTAATATTTATGTACTGTATATCTATGTACTGTTTTTTTTCAATATTTTACAAATATTAGTTTGTTTAATTTTCACAAGAGACTCTTGACAGGTAGATAACTCTTAGCTGTAGGTGCTATCTCACCATCTGCATTTTATAAATAAGAGCATAGAGGCACCAAGAGTTAAGTAACTTGCCCAGTCATATAGTCATCAAGGGGCAGGACTGAAATTCAGACCAGGCACTCTGGATCCAGAGGCGAGCCCTACACTCAAGGGTCCAGATACAGTGTCAGCTTTTGTATGATTCATAAAAGGAAAAACAGAAAACAAATCATTGGTTGGTAGTCCTTAACAAAGAAATGTGAGCTAAGGAGCTTGAATAAATGAGCTCAGAGTGCTTTGTCTGCATATGCAGCAGTGAGCATATGCTTGCTTCTGTGGACATTGAAGACTGAGGGTCTCGCGAAGATACATCTACTACAGTCAAAAAGATGTAAAGGGCACTTGGCACAGAGTGGACCCATGAAATTGAAACGCAGTGTGTGTCCTTGCGCTACTCCGTTTTTGTATAAATGTAGATTGCCAGATTACATTGGTAGGAGCAGCTGGTTTTGCTCTGCATTGTCCTTGTTAGTAATTCTACTTCCCTTTGCAAGCTTGTAATATCACTCAGTATCACACAGAGGTTGAATGAGATGCCTAAGAAATCCTTACCAGTCAAGCTGGGAAATTGTATGGTAAAAGGTAAGGGAAGGGGAGGGTAAGTAATTCCTTCCCAATATATGGCTAAAAAGTAATTATCACTAATCACCAGTATGCAATTTTATTAATAGAATGGAAAAGAACAGAAACAATTCAGATGTTTCCAAGTTTTAAGATTTGATAGAATTCTAACTCCAATAGTGATGCTGCTAAGTCTGCTGCTAAGTCACTTCAGTCGTGTCCGACTCTGTGCAACCCCAGAGACGGCAGCCCACCAGGCTCCACCGTCCCTGGGATTCTCCAGGCAAGAACACTGGAGTGGGTTGCCATTTCCTTCTCCAATGCATGAAAGTGAAAAGTGAAAGTGAAGTCGCTCAGTCGTTCCTGACTCTTAGCGACCCCATGGACTGCAGCCTACCAGGCTCCTCTGTCCATGGATTTTCCAGGCAAGAGTACTGGAGTGGGATGCCATTGCCTTCTCCGCCAATAGTGATAGTAATGACATTTTAGCTACTGGAATTTTACAGGTTTATTGTTGAATCACTCTGAAAAGACAGAGATGGAGAGAGAGAGAGTGAGCACTATATTTTACTTTCTGATATACAAAAGTGAAGGATAGAAACACTTGTAAACTTGGAATGTTATGCTTGTTATCATTCCCTCTTGTTGGTCTATAGTAAATTTTGTTCATAAGCCTATGTGATCAATATGTTGCATGTTTGGTAAGGGCATTGCTGGCTGACTTGACTTTGGTCCTATAGCAAGCCTGATAGCCAAGAACTGCCATGCTATGTTAGAAACAGAAGCCAGGGATTGGATAGAATGCCATCTTGTTCTGGGGTGAGCACAGTGGATGACAGAGTCCTGTACAAGAAGCAAAATTATAATTGAGTTTGGTGCAATGTCGTAAGTCAGGTCAGACACCAAAACTGAGTAAAGGTGGGTGAGAAGCCCAGTGTGTGCGCTTAGTCGCCCAGTGATGTCCAGCTCTTTGTGACCCTATGGACTGTAACCCTCCAGGCTCCTCTGTCCATGGGGCTCTCCAGGCAAGACTACTGGAGTGGGTAGCCATTCCCTTCTCTGGAAGATCTTCCTGACCCAGGGAGTGAACCTAGGTCTCCTGAATTGCAGGTGAATTCTTTACTGTCTGAGCTACTGGGGAATTTATATGGGAAGGCCAGAGACACAGACAAATTAGAAGGAGAAGAATGTGGTCTGGCAAGGAGACAAGGCAATATTGCTTAATAGAAGTTAAAAGTCTATGTTTTGGAGTCAGTTCTGAATTCTTACTTTTCTTATCGTGTGTGTTAGTTGCTGAGTTGTGTCCAACTCTTTGTGACCCCATAGACTATAGCCCGCCAGGCTCCTCTGTCAGTGAGACTCTCCAGGCAAGAATACTGGACTGGGTTGTCATTTCCTTCTCCAGGGATCTTTCCAACCCAGGGATCAAATCCAGGTCTCCCGCACTGCAGGCAGATTCTCTACCATCTGAGCCCAGGCTTCCCTACTTTTCTTATTAGTTGTCTGCCTATTTGTAAGCGGAATGTGCAGTGGGTAGGTACTAGATTCTGCAGTTGGATTGCTGAAGTTTGAATCCTGTTTCTTTACTACCAACTGTGTGACATTGTTATCAACCCAGGTTCTTGGACTCTTCATGCAGCAGAAATTGGTAAGAGGCCAGGTGAGAAATTCAGGCAAGGCTTTACTGGGACTCGTGCTATAGCACGAGGGAGGGAATCAAGTAACAGGTGCCCTCGCTCACTCACAGAGGACAAACAAGACCCTTAGAAGGGGTGAGGGTAAGGGTGATAGGCAGTCAGATGAGGGTTGGCTTAAGTGGTCTGCCCACCACCTTCCTGGTACTGTGTGCAGCAATCATGCATGGTACCAGACTTTTACTCCTGGCACCTGAGAAGAAGCAGGTGGATTTTGGCCCTTTTGTATCTTATTGTTCGTACTTTGCCCCCACTGTACATGCAAGCAGTTGCTTTTAGTCCCTTATAATTTCTTTGTATTTTGTTGCTCCAAGAGATGTTTGTCCAAGCCCCAGTGATTCAGTAAAGGGTGCCAGGTCCCAGGACCCAGCCTGTCTCAAATGAATAGGTTATTTAATCACTGGATGTTTCAGCTGTGAATCTGGGAATTAGAGAAGACCCTTCTTCTTCAGAGGCTTCTCTGGTGGCTCAGATGGTAAAGAGTCTGCCTGCAATGCAGGAGACCTGGATTCGATCCCTGAGTCGGGAAGATTCCCCTGGAGAAGGAAATGGCAACCCACTCCAGTATCCTTGCCTGGAAAACCCCATGGATGGAGGAGCCTAGCAGGCTACAGTCCATGGGGTCACAAAGAGTCAGACACGACTGGGTGACCAGTTTTCTTCCTCATAAGGTGGGTGTGAGGATTGGGTGAGTTAATATACGAATAATCTTTAATGCAGTCATTGCAGATAGTAAGCACAAATAATTGTTACTATCATTATTAATAATCTTTTTGTGTTTCTGCATCTCCTTTCTAAAATGAAAGTCATAACACACACCGCAGAGGGCTGTAGCAAGGAATAAATGAGATAAGACGTGGAGGCAGCAGGCTCCAGGACAGTGGTCAGGAATTGTTATCAGGTCCATAGAGGATGTGTTTGCCAAGGTAATATCCCATGAGGACAGACCTTCTTTTAAGAGCCCTAAGATCCTACCAGTAAATCAGATAAATCATAAAGCATGTACTCCAAGCCTAGCATCTGACAGCAGCCACTTTCCTGCCTCTCTCATCCTGTAAAACAATATCAGAATATTGAAGAGTGCAAGATGGAAGGGAATTTAAAGTCCTAAATTCAGTCTGTGCTTTGTATGAACAAGGGGACAGAAGCCCAGAAAGATAAGGTAATTTGCAGTGACACAACTAGCTTGTTATAAAGCTGCTCCTTGAATTTACTTATAATACTTAGACTCCTAGTCTAATATCTATTCCACGCTGACTCTGCCTCTTCTCAATTCTCACAACCTAACTGGTGCTTCCTCTGGGGCTGACTTGAGTTCCATGAAGGACCTTAGCTTAACTCCAATATGGAGTGAGCCTCTCCTGAGTAGGTCCCCAATTTCTGCTTGACAAATGCTAAGTATTTCTGATAGTAATCACGTGTCCGACTCTGTGAGACCCCATAGACGGCAGCCCACCAGGCTCCCCCGTCCCTGGGATTCTCCAGGCAAGAACACTGGAGTGGGTTGCCATTTCCTTCTCCAATGCAGGAAAGTGAAAAGTGAAAGTGAAGTCGCTCAGTCGTGTCTGACTCTTAGCAACCCCATGGACTGCAGCCTACCAGGCTCCTCCATCCATGGGATTTTCCAGGCAAGAGTACTGGAGTGGGGTGCCATTGCCTTCTCCATAAAAGGAAATAATATACTATTAATCAGGAAAGCATTATGCTAGCAACAGGAAAGCTATGTTATGGTCACAGTTAACTATGTTATTTTTAAACACACTGTTAATTTCAAATTTCTCTTAGGTATTTTTTCTTCCTGTAATTGATAATGCCTTATTTGTTTGTTTGTTCTTTTTATATCTTTCACGTACCACATAAAACATCTTGAGTTCACATTGATTAACTTAATATCTGTTGAATGAATAATTTGATTAGTGGGTTTGTCTTAAGTCTGACAACTCATTTTGATACCTGATTGAATTTTTCAACCCCTTACATTTTTCTGATTCTCATGTTTGCCAGGTAGTTTTGGATACCGATTTGAAAAACCTAAGTATCCGCACACTCTTAAACTCTTTACCCCTTCACATTCACACACTCAGACATTGTCTATGGTCCTTCTAGAGCCTTCTGTCTTTCTTCAGAGGACTGAGTACAGCAAGTAATTTTGGCGGGGTGTGGGGAGGTAGTGGGGCGCACCACAATGCATGGAGGATCTTACTTCCCAGACCAGGGATTGAACCTGTGCCCTCTGCAGTGTAAGCGCACAGTCTTAACCACTGGACCAGCAACCAACTTTTAAATCTAAACAAAAGTAGTATCCCACAACAATGAGACTAAAAGCTGATGGTCAGGCACAAAATATTTGAAAAAATAATGAAGAGAAAGTAAAAATTAGTATTGAAAAAAAAGAAAATGTTAACGTACTCAAACATTTAATTCTCTCAAATGGCTTCTTTTTTCTTCTCTATTCTGTCTATAATAATAAAATGGTGTTTCATCAATTTTAAGACATACTTTTTAAAAAAACATTTCAACATCTCTAACATTATGATGTGTTTCCAACGTGATGGCATCTTGCATTTTATAATAAACACTTTTTCTATCAGGTTACACAAAAAATATGTCATTGTATGATAGAGGGCATTTTCAACATGATGAAATACAGCAATAACAGTATCAGTGCTATTTTGTGCTGGTCATCTTCTGAGTATTTGATACATATTAACTTCTTTAATCCTCACAAATACTTCCAGAGTGGGCTGTCTTATCCTTCCTCTTTTCAGATTAGAGAAACAAGAGCAGATTAGAGTTAAGTAGTTGCCTATAAAGTTCCACATCTAGTCAGTAATGGATCTGGGATGTGAACCCGGACTCTTTCCCAAGGCTGCATTCTTAACCTCTCTACCTGCTACATTTTTCTGGCTTTTCTTATAGGACTTTGAATGCTCTTCTTGTTTCCATCTCCTGGATTGTCTTTTAGAATACTTACATATTTTTGTAAAATAACTATACTATCCATTTTCATTCTCACTGGTATTTAAAATTAATTAATTAATTTGTATTTTTGTGTCTGCGTGTTTTTCCAAAGGGCCATTAATAGAGTTATGATAGATGCAGTAGTTAAAAGAGCCATCTCTGGGACTGGAAACTACCTGAGTTCAAACACTGGTTTGGCCACCTACCAGCTTGCTTACCTTGGACAAATTATCTAACCTCTGTTTCCTCATTTTAAAAGATAAGTATTTAATGTTTTTAGAAATTCCGCTTTATAAGGTTATTTTGAGTATTAAATCAAATGACTTATATGTATCTAGGACATAATACATATAATGTTGGGCATAATGAATGCCCAACAAATGTTAAATGATTTTTGTAACTTTTATGAAATCAGTATATGAGACTGGAGTAAAAAGGGAGGGAATGAAAAAAAAACAAAAGGGAGGGAATGAGGTTAAAATATGTTAGGAAGAAATACTCAGAAAAGTTAGTAATTTACTAACTTATTCATGTATTCTACAAAATACATTCGAGGTTGTATTTTGTCCAAAGCAACAAAGGGACAGTATCTTCCTTCCTATACCTGAAGATCTATAGAAGGAAGATACCTGCCAAATACATTTGTGTTGTGCACAGAGCCTGGCACTGAAAGTAAATGAATGAATGAGTAGGGGAGGGAATGAATGGATGGGAAGGAGAGGTACATCAATTCTTATTCCCCAAAAAAGTATAGAGTCATAGAGTTCTGAGTGCTCAAGGAAGGGTGAAATCACTCCCAGCTAAGATGGATGTGAAGAGATTCACTCACCATATATTTAAATGCCTTCAGTATTCTCTCTTGTGGATACAGAGAATAGAATGTCAGGGGCTTCCCAGGTGGTGCTAGTGGTAAAGAACCTTCCTGCCAATGCAGGAGACATAAGAGACAGGGGTTCGATCCCTAGGTCAGGAAGATCCCCTGGAGGAAGGTATGGCAAGCCACTCCAATATTCTTGCCTGGAGAATCCCATGGACAGAGGAGTCTGGTAGGCTATAATCTATGGGGTCACAAAGATCCAGACAACTTAGCACATAGCATGCCGCTCTCAAGAGTGATGCTCCTAGCACTTCCTTATTTATGTGTAGATATTAATGATGAAAAATATCACTAAAGAATTGGGTAGTCATTTTAGTTAGTAGAATTGGATTCATTTTATTAATTCAGGCAAGCTGCCTCTAAATTGCTGCTATCTTGTTCTTTCTTGAATGGTTACAAAATTACCTTATTCCCATAGAGAAATGTATTACTCTATTTGAATATTTAAATTAATTTCAAATTTATGAGAGCAAAAAAATCACATGAATAGCTCGGTAAAGACAAATTAAACAGTTGTATTTATAGTTTAGACAATTGGGTATTTTCTGTTTGTGTGTATGCCATTTCTTCTGCGGAATGACTGAGCTTAAAAACACAAATCTTAATTGGTAGCCAAGAAGATTACATGCTTATGTTTTACAAGAACAAGCAACTTGTCCTCAAAGAGCCTAATTTGAATTGATGAAAGAAAAATTACTAAAAAGGCATTAATTCGATAAATATTAAAGGACTAGATGAAACAATTATCTTACCCAAATCACCTGATTATAAATAATTATTGCTACAAAGGAAATCAGTCCTGAATATTCATTGGAAGGACTGATGTTGAAGCTGAAACTCCAATACTTTGGCCACCTGATGTGAAGAACTGACTTATTTGAAAAGACCCTGATGCTGGGAAAGATTGAAGGCGGGAGGAGAAGGGGACGACAGAGGATGCGATGGTTGGATGGCATCACCGACTCAATGGACATGAGTTTGAATAAACTCCAGGGGTTGGTGATGGACAGGGGGGCCTGGCATGCTGCAGTCCATGGGGTCACAAAGACATGACTGAGCGACTGAACTGAACTTGTAAACAATACATTTATATAGATAGATTGATAATTTTTTTCCATGGAAAAAAATCAATGGAAATGTCAAAAACAGTTAAAATATGAATATGAAATTAAAACCTCTCTTCTTTTGCTTATTTCATCCACCAGATGTCCCTCTTCTTAAATGTGGTGATGTGTTACTAGACAAATAACTGTCAATGCTATATTAATGAAAATAACTGGTAGTTGAGTTGAATAAAATCCACAGACAATCCCAAAGGCTTATTTTGGCAACTGCAAAATGGCAAAGCCTAAGCAACTAAGTCTAAATGCTCTTTCCAGACAGAGTTTCTCTCTATACTGTCATTGCTAAGAGGCTATCTGGCCTGTTCTTAAGAATCTACTTCAATGGGGAGCCACTCCTATCCAAAGCAGTGGGTTTAACTCTGGTCAGCTCTGCCTGTTAGGAAATTCTTTCTTACTTTGATCCAAAATTTCCTTCTTATACTTATAACTACTGTTTGAATTTCTACCTTTGGAAATTTTAGGTCATAACTAATACATGTATTCCAAAAACATGTATCTAAATAATTAAGTAGCTATTAAATAATATCTGTGTATTCTTTTCTTCAGGCTAAGTATGTTATGTCCCCAAAATTCACTGATGAGTTAGTTGTTTAGAATTAGAGGCATATTTTCATATAAGCACAAAATTATGGATGGTGATCACAGTTGTGGACTAGGTCACAAAATTTTATTTAACTTATACCAAGATGAAATAGTCAGAAGTTATCTTTATTCAGTAAATATTTGTGAAATACCTAATTAAGAATTCCCAATGAGGGTTATTTAATGTTAATTATATTTGATTGAATGGACACTACACAGAAATTTATTTGAAAATTATTTTCTCAGATTCAAATCATAATTCTAAGCATCTACAACATATTCTGCCCCAGTGTTTTGATGTAGCTGTAAATAATCTGAATTGTAAATGATTATTTTAAATTATTCAAACTAAGAGTAACTAAATAACATTCAAAGTACATTTCCATTCTTAAATTATCAGACAAGTCTCTAATCTGATCATTACAATTTAATATCCATTAATCTGCATGAACACAGATGAGCATATAAATATCCAGAGGGAATAAGTACTGAGAGAAGGAAATTCGATCACAGAACCGGGTAATTATTGCAAATGGAGATTACTCAGCGCCAGTACAGCTGTCTACACACTAAATCATTATATTTTATTTTTAAGAGTTGTTTGATGGTTGCTCTAGTCAACATCTGAACTCTGTTAATTTTAAAGACATTTTTCCCCATTATATGTAATATGAGTGGGCATTTCTTGTAACTCATTTAATGACCCCATGACACATATACATTTTTAGTTCTAGGTAATAATAGTTTATGATCACACTCATTTGAAATAATTTTCTCTTCAGAATCTCAGTGAAAGGATGGAGTACTCCAAAAATCAACTGACTGCAAATTATCTTCACTGAAAATCATTATGTTTATGCAAATCAAGTAACACAAATTACATGTTCCGACTATTTCTAAACTGTTCTTAGGGAAAAAAAAATAGAACAAATACTTCTTAAAATGAAAATCCAGCCAAATTTCCCAGTTCTGCTGAGTCTTTCTAGGCTCTCGAGACGTCCATCCGGTACTTGAAGCCACAGAGTTTGAAATTCAGAAATTCTCTGCTTCCAAGCATTATGGTTGTGGGAGGATTAGATCTTAAGCCCATTACTGACAAATCCTGTTAATTGGTGTTTCATCTCTGGGTGAGGCAGGAACAGGGAGGCAGATTCATAAGCTTATTCTAGAAAATCATAGAAAAGATAGGCCACCAGACAGTTCATCAGTGATGTTGACTCCACAGGGCAAGATGCCAAGATTAAGTGAATTGCTTTCTTTTCTTTCTCTACTTTCCATTTTTCTCTTAGCTTCCTAGGCTGTATTCATGTGGTCATTTATAGAACTACTAGGCACAAAGCCTAGGAGAAGGAAATGGCAACCCACTCCAGTATTCTTGCCTGGAGAATCCCATGGACGGAGGAGCTTGGTGGGCTACAGTCCACGGGTCACAAAGAGTCGGACACAACTGAGAGACTTCACTTTCACTAGGCACAAAGCACAGCACTGGATTTCATACTTTTCTTGGGCATTTTAGCCAGTGAAGACCTAAGATTCATGGTGTGGTTGGAGTAGTCCTTAAAGGAAATAGTGAACTTTTAAGGTTAATGGAAAAATATTAGCATTATATGTGTGGGTGTATGTGTTAAAGATATCCTCAAGGGATACAGAAAATCATGCTAAATGTCATTGCTCTAATCCCATAGACAAATCCTTTCTAAATTGTCTTGCTGTGATTCTGACTTTTCAGTCTCCTCTTTTAGATGATGTATTATAAATATATATTCAGATTCTGTCCAGTGCAATGGACAGTGCAATCCCTATGACTCAGTTTTGTTTCTTTCTTTTTTTTCCCCTTTGACTTGTTTTTCTAACCAAGATAAGTGCTTCCAGTGTTTCCACTCATTTTTATTGTGAGCTTTGTGTTTGGGGAGAAATTTCCTGTGCACACCTACAAGTTGCTTTCTCTCTGCACTTTTCTAGTCCTTCAACTCTCACTTCCCAGTGAAATCTTCCTACAAGAAGGAAATGAGCTTCATGAGCCTTCATGATCTGCTTTCATGATTTTCAGAACTTTAATGAGAGCCTGAACCAAATGCACTCATTCCAGCTGGCCCCTTACTGCTCTTTCATATACTATCCTCACTTTTATGGGGGGCCGTGCCATGCAGCACAGGGGGTCTCAGTTCCCCGACCAGGGATTGAACCTGTACTCCCTGCATTGGAAGTGTGGAATCTTAGCCACTGGAACACCAGGGAAGTCTCTAATATCCTCACTTTTACCTCTTGACCTTTGCTTTTCCAATTCCCTACAGCTGTCTTCCCTAACTTCCCCAGTCTTCCTTCTTCACTGTCCAATTCAGATCCAACCTCCTTTTTGAAACTGTGTCTTATTCCAGTAGCCCACAAAGTCTTCTATTTTTTTCTTCTTTTTATTATGCTTGAAAAAATGTAACTCAGAGTTTTGTCCTCTATGTATTGATTGTTGTTCTTTTTTATGTTATTGTTTGGTCTTACCCTCAACTAAATTCTACTTCCCTAAAAGTGTACAACATGATTTATGCTGCTGCTGCTGCTGCTAAGTCGCTTCAGTCGTGTCTGACTCTGTGCGACCCCATAGACGGCAGCCCACCAGGCTCCCCCGTCCCTGGGATTCTCCAGGCAAGAACACTGGAGTGGGTTGCCATTCCCTTTTCCAATGCATGAAAGTGAAAAGTGAAAGTGAAGTCACTCAGTCGTGTCCGACTCATCGCAACCCCATGGACTGCAGCCTACCAGGCTCCTCCGTCCATGGGATTTTCTAGGCAAGAGTACTGGAGTAGGGTGCCATCGCCTTCTCCAAACATGATTTATACTTATCTGGTATTTTCCTACCATAGCTAGTAGGAAACATAGGTATATATTGTACACATAAACTGTATTTACTTTTTATTTTGTGTAAATATTTGTCTACTAGTTACTCTTTCCACAGGATTTGAATGAAAATTTTTTAAATCAACTAAAATTATCATGTAATTCAAGTCCAGATCTAGTATGAACCTTCTTATGTAATGTAATCAAAACTGATAATTGGTTAACTAATTTAATTCAATTGCAGTAGGTAATGATAAAAACGATGTACCTTTTAGTCTTATTTTATTTTATTTAGTTTCAACTATATAACCTTAGACCATTTTTTATTATGAATATACTGATTAGGGTACGATGTTATCTTATAAAAACCATGCTCAAATTTTATATCTAATTTCCAATTTTAGTGTTTTTAAAAATGGAATGAAAATCCCATTTGCAAAAATAAACTCAAAATGGATTAAACACCTACCTAAATGTAAGACTGGATACTACAATAAAACTCCTGGAGAAAAACATAGGCAGAATACTCTTTGACATAAATCACAACAATACTTTTTTGGCTCCATCTCCTAGAGTAGAGTAACTAAAAGCAAAAATAAACAAATGGGGCTGAATTAAAGTTAAAAGCTTTTGCACAGCGAAGGAAACCATAAACAAAATGAGAAGACAACCTACAGAATGAGAGAAAATATTTGCAAATAATGTGACCAACAAGGGCTTAATTTCCAAAATACAAATAGCTTATACAGCTTAATATCAGAAAAACAAATAACCCCCAAAATGGGCAGAAGACCTAAATAGCCATTTCTCCAAAAAAGACACACGGATAGCCAATAGGCACATGAAAAGATGCTCAACAACACTAATTAGAAAGATGCAAATCAAAACGACAATGAGGTACCCTTCACATTGGTCAGAATGGCCATTGTCACAAAGTCTACAAATAAGAAATGCTGGAGTGGGTGTGGAGAAAAGGAAACTCTCATACTGTTGGTGGCAATGTAAACTGGTGCAACTACTATGCAAAAGAGTATTGAGATTCAATTTTTTTAAAAAGTAACCATATGATCCAGCAACCCCACTCCTGGGCATATATCCAGAAAAGAAGAAAACTTTAATTCAGAAGGATACATGTACTTCTCTGCTCATAGCAGCACTATTTACAATAGCCAAGACATGGAGCAACCTAAATGTCCATCAACAGGTGAATGGATAAAGAAGGTGTGGTACATATATTCAGTGGGATATTACTCAGCCATTGAGAAAAAAGAAATAATGCCATTTGAAGCAACATGGATGGACCTAGAGATTATCATACTAAATAAAGTAAGCCAGAGAAAGACAAATACTGTATGATATCACTTATATATGTAATATTAAAAAATTATATAAATGAACTCTTTTACAAAACAGAAATAGACTCACAGATACAGACAACAAAGTTGTGGTTACTAAAGGGAAAAGAAAGCAAAAGGAAAAATTGAAAATTTGAGGTTAAGGATACACACTACTGTATTTACTATTATATATAAAATACATAAACAAGGACCTACTGTATAGTACAGGGGATTATATTTAATATCTTGCAATAGCCTATAATGGAAAACAATCTAAAAAAGATCGTATCTCTCTATCTATCTAGTAACTATCTGCGACTGAATCACTTTGCTGTACACCTGAAACATAATAAATCAATTATGCTTCAAATAAAAAGGAGTGAGAACCTTAAAGATATAATGTGAGTACAGAATCCTTCTAGAATTCTATAATTTTTCCTATCGTAGTACAATTGTCTAACCTAAAGCTAATTCAACAGGGATTCTTTTTAGCAACATATGTGTCTTGAATCTTTCAAAGATTTCAGTGTAGTTTTCATAGAAATAACAGCTATCTGGGTTTCAGTGCTCATTTTAACCATCCTACATAAGAGTTCCTAAATTACAGCAGTAACAAGAATAAATGCATTTGGCATATACAGGTTTGGAAACACACCCAACTGACTTTTAGTGAGCAGACAATGAGTTGGTGCAGAATCACACAGATCTGCTAGAACCGAATCCACTTATCACCAGCATCTAGCAGACCTTGAGATTTGCTCCATATATTTTACAGAGCAATTGAGGAGTTCCTTGAAGAGCACTTAATTATGGAGATAATGTTTGAGAGCTTTTGTGAACACATAATATTCACATTGCCTTTTTAGACATTCATGTTCACCTCCAGAGAGGCCTAGCACTCAATTAACGTTCAATAAACATTAGCCATTCCATGTTTCATTAGAAAGTTAAATATTTTTAAATGTGTTAAATCAATAAAAACTTTTATAGACTGTTTCAATTCAGTTCAGTTTCTCAGTCATGTCCAACTCCTTGCGACCCCTGGACTACAGCACTCCAAGCTTCGCTGTCCATCACCAACTCCCGGAGCTCGCTCAAACTCATGTCCATCAAGTCAGTGATGCCATTCAACCATCTCATCCTCTGTCGTCCCCTTTTCCTCCAGCCTTCAGGCTTTCCCAGCATCAGGGTCTTTTCCAATGAGTCAGTTCTTTGCATCAGGTGGCCAAAGTATTGGAGTTTCAGCTTCAGCATCAGTCCTTCCAATGAATATTCAGGACTGATTTCCTTTAGGATGGACTGGTTGGATCTCCTTGCAGTCTAAGGGACTCTCAAGAGTCTTCTCCAACACCACAGTACAAAAGCATCAATTCTTCAGTGTTCAGCTTTCCTTATGGTCCAATTCTCATACCCATACATGACTACTGGAAAAACCATAGCTTTGACTATATGGATCTTTGTCAGTAAAGGAACGTCTCTGCTTTTTAATATGCTGTCTAGGTTTGTTATAGCTTTTCTTCCAAGGAGCAAGTGTCATGGCTGCAGTCACCATTGACAATGATTTTGGAGCCCAAGAAAATAGACTGTTTAGCTTGCAATATACATTTCTGGGGTAAGATAACCATAACTGAAAAGCGTTAAGACTATAACAGTAGTGAGACTGCAGGACATGTAAAGGCCTAGTTTATTCCTTATGTTCCTTAATTCAACAATAAAGACAGTATTTTTTTTTAATAACTCAAACACATTAATTTTTTTGCCAGCCTCTGCCCTCAGTATAACAGTCAATTATACAAAGACAGAAAATTGTCATATTTTAGTACAAGTATTTCATCTTTTTTCATTAATTTTGTGAGTGATTTCTTTTACCTCCTGAAGTAAAATATGTTTTCCAAACTTAATCGAACAAATTTCTTTAAATATTTAAGTAGAGTATATATACAAAACTTTTTCTAGAATTAGTTCTAGTTCTTTAAACAAACTGAAAGAACAGTAAAATTATAAGGCAGAAGACTTAGAATATTTCAAGCAAAATAGATTTAAAAATCTGCCATCAAAGGCTAAATAATAGCCCTCCAAAAGATATCTACACCAAATCTCTGAAATCTGTGAATGCTAGCTAGTTTAGAAAAGTGGTCTTTTCAGATGTGATTAAGAATCTCAACTTGAGATAATCCTGGACTACCCTGATAGGCCTAAATCCAATGATAAGTGTCCTTGTAAGAGAAAGACAGAGGTAGGTTTGAGCCAGACAGAAGAGAAGACACAGAGAAGAGAAGGCAGTGTGACCACAGAGGCAAAGATAAGAGTGATCAGGCTACAAGTCAAGGAATGCATACAACTGCCAGTAGCTGGAGGAGGCAAAGAATAGATCATTGCACAGAACTTTTGGATGGAGTGCAGTCAGACCAACGCCTTAATTTCAGAATGCTGAACTCCAAAACTATGTGAGAATACATTTCTGTTGTTTTAAGCTACCAAGTTTGTGGTTCCTTGTTACAATAGCTACAGGAAATTAATATTCATATAATAAATCCAGTAAGCATGTCATCTAATCCAACACTGGGAACAACTCAAGATTAAATAGATACTAAGGTCTTCATTAGATGAAGATTTCCCAAAGAATGATATTTGAGCAATTCAATGATTTTACAGATCTGGTTATGTTCATTATAATCTGTTGTGCTCCTTATAGAAAATTATAGGGAAAAGGTAAAATATATTCATATAAAAAAGCAAAATTCAGAAGTCTTACATAAAAAGTGGTAGCAGTTGTTTACAAATACAACGTATTTTCATTTCCATAGGAATTTCTTTATTGTGCTTTTAAAGAGGAAATTTGGTTCTAAGTTCCTTCAGGGGAAATATTAACATTGTATTTTGTTTTTGAAAACTTGTAAAATTAAATTTGAAGCTAGGAGACTTGAGTATTGATAAAGAAAATTGCAATGTTAATACTAATAGAGCACCAGGGGAATGTTAACAGAAAGGCTTATCCGCAGAGTATTAGTAAATTGTTTTATAAATACTATGTGCCCATGCATATACTCACATTAATAAAATGTTAATTGGATTTTAAATTTATGGTGAAAACTAATGCTGTGAGCAATTAAATGAGTAAGTAGTAATCTGGTATCAGAAATTTTTATTAAATTGGGAGGAAAGTTGTCTTTTATTCAGTTTACATGAAACATTTGGAATGTGAATATTTTACATTTGAATATTTTAAGATATTATTGTGTTGTGTAAAAATCAGAATTATTTTACACTTTCAATCCTTACCTTATTTTCAATAGGCTTTCAACTCCATGACTAAGGTTTTCTTACTTTACCCAATCTTAAGCATCACATCATGCAATTATGTCCTAGTTTTCAGCTTTTCCTATGGACTCTGGTACTCAGAATCAGAGTCATGTTGCAAGAGTTACCTTGTAGAGATACTAATAATTTGGGGGAGATCACCCAAGTCATGGTTGAGAGAATCAGCCAAGGGATGAGGGATATTCAGTTTGTGATGCAAATGGAGATAAGTCTATGGCCAAAATGGCAACCCACTGCAGTATTCTTGCCTGGAGAATACCGTGGTCAGAGAAGTGTGGTGGGCTGCTGTCCATGGGGTCACACAGAGTCAGACATGACTGAAGTGACTTAGCATGCATGCATACATTGAAGAAGGAAATGGCAACCCACTTCAGTATTCTTGCCTGGAGAATCCCAGGGACGGAGGAGCCTGGTGGGCTACCGTCTGTAGGGTCGCACAGAGTCGGACACGACTGAAGCAACTTAGCAGCAGCAGCATACCACCCTGAACGCGCCCGGTCTCGTCTGATCTTGGAAGCTAAGCAGGGTCGGGCCTGGTTAGTATTTGGATGGGAGAACACCTGGGAATACCGGATGCTGTAGGCTTATGGAGAAGAAAATGGCAACCCACTCCAGTATTCTTGCCTGGAAAATCCCATGGACAGAGGATCCTGGTAGGCTACAGTCCATGGATAGTGTTCCACTATCTTCTGCCATTTTTGAGGTAGCTCAGAGGGTAAAACATCTGCCTGCAATGTGGGAGACCTGGGTTCGATCCCTGGGTCGGGAAGATCCCCTGGAGAAGGAAATGGCAATCCACTCTGGTACTCTTGCCTGGAAAATCCCATGGACGGAGAAGTCTGGTAGACTACAGTCCATGGGGTCTCAAAGAGACGGACACAATTGAGCAACTTCACTTTGGGCTTCCCTGGTGGCTCAGAGGTTAAAGCATCTGCCTGCAATGAGGGAGACCTGGGTTGGATCCCTGGGTTGGGATGATCCCCTGGAGAAGGAAATGGCAACCCACTCCTGGAAAATCCCATGGACAGAGGAGCCTGGTAGGTTACAGTCCACGGGGTAGCAAAGAGTCGGACATGACTGAGCGACTTCACTTTCTTTCTTCTAAGAAATATGGAAAATTATGTGATACCTCTACAGGAAACTGAATTACCCGTATCATATTAATAAGTTTAAGATTAGATCTTCTTGTCATCCAGCATATTGAGGCACTGCATCTTAAGTGCAGTGAAGGTGAAGGGTGGCTGTAGCTGTTTATGCATTATGATATTTTGTTGGTACATTGCAGTCTGAGTCCAATTGAGCTGAGATAGAATTTCCACTGAATGGCTCTTCTGTGGCAGAGAAAAGGTTCAGTACAGGGATTTCTCTAAAACCAACCAAAGAAGGCTTAGTTACTGAGAGTACAAAAGAAGTTGATTGTAAGGGTCTCTTATCTCTGAGGTAAAGCCAATTGTCAAAATTCGAGATAAGAAGATAATCTGACCATTGATCATAGTATATTTGTATGCATAGTGACTTCGTGGTATCTCTGTTAAATCTAACCCCTGTTTTGATAATTCTGGTGGAGGAATTATGCTGGAATTCGATTAACCTTAATCTCCTGCTATGTAGCAGAAGTGAAAAGTGAATGTGTGAGTCGGTTAGTCGCTTGGTCATATCCAAGTCTTTGGGACCCCCATGGACCGTAGTCCATCAGTTTGGAATTCTTCAGGCAAGGATACTGGGGTAGCCATTCCTTTCTCCAGGGGATCTTCCCAACCAGGGATCAAACCCATTCTCTACATTGCAGGCAGATTCTTTACCATCTGAGCCACCAGGGAAGATATGTGGTGAAGGATATTCAAATGGAGACACAAGGACAATGCCTGCCTCCCCCACAAGGCCTCAAACATTCTTAAAGGGGGAGGAATTTGCAGTGGGTTCTCCCCACAGTTTTCCATGATGACCCATGTTTCACTGTCCTGTGTGCTGTCACACCAATTGTTCAGAATCATGTAAATCTCTATCCTGTGTTGGAAAGACTCTAGTGGATGAAGCAGCTGGCTATAGTCAAAGATTCAGAAATTAATCCATTTAACTCAGAAATGCTTATGGTAGACAGAATAATACCTCAAAAAGGTCCATGTCCTAATTCCTGGAAACTGTGTATGTGTTACTTTACATGGCAAAGGGGAAATAAAGTTGCAGATGGAATCAAGTTTGCTAATAAACTGACCCCAAGATGAGGAGACTATCCTGGCCAATGAAATCACAAGGGTCCTTAAAAGTGGAGGAGAAGCAGTGTGAGAGTGTTACAGTGTGAGGAGGACTCAGTGTGCCAATGGCACCCTTGAAAATGAAAGGAGGAAACCACAAGACAAGGAACATGACATCCTCTAGAAATGGGAAAAGGCAAAAGAAATGAATTCACCCCAGCCCTAGCACCTGCAGAAAAGAATGTGGTCTGGTAGACACATTTTAGCCCAGTGAAACCCATGTCAGATCTCTGACCTACAAAGCTATACAATAAATTTATATTATTTCAGGCATGAAATTTCAGTAATTTGTTATGGCAATAGTATTACATGAATTCAGTGGCATTCAGGAACAAACAGAAAATCAGAATCCAGTGACTGTAGTTACTTAATTCACATTTCAGAATCCAAAGACTTGATCACTTTTTATGGGACAACAGACAAGCCAATAAGAGGGCATTAATATTGCAGGATGGCATGGGCACGTTGGTTTTGAACTGGTAGTGGTTTATATCTGCTTCTAGGAAAGATATTTTAAGTACCAATAAGAGTACCAACCAGTGTCCCAGTGGAGGGAAGCCAAACTCTATACCTTGCTCACATATGAGCACAATCAATCAGTCATCAAGTGGGTAAGCTCAGAACCATATCATAACAAGGTTCTTTCTACCTATCACAAGGTTGATAATTCAGTAATCACTTCTTTTACTCGCTGTCTATGGTACTTTAATATCATTAAAAGAAAGGAGTTTGCAGACTATAAAATGATATCTCATGGAATGTTTTATCCCCCTGACTTAGATACCCCAAATCAATATCTACACAATTACACTAGAGTACAATAGTTTAAAAATAGCCTGTATAGCTTCAGAGATGAAGCATGTGTTGCAATTACATATTCCTAAGGTTTTTCCCCTTAATCTTTAGCAATTTAAGCCATTTGACTTGTGGTAATCATGTTCAATGATCAATGATGTATTAAATGTCTTTTAGGCATATATGTTCACACACACAGAATAAAGAGGAGTAAAAAAAGTTTGAGTGAATTAGGATATCAGTTCAGTGGTTTTACTTTTCTTTCCTATAGAAATCTAGCCTGATAGGTATATCAAGTGGGCAGAAAAGTTCTGATCTATGAGCTCATCTGAAAAATTGATGCTTTTGAACTGTGGGGCTGGAGAAGACTCTTGAGAGTCCCTTGGACTGCAAGGAGATCAAACCAGTCAATCCTAAAGGAAATCAACCCCGAATATTCATTGGAAGGACTGATGCTGAAGTTGAAGCTCCAATACTTGGCCCCCTAATGTGAAGATCCAGTGCATTAGAAAAGACCCTGATGCTGGGAAAGATTGAGGACAAGAGGAGAAGGGGAAGACAGAGGATGAGATGGTTGGATGGCATCTTCAACTCAAGGGATGTGAGTTTGAGCAAACTCTGGGAGATGGTGAAGGACAAGGAAGCCTGGCATCCTGCAGTCCATGGGGTCCCAAAGAGTTGGACACGACTTAGCAACTGAACAACAACAACAAATGAGCTTATCTGAGACCCACATTGTGTCTTTCTTGCCATCCCACCCTACTTTAGGAGATAATTCTATACATTCACATCACAGTGTCATAGCATCTTCAGCATCACAGTATCCACATTCTGGTCCATAAGCAGGGAATGAAGCAGAGGACAGACAGCTTCTGTTCAAAGGTATGCAGAAAGGTGCAGACTCTCCTACTGACTTCTAATTAGCTAGAGTTGAGTCACATAGCAAAGCTGCAAAAGAGGCTGGGAAATGTAATCTGTAGACAGGTGGCTACATGTTCAGCTAAAATGTGAAGGATCCTATTAGTTAAGGCAAATGGAGAGTCTGGATATTGGGTGAGTAATCAGCAGTCTCAGTGCAGAGAGCTAGAACAATCCCTACCAGTCAAACCAGATTTGGCCCAGACCTTTGTATGTGTATCTTCACCTTATTCCTGTGCTAATGTGCCTGGTTTTGATCTATTTCTGGCTGCCTATTTCTCCCTTTGTATTCCTTTATGTATTTCTGTTTGCATGTTGTCACTTTACTTGCCTTTGCTACCAGTTTACAGTCATTTTCCACTATATTCTTGGGATATCATTTTTGGTTTATGGTTGCCTGTTACTCCTACATTCTGTCTTTAAGTGGTTGCCTTTCTGGCCAACCAAATAATCTAGGATCTCAAATAGCCCAGAATTCTTCTCTTTCACTCCCAGATAATCTCAACCAATAATGTGTGACATAAATCACTTTTATGCAGACAGCATCCACAAGCTTTATCCTTTGCCAAAATGCATTAAGAAAGAATGACGTCAACAGGTTTTATGTTTTATTGACCTTTAGAGTAGATAAAACTTGTGCTAAATAGTTAGTAGCTCTACTTAAACAAATTAGATTGATTTGAGACCAAATCTACATTAGGTAGTCAATATGCAACCTCATTTACAATAACACATCAATCATAATGTAGGATTAGCAGTCATGTGGATGAACCTCTGAAGCTACCACCTTCCATGGATTACTTATTCTTGATATTTTTAAGATGTTTTGTTGGTATCTTGAAATTTTTTGTTTCTTTTTTAAAGGCATTTTGAGAAAATGAGGCCCAGACTCTAGGAACATAGTGAAGAAAGGGCATTTCCAAGTCAATAGCTTTCTTTGTAATAGTCAGCAAAAGAAATATATAAATTGAACTTATAATGGAGAAATCATAATATTCCATCAAATTAAGGCAAATAAAGTAACTGATCAGTGCTTAAAGGCATCTAAAGTAACTGATCATGAAGGCAGCCAATGACTTCAGCAATGTAAAAGATAAAAAATAGAACACTCAGAGATTACATAGCCCAGCATCTTTTGTCTTACTGATTGAAAGACATATCCAAGTGGGGGGATTTTCACTTGAGAAAGCCAGAACTGGAACCAGGTATAAATGCTTGGGCAAAATACAGTGTCTTGGATTTCTGACTGACCTACATTTAGAGCTACATCTCTTTTTATCTCTTCTTACCTTTTTCTTTTCTTTTCTTTTCTTTTTTTTTTTTTTTTTACTAACAAAGTTGCTTTACTTTGGAAAATGCTGAAGGAAATAAATTAAATACTCTGGTCATTTGGCTAACCAGTTCCACAAATTCCACATACGAGATGAGTTTGTACCAAGTCAGAGGAAACAAAAATACATGCATATTCATATACAAGAGGGGGCTTCTCTGGTCACTCATAATCTGCCTGCAATGCAGGAGACCTGGGTTCAATCCCTGGCTCAGGAAGATCTCCTGAAGAAGGGAATAGCAACCCACTCCATTATTCTTGCCTGGAGAATTCCATAGACAGAGGAACCTGATGGGCTATAGTCCGTTGGGTTGCAAAGAGTCAAACACGACTGAGTGACTAACACACATACAAGAGTAGAAAGAGAATTTTTAAACTTTTAAGACTTTCAGAAGTTCACAGATTGAAAGTCCTTTAGTAGTACAAAATTAAATGAACACCAAAATGTTTTTTAAAGGTAGTGAAAAAAATAGTTCCAAGTCAATCTACTGACATCAGGTTGTGGTGAAGGGAAGTGCAGTGTTTATTACAGGGCACCATGCGAGGAATTTGGGCCTGTTAAGCACTAGTTACCTGGACTCCTTGCTTGGTGTGCTGCAATAAATGCTGTACTTTTCTTCACCATAACCCAGTGTCGGTAGATTGGCTTTACTGCACACAGGCAAGCAGACTCCAGTTTGGTGTGGTAACAGTATCACTAGCTTTTGTTCTAGCGTTGATCAAACTTACATATGAGCTTTTAGAAGGTGAATTGGATCTAATTCTTGGAAAATTTACTTTTCTGAATGAAAGAGGCCTGAAAGCAATAGGATTTCCTAAGTGAGTGGAGAAAAGTAGGGGAAAGAGGCCCCACGTCTTCACTCAGGCTCCTCCTCTCTGTCTCCAGATTCACAGTGGGCAGAGCTCCCAGTTTCTGGCTTGTTTACCCAGGAGTAGTTAGCAAGATTCATAGGCTACTTCAGCCAAGGGTCTGTGGCCAGCTTCTCCAGGATGGTGCACAGTTCAGGGACAGCCTTGTCTTTGACTACAAGCCAATGCTGTTTTCTCCAAGTCATCCCTGCAACCAACTATTGACATACGTTTGACTGAAAATTAACTTTTAGCATCAATTACTTCCAGTAAGAGATGCTAAAGAAATATTTTCTAGCTAGGAAGCAAGTAATCAGGATAGATACCTTGTATGCAGAATGACAAATGTAATTTTCCTCCTTTAAAAATGTTCTTTTCCTATGGTTTACTTTTAAGGATTACCTGGGAGTAAATTCATTCTATTAGTTAACAACTGTACATCAAAGACCTGCTGGGTCCTAGGCATGATTCCAACCATTGAAGGAGCAGCAATAAATGAAAGAAAGGAAAACCCTGCCCTGATCAGTCTTACATTCCCATCACTTGAGTTCTTGTGGTTTGAATCACTCAAATAGTTAGGTCTCTACTAGGTGCCAACATCAAACTAATTTGAGAAAATGAGCTAATTCTGCACTTTACACTACCCATGTGATTTTGTCAGTTGAAAAGACTGAACAAAGATCTTCATGTATCAAAACTTTCAGTTAGGTGGCCCTAGAGATTTGAGGATATGCAGAGAGAGATGGTTCAGAACATCGTCATCCAGTGGGGCTTTGCTACATACATATATAAGCTTGTCACGATAAAAATGGGGCAAAGCTTGCAGCCCTACAAAACATTAAAACATTTTTTTAAATAAAATAGATTTTAAAAAATTACAAAAGATAATATCAGTAAATGTAAATATATTTTTTTTTAGAAATACATTTCAAAAATAGTTACCATATTCTAAAGGCCGCCAAGGTGCTATGGAGCTACTGGAGCCCCACAGTAATAGCACAGGTACGTCTGGTGCCCCAGTGTCAGGTGATAATTTGCAGTTAACTTTAGCCCATGCTCCATGACGCTGACATCTGTGGCAGAAGACAAGGTTTCTGTTCCCCACAATGTGCCCACAAGTTCTGAATGCAGACTCAAAAGTCAATAACTGCCTGAGTCTCTAGAAAGCCTGCTGATGGAGTCAAAGCCAAAATCATTGTACATCCTTTTCCCAGTGTGATAACATTTGTAGCTGCAGTGACTGTTTGAAGAAGAAATGCATGGGAGGGATTGAGCAGTCCCAGGAAACCTTCTTCCATGTATTGAGTCTGTCCTGTCTGGGGCCTTTTCAGGAAACATTCTAGATGTCACATTTGTTCCATCAGGGGTTTTCCATTGGATTGGTACATGCAAAGTGAGCTCACCACTTGTCAGCTTAGATATCCAAACCACTGCCATGTGTAGGGGCAGGGAAGCATTGATTTCTCCTGCCTACTGAGGCTTTTTGGTTGTAGGATCCAAATCATCAAGGGTACATGTGATGGGAGTAAGAGTATTGTCTTCATTGATTGTCTTCCTTAAACCCCTAAGACATCATCCTCGACTCCCCACCTTAAAGGCTGTTGTGCTCCAGCTTCTGATCCCAAGGTATTTCCTGTCTCACCCTCCACTCCCAGGACTTCAGGCAGTCTTTACAGTGATGTCTCCCCAGAAATTGTCTCCAGCCCACCTGAATACCTCACAGCATATCATACAGAACTTGTCAAAACCTGAACTTGTTACCTCCACTTCCCCACACCATGAATCCACCATGCTTACTCTTGTCCCCATATTTCCAGCCTCAGGGAATGACAGGAGTCACTCCCCACTCATTTTTCCAACCTAGAAACTTGACTGGCAGCCTGTGTCCTTGCTTCTCCCTCGTTACCACTCTGACCTCATCACCACTTCCTGCTGCTTCTCTTCCTACGAATTCTTAAGTCCATATGTCCTCTGCATCCCTGTGTATGTTAGATCCTCGACATGTTCCCCAGAAATGGTGTGGCATCCTCCTGACTTCTGCTCCAACCCCAGTTTTCTCCTCAACTCATCCTCTTAACCACTCAAATATAAAGGTGAATCTGCACCATATAACCACTAACATCCTTCCATATACTCTCATCATCTGAAGAATAAAATCCACATGACTTTCCAGCCCACTTTCCATTATTGCCTAGCATGCACTACTCCCTAGTACATGAAATTGCTTTAATTTCAGACATACCACATTCTCTCAAATTCTCTCTGCCTATAAAGTCCTTTCCCCATAATATTTTTCAGCTTCAGGTAACACTGAAAAATCAGAGGCTTTCCAGACTCACAGACTTAGAGAATGAACTTATGGTTACCATCAGAGTGGGGATAGTTAAAGAGTTTGGGATGGACATGTACACACTGCTATATTAAAATGGATAACCAACAAGGTCCTACTGTATAGCACAGGGAACTTGGCTCAATGTTATGTGGCAGACTGGATGAGTGGGAAGTTTGGGGGAGAATGGATACATGTATTTGTATGGCTAGGTCACTCTGCTCTTCACCTGAAACTATCACTACACTGTTAATTGGCTATAATATAAAATTAAAACTTTAACAACAAGAAAAAAATAGAAAAAAAATTTAAAAATAAAAATCAGAGATTTTCACAGTTTTAAAAATCTGAGTTTTAAACATCTCTAGAAAAATCGTCTCTGGCAGCATGCAGTCTGCTTTTGCACACAGCAACAATTGGCCAGAGCTCCAAGCTGCTGGCCCTGTAGCTAGAACCTCAACTCTGTTTCTGACTACTACTCTCCAGCCCTGCTCACTTTATTCATTGTTTTTACTTGTCTGCTCACTGTTGGCATTTGAATTTCCAACCCCTGATCTACAGAAATGCAAAAGCTTATGAATTCATTTACCAATGAATCATAAAGCTTCCAGCATATGGGACAGTTGCATTGCCATGACTTAAATAAACAGTGTTGCTGTAGTGAGCAAGACATTCTGCCCTCTTATTCTATTCCAGGCATTGAGAATAGAAAATTTGGTAAGATAAGGTTATACTGGCATGCCTATTACATTTTGTTTTATTACACTTTGCAGATACTCAGGTTTTTTTTTTTTACAAATTGAAAGTTTGTTGCAACCCAGCATTAAGCAAGTCCATCAGTGCCAGTTTTCCAACAGCATTGGTTCATTTTGTGTCTCTGTGTCACATTTTGGTAATTTTCACAATACTTCAAACCCTCCACCAGCAAAATGATTGTGACTTGTTGAAGGTTCAGATGATGGTTGGCTGCTGCTGCTGCTGCTGCTAAGTCGCGGCAGTCATGTCCGACTCTGCGACCCCATAGACGGCAGCCCACCAGGCTCCCCCGTCCCTGGGATTCTCCAGGCAAGAACACTGGAGTGGGTTGCCATTTCCTTCTCCAATGCATGAAAGTGAAAAGTGAAAGTGAAGTCGCTCAGTCGTGTCCGACTCTTAGCGACCCCATGGACTATAGCCTACCAGGCTCCTCCGTCCATGGGATTTTCCAGGCAAGGGTACTGGAGTGGGGTGCCATTGCCTTCTCCGATGATGGTTAGCATTTATTAGCAATAAAGTATTTTATTCATTGAGGTAGGCATATTGTTTTTTAAAACATAATGCTATTGCACACTTAATAGGCTACAGTATAACATAAATACAACTTTTATATGCACTGGGAAACCAAAAAATCCATGGGACTCACTGCATTTCAATGCTTATTTTATCGTGGTAGCCTCAAACCAAACCCAGAATATCTCTGAGATCTGCCTGTATCTATTTAGGTCTTGGAGGAGACGCTAAATTTGGGCAAGAAAGATTTTGTTTCAGAATGTGAGCATTAAAACTAAACATGTTGGTGAGCAAGAGCAGGCAGAGTCAGGTTTGAATGGAATTAGGGTGCTACTAGAAGAAACGTTGGGATTTAAGTGGGAAGATCCATGTTGGAAGACTTCCTGATCGTTAAGACTTTAAGAGATCTAGGAGGAGCAATGAGGTGTCAGGGACTATAAATATGACCTGAGAAAAGAAATGCTTTCTTAAGAAACAGAAAGCTTCATGTGGCTACATGCAGGTGAGCCAAAAGCAGGCCTGAAGTGACAGCTTGCCATCTGTCCTCCGAGAGCCAGCTTTGCAGAACACCAGCCAAAACGAAAATGGTACCACTTGTGTGGGTTGCTCTATTTTGTAGCATTTGTAACAACAGAATTCTTCACCCAGAGTGAAGCCAGAGCATTCCACAGCTGAAGGGAGGGTTGGGAAACCCTCATTTCCTCTGATTCCATCTTCTCCATGGGTGGGCTCAAAGAACCTCCTTTCACTTTTCTCTGCAGTCTGGCTCCTTGTAACAGAGAATGCCAAAATAATATCTGAAAGAGCTCAATTGAGACTTTACCTAGGCTATTGATTGGTGATTATTAGCCCATTAAGTCTGCTGGGTCCAAAAAAATGAGATAGTGCCTTCTGGTGAATTGCCAACAAAACACTTTTAAACCTACTCCTATCCCCCAATTCACAAATTTAAAATGAAGAATTAATTAATATATTCAACATTTATCATTTTCAGCTTTACACGGTGGGATTAAAAGTGTGGGCTTTCTTGATTCGAATCACTATTCATTAGAGGAACTCGAGGTTAAAGTTATTTAACCTCTCTGTGCCAGTCACCTTTTCCTCATCTGTAAAGTGGGGATAATAACAGTAACTTTTTCTTAGAGTTGTGAGAACTTAAAAAAGCTAAAACAGGTAAAGTCTAAAAAGAGGCTAGGTGTGGATTAGCCATTATCAACACTGTATATATTAGACACTGTGCTAGGTACTGAATATCTTTCACAGAGCTTAGCCTAGTGGCTGGCTATGTGTAAAATGTTTCATAGTTACTTTGATTCGCCATTCCAGACAGCGCATTTGGATACAAAAGAGACCTTAGAACCCCTGATGACAGCTTTTTCTCTCTGGCAAAGTGATCATATCCTAGCACAAAGATGACCTCTGGCAGAAGCACAGAATGTTGACAGCCTGGTCAGGTGAAGGATCAGTGACTGCCTTTCAGATTCAGAGGTGCCGGTTTGGCAAAGTTGCTATCCATAGATGTTACAGTTTTAAAAGATAACAGACGCTGCTCGAGCAGCTGTAGTAGACTGTACTACCCTTCAGGAGAGTCCTTGCTCTTCCCTGGGAGAGTATTGGTGGCACACTTGGCCATGTGACTTGCTTTAGGCAATATAATCCACTTCTGCTCTAAAGCAGAAGCTTTAGAGCCTTTGTACTGTAAACTGTGCTCTTTTTCTTCCTTCTGAGATTATGGAAGCATGTCACATGAAGCCTCCTTCAGCCTGCGTCTCTGAAATATTATAATGAGCATCCTTTGTACATGGGGTGCATCTTTTGTACATGAAGTGCATGAGTGAGAATAATTCTTTATCAATAAAACTTCCTGACCATGTGGAGCCCTTTGTTACTGAATCATCACCTATCCTATTTTAACTAATACATCATCCACGATTACATCCAGTTGCTATGATGGCCAGAATACCCTACTGCATAGATCTTTTAACCTCAGGACCTCAGGCTCCTCTTTCTTTCATTTTATGTCTTTGGTGGCTCCACTGGTACCTCCAGTCTTGCTGTTCCCTTGGAGGGAACACAGAGTGGGACAGTGAGCACTAGTGAAAGTGAAGTCGCTCAGTCATGTCCGATTCTTTGCTATCCTGTGGACTGTAGCCTACCAGGCTCCTTCCTCCATGGGATTCTCCAGGCAAGAATACTGGAGTGGGTTGCCATTTCCTTCTCCAGGGCACTAGACCCGAACCCAAATTCTGAGACCAAGGTGCAGCCCCTCCACTGTCTAACTTTGTGATCTTCAGCAAATCAATTCATCAATCTGAGCCTCAATTTTATTTGCTTAAATAGGAGGAGTAAAATATCTGCTAATTGTAACACAACTTTGTTCTCCAGAAGCACATTATAAGTTTTATGATAATATAGAAAATCATTTTTAGTTCTTAAGAAGTCATGGGTGAGACTTCTCTGGCAGTCCAGTGGGTAAGACTTGCCACTTCCACGGCAGGTGACATAGGTTTGATCCCTGATGCAGAAGCAAAATTCCTGCATGCATATTATGCAGCTGGAAAAAATAAAATAAAGCTCACACCAATTTTATACAATTTTTTTTTAATTAAAGAAAAGAAATCATGGATAGGCCTGATCACCATCAACTCATGAAACTCTCAGGCAACACCAATTGACTGATAAGGGTGACCACCGAGGGCAGGGCACCTTAGAAGACTGGTTTATGAGTGAGAGGTCAAGGTCCTCATCTGTGTCCTTACTCAAAACACACTTCTCCGTCCAAAAGTGCCATTCAGAAAGGGGAGACTTGATGACAACTTTTCTTAGTTTTTCAAGACACATTTTATTATGCCATATAATATTGCAATTGTCTTTTAAATGCAATATGTGAGTGAGAAAAGCTTAGACTCAACCATCAATATACACCGAATTCAGATTTAAAGAGAATGTAAATAAATGTGTACATACCCAAGTTGTTCTCATAGATGCTTACGTCACCACACACAGTGGTTTGTAATAGCCTGAGGGTTTCCCCCAGCCCTGCATGACTCAGAGCAAAGTAAGAGCAGGGGAAGTTAGAATGTTCTTGCCTATCATTCTTTCTCAAGAAGACTCCTTCTTAATCTTCCTTCTAAGTAATCTTACTTGACTGCACAATCTGATTTAGATTAATTCATTCTATAATGTAATGTGACTATAATGTACCATTTCTAGACACTATATACAGAATAGACAAGTCCCTGCCTGCATGGACCTTACATGTCTGAGGGGAACTGATGTTCTGTGTTTCTATAGCTCCTGACGTTTGTCTCCATCTATCTCCATGTGCGATAGTCATTGGTTTGGACTACAAGATCCTTGAAGATATGGGGAACACGTATCTCATTAGACTTTGTGTCCTCAGGGTCCCCAGCCCTGGTGCTGGAATACAGAAGGACTCCAAAAATGTTTCTTTCAAATGCGTAAATATCAGGAGTTAGAAGAGCTAAATTTCAAGTTCCCAAAAAATATGAAAAATGAAGGATTTAGTCACAGTGCACAATCAATAGTTATCCTTAACTGGCTCGTTTTGTGAAAATTTATAACAAGATTAATGTTGCTTTTGGTGCCGCCGTACATTTGTTGACAGACTTAGAGGAGATCAAAGTGAATAAATGCAGAAAGCTAGCTACATTCTTCTAGGTTATAAAAATTGTTATGAAGTACTTTGCAAACAGTAAGTGTCAGAAAGTACTTCAGTTCAGTTCAGTCACTCAGTCGTGTCCGACTCTTTGCAACCCCATGAACTGTAGCACGCCAGGCCTCCCTGTCCGTCACCAACTCCTGGAGTTTACCCAAACCCATGTTTGTTGGGTCAGTGATGCCATCCAGCCATCTCATCCTCTGTCATCCCCTTCTCCTCCTGCCCTCAATCTTTCCCAGCATCAGAGTCTTTTCCAGTGAGTCAGCTCTTTGCATCAGGTGGCCAAAGTACTGGAGTTTCAGCTTCAAAATCAGTCCTACAAATGAACACCCAGGACTAATCTGCTTTAGGATGGACTGGTTGGATCTCCTTGCAGTCCAAGGGACTCTCAAGAGTCTTCTCCAACACCACAGTTCAAAAGCATCAATTCTTCGGTGCTCAGCTTTCTTTATAGTCCAATTCTCACATCCATGCATGACCACTGGAAAAACCATAACCTTGACTAGACAGACCTTTGTTGACAAAGTAATGTCTCTGCTTTTTAATGTGCTATCTAGGTTGGTCATAACTTTTCTTCCAAGAAGCAAGCATCTTTTAATTTCATGGCTGCAGTAACCATCTGCAGTGATTTTGGAGCCCGGAAATATAAAGTCAACCACTGTTTCCCCATCTATTTCGCATGAAGTGATGGGACCGGATGCCATGATCTTAGTTTTCTGAATGTTGAGCTTTAAGCCAACTTTTTTACTCTCCTCTTTCACTTTCATCAAGAGGCTCTTTAGTTCCTCTTCACTTTCTGCCATAAGGGTGATGTCATCTGCATATCTGAGGTTATTGATATTTTTCCCGGCAATCTTGATTCCAGCTTGTGCTTCCTCCAGCCCAACATTTCTCATGATTTATTCTTCATATAAGTTAAATAAGCAGGGTGACAAAAAGTACTACAGACTAAGAAATAACACCAAAGTGGTCAAAGCTAAGCATGGGAATGCAACCATGTGAGCAATCTGTCCTGTGTACAGCCGGTGGTGTGTGTGTTATGCAGAGAGAAAAAGAAAGCCAAAGTGCATATTTGAAAGCATTTTCTTCTCCTAAGAGAGAGTCACTTAGAGCTAAGCTGTGAGTACTGCAACAGTTATACAGCAAACTCTGTGGGCTTAAGAAATGTTTTCCCCAAAACGCACTATTAGTTCAGAGGTTGAGAAACTGTAAAGACAAGAGGAAAAGTGGGAGGGACTTCCCTGATGGTCCAGTGGCTAAGGCTTCCCAGCTGGGGTTCGATCCCTGGTCAGGGATCTAGATCCCATGTGCCATAACTAAGAGTTCTCATGCTGCAACTAAAGATCCTACAAGTCACAACTAAGATCCAGCACAGCCAGATAAACAAATAATTTTTTTTTTTTAAAGAGTAAGAAAGGGAGAAAAGAATGGGCAAAGGATGTGGAGACAGAAATGAGCTTGTTAGTGATAGTCACATGCTAGGCTACTCTTACCCTCTTCATTTACTTCTGTGGCATATTATGTACCTTGCAATGTGTTTAATTACCAAAGGAAAAGAGATACACCGTTATTTAGTTATTTATCATGCAAATATTTATTAGTATCTGCTCTTTTATCTTTGTTTCTTAGGTACCTATTTTGAATCAGATACTATCTTAGATGCTGGACAGAAAAGGACCCCGGCCCTACTGAAACTAACATTGTGATAGGGAAAACAGATAATCAACAACTAACTATGTAAATAAGATGATCATAGGCCATGATAAGGGCCATGGAGGTGATATTAGAGGGCCATACCCAAGAAGGTGTCTGGAGTGGGGTAGGTTAGTGCTAGTTTAGAAACGGCTACAGAGGAAGACATCCTAAAGAGCTGATTTTGAATCAAAGTCTGAAGCATGAGAAGAAGCTCACCATGAAAAGCTTCAAATAGCAAAACATTCTAGCCAGGGGAGAGAACAAGTGCCAAAGCCCTGAGGCAGGAATAAACTTGGCAAGTTCACAGAATAAAAAGCAGACCAGTATGACTAGAAGGTGGTGATGAAAGGTAGAGGAGGTAGAGATCAGATCCTACCCGGCCTTGAGAGGTGTGGCAAGTATTTTAAGATTTTCTTTTGGACCTAATGAGAGTCACTGGAGAGTATTTGGCCAAGAATTGAACACGATCTGGAGCAAAGAACTAGTGAACTCAAAGTGTTACACAAACCAAATAACACTGCCTTCACTGCTTTAAGGCACCCCAGGCCTCTTCTCTCCATTAGCACTAAACCAAGGCCCACGCACCCACATTTTAGATGGTTGGTGACTGATTCTGACCCAGTAGAATTATGAGGCATATATTTGAAATTGGGTGCAATTTTGTTAGTAACAAGACAATGCTCATTTCTTTAAGCATTCATGTGATCAGTCTATGTTGACTGTATTTTTCTCAAATCAAAATTTTCGGCACATGAATTGACAAGTTTAAAGTATGCTTTTTTTTCAATAGCTGAGTAATATTCCATTGTATATATGTACCATATCTTATTTATCCATTCATCTGTTGAAGGATATCTAGGTTATTTCCAAGTGCTAGCTATTGTAAATAGGTGCTGCCATGAACATTGGGGTGCGTATGTCTTTTTCAATTATTATACACAGTGAAGTAAGTCAGAAAGAGCAAAACAAATAGCATACATGAATGCGTTTATATGGAATCTAGAAAGATGGTACTGATGAACATACCTGCAGGGCAGCACAGGAGACACAGACGTAAAGCACAGACTTGTGGACACAGTGGGGGAAGGAGAGGGTGGGACCACTTGAGGGCAGAGCCTTGAGACATATATATTACCATATGTAAAACAGATAGCTATTGAGAGTTGGCTTAATGATGCAGGGAACTCAAATCCGGTACTCTTTGACAACCTAGAGGAGGTAGATGGAGTGGGAGGTGGAAGGGAGGTTCAAGACGGAGGGGACATATGTCTATATATCTATACCTATTGCTGATTCATGTTGCTGTATGGCAGAAACCAACACAATATTGTAAAGTAATTATCCTCCAGTTAAAAAAATGATGTAAGTTTTGGAGACACTACATTTTGGAACGATCCCCAGTGTTCTCCCTACTTGCTACACGTAAAAATAAAGCCTTCCTTCTCCCGCAAAAACATAAAAAAATAAAATAAAACGTGCTTTTGAGGTCAAGAGGACAGAATATGTTAAATCAGAATCGTTTGCGGAAAACGTATTGTGCCTAGCCATACACATCTTGTTATGCGAAATAAAAAGACTGGATTCTTAGCTCTTTGTGATTTGTGGAAGGTGTTTCTCAAGTGTTATTAAACAGAAATTTCAAGGAGTTCCCAAGCAGGAGTCAGGGAGCAGATGACACAGCAGGGCTCATTAGTGCGAGTTGTTCTTGGTGCTAGCACCACCCCTACGCTGGTGTGAGAGAAGGCAGATGAGTGCCCAGCCCTTCCCACCCTCTTCTCACCTTCTCCTTTATCACTGCTCCATTTGCACCTCACTCCTTCTCTTCCACACCCTATTAGCACTACTATTCCATTTCCAGATGAATTGATAGAAAGGTGTTACCAAAATTTCAGCCTCTTTCTCAATAGTAACCTAATATTTTGATACCACTGACAGTTTCTCTCTCCTGCCAATTCCTTCTCTCCTTCATCACCTCCTTCCTCTTCTTTTCACCTCATCTCTCCCACTCCTTTTCTAGTAGGGATTCATCCAGGACTTCAGAAAGTCCCAGACGAAGAATATTTAAAATCCTTTCTGGTAGAAAAACAGTTTCTGAAAAAGAAGATTGATCATTAATATTTTTAAATCAAGGGATATATACTTATCAAAGCTTATTATTTAAGAAAAAGAAATGAATGATACCTTTTCTATATTGAAAAAGAGCTGGGATTGCTAAAGTATCAACTATAAGGGTTATTTTGGGGGGACCTTTTGTGTGCCAAGCACAGTGTGAGATTATGAGGGAGATATACACACACTGCCTGCCCTCCAGAACAAATATCCAACAGGGCAATGGGACCCCACGAGGGACCACAAGGCAAGAGAGGCTGTAACAAGGTCTTTTACAGGGGTGTGGTTTTCCATGGTAGGACCGAGATTAAATGGGAGGTTTATTCCAATGGAGGCCTGATAGGGAAGGGATTTGATGAAAGACCAAATAACACTGCCTTCCACTGCTTTATGGAGAAAAATGACAACCCACTCCAGTATTCTTGCCTGGAGAATCTCATGAGCAGAGGAGCCTGGCAGGTTACAGTTCATAGGATGGCAAGAGTCGGACATGAATTAGTGACTAAACCAACCACTGCTTTAAGGCGGTGCCAGGCCTCTTCTCTCCATTAGCACTGAACCAAGGCCCATGCATCCACATTTTAGATGGTCAGTGGCTGATTCTGACTCTGTAGAATTATGAGGCATGTATTTGGTACTGGATACAATTTTGTTAGCAACAGGATGATACAGTGATTTGTGAGTGAGCACTCTTAAACCAGGCTGTCTGGAGTGGACTGGCTGTCTGGAGGGAGTGCCGCCTCCATCATTTACTGTCTAGGTGCATTTAACCAAGTAACTTAGCCTTTCTGTTCCATTTCCTTGACTGTAAAGTGGAGTAATAATACTGTTCATATTGTATGCTAAGTCACTTCAGTTGTGTCTGACTCTTTGCAACCCTATGGGTTGCGGCCCGCCAGACTCCTCTGTCCATTGGATGCTCCTGGCAAGAATACTGGGGTGGGTTGCCATGCCCTCCTCCAGGGGATCTTCCTGACCCAGGGATCAAACCTGCATCTCTTATGTTTCGTGCATTGGCAGGTGGGTTCTTTACCATCAGTACCACCTCTGATGCTCATTGTTCATATAAATTCCATGAAAGGACTTATTACAATATTTGATACACCATTAGTCCTTGATGGATCTTGTATATATGAGAACTAAATGCATATAATGCACTTAGAATAGTTGAAGAAAACTTAATAAACATTGAATGATGCTAGTGAGTGTTAATTCTAGTGGCCTACCATTCGGGCTTTGAGTGAGAGCCATCTTTGGTCCGGAGGGAGTGGTGCTTTTTCATCTTTACTTGTGCACAGACGCCCCCTCGTGGAGGCAGAGCCAAATATTTACGGCCAGTTCCTCTCTCCAGTTCTAGGAGGACATGAAAACAGTAAGACTCGGCAGCTGACATCACCAGCCACACTGCCACCCGTGGCTTCTCCCAGGCCAGGCCACCACTGAGATCAGGAGAGAGCCTACCCTAGGGGAGAGCCATCCATTTGGGAACCAATCATTGTGTGGAAGCCAGGCTCAGTCATATACATGGGAGAGTACTTAAAACAGTATGTTCATTTTTTGAGATGAAAGAAAGTGAAAGTGTTAGTAGCTCAGTCATGTCTGACTCTGCGACCCCATGGACCGTAGCCTGCCAGGCCCCGCTGTCCATGAAATTTTCCAGGCACGAATACTGATGTGGATAGCCATTCCCTTCTCCAGGGGATCTTCCTGACATAGGGATTATTTTTTGAGATAATCAAATACAGTTTTACATAATACCCTTCATGGTTGCTTTTAGCCATGAAGGTTTCCCAATGGAAACATTAAAGTTTATTGTATGATCATCCCTTACCTTTTTTAAAGATTTAAATTACTCAAAGTTATGTATTCCATCAAATGAAAAAAAAATCTTTGCTGAGTGACTACTCTATGCCTGGCACAGATGAGACCTTGGGGCACCAGAGAAAATAAAATACAGCCCCTGGCTCAAGAGACTCATCATCAGACAGTACAGCAAAGAATGCTGAGCAGTGAGTTAGGACTAAGCTAGAAAATATATTGTAGCTCAGTTGGTAAAGAATCTGCCTGCAATGCAGGAGACCCAGGTTTGATTTCTGGGTCGAGAAGATCCCCTGGAGAAGGAAATGGCAACCCACTCCAGTATTCTTGCCTTGAGAATCCCATGGACAGGGGAGCCTGGCGGGCTACAGTCCATGGGATCACAAGAGTCAGACACGACTTAGTGACTAAACCACCACCAGGGACGCTATGAGGATGCAGGGGAAGGACGTGGAACCGAGGAGTTGCTTGCCAAGGGCAGTTCTGTCTGGTATTGGAAGCTCCAGGGATGCTAAGGGTTACAGAGGACACTTGTGGAGGGAGGTGGCGTTAGCTTCTCGCCTGTAGAGGAGTTGCCTGCACTGCCATGTTGCCTCCACTGCTTGTCTCTCCACAGAGCCCTGCCCCTCATCCACATGGCCACCTAGACAGTGGAACTGGGGTCCACAGGCTGCATACTACTTCCAACTCCTGACAGGACAGCAGGGCCAGCCCTTTTCTGGCTAGCCCTGCCTTCACTGGCCCGCTCTCAGGAGCTGCTGGCCTGGCCTGCTGGCCTCTGAGACCTCTGAGTGGTGTTATCTGTGCTGGGCAAGGCCCTGGCCCCGGACAGGCAGCCACCACCTCCCTTAGGTGGGGTCAGGCCTCTCTGGTCCTCTCCTGGAGATCCTGGCCTTCACCGTTGCCAGTGGGAACTAGAGGGAGGGAGATGAAGCTTCAAGCCAAACAGAGCTAGGAGGGAAGTATGGTAAGTGTAAGTTGTGGAAAAAAAAGCAAAACTACCAACAGAAAATAAATACGGGATGCTGTGGGAGTATGAAGGGAGGAGCTGATTACTCTGCCACTGGGTCAGAACTAGGTCAGGACAGTTTTCCTGCAAATCCCTTTTCCTATTTTCTTTGAGATACTGTGGTCCGTGAACTGTGCTATGCTCAGTCGCTAAGCCGTGTCCCAACTCTTTGCGACCCCCATGGACCTCTTTGAGCCCGACAGGCTCGTCTGTCCTTGGAATTATCCAGATAAGAATACGGGATTGAGTTGCCATTTCCTCCTCCAGGGGATCTTCCTGACCCGGGATCGAACCCTCATCTCCTGCATCTAAGGCGGATTCTTTACCACTAGTGCCACCTGCCTACTCCAGTATTCTTGCCTAGAGAATCCTGTGAACAGGGGTGCCTGGTGGTCTGCTGTCCATAGGGCCTCACAGAATTGGACGTGACTGAAGCGACTTAGCAGCAGCAGCGCCACCTGGGAAACCTTATGAGGCTGCAGGCTTTAGCTTGAGTGACAAGTGACAGCAAGGTCCAGGTTTCCAGGCAGTGGTTTGCATCCCTGATCTGCCCTGTCGGTGGGTCGGTTTTAGAATGTGTTTCAGTACCTCACCATCCTTTTCTTTCATTGTTAAAGCTGCAGAAGTGTCATATGCAATAACAGCATCACCTCTGCTGTTCCATTCTTTTTCTAGCTTAACAAATAGTCTTAAAAGCTGGATAATTCTATAGCATCAGCCATGTTATTTCAAAAACAAAACAACACCAACTCCGTATGTGAGTGTGTGTGTGTGTATGTGTGTGTGTGGTTTTGCCAGTGGTATAGGCAAAGGGAGGGAAAATTAGGGTAAAAAGGAAGTGAGCTAAAAATGTTTTTACTTTATTATTTTTTTGAATTGGGCTTTAGGGGAAATCCTTTAAACCCAAGGATAAAAAAAAACACACACACCCACAAAATTGGTCTAAAGAAGGATCAAGCCCCATGACCTTAATTTTATTGGTATTATGCTCTAATCAGCCAATGAATTAAGAGATGAGAGGACATTTCAGTCAATTACAGTCACATGAAGTTGGTGCCTTTTTCATGGTGGCAGTTTTCTAAAGGCCAAAAGAGCATTTTTAAAATGCTTTTTTTTCAGAGACTATTTATTGGCAATCCTGCCTCGGTATTGATGGAGGAAGTCATTAAATTTCCTTCCTCTGTGTTCATTCAGATGGGCTCTGAAAGGAGGGAGGAGCTATTTATATAAATGTGAACTGGAAGAAAAGAGGCACCACACTTGGCTTCTAATTGCATGCAGAATCCTGGCATCTCTGGCTTCATCCTCAGTTACATCCCCACCATGTGTCTGATACCAGAGACATGAAATTATGAATTGGCTCAGCCTTTACAGTGCATAACACATGTTTTTCATGAGCATTAAAATTCATTTTTTTTTAACTGAGAGAAAGTTAAACCTAGGTTCTGGCACTAATCTCCACTTGTCTTTCTCCTGGCAGCAGGAATTGTTTATTTCTGTGATGTAAAAAAGCATAACTCTTGTTTGTTTGTTTTGCAAACTCCATGCATTTTCTAGGGAAACATTTGCTGTCTTTACCACTCACTTGTATGGATACCAATGGATAATTCAAGTCTGTTCAAGTTTTATGCCACTTCCTGGGCTCCAGCATTAAACTGTCACCTTGTCGAAAGCAGCCTTACCTTTGTATTTTCTGCAGTGCTCAGCACCATGCCTTGTATACAGTGATGCTCAATGAATGCTTGAGTGCTTTCTGGAATGTAAATATTGATTTTTCGATTAATTTTTGATACATTAACCACAGAAATCAGATATGTCAATAAATATTTTAATCAATAAATCTACAGATTTTCCCTTACTATTCTCCCCTCATCAAGTAAGGTCCAGCCTCACTAGTCTTCATGATCATTCTTAAGTATACCAAATTTATTCTTGAGTCAGGATTAAAGCATTGAAAGAAGCAGTGATCTCTTTCAACGTATTTTTCATGTATATGAGCAATGTTGACAAATATGGAAATGTCTCTTGAAAGATAAAAATCTCCTCCTTTGAGGGAAATAGTCTAGTTAGGATAATGCCTGGTATCTTGCTTAATCTTTTTGAACTGACATTTTTTTTTTTTGACTGTTAAATAAAAAATTCTTCTGACACTTGTTAGAGCAGTTAAGGAAGACTTTATTTGGGACTACTGTGATTCATGGCAAGACTATTGCCATAGGGGAGAGAAACCAGGCTCAACTCCACATACAACCAAGACAACTGAGGATTTATGGCCACCGAGCACAGTGAGGAGTCAGTGGATAGAATGTTACTGCTAGGAGACATCAAAGATGGAGGGACTCTTGCTAAACCTATGTAACAGCATTCTTGCTGAAGACATTGTGGGGGTGAAAAAATGGATCAGACACTGAGGGTGATGATGTATCAAGGGTGGGAATTCTCTCTAAACCGACACAACAGGATTCTCGCTAAAACTGGATGTGGCAGGCTAAGGACAGGGCCCAAGGATAAGGCCTAGCTGTAAAAGAGCCCAGGGGAACTATGATGTAGAAAGTGTACACATTTATGTTCTTGGACTGTTTAATTCTAATGCCACTGTACAATCTGACAGAAAGCAGACTATGAAGAGGCTGCAGGAACTCTCAACCATCCTTTCCTCTCTGGGTCTCTGAACTCTGTTTACTCCGGGGCTCCACCCAGTTCTTCCATCCTATTCGCTTAAGTGACCTGCACCTCCCCTATCAAACTGCCTTGGGCTTAAAATTCTCTTCTAAGATCATAAAGAGGAAAAGATTTGAATGTTCTTACCAGGGAATGATGACTTAAAAGTCTACATCCTATAAAACATTGGCATTATGTAGTAGAAACCTCGAGCAATGTGAAATACATTGAAGTGACATTTTTGAACAATTCAAGTTTTCCAGGAAGCCCTCTTATCGCAGCTCATTGGTGTATCTGCTTGGATGGTGACACTACCTGTGACCTTGACCATAAATACTTCTCAAAAATTACCGAAAATGCTTTTCAAAAAGTATTGGCCAATGCCAAATTTGTTTCCTGCTTATTCTTTATCCTATTTCATTTTTCCTTTTCTGTAAAATACTGTGCTCTCCTTGAAGTCAGGGTTCATGCCTCTTCATTTGTGTATTCCCTACATAAAGGAGATCTTGTTCAATATATGTTTGTACAATTAAATCAAGTTGCAAGCTTGGATAAAGCCCTATCATGTCTCATGTTCAAAAGTGGAGAATAGGCAACTAATCTAAAATTGGTCTTTGTTTTACCAATCAGATCAATGAGGGATTATATTATTATTATTTTATTTTTATGAAAATGACTTTAATACACATATATTAAATTCACTTAATTTGTTACTTTGGGGATGGGGCTTCCCAGGTAGCAATAGTGGTAGAGAATCTGCCTGCCAATGCAGGAAACAAAAGAGACTCAGATTCGATCTCTGGGTCAGGAAGATCCCCTGGAGGAGGGCATGGCAACCCACTCCAGTATTCTTGCCTGGAGAATCCCATGGACAGAGGAGCCTAGTGAGCTACAACCCATAGGGTCGCAAAGGGTCGAACACGGCTAAAGCAACTTAGCATGCCAGCACACCCACACTTTTGGAGTGATGACATAGATTCTTGGTAAAGTGTTCCAAAGGCAAGATGAAACAGGCCTTAGGGCAGCATGAGGGCTATGAAGCCACTATAACCCCAATCACTGTAAGATGTAAGTAGAGAAACTTCAAAATCTTAAATCATAGCAACCCCATTATGTACCAGTCCCTCCTAGATGATCAGTTTCAGTCTTCTGTAACTATTCATTTGCAAATCATTTCAGATTTCTTGAAAAGTAGAATAGTGCTCTCATATACCCTTCACTTAGTTTCCCCCATTGTTAACATTTACATTGACTTTATCACACTCTCTCTCGCTTCTCTTTCCTCCCTCTCTCTCTCTCTCGCTTACCCTGGGCTTTCTCTTTCTAGGTAGATAAACAAAGATATGTGTGTGATTCAAATATATTCTTTGAATCTATCTCCTTTGTTAGAGAGCATGGTATTCTATGAACAGCCTGGCCTCCTTTAAATCAATCTGGCATTTGAACTGGCATTTCCTTTGAAATCCTCCTCAGTCTTTCCTCAGTCTAGCAGGCATCACTGTGTACCAAAATAATAGAAGAATGATGTCTGATGGTTATTTCTTTGAGCAAACAATTCATGCTAGTTTCAGTTGTAGATATGACTTAAAAATATATTAAACTTCTTGGAGCCATTTTAGAATATATTGCAGTCATGTTGAGCTCTTTAACCCTAAATAGTTCAGTATATGGTCTCTAAGAATAAGAACATTATCTTTCTTAATCATAGAATAATTCTTAAAAGCAGCAAAAATAACATTAATACTATTGCCTAATATATCATCTTATTCATTGCTAAATAGGTCTGTAATGTTCTTTATAGCAAAGAAAGAAAGATGAAAGGAGGGAAGAAAGGAGGAGGGAAGGAAGAAAGGAAGGAAGAAAAAGAAAGAAAAGAGGAAAGAAAGAAAAAGAAAGGAAGGAATCTTCAGACTAGTGGGCTTTTTATTGCTTTCCTTGGAAAACTAGGGCAGAGGGTCAACAAATGTTTCATTTTTGCTTTTTTCATATACTTTAAGCTTTTAAAATACATTTTAAACTATTTTTAAAGACCAGCACATATGCTAAATTTGACACTTTGCAGCCCACAATCGCATTAACATGTGCGGCCTGCTGGGCTCGTTTTTGTGTAGATGTTAAGGTTTCTCCTGCTAACTCTGTTGAATTAAAGACATCCCGACATTCATTCATCCATGGTTCATCCACCCATTTAGCAGTGCCAGTAGTATTGAGGATCTACTAAACACCTGTGCTGGATGACATAAGCTGTTAGTCTGTGATCATTCATAGCTACTTGTCTACGAGTACTGCAAAATCCATAGAAATAAATCCAGAAGCTGAGACTGATAAAATGCTACAACTATCCATAATCCTTCACTTCAAATCAAATAGCTCCATCAGTTTCTTGATTGATTTTGTAAAAATCAATTGTTAGAATTTTTAAATTGGAAAATAAACAGTTTTTATTTTAATATGTTTAAAAATATTTATATTATCCTTACCTTTTTATTTGGGGGATTTAAATACGCATTTGTATGAAAAAAAGGGTAATGGTTCTAATACTGTTTAAACATAACTTGTCTAGGCCTGAGTTTCCAAATATTTTTTGTCACACACCCATAAGTTTAAGAATATATTCCCTGATGTATGTTTGTTTATATAATAGAGCTTTCCTGGTGGCTCAGCAGTAAAGAATCCACCCGCAATGCAGAAGATTTGGGTTCAGTCTAGATCAGGAAGACCACCTGGAGGAAGGCATGGCAGTCCACTCCAGTATTCTTGCGTGGATAATCCCATGGACAGAGGAGCCTGGCGGGCTATCGTCCATGGGGTCACAAAGTCAGACACAACTGAAGCAAGTTTCACACATGCACATTTACATAATAAGTGTATACTAGTGTAGTTGTGTTGTACATATATTATACAACTTACCCAAAAAAGAAAACTCTAAAAAAAAAAAAAAAGTAAAATGGATATAAATGAAATTCCTAGTAACCTCTTCCTTGACTCTGTTGGCTCATCTTGTTGATCCAGTTGACTCCACTGGACCCCTCACTCGTCCTTATACTGTACTTTTTTGTACTTTGAGGCTGGACTCTTTCCTGCTTTATTATCTATTCTTGACTATCATTTTTATGGTGATGACTAGTACTGCACTGTAGAAGTCTGTTTAAAGGTCATTTTTCTTGAGGAATGCTAATTCATTTTCACATTTGTACGTCACCTCTATAAAGGTCATTTTTTTAGGGTATGCTCATTCATGTCATACTTGTTTGTAAATATTTGTTCTCTCCCACATGACTATTACATTTTTACTTGTAATAAAATTTTAGATAAGAAGCTTCAGGAAACATTTGTGCTAGAGATGAGGAAGTGACTGAGCAGAAAACCATTTTTACCACAAGCAATGCCACCCACCTCATGCGCCTAGAGAATGATTTCACACATTAAGAAGATATAGATAACTCAGGAAAAGAGCACTTCTTCTAAATTAGCAATAATTCCGTGTGCAGTGCAATATGTGATAAGGAAGTGAGGAAAAAACAGCTAAAATCGACATGTGTGTCTGTCAAACAATTTTAAAATTGTTTTAGCCATAACACTTGGAAGGAAATTAGATTACTAGATCTCTGAGGGCAGGGCTAGTGTTCATTTTTATGTATCCTTAATGTGCTTTTGCAAAAACAGAGTTCAAATGTTTGTTGAATGAATGTTAGTGGATTAATAAGCGACATTTCCCCAGCTTCAGTACCAATAATTTTGGTCAGAATTAGCAACCTGAACTGCTTGGCTCATACAAATTACCAGAATTTCTTTCTTCCCTTTGAAGTCTTAATTTTCATGATGCTAAATCTGTATAAAATATACAGAGAATGGGATTAAAAGCAAATTAGACCAGGCAGAAGAATAGATTAGCAGACTTAAGGCCATAGCAATAGAAACTATCCAAAATGCAACACACAGAGAAAAAAAATTGAAAAAAAAAATGAATAGAGCCTCAATTAGGTGTGGGACACTTTCAGTGGTTTAATATTTAATTATTGGTTTGATATTTATTTATTGGAGTCCCTAGGGGGAGTCAGAAAAATATTCAAGGAATACATATATTTCACACCAGACACTGTAATTTTTTTCTCTAGAAGTGAGATTTGCCTCTTTTTTATACCTTCAGTTTCTGTCCTCAGAATGTTCATGCTGTCCTCTACCTGACTGTTGTTGAGTCGCTAAGTCAAGTCTGACTCTTTGCAACTCTGTGAACTGTAACTAGCCAAGCTCTTCTGTCCATGGAATTTTCCAGTCAAGGATATTGGAGAGCACCTCCTAAAATCATCCCATGAAGGCTATGCATTTGGGGAGGAAGGGACCAAAATATTCAGTCCATAACACTGCACACTAAACAGACCTTTCCTCTCAGGCTAGTGTTTTCATCCTAAGAATGTCTCCGGCAGATGGCAATTAGACATAAAGCATGCCTACCACATGGGATGGCCCATCTTGGTCAAATAGGGAGTGCAGTGAGGAGTTTTGTCTCTTGTTATGTAAGGATGTGCAAAATATATTTGGTTTTGCCTCTGTCTATAAAGTCTAAAATATTTACTATTTGAACTTTAATAGGGAAAGTTTGTGGACCTTGATCCAAGACTAATCTTGCCCCACCACTGAGGTAATACCATTCTAAATACTCTGTCCAGTTCTCAGTGTATTTTAAGGTTTTGCTGCTCCAGCTGGTGGAAACAGGAACTATTCCCATCCTGTGTGAGCTCTGAAAACTATTCCTCCCATGTTTTTATGGTGGTTTTTCCTTCTGCCTCAGGAAGTTTCATCCTTTCTGAGGTTCTACAAAAAATTAAAAATAGAGCTATCATATGATCCACCATTCCACTTCTGAATCTGAAAAAAACGAAAACACTAATTTGCAAAGATATATGCATCCCATGTTTACTGAATCATTATTTGTGATACCTGAACCATGGAAACAACTTATGTGCATATTAGTAGTTATATGAGTAAAGAAATTGTGGTATATGTATATATTATTCACCATAAACAAGAATGAAATCTGTCATTTGCAACAACATGGATGGATCCCAAGGGCTTCATGCTAAGTGAAATAAGTCAAAGAAAGAAAATACTCTATAATCTCTCATATAAGAAACTTAAAAAAAAAGAAAATAATAAAACACTAAGGTTATAGATACAAAGAACAGACTGATGGTTGCCAGAGATAAGACGATGGGGTGGAATAAATGGGTGAATTGAGTGTGTGTGTGTGTTTTAGTTTAAATAAATTGAGTTAAAATTTAAGTGCTCCAAATTATATCAAAGAATAGGCTGAAATTCTTTCTCCCAGATTCTAAAATTTAAAATTAATTTGTACCCAAATAATGATTTTTAGAAAAAAGAACATCTAAATAATGAAGCAATTAAACTAGGGGTTGATTTATATATGTATAACTGGATTGCTTTGCTCAGTTCAGTTCAGTCACTCAGTCGTGTCCAACTCTTTCGACCTCATGAATTGCAGCATGCCAGGACTGCCACCAACTCCCAGAGTTCACTCAGACTCATGTCCATCGAGTACGTGATGACATCCAGCCATCTCATCCTCTGTCGTCCGCTTCTCCTCCTGCCCCCAATTCCTCCCAGCATTAGAGTCTTTTCCAATGAGTCAGCTCTTCGCATAAGGTGGCCAAAGTACTGGAGTTTCAGCTTTAGCATCATTCCTTCCATTGAACACCCAGGACTGATCTCCTTTAGAATGGACTGGTTGGATCTCCTTGCAGTCCAAGGGACTCTCAAGAGTCTTCTCCAACACCACAGTTCAAAAGCATCAATTCTTCGATGCTCAGCCTTCTTCACAGTCCAACTCTCACAATCCATACAGGACCACAGGAAAAACCATAACCTTGACTAGATGGACCTTTGTTGGTAAAGTAGTATCTCTGCTTTTGAATATGCTATCTAGGTTGGTCATAACTTTCCTTCCAAGGAGTAAACGTCTTTTAATTTCATGGCTGCAATCACCATCTGCAGTGATTTTGGAGCCCCAGAAATAAAGTCTGACACTGTTTCCAGTGTTTCCCCATCTATTTCTCATGAAGTGACGGGACTAGATGCCATGGATCTTCGTTTTCTGAATGTTGAGCTTTAAGCCAACTTTTTCACTCTCCTCTTTCACTTTCATCAAGAGGCTTTTTAGTTCCTCTTCACTTTCTGCCATAAGGGTGGTGTCATCTGCATATCTGAGGTTATCGATATTTCTCCCGGCAATCTTGATTCCAGCTTGTGCTTCTTGCAGCCCAGCGTTTCTCATGATGTACTCTGCATAGAAGTTAAATAAGCAGGGTGACAATATACAGCCTTGACGTACTCCTTTTCCTATTTGGAACCAGTCTGTTGTTCCATATCCAGTTCTAACTGTTGCTTCCTGACCTACATATAGGTTTCTCAAGAGACAGGTCAGGTGGTCTGGTATTCCCATCTCTTTCAGAATTTTCCACAGTTTATTGTGATCCACATAGTCAAAGGCTTTGGCATAGTCAATAAAGCAGAAATAGATGTTTTTCTGGATATTTTGCTTTGCTATACAGCAGAAATTAACAAAATATTGTAAATCAACCATATTCAATAAAATACTTAAAAAAAACTAAGGGCTGATTTTATAGATCCAGAAAGTAGGTGGTGTAACTTTCTCATTGCTGACTCTATTCAGTGAATTTTTTAATCTGTCCATGATCTGAAAATGCATCTGCAATAATAATGGAGAAACCATTTAGCTCTAGTTTCATCCATGAGAAGGGCACTTTCTGAAAAGTATGCTTTTCTTACCCCTAACATAATATCCTTTGGACATATACACATACCAAACTGCTTCTCAAGCTGCCAACTCATTGTGATAGACTGCCAAGAGAAAGCCTATTTTCTTCTTGTCATTAATAGTTAATTGTTAGTGCGGTTTCTCAGATGGGAGATGTGGGTTACAGAAATCATATCCATCCTTTCTAAAAGTGCTGCGATATTATTAGAGGTGATCATGTAGCAGAAAATAAACCTGTTCCTTGGAGGATTAAATGGAGTGGGCTTGCAGATTTTTCTTTCTCCTCTCCTCTGAAGCACTTTAGAGAGTCACTCATTTTCACAAGTAGTCTGCCTGGGATACTAAATCAATGTTAATGTTCCATGAAAGCTCTCCTGTTCCGGAATGATTTGCATTGGTATATATCTAAAGCTTGCCTTTTGAGGGGTAACATGCGTACCCATAGTAATGCTTCATGCATCACTGAAGCATCTCATTTACCCTCTCTGCTGCCAGGGTCTCTTATACAATTATACTGACATTTGGAACATCATTTTACAATACTGTGAGCCAACTTTTCTAATATATCACCGCTGGGATTCTGTGGCTTCCATAATTGGGGAAAAGAATAAAAGAAAAGTGACCAAAAAAGGTTAACCAATGAAGAGAAGGAGAATTTTAAACTATCCTTAAAACACAGTAGAGAGATCACTTTGATGATCCCTCACTGGACAATGTATCTTATTAGAGGATCTTGATTAAAATAAATTGAGCTGAAAAGCTAAAATGAAATAATGCCTAAAATAGGAAAATCTTGATGTAAATATTAGTCAATGCTAGATGAACCCATTGAAATTTTGTATATTTGCTGCTTTGCAATGAGGCAAATACAGGCTTTTTTAAAAATCAGCTAATATCTCTGTAGGGCAATGTAATGGATAATGTTCTAGGAGCAGAGTCGGGCCCTATGTCCACTACTTATCGCTATCTGACCTTGGGCAAGCCATTCACCTCTCTGCACTTCATCTGTAGTTTCCTCATTGGCAGGGGGATGTGGTAATGAAACCTGTTGAATAGGAGTGTTGAGAAACTTCAGTGAACTAGTGCCTGCAAAAGTGAAAGTGAAAGTAGCTGTGATGTCCAATTCTTTGAACCCCATGGACTGTAGCCCACCAGGCTCCTCTGTCCCTGAATTCTCCAGGCAAGAATTCTGCAGTGGGTAGCCATTCCCTTCTCAAGGGAATCTTCCCAATCCAGGGTTCAAACCCAGATCTCCCTCATTGCAGGCGGATTCTTTACCACCTGAGCCATCAGGGAAGAATGCCTGCAAAGTGTTCCATGAATGCTAATATTGTTATTAATAATCAAAAATATTGAGCACAATCTACATTTGCTTCAATTATCTGGAAATATACAATGAAAATGGCTTGAAGACAAGAATTACCTAGGCTGACAAGCTAAGATTTCTGTCATGTTTTGCATGGAGGCCAACCTCTACCTGAATTTTGCAATAATTTGCAGAAAGCTAAGAGAAACTAAAGAGCCTCTTGATGAGAGTGGAAGAGGAGAGTGAAAAAGCTGTCTTAAAACTCAACATTCAAAAAACTAACATCATGGCGTCTGGTCCCATCACTTCATGGCAAATAAATGGGAAACAGTGGAAACAGTGACAGACTTCATTTTCTTGGGTTCCAAAAATCACTGCAGATGGTGACTGCAATCATGAAATTAAAAGACGCTTGCTCCTTGGAAGAAAAGCTATGACAAACCTAGACAGCATATTAAAAAGCACAGACATTACTTTGCCAACCAAGGTCTGTCTAGTCAAGGCTATGGTTTTTTCAGTAGTCATGTATGGATGTGAAAGCTGGACTATAAACAAAGCTGAGTGCTGAAGAAGACTTGATGCTTTTCAACTGTGATGTTGGAGAAGACTCTTGAGAGTCCCTTGAACTGCAAGGAGATCAAACCAGGCCATCCTAAAGGAAATCAGTCCTGAACATTCATTGGAAGGACTGATGCGGAAGCTGAAACTCTGGTACTTTGGCCACCTGATACAAAGAACTGACTCATTAGAAAAGACCCTGATGCTGGGAAAGATTGGGGGCAGGAAGAGAAGGGGACGGCAGAGGATGAGATGGTTGGATGGTATCACCGACTCGATGGACATGAGTTTGAGCAAGCTCTGGGAATTGGTGATGGACAGGGAAGCCTGGCATGCTGCAGTCTATGGAGTCGCAAAGAGTTGGGCATGACTGAACGACTCAATTGAACTGAACTTCTGCCTAACAATGTTGTTCAAATGGGAATACTTTATAACAGCATAGCATATGCTTTTGAATGTTGTCTAGGTAGATTCCACCCCCACCAAAAAAAAAAAAATCCATAGAAGTATATTAGAAAATGCATATTTTCAGTTATTCAGTCAGTCAAACTATATATGTGTGTGTATATATATATATATATATATATAATTTCTGTTTTCATTTTTCCTTTAAAGCTGCCTGAAGAATTTCACATTTGGGGGCAGAGTCACTGAACTTCTGACATAAAAACCAACCAAAATGAAATTGAAGATATCATATTTTGTATGCACTTGCCAGTTCATACTAATGTCCCATGAAATTATTATTTCAGAGTAGAGCCTCTCATTGCAGTTTTGCATTGGTTCCAAAATGGTGGTTGTGTCCATCAAATGCAAATATCTCCCATCTATGCTGAAGATGCCCTTTTCATCTTGTGCATTTATTGATGTGAGGTTTAAATATAGTGAATCTTCATCTCCCCATCCCACTGTCTCTGACATATCTTAATAATACCGGACACAATGACTTTTTTAAAGATGCCTCATTGCACATTCACTAACATGCATTACCCTTTAGAAGAATAATACTAGTTAAAACTGACAAGACATGCAGTCATAGAATTGCCAGAGTGCATTTCAATTAAGTTTGATTTTCTTACCCACAAGGTCTTAAATCTAATTGGCTCAAAGAGCTTTTGTCTCTCTGTGAAAGACAGACACATAATTATGCTATTTGTTAAGGGAAAAGAAATATGCCTGGCACTGAGATTTCCATTGTCATTTAAATGATAAGTACTTTGTAACCACAAGACATTCTCATTCGACTTGAGAAAGTACTTAAATCCCAAATACATTGATCAGAGAAATGTTTTCTCAGCAACCATTTCCAGGCAACATGCATTTTGTATAGAGTATAGAGTTCATATTCATTCTACATAAGAAGAGCATTGTTGCATTAAGTCAACATTCAAGAAAACAATCCCTTAAAACATATACTCAAGTAATTGTTGAAAAGTTAGATGATTATTCTAAAAGATGTTTATGTATTTTACCACTAATTTTTGTGCATACTTGGAAATGAAGGGAAAAGACCTCCATGGAAGTAATGATATTATATCCCTAATGACTAAATTTTTTAGTATTACTACTCAAAATTAGAAAATATACTGGGCAGTTCTCTCTTTGAAATTTAAAAACTGTTACAAAATAAATTCTAGGGACAGCGTGTGCTTTGAATCATCCCATTCAACCACAGAAATTGTTCATTAATTTTAGATGATGTTTTTATTGGAACAGAATCTGAAAATAACTTCAGCATGGATCCCTGGGGTTTAATGAATGTAGCAGATGCTTACCTGGATGTATGTATAGGGGAATACTGCAAACAAGAAGGAATTCCATTAAGAATGCCTCAGCAGCAAAAAACAAAACATTCAGCTTAACAGAGGCTCACACAATAAATCATTTTAGTTTCTCACATGTAAGAAGTTTATGGATAAGCAGTCTTGGTCAGACACAAGGGTTTAACAATGTCCCATCCCTTCACTTTGCTTTCCATGGCATATGTTCTGGCCTTGTGCTTCCCACCTCATGATTATAAGGTAACTGCCCCATCTCTGAGTATCACATCAATGTTCAAAGCATGAGGAGGACACAGAGAGCTCCCCTCTGGTGCCTCACTCTTTTATAAGGAAGCATAAGATTACTTGTTATGCAGCCTGATTGTGTATCAGAAATATGCCATGTGACCTCACTTAGCTGTACAGAAGACTCAGATACGAGCACTTAGTTTTTCCAGTCCCTCTGTGGGAAGTGGTAGGGGAGAAAGAAGAGACTTGAGAATTGCTGCTGGGTCAGTCTCCCTACAATATCCCCACATAGACCAACTAGACACGGCAGACAGAAATCAGCTATAAGGAGAAGAAAAGAGCAATTTCTGATTTGGAGTAAGGATATCATGAAAGTAGTACCTAGACCGGGACTTTTAGGATAAATAAGATTTGGTAAAGGAGTTGCAGGCTACAGAACAATTCAAAATAGAGTAAACAAAGGAAAGGGAAGAAGTATAAAATGACATGACATGTATGGGCATTGAGCAAAAAGTATGGATCTAGGGATGTATAAATGTGCTGATTGGGAAGTCGTATGCTAAGAATTTACAAAGGGATTTTGAGATTCATTTATAAACTACCAAATAGTTTAACTTTCAGTAGTTTCCCAGAACTACAAAATCAAAATCACTCAAACTGCATAGCCTGCCAGTAAGGCTCTCAGTTATTTGGCCCTAACCTGCTTAGGTAGTACATTCTTTCCTTTCACTATACCTGCGTATACGAAGATATCTTTGGTCAAACTGGATTTCTTATCACATCCACCTGCTGCCCCCAAACAACATGCTCTTTCTATACCCATTAGTCTCCTGCTACGGATTCTACTGAAATCTTCTGTTCACCCCTTTCCAGACTGAAGTTCTACCCCTCAAGTCCCCTCCCATCAAGAGGTGTAGTGGGATCATCTCCAGTCACCTTAACTATATTAAGTCCCTCTTTTGCACTATTGTGTGTGTGTTAGTCACTCAGTTGTGTCCAACTCTTTGCAACCTCATGGACTGTAGCCTGTCAGGCTCCTTTGTCCATAGAATTCTCCAGGCAAAAATACTGGAGTTGGTTGCCATTTCCTCTGCCAGGAGATCTTCCCTACCCCAGGAACAAACCTGGGTCTCCTGCACTGCAAGCAGATTCTTTACCATCTGAACCACCAGGGAAGCCCACTATTTTAAATGTTGTTGTCCTGTATTAGGAAGGATAAGGTAAGAGAGAACCAATCTCCTAGCCTACATGCAAAGACTGGCAAGAACGATGACTTCAACTCAATTCGGATTTGCTTTCATTTCAGAGAACTCCCAAGCAGGCAGTCAAGCAGATCAGGGATAGACACAGGATTAGGAAGCAAGTGAGTGGCCATAGCTCCCCAGTTTCTCCCTAAACCTTCATGAAATCATGTGTGTATTTGTTGGTCAACTCAAGCCTTTTGGGGTAAGAAACCTACCAGATCTGAGGAGGCCAGAACTATAGGTTCAATGCCTTTTATATGCTTAGCCAGGGGAGGGACCACAACAGCATCAGGATTTATTTATTATGTAAATAAATTTTGGCTTCAGACCAGTTACAGTCCACATTCTATTTCTGGCCAGAACCTACACACACTATCTTACCACATATTTTTCTAACATTGGAGTTAACTGTGTATATCTGTTACACCTTGTATGTGTGTATCTATTACACGTGTTTACTTGTTATTGTTCAGTCACTCATTTGTGCCCTGCTCTTTGTGACCCATGGACTGGAGCAAGCCAGACTTCCCTGCCCTTCATTATCTCCTGGAGTTTGCTCAAATTCATGTCCGTTGAATTGATGATGCCATCCAACCATCTCGTATTCTGTCCCCCACTTCTTCTGCCTTCAGTCTTTCCCATCATCAGGGTCTTTTCCAGTGAGTCAGCTCTTCTCGCAAGGTGGCTAAAGCTGAGCTTCAGATTCAGCACCAGTCCTTCCAAGGAATATTCGAGGCTGATTTCCTTTAGAATTGACTGCTTTGATCTCCTTGCAGTCCAAAGGACTCTCAAGAGTCTTCTCCAACACCACTGTTTAAAAGCATCAGTTCTTTGGCCCTCAGTCTTCTTTATGGTCTGACTCTCACACCTTTACATGACTACTGGAAAAACCATAGTTTTGACTATACTGACCTTTGTCAGCAAAGTAATGTCTCTGCTTTTTAATACACGGTCTAGGTTTGTCATAGCTTTTCTTCCAAGGAGCAAGTGTCTTTTAATTTCATGCCTGCAGTCAACATCCACAATGATTTTGGAGCCCAAGAAAATAAAGTCTCACTGTTTCCATTTTTGCCCCATCTATTCACCATTTATTACACATATGTATATCCATTACAGGGGGTGCCTGGTGTGCTGCAGTCCATGGGGATCACAAAGAGCTGGACACGACTTAGTGAATGAGCAACAACAAATATCTACTACACATGGAGAAGGAAATGGCAACCCACTCCGGTATTCTTGCCTGGGAAATCCCATGGACAGAGGAGCCTGGCAGGCTACAGTCCGTGGGGTTGCAAAAGAGTCAGACATGACTTAGCCACTAAACAGCAGTTACACACTGCAACGTGAAGGTTAAGAACACAAGCTCTAGAGTCAAATTACCAGAATTGAAATGTCATCTCTTAGTGGCTTTATTTTAGGGAAAATATGATCTTAATTTTTTTCTTTATACTAATTTTTAATTATTTTACAATGACAAAAAAGCTTTCTTCTTGTGAAAGCAATCATCTTGAAACGTCAGTTTTGGCAAACACAGTGCGATGGCCTGTGGTTCCCCGCCTGTTCACACACCCATCAGGGCTGTCAACAGTCTATCTTCGGATATGGAGGTGGTGGGTGGTATGGTGAAAGCAAAGACCCAAAAAGCAGACTGATTCTAATCCCATTTCTGTTGTTAATTTTCCGCGTGGCCTTGAGCAAACTTTCTTCAACTGTCAAGACATACTGATAATCATATCATATTGCTATTAAGTGTAGGTAAATTTACTTTTTTTCTAAGTAGCTAACATCAAGGGTCTTCACATGCTAAAATAAAATAGCTCTAACCCACCTAACTATAAAGAGCCTACTGCTAATTACAGACCCAGATTTTGAGTTAGGACACACACACACACACACACACACACACAGTACCAGGTCCAGGGGCAGGCATGTGAGGCACTCTGGGCACAAAATGTAAGGAGACACTCATTCTCGGGGTCATGCAAGCTGACCGTCTGATTCTAAACCCATTTCTAATCCCCAAAATGCCCAATGCTTGACCTCAACTCAGCCCTGACTGTGAATGCCTCCTTATATTTTGTACCTTAAGTGCCTCTTACCCTAGTTTTGGCCATGCATGTAAGTGTACACACACACACACACTTTAATAGTAGTCAGAAAGAAGGAAGAAAAATTTTTCTCTAGAATGCTTGTCAGTTCTATAAAGTTTAATCAAATATGTAGAAACAACTTAATTGCACTTAGAGAAAAGAAACTACCCTGTTTTCTGATAGATGATAAGGAATGGTAGAAAAATCTCTCTTTACTCAGACAGTATCCTGTCCTTTTTTTCCTTCCACGTGATTCTCATTCTGTTTCTTCAAAGCCATTATTGTCTGCTTGGCATGACTCCAGAATTCCCACATTAGAATCCACAGGCATAGTATTTTGTTTTGTTTTGTTTTCTTTCTGGCCACACCGCACAGCATGCAGGCTCTTAGATGCCCAACAAGGGATCAAATCCATGGTCCCTACAGTAGAAGTATGGAGTCTTAACCACTGGACCACGAGGGAAGTCCCCATAGGAATTGGAATAAAAATATCTATCCATTCATCCAGTGAATCTTCCAGAGATTTTACCATGAGGTTCAAGCTTCACATGTGTGGAAAGAAATACATGTTGGCCTCTGTCTATTTTAATTTATATACTGCCTTTTCTTAGGGTTTCCATTTAGATTTAGTCTCCAGCTCTGGACATTTGAACATGCTTTATTGACTATGCTGAAGCCTTTGACTGTGTGGATCACAAAAAAACTGTGGAAAATTCTTCAAGAGATGGGAACACCAGACCACCTGACCTGCCTCTTGAGAAACCTATATGCAGGTCAGGAAGCAACAGTTAGAACTGGATATGGAACAACAGACTGGTTCCAAATCAGGAAAGGAGTACGTCAAGGCTGCATATTGTCACCCTGCTTATTTAACTTATATGCAGAGTACATCATAAGAAACGCTGAGCTGGAAGAAGCACAAGCTGGAATCAAGATTGCCGGAAGGAATATCAATAACCTCAGATATACAGATGACACCACCCTTATGGCAGAAAGTGAAGAGGAACTAAAAAACCTCTTGATGAAAGTGAAAGAAGATAGTGAAAAAGTTGGCTTAAAGCTCAACATTCAGAAAACTGAGATCATGGCATCTGGTCCCATCACTTCATGGCAAATAGATGAGGAAAGAGTGGAAACAGTGTCAGACTTTATTTTTTTGGGCTTCAAAATTACTGCAGATGGTGATTGCAGCCATGAAATTAAAAGACACTTACTCCTTGGAAGGAAAGTTATGACCAACCTAGATAGCATATTGAAAAGCAGAGACATTACTTTGCCAACAAAGGTCTGTCTAGTCAAGGCTATGGTTTTTATAGGGGTCATGTATGGATGTGAGAGTTGGACTGTGAAGAAAGCTGAGCACCGAAGAGTTGATGCTTTTGAACTGTGGTGTTGGAGAAGACTCTTGAGAGTCCCTTGGACTGCAAGAAGATCCAACCAGTCCATCCTAAAGGAGATCAGTCCTGGGTGTTCATTGGAAAGAGTGATGCTAAAGCTGAAACTCCAGTACTTTGGCCACCTGATGCGAAGAGTTGACTCATTGGAAAAGACCCTGATGCTGGGGGGGATTGGGGCAGGAGGAGAAGGGGACGAGAGGATGAGATGACTGGATGGCATCACCAACTCGATGGATATGAGTTTTGGTAAACTCTAGGAGTTGGTGATGGACAAGGAGGCCTGTGTGCTGCAATTCATGGGGTCTCAAAGAGTCAGACATGACTGAGCAACTGAACTGAACTGAACTGATTGACCTGGAAACTTCAAAGAATGCTTCTTTTGGTTATTGCTTCACTATTCTTATCTCTGTGATCTGAAACTGCTAACTCCCCATGCCCAGAGTAATTATTTGAATTCTGTTTGTCAGAAGGTGTTGAAGTGATAACCTTTGCAGGGTACTGAGTGACTGTAAGGACAAAGCAGCAGTTTAACGTGACCATACTCCTTGGCACACAGGCAGACAGCAAGTGCTTCTGTGACAAAACTTCAACATGACCCCAGATCAAAAACTTACTTTTATAAGATATGATAGATATCCTTTCTAAATTTTTAGTTTGGGGACAAAATTAACAGTTTAGCCTTATGAAATTAGATTTTACTCTGTGTAGCTAAGTAATATAAACCAAATCTGCATGCTAATTCACCCAAACATTAATTCATTCACATGAGTTGAAGTAGGTCATTTTGCCATATGTAGTTACATTTATATTTCTATTTCAGGCTTTTCTTTTTGTAAAATAAGATATTTCCATGCCTTATTTCCTAACTATTATCTAACAGGTATTTACAAAATGAATAACAGTACATGTGAAACTAATTGCAAATTCACTGCCCAGTCATTGCTGTTAACATGCAAATCCACTTTAAGTGTTGTGTCATATACCTAATTCCTATAACTATACATCAGTTCACAAAATATGGCTTCTTCTACACAACTCTTCAGTATAATTTGCTTATCATTGCTTAATGGAGTAAATGAAACCATATTTTGCCCATCATGAAGAGACATCTGTGAGAATATTATTCTTGGTAAAATTGTATCAATTTAACAAATAATGCTTGCAAAAGTTGATGTTGCTTGTATTTTGTGAGTAATTCAATAGTTGTTTAGTATTATCTAGTTCATTTCAGAGAGAAGCTCATGTAACCTAATATTTTTTCTTTCCTGTCAGACATGAAAGCTAAAGTAAAGGGTGACAGTTATTTTGGTTGTATAAGTATTCTGTTCAGCATTATGGGTTAAAGACAAACTGACTCTTACAGGTTTTTGATAAATATTCTCTCGGTTTGGTAACCACAATCTACTTGGCTACACCCCCACACCATCTGTTTTTATCCTCATAGTCTATAGGATGACAGCCAAAACTTTCTACAAACTCCAGGAGGATGTGCAAGAAAAAGTTCAATCACAAGAAATCCGAAAAAAACTGTTTTTTATCATTGAGTGTCATTGTTATTATATGGGTGTGTTAGTGGTGGGTTCTCTGGAAAAAAACCAAACCAATAGGAGGCATATCTAGATTTATTATAAAGAATTATCTCACATGGTTATGAAGGCCAGGAAATTCAAAAATCTGAAGTCAGCAATCCGAGACCTAGAGGTGTCGATGGTAGTTCCAGAATGAATGCGACGTCCCAAGAACAAGGAAAACCAATGGTGTAAGTTCTAAACGTCCAAGTCCAGGTCCTAAAGCAGAAGATGACCAATGTCCTAGCTTGAAGCTTATAAGCAGAAAGAGCAAATGCTCTCTTACTCAGCCTTTCTGTTGTATTCAGGACTGCACTGGATTGGATGAGGCCCATCCATGTGGGAAAGAGCAATCTGCTTTACTTAGTCCACAGATGCAATGTTAATCTCATCCAGAAACATCCTTACAGACATACCCAGGGTAACAGTCAACCAAAAATCTGGGTACCTTGTGAACAAATCAAATTAACATGTAAAATTAACCATCACGATGGGCAATCTAAGAGTGCAGAGTCAACCCTATCCATTTAAACCTAAGAAAACTGAACTCCAGAGATATAAAATGACAAAGTGACTACCCAACTCATATAATTAGTGGGAGATCCAGGATTATAACCTAAATCTTTATATTTTATAATATATAGTATATGCATCAACTATATATATATATATATATATATATTCATTCAAGTCTCATTCTTCTATACCACAGTAGTTCTTTTTAAAAATTGCCATTCAAACTAATTTAAATATAGTCTATGTTAATGAGTCCCATCTGTGTGTGTGTGTATGTGTGTGTGTGTGTGGAGAGGGAGAATATGCATGACTTAATAACTATGTGATCTTTGGGAAATCATTAATACTCTTGAGCTTCAGTTTCCTCATTAGTAAATGAGGACAATAATTGTACCTACCTCATGAATTTATTGCAAAGATTAACTAGGTCACTGTATTAAGGGTAAGCACTTCTAGTTACTGGAACATAGCAAGTGCCACCTAACCATTAGCTATTATTGGTAATGTTGATATAAAACCTTGTATTGTCGAATTTTGCCTTATTCCTCCCCTTAGCACCATCCTTCTCTGCCCCAATTACTAGGCCTAGTATGTCAGCTAGTTCCTGTTTCTCTATGATACTGTATCTCATTCGTAAGCACTCAAGGATTTCACAAGCAAACTGGACAGCCACAGCACGGAAAGAATAGCATGTCTGAAAAGTACCGGGCAAGGGGAAACTGGTTTAGACAACTTTGAAGAGGGAGGCAGTATTCAGGTATTTTATTATTCCTGTTCTTCTGTTGCTGAAGCTGAAGCTCCAATACTTTGGCCACCTGATGTGAAGAGGCAACTCATTGGAAAAGACCCTGATGCTGGAAAAGATTGAAAGCAAAAGGAGAAGGGGGCAGCAGAGGATGAGATGGTTAGATAGTATCACCGACTCAATGGACATGAACTTGAGCAAACTCCGGGAGATAGTGAAGGACAGAGGAGCCTGGCATGCTGCAGTCCATTGGGGTTGCAAAGAATTGGACACAACTTACTGACTGAACAACAACAGCAATTCTTTATTAGGTTTTGGATTTTTGCTTTAGCAAAAACAGCCAAACCAATGTGTGTAACCATATTCGTTTAAGTTTCCAAATGTGCAGTTTAGCAGCATATTCCAACCTGGGCATCATTTTCCAGATACTTGCTATACCTCCAAGTGGGCATTTAGAGAAACGAGAACTTATTAGGCTTTCCTTTATTTTGTTTGTATCATTGTGACCCTCAGCTTCTTCCTAATCACATGTTAAACAATATTATTCACAATGAGCTGCTAGTTAAAAGGACTGGCTGAGTGATCTGACAAGCTGCTCTCTGAGATTTTGCCTCATGACAAAGTGCTCGTGACGTGGGTTATTTGGGGTGCTGTAAATTTACATACCAGGGCTTGAACTGGGCTTATTTTATGAAAACCTACCTCTTTTTTGAAATGACTTACACGTCAAATATTTGAATTTTTTTTTCTTGTCAACAAGGATATTTTGCAATGTTTATTTCTGAGAAAGAGTTGACTTCTTGTTACTTAGCAAAATGTTAAGATATTTATGAAACCTATAAATATCCAGGAGAACATGTGTTAATATATCCATGGTATGAAAAAATTAGTGCTATATCATCCCTAATGACAAAGAAATATAAATATCACACCTGGACATTGTTTATTATAAGAAGTGCATATTAATTTCTTCAATGGCTCTCAACTTCTTTCATACATGATCTTACTGAGATTCAATATGTGAAGATAAACTTTTATTTTAAAGGAACTAAATTTGTGATGCTTGACCTCAGTCACAATCTTTAACTTCTGATGAGGAATTAAGAACAATTATAAATAATACCTGGTGTGTTGTGTCTAGATTTGTGCATGTTTTATTTAATGCAGGTGCATATAACATGGACTTCCTAGATGGCTCAGTGATGGAGAATCCACCTGCAAATGCAGGAGACACAGGAGACATGAATCTAGGTTAGGAATATCCCCGGGAGGAAGAAATGGTAACCCGTATTTTTGCCTGGAAAATCCATGAACAGAGGAGCCTGGTGGGCTACAGTCCATAGGGTCACAAAGAGTCAAACACAATTGAGTGACTGAGCACGCATGCATGCACATATAACACACATGATGTGCATAATATTCACTACATATAGACACAGACACATGGCTAAGTTGTGTAATTGGGTCTATAAGTACACTGGAGTGCTCTTTGAAGATAAAATTAGTGTTCAGGTATGGTTAGAATGATAAGTGGACCCTACACTTTTCTCCTCCTGATTGAAAGGTTCAGTTCAGTTCAGTTGCTCAATCGTGTCCAACTCTTTGCAACCCCATGAATCGCAGCACGCCAGGCCTCCCTGTCCATCACCAATTCCCGGAGTTCACTCAGACTCATGTGCATCAAGTTGGTGATGCCATCCAGCCATCTCATCCTCTGTCATCCCCTTCTCCTCCTGCCCCTAATCCCTCCCAGCATCAGGGTCTTTTCCAATGAGTAAACTCTTTGCATAAGGTGGCCAAAGTACTGGAGCTTAAGTCTTAGCATCAGTCCTTCCGATGAACATCCAGGACAGATCTCCTTTAGGATGGACTGGTTGGATCTCCTTGCAGTCCAAGGGACTCTCAAGAGTCTTCTCCAACACCACAGTTCAAAAGCATCAACTCTTCGGTGCTCAGCTTTCTTCACAGTCCAACTCTCACATCCATACATGACCACAGGAAAAACCATAGCCTTGACTAGATGGACGTTTGTTGGCAACATAATATCTCTGCTTTTTAATATGCTATCTAGGTTGGTCATAATTTTCCTTCCAAGGAATAAGAGTCTTTTAATTTCATGGCTGCAATCACCATCTGCAGTGATTTTGGAAAAATCACCAAAAAAATAAAGTCTGACACTGTTTCCACTGTTTCCCCATCTATTTCCCATGAAGTGATGGGACCAGATGCCATGATCTTAGTTTTCTGAATGTTGAGCTTTAAGCCAACTTTTTCACTCTGCTCTTTCACTTTCATCAAGAGGCTTTTTAGTTTCTCTTCACTTTCTGCCATAAGGGTGGTGTCATCTGCATATCTGAGGTTATTGATATTTCTCCTGGCAATCTTTTGATTCCAGCTTGTGCTTCTTCGAGCCCAGTGTTTCTCATGATGTACTCTGCATAGAAGTTAAATAAGCAGGGTGACAATATACAGCCTTGATGTACTCCTTTTCCTATTTGGAACTAGTCTGTTGTTCCATGTCCAGTTCTAACTGTTGCTTCCTGACCTGCATATAGGTTTCTCAAGAGGCAGGTCAGGTGGTCTGGTATGCCCATCTCTTTCAGAATTTCCCACAGTTTATTGTGATCCACACAGTCAAAGGCTTTGGCATAGTCAATAAAGCAGAAATAGATGTTTTTCTGGAACTCTCTTGCTTTTTCGATGATCCAGCAGATGTTGGCAATTTGATCTCTGGTTCCTCTGCCTTTTCTAAAACCAGCTTGAACATCTGGAAGTTCACAGTTCACGTGTTGCTGAAGCCTGGCTTGGAGAATTTTGAGCATTACTTTACTAGTGTGTGCAGCTGCTGCTGCTAAGTCGCTTCAGTCGTGTCCAACTCTGTGCGACCCCATAGACAGAGTGTGAGATGAGTGCAATTGTGCAGTAGTTTGAGCATTCTTTGGCATTGCCTTGAAAGGTTAGGTACCCTTAGAAGATGCTCTTGGAGCCTCTTATGCTTTCTTTACCAAGGTCTTTAGACAACTGTTTGTTATTTTTTATTTCCTTTCACTCTTTGGTATCTACTGTTTGCTTCCATTTGTCTGCTTAACAAAAAAATTGTTGAGTACCTACTTATGTGCAAGGAACTATGATGGACACTGGGTTAAACACAGCCAATCTGACTTACTCCTCAAATTGCTAACATTCAGACAAATATATAAAGTGAATACATAAGTGTAGTCATTAGAGATTAGAATAAGACCTATGAAAGAAACACAGAGACTGTGTTGAGGATGAGAATGAAGGGCTTCTCTAGATAAGATGATGAAAATGCCACCATGAAGATGGACACTTGAATCAGACCTGAAAGAGAGTAACGCAGAATTTCAAGATTTGGCAGAACAACATTATAAACAGAAGGAAGAGCCAGTAAAAAATCATTTGCAAAGCAGAGAGAATGCCAGTGTGGTGGGAGCATTGAAAAAAGAGGAAGATGAGATTAGTGAAGTGAGTTGAAGACAGTGTAGGGCTTTGTAGGCCAAGGTATGAAGTTGGAACTTTCTTCTAAAAAGGATGGGAAAGAATTTTTGTATGGAATAGATGTGACCTTATTTAGAGTTTTAAAGATCTTTCTTGATGCTCTGTGAAGAATGAATCGGAAAGGAGCAAGAATGGGAACAGGGATATTATGTCAGTGTACTACGATACAGATAATGGAAGTTTAAACTTGGTGTTGACAATAGAGATAGATCAAAACGGGAAGATTTCCTGTGTATCTGGAGGCAGAATGGAGAGATCTTGAGGACAGTGTGTGTGGTGGGTAAGAAAGTATTCACGGGTGCTTCAAGTTGTTATCTTGTGCAGTTGGATGGTTAGTAGTTCCAGTTACTAAGATGGGAAAGTTCGAAGAATAACGGGCTTAAGAACAGTCAGAATCTCAAATTCGGAATATTACATTTCAGATTCCTTTTGGATATGCAGATGGAGATACTGGGTAGCAGTTAGATATTGGAGTCTGTAGAACTTAGGGTAACGAGCTGGGCTGGAGATAGACATTTGGTAAACATCAGCACATCAAGAGTGTGCAAAGCCTAGGGCTATGTAATAGTTCCTAAAGTAAGAGTAAGATAGAAAATAGAAGATGTCCAGGAAGGAACCCTAAGGTCCATCATCATTTTGAAGCTGGGCAGAAGAAAAGTCAGCAAAGAAAATGAGAAGGAAAATCATGGATGTCAAAGAAAAGTTGAGAGAATACGATGCCACAGAAGCTAAGAGAAGAAAGTTTCAAGAAGGAAAGAATAGTCAACTGTGCCAAAGAGCTTCTGAAAATTAGATTAGAATATATAAGTGTCTATTAGACCTGACAATGTGGAGGTCGTTGATGATCTTAACAAGACTGGTTTTTTTCAGTTGTTGGGGTCAGTGTTAGATGCGAGTGTTTGAAGAATGAAATAGAGATAATAATGGGGCAAAGACTACAGAAGATTTGCTTGAAAGTATTGGGTTGGCCGAAAGATTCGTTCAGGTTTTTCCATAAGATCTTATAGAAAAACCCAAACAAACCTTTGGCTAACCAATGTTTCATGTGATGGGGAACAGAGAAATGGGACAATCAGTAGAGAAAGATATGGACTCTATGAAGATTTAATTTTCAAGATACATATTTATATATATGTATCTTATACACATTTATATGTTTATAGGAACAGTCCAGTACTGAGAAAGGAACTGATAATGCAGAAGACAGAAGAGGAAAAAAATTCTCAAGAACACAACAGGCGATGAGAGCATAAGTGGAGGGATTTGCCTTTGGAGCAGGAAAGGACTGCAGGGGGCAGAGGTGGAGCCTTAGTGACCATCGGATGTCCAGTGTATCCAGTGCTTGGCTTATGTTAGAAGTTCAGTAAATACTTACCGAGTGAACCAAGTAAACATCTGCCCTAAGACTAGGAAACCAAAAAGGCAGCAGACGCAAAGAAAAAGTGGAGAGAAAGAAAGCAAAGAGAAGGACGTGACATGTTCATACTCCTTCATCAGTTATTGCTTATTTTATAATACGTTCTTTATGATTCAGGTTAGACAACTTAGCCAAAAATTTTAAGAATTAAACTAAAATTTTTAAAAGTGGAGACTCAGCCTATGTAGTGTTTAGCTCCTTTAGTTCTTAGTTTACTTGGTGCCTAGTATGATCCCCTAACAATGTGAATTCTCAAATGCAAGAGGTGTGTTCTACCTCAGTAATTCATTTCCAGATGCGTGGCAAGAGCCTAACAAATTTGTTGTTCTGCATGTAATTTCCCTTAGTTTTCATGATTGTCTTCAGCACTGATAAAATTACAGATCATATTGAACAAAAACATATTTATAAATCACATAACCATTTTTACTTTGGAGGTACAGATTGGCACTTCGTAAGATCTAATTCATAGTCACAGAGTCAATGTTTTTCACAAGCCTAAGAAAACTGTCAAAAAAAAATCTGTATACTCTGATGAGGTTCAAATAAACACAGTTTTATTGTGCCTATATCAGGATGTTCAGATGAACTAGAAGACAGATCATTTGTTATTAAAATTTTTCTAAACACATTTTGAAATACAGGACTCAATAAAATATTTTTGGATACTTGTTGTTTAGCAGTTGCCATCCTCAAAATACATGGCAACCAGCAGTAGTCAAAAACAACACTGTAAAGAAACCATGTCAAATAAGATACATTTAGTACTTCAGATTTTTGTTTTCTTTTTATATTAGGAATGATTCTATTGATGTTAATAATTCATGATACTTTGTCAGTGCATTCGGAGTAAAGGAAATAGTAAATTTTGAGGTTCTCATTTTAGTTCTCTAATTTAACGTAATGCAAACAAATTATATATACACTCTAATGAAGTGTATGGATAATAAATGATGTGGCTATATTTTTACCATATGATAAAAACAAAATTGAAAAATAATATAGTCATAAGAATTCTGATGAGTTAATCACAAATGTCAGGCTTCCCTCATAGCACAGTTGGTAAAGAAATCTGCTTGCAATGCAGGAAACCTGGGTTCGATCCCTGGGTTGGGAAGATCCCCTGGAGAAGGAAACAGCTACCCACTCCAGTATTCTTGCCTGAAGAATCCCATGGACAGAGGAACCTGGCAGGCTACAGTCCATGGAATTGCAAGAGTTGGATACAACTTGGCGACTAAGCTTACCACCAATCACAAATGAGAATTTAGTCTCATACATTCAGTGGATGAGAATTTAGTTTAATTTATTCTGGAGTTACTGTGAAATTTTCATTTGTGGTCTGTGAGAAAATCATCAAAGATTTATCTCATCTCTTATTATTCTGTTGGAAGCTATTCCAACATACTGATTATTTGCTTGAACTTTCTAGAGGCTTTGAGTGGTTCATTATAATAGTTGTCATATTTAGAAACAATTTCAGCCTGGAAAATAAGTTTAATTTAATTTATATTTGGGGAGAGTAACAAAAGAACCCCTGAGGAAGTATCACTTAAACTGAGATCCAAATGATGAAAAAGAGTGAAGTAGTTGAAAAGTGACAGAGAATTGCATGTTGGAGTTTGTGGCAAACCAAAAATGTCTAAAGAAACCTGTATTACCCTCGCCTACCAGCACAGTGATAAGACCTGCGTTATAACAGTGATAACAGAGATTACGGATATTACACTTGCTGCTTGCCCCACCTTACACCTAAACTCTGACTACCACCTTAACTCCTACTTCTTCAGTTCTCCCACTTTCATATTTACTGAGACTCCCTGAAAGACATCAACCTTTTCTCATAAGCACAGTTCTTTTGGTTTTGCATAACACATGCAGGACAGATGTCTGCTGTCCTCACTCCTGGGGTCACCTGCTCTGGGGTTTCCTGGGCCTCCAAGTAGCCATAGCTGTTGGCAGCGGTGATATCTGCCTGTGTCTATATCGGGACTTCCTCTACTGATGCTGATGCCATTGATAGCTGCACTGAGGATGCTGTTGTCTGATTGCTACTGATACTTAAGGCCCCGTGTCTCTTGACTGAGGATGCGTGTGACCTGATTCGCTGCATGAGCCCTCCGTGGGCTGAAGCTCTGTTCTGTGTGACACCAAAGGAAGGGGATTTCTATACTGCCTCTCTTCTACCATGCTTGTGTGTTCCTTGGTAATGTATGTGCCCAAAATGATGTTCTGTTTTGTTGTTGTTCAGTCACTAAGTCGTGTCTGACTCTTCGTGACTCCATGGACTGCAGCACACCAGGCCTCCCTGTCCTTCACCATCTCCCAGAGCTTCCTCAGACTCATGTCCATTGAGTCAGTGATGCCATCCAACCATTTCATTTTTTCAAGCTTAATTTCCCCAGAGTTCTGGAACAAGTCTACCTAAATTCTTCTCTCCTCCTCTTCCATTTCACCCAAGTCCATTGCCCTTAAATCCCTCTCTTGCGACCCAACCCCCACTTCCCCAACTACATGTTTTTTTCCCCAAGAAGCTTCTTAAGCTCTCATGTAAATAGAGAAGACATACAGTTATTTCTAACTCATTGGTTTTCTCATTAAGCCAGATTTTCCTGAATCCTTAGATGCACACATCATTATTTGAAGCTGTGGTTCCTCTCATGATAGTTCTATATTTCTGGCAACTAAGTTCCTTGACCAACATCTTCTAGAAAAGATTTTTCAATCCTATGATTACATGTGGATTTTTAAAATTACATGTATGCTTCCAGAATGCTCATTTGGTGCCTATGAAGTGACCTAAAGACAACATATCTGGTTGAATTAGTCACCATCTCCTCCCTCATCTCTCCACTGTTAAATATTTCATTAGTAAGGAAATGTGATTATCTTATGAGATATTAGAGGAGTTAGTATGTGTATAAAACCCAGTATAAATTATAATCTTAATAATAGATACAGCAAGAAAGTTAACAGAGAGACAAAGCATCATTTTCCATAAGCAGAATTGATCTACCTTTGCTTGAGTCCTATAGAACAGCCCCATGACATAATAATAGAACAACTGAGGTTAGAGTAGGAGGAAGTCCTGGCTATGAGTTCTGGTTCTGCTGCTTTTTGTTCATCATTTAAGTTTTTTGAATTTTAGTATCCTTACCTGTGAAATAAAGACAAAAATATCTGCTCAGCTTAAAAATAGCAAAGTAATTAATAGTAATATTTATTGAATGCCTACTATGTTCCAGACAACATGATAATCATAGAAGCTTTATCTCAATCAGTCCCCTTAACAGCCCTCTAGGATGGGTACATGGAACACAAAAAGCTGCATATGGATGTTTATAGCAACTTTATTCATATTTGCCAAAACTTGGAAGCTAACTTGGAAGATATCCTTCAGTGGGTGAATGGATAAATAAAATTTGGTACATCCAGACAATTAAATACCATTCAAACCTCCCCTAAATATAATCATCTGAAATGCAGGAGACCCTGGTTCAATTCCTGGGTCAGGAAGATCCCCTAGAGAAGGGATAGGTTACCCACTCTAGTATTCTTGGGCCTCCCTGGTAGCTCAGATGGTAAAGAATGAGCCTGCAATTTGGGAGACCTGGTATCAATCCCTGGGTTGGGAAGATCCCCTGAAGGAGGGCATGGAACCCATTCCAGTATTCTTGCCTGGAGAACCCCATGGACAGAGGAGCCACCATGGGGTCACAAAGAGTCAGACACAACTGAGCGACTAAGCACACACACACAGCACAGTGCTAAAAGGAAATAAACCAGCAAGTCACTAAGAGACATGGAGGAAATTTAAATTCGTATCACTAAATGAAATAAGCCAATCTGAAAGGCTACAGACTATGATTCTAACTCTATGAGATTCTGGAAAAGGAAAAATATGGAGACAGTAAAAAGATCAGTGGTTAGGAATATGAGAAGGATGAATGGATGAAGCACAGAGGATTTTTATAGCAGTAAAAATACTCTGTGATATTATAATAGTGATTTCATGTCATTATTCATTTGTCAAAACTCATAGAATGTACAACACCAAGAATGAACCCTAATGTAAACTATGGACTTTAGATGATAGTGATGTGTCAATGACCTGACTGACCTGCCTCCTGAGAAATCTGTATACAGGTCACGAATCAACAGTTAAAACTGGATGTGGAACAACAGACTGGTTCCAAAGTACATCAAGGCTGTATTTATCACCCTGAGTATTTAACTTACATGCAGAGTACATTATGCAAAATGCCAGTCTGGATGAAGCACAAGCTGGAATCAAGATTACCGGGAGAAATATTAATAATCTCAGATACACAGATGACACCACCCTTATGGCAGAAAGTGAAGAAGAACTAAAGAGCCTCTTGATGAAAGTGAAAGAGGAGAGTGAAAAAGTTGGCATAAAACTCAACATTCAGAAAACGAAGATCATGGCATCTGGTTCCATCACTTCATGGCAAATAGATGCGAAAACAATGGAAACAGTAACAGACTTTATTTTAGGGGGACTCCAAAATCATTTCAGATGGTGACTGTAGCCATGAAATTAAAAGACGCTTGTTCCTTGGAAGAAAAGCTATGATCAAACTAGACAGCATATTTAAAAGCAGAGACATTACTTTGCCAACAAAGGTCCATCTAGTCAAAGCTATGGTTTTTCCAGTAGTCATATACGGATGCGAGAGTTGGACTATAAAGAAAGCTGAGCCACAAAAAATTGATACTTTTGAACTGTGGTGTTGGAGAAGATTCTTGAGAGTCCCTTGGACTGCAGGGAGATCCAACCAGTCAATCCTAAAGGAAATCAGTACTGAATATTCATTGGAAAGACTGATGCTGAAGCTGAAACTCCAATACTTTGGCCCCTTGATGGGAAGAACCGACTCATTGGAAAAGACCCTGATCCTGGGAAAGATCGAAGGCTGGAGGAGAGGGGCAAGAAGGGGAAGACAAAGGATGAGATGGTTGGATGGTATCACCAGCTCTATGGAAATGAGTTTGAGCAAGCTCCAGGAGTTGGTGATGGACAGGGAAGCCTGGCGTGCTGCAGTCCATGGGTTCTCAAAGAGTCAGACACAGCTGAGCGACTGAACTGAACTGAACTGATGTGTCAATGTAGGTTTATCAGTTGACAATCAGTGTACTATTCTGGGGTTCAAGTTCGGGGGAGAAATGTTTTTAATTGGGGAAGCTAGGGATGTGTGGGAGTAGGAGATATATGGAAAATCTTCACCTCAATTTTGCTATGAACCTAAAACTATTCTGAAAAATAGTCTTCAAAGTACTGACCTTGATAGTAGTTAAGTCACTACAGCAAAGTCTTCTGGTTATTAAGTGGAAGAGCTATGCTTCAGATTCAGACCCTCTGACTCTGAATTGCTGTACTTAATCTGGTGTGCTGTGCTGAATAGGAGATAATGTTCAAATGTACATGAATGATATTAACTCTGAAATCCCTGTGGTTTTTTCCCTCTGAGATATGTGGCTGAAGCTAGTCATTTCTCAAAAAGAACAACTGCATTTTCTGTAACTGTCACTGATGTCATTTCCCAACTACACATGGTGATTTTATATTTTAAAAATCTTGGGGATTAAGGATTTCAGTGGGTTCAGGGGAGGGAAGGCCTATTAAAAAATCTTGGGAATTAGTGCAACATTATAACTTTTGTTTCAAAAACCATTACTCACAATTATTTTAATGTCTTTGTATCACTTTACAAATCTTAATGTACTTATGTAGTTCTAAAACATACATACTTTGCATTTAGGGCTTCCCTGGTGGCTCAATGGTAAAGAATCCACCTCCAATGCTAGAGATGCAGGCTCGATCCCTGGGGCAGGAAGATCTCCTGAAGAAGGAAATGGCAACCCACTCCGGTATTCTTGTCTGGGAAATCCCTTGGACAGGAGCCTGGTCCTTTGGTCCATGGGGTTGCAAAGGAGTTGGACATGACTTAACGACTAAACAACAAGAACATTTTGCATTTATGCTTATCTAATCTTAAATTATGAATCTGCTTTATTCATTCAAAAGATATTTATTGAGCTTCTGCCATAAGCTAGGCATTGTCTAGACTGTGTGGTTAATCAGGAAGCAAAATAGCTATCTTGATTAATACTTCCTAGTTGGGAGAGAGTATTATATATCAATGATGAAAAGTGTTGTGAAATAAAAAGTAAGACAGGATAAGGAGGCGCAAGTAACAGGCAAGATGATATTTTAAAATAGTCTTATTTAAGGACGGCATCTCTGAAAAGGTAGTGTTTGAGTAGAGACCTGAGTAAAATGAGGGTGTGAGTCCTACATATATCTCAGGAAAAGAGTTTCTAACAGTGAGACAACAATGCAAAAGCTGTGAGCAGAGGAGGAGTTCTCTGTGTTGGGAGATCAGCAAGGAGATAAGAATGTCTGGGGTGAGATAAGAAGAAGAGTAGTAGAAGATGGTAGCTGGGGTGGAACAGATGGGGATGGAGGAGGGGAGGAAGTTTGCTATTAGGGAGATCAAGAAGGAACTCTAGACGGTTTTTATTTTTCCTCACAAATTTTTGGAGGTATAATTGAAAAATAGCACTGCATAAGTTTAAGGTGTGCAACATGATAATTTGACTTAGATACATCATTAAATGCTTGCCAAAAGTTTAGTGAACACCCATCATTTCATATAGGTACAAAGTGAAAGAAATAGAGAAAAAAATGTCTTCCTGCAATGAGAACTAAGATTTACTCTCTTAACTTTTGCATATAACACTGTTAATTATGTTTACTATGTTGTATATTACACCCCTATATTATCATAACTGGAAGTTTGTACCTTTTGACTACTTTTATTGAATTCCCCCTCCCCCTGCCCTCACCTCTGGTAACCACAAACTCAATCTCTTTTTTCATGAGTTTTAAAGTGTAGTTGACCAACAACACTATGACAGTTTGTGGTACACAGTATAGTGAAAATCGCTTAGTTGTGTCTGACTCTTTGCAACCCCATGGATTGTAGCCTGCCAGGCTCCTCTGTCCATGAAATTCTCCAGGCCAGAATACTGGAATGGATAGCTGTTCCCTTCTCCAGGGGAATCTTCCCAACCCAGGAATCAAACCCAGGTCTCTGGCATTGCAGGAGAATTGAGGTCTGGGCCCTCCAGTATAGAGAGGTCAGGAAGATGAAGAGAAGTGAGCAAAGGAGACTTGAAAAGGAGAGGTGGCGAATGAGATACAAAACTAAGAAAGTGTGGCATCATGGAACCCTGGTGAGGAAAGAACATCATGGACGAAGAATGAATCACCTGTGCCAAAGTCTGCTCATAGGTCAAGCAAGATGAAGATTGAGAACTGACCACTTGGTATGGCAATCCTGGCTTAATGTAGCAGGAGCCAATCTAGAAATAAAGGAGGTAGAATAGAGGGACCAAAAACAATAAACATGGACAATTCTTTTTAGAAGTTTGTTTAAAAGGAGCATAATGAAAAGGAGTGATAGCTGGACAAGGAGATCTTTCAATTTGACTTGTTTCACTAAGAGTCAGACATGACTGAGCAACTTCACTTTGACTTTTCACTTTCATGCACTGGATAAGGAAATGGCAACCCACTCCAGTGTTCTTGCCTGGAGAATCTCAGGGACAGGGGAGCCTGGTGGGTTGCCGTCCATGGGGTCACACAGAGTCCGACACGACTGAAGTGACTTAGCAGCAGCAGCAGCAGCAGCACTATAAGAAATGTAGCACATTCGAAGACAAATTCAGTTCAGTTCAGTTCAGTCGTGTCTGACTCTTTGCGACCCCATGAATTGCAAGAGGCATCAGAGGGCAGACACACAAACCATAATCACAGAAAACTAGTCAATCTAATCACGTGGGCCACAGCCTTGTCTAACTCAATGAAACTAAGCCATGCCCTGTGGGGCCACCCAAGATGGGCGGGTCATGGTGGAGAGGTCTGACAGAATGTGGTTCACTGGAGAAGGGAATGGCAAACCACTTCAGTATTCTTGCCTTGAGAACCCCATGAAGACAAATTAGAAAGACACAAAAGAGGGTGAGCTAATGATGCAGAAATGAGAAAGGGACGTATGCAATAATTACCTCCCATCGATGTACTATAATGTATTTATCCTTTCGCACCAATGTTCATTTAAGTTGCTTCTGATTTTTTACTATAATACTGCAAAGAGGGCTTCGCCGGTGGCTCAGCAGTAAAGTATCTGCCTGCAATGTAAGAGTTCCAAGAGACACGGGTTCAATCCCTAGGTTGCAAAGATCCCCTGAAGCAGAAAATGGCAACCCATTCCAGTCTTTCCAGTCTTCTTGCCTGGAAAATCCCACGGACCGAGAAGCCTGGAGGGCCCTACCCATGGGGTTGCAAAGAGTTAAATACAACTGAGGGCACACACACACATACTGCAAAGAAAATCTTTTTGTCTGTTTCTTTTTTATTCATGGAAATCATTTCCTTAAGATAAATATGCAGGGAGGGAATTACTGGATCAAAGATCATGAGCATTTTTAAGAACCTTGATGGTGCCCCATTGCTTTAAAAAATCAATTTCCTGTTCTACTCATAATGTATAAATGGTTAAGATTTATTTCAATCTTGCTTGCATTATCTTGTGGCCATAGCTCATGGAATCCCCATACTGTTGCAACAGCGTTTTTTCTTACAAAGTGTTACCTTCTTAAAGACAGAAATCATACCTTAAAATTATCTTCATTCCCTCCTATTTTTTAAACCAAATATTTCACTTATAATAATAAAAACAATCATTTATCTGATATCCCTCTGCATAAAGGTCTGCATGTGGTATAATGGGAAAAAATAATCAGTTATGGAATGAGACCAACCTATATTTGAACACCACATTCATTACTTGTTTTTTTTTAAAATCACTTTAATTTCCCTATCAATTAAAAGATTAATAAGAATGCCTGGTCTCTAAGTCCTGGTGAGAGCTGAAATGAGATATCTATAAAGTCCCTTGCAAGAGTAGGAAATTTTACAGAAAACAGTGGAACTTTTAGAAGAACTTTCTCATGAAAATACCTTGTGAACATATATATTTTTTTAAGGGCAGAAAAAAAAAAAAAAACCTTCATATAGCTTGTCTACAGTCCATAGAGTTCTCATATTATAGTTTTGCTAAGGGTCATGAAAAAAAATCCCTATGCATTTCAGTTCTTATAAACTGTCGAAACAGAAAGCACCTGAGGTATCTCTTGGGAACGTACAGGCTGCTACAGTAGACGTGGGATCTGCAACGTCTCGAAATAGTGCCAGGCAGTTACCTCCAGGTGACTAAATGGGGCTTCCTCTCAGTACACCAGGTTAGAAAGCTTTGTGATTAATCCGGCTCTCCGAGGTGAGGAAATAACACAAAGAAGAGTACAAATGGAAACTGAACTTAACACAGCATCCGGCCGATTTCCAAACAGGTAAGAGAATCTTTCGTGTAACACTAACAGTGATAGGTTAAGAGGTTGAATATTGAGATGTCTGCCTGTAGCTGTTCTTGTGCATGCATATGAGTGAGTCAGCAGAGAATCTTTGTGATACCTAGGGAAATAGCTTTAGCCTCAAAGTTTGAAATTAAAAGAAAATCCTATGTAATTATTCAATATCTCTGAACAGTAAATACCTTACCACCATTACAAGAAGTTTCTTATAAAAAATTTGTATCCAGACCAACAAGGACCTACTGTGTAGCACAGGGAACTCTGCTCAATGTTGTGTGGCAGCCTGGATGGGAGGAGAATTTGGGGGAGAATGGATACATGTATATGTATGTCTGAGTCCCTTTGGTGTCCACCTGAAACTCACAATGTTGTTAAATATCAAATAAAAAGTTAAAAAAATTATTAAGCTAAAAGCCTTTCCCCCAGTTTTAGAAAATATTCTATGGGAAATACATATTTTCTTAATATGAAGTGATATAGAAAATAAAGATGTGTGTTTCCCCCAAAATATTGTGTCTATCACAAAAAGAATGGAATTACAAATACATCCACTTTGAAAATTTTCATAAAAGGTATTGAGTGGGGCAGCTATTTCCTTGGTTTTGCTTGGTGTAGTTCCCACACTGACACTGGGGAAAAAGATGACCCCTTGCATTTGTGATAACTAGAAAAGGAAAGGCGAGCTTACAGTGGGTTTAGTTACTAAATCTAGACATGTTATCATACTGCATTCTGGGGACCCTGCCTTTGTGTGCAGACTTCACGAAAAGACTAGTCAGTATTTTCCATTGTAATCGGATGTGGGGGACCAATAAACGACAGTTGGTGACAGGAGATATCCTCTGTCTAATTCCCAACCGGGACCTCAGCTTTGTTGTTTTCTACCAGTAAACCAAGAACCTTATTATGAAAGCCGGGCTGTCCTCATAAGAATTAGGGCTCTCATTAAAAATTATGTATGAATTCATTAGCTAATCTGTACAGAAAGTGCTATCCTCAGGTGAAAAGACTCACAAAATATTTAGTTCACTTAAGTGTATTTCAAAAAAATATGTATCACGTTCCCATTGTATTCTAAGCATTGTACAAAGTTCTGGGAGTTCAAGGATTAAAAATAAGAATTTATGTTGAATGTTTAAAGATAATAGAGTGATTTTGGTGTTGGTACAAAATTATGGATTATTCTAATTTTATCTGTGGTCTGTGATGATGAATAACAATGTCAGAAAACAGTACATCTGGTGTTTCCATCCATCTTAATCATAAAATTGGATTAACTTCCTGTCTGATTCAATGTTGCAGAAAACAATCATCAAGATGCCCCAAATATATCATTTGATTCAAGAAATCAACCTTTATTTGCCACAAAATGTAGGGCTGTCAGATTTTTTTAAAGTATGTTTCTAGCGTGAAACACATGAGGAGATTATAATGCCAAACGGTGGTTTGGCAATCATTTCAAAGAAGGATTTAGGGTTTAGCAGCAAGATTTTAGATTAAAGAGAAATAAAAGTTTTTAGTGATTTTCTTTTAATGTCTTTTAATACGAGGAGGATAACATGTTTAAATCTGCCATTTAATAGAAATTAAAGCTTTAAAGGAGACATGGCTTCTTAATTCTGCACACCAAAATATCGTTCCCTATAGCTTCCACAGTCTTACATTTATATTTTAAATTGCTAGCGTGAATTATCCAGTTGATAATTGATGCTAGATTGTGTTGTATGAAATAATAGAAATCAGCCATTTCTATATTTAGCTGTAACAAGGAGGAATAAGATATATATAGTTTCCTTTGTTTTTCCGAACAATCCATGTACTTCTATCTAGCAATTAATAATTAGTTCAGAGATATAGCAATCCTAATAAATATCATGACCCCAATTATGCTTAAAGGAAAAAAAAAGGAGTATCACTAAGAAGATTGAGAAGTAGTAACAGGATGAAATTGGCACAGTCATGCTGTGCATTAAAGTTATGCTGCAGACAACATCACTCAGAACCTTTATTTTCCAGAAATGAGATGATTCTCAGCATTCTAATCACCAAAATAACACATTGTGGGAAATTATATGCTTATTATTTTGCCATCTCCTTCTACAGATGAGGAAAAAAAACACAAGAACATTGAGTAAAACTTATTCCACCTTCTCTCTTTATTCATTTTTAGTTATGCAGAAAATTATTACTTCCCACTGTGTCAGAAAAATCAAGATTCCCGAGAATAAAAGTTTTGAAAGAACACTAAATCATAAATTTTTTATTTGCATCCCAGAACACATGCCAATAAACCTCACTTTATTTTACCATACTTCTTGGGAAATTGGGTGGTTCACCAGAAGAGTGAAAAACAGAATCCTGTTACAGTCATTGAAGTGAAACATAAACTACTTCATGGAGGGAATGGAAATAAAAGTAAATTTATAACATCCTTCCAGGGATGTTAGACCACAAACCACCCTGTTGATCAGACTGATATTTCAGAGCCTGTGTGGTCCTTCCTGCCACTCACAGCTCAAGATTTCACATGTGAAAAAAGTCAAAAGTCCCCAAAGAATGTATTCCTGTTGATTGCACATAAGCCCATAAAAATAAAAGGGGACAGTCTCCCTATTTAACCCACAGATGGATAAAGCACCCGGGGTCTATAATGATTGATAGTTTCTTCATTTTTTAAGGTGGTATTTATATGCTTGATGGCTTGGGAAGCATCACTTTCTGACTGGGAAGCAAAGTGCTTGAGGAGTTAAAGGATTATTACTTTGCCTGGAATGTCTATTTCCAAGCATCCCTAAATGCCACTTAGAAATCAGCCTGATCACAATTCTTACTGCATTCAGTGGTCAGATGTCTCCTCCATCTTTTCAGAAAAGCTGCATGAATGGAGCGGTCATGGCTGTGATGATTAGAGTTCATCCTGACGGGGTTGAATGTAGAAACCTGAATTAGTCTGACCTCATTTTTCAGGCAACATTCGTCTGAGCATTGGGCTTTTGTCTGCCTGGCCTTGATTCTAGCCATTTTCCATTCAAGCTTTTGGTTACTGTGCCTGCCTGCAGCATAAGAGATGCTGAAGGACAGGGAGGGGGAGGGACAACAGAGGGGAGATTGAAACACAACATAGGAATAAGAATAGTGGAGAAGAAATAATAATCAGTACAAGGTAGAAAACATAAGCAGGGGAGTTGAACATGGAAATTTCTGTTGACTGGAGCATATAATAATGAGACTTTAAAATTCTGTTAAAAGCAAGGAACTTGCTATTATATTTGTTTACTGTACTCAGAGTAATGTCTATTTGTGGGTAAATCATGATTTTTCTCCTGTCTCCAAAGAACTTGTATTTTCTTCTATCTTACCCATAGATGTGTCTGTGACTTTTATTAAAATTTTTTTCTAAGTCTAAATGGACACCAAGTCACAAAGTATAGGAATGATAGTATCATAAAAGTATATGAAGTGTTATTTTGTGATTTTTGGAAGCCTCATCTCCTCCATTGACTCAGAAAAGTCAAGACCTTCACCATTTCATGATTTTTTAAAATAGCTCATTATAAAGATTTGGGCTTCCTCCAAATTAAATAGAATTTAAAGTTTTAAGAACAATGTATTAAAATTCTTAACTTTATTGCTAAATTATAGGAGGCTTTTTTTTTCTTTTGGCCACAAGGAATATAAAATGAAGGATCTTAGTTCCCCAACGAGTAGTTGAACCTGCACCCCCTTCAGTGAAAGCTCAGAGTCTTAACCACTGGACAATCAGGGAAATTCCAATAGAAGAGTCTTTAAAGGCAAAAGAAAAGATTTTTTTACAAGAATTTTATTAGAGGATGTGTAAAGGAACACTAAGTAAGAGGTAATATTAAAATAGAAAAGGGAGATTAATGAAATGAAGAAAAAATTGGTTGTAAAAAGCTTTCCAAATGAGTAGGATAGGGATTCCAATCTAAATCACTAGATTCGACTGTTTCAATATTAATATTTAATTTGTAGTAGTAGAGAGGGAAACAAGAAAAGGATCATGAATATGAATTTGATTCAGTAGCTATAAGGAGTCTTTTATACAATTTGGGTCTGAGTTGATGGTTCACACAACCATGGTTAGAGTGGAGTAGGGAGCGAATGGAAGTAGTGATTCTGAAATCAAAGAACCCTTCTTAAAATGTGCTATTTTAACCTTAAACCTCACGCATGTATTCTTCCAAAATTATGTCACTTTAGCAAAACCAAATTGTTTGACCATTGCTTTTTCCTCTGACATAGATTTCCTAATTGACTTTTGGCCAAAGTCCTTTGATTGTTAAATCAGTAAATGTAAGCACTGGAAATCCAATCAGGCCACTTCTTAGTGTATTAATATTATTACTGTTCCAGGAAATAAGTATAAGACCTTCATTTAGTCAACAGATTTGCTCCTCACTCATGTGCTGAGTATCCAGAGAAGTAGATCACTTCGTTGTTTTTAACACAGATGTACAGTCAATCCATACTTTTAAGCAAAGTTTATGGAGCACTTTTTACCTATCAGTTTTAGCTCTTTTATGTTTGATAACAGGTGATCTTCAAAAGCCCTGTGAAAAGTATGCCGTTAGCATTCGATTTGACAGATGAGGAAAGTGAGGCTCGGACAGAGTTAGTAATTTGACCAAGGTCACTCAGCCCAGGATATATCAAAGTCTGTCTTACTAACCATGCTCTTAACTATTATATTATACTGTGGCAAAGTTTTCTTATTTGGTGTTTGCTTACCTGTGTGCAACTTCCAAACTCATAATTATTTTAAGTCATATTAATTCTCTCTAGCTATTAGAAAACCAAGTACTCCAGAGCTTTTAAATGTGTGAGAATGTAATTCGAGAAGCTCTTGAATATCTCCCTGGTCCACAAGGTCTTTCCTTTCTAAATAAGAATTTAGATACATTTTCTCACTCTCTACCAATTTTAATTTAGCTCCTTCATGAATTGCTTTAACTGATTAGTTAAACAGTTGTTTTAGCAGCCCATAGCTCTAACAGAGTCTAGGATGTGAGAAACTCATAAAGCTGGCATTGTAATTGTTTTCAAAAGCTCACAAAACATTACTCTGCCTAAAAGTAGTATTGGCATGTCATGTGTTAAAAGAGGTAGCTCATCACAGTGTAGAGATCTTAAAAAGAAAGATTGAGTCACATGATGCATGATTGCTGTAGTATAAAGGTCAAAATTCTTACCACCTGAAGGGAAAAGATTTTTCTATTTACCATCTTGTCTTCTTTGTTCTCAGAAAAAAAACTGGCCTTGGTGTTCTGCCTGTTTTTTCAGTATCCAATCACATCTTAACACCCCACCTTCCCTACCAAAGTCTCAATATACACTCATAGCACACTAACTTTAGTTTATGAGTATCAAATTGTACTAACCCTTAAAAACTCATTAAGGGACCCTTTAGGACAAAAGAGGGCTTCCCTGATGGCTCAGCAGTAAAGAATCTGCCTGCAATTCAGGAGATGCAAGAGACTCGGGGTTCTATCCCTGAGTCGGGAAGATCCCCTGAAGGAGAAAATGGCAACCCACTCCAGTATTCTTGCCTGAAGATCCCATGGACAGAGGAGCCTGGTGGGCTATAGTCCAAAGGATTGCAAAGAGTTGGACATGACTGAGCAACTGAACACACATACCTAGGACAAAAGAAAGTCTGTGGGATTGTACCCCAGGCACCCATATATCTACACAGTGATCCAGCACTTTCAAATAAGTTCCAGTGAGGATTCACTTGGCCTCCCAATGGACCGTGGACCACATTTTGAGATTCATTACTTGAAGGTCACCAATTATTTCTCATCAACAAATCCAAGAACCTTTCCTTGGTCTGCATTTTTCTTAACCTTCAGCAGCATCCAGCAGTATTGACAAACCTCTTTCACAAACTGCTCTTGACTCCACAGCACCATATACTTGATTTTCCTTGAACCCTGCCACCCCTGTAAATATCCATGCTGAAATCAAGGCCAACTAACAAAAATAGTTGTTGAGCCTTTTTGCCTTTTGTGGGTGTGGGCAATGGGTGCAATGTAATGTCTAGCTTTGCTGCACCTTGTATTGGTGTTTGAGAGGGGGGACAAGAAATAGCATCTCCCTTCTCCTGCCTGAGGAAGACAGAGGAAACAGACCTGTGAAGATACAAAATGTAACTTTGCTGCTGCTGGAGCTGCTGGAATGTGACTTAGGAGCATGACAGTATACTTCTGTGCCTGCCTCTCCTTCGGTAGCAGATTCACCCACCAGTCACAAGAGTACTGGGCAGCTGGGGCCTCTGGAAGGGACAGAGTCTTCCCAACTCACTTTACTATTTGCAAAGAGTATACCAGCTTATATTTACAGGTAAGCAGACCCCAAAAGGAAGTACAGAGCTACATATGCCCCAGTGTCTCATTCCAAGTGCACCAATTACATATCACTTACCCTCCCCTGGGGAGATTGAGGAGAGGAGGAACCAGGAATATTACTATATTTGAGATGCCACCATACAGAATAAAACATCAGGGTTGGGGAATAGTGTTTCCTCCTAACATTATGGGAAGAGAAAAGGCATAGAGACATGGCAGTTATAGCATCACGTTAAAATGGATACATATTTTTATGATTATATATTAGATGTATAATATATATTAGATTATATATTCGATATATAATATACATTAGATTATATATTAGATATGCACATATATATATGATATATGTGCACATTACATTATATTACCTACATGTTACAAAAAAGCTAACACTAAAACACCACAAGCTTTATTTCAGGGTGATGGAATAAACTATTATGAATAATATTTATTTATTTTTCCTAATTCTTTGAAGTTTCTAAGTCTCCTATCATAAGCATATTTAGTTTTTATAATTAGAAAGATAAAATTTAAAACTCCTCAAATTAGTCATAAGAAATATACACACTGATTAAGTGCTATTTACAAACAGTATAACACACAACTCAGGAAGCTGATATTGATTTTGTGCGTTAGAAACAAGTTTCAAAGAATTGGTTAGATGAAATAAACTGATTTTTCCCCCTCCTGAATGGTGCAGTAGTCAAAGTGTGTGTGCGTGTATATGTGTGTGTGTGCATGTGTGCTTGTGCGCGTGTGCACGTGAAGATCAAAGCCCACCAGGCTCCGCTCTCCATGGGATTCTCCAGGCAAGACTACTGGAGTGGGTTGCCATTTCCTACTCCAGGGGATCTTACCCATCCAGGGATCGATTCTGTCTCTAATGTCTCCTGTTTGGGCAGGTGGGTTCTTTACCACTAGCACCACCTGGGAAGCCCCAACATTGAAGCCCCACCCAATTACGGTTTTTGACCTTTGAACAATGTGAAGATTAGCTGAACCGACCCCAGCGTTCAGTTGTAAATCGAAATGTAACTTTACAGTCGGCCCTCCATATCTGAGGTTCTGCATCCCTGGATTCAACCAACCCTTGCTTTGTGTAGTGCTGTGGTGCATATCCAGTGAAAGAAATGAGTGTCTAAATGGACCCACAACTTTCAAGCGAGTACTACTCATGGGCCAAGCATAGTAACTACACAATGTTGAGTGTGATGAGTTACATATTCCTTCACTTCACAAAGAGTTATTAAACACCTACTAAGTGCCAGGCACTATTCCAGGTCCTGAGGATATAACAGAGAACCAGAAAGGCAAGTTTCCACGAGGGCGGTGCTCACGTTTTAGTGAATGCATGCATACTAGGTTGCTTCAGTCATGTCCGACTCTGCGACTTTATGGAGGGCAGCCCGCCAAGCTCCTCTGTTCATGGGATTCTCCAGGCAAGATTACTGGAGTGGGTTGCCATGCCTCCTCCAGGCTCATTTTAGTGAAGGGAGGTATATAATAAGCAAACAAACAAACAAAAAAAGAAGCAAGAAACTACAAGATAGTGAGGAATGCTATCCGGAAAATAAAGCAGGGTGATGTGATAGGGATTGGCCAGGTGGGACAACCCCTCTGAGGAGACGACACTTAACTGAGAGCAGAAAGATCAGAAGGGCCCACCATATAGTGCTGTTGAATGACTATCCAGTGGGCAGGCAGATGCCATGGCCATGATGTGGGAATGAGCACAGCTTGTTGAGGAGCTGGAAAAAAGGGTAGAGTGACTTGAGGGAGAGATATGAGATGAAATTTAGAAGGAACGGGAGCCAAATAAAGTAAAGCCTGGTAAGCCATGTAATTGAATTTAATTCTAAATGTAATAGAAAGTCATTGGAGGATGTTAAAAGAGAAAGGAAGCTGAGCTCTTTGGGAAAAGATTTAAAAATGGTTAGAGAAGATTAGGAAACTATAAACGAAGTTTTGTGCCGTTCCTGTCTGAAACAGTTAAGAGAGAACGTATCTTATCTGAAGCATCGCAAAGAATACACTGACAGAACTCAAAAGATAAATGAAGATAATAATAAAACATACTTTACAGAATCAAAATCACACTAGAAACCAAATAATTAGATTAGATTCTATTGAAAACACATAAAAACATAGAGTAGACCTGAGAAATTTTCGATGAACTAAAGATAAAGAAGTGGTAAGAGAAAACAAGTACATAAAGTGGTTAAAAGGAAAGAATATAAAATCGCATAATTAGTATCCTTAAAGTTGAACCAAAAAATATTTAGAAGAAAGAATCATTCAGATGTGTAATAGGAAGAAATACTTCTGAAACAAGACGTCTGGGATGTGTAGACATCAAGAGCATACTATGTTGCAAAACCTATCAAATCAAGGAAACATCCTGGTGAAACTTTTTAACTTTAAAAAATAAAGACTACTATGAGATTGCAGGCAGAAAAGCAAGTTATCTACAAGACAGGCTGGCCTCAGGCCAGAGCATTTTTCACAGCCATTTTCAATGCCAAGAGGCATTGGAATAACAGCAGCAGAGTTCAAAGGCAAGAAATAAAAATGAGGATTGAATCAAGAAGTTAATATTCAGCCAAGTTGTAATTTATTGTTAAAGGCACCATAACTACATTTTCAAACACATAACATGGGAGGAAACACAGCGCTTATGAAGGCTGCTTTAAAGAACCTACTTGATAATGAAATACGGCTAAATAAGAGATACATCAAAATAAAGAATTCAGGAATGGTACGCCCTTCTAAAAAAGAGCTGATCATGATCTTGACTATGAATATGTAACTAACACTATGCTATGCTATGCTAAGTCACTTCAGTCGTGTCCGACTCTGTGTGACCCCATAGACGGCAGCCCACCAGGCTCCCCCGTCCCTGGGATTCTCCAGGCAAGAACACTGGAGTGGGTTGCCAATTCCTTCTCCAATGCATGAAAGGGAGAAATGAAAGTGAAGTCGCTCAGTCGTGTCCGACTCTTAGCGACCCCATGGACCGCGGCCTACCAGGCTCCTCCATCCATGGGATTTTCCAGGCAAGAGTACTGGAGTGGGGTGCCATTGCCTTCTCCAAACTAACACTATAGAGCCTTAAAATTTTTAATTACAGAATATATTCGTTAGTGTAAATAATGCTAAAACAATCCCAAGGGCTTCCCTCGTGGCTCAGATGGTAAAGCGTCTGCCTACAATGCAGAAGACCCGGGTTTGATCCCTGGGTCGGGAAGATCCCCTGGAGAAGGAAATGGCAATCCACTCCAGTACTATTGCCTGGAAAATCCCATGGACGGAGGAGCCTGGTAGGCTACAGTCCATGGGGTCGCAAAGAGTTGGACACGACTGAGCAACTTCACTTCACTAATGCAATAAAAGTTTGTTTTTAACTCATGTCGCTGTTTAACAAGTGTTGGATGGGACCCCTGCTTCATGCAGTGATCAGGTCCTATGCATCTTCTTTTGTATGGCTCCATAATTTTATTACAGCCTTCAGAGTCATGCTGGACCCATACAGCTTATAGACAGGGAAGAGAGAGGGTAGAGAAGACTGTCTCAGACTGAAAATGTCATGTCACTTTAATTTACATTAATTGGTGAGCACTATTGCATGGCTCCACCGAGATATAAATGGGCTAAGATACCAGGAGGAAACAATAGGTTTAGTGAGTAGTCTCTGTTACATAAAAACATAAATATCATCAAATATAACAATACAAAAATAATAATGTAATTATAAAAACTGGAAAATGATCATGAGAATTGATGGGAAGAGATGTACATTTCCTCACTTTTCATAGCAGCAATTAATAAATATTTGTTGAAGTTTTCAAATCAAGAAATAAAGATTTAAATATATTATCATGCAATATGTATATTATGAACATAGGCACCTGAAGAAAAAAAATTTAGAATGACCAAAAAAAAAAAAAAATAACCACTTAAGACAGAAAACTAAGGAGGTATAGAAACAAATTTTAAAAGATAGCATAACATAAGACACATTTAGATCTACTAAGCCACTTCAGTCGTGTCCAACTCTATGCAACCCCATAGACGGCAGCCCACCAGGCTCCGCTGTCCCTGGGATTCTCCAGGCAAGAACACTGGAGTGGGTTGCCATTTCCTTCTCCAATGCAGGAAAGTGAAAAGTGAAAGTGAAGTCGCTCAATTGTGTCTGACTCTTTGCAACCCCATGGACTGCAGCCTACCAGGCTCCTCCATCCATGGGATTTTCCAGGCAAGAGTACTGGAGTGGGGTGCCATTTAGATCTATTAAAATAATAAAAGTCAAAAGGATCAGCAAAACTATAGTAAGAAATTATTAGGTGAGACTCAAAATATTATATTTAATGACAATATATATTGTAAATACAGAAGTATATTTGGATATATTTAATAAATTAAATATATATTAAGTAGAATAAAGCAAGGTATGGACAATATGTGTATTTTAATCATATTTGTATTTAATAATAATAAACATGGTATATAATAAATATACATTATTTTACATTCTATATGCATAGAAAATATTTGCAAGAGTACACAAGAAATAGCAATGTTGTGTCTGAGGATTGGAATGAAAAGTTAGGAGAAGGAAAGCATGCTTCCATTTTTTACTCTATATCTTTCTGTAACTTAAAATTTTTGTAATATGAATTTTTATTATTAAAATGTAAACAAAAATAACTAAAGTTCAACATAGAATACTGTCAGAGAACTGAAAGATGCAAGCAAAGGGAAGGGAAAGAGAAGTCATGGAAATCTGGCAGCATTATATTTTATTAAATATGGAAACAGAAGTAAATTTGGTTGTGGATGAGGAGAGGGAAAAAGTTAAGTTCAGTTTGAGGAATATTGTGTTTGAAGCATAAATGGAACAATCAGGTGGAATGCTGCAGGTGTAGGACTCTAAGAAAGGTGGGAGCATGAAATATGGAAATAAAAATGGTTAGTGTGTAAGTGACAGTAGAGGACAGCTCAGGGAGTTGGAAGAAGGGGTTGAATGATGGTATAAATTCCTCCAATAGGTCAGGGTTTTCTTCTCTGCTCAGAGACAGAGAAACTTTTGCTTTTGTTCTTGGGAATCACTTGACATTCCAATTGCTGGTCAAAAAGGGAAAACTCCTTGCCAAGAATGAGCTTAGAGATCCTGGGTAGCAGTGAGCACACATTAAAGTTAGAAAGGGGAGAGTGGAGTCTTCCTGACAGGCTTGGTCCTAAAGGAAGCTGGGATCATTTGTGGCTGTTGGGAATTGAAACTGGACTTATTTGAGGGCTTTGAGGACATCTCTTTGGCCCTCCTCTCCCTATTAGGGTCATTGGAAAAGGAAATGGCAACCCACTCCAGTGTTCTTGCCAGGAGAATCCCAGGGACGGCGGAGCCTGGTGAGCTGCCATCTATGGGGTCGCACAGAGTCGGACACGACTGAAGTGACTTAGCAGCAGCAGCAGCAGCAGGTGTGGTCCTGACTCTTACTGGGGGTGATCAGATGACAGACCAAGCTGCCTAATAGCTTCAAGAGGTGACTAACATTTAGAAAATCGACCCCCCCCCAGCAAAAATAATTCAACTGCCCTTTAAATATAAATAAAAGCCAGCCACATACTTACAATTTAAACATAATGCTGGTACATAAATTCAGGTGCTGCATTTTAATCAGTTTCCTCAAATTGATTTATATCTAAGACTCATAGGCTTCAAATGCTTTAGTAGACTGTCTAGTGACCAAAGAAAGAAAGTCATATTACACAGGGGTATTTCCTTTGTGGGAAGAAGTAGACCTGGGGGAGGGGACATGGGTCCCAGATCAAAGGAACTGACTCAGGAATCTCTTTGCAAGGCGGAAGCCCAATAAATTTAAATACAAATAGAGCTTGAAATCTTTGAATTTTTACCATGTTCAATTTTTTATATGTTTAGATATTAATAATATCAATAATAATACTCAGTTGTTTGGGATAGTAACTCTATTTGCATCATTCATTACTGTGAAATGGCTTAGCATTTGCACTTGGAAAGAGCATGGTAATTTCTTTTAAACTTAAAATTTTCAGTCATTTGTATGTTAAATAATAGAAATGACCAAATGGATTTAGAATAAGACTGAAATATATCTTGCACTGTTATAAGGTAACTTTGAAGTTGTGACGCTGTTATTGCCATGGAAATTTATATTCTGTCATAGCTGTTATGATCTAACAGAATAGGATGAGAAAAACCTGTGTGTTTCTAGCATCTCTCCAGGAGGAAGAAAGTAACATATATTCTCTTATTATAGGAAGTCATATTTATTTTCCCTGAAATAAAATTTTCATTTTGTCTAGAACCCTTTCTTTTCCTCAAATTGTAATTGTATATAATGTCTGGCATGTATTAGACCTTCCGATACATTTTTTTTGTTGTTTGTACTGTATTTTAGCATTACTGTTTTATGGTGAATAGTCAGAAATACATGCATGTGCTCTGAGATCAGTTCAGCTTTTCACAGGCAAGCAGAGAACTGAGGTAAATTATTCAAATATTTGATCCAATGAACCAGATGATTGGAGTTTTAACCAGTTACTTCAACTCACTTCTTCATTTTAGTTAGGGAGTCTAAAATTTCTGTTTCAAAGGCACAGTTTTACCTTCTTGGAACGTTCCCATCTTGAGTGATTTTAAATCTTGAGTTCCCATTTCACATCCATTTGCCATTTCAATCTGAGAAACTTTAATACTGTTTCCACAGTTACAAGCTTCAAGTTAATCATGGTCCTGGGAATTGAGCTCTCAAGTGTGTACACAACCCCCTTGGCTTGCTGTTCTCAGCATAGACTGTTGGCTCCAAATCATGCCCATGGGAATCAAGGGCTGTGCCTGCTTGCTCACCCTGCCTGACAAACACTGCTGGTGAGCCAGAAGTCGGTGGTTCCTCATCAGTGTTTGCAGCAACAGAGGAACCCATCTCTGGGCTTTCCAAAGGAAGGGGAGTAAACAGTCTCCAATACAAGGTCCAATATCTATTGGCAGCTTCCACAGCTTTGCAGAGCTGAAAGTAAGCTGTTAGATAAAAGGAAGTCTCTGTTTCTCAGAGCCACCAGATGGATTTAGTTTTTCTAATCTTTTGGATTTTCCATAAAGCATGTTTTTATAAAATATAAAGTGTGCTTAAAAGTATTGGGTTTTTCTCATTACTGCATTTCCATATCCTATTCATCCTTCAGTTTTACTTTCTGCATCAAAGTGTCACTCAGTCATGTCCAACTCTTTGTGACCCCATGGACTGTAGCCTGCCAGGCTTCTCTGTCCATAGGATTCTCCAGGCAAGAATACTGTAGTGGGTTGCCATTTCCTCCTCCATGGGATCTTTCCCACCCAGGGATCAAACCCTCATCTCTTGTGTTTCCTGTATTGGCAGGTGGATTCTTTACTACTGTGCCACCTGGGAAGCCACTGCATCAAAGTATATTTTTGTATATAGGAAACATTTTTAAACCATAGAAAAGCACAGAGAATAACATAACAAACAACTGTGAATCATTAAATGGCTTTCGTTTGATTTTTTTTTTTAAGTGTTACTGATGGCATTAATGTAGCTTTCCTACATACTCCCAGCAAAATTCTCCTTTTCCCCTCCCCAGAAGTAAGTTGTACCTTATAGTTGGGGTTTTGGATAGAGTTTTTCAATAGTTCTTCCCTTTTCTGGATTTCTGTTTTTTTGTCAGGAGTCTTCCAGCTACCTAACATGACCAAGCTCTATGGCCCCTGCCCCTATGCATGTGTTAAAAGACTCTAAGGTGCAAAAGCAATATAGACTTCAGCTGGGTGTACATTTTGATTGGAAACCATTATACTTCTTCTGACCTCACCCACTCCCTTTGATTTCTGTGTATGTGTGTGCGTGCATGCTCAGCTGTGTCTATTTGCAACCCCATAGACTATAACCTGATGCGAAGAGCTAACTCATTTGAAAAGACCCTGATGCTGGGAAAGATTGAGGGCAGGAGGAGACGGGGACGACAGAGGATGAGATGGCTGGATGGCATCATCCCTTGAGTAATGGACATGGGTTTGGGTGGACTCCGGTGGTTGGTGATGGACAGGGAGGCCTGGCGTGCTGGGGTTCATGGGGTCGCAAAGAGTCAGACATGACTGAGCAACTGAACTGAACTGAACTGAGACTATAACCCACCAGGCTCCTCTGTCCATGGAATTCTCTAGGTAAAAATACTAGAATGGGTTGCCATTTCCACCTCCAAGGATCTTACTGACCCAGAGATTGAATCTACGTCTCCTGCATCTCCTGCATTGGGCAGGCACGTTCTTTACCACTGCACCACCTGTAGCAATGAGTATTTGGTCCAGTTTCCAATCACTTATTTTGTACCAACTTTATGTATAGAGAAGTTACTATTTCCTAACAAGCTATAAATTATTGAAGCAGTATTAATTCTTCTTCCACAGCAAACTGGGAGAAGGTCCTCTAAGAGTTCTTACACTCCAGTAGATCACACTTAAAGCCAATAGCTTAATCACAAAAGTGTGTACATAGACCTGCACCTCACTTTATAGAACAGATGGTATTGCAGTCATCTAACAGTTACCATTAATCTTCTATGGTCAAATCAGGGAATTAAACATTATAAAATAAGAAATGCCTAAAGGTTTTGTTTCCCCACTTTGCAAAGCATCCATTTCAAGTGATTATGATGCATTTTTGAAAATACATAGTTAACTAATTTTGAATGTATTAATAGCACCCATGGCTTAAATTAAGGATGTAGTATTAATTGCATACCTTGGTTTATATTTTAGGAATTTTTAAATACTTAGTTGTCTTTTTCCAAAGCTATTTGAAAATTAAGAGTGCTTGCCCAAGCAATTGAATAAGAATTATTTACCTTAGACTGAATTATCAGTTCCATTGATTTCTTTACCAGAGTTTGAAAACGCATCATTGCAGCTCATTCTTTTGCCTTGCACTGGCAGCAAATTGCTCTATAGAGAAACTGCCAAGTCTGGTGTTATGGAACTTACATAGAATCTTCCTCTCTGTGACTGTGTGTGAACACAAATTAAAGATGTCCTCTGGCTTGGATTACTGAAATGTACTTGGCTGCATGTTCCATTCTATCATCTGGACTTAAAGCAAAATAAATCAGTACACATTTCAGTGAAATTCTTTGTGAATTGATCATTCATATGAATTCTTGATTATAACTAGACAAATCACATTATTATACAATGTACCATCTTCTTAACTAACACCATTTAAAATTTCACATAAAATGTCCCTATAATTTTATCTCCATTAAAAATGAAACAAAGCACCACGACTGTGAATTTCTCAGAGTCACAGGAATTTTTGTGGTCAGTCATCCATTGGGAACTGAATGTTGAAAATCAAAGATTTACTATAATTTGAATTTTTTATTTTCCAGACACTGCAAATGGATGTAAACAGGCTGAACATAACCTTGCTTCGGATATTTCGCCAAGGAGTAGCTGCAGCTTTAGGACTCTTACCCCAGCAAGTGCACATCAATCGCCTCATTGTAAGATACCTACATTTCGCATTTCCAGAGTATAAGCTTTGATCTTTATTGCAGGGCTCAAGAATAATGAACAATAATAAAGAACACCCATGCTGTAGTTTTATGGCCCATGAACCAAATCTGGCATAACACCTGTTTTTGTCAAAGAAGTTTTATTGTAACAAACCATACCCATTTGTTTACATATTGTCTAAGGCTTCTTTCATGCTACAATGGCAGAGCTGAGTATTTCTAACAGATCGTCTGTCTAAATTGAAAGTTAAAATATTTGTTATCTGGTCCATTACAGAAAATGTTTGTCAACTTTCTCATAGTTCAACACTAGCTACCCTGGTAGGTATAAATAGAAAGGCCCTGAATACCTGTCTCACCAACCTGACAGTCCTCCCAAAATATTCTCCCTAAGAGAGAAATGTTTTCTATCAGGTAAGACTCTGTCTCCAGACAGCATCTATTAAAATCCCTTCAGGTATAGGAGGATGAAGGATAGGGAACACATAGGCAGAGGATTTTGAATAAAGAGTGAATAAGAACCATCCTTAAGGACAGCAGTCCAAGGAAAATGCAAGCATAGTCTTGAAAAGTCAAGAGAAAACTTGGATGGGTAATTGAAGTGGGACGAAGTAAGCCCAAAGGATCTTTTCTATTAGGCCCACTTTAGACCTATCAATCACCCATATCCTTTCTTTTCCTCCTCTCCTCAGTATTGAGGGACCTTGATATCATCAAACTACATGTTCCCATCTGTACTTGAAGGTGGGTGTGAGCAAACGCAAAGAAAGGCAGATTAAAATATTATGATTTTCTCTTTGTAAAAAGCATATTATCAAAGCTTCCTGTGAAAAGGGACTTTGGAATAATCTTTTGCAGTTTTAAAGTTGTTCTTAATTTCTGCTGCCTTAGAAACTCAAGCAAGGACTTCTCATTCTCCGTGCCCTAAATTCTTAGGCTCCTGCTCGGACTCAGTTTTATACTGCATCAATACCTGCATTTCCACGTATGGAGAAGAATTTGCTTTTAATTTTGGTTTAGAATTGTTATTTCTTTTCCTTTTTCCTGTGTGCCAGGTGAATTACTTTCATCCCCATAATAACTTTTATTCTGTGAGTCAGCTAATCTCTGGGACTAAGACTTTTTAAAAAACAAAGTTTTTAACAATGCCATAGAAGAAGAAATACAGCATTTCCCATTATCTTGAAAGAAGTTATTTATATCCAGAGTGTACCTTACTCAAGTGAGAAGTGAGGTATTATAGATGTCTTAGATCTAGATTTTATATATATATATATATATGTACTTAGATATCTTAGATATACTTTTGTATGTGTAGATTTAAAGAGTATAATGGCTCTTTGAATGGATAAAAGAGGGATTTGCCACACCTAGAGAGGGATATGCATATCTTCAGAGAATGTTAGCAGCATTTATGCATGTCTGTTTCTAAGAGTAGTTTTTGTAATAGTTTGAGTTATGATGGAAGAGGGTGTTTGCTATGACCAGTGCATTCTCTTGGCAAAACTCTATTAGTCTTTGCCCTGCTTCATTCTGTATTCCAAGGCCAAATTTGCCTGTTACTCCAGGTGTTTCTTGACTTCCTACTTTTGCATTCCAGTCCCCTATAATGAAAAGGACATCTTTTTGGGGTGTTAGTTCTAAAAGGTCTTGTAGGTCTTCATAGAACCATTCGACTTCAGCTTCTTCAGTGTTACTGGTTGGGGCATAGACTTGGATTACTGTGATAGTGAATGGTTTGCCTTGGAAACGAACAGAGATCATTCTGTCATTTTTGAGATTGCATCCAAGTACTGCATTTCGGACTGTTTTGTTGACCATGATGGCTACTCCATTTCTTCTAAGGGATTCCTGCCCACAGTAGTAGATATAATGGTCATCTGAGTTAAATTCACCCATTCCAATCCATTTTAGTGTGCTGATTCCTAGAATGTCGACGTTCACTCTTGCCATCTCCTGTTTGACCACTTCCAATTTGCCTTGATTCATGGACCTGACATTCCAGGTCATGAATTTACAGCATCAGAACTTGCTTCTATCACCAGTCACATCCACAACTGGGTATTGTTTTTGCTTTGGCTCCATCCCTTCATTCTTTCTGGAGTTATTTCTCCACTGATCTCCAGTAGCATATTGGGCACCTACTGACCTGGGGAGTTCTTCTTTCAGTATCCTATCATTTTGCCTTTTCATACTGTTCGTGGGGTTCTCAAGGCAAGAATACTGAAGTGGTTTGCCGTTCCCTTCTCCAGTGGACCACATTCTGTCAGCCCTCTCCACCATGACCTGCCCATTTTGGGTGGCCCCACGGGCATGGCTTAGTTTCATTGAGTTAGACAAGGCTGTGGTCCTAGTGTGATTAGATTGACTAGTTTTCTGTGATTATGGTTTCAGTGTGTCTGCCCTCTGATGCCCTCTTGCAACATCTACCATCTTACTTGGGTTTCTCTTACCTTGGACGTGGGGTATCTCTTCACGGCTGCTCCAGCAAAGCGCAGCCACTGCTCCTTACCTTGGACGAGGGGTATCTGCTCACTGCCGCCCCTCCTGACCTTGAACATGGAATAGCTCCTCTAGGCCCTCCTGCACCTGCGCAGTCACCGCTCCTTGGACATGGGGTTGCTCCTCCCAGCCACCACCCCTGATGCTTTTGAACTGTGGTGTTGGAGAAGACTCTTCAGAGTCCCTTGGACTTCAAGGAGATCCAACCAGTCCATTCTGAAGGAGATCAGCCCTGGGATTTCTTTGGAAGGAATGATGCTAAAGCTGAAACTCCAGTACTTTGGCTACCTCATATGAAGAGTTGACTCATTGGAAAAGACTCTGATGCTGGGAGGGATTGGGGGCAGGAGGAGAAGGGGACGACAGAGGATGAGATGGCTGGATGGCATCACTGACTCGATGGACGTGAGTCTAAGTGAACTCCGGGAGTTGGTGATGGACAGGGAGGTCTGGCGTGCTGCGATTCATGGGGTCGCAAAGAGTGGGACATGACTGAGCGGCTGAACTGAACTGAACTGAACTGAGTTATGATGATACCTGAGGAAGCACAGTATAGTGATTAAGAGCAAGTGCTGTGGAGATAGACCCAGAATTCTATTTCATTTCCAGTTTGGCCATGTCCCAGCTCTATGACCTAAGGCAGGTTACTTAGGTTCTTTCATTTACAACATGAAATGGCCGTAATACCTCTGTCCTGGAGGTAACAGGTTTAAGGCACAGGGGAACATGACAAGTACAAAACAAGTGTCTCTCCCTACTATCGTTGCTATTAGATCATAAACTATTTGAATTATTATCCACATCTTTCACATCAGCATTATGTGATATCCAGTTGTTTTCTGTTGTTTCTGCAAACACAGAAACATTTTTTCCTGGATTGCTAGCTGTCCTCCATTTTCTACCTGACTGAACGTCAATAAATTGCATTCAAAGAAAATATTCTTTAAAAAAAAGAAAGTTTTCTAGAAAGATAAAACCTTGTGTATTGAAAAGAAAAGCTAACCACAATTTTCTTTGTAAGTGTTTTGTGTAAGTTGTGAAAGAGAATCTATCAGTGGCAGCATCATTTTGTGTAGCGTTTGTTTTTTATGGGTGTGTGGCACATCAGCCATTTATGGTAAGAAGTCCTCTCACCCTGTCTCAGCAAATGAGGTCAGACTAGTAGGAAAGTAACATGATATCATTGCATAACACATGCATTTCTACCGAACAATAGATCTTAAGAGTGTGACATATTTAAGGTGAAAAACAGGATCAGGGAAGTAAGTTCAAAGACATCATCACCTTCCTTAGTTAGTTCAGTCTTCACATTAATGCAAGTTATAAGATGGGGTGATGATGTCTAATAACTGTACTGTTAAATCAGGTTTTGCTTAGTTCATTCGATTTTAAAATACTTCTTTAAACACAATTTCTCAGGAAACATCTGAACAATATATCTCAAAAATTATAGTATCGAATAGAAAATAAACCAGCATCTAGTGAAATATAAAATCAGAAAACTAGACATGTTAACTAATTGAAAGAAGGCCATTTGAAGATTTGGGACTTTGGGCTGGTAATTTTAAGTGTACAAGAGAACACTTAATAAAAGTGATCTCCAAGATACCATTTAGGACTCTAAGGTTCTGGTTTTCTTTAATATTTCTAGAGGAAAAGCAAAAAATATTTTCCAAACTTGCTTCACATGTCTACTAACATATACAAATAATCTGCTTTTACTAGGAAAAGAAGAACAGTGTTGAACTATTTGTGTCTCCCATAAATCGAAAAGCAGGATTTACTGATGCTCTGCCATCTAAAGAAGTGCTGCGTTCACTCAATATCAATGTTTTGCATCAGAGTTTATCCCAGTTTGGAATTACAGACGTCTCCCCTGAGGTAGGTTGTTGCGTGGAATATTTCATTTAAAATTTTGCACAGTTAGTGTGACACAACCCAATTCTAGGAGACTTTGAGATGAAAGCTGTTGATTGTGTGTTAACTGATAATATAAAAATCTCCCTGAGGGTCAAAATTCTCTTCACTCTGTGTATTTTTATTCCTTAAGGAAGTTCATTTTCATATCAAAGTTTCACTTTTTGACACTTTATTCTCCAATCTTTATGGCCTTATAATTTATTTTGACTTATTCAACAAAATGTCCAGAAGAAAAGTCATTTAGATATATTTGTCAATTGATTGCTTATTACTGAGCTGTTCCAAAAAACACCCTGATATCTTTCCTCCTCGACAGTTTTGCTTCTCATTGTTTTTGTCATCAAATGGTCACTTTTTCCCACTATTAAGTGAAAGTCATTCAGTTGTGTCTGACTCTTTGCGACCTCTTGGAATTCTAAATAAAATAAATTTATTTATTTTAGGCTGGGCTGGGTCTTTGTTACTGGACATGGGCTTTCTCTAGTTGCAATGCCTGGACCTGTCACTGCGGTGGCTTCTCTTTTGGGGAACATGGGCTCTACGTACACGGGCTTCAGCAGCTGTGGCTTGTGGGCTCTAGAGCACAGGCTCGGTGTTTGCCGTGCACAGGCTTAGTTGCCCCACAGTACATGGAATCTTCTCAGACCTGGGGTCAAACCTTTGTTTGACAGTCAGATTTGGCAGTCAGATTCTTAACTACTGAACTACCAGGGAAGCCCACATGTATGTGAAAGTGAAGTGAAAGTCGTTCAGTCATGTCCAACTCTTTGCAACCCCATGGACTGTATAGTCCATGGAATTCTCTAGGCTGGAATACTGGAGTGGGCAGCCTTTCCCTTCAGGTCTCCCGCATTGCAGGCAGATTCTTAACCAGCTGAGTCACAAGGGAAGCCCAGGAATACTGGAGTGGGTGGCCTATCCCTTCTCCAGTGGATCTTCCCAACCCAGGAATCGAACCAGGGTCTCCTGCATTGCAGGCAGATTTTTTACCAACTATCAGGGAAGCCTACCTTGAGATTATTATGAAATGTGGTTTTTCAATTGGTGAGAAACCCAGTCTTTAGAACTATGAATATTTCCTTTACAGTGTTTTCTAAATTTGGCACTTTTCAGATTTCCCCTACCACCTCCACCATTTTCATTCCTAAATAAACCCAGTCTCATTTTTACTTCACCTTGCTGTGTCCCACTCTTAACAAACTTGCTAGAATAAACATCATCCCAAATAAACATAATTAAATTCACAGAATCATAGAATTAGACCTTGAGAGAACACATGTGGACATTTCAAAGATACAGAGAGTAAGGCCCATAGAAATTAAGTGATTTCATCAAGATGACAAAGCAAGTGAAGTATTAAGCAGTATTTAGCATCTAGACATCTTATTCCTAGTCTATCTCCCTTTGCAATGAAGCACACTCCCTCTCATTATACCAAATGTCAGATGTGGTATAAAAAGCTTTGTTACAAGATTGAGTTTGAATCCCAAGGCCAGCATTTAAAATGTGTGTGTGTGACCTTGGGTAATTTAGTCTCTGTGAAATTCAGTCTGTCTTTACCTAGCATCAGCCTCTCTGAGACTCAGATTCTTCATATCCTACATGAGTATAGAGAAAGAAAGAAGAAAGAAAGGAGGGAGGAGGAAGAAAGGAAAAGGAAACAAAAGAAAACAGAAAAGAAAAAATTGGGTATAGTCCTCATCTTATAAACTTGAAATAAGAATAAAATTTTAAAACGTAAGAAAGTACATGGAAGTCATCACAGAGTAGATACTGAACAAATATAATTTGAATGTAGAATGAAAATGTATTTCATCACTGAACCATGACTGTAACAACAACCTCCAGCTGGTCTCCCTGCATTTAGTGTTGTTTTCTTCCCTGCTTTCTCCACCACCAACCCCAACACATACACACACACACACACACGCACGCACATGCATACATGCATGCATACTCACACACACACACGCACATGTGCACACGCACACACACACACACACACACACACACACACACAGTGTTTTCTTTCTTGCCACCAGACTAATCATACTAAAAGCAAATCCGGCCATGCCCTCCTAATGTCCTGATTCTCCGTTGGCTTCCTAAATCCTGCAATATCAAGTCTGAATTTCTTACTGTGATATATGGTTCTTTGTGTACGGAGCTTTATTATTGTTGAACAACACTCTCTTTGGTTTACGCTTCAGCAAATCCAAACTTAATAGGCACCAGGACACCGCACACCATTTCTTCTCTCCATGGGCTTGTGTGCATGTTGATACGTCTACACATCTTTCATGTTTCAAGATCAGCCTACTGTGTAGTGAAGCCTCCCTTGTGCCTCCACAGGCACGGCTGCTGGCTTTGTGTTCTCATTGCGTTTAGTACAAAGACGTATCCCCTGTTGGCCTGCAGGGCCATCTCTACACTGTTGTTCCTTGAGAGCATGTGCCATTTCACCTTCTGTGTGTACCCAGTGCCTTCATTCAGGGCCTGGCGTACAGTGGGTGTAAAAATAGCCAAGAACTGGGCAAGGTGGTGTCCAAAGTCAGAAAAATAAACGCATAAGCAAACAAACACACAAATAAAGTATGATTTTTGCTTTTGGTGAGTTCTATTCATAATGGGGTGACAAGAGACAAGCAGATAAGGAGAATACAGGGCTACAAAAACATAACCGTACTGTGCTGTGGGGGTTTTTAGAAAGAAGAAGACACTTCATACTTCAGAGAGACCAGGAGAAGGAATCAACATGAGCTCAAACACCCAGACCCCTCCCCAGCCCTCGCACGTGACCCTGAAGAGGCTCCCTTTTATACATCAAACCAAACTCCATGCCCATAGTCCAGGCCGCTCACAGACTGACTGGTACACATTTTGCTCTGAACAACTCATCTCTAAAATTTAAAAAAGACCATTAGATTAATTTATACCGCTACCCATCCTGGGTTGGGAAGATCCCCTAGAGTAGGACATGGCATCCTGCTCCAGTGTTCTTGACTGGAGAATCCCATGGACAGAGGAGTCTGGCGGGCTACAGTCCATGGGGTTGCAAAGAGTCAGACACGACTGAGCACGCGCGCGCACACACACACACACACACCCATAAGCTTTCAGTGAATAAGTGTGTTTCTTTTTGGTGCTTTATTCTGCATTTAAATGACATTCTGAAGGCTTTAGGAATATGGCAGCTTAGCAAGTCATCTAGATTTCCGAACCAAGGGAAGCTCACCATACCAAAAATTAGTTCAAGTCAAATATTTGAGGTGCAACACACCTCAGGCTGGTGAAGGCAAGCAGTCTAGCCTGAATGCCTGTCACAGAACTGTCAACTGTTAGTAGACCTCAAGCCTATACTGCATTTGAATAATGAAAGTGTATTTGATGATCAAAATATGATATTGTCTGAAAGAATTGTGGGAGTCTAACAATCTAGGAAATCTAGAATATGGGAATTTTTATATTACAGGAGACTAGGATGTGTTTTAATTGGATATAAGGAACATTTCATCAAGGACTGGGGGATTGTTGCAGCCTTTTCTTCTGGCACTTCTAGAATGGGCCCAGTGATACCCTCTGACCAGAAGCTCTAACTGCAGCCAGGAGAGAGCCATCTTCAGTGTTCACAGGCCCTTGCTGGGAGCTTCAGACACAAACAGTCCAAGAGGCTCTGCAAGAGCATTTGTTGATAGTTCTTTAAGCTGATAGGTATTCTGCGAATTTCCCCACTTCTTTATTCATCATTGTGGTTAAACAGCTTAAGCCTCAACCCATTCTTTCACGTTTCTAATCCCCAAATTATAGCCCTGTTATGGTAACGTGGTTACTACCAGAACAAAAAAAAGGAATACTGGTATTTGGGGTTTTCATCCTTTGCATTGATTACAGAACATGATGAATGCTATCTTGAAGCATCCATTTTTACACTTTTATTAATTACTTCCAGGGAAGGGTGTGTTTTTTTGTTGTTGCCATTTTTTAATTTTTTTATTTTATTTAAATCAGAAATGACCCTTAGGAAACATAGACAAATATCAAATAGAATTCCTCTCACTTATTCATTTGTGTTTATTTCGAATTTAAGTTTCTTGAGTGACAAAGACATTTTTCTTTTATATATTTTCATATGATACTTATAACATTGTAGGACCTCAAGTATTGTTTAAAGATGCTCATAAAGATTGAAAACCAGACTTCCTCTTTCCTAATAAGTTAAATCTCAGGGAAATAAAATTAAATTCATTATTTTAGTTTCTATTTTTAAATGTGTTTATAAATTAATTAACTGTCTATTGAAGCAGTACATTCTGCATTGATAGTGAAAAAAATGATTTAAGATTTTGTTGTTGTTCAATTGCAAATTACCCTAGTTTCACAGGTCTTATATTTCAAAGGAGGATGTTACCTTCTTTAAATAAAAAGTCAAGGTAATGACTGATACCTTCTTGGAATGTTTACAAAGAGAAAAAAATCATACCAAATAAATACAAAACCTAATTCATGAGTTTGGTGATTGTTCCTTTAAACATTAGCCAGTTGTCTAAACAGTTATATAGTCCTAGCCACACAGTGTCAAGAAGGAATACAATCAGTGTTAACCTGGGTCAGATCATACATACCAAATTGTTTACCTTGTGCATGATATGGTGGAAGTTTGGCATTTATCTAACAAAACCATATTGTTATATGATCAGTTCAGTTCAGTTGCTCACTCATGTCTGACTCTTTGTGACCCCATGGACTGCAGCATGCCAGGCTTCCCTGTCCATCAACTCCCAGAGCTTGCTCAAACTCATGTCCATCGAGTTGGTGATGCCGTCCAACCATCTCATCCTCTGTCATACCCTTCTCCTCCTGCCTTCAATCTTTTGCAATTGGGGTCTTTTCTAATGAGTCAGTTCTTCACATCAGATGGCTAAAATATTCAGCTTCAACTTCAGCATCAGTCCTTCCAATGAATATTCAGAACTGATTTCCTTTAGGATGGACTGGTTGGATCTCCTTGCAGATTCCAAGGGAATCTCAAGAGTCTTCTCCAACACCACAATTCAAAAGCATCAGTTCTTCAGTGCTCAGCTTTCTTTATGGTCCAACTCTCACATCCATACATTACTAATGGAAAAACCATAGCTTTGACTAGATGGACCTTTGTTGGCAAAGTAATGTCTGTGCTTTTAATACGCTGTCTAGGTTGGTCTAACTTTTCTTTCAAGGAGCAAGCATCTTTTAATTTCATGGCTGCAGTCACCATCCACAGTGATTTTGGAGCCCAAGAAAATAAAGACTGTCACTGTTTCCATTGTTTCCCCATCTGTTTGCCAGGAAGTGATGAAGTGTTATATGATACATGTCATTAATCTCCTGAGTCAATCAATTAACCAGCTAATTTGTAACATATCCATTTTATTCTTACTCTGTGTGCTTCACCTTTCTAAAAAGATATAGCTCTTAAAGTCTCTGTATTATCTCTCCTAGCAATGGAGATATTCCCCAGTATTTGGGGTCAGAATTGTTTTTTTTTAAAGGAAATTATAATGCATCAAATTATTAAACAGGATGTAGAGAAGTCATTGCTGTCAGTATAGGAAACCACCCACTTTTTAAATAATCAAACCAAACAAAACCCAGCAGCTTCTTCCACTGCCACAGAGTTAAAGGGAAAGTGATATGGTTGTGAAATAAGATGTAAAGATAATACAGTACGTTGGTGTGACCTGGCCATGGAGCCTTTGAATCATTGAACCCTCAGTCCCCTGTCAAAATGTAAAAGGCATCACAGTAACCTTATACAAAGGTTAGACTGGAGATTTTGTGAATTACAATCTTATGATTTGTGGGATCTTAACTACAAACTTTTCATTTACTACCCTGCCCTTATCAAGGTTTTTAGATCTCTGTACAAATATTGTAGTGCTCAGTAGGACCAGCATGACTCAAAGGAAATCTGTTTACCAAGAAAGTGCAGTGACTAAGTTCTAGGAGTTCAAAACATATGTCTTTCTAACTAGGGGTAAGGGGATGGGAGGTGAGAAGTTCATTCCTCCATCATTACTGCTTTGGTTAAAAGAGAAATCATAATTGATTTGTCTTAAGCAGAAAAGAACATGTTGATGTTCCAGGAGGTGTTGAACTATAGCAGGAAAAAAATGAACCAAATCAGGTTAGGAACACAAAATCTCTTTCCACCCACCTAACCACTCCTTTTTAATCCAAATTTTATATGAACTAAAGCTCAAATCCTCACACTTAAATTTGACAAGTTTATGCTGCCTACTTGAAGGCTTAAGTGCTTTGCTTTTATAGCAAGCAATAGATGCTATTTAGTTGCCAAAAAAAAGCTCATTTCCATATTTATACTTGATTTCTACAAGAGTTTTCTTTTCTATTAGTTTCTAGCTATGTTTACAAAGACATTGGAATAAAATATGGTCTGGCTAAGACAAGTTGTCACTTGAACCCAAGATTTCCTTTTTAGGAGGACATATGAGTTTCTACTTATTTAACAAGCAAGCATTTTCAGATTCTCCATCAACTTACCACTCATGTATTTTAAAAACATGCATTAATCATTTCTTGCATCTATAAATTTGTCTCTGTCTTAAAGAAGGCAAGGTATTACAGTGAATTTAAGTATATTTTACAAGCAAAAGAAAGGGAAATTAAGCTACTTCAAGCAATAGAAGTCTTCCTCACATAGTTATAAGCACAATTGAACTCAAAGATCCTTTCTGTTCTGTTTTGTTCAACTTGCCACCAAGACTCACTTGAGTTTCAGGATAGAAGTTTTTCATAAAATATTTTTCAAAAGGCAAATATTTCTTTTTGTCTAATTTACAAACGTGGAATGCATTTTTTAAGTCTTGAAAAATGATTAACAATGATTTCAAAATTCAGACACCTACAAGAACAGGTTTTGCTGAAGACTTTTTTTTTTTTGAGACAATGACTATTTCTTTCTCAGGATTCTATAGGTTGACTAGGATCAGCTGGGTGGTTCTTCTTTTCCACATAGTATAGGCTGAAGTCATCACAGTGGTTGCATTAAGTTGGGAATTCATCTGCCTCTGGAATGCTCAAGATGACCTCTCATTCTCCAGAGCCACTCTCTTTGTGGTTTTTCATCATTCACTAGCCTATTGTTCAGGGCTTTCTTAATCACTGGAGACAGTTCAGCTAAAGGGAAGAAAAATCAGACTTCAACAAAATGTAATTTTAGATGAGTGGGAGCATTCAACTTGATTTAGCTTTATATGTTTTTCCTATTTGTGGACCATTTGGTTTCCAGCTAAATTTTCTTTAACCTAAATCTGTAAATTTCACTGAATTATAAAACTTATATAAAATTATAATTTATATAAATTATAAAACTCCATTGCATTATAAGATGTGATATTAGTAGATGCATTTTTTAAAAAAGAATAGGTAAAATTAAACTAAATCACTCATTGACATTTTATTCATGCTATTTCTCTACCCTTTCACCCCCTCAAATAGTAAGCTAATAAACAAACAAATAAATAAAACTATTTTCCTTTTATTACCTACCAAATAATTTTAGATATTTTGATGCTCCCTGTTGATTTCAGTAAAATATAAAGTCCTAACAATTTATATGGCTAAAGTGGTACATTCATCAGATTTTGACAAAATAGACTGGATTTTTTAAAAAAGATTTCATAAAAAAAGGAAGGAAATGATCTCGACATTGTTGCTCTGTTTATTAATGCATCATGAGACTGCACCTGTTTCACTTTTGTTTAAAAGTTGAGAGCAGCATTACAGCACATAAATCAGGGTGTTGGTGTTGTGGGAGGAGTCTGAAAACAGAGTAAGGAAAGCTTCAGAAACAATTTCCTCAACACAGAAAAGAGCAGAACTCTCTCACCTACGAACCAGGTAGTTTCTGAGAGAGAGCGTGAGGGACATTAACAAAGGCTGGGGCCCAGTATGCCATGTCGGGCATGCTTGCTCCTATACAGGAGATAAAATAGTCTTAATGTATGAGAACAGCAATCTAATGTCTCAGATCAGTTTGAGAAGCAGCTCTGGCAGCGGGGGATGTAGGTGTGTTCTACTACACTGGATGGAATCAAGCTAAAAATATGTTTAGTGTCTGATAAGAACGCCAGTCTCCTCAAGCTCTCATTTAACGTCGGACTTTCTGTTTTGCTTTCAAAGAAAAACGTTTTACAAGGGCAGCATGAAGCGGACAAAATCTGGAGCAAAGAAGGATTTTATGCTGTTGTCATTTTTCTCAGCATCTTTGTTATTATAGTAACGTGTTTGATGGTAAGTTTGTTTCTTTATATGTTTTATCTTGTACTGAGCCCACCATTTGATATTACTGGATACACTGCCATTAAAAAGAATGTTGGAAAGTCTGGGAATAGAAGCAAGGCTCTGATCCTGCTAGGTTGCAAATATTTCACATCTAACAGCAGAGTGAGAGCTAAAGGAAAACCTATGGAATTATGGATTCTGACCTGCAGAATAAGGCTATAATTGCACTGAGGCTTTTAGTAACTTGATCAACCCTGAGAATGAAGCTTCAGAAACTGATTTACTGAGGTCACTGAAACCCTCAAAGTCGTTTAAATCTCATGGGTGCACTTTGGGCTTACTTTATTTCTTCTTTTATATCATCTTTATGCAACTTGGGAAAAATTTTAAAAGAAATATGTCTTAGGGGTAAATTTACTTCTTAATGAGTAAAATTAAGGTTTTCTTATTTTTAATGGGCCTTGAAAGCACTCTATGAAATTCCAGTCATGAAAAGGAGATGATTATAGGCTACAAGGCTAAACAATCCATAATCAACTAATTCTTAGGTGAAAGAATAATGTAAAAGTATAAAAGCATACACTGCAAATAGCTCTGTAAATGACAAGTTATAGATATGAAGCCTTTAAGAGTATATTTCAAAATTTTAAAAATAGAACTCCAAATAAACTTAAACACACTAAAACAGGCAGTGCTCCTTGGTGTTGAATGAATTAACAGTTACCTTTCTGACATAATGATAAAATATTCTGTTCTTTTGAAAATTCTGTGATGTAACTTAAAATATTTGAAGTTTATAAATGGGTTTTAATATCTTTTTTCCTATGTGCTATATTCTTCTTAATTTTGCACATTTCTAAAAGCATTCCCTCCTTAGTTTTTAAATGCCCCCTGCAAAAGACATCACTCCAATTATGCTTGCGGCAGTCAACAGCGTTGCTGAGTGTCTTAATGGGTTTTGTTTATTTGTGCTCCTTGTCCTGGGAAGGGGTTTATATTAGAAAGATTAAGGCTCAGTTTGGAAAGATAGAGGCTGAGTGGGTCTAAACTTGAAGGATATAAAACAATTAAGGCCTTAAATAGGCTAAAGATTGGCATATTTCCTAGAATCTAAGCTTTAGAAAGTAGCAAGTTTCCAGTCACCCTAGAGTTCCCATCATCATGAATTCAACGGCATCTTCTATAGGTCAGGCAGTCAGAAAGAAGATTTCTAAAAATTGTGACATGATCAACAAAAGAATAATTTAAGATTAAGAATGCAGATTTTTATAGCTAAATAGTGGAGGTTATGGGTAAAAAAAATTAATGAAATTTGGAGGTTTTATGGAAATTTTGACAGACACATCTGGACATTTTTTAGGTAGTATAGGATATGGTTTCTTGTTATGGTTAATTGTGTTTTAAAATATGTGGTTCTTTTTTTCTTTTTGTAATAGAGGAAATCTCAAGTGTTGTCTTCTATCTTATAAGTCACAATTACAGTGTTTTTCTGCTTGGAACATTGGAAGGAAGAGGAAAATAGAAAGGGATACAGAGAGATTCAAGTGGAGATTGTATCATGTCGGACTCTTTGTGACCCCATGGACTGTAGCCTTGATAGATCAGTTGGTAAAGAATCCACCTGCAATGTAGGAGACCCCAGTTCAATTCCTGGGTCAGGAAGAACCCCTGGAGAAGGGATAGGCTACCCACTCCAGTATTCTGGGCTTCCCTTGTGTCTCAGCTGGTAAAGAATCTGCCTGCAATGCAGGAGACCTGGGTTTGATTCCTGGATTGGGAAGATCCCCTAGAGAAGGAAAAGGCTACCCACTCCAGTATTCTGGCCTGGAGAATTCTGTGGACTGTATAGTCCTTGGGGTCACAAAGAGTTGGACACAACTGAGTGACTCACTTCACTTCACTTCACTTCGGACTGTCGCCCATCAGGTTCCTCTGTCCATGGGATTTTTAAGGCAAGGATACTGGAGTGGGTTGCCATTTCCTTCTCCAGGATCTTCTCTACCCAGGGATCGAACCTGCATCTCCTGCAGTGGCAGGCAGATTCTTTACCACTGTGCCATCTGGGAAGCCGCCTTATTCCGGAAGTAAATACTTAAGATCCAGAAGAGCAAAGGCAAGGATGAAAGGAAAAAAGTGGGAAAGCAGATTCCTGAGCAGCTCGTGAGCACTAGAGGGCTGAGGGAGTCAGAGCATAGGTTGCTATTAACTTGTTAGATATGCTCCAAATTCTGTATCTCTAGCTCAGGGTGGATCCCCATGTATCCAACATGATTGGATAAATTCCCACCCTACATATTGGTCTCCAGTAGCAATAGAACCTGTAGTCACCACACATTAAACTACCTGGATCCAGGGAACAACTGACCCTTCTTTTCCCCATAGCTGCAAAGCATCCATGTAAAATCCAAAAATCTAAGTCTGCTCCAATGTTGCTGGAAGAAACCGAGAATGAAATGTTTCAAAAGTGTGTAGGCAATTGCTCCCTTCAGGGCTGGTAGGTAGATTCATCAATTCATTTAATCCAGAAATTCCTGCAGTGGGTTCACTGTGAGCCTGTTGGACCTTTGGGCAAAGGAAGGAACAAAACAGATAAGGTCCCTGTGCTCATGGTGCCTATTCTCCAGAAGAAGACAGAGACAATAATTAAGTTACTGTTTTAAAAAATTAAATAGTGTTCATATTCTATGATTCCTAGTATATGACATTCTGGCAGAGGCAAAACTATAGAGACAGTAAAAAGATCAGTGGTTGTCAGAAGTTGTGGGGGAGAGATGAGTAGCTCAGACTTTTAGGGTAGTGAAACTTTTCTGTGCGATACTTTTACAGTAATGCATACATGACACTATGGATTTGTCAAAACCCATGGAACGTACAGCATCAAGAGTGCGTGAGCCCTAATCTACGTTCTAGACTTCAGTTAATGATAACATAGCAATGTTGAGTTAATTAGTAACAAGTATGCCACACGAATGCAAGATGTTAGTAATAAGGGAAGTTGTTGAGGGAGGTGGGGGAGGGGGCAATATGAGAGCTCTGCTCTCTGCTCAATTTCTAATAAACCTAACACCGCTCCTAAAAAACAAAGTTTGCTTATTTTGTAAAGAATCAAAAGCATTAAGTGCCATGAAGAGCTTATGGTGAGATAATAGTGAGTGAGTGGAGCAGAGCAATCAAAGACAACTGAGGTATCTGAAAAAGTAGGGACAGGGCCTCCCTGGCAAAGGATGTGACAGGTGGAACATGGAATGGAGCAGCTGACGCTGAGGCAGGAGTCCTCTCTGGCTTCCAGGAGAAGGGCAGAAGCTGTTTCAGGCAGAGCTTTGATGTGATCTGATTTGTGAATTTAGAAGATCAGAGTCTCTGCTGGTGGAGAGCGGTTGGGGATAGAACTTGGGGTGAAGTGTTGGAGCAGCTATTGGATTAGCCTGATGAGAAATATGATGGTGGCCCTGAGTTAGGGGGTGGGGGTAGAGATGGAGAGGAGTGAAGGACTGGGATTTATTTGTAGGTGGAATTGAAAAGACTTGCTGTGTACTGATTCTCTGGGAGGAAGAAAGAGAAAAACGAAGGATGACTCCCAGGTTATTTGACTGACAATCCAGATGGTTGTGTTTCCATTTCCTGGGAGAGGAATCCATTCAAGATGGGGAGTAGTGAGACAGAAGAAACACTTATGATTTGTATCCCAATAGATTTTGAATAAATGAAAGAAAGTAGAATGATATGTTTCAAACAGGATCTTCCATTTGAATGTGAAAGGGTCAATTTAAAAAATAGCAGGGGAATCAGCAGTATAGAAAGGAATTAATATTGATAGAAAAATAACTACTACCTGTTACACAGGAATACAATGAAGTTAAGTTTATCTGATACAACTTAACCACTGACAAGTTCACATGGAGGACTGGTCAAATGTGATTCTCTAAAATAAGCTTATCTTTGTACATGTTCAAGTGTTTTTGATAATGATCTTGATTTAAAGTAAGTTTTTTCCTTGGATCTCTCTGTAATAGTTACACTTTCACTCTTGTGACTTTCAAACAAATATATTCGGGTTTCTGTTTCCCATAATTTTGTTGATTCCATGGCAAAGGAAAAGATATAACTCAGAAATTTCCCTCTGGCATTAATTATATTTATGAAAGATCAAATGCCATTATTTATGTCCAAGCCTTCCTCATATCATAGAAATGAAAAGCATGTGGTTTTATTATGCAATTATATAGGTAAATTGCTGTCACGGAGGATTACATGCTCTGTAACAATAACATAAGGCTTGGCAAAATTTTTGAAATATGGCATATTGTTTACTTTCCTTAAAATTAAAAAAAAAAAAGTATGTTGCCAGGCATAAAATTAGACACGCATGACATTTTCAAATGTGTGACTTATTTAGCACCTCTCAAATGTGAATGCAGAGTGGGTGGTGCAGCAAATAGACAAATACAATTTTCCAGGGAAAAACGTGTGGGCAACTTCCAATCCATTCAGTCTGTTTTAGGTGGAGGAATATATTACTAAGAAGAATTAGTTCTTAAACTGGAATAAATAATAGAAAGAATGTGGTTTATCACCTGCATTACATCTCCAGTGCACTTAGAAGTTTATTAACAAGTGCAGAAGTATTTATGGAATTAGGTAGAGCTGTCTACAGACCAGATTGCTACTGGAAAGCAGTTTTGTTTTATTTGTTTTTGGCTGTGCTGGATCTTCCTTGCCGCACAAAGGCTTTCTGTAGTTGCGGCGAGCTAGGGCTGCTCTGCATTTTGGTGCACCGGCTTCTCATTCAATGGCTTCTCTTGTTGCCCAGCACAGGTTCTAGGTGTTCAGGCTTCAGTGGTTGCAGCACATACGCTCAGTAGTTGTGGTGCACAGACTTAGCTGCTCTGCGGCATGTGGGATCTCCCCGGACCAGAGATTGAACCCCCGTCCCCTGTGTCGGCAGGTGGATTCCTGTCCACTGCACCGCCTGGGAAGTCCTGGAAAGCAATTTTAGAAAACACATAAAAAGTAGATGTTTGGGTCAATAAAATCTCTGCCCATAGAAGAGCCATCAATATGTCATTCAAAATGTTTGTCTAGTCATGGTCTTGGTAGTGGACTCTCTTTTGGACTACTCTAATGTAGCCTGAACATCACAAAGAAAATACATGTCAAAGGTGAACATATACAGACACACTTTTCTAATATGTTATATGTAATTCCTAGTGGTTCAGGAAATGGGACTAGATTCCGAGCTAGAATGCTTTGGTTACAGAACCATTTTCCAAAGTAGACATATCTCTCAAACTAATTTTCTGGTTTTTTTCTGTATTAATAGAAACCATTCAGCTCAAAATACAACCCTCTCAATAATAACAAAAATAATCTAACAACTATAATAACTAGTTTCTTCCAGGCAGTACTAAATGTACTGCCTGGTACTAAACAATATATTTTTAACACACTTCATTGACATACAAAAATCTGTACATGTTTAATGTAAACAATTTGACGAGTTTGGAGATAAGCATACACCCATGAAACCATCACCATAATCTATGTCATAAATATATCTATCAGCTCCGGTAGTTTCTCTTTTCCTCTTTATTATTATTTGTGTTGTGATAAGCACACTTAACACAGTATCTGTCCTCTTAGCAAATTTTAAGTATACAGTTCAATAATTTATTAATTATAGACTTTATGTATAAACACAATGTATTTTAGTTTCCTAATTATACTGACAAGGAAACCAAGATTCAGAGAAGATAAGTGACTTGACCAAGAACAAGCAGTATGTGGGTGTCTGAGAGCAGAGGTGGGAATTCAGATCCAAGTCTATCTGGATTAAAAGTCTGGGTTCTTTCCCATGATTTTATATGTAAAGGGATCACACTGTAGTTTCTTCCAATCCTGTCACTCTGTCTTGTGAACATCTATTTCTGGCCACGAAAGAGTCTAGAAATCAATGACAATGTCTGTGTTAATTAGAGACCTTCAACTCAGGCAGACGTAATAAACGTGTACTACCATACCTGCTGTGGACACAGCTCTATTTTACACCTAGTGTCTGGTACTGGACATCATTTTTACACATCTGTCTCTTCTGGAAGCCTGTGAATCCCCAGAAGCGAGGACTGTGTGCTATCTTTGCCCCCACAGTGTTGTTCCTGCAATGTAGTAACAATCGATTCACATTTTATTCAACTAAAAGAAATGAATGAACTGTTTCAGAACTAGCTGTAAACTACTGCAAAAGAGAAGTGCTATGACTGTTAGTTGGTGGCATCCTCTTGAGATCTGAACATATTTTAATCCAAACAGATGTTTTTTGTGTTAGTCACCTATGTGTTTTATTGAAATGTATTTGATGTCTAACATTGCATAAGTTTAAGCTGTACAACTGAATAAGATTTTTAAAATGAAAATTATAAGCTGCAAAATAACTTTATAGGATTATTTTAAGCTTCCTCTCATTTGTTTCTCTGGTTTCTCTGGTTCTCTTCCTCCTGTTATTTTTTTTCTCCTGCAATAGTTTTAACTTTTACAGATTCTTTCATTCAATATTCCATTCTCTTTCTTTTTTCAAATGATCAAAGGAGCGTGTTGATAATCTCAAGATTTAAACAGCAAGTTCTTAAAGGGAAAGTTATATTGACTTGCCATTCCAACGGCAAGCTTTTAGGTGGAGTTTGGAAACAAAGTCCATTCATATAGAGAAACATACATATGGTATATTCCAGATCTCGATCTGCGCAGAGAAAAATTTCTGACAACACTTTTTCAGAGGCTTTGGGAAAGAGATGGGGAAGAAGATCTGTGGGGATTTAAAAGACACTGTAGTGGAGAATGATTATAGGAATACGTCAGGAAGCCTGGATTCTAAACTTTATTTCTAACTTGCCATTGAGTCACTCAACCACGGATTTAAATGTGAAGTGACTGACTATACCAGGTGATTTTTAAGGTCCCTTATACCAGTTTCTCGACAGCAGCACTGCTGACATGTTGGCCTGGATAATTCTATCAGGAATGGGGGTTGTCCTGTCCATTGTAGGGTACTTAGCATTCTCTCCAGCCTCTGCCCACGGGAGGCCAGTGTCACCCTGCACACACCCTAGTGCACGCTGTATGTGTGTGCATGCTAAGTCGCTTCAGTTGTGTCTGACTTTTTGCAACCCCCTTGACTGCAGCCCGCCTGGCTCCTCTGCCCATGGGATTCTCCAGGCAAGAATACTGGAGTGGGTTGCCATGCCCTCCTCCAAGGGATCTTTCTGACCCAAGGATCGAACCCGTGTCTCATGTCTCCTGCATTGGCAGGCAGGTTCTTTACCACTAGCACCATCTGGGAAGGCCAGTACCATGACCAAAAGACATTTCCAGATGTGGCCAAATCTCCCAGGAGGGCAAAATTCCTGCTGGGAAGTGTTGGGAAACACTTCTGTAGAGCTTAATTCCATGACAACTGCTCTATAGGCCAAGTACCAACCTCTCCAGTTCTTTTCACATTTTGTCAGACAGACCAGCTCTCTCTGTTGAATATTTAAACAGTGTCTTAGGAGTATTGTATATTCTCCAGGTTCTGCTTCCCCTAATTAAAGATGTAGAAATCAGCTTTTACACATACTGCATAGATATAGATTTAAAAAGTGACCTCTAACTGGAGATGAAGTAAAGAGATGATTGTAAAATATGTGGCAAGGTTCACCACCAAGAACATAAGCTCATGAATGGTATAGAAGGACTTTGAACCAGAGCTAATTTTCCACTAACACCTGTCAGTGGAACTAGGGAGAAGGCTGACGTTTTCTTGGCTTTCTCATTTCCATTTTAAAAATATTTATTTATTTGCCTGTGCTGAGTCTGTGTTGCAGCACGTGGGATCTTTAATTGTGGCATATGAGATTTAGTTCCCTGACCAGGGATTGAACCTGGGCCCCCAGCATTGAGAGCTCAGAATCTTAGCCACTGGCCCACCAGGGAGTCCTTCTCATTTCCATTTTTGAAATATGCTTCTCCAAAACTCTAATGTAAACAGACAAGTGAATGTTTTGATTTATGTATTATAAGTGAAGTGAAGTCACTCAGTCATGTCTGACTCTTTACAGATGGATGGAGGAGCCATGGGATTTTCCAGGCAAGAGTACTGGAGTAGGCTGCCATTTCCTTCTCCAATATGTATTATAGTTGACTGTGAAAAAGCTTAGAATATACAATATATGCATTATTCCTGATTAAATAAATTTTTGTAAATATATGTCTGTTTCTTTTCTCATTCAGGAAAATAACTTACTATAAAAAAATAAAAAGCTGTCTCAACTTAAATTCTAATTTCTTCATCTTTAGTAATTATGTATTTATCTTAATACATACATGTCATCTAATTGATATTGTTCTATTGTGGGTTTTGTTTGTGCAGAATGTTGACAAAGTGCTTTTTGAAGGTTATAGAAACTGAAAAGCAGCAAGTCGAAAAACATCTCCCCATCCTTAGGCATTATCTTCAGTATTTTCTATCCTACAGAAAGTAGTTACATGCCACTTAATATTGGACATCATTTTTCCTTATGCAATAATATTTGTCACAGGAATATTTAGAACCCATTGTTTCAAAAATTCAAGATTTAGCTTTACCATTCCGTAGTCAACTTTTATACCACCAGTATAAAAGTTACCACATTATACAGAAGTGAACTGACATAAAAGGCAAGAACGACTCTCCTTAATTTCCTGGCAGTTCGATTTATAATATGCATTTCTAGTTATACCTCATCTGTGCATAGTCCTTTTCCTTAAAGGAACTTTCTTTTTTAATATTTCTATTTATTTATTTATTTGGCTGTACAGGGTCTTCATTGCAGGATGCTGGATCTTTGGTTGCAGCTTGTGAACACTTAGGTGCAGCATATGGGATCTAGTTCCCTGACTAAGGATCGAACCTAGGTCCCTGGCATTGTGAGTGTGGAATCTTAGTGACTGGACTACCAGGGAAGTCCCAGAGAGAACTTTCAGTGTACAAAGATGTACTCCTAGATTTGGTGATGTTCAAACCCATTGCTAGAATCACATGGGCAGCAGATGTGATTTCAGAGTTGATCTTTAAGAATGATGGTGTGACAAAGAGCATGCACATAAGGGGTGGGAAGTGATCAGTCCTTCGAAGCAGAGGGGCCTTGAGTTTGGCTCTCCCACAACTAACTGCTGACTTCGGAGCAGCCACATTAGTTAGCTAAACTTCAATTTCTTTCATGTATAATTAGGTCAGAAAGACTTCTATTTTATACATATATATATAAAACCTGTATATATGTTATTGAACACACTGATAATGTTGCATTTAAGAGCTGAACATTGTGAACATGTAAATTATTTAATATTCACCAAAGCTTTATGGGATGCTATTATAATCCTCATTTTATTAGTGAGTGATGATCCTCAGGTTGGGAGGAGTCAAGAAATGAATGTGCCCACGACACACAGCTGCAAGATACAACAGAGAGAGAAACATCAGGAATAAAGACTTTAAGTAAATCTTCCAAATTAATGTTGTGACTTGGGAGTAAAATGTTTGAGTCCCAATTTCTCAGGTTCTAATATCATAGAGGTCTGCTCTAGATGTGAATCTCTACCATAATTTTGTGCAGTGAGGCTGGGACGGTGGTGACCTTTTCTTCCTTTTGCCCCAAGCACACAGGTGGGTGGGACAGCTGAGGTTCCGGACTCCTTGGAGGAGCCTGTGGCCAGAGAAAGGAGGAGGTCCTTCTTTCCTAACTTCCTAATGTCCTAACCTCCATTCCCTCTGTATCCCTAACTAAAAATATATTCATCCATGTTTTTTTCTTTGCCCTCTTTCAACTTATTTCTTGTTATTACAATCTGAGATGTTGGAACTAAATAAATTTATTTTTCACTCTACATTTAAATAATTCCAGGGCTCCCTTTCATATTACAGTTTCTATTTCTTCAGTTCTTCATTTGGAGTCATCTCTCTCATGACTCTGAATAAAGTTTTTTCAGGAAGGGTAGACAGGTAATATATCTTATGAAATCTTGTGTATTTGAGAAATTGCTCCTGCTGGCTTTATTCACATGAATATCAGTTTATCTAGGTATGGGATTCATATGTTCTCTGTAATATGCATTTTTTCTCAAAGTCATAAAAATTGCTCCATTTTCTTCTCACATTCACTCTTCTTTCAATCGACATACTTTTTTTTTTTAATTTTAAAACCTGAAACACTGTATTAGTTTTGCCAAACATCAAAACGAATCCGCCACAATCGACATACTTAAAAAAAAAAACTAAGAATTTTTTTCATTCCATATCCCTTAATTCCATAGAAACAGGATACAGACTATTTTGTCTATTTTGTACTTCACACAAGGCACTGAAAAATAGTTTTGGATGACTTGCTTCTCTCTCTTATTCTGGTTTATCATTTACCATAACTCTTCTCTGAAGTCCACATTCCATCTTTTCTCTTGTTTTCATCTTCATTTGTTTCTCCTTTGCTATAGATTCCATGCAGACTCTCAGCTTTGTCATATCTAACTGACTGTATTTTCTGCATTCTCAGTTCTGTTCTTTATTGCTTAAAAGAAGATTTACACCCTGCTGCTGAGTTTTCAGTTCTTTGAATTCTTTTCTTCTTAATTTTGGTCTAATACCTTCTCATCTTAGATTGTTGTGTTTTTGTTTCATCCTGATTCTTTTTTTTTATAACTGAAGTAGAGGAGTTATCATCAAGAAAGGAGAAAAAACTATTAAGCCATTATACTGTACATCTTAAACTTTAAACGTATACAATGCTATATGTCAATTATATCTCAGTAAAACTGAAAAAAGACTATATTAAAATATATAAAATATAAAATTAATATTTTTAAAAGAAAAGAAAAATAAAGGGGAAAGGGGCTTATAAAAAGGAAAGCCTGAGGAACAGGAAGGACAAACCTTGATCTCTTCACAATTTGGTCCACTGGCGTGTCCCAGCAAAGTCAGTCCCATTCTTTTAAAAGTTTTAAAACTTTCTGAATTGAGTTAGCCATTCCAGAAAGAACTCTGAGAATGAAGAAACATAACACTTTGGCTTTTTTTCAACACACATTAAAAATTTTAAGGAGCAAGAAGTAAATAAGAAAATTCTGATTGTCCAAATTATTCTTTAACATGGGCCCTAAATTTTAATTTTTTCAAGTATTTACTAGATACTCAAATTAATATGTGACTAATGCAGATTTTTACTTACATTAAGAACTTGTGGCTTATAGCATTGCTATGCTTTAATTAATACTTTATGAGACTTTCTTCTTACACATTGTAGTGGTTGCAGATCTCTATTTCTATAAATGTCATAAGTCTCTATATCATGGCTATTCTTTCTATAAGTTTTCCATGTCAGTCATTTTAAATTAGCATTTACATGTGATCAAACTGACATCTGATACTTTTATAAAATTGGCCATATTTGTTTTTGAGTTCTATTTGAAAAGCAGACTCATGTACATATATGTTTAATGTTTGTACTCCTTGTGAGTGCCTGTTTGCTCAGTCACTTCAGTCGTGTCTAACACTTTGCAACCCTGTGGACTGTAGTCCACCAGGTTCCACTGTCCATAGGATTCTCCAGGGAAGAATACTGGCACGGGCTGCCATTTCTTCCTCCAGGGGATCTTTCTGACCCAAGGATTGAACTCAAGTCTTCTGCATTGCAGGTGGATTTTTAAACACTGAGCCACCAGAGAAGCCCTTTGCACTCCATAACTGGAAACAAACTGTATCTTTTTGAAGAAAATCCTCAATAGTATAAAACTGAGAAATCATCCTAGGAAGCTTTGCTCGCTTACTTTGGTTTGTCTTCTAAGTTGGGATGGAGATCATATTCTGTCGTTGAACATGAAAAACTGACGGAAATTCTTTGTATCTCCTTCCATAGATTCTTTACAGATTAAAAGAAAAATTTCAGCTTTCCCTGAGACAAGATAAAGAGAAAAATCAGGAGATCCACCTATCACCCATTGTGTTACAGCCTGCACATTCTGAGGACAAGACAGCCAACAGCATGGTCCAGCCTGAACAGGCTCCAAAGGTACTGAGTGTGGTTGTGGACCCTCAAGGCCGATACACTCCTGAGATCAAAGCTACCACCTCTGTCTGCCCTTCTCCTTTCAAAATGAAGCCCATAGGACTTCAGGAGAGGTAAGAACTTTTTCTAGATTCCCCTGACAGGTTGCTTTTTTTTTTTTTAAGTGTATTCCTAACTGAGAAGGATAGAACTAGACATGATTGGCATACTGGGTAGAATTGTTCACCACCAAATGAACACTAGGAGGAAGTGGTTTTTCTTGTCCCCTAAAAGAGTCTAGCTGTGTTATCAATAATCTTTTAGTCACATCTGATTTTGATAAGACTTGGGTCTGGTGTAGACCCAAGTTGAGTCTTCTTCAACTACGGGACAGCTTCTATAATCATTTATTGAGTGCTTTTGAAGGCTACTGTTCACACATAACAGTATCATGTTTAATTGTCATCAAAACTCTAGTAGATAGAAAGTATGGGAATAAGAATATTTATTAGACATAGTAGAGTATTTCCCACCAAAGACCACATTCTTGTAAGAAGGTAGAAAGAGTCTATACCACAAGTTAATTTTTATAAAGTTTTGCCTCTGCTTCCCTTGAGCCAAACAGTAAATATCTCAAGCTTCATGATGTTATTTTTGATGTTTACCTGCTTTTGTGATATACTTGTACTGGTACGTTCCCATTTAAAGCAAATTTAAGTAGGAAAACTAAAATATGCAAAATATTTAAATGAGGGGCTAATTCTTTGCTTCCTCAAAATATTAAGTAAAGCTTTCCTGTGGTATGTCTTAAAATAAGAAGCTTTGCACTTACATTTGAAATATTATATCCAACACTGCACATCAGGGTAGTGGGGAACTGAGAGCGTCTTAAGGTTCTTTCTCCCAGGTTCGTCCTCCGCTTGTTTCCCTGGGTCTCCATTTTCTATCACTGTCCTTGTTGTTGCCTTAGGTTTTTAGATCATGTATGTAAATTTTGATTGTATTTTTTTATCACATGCGCACACATACACCCCACATTTCAGAAAATATATTTTGGGGCTTTAAGAATTGCAAAAGACCAAGTGGGTAATGCAAATTTCTTTGAAAGTATTATCAAAGAACCATAAATGAAGTGAAAAGAAAGGAGTTCGTTGCAGTGATCTCCAACGTTCTATAAGAGTACTTTGACTCCATCATGGAAGGGAAATGGAGAACAATCAAGTTATTCTTCCTACCTCCTCCCCCAGAAGCCTTGGTTTCCTTGTGAATCTACTTGGGTCTACATGGGCCATTCTCTTACTTAGATGCCACCAAATTGCTGCCTGGGCTGCAATCTTAAAGGGCAGACAAGATGAACTTTCTCCCTAAGGCCAACCGGAAGAATGACTCCAGACCCAGCTCGGCCATTTCTGGATTGAGTGATTTCTATCTGTCTGGGTCTTGCTTTCTTCTTCTGCAATATGAAGGAGCTAAACTTGACTTCTTCATTTCCTTCAGGCTCTTTTATGTTGTTACCTAAATTAGTTTCATGCCTTTATGTTTGCTTCAAAGAGAAACCTTGAAGAAGGTTTCTGAGCAGCAGTGGTGTAGAAAGGACAGGGTGGCAGAAAAGATCTGGTCAGATGAAAGTGATAAGGGGGTCACAAAGATGATTTAAAGTTGATAATAAAACTGACTGAAAATCAGACTAATTTTTATTAGCATCAGGCACCACCAGTTCTGAGCAAGGTCAGCAGTTCAGTCCTCTGGGGAGAATCTATTTCCAGCATCCTGCCCTTTGTAGGCTACTTCTGGGCATGTTTGAATTTCAAGGGGCAGAAAGTTAAGTATCCATTAATTCATTTAAATGAAGTGAATGTTTAAGAAAGGATTGCACAGTGAAGGTGTTTTACTCCTCTTTGTGGTCTACGTGGGGGACTCTGGAGAGTAAATGTGTGATCAGTGTTTAGTGGATTCCCTGCCTCCTGGTCTACAGACTTCCCTGTATCCCCACTCATTGCCTTCCACTTCCTGCCTTGAGCAGGAAAAAACTCTTCTCTCCACAAGGGCTCCAGCTCCTCCCTCCCCACCCTGATAACTTACTCTATCAAATTTCTTCGTCTATGTTCAACAGAAACCTTTTTGCTGATGCAATACCCTCAGCATGAAAATGGTTCTCTTTTGTATCAAAGAAACTCCCTTCATCCGGTCCCTCCTCTGATTTTTATCTTTTCTTCCTTTTTCAGATGTGTCTTAAATAAGCAGTTTATTTGGTGCCTCTATGATCTTCTTTAAGCCTCCATCCTCACTGTTTTTCTCACATCTTCTTGCCAAGTATGTCAGTGGTCTAACCACCAAAGTCAGAGCACATGTTTTGTTTCTTTTTACATCCAACTTTAACACCCACTTCCTGTTTAAAACTCTCTCTTCCTTTGGCTTCCAAGACATTAGTTTTCCAGTTCTTGAGTGGCTACTTTTAGGCACTGATAAACTTTCTCCCCATAACTTCAGAGTTTCATCAGAGAGGTAGATTGAGCTGAAGATACTTCTTTAGGAATCAACCATGTAAAAGGTAGTAAGAGAAGAAGAGGAAAATGGTCTTGGATTACCTGTGTGTGGTTGAACTACCCAGAAAAGAGACAAGTGGTCCTGGGGTGAGGAGTGGAGGTAAGGAATAGGCAAGGAATATGGAGAAGGCAATTCAAGCATCACTTTCTCTTGAAAGTCATTACCTCCTTCTGCTTCTTCCTCTCACCCACCTTCCAACCCAGATTCAGTTCTTTCTCCCCCATGCCCCTCTATCCTAGTCCCATAATCTTGTATGCATACAGTATTTATAAACTTCTTAGGTAAAATTTTTAATAATCTGTCTTACCCCGTAAACTCTAAGCTTCTTTAGGGCACATATATGCTTTATTTGTCTCTTCCATATAAAACATAATTCCTAAAAAGCAAGAGCTCCTGTAAATAAATGCTGTAATGCATGTATGAATGTTATATTGAATAAGCCTCAGGTTAACAGCCAGTTCTTGTAGGGAAACACCTTATTTATTCCATCATCCCTATTCTCATCCTGTGTTTCTACCATAATTCCCTTGCCAAGATGTCATAGTAATGAGGGTTTTAAGAGTGGTAAAAGATGAGAGAGATACAGTGTTCCATATAGAAGAAACTTTCCTGAGAATTTTAAGCCTTAAAACATAATTTATGTTTATATGTTCTAATGGTGCCTTTAAAATAGCCTTGTGTTTTATAGCCTTCCATCTCCTGATCCCAGAGTGAAATAATAATCCTCTGTTTATTGCATGAAAGTCTGGCTTCATTAAAATCACCATGAGATCATAAAAGCTGCATTATGAGTCATTTGTCCCCCAAAAATCTTTTGGGTCATACCATATAAATCTCTCATCCCTTAGGGGGAGAATCTATCCCTCTGACATAATTGATAATAGAATATAATTTTAAATTAAAAATAAATAAAGGAAAATATAGAGACTAACTGAATATGCTTGACTCAGTACAAAGGGTATACCCTGAAAATTATGCAGATTAAAGAATTATAAGGGGACAGAGCAGTCCCCTTGTTTTCCTCTATTTCCAACTAGTCACCAGGTCATATGGATCCTTACTACTTGGATTTCCTCATTTTCAATTCCTCTCTTTGTAGCCATTACCCTGGAACTAGCTCTCATTACTTTATATTTGCATTATTATGTCCTATGATTATAAAAATGGCATTAGGACTAATGGGATTATATATTTCACGTATATGACTTTATTTCATCATTTCTGTCTGATCTAATTCTCTTTCCTCCCTCAGTTCATACTATACACTCTTCAGATTTATCTTGCTATAACAATACTTACATTATGTTACATTGCTGTGAACGAATCCTCAAAAGCTCCCCTTTGCCTGCAGGATAAGGCACAGACCACCTTGATGAGCCTTAGAGGTCCTGTACTATCTGGCTCTGAATGTTCTATTCACCACAATGCCCCCAAGTAAACCCTGCAGTCTGTTCTCAGTGGGCCGTGTCCCTGTCTATGTGTGCAGCTTTGTTCACCTGGTTCCTCCTCATCCTCCTTACCGCTATCTCTAGTCTCCAGGTCCCAACACGAAACTTACCTTCTACCTTTGGCCATGACCCCTACTGAAGCCCACAGTGTTTTTTAACACCTCTGCATTCTCACATGTACCACACTTCTAGCAGCGATTTTAATTAAAGAATCATTCAGAAAAGGACTGAAATGGGGTTTTGATACATTGTCCTGTCCCCTCACCAGCTTGTGAGAGTCTTAAGGACAGGTACAGGCTCAAGATATTTCTGTGTGTTTCATATTCCTGTGTGTTCCGTGGTTCCTGTAAGCACAATATATTGTAAACACTTGAAAACTATTATGGAGTTAATTAAGTAATGCTCCTTTACATGTGAGGATCTCAAATATTTATTTTAAAAATTCCATAAAAACAGATAGTCTAATGATAAACTATGAGCTGGGTCTCTGTGCTAATACTACTTGACATTTACTAAAAAAGTGACTCAAAAGGTTAAGTCCTTTTGGTACAGTTTTCCCAATCTACAAAGTAGGTATGATAGTATCTGTTCGACCTTTTTTCAAAGGATACCATAAAATTAACAATCAATATAGGGACCTTCCCTGGGGGTCCAGCAGTTAACACTGCTTCCACTGCAGGGGGCATGGGTTCAATACCTGATTGGGGAACCAAGATCCCATGTGCCGTGTACTGCAGACAATTTATTTTTTTAATTTTTAAAAATTGTTTGAATCAAATTTAAAAAACCCAATCCATACAAAATGATATTATTCTTTTAAGAAGGAAAATTAAATCTAGTACTGTTTTCATTTTTCATTCTCCGATCTCATTCCATAAGCCTGTACTAAGTCAGTTTTATTTTTGAACTTAAGAATGTTGGAACTTCTTTTAAATTGATTTGATACAGTTGAACCTGCTATCCGACATCATACATATTTTTAACTGTTGCTTGACTTACAGGTTTTCTCATCCTGTTTATACATTTGGACATTTAATACTATTTAATAATTATTAATATCAAATTAAATCAATTTTCATCTAACAAAGAAATCCATTTCCCACGTGAGTCCATGAATTTGAGAGCTGCATTCAGGTGCTTGCCCCACACCTTCTACATGTGTAACTTGCTTGTTCACCAGTGATGAGAACAGCACGTGCTGTGCAAAGCTCTTGCGACAATTAAGCCAGACAACCAGTGCCACAGGCTGGGACAGCAGGAGGCCACGGTTAGCCCCTTTCCTTCTTCCTTTGTCCCACTCCTGTCCTCCTCAAATTCTTCTCTTGTCCCTCTCAAGGAAACTGTATTTTATAGCTAGTTTTTGCCAGCTTCCAAATGCCCAGTAAACAAGAGATCACACTCAGACCTTAGAATGGTACACTTTCTTCTGCACGAAGACAGAGAACTTGTAAATAGAAGTTTCTGCAGATTTCCCCTTTAGGCTATTGTGTGACTAATGGAGCCAATTTTATAGGAAGGAAATCAACAGGTAGATCCACATTATTTCCTCATTTTTCTCATCTGATTTTCTATTAGAAATAAAAAGCAAGCAAAGACAATTAGAAAACTGTCCAGAAAGGAAGGATGGACTCATTATAATAAGGCAGTCTCACTCCTGACTTAAATTTGCCTCAGAAATGAGTGAATGGGCCAGTAGGTGTATGGCATTAGTGGAGGTTTTCTTCCTATCGTAATCAGAGTCTCCCCAGACCTCCCAAGGTCGCTGATACCTAATGACATTCATTCTCTATCTTTTCTTACACTGTACCACAGCATGGTTTGTTCTGGTGTCCATAAATATTGTGCAAATTATGAAAAAGCACCCGGGTATGTGAGTTTAAAGGTTTTGTTAGGGGTTGCAACCTGGCTGAGCCTGGGAGATTTCTTTCAGAGCTAGAAAGATGTCTGCAGTGGAGGAAGCAATGGAAACACAGGCATCAACAAGAGAATGCTGAGTATTCTACACCTAAACTCAAAGCCTTTGTTTACTGTCATTTCCTTGAGGCAAGGGAAATGTCTTGACTTCCATTCCCCTGCCCTCCCTTACAGAGAGACATTTCAGTGCTCAAAAATTTTAACTTAGGAGTGCTGTGCAGTGTTTAGTTGCTCAGCCGACTCTTTGTGACCAGTCCATAAGGACTGTAACCTGCCAGTTTCCTCTGTCCATGGGGATTCTCCAGGCCAAGAATATTGGAGTGGATTGACATGCCCTCCTTCAGGGCGTCTTCCCAACCCAGGGATTGAACCCAGGTCTCCAGCATTGCAGGCAGATTCTTTACCAAGAATCTGCCTGAGCCACAAGGGAAGCCCAAGAATACTAGAGTGGGTAGCCTGTCCCTTTCTCCAGCAGATCTTCCCGACCCAGGAGTCAAACCTGGGTCTTCTGCATTGCCAGAGGATTTTTTTTTACCAGCTGAGCTACCAGGGAAGCCCTTAACTTAGGAGACACATACTTAATTGTTCCTCAACTGATCTCCCTTTGGAGATATAAAGTAAAGGAAAAAGTGTAGAATGTATACAACTGAGCATCAGGGTACAAAGCATAAAAAATACTCTAGAAATTAATATCTGTATTCACCAAATGGACCCATGGGTGAAAGAGGGATTGAACTCCCTCATTTTCTGTTTAGTGAAACTAAGACCCAGAATCTCCTTTCTTAGTTGTTTCTTAGGTGTTAGATGAGGTTCCTTCCCAGGTAGCGCTAGTGGTAAAGAACCCGCTTACCCAGTGCAGGAGACATAAGGGACGCGAGTTCAATCCCTTGGTTGGGAAGATCCCCTGGAGGAGGGCATGGCAACTCACCCCAGTATTCTGGCCTGGAGACTCCCCATGGATGGAGGATCCTAGAAGGCTTTATGGTCCATAGGGTCATAAAGAGTCAGACATGATTGAAGTGACTTAGCTGTGCCCTAAAAGCAGCCTGAGACAAGGATTCTTGTCCCAAGTGATTTAGAGAAAGCTTCTGGGAGAAGCCTAAAGGTAAGTAGGGGAAGCAAAGAGATGATTTCCATTGACGTCTGGCCTCAGCCTGATCACACAGGGAAAGCTGGAACATGAGACGTTCCACCTTGAGGGCATCTGTACCCCCATGTCAGTCAGCCATTGACTTCAGGCCACCTGAGGATGGTGGAGACATTACGCCCCAGGTCCTGCTGGACTAAGCCACTCCCATCAGCCGGGGGTGATTCTCCAGAGCAGTGGCAGCTGTGTGCCATCCTCGGTCAATACTCCCAGCAGCTGGGGAGGAGAAGGTGCAGGCACCAGTCTAGTAAAGGTGATCTGGGTGGGGAACCAAGAGCGTTACTCCACTCACCAAAGGTGATGACACCAGTTATAACAGAGCCAAGTTTATATTCCAGATTTCCTTGATCTTTCCAGGCTGTTGTGCACATACCATAAAGCCTCCTTCAAATAAACACTATTTGTTCTAGTGGAATTTAGAACCCGGCACCATGGAACACTATCAGCCACGGTTCATTGGCTCAGCCTGACAATATGAGGATAATAATATAATAAACAACGCTTTAGAGATCAATCCTACTGAACTCCAAGTAACGTCAATGAAATTAACTCAGTAAGATGTAGTGACCCTTTATATGCGCTTTCTCATTTAATCCTCACAAGGGACTTATTATCCCCTCCTTACAATCAGGAAACAGAGTTTACATTATTGCCAAAATAGCGGAATAGTAAATTTCTGGGGATGAGAAAATAACAAACAGAATTCGAACCCATGCAGTCTGGCTCCAGAGAATGTTCTTCCAACTGGTACTATATTGTGGGGGTGGGGCGGAGAAGTTTGGGGGTGTGGCACATTCCTATCTTTTATGGAAAATAAGTGAAAAATATATTATCAATCAGTATGTTTATGGAGTGTCATGCTGTTATTCCTCTTAACAAATTTCATGCTTGGCTTTTGGAATGCTTTTTGGTTTCTAAATCAAGTAGAATTCAGCTTTATTGTGTATGCATGTATATATGTATTTATTGGCTGTGCCTTGGCAGTTTAAACATGGGACCTAATCACTGGACCACCAGGGAATTCCTCTAGATATCGGTTTAATGAGATTAAGTTTCAAAATATTCAAGGCAGATAACGATCTCATGGCCCGTCTAGAAACTCACTCTCAGCCGCAGGTTTTTCTCGCATCTGGTTGCTCACACTCCAGAAGCCTGGTGGTAATCCAACATGAAGGACCAAGATGGTAGCAAACACAAATATAGTAAAGAAGGCAGTCTGAAAGGGAGACATGAGGCAGCAGCTCAGAAAACTCAAGTCAAAACTGCTCTCAAGGGTTGTGGCAGGGAGTTCTCTGTTGTTCAAACAGCCTGAATAATAACTAAGTCCATGTCACCAGCCACTGTGCCTGCATGAGAAGAGAAGTTGAATAACGAAAGGTAGCATATTGACCACTCACCTACCACATGCTGCCTACCACCAGGCTAATGTATTGATTTTATCGCCTCCACTCTTCACAGCATCCCATGAGGCAGATACTATTTTTATTCCTTCTTGCAGGTAAGCTAACAGAGAGAGATTGAATATCATGCACTGTGTCACAAAGAAATAAAGATGGAGTGGAAGGGTTAAATCTGAACAGTCTGGCTCCAAAATCTGCACATATCCACTCTGTTCTACATCCTCCTAGATGATGCAGATGATAACATTTTAAACTTCTCTTATTTTATAATCATATCTTTATAAAATGTTTTTATGAGGATGTCCATGTGTGGGGAGGCTTTGGAAACATGCTGCAGCCCTTCATTAATGGGGAACATCAAGCAGGTTTTTTCTTTATTTGTAGGACAGGCACAATCACATTTTTCTAATGGGGGAATGAGGTTCTGAAGGGTTAGAAAAAACCTTTATATGGTTCTTTATTATTAAAAAAAAACAACAACACTGAAATTGAAAGGATGGAGGCGAAAGTTTTTAAATCTGCCTTAAATTTTTTATGGCAAATGAGGCAAGTTAATAGTGGTAAAGGAAAGAAATGACAGTGGCTACAACCCAGGAAGAGTAGAACAGAAATCAAGATATATTTTTAAGGAATGAAGTGTAGCAGTGTTCTGCCTAAAAAGGTAAAAATGGGCCATCACTTACTGCAAGCACAGACCTAGCTTCTCTCCAAGCAGACTGAAAGGTTTGAGCCTGTGTGAATAAGTCCCAAGAGTGCAGACGTGGAAGTAGGTCTACTGACAATCACTATAATAGCTCCTTTCCCCCTCCACCTTCCTTTCTTCCCCACTCATGGCCCTTGGCAGAGTAACAGAGTAAGTCCCATTGGGTCCTCTTACTGCCATTTCTTCCACCAGACCACCCTTCCCACAGGCTGCCTTATCCTGAGATTCAAGTAAAAAGGGCGTCTCAGAACACCATCCCACCCCATTCTTCAATGTCTATGAACTTGAAACCTGATCCTGACACTGGCTTCCAGCTTTACAGGTGATCTCTGTGTCCACTCACACTATGGGATACAAATTCCAGTAGGCTTCTGGGAAGTCTTAAGGCCATTCTGTAGGATCTGACCTATTTTTTAGAGAGAATTATGTGCTTCCCCCAAACAGCATGATGATAGCATTTCAACAGAGTTCTTGTCCTGGCCTTCAAGAAGAGGTTGTGTGGTATAATTGTTTGAGGTTCATATTGACCAATTCCTCTTTCCATGATTAAATTAGAATTTCACTGTGGAGAGTTCTAAATGCACTGCTTTTTAAAAAAAATTTATTTTATATTGGAGTGTAGTTGATTAACAATGTTGGCTAGTTTCAGGTGTACAGCAAAGTAATTCAGTTATACATATACATGTATCTATTCTTTTTAACCCTCTTTAGGGTTTCCTTTATGATTCAATTGGTAAAGAATCTGCCTGCAATGCAGGAGACATGGGTCCCATCTTTGAGTCAGGAAGATCCCCTGGAGAAGGAAATGGCAGCCCATTCCAGTATTCTTTCCTGGCGTTTTCCATGGACAGAGTAGCCTGGCAGGCTGCAGTCCATGGAGTCGCAAGAGTCAGACATGACTGAGTGACTAAACCACCAACACTACTTTTCAAATTGCTTTCCATTTAGGTAATTACAGAATATTGAGCACAGATCCATGTCCTATACAGTAGGTCTTTGCTGCTTCTCTATTTATGTATAGAGAACTCTCAATCTATCCCTTTCCCCTACCTTTCTCCCTTGGTAACTGTAAGTTTGTTCTCTAAGCCTGTGAGTCTGCTTCTGATTTGCCTGATAAGACAAATAAGCTCATTTGTCTTATTTTTTTAGATTCCCCATACAAGAGATAACATGATATTTGTCTTTCTTTAAAGTCAGATTTCTAGTCTTTGCTAGCAGACCATGTTACAGATCTTGGTGTACAGGTTGACAGAATTAGGTAAAATAGCCCTTTTTGGAGAAGTGTTTTAATCAGGGCAGGCACAGACAATTCCCAGAGTATTTGGCTTCCTATTTTGAGAAAGTCCAGCTCTGAATCTCAGTTACTGTGTCAGGAGATTTTAGCTTATAGGCAAAGTCGTTAGCTTTTGGAGTTATTTGAAATGTGTCATAAAGCTACAGCTCGGGGTCCTACTCTCTGCATTTAAAGGACTGTATGAATATTTGTTTTCCTGTAAGGTGATGTTCTCCTCTGTTCTTATCAGATTTTCCAGCTCTTGATACATGACCTCTTTTAGAAACACACTGAAAAATCACAGATCACTCACAGGAGATGACTTTAGCAAAATTATTTTTCCAACCGATGGATTGGTTTGGTTTTTCCCCTGTAAGTATATTACAGACATAAAAGTGTCATTTCCATTTAGCAATTCATCATGATTTGTTGTTCAATTGCTCGGTCATATCCAACTATTTGCCACCCCATGGACTGCAGCACACCAGGCTTCCCTGTCCTGTACCATCTCCCAAAATTTGGTCAAACTAATGTCCATTGAGTTACTGATGCCATCCAAACCACTTCATCCTCTGTCATCCCCTTCTCCTCCTGCCTTCAATCTTTCCCAGCATCAGGGTCTTTTCCAATGAGTTGGCTCTTTGCGTCAGGTGGCCAAGGTATTGAGGCTTCAGCTTCAGCATCAGTCCTTTCAATGAACATTCAGGGTTGATTTATTTAGGATTGATTGGTTTGATCTCCTTGTAATCCAAGGGACTCTCAAGAGTCTTCTCCAGCGTCGTAGTTCAAAAGCATCAGTTCTTCGATGCTCAGCCTTCTTTATGGTCCAGCTCTCACATCCATACATGATTACTGGATTATCTGGGTATAATTTAAACGGGGTGGCAAGGCTCTGTTTTCTGATAGGTTCTGAAGTCCGCCCAGTCCATTTGATTGTATTGATAGTACTATGGGGAAATAGTGCCCTCCAGTGGATAACTGCATGTTGAAGCAATTATTAGTCTCATCTAGTCGCTAAGAGTTGGGCACGACTGAGCGACTTCACTTTCACTTTTCACTTTCATGCATTGGAGAAGGAAATGGCAACCCACTACAATGTTCTTGCCTGGAGAATCCCAGGGACAGAGGAGCCTAGTGGGCTGCTGTCTATGGGGTCGCACAGAGTCGGACACGACTGAAGCGACTTAGCAGCAGCGGCGGCAGGGAAAGGAAGCTGGCTCTTGTTTTTGTTAAAAAAAAAAAAAAAAAAATCTATAATGACTTCAATGTCCTCTCTGTCAAATGAAGCCTAATCTTTTTTGGCAGATACTTTAGAAAAAGGTCTCTGTAACTTGAGAGCAAATTGGTGTGAACGTTCTCAAATATGATATGCTTTCTAAAAATGCTTAGCTTCTAATCATTTTCATTTCTCATTAAATCCACAAGTAATTTTAAAGACAATGTGTCAGATGGAATTATTATTGCCTACCATGTCTTATAATATATGAATTCTTATATTTAGGAGCCATTTCCCTCCCCTAAATCAGAGGTTTGAATATAAGCCTCAGTATTTCTTCCCTTTTCCAGCCTTTTCACCCTGCCTGCCTCACTCCTCATTCCCCCCTCACCCCCTTTTTCCTCTGGATTCTGATTTCCCTACTTGGTGGTGTCGATAGCACAATGCCTGATACATACTACACGCTCCTTAAATATTTGTTAAGTCTCAATATGGAAAGGGCTTTCCTGGTGGCTCAGATGGTAAAGAACCCACCTGCCAATACAGGAGACGCAAGAGACTTAGGTTCAGCCCTTGGGTTGGGAAGATCTCCTGGAGAAGGGACTGACTACCTACTCCAGTATACGTGCCTGGAAAATTCCATGGACAGAGGAGCCTGGCAGACTACAGTCCACAGGGTCGCAAAGAGTCGGACAAAACAGAGCATGCATGCACAATGTGGAAAAAGAAATAAGTTCTTAAAATTAGGTTTATTCTATGGAAAGAAATACTTAAAACAAAAAAATAACAGATGATCCCCATCATTGTTCCATTGCCTCCAGACAGAAGTCCTCTGTGATTTCTGGCCTCATGAACCACCACGAGGGGATGAGAGACTCCCCTTGTCTGTCCTGGATCTCACACTGCATCACGGGGCATGAACAGACACTTATAAAAACCCTCATTCTCCTGCTCTGAGTATGGTTTCAGGACTCATTAGTTTCACTCTTGTTATGTTTTATTTGCTGTTGAATTTTGGTCCCTGAGTTAGCATCTTGTTACTAAATATTCAAAATAATATTCTTCTCCTGATAGAATCTTTAGTCTACCCACAGATTCTAAAAGACAAATTGGAACTTTAAACCCACTTGAAGCAATAACGTGAGTAGAAATGATTAAGTGCTAAAGGACCTATGAGAGTGAATACATTAAAAGTACAGCAAAGACCTACTATATAGCCTGAAGGAATAGACCTCAAACCTGTATCCTTGGCCACATTAGTCTCTGACAGACACTCAACACTGCATCCTTTTTCCAGTCTGTCTTTTTTTCAATCATTCTCTTTCTCATTCCTCAGGGCACCTTTTATAGATCTGTACTGTCCTCCTTCCCCACTCCAGTACTCTTGCCTGGAAAATCCCATGGGCAGAGGAGCCTGGTAGGCTGCAGTCCATGGGGTTGCAAAGAGTCGGACACAACTGAGCGACTTCACTTTCACTTTCATGCATTGGAGAAGGAAATGGCAACCCACTCCAGCGTTCTTGCCTGGAGAATCCCAGGGACGGGGGAGCCTGGTGGGCTGCCGGCTATGGGGTCGCACAAAGTCGGACATGACTGAAGCGACGCAGCAGCAGCAGCAACTGTCCTCCTTAAATTCCCTTCCTTCTTCCCCCACTCTATCCATAGAAAAAAATAAAGACCTCCGGGAACAAAATATCTTTAAACATACCACACACACACACAGAGACACACATCGAATCTCCTAAGAGCTCATTCATCTGTTTCCTTACTTCCTAGTTTCACATACATAGAAGGGGCTCTTTAAATATTGGTTACATGATCCAATGTTAGCATTATTCATGTTTCAGCTGTGAAATGTCCCTTTAGTTCTAGAAAGCCCCAGCACAGAGGAAGCTTCTCACTCGCCATTTCATTCTTGGGTGCTTACTTTCTCCAACCACTTATGGTGACCAATGAGCTTTTTCAATTTTTTTTTTAGGCCTATCTGCTCCTGTTTAATGAAGAGTCTTATAAAATTAAAGAGATTCTATCCCAAACTTGTTATTGTAGCACAAATATGCATCAAAACACTTGAACAAGAAACATCATGCAGTTGAATGAGTCTACATTTGTGAAGTAATGGGTTACAAATCTGAGGGCTCAGATCACGAGATTGAAAGTTTTTCCAGGAAAGGCAAGATTTCTTCATCTTTGAATATTCTGTAGAGCTTGGATGGGTGACTATCCTTATCCTTGTCTTTACTTTCTTATTGCACATTTTAAAATGCCAACCTTCTTTTTTAAAAGTAATCATAGGCATTTTGCAGAAGAAGGTGACCCTTATGATCTCAACCATGGTGATAATGGCTTGATTTGCCATCAGCGTTTTGTAGAAGACAGTTTATTTCTTGAACTAGCCTTTAAAGTGTATTATCTTTAAAAATGTTTTATTGCCCATTCCATCCTCATAATTCATGGAGGGTTAAATATATCATGGGCAGAAACTAATTGGAAAAAGCTCTTATTTTAGCCAAAATTTGTACAAGAGAAGGACTTAGGTAACTGGAGCAGTTTAGAATAGAGTAAATTTCCTTCCAGTTGAATGGGTGAGAATTCAAGAATGCAAGTGATAAAGCCTTATGCATATGTAAGGTATGGGGGCAGATTTTATGTATTTTGTGATTTGGGCAGATTGAGTCCAAGAGCTTGGTTGGTAAGTATTCTGGAAGAATGCACACAGAGATATTATTAGAGCGATTGGTTCTTCCATCAAATGTGAAATCCTTGACAGCCATGCTCTCAGCAAATGTGTGAGTAATGCCCCCAAATTTTCTAATTTCTGTTTTAAAATCCCTTCCGTATATGACCTGTAGGGGGAGCACTGAAACAACAGTATACTTATAGAGTGAAAATGTACTCCTCTGTGTATGATAGAAATTCCCAAGCAATATTCTGCAGCTATACAGATCAAAGTGGGGAAGGTGTCTCATGAAATCTTGACTATGGTGTCAATAAGAGTCATTCCGAAATATGTTTGTTATGGGTTATCCTGCCCTGAGGTGGGAGCATATGCCCAAAGTCAAATGGCATTAGAACGTCAAAACCCTAAAAATATTAATAATAAGTAAAGTAATAAAGCATGGCTTACACATGATTATATGACCCCACACATTATCATCCTTCAAAATACTACACTGTGTCGTTTAGTGAACGAAGCTGTAGGCTCCTTGGAATAAGGATGATGTCTTACACCATTAATATTCGTATTGCTTATCAAGGTACCTGGGGCACATTAGACCTTAACAAGTGCTGACTCCCCCTTCTCAGGTAATGCAGTTGGTAAAAATCTCCCTGCCAATGTGGGAGACGTAACAGATGTGGGTTCCATCCCTGGTTGGGGAAGATCCTCTGGAGAAGGAGACGGCAACCCACTCCAGTATTCTTGCCTGGGAAATCCCATGGACAGAGAGCCTGGCGGGCTACAGTCCATGTGGTTACAGAATCAGACACGAATAAGCGCACATGCGCTGTGCTGTGCTGTACTGCTCCCCTCTCTCATCTCCACTCGCTGTTGGTGGTGGTAGTCATGTGGTAGGCATGGTGGTAGTCTGGAAGTAGGTGGTGATAATAGTAGAACTAGGGCATTCTTGAAAAGTCAAAAATACCACATTTTAGAGTGGTAAACCTCAGAACAGTGGTTCCCAAACATAATTTTACATCGTATTCCCCTAAGGGCTTGCCAGGTAACACTAGTGGTAAAAACCTGCCTCTCAATGCAGAGGACATAGAGACATGGGTCAGGATCCCCTGGAGGAGGGTATGGCAAGGCACTCCAGTGTTCTTGCCTGGAGAATCCCATGGACAGAGGAGCCTTGCTGGCTACAGTCCCTAAGATCCCCTGGAAAAGGCAATGGCAACCCACTCCAGTATTCTTGCCTGGAGAATCCCATGGACAGAGAAGCTGGCAGGCTACAGTCCATGGGGTCACAAAAAGTCAGACACGACTGAAGTGACTCAGCATGCAGCGTGCACACAGAGATGTTTATAATGAATATAAATCCAAAAATAACTCCTAGAAAAACTGTTGCTTACTCTCAGATACATTTTTCATTGGCCACTTGGAAACCTGATTGCAGTAAAAAAAAAAAAAAAAAAGTGATAATTTCTCTTAGAAGTTCTTTTGTGAAGTTTTCTTTTGTACTTCTTTATGATTAATTTTAATACATTATGTATCATTTATGCTGAGAAGTTAAATATTCTGATTTTTTATCCTTATAACCCATTCTAAAATTGACATTTTATCTTATCATTATAATTAAAGTCTTTAATCACCTTTTCTCAAAAGTAATTCAGTTTTTTAATGTTCAGCAAAAACTCCTCTCCAGGAGGACTTTTGTATCAATAAATGTCTGAGTGTTTTAATCTTCTGAGAAAGGAAAAATTAAGACTGGGACCCAGAACTCAATATCATCCAGCATGGGGCCCTTACAAGTTTATGAGACAGTTTCAAGATTTCTTCTTTACTATATTGCCACCTGAAGCCTTTTGTATGATCAAATATACAGCAATAAACATGTGGCATCTTTAACACTAGGTAGGAATTTTAATATATATATTATTTCTACCAAAAACCAATCCCACCCTGCCAACTCTTCCCCATGATCTTCCCTATATGTACCAAAATTTTGAAAAAAAAAATTTGAAAAGAGGAAATGGAAATAGTAGGAAAGAACCTTATTTTTTAAATGCAAGCTATCCCACAATGACAACAGTAATAACAGTTAACATTATATTGAGTGTTTACTACATTCCAGGCACTGTTTCAAATGCTTTATGTGTGTAGCTTAAATACAAAACAGTCCTGCAGTTATTACCCCTGTTTAACAGGAGGAACATGGACCCAAGAAGTTTTATCACTTGCTCAAGCTGGTCATGGGAACCATAAAAAGAATATAGGTGATCTGGCCTCAGACTCCAAGCTGTCAACTGTTGTACATACATTTCTAGGGCATTAAATTTCTACCTAGATTTGAAGCCTGATTTTTGTGTTATAGTGTCTTGCTCACAACAGACACAACACATAGATATTTGTTGCATCGAATTGGATTTCTGATGAAATGTTCCTGAATTCAACTGACCAAAATACAAGCAAAAAGATAGAGTAGACCTTTTGAAAAAGAAGTGGAAGGATGAGGAGGGGGAGAGGGAAGGGGGGAGGGGTAGTGGGTTGGGGAAAGAGGAGAAGCAAGAGGAGGAGGAAGGGTGAGGGCATCGTTCCTTACTGGGCTTCAGCGTGGGTCCCCTGGACAGTGTCTAAAAGTTATGTTGAAAGCATCACCTGTCTTCATGATCAGTCTCTGATATGAGTCTACACAAGAAGCAATACTATTTAATTATGATTTTCTTATTTAGGCTTAGGTCCTAGAAGACCCTCCCTTAGCAAAGAGAGATAAATTCATTGAGTTTGCCTTCAACCAGAGTTTTGTTGGAGTCCTGAATGGTGAATCCATTCATCCTAGAACGTAAGAGATAGTCCAGAAATAAAGTCATCATTTGGCTCATCTGTCTCAGAGTCAGATGTTTAACCCTTTAATACTTAAAGTTTCAGGACAGTTGGTAAGGGAAACAATAAATAAATTAAGTATTGCTATGTCATTATTATAAAAATAATCACTTTGTTCTGAATGTTTTCCATTCTTTCCCACCATTTTCTCTATTCCATTAAAATGGTTTGTACCACAAGGACAATTGTCAGTTTATATAAACTCACCCAACTTGGCTGTTGGTACATTTTTTTTTTTTAACCAGTATTCAGTTCCCAAATCAAGAACTGGGAATCTGAAAATATTTAGTGACAGAAGCATAAAAATGTAATACATTGAAAAGATTTAGATTTCCTGACTAAAATTTAGAGCTTTTCCTAGATTTAGTGGATAATTTTACTCCATTGTCCTTTATTTATTCTTAGCATAGCTTGAGGGGATTGTTTTCAGGATAATGTCAGGATAATTGTTCAAAACTGAGCTATGGGCCAACCCAAGGGCATTCTCCTGGGAGCAGTTAAGCTAAAACATACAAAAGATCTCTCCTCTTATCAAAATTATCTCTTCTTAAAGATAAACGGGGAAAGGTTTGACATGAGATAAAGATAAAAGCAAAATAAATCAGTGACTAAATGTCTTATGTGATCTGAGGACATAGTTAGATGGCAAATACATTACGTCTCCCAGTCTCTTCATGCTGGCTTTATAACGGGATAATATATAAGATGTCTTTTGTACACAGTTGACAACCTTCCTTTCTCAGAAAGATAGTGTTGACCATGAGGCTGTGCAAAATGTTGGTAGATATGAGAAATCAATGTTTATCCAACTCATTAATTTTTTTCAATTTTTAATGTACTATACAAATAATATGTTCTTACTGCAGAAGTGTTGAAAGCATGTTTAAGCGAAAACAAAAGCATAGCAGTTATTTCATGGTCAGTTCCACCACCAGAGGGAACCACCATTAACACTTTTTGTATTACATGCAACAAATATCTAGACTTACATGCACACACATACACATCCTCACACACACCAGACCTCTACTAATCGCTGGTAACTGTAAGAACAAGCATCAGCCGTAGTTTTAACGGTAGCAGTAGCAGTGTTAGCTACCAAAGGTGAGCTAGCAATATCAGTAACAGGAGAATCCATAACCACAGTAGTTGTAAATGCAGAGAAAGCTGTGGTGATTGTAGCAGCTGTCTTGGCAATGGAAATGGCATCAGTAGCAGCACAGTAGCATAATAATATTAATAATATCAGCTAAGAGTTACGTAGCACTTACCATGTACTGAGCACTACTCTAAGTGTTTCACATAGATTGTCTCAATTAATTTCCACAACAACCTGATGAAGTAAATGTATTAGTGTATCCCCATTTTTACAGATGAGAAAACTGATGTACATTCCAGTTAGTAACTTGGCCAAGATCACACAGTCTTCATTTAATCTTAGCCAGAAGGCCGAGAAGAGATCAAGATCACCCAGTCTTAAGGGACAGAACCTGAATTTGATCCCCAGCCAGTCTGACCCTGTAACCCACTTTAACCAGGATGCTGGTAGTAATAACATGAATTCTAAGATGTAGTATGAGAAGTATTTTACAATTTACCTATATATTTATATTATGAATGGATGAATTTTGAGAATGATCCTGAAATTGGAAAAATAGAAGAGGAAGATATGAACTAGCTTCCCAAAAAACATCTCTTTCAACTAAAATGATCATTTCTTACAATTTTCAAAGTAAAGTATCTTTCAAAGATAATATATTTTGCAAACATTTCTGCCCCCTTTTCCATTAGCCCTCAACAATCTGTCCCTATCTTTTTGGGTGCCTGTCTAACATTTTAGAGTCTCTGATGGCAATTTCTTAAAAATAGAAAGCAAATGAACCATACTGCCTAATTTGTTATGTCCTCAGTTTATAGATGAGTCTCCATATATTTAGATATATGGAGTATTTATGTTTAATAAGTATTTGTGAGTAAATGAATAAAGCAATAAGAAATAAAATTTTAGAATACACACTAGAGGCAAATAGAACTTTATTGGACCAAACACATACAACTGCAATAAGAATGCTATTTAATGCTGATGGCAACAGCAGCCAAGGGAATAAGAAAAACTTACACACAAGCAGAAAAGGTAAATGACGTTGATGCTTTGGTTCTGAATTGACTCTGTTTCACCTTCCATAATTCCAGATTTTGGACATTTAAGTTACAAATAATGTTAATATTTAATCTGCCTGTACACTTGGACTGTCCTTAGAAAAGATTTCCTCTGCTCCCTGAAAGCTATAAATATAAGTCAAGATAGAGTGAAAACTGAAGCAAAAATTGACTTTGGTGCATTAGTAAAATTTTGTCTTTTGTATGATGAGAAATATTTAATCTTGGGCAAAATATATGGCCCCTAACATAAGTTTTCATTTTTGTGTGCTTTTTAATGGTTTCAAGCTGCCAGCAATGGCAAAACTGGAAGTCAATGTACTTGAAATATAAAGTAACGTAAAAGAAAAAACAATCCCCTCAAAAGTCATCTTAGGACTTTTCTGCTCAGAGTTTCAAGCTGAAGTTTCAGTGATATGACTTGATTTAATTTCCAAGACTCTTATCTGTAGTTTATTCTTGTTACTGCAGTTGCTACTGGTTTTTAACTTTGTACACAGGAAACCAGTGCCAATCAATTTTGTTCCCAAGGTGACAGGAAGCCCTGGTTGGTCAGATGTTGATTGTGCTTGCTGTTCATGCTCCACCCATCATATTTTCTTCCCTTTTGGCTGAACTTAAGACAAATTAATCAGTGATCAACATCTGGCAGACAGTTTTGGTGTCTTCTCAGTGATTTGTTTGTTGACCTGCATGGTTAAAAAGTAAAAATCCAGTGCATAAAACCTGCAGACTCTAAAGAGAAATGCTGCCAAGAATCCCTTGTAAGGACTTGCATAGAAGGCCCATCTTTTGGCTTTTTCATTGAAAATGTGAATTTTCTCAAGTAATGAAACATCTGCTGAATAAATATTTCACCTTTTTTGTGATGGTCAGCTGCTTACCTCACCCTATTGTAAATTCCAGAGATGAAATGTGGAACAGGGAACAAGGAAGGACTCGGAGAATGGTAAGCTTTTTAGCAGGTCTCCGCTGTTGGTGATCAACCATCTGCATCTTTCCTCCATAGTGAGTCCTGTTCCATATAAACATACCCCTTATCACTAAGTACACTGAAAGCAAATGTTGGTACCCAGAACATGACAAATAACAGAACTCACAATTAGAAGCTAGGTGTAAAATCAAGCCCAGTGACCTTCCCATCACTCAAAGCCTGTTTTCTTTGCAACTTCTTCTTTCAAACTCACAGTTTATGATTCTATGAAAAGAAAAATTGTCAATTGTCTACTTGCTTTGCAAACTGCTTTTTAGAAATCATTAAAGATGGCAATACTAAAATGGATGTCAGATGTTATCATGTCTAGTGATAGTAAACATTTCTCATGAGAAATGTACAAGAAATCCTTTTTTTTTTTTTTCCTTTTTTTCCTTTTTTTTTTCATTTTCCTGGAAAATGAAGGAAGGTAAAATGCAGGAAGGTGAGATTAAGATAAACCTAAAAAGGGCAGGTATGCTGGACCAGATAGGCATTTCCTGTTCCTAAAATGTCTTGTGTTCTTACACAGGAAAAGCATTCTTATCCACCCGAGGCATTTGCAAGTCCTAGCCACAAGACCTAAAAGTACCCTGGCTTGTGGTGTTAAGAAAGCAGGAAAGAAGTGGGTGGGAGAGGAAGTGTCCGTGGTAGGTCCATAACCAGGACAAGTTTCCCAAAAGGTAGAAATACATCCATGTCTCCTTTGAGAACAAATTCTGCTAGTTTGTGCTTTCCTAATACTTCCATACCAAAAATTGGATACCTTTAAAATTGGGATTAGTTCAGGCAATTGAGTCACCACAGAATTGGTAAGCCTGCCCGTTGCGAGTTCACTCCCCTTCCTAACCCTTCCACTTCAATGTCTTCCAACTCCTCTCCCAAAGATTACTTTCCTGATGCATTAGCAGGAGGAGTTTCGATTCACTTGTTTTACTTTTTCACTAAAATATCTTCCTTAGAGAGGGTAGGTCTATGAAATAAAGTTGAAGGGCTAGAAATATTTTACACTGTTTTGAATCCTAACCATTTTGCAGAGCCATAATCCTGGATTTTTACCAATAACCAAGTAGAAGGAAAACTCAAGAAATTAATTAAGTATTTTTAAGCACTTGCCAAAGTCCTATAAGAAAGCTGGTTTTTGTTGTTGTTTAGTTGGTAAGTTATGTCGACTCTTTGTGACCCCATAGACTGTAGCCTGCCAGGCTCCTCTGTCCTTGGGATTTTCCAGGCAAAATACTGGAGTGGGTTGCCATTTCCTTCTCCAGGGGATCAAATCCAGATCTCCTACATTGGCAGGTGAATTTTTTCTTTTTCTTTTTTTTTTTTTTTTTACCACTGAGCCACCAGGAAAGCCCTAGCTGGTAGACACCCCTAATAGAATCCTGTGGCAAACCTAAAATGCATTTGAAAAGCATTTGCAATTCTCTCCCCTCCCCCTCATATTAGTTCCCTTTTGATTTGCATGACAGTTTAGTTGAACAGGAGCAATCTGCTGTGTACATGGTCTTCTTTCCATCTGCATTTCCATCAGCAGTGGAAAGGAGTGTGCCCAAGGGTGGGGGGATGGCTGCCCACAATAGCGTCGGGTGCCCCTCCTCAGATGCTAGATCAGGATAGAGGAGTGTCTATTCCTGGGCAGCAGTATCACCATGTACAATGCCAGCTGACTTTGACCATAATCGAAACTGTTCCCTTGGCTCTTTAGCATCATTTCTAACCTACTAAACTGGGAGCTTTAGGATGTTTGGCGTAGTGTGCATAAGTAAGAGCTTTTGTAAGGCATCCAAACAACAGAAATAGCGATGGGTAAATATCTGCAAATGCATTTGTTTTGGGAATTTATGACAAGTGTGTTTTTCTGGATGATCCTGTTTACGTAACACATGCGTTTTAAGTAACGAAACCTCTCTTGGCTTGCTTAGAATAGAAGTCCTATTGTGGAGTGACTCTCTGTATAGGCAAACCCTATCTAGTGAAGAACGCTACCTGAGCTTTCACCTGAACCAAGATAGAAAAAGTTGTTGTGGCAAAGGTAAGGGGGTGGGGGAAGTAAGATCACTTATTGGGTACATTTATGTATAGGATAACATTTCATGGTCTAATGTTAATATCAATTTAAAAAATATCCCAGAAACTAGAAAAGCCTGGATATGGCTCCGTCAATACCTCAGATTTGTTGAGCAGCTGCTACATACTATGTATGTACAGGATGCCTCTCCACCATGTAATATCGTTCCCTTCTCATGACTGTCTTAGGGAGGTGGGTTTTATGGTCTCAGTTTTAACTGAAACATGTGCATACGCATGCTAAGTCACTTCAGTCATGTCCCGCTCTTTGTGACCCTATGGGCTGTAGCCTTCCGGGCTCCTCTGTCCATGGGATTCTCCAGACAAGAATACTGGAGTGCGTTGCCTTGCCCGCCTCCAGAGGATCTTCCTGACCCAGGGATCAAACCTGCGTCTCTTGCATCTCCTGCATTGGCATGCGGTTTCTTTACCACATGTGGCACTTGGAAAGTCCTGAGATGCAGACACATAATAAACGTCATAGAGCCCACAAGCGGCAGAAATGGGGCTGAGCCAGGTCTGTGCACCACCACCAAAGCTCATGCTCTTTTTTATCACCTACCTCCCCTGATGATCCAGGTATCCCATAATTCTCCTGTTTTTGCCTTTTCTGTATTCATGGTTGGACTGTATTCAGTTTTGTCAGTGGAGAAATATAAGCATTCTGAATCATTTGTTCCTCCCAGCCTTCATAAATGCAACCCACTTGGAGAAGAGCTGGTAGTGCCTCTTTCCACCCCTAGGTGGCACCTGTGTGCCACCAACAGACAGAAGAACATTCTGGGTCAATAGCAGGTTGACCTGCTCTTGCTTTTGTTCAAAGGACATTTAAGCAGATCATTTCTCTGTCTTCAAAAATCCTGCTTGAGGAATATGTAGCATTTTTTATGCTTTTATTTTATTAAAGTATAGTTTATTTACAATATATGTTGCCATTTTAAGATTTAAAGCCAAATCAAATAAACAAGGAGAAGACCAGATCCTCTCTTTAGGATCATCCGACCCTAAAGCTTATGGAGTCTCAGCAGTCTTCCTTCCCAGAGGTACCCTATTACCTACTGTAGAAGGCAGTCCCTGAATTTGTTCAGACAGCAGATGCACTCAATAGGGTTGCTCAGCTACAGTGTCCATGACCTTTAAAAGATTCTGGTTTGGAATTAACTGGAAGGGATTTTATTTTTTCTTCATTAGCAGTGATAAAGATGTGTGTTGTATGGAAGCAATAGAACGTGGATGCCTGTGCCTTTGAATTTGCAATTTTGAAAAAGAGAGGATGTGTTGCTCTCTCACACGACCCATCCAACAAAACATTAATGCAATTAAATCTGGAAGATTTTCATGATTCATTAGGATTTGCATTTAAAAGGGATTTCTGTGATAAAAGCACAATTTCTCTGTAGAAATGATCTGCAGGAAAAGATGGGGGTGGGAAGCCTTGAGAAGTTTGCATTTGTGAACCCTGGATTCCCGTAATGCAACAGGCCTTATCGAGGGCAGCCCAGGAGTGAATTGGCAGTATATTAGAAAGCATGATTATAAGAGGGAAAGCTGAAATGGCCTTCATGTCAGCTGTTTTCCTCCACAGGATACTGGGTGATTCCTGTCCTAAGCAGATACTGATTACTTAAAGCTTAGCCCAAGAGTTCTTGTCACAAATGATTTCCGTAGTGTATTTTGACTTGCTGAGGTCTGAAGAACTTTTGGAATTTGTTAGGTGTGGACCTGAACTCCAGGAACAGATTGTCTTAAGTCCCTCATTTTTATCTCATGACTGGTTTTCTGTCCTCATTTGACATGGAGAATTATTGATGGAAAATGCATACATTGATAATTCAGACAAATTACAGTTAAAAAAAAAGTTCAAAGGACTTCACATTTTTAAACAATATATCAAACAAATGCAAACTGCTTATAAATGTTTTAATCTACAAAATTATATATTCTTTTATTTCCCCATTATAATTGCATTTCTTATATTTCACTTCATCTATCATACTGAAATTCAAACTCAAATATTTAAATTGCTGAAGACTATTTTTAGAGTGAATAAATTTTCTTTTCATGAAGAACAAAGAATTAATGTGCCATCCAACTTTTCAAAATATTCTACCAAATATTCAACCCAAAATGGTAAAATACAAAAAGGGTGTATGTTTGTATATAAAGCAGTGGACCATTTTGTCTTTTTTATATAACTCTTTCTTAGCAGTGTTAAGGCTTATAGTACTTTATAGTTCTAAATGTCCAACAGACAAGAATTCCAAATACTACAAATAATATAAATTCGAGTCAAAATAACAGATTTTCTAGAACTCATTCTATTCTGAGTCAAATAATTTGTGGGACATTTCAAGTACTTATAGCAGTGTGGGATTTTAAAAAAGAAGATTTTATTTTTCATTTCTTAGCATGGATCCCTATTCATATCAGAAATCAAGAAGCATTATTACAGGTAAATCAAGTTTTATATTATTAGGTTACAAATTTTATATTACCATTCTTACATTTTATAATTGTTTAGAATACCAGCAAAAGCAAATACTACTTTTTTTCCCTTTAAAATCAATGAAAAACATTATGATAAGTACAAAAAACATTTTGTTTCTAGCCAGTCTTAAAAATCTCCCAGTACTTAATTCTTATTTCCCTTCCCACATCTATAGATCTGACGTGCACAGAAGAGATCAATGGATGCAGACAAGGAACAGAAATTGGGTCAATTATGTTCTGCCCTGGTAGTGTAGGCAGGCCTTCTATATATATAAGATATGTCCTATATTGTAATGTTTTTGTTCAGGAATCTTGTAGTAACTTTGTCAGGACACCCTAAATGTCAGTATCCATTTTTTTTTTCATTAAACTACAAAAATTTGACAGTTAGAGCTATTTTTCAAATCTAATGGGCATCGTGTGTTTTCTTATTTGCTAAATCTGGTGACTTTATACCTTGTTATCCCTTGTTAAACATCTTTTAATAAGCAGACTCATTCATATGTTTCTTAAGTCCTCTCTAACCATTAGAAATGACCATTTTCAGAATAGAGTGTCACTGGTATAGGGCCATTTAGCATGCTCAGATGACAGTTAGTTGGTATTTAAAGTCATTCTAGTCTTTTGCCATACTTGATCTATAGTAGACACATATTAGTTATACCTCTCATAATTGTTCCTACAAACACATTTGCACAAATAAACAAACATGTAGTTCAAGATTGTCCATTTTAATATTGTTATTAATAGCAAAAAGAATTTGAGATAAATATCTATCATTAGATGTTCATCAATAAATCTATACCATTATATATTTATTATTTGTGAAATCCACATTGTTACTCTAGTTGGATAAGCTTTCTAATATATAATGGAAAATGGAAGAAAAATTGAAAAACTATATGGAATTTTATGATTCAATTTATATTAAAAACCATACATGTGTTTATTTTTGTAAATGCACTGATAATTTCAGAAATTGTGTATAAGAACCTGAATAGGGGAGAGCTCTGAAAAGTAGATCCAAAAATTAGGAGATGGGAAGAACCAAGGAGGAAGGGACTTTTTTTCTCTTTTCTTATTTGAAAACTTTACTGTAAGTACACATTGATTTATCAATGTTTTAAAAATCAAAACAAATAAGTTATTGCTTTCTTTGAATTAATAGATATGTAAAGCACAGATAGTCTGTGCGTGCTAAGTTGTTTCAGTCGTGTCTGACTCTGTGCAACCCCATGGACTGCAGCCTGACAGACTCCTGTCCATGGGGATTCTCCCGGCAGGAATCTAATTCAACATAAAATGAGTGTGAGTAAAACAGTAACCACATTGTTTGAATAATAATGTAAGTAGACACAGCCTTTAAGACCCAGAAAATAGCTTTGCGTGTCTACCTAAGAATAACCGAGCAATGACAAAATAAATTTCAATCTATGCCACGTAGTGCTTGTGGCTCAGACGCTCAGTCGTGCGCAGCTCTTTGAGACCTATGAACTGTAGCCAGCCAGGCTCCTTTGTCCCTGGCCTTCTTCTGCAAAAATACTGGAATGGGTTGCCGTTTCCTCCTCCAGGGGGTCTTCCCAACTCAGGGATCAAACCCATGTCTCTTATGTCTCCAGCATTGGCAAGTGGATTCTTTATCACTACTGCCACCTGGGAAGCCCCATGCCAAGTAGACACACTTCTAAGTTAACATCCCTCATGTGATTCTTGATATTACACTGGCTTCTTTATTAGGATATATTTCATTTACAGATGTATACAATATTACAATATGAACACCTATGAACATCAAACTCAGTTAATAAATCATTGTATTATAAATATCTAGGAATGCTGGTTGCTTTTAACTTATCTAATTCCTCCCTGTATCCCTCAAAGACAATCAGTATTCCAGACTTGGTGTTTAATCATTCCTCTAGTGATTCTAATGCTTTTACTTAATATATATATATATACCTAATATAAAGCATAATGTATAGTATATATTATAGATAATATGTAAATATGTAAACAATGTGTAATATAATTTTTCATAAACTCCATCTATAAAATGGTGCCAAAGTATACATTCTTTTGCTTTACTGCATCTCAAATATCTGAATGTAAGAACTAAAACTGTAAAGCTCCTAGAAGAAAATATAGGTGTAAGTCTTTGTTACCTTGGATTAAGCAATGATTTCTCAGTTATGACTCCAAAGACACAACCACCAAAGGAAAAAAATATGTAGCTTGAACTTCATCAAAATAAAAATGTTTGTGTTTCAAAGGAGACTTTGTAAGTCAAGGTTTTCCAGAGAAACAGAACCAATAGGATGTGTGTGTGTGTGTGTGTGTGTGTGTGTACATATACATGTGGGCTTCCCAGGTGGTGCTAGTGGTAAAGAACTCACTTGACAATGCAGAAGACATAAGAGATGACAGTTTGATCCGTGGGTTGGGCAGATCCCAAGGTAACCAGATTCCCTGGAGGAGGGCAACCTACTCTAGTGCTCTTGCCTGGAGAATCCCATGGGCAGAGGCGCCTGGGGTCTCAAAGAGTCAGACATGACTGAAGTGACTTAGCACCCAGGCATGCATACATACACATGTATTTATATAAAGAGATTTATTGTAAAGAATTGGCTCATGTGATTATAGAGCTGGCAAGTCCCTAGACCTGTGGGGTAAGCTGGCACACTGCAGACCCAGAGAGCTGACGTAGTTCCAGTATGTAGGCTGGCAGATTTGCAACCCAGGAAGTGTCAGGGTTTCAGTTCAAGTTTGCAGGCAGGAAAACATTGATGTTCTAGTGCAAGGGCTGTCAGACAAGAAGAATCCTCTATTAACTGGGGAAGATAACCTGTTTGTTTTATTCATACCTTCAGTTGATTAGATAAGGCCCACTTACATTATGGACTTCCCTGGTTACTCAGACAGTAAAGCATCTGTCTACAATGTGTGATACCTGGGTTCGAGCCCTGGTTTGGGAAGATCCCCTGGAGAAGAAAATGGCAATCCACTCCAGTACTATTGCCTGGAAAATCCCACGGACAGAGGAGCCTGGTAGGCTACAGTCTGTGGGGTCACAAAGAGTCAGACATGACTGAGCAACTTCACTTTCACTTTCACTTTACATTATGGATGGCTATTTGCTTTACTCAGACAACTGATTTAAATGTTAGTCTTACCCTAGAACACTTAGAATGGTGATTGACCAAATACCTGGACATTCCTTGGCACAGTCAAGCTGACACATGAAATTAACCAGCACAGATACTGTCATTGAAACATGTAAAATATCATGTATGAAATGAGTTGCCAGTCCAGGTTCGATGCACGATACTGGATGTTTGGGGCTGGTGCACTGGGACGACCCAGAGGGATGGAATGGGGAGGGAGGAGGGAGGAGGGTTCAGGATGGGGAACACATGTATACCTGTGGTGGATTCATTTTGATATTTGGCAAAACTAATACAGTTATGTAAAGTTTAAAAATAAAATAAAATTTAAAAAAAAAAAAAAGAAAAACCCATTCAAAAAATAGAAGAAAATATTTGCAAATCATATATCTGATAAGGAGCTCATATCTAAAATACATAAACAACTTTTCAACCCAAAAATAAAAAATAAAAAATCCAATTTAAAAATGGGCAAAGGACTTGAATAGACATTTCTCCCTAGAAGATATGTAAATCACCAATAAGCACATAAGTAGATACTCAGTATCATTGGTCTTTAAGGAAATGCAGTTAAAACCAAATGAGAGACCACTACATACCTACTTCACTTCAGTTCAATTGCTCAGTCATGTCTGACTCTTTGTGACCCCATGAACCACAGCACTCCAGGCCTCCCTGTCCATCACCAACTCGCAGAGTCTACCAAAACTCATGCCCATTGAGTTGGTGATGCTATACAGCCATCTGATCCTCTGTTGTCCCCTTCTCCTCCCACCCTCAATGTTTCCCAGAATCAGGGTCTTTCAAATGAGTCAGCTCTTCACATCAAGTGTCCAAAGTATTGGAGTTTCAACTTCAACATCAGTCCTTCCAATGAACACCCAGGACTGATCTCCTTTAGGATGGACTGGTTGGATCTCCTTGTAGTCCAAGGGACTCTCAAGAGTCTTCTCCAACACCACAATTCAAAAGCATCAATTCTTTTGGCGCTCAGCTTTCTTTAGTCCAACTCTCACATCCATACATGACTACTGGAAAAACCATAGCCTTGACTAGACGGACCTTTGTTGGCAAAGTAATGTCTCTGCTTTTTAATATGTTGTCTAGGTTGGTCATAACTTTCCTTCCAAGGAGTAAGCGTCTTTTAATTTCATGGCTGCAATCACCATCTGCAGTGATTTTGGAGCCCCCAAAATAAAGTCAGCCACTGTTTCCACTGTTTCCCCATCTATTTCCCATGAAGTGATGGGACTGGATGCCATGATCTTTGTTTTCTGAATGTTGAGTTTTAAGCCAACTTTTTCACTCTACTCTTTCACTTTCATCAAGTCGCTGTTTAGTTCTTCTTCACTTTGTGCCATAAGAGTGGTGTCATCTGCATATCTGAGGTTATTGATATTTCTCCCAGCTTGTGCTTTATCTAGCCTAGCATTTCTTATGATGTACTCTGCATATAAGTTAAATAAGCAGGATGACAATATACAGCCTTGACGTACTCCTTTTCATATTTGGAACCAGTCTGTTGTTCCATGTCCAGTTCTAACTGTTGCTAACATACCCACTAGGATGGCTTTAATCAAAACTATAGACAGTAACAAGTATTGGAAAGTGGGCAAATTAGAACTCTCATATATTGCTGGTGCAAATGTAAAATGATGCAGCCACTTTGGAAAAACAGTTGACAGTTTCTCAGAAAGTTAAACCTAGAGTTACCATATGACCAAGAAATGCCACTCCTACATGTATACCCAGGAGAAATGAAAACATATGGCCACACACCAAAAAAAAATTTTGAATGTGCCTAGCAGAATTATCCAAAATAGCCAGAAGTGGAAACTATCCAAATGTCCATCAACTGATAAATAAATAAGTGCCATGTAGCCATACAATAGAATATACTGTGCCATAAAAAGTAATGAAGTACTGATAGTTACTATCAATACAGCATGGATGAACCTTGAAAACATTTGCTAAGTGAAAAAAGTAAGATAAAAAAGTCCATATGTTGTATGATTCCATTTATAAGAAATGTCCAAAATAGGCAAATTTCATAGACACAGAAAGTAGATTAGTGGTTTCCAGGGACTTCGGAAAAGGAGGAATGGGGAGTAACTGCTAGTGTGTAGAGGTCCTTTTGTGGCTAAGGAAAACATTATACACTTGACCACTGAACAACACAGATTTCAATTGCATGGGTCCACTTACACATGGATTTTATTTTCAATAAATACACGGATTCTTCTGTGTTGTTCAAGGGACAGCTGAAAAATTGATTTTTGTGCTATTTACACAACACACAAACTATACTAAAAACAGCTGAACTGTATTCTAAACAAGTGAGCTTTCATACTTGAAGTTTGTAAAGTATACCTCAATAAAAAAAGGAGAAAATATATAACTTTACTTTTATATCAAAGTGTTGGTTATTTCTAGAAAATTAGTTGGATGGTGCTTCTGACATTTTTTCACTTTATTTGAATTGGTTGAAATGTGCTAATTTAGATCATTTTTATTTATGGAAAAGGAAAGGGATGTATTTCCTACCACAAGTATAAAAGTATCCTTTACATGACAAATTTCAGTTCACTCTTAAAAATGTGTATGGCATTTTGCATTCCAGAAATATTTATTTTTTACCAGTCCATCTGCTCCTTGAACATCATGAAGATAATAAAGCACAGTATCCAAAGAACTCTTTACTTCATCTGATATGCATGATATCTCTTCTTGGGTGAATGGCTATTCTGTTTTTAGGCTCTTGCACTTACTCCATCTGACAGTAGATAAGAGAAGGCCCAGAAATAAAAATGAATTATTAAGAGTGGCATCAGATCAACAAATCTCATTTAATTGAGGGGGAAAGGCTTATTTTAAGTTTTAGCAACATGGTTCAATCACTGTTTTTCAGTCGCTCAGTCGTGTTTGACTCTTTGCCATCCCATGGTCTGTAGCACACCAGGCTTCCCTAGCCTTCACCAAATCCTGCAGCCTGCTCATACTCATGTCCATTGAGTTGGTGATGCCATCCAAACATCGCATCCTCTGTCATTCCCTTCTCTTCCTGCCTTCAATCTTTCCCAGCATCGGGGTCTTTTCCAGTGAGTCAGTTCTTCACATTAGGTGGCTAAAGTATTGGAGCTTCAGCTTCGGCATCAGTCCTTCCAATGAATATTCAGGACTGGTTTCCTGGTTTGATCTCCTTGCTGTCCAAGGGACTCTCAAGAGTCTTCTCCAACACCACAGTTCAAAAGCATTAATTCTTTGGCTCTCAGCCTTCTTTATGGTCCAACTCTCACATCCGTACATGACTACTGGTAAAACCACAGCTTTAACTAGACAGGCCTTTGTCAGCGAAGTAATGTCTCTGCTTTTAAATATACTTTTCTTCCAAGGAGCCAGCGTCTTTTAATTTCATGGCTGCAGTCACAATCTGCAGTGATTTTGGAGCCCCACCCCAAAATAAAATCTGTCACTGTTTCCATTGTTTCCCCATCTATTTGCCATGAATTGATGGGACCAGATGCCATGATCTTCAGTTTTTGAATGTTGAGTTTTAAGTCAGCTTTTTCACTCTCTTCTTTCACTTTCATCAAGAGGCTTTTCAGTTCCTCTTTGCCTTCTGCCATAAGGGTGGTGTCATCTGCATCTCTGAGGTTATTGGTATTTCTCCCAGCAATCTTAATTCCAGCCTGTGCTTCATCCAGTCCAGCATTTTGCATGATGTAGTTTACATATAAGTTAAATAAGCAAGGTCACAATATACAGCCTTGACAGACTCCTTTCCCAATTTGGAACCAGTCCGTTGTTCCATGTCCAGTTCTAACTGTTTATTCTTGACCTGCATACAGATTTCTCAGGAGACAGGTAAGGTGGTCTGGTATTTCCATCTCTAAGAATTTTCCAGTTTGTTGTGATCCACACAGTCAAAGGCTTTGGTGTAGTCAATAAGGCAGAAGTAGATGTTTTTCTGGAATTCTCTTGCTTTTTCTATGATCCAACAGATGTTGGCAATTTGATCGCTGGATTCTCTTCCTTCTCTAAATCCAGTTTGAACATCTCAGTTCACATACTGTTGAAGCTTAGCTTGGAGAATTCTGAGCATTACTTTGCTAGCGTGTGAAATGAGTGCAAATTGTGCAGTAGTTTACACATTCTTTGGCATTGCCTTTCTTTGGGATTGAAATGAAAATTCACCTTTTCCAGTCCTGTGACCACTGCTGAGTTTTCCAAATTTGCTGGCATACTGAGTGCAGCACTTTCACAGCATCCTCTTTTAGGATTTTAAATAGCTCAGCTGGAATTCCATCACCTCCACTAGCTTTGTTCATATTGATGATCAAAGGCCCACTTGACTTCACACTCAAGGTGTCTGGCTTTAAGTGAGTGATCACACCATCATGGTTATCTGGGTCATAAAAGTCTTTTTTGTATAGTTTTTTATTGAGCAGTTAGCAACATTGTTCAATAATTTATTTTATTTTTGGAGGTTTTTTTTAGATCTTTTTTTTTTTGATGTGGACCGTTTTTAAAGTCTTTATCGAATTTGTTACAATGCTTGTTTATGTTCTAGTTTTTTGGCCATGAGGCCTACAAGATCTTAGCTCCCCTACCAGGGATCGAACCTCCACCCCCTGCATTGGAAGGCAAAGTCTTAACCGCTGAATTACCAGGGAAATCCCAGTTCAATAATTTATATTTAAACATCTATCCTTATACTAGGCATGACTGATACCATAACTGTGTATTTACATTGGCAAGAATGAGATCATCGTGATCAAGTGCCACTTCTCTTCATTTCTCACTAACACAATGCTTCCAGGTAATCGAGGTGTTCCTTCCACCTGAGAAATGGTGACACTTTAGATACAGTCCATGGCCCCAGAGTAATCCTGAAAAGTCATTTACTCTTCTCTGGCCAAGAGGAAACAACTCCCTACTCTGAAATTCCAAGGTGAAAGGCCAGTGATTTTAGATGGCCACCATCATCCTGGTTTATTCCTAGAACATTTGAACTGACCAAAGCCCATGACTGCATTGCTGGGTGGTGCACTTTTAAATGAACACTGAACAAACACAGGAATGTATATTTAAATAAATTACTGTTCCTGGATAAACATTTGGGGAAGCTCTGGAGGCAGTAGATTTTCATAATTTTGACTGAGTTCACTTTAGGTAAAAAGAGACCATGATGGGCTCCAGTGAATGGTTTAAAACATCTGCTTCTTACATCAAATAACTGAGAAGGACTTCTGGAAGCTTTCAGATAGGCTTTAAATTTAATTACTTTTTCAATATATCTAATTCCTTCCATTAAATGTGAAGCTTTTCTTTGTGAAATTTCAATTTTACAAATGTTCTCCTCCAGTGATTAAAAAGAATTTCAAGGGTTTGGTATAAAGTAATGTGTTCTTAAATAAATATTTTCTGCCCCTAAAACTTCCTATGCATGATACTATTCTATAACAGACAGCAAAATATTTGAATATTCTATGTAAGTTTCTTTCCTGAGATGTACTATCAACATTCACTCTAGGGGACTTCCATGGTGGCTCAGTGGTAAGGAATTTGCCTGCCAATGCAGGAGACTTGGGTTTGATCCCTGGTCCAGGAAGATCCCACATGCCACTGTGCAACTAAGCCTGTGTGCCTCAACTACTGAGCCCGTGTGCCTCAACTACTGAGCCCGTGTGCCTCAACTACTGAAGCACAAGTGCCCTAGAGCCCATGCTCCACAACAAGAGAAGCCACCGCAACGAGAAGCCAGTATGCTGCAACTAAAGAGTAGCCCTCACTCTTGCAACTAGAGAAAAGCCCATGCAGCAACAAAGACCCAGAACAGCCAAAAGTAAAATAAATAAATTAATTTTTTTAATTAGAAAAAAAGCATTCACTCTAGCCACAGTCAGAAGTGAAAATACAGTCTCACTACATTTTTGCAGTTAGATTCTCTTACACACAGACTTAGCAGTGTCAGATATGTTGGTTTATAGTTTTATTTCATAGTGTACCACTGAGGTATAAAATTATGCCTTCATCACTAGTTAGAACTTAAAGGTAGTCTTAAACTAGAAAGCAGCTAATTTCTATCAGGATTGTAGAGTTTGGTTTTTAAAACTTAGGTTGAACCACCAGATGTTGTTTAAAAAAAAAAAAACTGAAGATACTGAGAAGTTGTATATTTTTTGATGATTGGCATTTCAGCTGGGCTATATGGATCACTGTAATCATGTGTGTCATTTGAGATCTTGAAAGTAAGTGAATGTATTTAATTCAGTTGTAATGTTCATTACGAAAAGAGTTCTCTGGTAATTGGTTGCTTTAAAGTGACACAGAGTTATTAATTGTACTATGTTACTTAGAAACCATCATTGTGTGAATGTGTTGTGTGTGTATGTTTTTGTATATAAATCTGCTAAAATTCAAAGAAAGATATTTCATTTCAAAAAGGATGGTTTATTCATTGAGGCTTATTAATGTTTCCTCAGCATCATCTTTTTCTTAATATATGAGCTTGGAAAAACTAAACTTGGGAACTAAAATTAGAGCTACCATCATTTTGTTCTTTTGTTAAAAGGGAAATAGCCTCCTCACCATGAGTGACAGTCAAAACAATAACAAATGCCAAAAAAAGAGTAAAAAAAAAATTAATCATACTTGGATACAAGACAAAGCACTACTCTTTTTTTCTTTTTTACCAACAAAATCACCATAGCACATTAGGATATTAATGCTCAGACTTCATTGATATTCATTAAGACTCAAACTAAATATCTACTGTAATGTTTACTGTACCTAGATAAGCTTGGCTTTTCCATTCTAAATTTTAAAACTCCTGTCTAACATGATTCCCCACCTCCTTTGTTTTCAGGGAGTCGGAAAAGCCAGCAGAGCACAGTAACTACACATAGCATTCCCCTTACCAATTCACTTGCAACTATTTACACATGCATATGACAAGCATGTTGCGTTCCATGTGTTTAAGACTAGATACAGAGGGAAGAGTAAAGTCAAATTCTTTGCCCTCAAGGAATTCACACTTTAGGCTAAATCCTTTCTAGTGAATATAATATTACTAGAGACATTTTGGGGAAGAAAAATTGTTAAGAGGATTCCATGGATAGAGACCATAGCATTTGGGCAATTGGATCTGAAAGAGCTGGGGCAAACGCATTTCAGGCATAGAAAGCAGCATTGTAGGTTGATTGACCTGCCTGGAGCACAGATCTAGATAAGGATGCGAGAGGAAATGAGACTGGGGAAACGCACAGGGAATAAATGAGAAAGCATTTTATGTCCAAGGGCAGCTATGTGTGGGTTTTATTATCATATTTTCAGTGTGTCAAACATCATTTTGATGAAATCTGGAAGAAAATGTATTGGACTAGGAGATTTTAGTTAGAAAAGTTTGCTAGGAATCTACTACATAGATCAGAGCAAGATATGAAGAGGGTCTGAGCTAATTCAATATCAGTGAGCATGAGTCAGTCTTCACGCTTCTTCCATGTTCCTTCTATCCAGTGTTCCTATTTATCCAACCTCAGAGATTTTGAGTTAGTTTTAAGACTTCTTGACCTAAAAAATAATCCTGAAGTGAAGTGAAGTGAAAGTTGCTCAGTCATGTCCAACTCTTTGTGACCCCATGGACAGTATAGTCTATAGGATTCTCTAGGCCAAAATACTGGAGTGGGTAGCCATTCCCTTCTCCAGGGGGTCTTCCCAACCCAGGGATCAAACGCAGGTCTCCAAACTTGCAAGTGGATTCTTTACCAGCTGAGCCACCAAGGAAGCCCATGGAAATACACAAACATTAGATTTAAAGATGTTCATTTGCAGTCCAGTCTATAATGGTGAAAAACTGAAAACAACTTCTTGTCCAAAAACAAGGTATTGGTTAGAAAGAGAGAAGTCACTCAGTCGTGCCTGACTCTTTGCAACCCCATGGACTGTAGCCTACCAGGCTTCTCCGTCCATGGGATTTTTCAGGCAAGAGTACTGAAGTGGGTTGCCATTTCCTTCTTCAGGGGAATCTTCCCGACCCAGGGATTGAACCCAGGACTCCCACATTGCAGGCAGATGCTTTACCATCTGAGCCACCAGGGAAGCCTCTGGTATTGGTTAAGTAAATTATTATACATCCATCCAGTGGAGTACTATGGAGTCTTTGCAATTAGTGTTTAAGTAAATTTGAAAACACAAGACATTCAAAATATGTTTAGTTAAATAAAAAGCAAGTCATAATGAATATGTAGACAAAAAAAATCTAGACTTTTTCATGCATTTTACATGTATGAAACTTAAAGGACAGATACTTAAAATGTTATTAACAATTACTCTTAGTGTTGGTATTATAGGATAGTTTTCTTTTTGTTATTTATATTTTTAATTTTTATAGTGATGATGCATTATTTTTGAATCTGAAAAAAGTTATTAATTTTAATTTTAAGGATAGGAGGTAAGAATTTTAAGGGCTTGCAGAATGAAAAATGGTCCCAACTTAGGTGACCACTGACTTTGCATATGTAATGCTGCTACTGACTCTCCATCACTAACCAGCTTCCTGAGCCTACCTTCTTCAAACGTTAATCAGTGTATGCCGTTTAGCTCCCAGGCAGTCATGACATGGAGTGCAATAAGAATTCCCATGTTACCACTAAGTATTATAGTCATTCATATATTATGTGCCAGTTAGTAGGCTAGAAATGTTTGTATATTTTTGCTTCTTTACCTTTTATCTTGTGAACCAATCCCATGTGTTTTATTATTATCCCCATTTGCAAATGAAGGATTCTGAGGCTGAAAAAGCTTAAGTGAAGTGCAGAGCACAGATTGAAACTCAGATTCCAAGGTCAGTGCTCAAAGAACAATGTAATGAGTTCAATTTTTTTTTTTTACTGATTGTTTTGATTTTTACTTTTTATAATAATAAAAAAGGGTATAGTAAACTTTGCCTCATGCTGTACATATGTAAAAGGTCAGAAATCATTGTATGAATTAAAAATATTTATTTAATCCCTCAAAAAGAACAAGAATGTTCTACCTAGTGAAATAGGTGCTTTCAAGTAGGGAAATCAATCATTTCTCATGCCAAAAAATATTCTCTACATTATAAGATTTTTATTCTTACTTCAGAGCAAAATTGATTTTTCATCTTCTTGGGTCTGGTGTCTTTCATACTTAACATATGTCTTTCCTTTGGGGAATTTTATTATAAATGGTCACAATACCTAGTCATTTCAGCTTGTAGATATTAGTAATACTGTATTTATGTCACCATTTAATTTTCCAAGAGCTTTGAATTTAATTCACAGTTTAAATTGGGTCAGGAAGATCCCCTGGAGAAGGAAATGGCAACCCACTCCAGTATTCTTGCCTGGAGAATACCATGGACAGAGGAGCCTGGTGGGCTGCAGTTTATGGGGTCGCAAAGAGTCTGACACGACTAAGTGACTTCACTTTCACTTTAAATTAGCATTCCATATCCTGTTTTGTTTTTAATTGCCTTCGCAATCCAGGAGGGGGTTTTGAAGGTAAAGAGATGGAGGGAAACAGCAAGCTATTCATTTAATATCATAACCCATGGAACTTAAAAATCATAGAATCTGGAGTTTCAGAGAACTGTGGAGGCCAGTCAATCTAAAGGAATTCTATTTCTTTATTTCCATGTTTTTCCTTTGTTATTCAAATGAATTAAAACTTCTTTTTTTTTTTCATCTTTATTAGAAATCTTCTTGAAAACCAAATATGTGGACAAATTTGATGAGCAAAATGAACTAAGAAAAATCAAGTTGGTGGTCATGGATCTTAAGATCACCTTTACAATCAAGCACAGTTTATTAGATTTGTGATCCCTATGATTATAACACACGATGAACAGGTTGGCCTGAAGGTCTCAGACTCGAAACATTTCAGATTTGGAGAAGACTTCAGTGTTCAACTTCTTGCTTCTCACCAAGTTGAATTAGATGTATATACTGATAAAGACAGCTCTGAAAAAAACCTTGCTTATTTTTGACAGGACCAAGAAAAAAATAAGATTGAGAAAGCTCTCAAAGAGCTGTTTGCCTTCATTCTGTACTAAGTTCTTATAATCTTTTGATGCATATTTTTCCGTTCCCATTTCAAGTACTTTGAGATAAGCAGCTGCCACCATTTCCCACTGAAACATAATTTCATAATCTAGTAGTTTCAGAAGTACATCTTCCTGGACTCCAAGCAAAAGGATCACTGTCTCTTTTTGTTCTCTTACTCCCATTTCCATTCTTTACTGGATATGAAATGAGGGACCATGCTTGAAGTTTAGTGTTCTTCGTGGTGGCAATACTGCAAAAAGAGCAGCCATATGTGAGGGTTAGAGTCATGGTCACAATACTGGAAACTAGCTTTTCTGCCTAAATTCAGCTTCTAAAATCCATCATATTGCCCCAACTACCAGGAAAATAAATGCCTAGTTTCTGAGTTAGTCCAACACTCAACTTCTTGTATTTTTAGCTTGTATTTTCTTTTCACCTCTTGGTCATTAGGAACAGCAAGGCAAAAATTGAAAAATCTCAACAGAGTTGTTTATATTCTCTTGTTGAAATGAATGTGTAGCTCTGGTCCATAATATTTATACAAGTTTTCCTTTTTACTTAATTGTAATTAACATGCTGTTTATTGCATTCCTTTTACCTTTCCTTAAGAATTTGCTTTTTCCTTCAATTGTTTGCATCGGTATCTTTTGAATTTCCTCCTTCTTATTTATTTTTTGGCATAAATAAAAATTGGTGCTACAGTGGGAGCTTGATAAAGCTTTTTATTATGTTCCCTTTTGTCCAAGAGCAATCATGAGACATAAAAAAGGTCTAAACAGTTTGTCCAGAGTTATGTTACAAAAAAAGAGACAAAGTTTTTAATAAGACTTTGTGTTCGTAGTTTTCCGCATCAGTTTTTATTAAAGGGCCAGATTTCCTTCAGTTATTTCTGTTGATTCTGTTGATTTTTTTTCTCTAAATCCTTTAGACTTTTTTCCTGTCCCTTGATTTAAATTTTCTCTTAATTTCTTATATCTGTTTTGTCTTCTTTTTGAAATGTCTTTCTGATTCTGGCCTCATGTCTTACCATTTGGCTTATGGATCCTGTGGAACAGATGTACATTCTCTAGTTCAGTAAAGTGGTATTTTCTCTCTCCTCCAGACCATTAGTCAGGGATAGCTAGTTAAAAGGCTTCCCAGGTGGCTCAGTGCTAAGGAATCCACTTGCCAATGTAGGAGATACAAGAGACGCGGGTTCAGTCCTTGGGTCAGAAAGATCCTGTGGAGGAGAAGATGACAACCCACTCCAGTTCTCTTGCCTGGGAAATCCCATGGACAGAGGAGCCTGGCACTCTACTGACCATGGAGATGCAAAACAGCTGGACACAACTTAGGGACTCAGCACACAGCTGGGTAAAAACCTAATATTTGCGTATTTATAAAACACATCCTTTCTCCAGATTGTTCAGTAAATTTTGTTAAAAACATTGGTAACGTATTTGAGGGGGGAAAATCCTAGGTTATTCTCACCTTTACCACACGTCAAAATCAATTACAAATAGATTAAAAGATTAACTTTTTAAAAAGCAATCCAAACTCCCAGGAGAAGAATTTCTATGGATTTTAAATCAGTGCAAGAAAATACAAAAGAAAAGAGTAGCATCTTTTCCTCTTTAACTTGTTTTAATATTTAATTTATAAAATTTAATGTTGGACTAGATGTAAACATACTTATAAAAAATCCTTTGTAGTTTATGGTAACAATAAGCTATGTATATGCAGCAGATATGTCTGAGAAATAATTAATATCTTATATCATAGAAATCTGTAAGTACATTAATGCCAGAATATAAATTTAAGAAGAGCATGAACAGACAATTGTCCAAGGTAAGGACCAATAAATGAACAATAGTCATATGAAAATGTGTTTATCCTCATCTCTAGCCAAAGAAATAAAAATTAAAACAATGTCACTGTCCATACTGCCTATAAAATTGCAAAATTGAAACATCAGTTTAAATATTAGTGACATTTATGTGACTGAGTCATTTTAGTTTCTTTTTTTAAAACCCCTAAATTTTAAATTTTCTACAATGAACATGTGTTACTTTTATAATAGAAAAATTAATACTTTAAAATAGATATCTATGCATATTTAATCTCTTCTCTCCAACCCAAGACATGACTAAGAAGTGTACATATTTTTAAGTTGATTCTACTGATTTTATTTCCTAATTCCTCTATATTTCAGTTGACCTAAATATTGTTTATTCCTCAAAAATAAGAATTAACCAAAGTGGAGATTTTTCCAAGCTCATGACATCCTCTGTCAGTATTTTATGGCCAGGATACAAAAGCCCTCATGATAAGGCCTGTGTTTTGTGGAAAGTGTTTTCTATAAGGTCAACAGCCTGTGCCAGTTAGACTCCATAATTAAACTTTGACACATGTCTGAGATGTTGAGGTAAAATGTTCTGGAACTGCTTAGGGTTCAGGGGAAACGGATTTGCCATAATAAAATGGAAAAAAGAAACAGGTTATCAAGAAGGATGTATTTTGCTTTAGTGACAAAGTATCAATTCTATCCACTGGTTTCAAAATGTTAAAGTTAACCTCAGCAAAACAATTTTTGAGTTTTTGTGGTGATCTCTTAAAATGAATCCCTTAAAGAAGTATTAGAAGGTGAGAGTTATATAGAACTTTATTCATTATGACCCAGATTAAACACTGGCCAAGCATCTCTTTTTATAAGCAGTTTACTTAAACTATCTGATTAACCCTTATAATAATCCTCTGAAGTTGGTACACTGAATTGTTTATTTCACAAAACAGAAGGAAATTGAGATGTACAAAGTCTAGCCAGACCAAAAGTCCACCAGAAGCTCATGGGAGATGCAGGATTTGAGCCCAGACAAGCATGACTGTAAAGATTGAATTTGTGACTTGAAAATTATACTGTTTCCACATTATACTTCAATAATCCTGTCTTTGGGCTTCCCCCAGTGGTTCAGTAGTAAAGAATCCACCAGCAATGCAAGAGCCGTAGGAGATGTGGGTTTGATCCCCGGGTCAAGAAGATCCCCTGGAGGAAGGCAAGGCAACCCACTCCAGTATTTTTGCCTGGAGAATCCCATGGACAGAGGAGTCTGGCTGGCTACAGTCCATAAGGTTGCAAAGAGTCGAACACCACTAAAGCGACTTAGCAGCACCAATCCTAACTTTACTACCAACAACTGACCCCAACTCTACATAGGGCACTGCACAGACTAGCATAAAGTGCCCGCCTTACCTTGCTTTTGTGTGGCAAAGCAGAAAGAGCTTGGGTTCTATGTTCTAACATGGGTTGAATCCTTAGTCTGCTATTGTGTTCCTATTAGTTATTTCTTCACCTATGAAACGAGGGAAAATAAGACCTCAGAGAGCTGCTCTGAAAGTTGAGATATCATATGTGAAAGTGCTTAGAACAGTGCTTGGCAAGTAGTAGATGTTTAATAAATAGTATTTGTTTCCTTTCTTCCTTCCCTTGCCAAACAAAAGTCATTCTTCCTGACCAAGTCAGTTTGTATGAAAATGCTTTCTTGGCTCTCAATTTATCACAGAATCCTTACAAAAAAAATTTTTTATTTATTTTTAATAGAAGGATGATTGGTTTACAATATTGTGTTGGTTTCTGCCATACATCAACATGAATCAGCTGTAGTATACAAATTTTACACAGTAGATCAAAAGCACCTAAAACAAGGATCCCAAAGACTTTTAATCCTCCAGGTTTAGGCAGAGTATGCTGCGAGAAGACAAAATAGAAGCTGATATAACTCAATGCTCTGAATTCTCTCTTTTCTGGATTCAGGCAGTCTTGTTATACACTTGTTTCTATGACTCTTGCTTCTGTTTCAGCTCTCCTACATGACCCTGCCCCCCAGTTCCAAAATACATCTTACACAACAGAACTCTAGCTCAGACTGCTGATATATGATTTCTCAAAGATGCCTTATCATTTCCTGCTCCCACACTTTTGTTTTCCTGCCAGACTCTGTCTCTGAAATAACTGTCTACTCAAAATTTATCTTTTATCTTTAAGACCAAGCTCAATTCATTCTCGTTCATACATCTGCTCTGATCACTCTTGATGGAAGAGACCTTGCTTTCTACTAAACCATCATCTAATAGCACTGAGTGTTCCTCAGTTGGCAGGTTGCAGATACTTCTGTGTTTTAGTGCTGAAAATGGACTGAACAGAATAGTGGTTTTAAATGGCGTCTGATCAGAAGTCCCTTAAGCCACCTCTCCCAGCTCCTTACTCAACTATCTGTGTAACCAGCAAAGCCAAATTCTTACCAATACAGTAAAATCTAAGGCCAATAGGCAAACTATTATCAGAATTAGGAATTTCTGCAATTTAAAGGCCAAAAGAACTGGACTGAGAAACTTTAAAAACCACTTTCCCACTAGAAATAGATTAAAATTCTTGGCCTGAATGTAGAACCACCCTTTGCTCCTCCTCAACTACTTATCTCCTACTCAGAAACACAGGAGCTCTGTCAGTCACCACTGCCAGGCACCAAAAGGAAAACCTGGTGGGAGCACCATCCCTCTTCTCAGGTAGGTGATTATTTTATGGGGTGGCCTTTATGCTATCCCCTAATCCCTAATACAATGATTCAAAAGAGTTAAAAATAATAACAGGAACTACAAAAGTTTTTTAGGAACATGCTTAAAAAAGGCAGGTAGTCAATATTAAATTTTGAAGTCGGATGTGGGGGTTAGGGCAGTGTGAATTGGATCAGTTCAGTTCAGTCTCTCAGTCGTATCCAACTCTTTGTGACCCCATGGACTACAGCACACCAGGCTTCCCTGTCAATCACCAACTCCCAGAGCTTGTTGAAACTCATGTCTATTGAGTCAGTGATGCCATCCAACCACCTCATCCTCTGTTGTCTCCTTCTCCTTTCAGTTATAACATAAACATATACTAGGGATGTGATGTAAAATATGATGACTGTTAACACTGGTCTATGGTATATTTGAGGGCTTCCCTGGTGGCTCAGAGGTTAAAGCGTCTGCCTCCGATGCGGGAGGCCTGGGTTCAATACCTGGGTGGGGAAGATCCCCTGGAGAAGGAAATGGTAACCCATTCCAGTATTCTTGCCTGGAGAATCCCATGAACAGAGAAGCCTGGTAGGCTACAGTCCACGGAGTCGCAAGGAGTTGGACATGACTGAGCGACTTCACTTCACTTTTCACTATGATATATTTGAAAGCTTTTAAGAGAGTAGATCCAAGAGTTCTCATCACCAGGAAAAAACTTTTTTTGGTGTCCATTCGAGACAATGGATGTTAACTAAGCTTATTATTAATCATTTTCTAATATATGTAAGTCAAATCATTATGCAATATGCCTTAAACTTATATTAATACACTGCTATGAGAAGGGGACGACACGGGATGAGATGATTGGATGGCATCACCGATTCAACGGACACAGGTTTGGGTGGACTCCAGGAGTTGGTGATGGACAGGGAGGCCTGGCATGCTGCGGTTCATGGGGTCACAAAGAGTTGGACACGACTGAGCGACTGAACTGAGGTGAACTGATGTATCAATTGTGTCTCAATAAAACTGGGGGAAAAAGTCAGATGTGAGGCTAGACATAAAATTAATGAGAAATTATTTATTTAATGTTGATAAACTTACAGTGAAACTATATTTATGAATCTCTTCAAACAACATGGGCTTCCCTGGTGGCTCAGAGGTTAAAGCGTCTGCCTCCAATGCGGGAGACCTGGGTTCGATCCCTGGGTTGGGAAGATCTCTTGGAGAAGGAAATGGTAACCCACTCCAGTATTCTTGCCCGGAGAATCCCATGGACAGAGAAGCCTGGTAGGCTACAGTCCACAGGGTCACAAAGAGTCGGAAATGACTGAACGACTTCACTTCACTTCAAACAACATAATAGCTGAAACATATAAAGTAAAAATTATTAGAAATATAACAAGAAATAACAAACACAATTCTGTGAAAGACTCACTATCTATTTCAGGCTATGAGAAATCCAGTAGGAAAAAAGTAAGAAAAAAAATAGATTGAAATAGTATTTTTAATAATATATCAGAATATAATATATAATGTGATCAGATCAGATCAGTCGATCAGTTGTGTCCGACTCTTTGTGACCCCATGAATCGCAGCATGCCAGGCCTCCCTGTCTATCACCAACTCCCAGAGTTCACTGAGACTCACGTCCATTGAGTCAGTGATGCCATCCAGCCATCTCATCCTCTGTCGTCCCCTTCTCCTCCTGCCCCCAATCCCTCCCAGCATCAGAGTCTTTTCCAATGAGTCAACTCTTTGCATGAGATGGCCAAAGTATTGGAGTTTCAGCTTCAGCATCATTCCTTCCAAAGAAATCCCAGGGCTGATCTCCTTCAGAATGGACTGGTTGGATCTCCTTGCAGTCCAAGGGACTCTCAAGAGTCTTCTCCAATACCACAGTTCAAAAGCATCAATTCTTCGGCACTCAGCCTTCTTCACATGTGATAGATATGTATATATGTACATATATATGATATATAGACATATTTATCAATAGATCCATGGATAGTAGCCAAAACAGCTGCCAGCAAAAGCATGTATGAAATATTTAGAAAATTTTATTATAGTTTTTGTTTCAAAGAAAACATCAAGAAATTCCAATAATTAGAAATCTAGTCCATCCTGATTTCTATGTACATTTCATGTACTAGATATTAATAAGGAAAATGAGTGGGCAAACAGCTAAATTACCCTCGAGTTGAAGCAAGAATTAAAGCTACAACTACAAACCATTTAGAAATTAATGAAAATGACAGCATTATATATCAAAATGTAGAATGACACCAAAGCTGCAACTGGAAGCAGATTCGTAAGAGGAAAGAACGGATATATTTTTTGTTTAATGAATTTTTTGTTGTGTGTTCTAATAATTTTCTATTTCTTAAAATTAAGCCCTAACCACTTCAGTGTTTCTTGATGTAGTACTTCATACATGTTAAACACCATTTAAAGGAATTAATATGCTAGACTGAGCCAGACTTGCCTGTGAGTGTCCAGGATTCGCTGGCAGAGGCGTGGGTCAATAGTGGCCTACTGTGGGGTCAGGGGCACTGAATACAGTGGTATGACTGAACAACTGAACTGAACCTAAACTGAGCTATCTGCTTGTATTCTCTTTGCTTGGGTTTATTTGGGCTCGTATATGCCAGCTTTCCATTTTCCTGGGACAATAACCACTTGGCACCAAATTTGATCACCTGACACACACCTCAGTCCCCTTTAAATTTAAAAATTCTTTAAATACACTCTCTGACCTTGATCCTCAGTCAGTTCGGTTGCTCATTCATGTCTGACTCTTTGTGATCCTGTGGACTGCAGCATGCAAGCCTTCCCTGTCCATCACCAGTCCTCAGAACTTGCTCATTCTTATGTCCATCAAGTCGGTGATGCCATCCAACCATCTCATCCTCTGTCGTCCCCTTCTCCTCCTGCCCTCAATCTTTCCCAGTCTCAGGGTCTTTTCCAAAGACTCAGTTCTTCACATCAGGAGGCCAAAGTATTGGACCTTCAGCTCAGCATCAGTCCTTGCAATGAATATTCAGGATTAATTTCCTTTAGGATTGACTGGTTTGATCTCCTTGCAGTGCAAGGGGCTCTCAAGAGTCACCTCCAACAATACAGTTCAGAAGCATCACTTCTTCGGTGCTCAGCTTTCTTTATTGTCCACCTCTCACATCCATACATGACTACTGGAAAAACCATAGCTTGGACTAGATGGACCTTTGTCGGGAAAGTAATGTCTTTGCTTTTTAATATGCTGTCTAGGTTGGTCATAGCTTTTATTCCAAAGAGCAGACGTCCTTTAATTTCATGGCTGCAGTCACCATCTGCAGTGATTTTGGAGCCCAAGAAAATAAAGTCTGTCATTGTTTCCATTGTTTCCCCATCTATTTGCCATGAAGTGACGGGACAAGATGCCATGATCTTCATTTTTTGAATGTTGAGCTTTAAGTCAGCTTTTTCAGTCTCTTTCACCTTCATCAAGAGGCTCTTTAGTTTCTCTTCACTTCCTGCCATAAGGGTGGTGTCATCTGCATATCTGAGGTTATTGATATTTCTCCCAGCAATCTTAATTCCAGCCTTCGCTTCATCCAGCCCAGCATTTCGCATGATGTAGTCTACATATAAGTTAAATAAGCAGGGTGACAATATACAGCCTTGACAATATACCTCCTTTTCCAATTTGGAACCAGACCATTGTTCCATGTTCTAACTTGCTTGTTGACCTGCATACAGATTTCTCAGGAGGCAGGTAAGGTGGTCTAGTATTTGCATCTCCTTAAGAATTTTCCACAGTTTGTTGTGATACACACAGTCAAAGGCTTTGGCATAGTCAATAAAGTGGAAATAGATGTTTTTCTGGAATTTTCTTGTTTTTTCTATGTTCCAACAGATATTGGCAATTTGATCTCTGGTCCCTCTGCCTTTTCTAAATCCATCTGGAAGTTCTCAGTTCATGTATTGCTAAAGCCTGGCTTGGAGAATTTTGAGCATTACTTTGTCAGTGTCTGAGATGAGTGCAATTGTGTAGTAGTTTGAACATTCTTTGGCATTGCCTTTCTTTAGGATTGGGAAGAAAACTGACCTTTTCCAGTCCTGTGGCCACTGTTGAGTTTTCCAAATTTGCTGGCATATTGAGTGCAGCATTTCAATGTGCTATTTGACCCTCAACACATGCTATTTGATAGTTACTCCTTGATTCCATACAGCTAATGTTATTAGTAAGAGGCACTCACACCTTCTGTTCAGGACACAGGGAGCCTTTATATGTTGGAAGAACCACACCTTGCCTCCCAACAAGAGGGAAATCACAGAGAGAGGTTCAATTGTAATTTAGCATAAGGGTCTGTGGTCTTCCTGTTGTAAGTTTATCACAGGATTAAATACATACATATGCAAGTACATACATATAAGCATAGATACATATAGGACAAAACATATACATATGTATACAGAATGAAAAAGTTATCTTTTAGGAATTTACCAGAAACCATAAAAAAATACATTTTGAACTTTTAAATTCTATTTCAATGGCAATCATTTGAACTAAAATAAAAAGAATTTTTTCTCCTCTGAGCTTCCTGTGTTTAGTAAAATCATAAAGTATAGTATATTGATGTCAAAAATATTAGCTAGGGTGGGTACAGAATTTTTATACTGGACTCTCAGATACCAGATAAAGTAGGTTTGTGTTACATCTTATTCCTCAATTCAAATGCTATGTCTACTTTTCCTACATTTTTCACTTAATTTATTAGCCATCTTATTCATTTATTAGCCATCTTATTATTTCCATAGCAGCTATATCCCTTAATAAACTATAGTTCATTTTCTCAGTTCAGAGTGGTTTCTCCAACAACAAAACTGTCCATTTGCTGTAGAGAAACTACAGTAATTGCTATCATCAATTATGGTTCCCTAAAAGAAGGTCCTTATTTCTATCATAGTTCTCGTTGAATTATGTGTACATACAGGAAGACAAACTGATCTGCTGAAAACAATCCATACAGTGTTTAAGCCTAATAGCATTTTCCTCCAATGTAGGCGAGGGTCCAACGTATCTCTTACATTGGACATGAGTAGCTTGGGCAATGTTGAACCCTTTGTGGCCATACCAACCCCACGGGAGAAGGTAGCCATGGAGTACCTACAATCAGCCAGCCGAATTCTCACAAGGTCGCAGCTGAGGGACGTCGTGGCAAGTTCACATTTACTCCAAAGTGAATTCATGGTAAGCCTGCTGTTTGTTATTCACTCCTCAGGAGGCATTTTGATATTCTAGCCGCTAGAGGCACATTCTAAAATGACACTGTCAGCTCATAGTAAAATGGTTACAGTTCTAAAGGTTAAGTGCAAAGATTTCAGGTCCACCCTGCATCTCATCAACTATCGGTGCGTGTTCAAACTAGGACGTGATACCTAAATTAAGGCAGAGGGTATAGAAGCTGGCCAGGCAAAGAAGTGGCAAGAAGGAGCTGACCATTCCAGGATGACAGATCAGGCTTGCTTGTCACTATTCAGGGAATTAAATTGTTCAATTTGACAGGAGCATTAAAATTAAGGTGGAAAGTAACAAAAATTGAGCCTCAGATATAAAACAAATCTAAGACTTAATATGTCACTAAAGGTTTGGATTTATCTTGTGTTTAAAAAAGATTACTATCCAGTTAGGGAGTTTGGGATTGAGAGGTACACACTGCTGTATTTTAATGGAGAACCTTGGGGCTGGTGCACTGGGACGACCCAGAGGGATGTTACAGGGAGGGTGGAGGGAGGGGGGTTCAGGATGGGGAACACGCATATACCTGTGGCGGATTCATGTTGATGTATGGCAAAACCAATACAATATTGTAAAGTAATTAACCTCCAATTAAAATAAATAAATTTATATTTAAAAAAATAAATGGAGAACCAACAAGGACCTACTGTATAGCACAGGGAACTCTGCTCCATGTTATGTGGCAGCCTGGATGAGAGGGAGCTTAGGGGAAAATGGGTACATGTATATGTATGGCTGAGTCCCTTTGCTGTCCTCCTGAAACTATCACAACATTGTTAATAGGCTAAACTCCAATATAAAATAAAAAGTTTTAAAAAATTACTATTGGCAGTAGAGTCTGCATTAGAAAGAGGTATTTTGGAGACTCTAGAGATTATCCTGTGAAGCTGTGATTAGTCAAAACTAAAGAAGTAGCAGTGAAAATTGGAAGGGTCTATAGGAGTCTACAAGAAGTGGCCTTAATGAGGTAAGTCCACCAAGAAAAAGGGAGGTTAGGAACAACACCCCCATTTTTAGACTTAGCAACAGTGTGCAAATAGTGCCTTTTAATGAAATAAGAAACACAAAAGGAAGACTAAATGTAGGCTAAAAATAATGGTGAGTTTCATTCAGCTAAAAATGATGATGACCCATCGTTGTTGCTGGTGATAACTTAATACATAAAACACATTTTATCCAGAGAGCATGGAGACACATTAGACCTTCTTAAGTCATCCAACTGTTTCCCAAGGGGAATATCCATTTTATAGAACCACTTGCATCTTAAAGCAGTTGTACATTTTAAGCCATATCCGTTGGGTATAATAAATTGAATGCTCCGAGGTGTTAGTCAGGTGTTTGCATCCACCCTTTCCTGAGCCAGCCATAAGTTTGATCTATTACTTTCATCACCTGTTAAGTGTCCAAAGTAAAGTACTAAGCATGCAGTTTTAAAATTAGACTTTGTAGCATGTATTCTCTTTATGTATGAAAAAAATGAAACCTGGGGGGATAAACAAGCCAATCAATGGTCATATAAGTGGCCAAAGGTATGTTTCTCGAACTGCAGATAGCTCTTTGTTCAATGAGACAAGCCTTTAACATGGACTACTTCCCTGAAAGGGAAGATGAGGTCAGCAAGGAATAGAGAGAGAATGCTGGAAGATGATAAATTGTGTGTGTCAGAAAACAAGAAAGAATAGGAGGAATAGAGCTAATCACAGCTTTGCCAAAACAGACTAACCTGTTTGAAATTACTAAGCATGAACAAGTGGTTTCTATTGAACAGTCAACAATTTTGCTTACTTTGGTAACTTGAAACTGTGAACGTATTTAGTTGGAGCAAAGAACAAGAATAAATTATAAATATCTAAAATAATGCAGGTTTCAGAAATGATGTTTTTAAAGTAAGCTACTCCTCTCTATGGACCGAGTCTTAAATTCATAGTATAGTCAGGCTTTTCTTGAATTTTCAGATCGCCTGAAAACAAGGACAATTTAAATACATTTGTAGATAAGTTCTTTCATTTCAATGAATACTAGGCTGTCAAGTTTTATTTTCTTTTGAGAAAGTGTAGGTAACAAAAATATTATTTTATGTGATCCAGGGATAAAAGGTATTTTAATTCACATTTATCTAAGCAATCCTTTGCAGAATTTTAAGTTAGAGAACATACCATTTTGTATAATCAACTCCTTAAATATTTGTTTAGAACCTTTTGAAAACTTTGGCTTACTGTTTCCTTTGTTCCAGTCAGCATCAGATGCTCACCTTTTAGGTCTAACATATAGAGTGACTCCTGCTCTAATTGTTCCCTCCTCCATCATTTGGCATATATTCTGACTTAATAAATATATTTGTATTCTTGTTAATTGCTAGAAGACAGTGTCTAAATGCCCTTCACTACAAATATTGCACTTACAAACAGAAATGGGACAGTAAAATTAAAAACCATTTCTTAATACAAAAATGCATCATATCATTATTACTTAAATCAACAAAAATGCCCTTTATATTTACCATTTGAGGAGAAGTTTTTCATAATCCTAAAAGAGTCACAATTAATGTTAAGACAGAATCTATCATAATAAAAAAATTTAGTATTAAATCTACAGATTGGAAGAAATCTAAATACACTGTTGAAAAAATTTTCAGCCACCTATTTAAAAATTCCCAGCAATTATGTCAGAACAGGATTCTTAAAACCTAACCAAACTTTTCTATGTCTCTTTAAAAACTACATATCGAATAATACTATCTAACACACAAAGCCATTTCTTAGAGTCAGCTTGTCAGGGTGCAGCTGATGTGTTTAGGAAAGGAAGGGTGTTGGCAAATCAGAGGTGTTAGTCTGTTTTTTTATAAATGACTTTGAAGTCCAATAGAGCTCTGGATCAGATGGCCCCCCGTGAAGATTTTCTTTGTGGCAGCATTAGATACAGTATTTGATATCACTTATTTTTGCAGGAAATACCAATGAACTTTGTGGATCCCAAAGAAATTGACATCCCACGTCATGGAACCAAAAATCGCTATAAGACCATTTTGCCAAGTAAGTTTCTTGAATTAAGTAGTTTGTGTTGTACCCCTCCCTCAACATTTCCCTTCCTCACAATTTCCATATACACACCAAATTTGGAATTGCAAACACAGCTCAAGACTAATAATCATTAAAATGGAATTCCCTGGAGATGGAGTGGTTAGGAGTCAGGGCTTTCACTGCTAAGGCCAGGTTTAATCCCTGGTCGGGGAACTAAGATCCTGCAAGTGGTGCAGCCAAAAAAGAAAAAAACTAATAATCATTAGAATGGGCTAAGGTTAATAATTTTATCTTGTATTACTCTTTTTACAATGGTTTTCTCACAATTCCAGTAGACACATGGTTCTAAACTTTACATTATGGTCAATTAATTTTCCCAAAGGGTGTCAAATAATTCAGGGGAAAAGAATAGTCTTTTCAATAAATGATGCTGAGACAACTGGATAGCCACCTGCAAAAAATAAAATGCCTCACACAACACACAAAAATTAATTCAAAATAAGATCAAAATGGATATTCTAAATGTAAGAACCAAAACTATAAAACTTTTCACATAAAACAGATGTAAATCCTCATGACCTTGAATTCGTCAATGGTTTCTTAGATATGACACCAAAAGTATAAGCAACAAAAGGAAAAAATAAATTGAACTTGATCAAAATTAAAAAGTTTTGTGCTTCTAAGGGTACCATCAAAAAACTAAAAAGACGACACTGACACAAAATGGCAGGAAAATCTATAAATTATACACTTAATAAAGGATTTGTATCTATAATAAATAAAGAACTATTAGAACTCAATTATAAAAAGACTAATAACTCAATTTTAAAATGAGCAAAGGACTTGAATAGACATTTTTCCATAAAAGATATACAAATAGCCAACAAACATATGAAAAGATGCTCAACACCATTAGGCATCAGGGAGATCAAAACCATGGTGAGATACTACTTCATATCCACATGATTATAATTTTTAAAAAAACAGTAGAAAGAGTTGGCAAGGATGTAGAGAAAGTGGAAACTTCATACTTTGATAGTAGGTACAGCTACTGAAGAACAGCCTGGTAATTACTCAAAAAGTAAAACCTAAAGTTACTATATGATTCAGATATGTTACTCCTAGGTATATATGTAAGAAAAATAAAAACGTGTGTCCACACAAAAGCTGTACACAAATGTTTGTAACAGTATTAGTCATAATAGCTCGAAGGGTAGAAACAACCAAAATATTCATCACCTAATGAGTGGATAAATAAAATGTTGTATATTCACATAATATAGTATTATTCAGCAATAAAAAGCAATGAGGTACTGATGCATGCTACGACTTGGATGAGCCCTGAACACATATGCTAAGTGAGAGAAGCCAGCAGAGCCTCATATTGCATGAGGCCATTCATATGCAGTGTCCAGTTAGGCAAATCTGTAGAGATAGAAACTATAGTTGCTGTCAAGTGTTGGGAGGCATGAGAAAAGAAAAGAAAAGGGTATTGAGTTTGTTTGGGAGATAATGAAAATGTTGCCCTTGCTAGAAATATTTATCTCGCATCCTTACAGAAGAGTCTATAGGGCTGCCTACAGAGCTAAACTGTTGGGGCTCATATCCAGCTGCAGCGCTTACTCTATGGCCTTGGGTAAATTCCATAACTTCATCTGTGAGATAAAAGTAGTAATATCCACCTCACAGGGCTGTTGTAAAGCCCAGTGCTTTGCACATGATAAAATGCTCAGTGTTACTCTCATAACTCAGAAAGATATTATTGTTCCTTTCTTACAGAGGAGGAAAACTGAGATTTGTAGTTATTAAAGAAGCAAGATTCAAACCCAAACGCATCTGCCCACATGCCTTTCATCACTGATGGTTGTACAACTTTGTGAATTAAACAAATAAAAATAAACTCTGTGATGGTACACCTCACACAAGTGAATTGTATGGTATATGAATTATGTCTCAAAAAAATGCTTTTACAGAAAGACTTCATTAAGCAATAGCAATCACCTGAGTCCTTGTTAAAAATGTGGCATCCTGTGCTCCACCCTGGGGATTCTGTTTAAATGGGTTCTGTTGGGCCCAGGAATCTGTACTTCTACCAAACAGGTGATTCTGATGTAGGTGATACCAGGACCACACTTTGAGAAACACTGCTTAGACTATTTTAAAATTAAATTTAACTCTGTGGAATTTCGGAGAAGGCAATGGCAACCCATTCCAGTACTCTTGCCTGGAAAATCCCATGGACGGAGGAGCGGTTAGGCTGCAGCCCATTGGGTTGCTAAATCAGACACTGCTGAGCGACTTCACTTTCACTTTTCACTTTCATGCATTGGAGAAGGAAATGGCAACCCACTCCAGTGTTCTTGCCTGGAGAATCCCAGGGACGGAGGAGCCTGGTGGGCTGCCATCTATGGGGTCGCACAGAGTCGGACACGACTGAAGTGACTTAGCAACAACAACAACTGTGAAATTTATCGATGTCAAGCAGTGAGCTAAATGCCAGGAACCAGGAAAGAATAAGGAAAATCATATAATATCAAAGAGGTCATGGACCAGAGAAGATACCTGTAAATGAGTAATTATGTCCAATGTAAGAGTCCATGCGGTTGCAAAGGACATGACTTAGCAACTAAACAACAACAACAGCCAGAATAGAAATGTTGCCCAAGTGCTGTAGGAGGACGGAGTAATTAATTCTGCCTAGAAAGACAAAATTACTTTGGAGAGGAAGCAATATTGTCAATAACTAAACAAACAGATGGAGTTGGGATCTTGACAAAACCCCTAGACATCTCAGGGCAATAACTCTGGAAAGATGGAGCCCCAAAGGTTTCTTTCAAAGTATTAACATTGAAATAGTAGAGTCTTCATAATTCAGTTAATTATTTCATTCATAAACCTCCAAATTCTCCATATTTATGCTAATAGAGCAAGAATTACCATTAATAGTGTTCATGGAATTCCCCTTCTGTTAGAGTTGGAAACACATTGTAATAGTTACTTCACAGGAACATATTTTTAACTGGTCTTTATAGTTAAACCTGTTTACCTAAGATACAGTTATTGTTGAAAGATATTTTGTAACTATAATTGGCTGAAGGGAATGAAAGTGCTGTGTGTTACATCTGGTATCTTTCTCTCAGGCTTTTTCATCTCAAATTTACCAAACATAAGTAAGTAGGGCATAAACATGCATTGCAATTATTATACTTAACCACCTAATCTCAGAAGGACTTGGAAATTATTAGGACTGTTTTAAAGTTCAGCCTTCTCTGTTTCCTGCCCAGATGCTATCAGACAACTGCTTCATAGTCCTGTGTCAGCTTTTCCATTCCCAGAACTGGGTGGGTCACTTGAACCAGGGCACCTGTGCTGACAAATGATGTTGCAAATGACGGATTTTCTGTTGAAAATGTCTGTAGCCTGAATACCCCACCCAACCCCCTGTCGTGCAAGATATAATCTAGTAAATATAGCATGGACAAGTCACATCAGTGGTTGGAAAATCATCATAAAAGATGGGAATGAATATGAAAATCTGCTATTTATGGTTTATTTTAGACTGTATGATGAGATAAGTTTGAAACATTACATAAAATAATTTTTAAATGAATAAGCTTTTAAATATTATAATTGTTTTTATTTTTTAACCTACAATAAACTCTTAAGTTTAAAAGCTTCCAGCTTGTGCATATTAGTGAGACTGCATAATTTGGAGGATGCTTTGCAGTAGAAATATGGATGGCCAAGAACTAATTAAAATGTAGCTTTTTTTTTTTTTCTATGTACAATGTCAGCTTGGCTCTGAATATTCTTAAGTTGCAGATTAAAGTGTTTATGTCAAATTTATATAAAATTATTTAATAATATAAACAAATATTAGTGATGAGAATATCTTTATGTCTTAATTGCAAGAGCAATGGGAAAAAAAACTGATATCAGTGTGAAATTATTTGTACAACAAAGAATTTTTATGTATATTTTGTCCATGCAGTTTATTTATACAACTATAAAACAATATAAATCAAATTTTAAAGTCCTAGTTACTCTGGTCTTCACTTTTTATTTAAAAATGTAAAGTCTAGTAATGTTTCCTACTTACATTATGTTTTCTCTTTTATTTTATTATGTGCCTAAAACAGAGTAGATATGCAAATCAGTGAACCACTCATTAAGGCAACAAGTTGTATGACTCAAGCAGAATGTTGGAGTTAGACTTGATTTCCTATCCTGGCGAAAATATTTACAATTTATGGCAGGCTACTTCATTTTTCTGTGCCAGCCTTTCTTTGCCCTTAAAAGGAGTAATAGTCATACTACCCTATAAGGCTGTTGAAAGAATTACATAATCATATGTGGAAAATGGCTTGGAAAGTTCCAACAAATAGTAAACCCTCAGTGAATGTTAGTTTCTCCTTTCTTTATCTTCCTAGTGAATTCATCATTAATCCCAGAAACAATTCCAGACAATAAGAACACTAACTATGGGAACATTTACAGTTTCAGAAACAGAGTACTGAAGAGCCCTGTTTTCACATAATAACCATCACTGCATTGGCAAAACCACCACTGTCCACAAAAGCTCTCTACGATGAGGGGAATGTTCCCTATCTCCCATGTGTGCTGAGTCCTCAGTCACTTCAGTCTTCTGACTCTTTTGTGGCCCCATGGACTGTAGCCTGCCAGGCTCCTCTGTCCATGGGATTCTCCAGGCAAGAATACTGGAGTGGGTTGCCATTTCCTTCTCCAGGGGATCTTCCTGACCCAGGGATCGAATCTGTGTCTCTTAGGTCTCCTGCATTGGCAGGTGGGTTCCTTAACACTAGCGCCACCTGGCAAGCCTGTGTCTTCCATGAGATAGTCCCTAGCTGCATGTGGCAATAAGCATTTGAAGTAAAGTGAGTGCACCCAAGGAACTGACTTTTGTTAAAAGAGAAAGCAGCTTATTTTTATTTTTTAATATTTATTTAATTTGACTGTGCTGCATCTTAGTTGCGGCATGTGGGATCTTGGGTTGCGACCTGTGAGCGCTTCAGTTGCAGTACGTGGGATCTAGTTCCTTGATCAAGGATAGACCCTGGGCGGCCTGCATTGGGAGCGTGGAGTCTTAGCCACTGGAGCACCAGGGAAGTCCCAAGGAACTGACATTTAAATTTTGCTTTGTTTTAATTAACTTGAATTTACCTACACGTGGCTAGTGGCTACCATATTGGACAAAGCAGGCCTAGATTCTTCTGTCTCTTCCACAACAAACTTGAAGATGATTCCCAATCACCTTGAAGGTGTGACCAGTCCCTGCCCTTCCGTCCATTTCCCACTTCTCCTGAATTCACCTCTGAGAACTATCCTATTCCTCTCATCTCTGCCTTTGTCCATCACTAGCAGTGATAAGCTTTTCCCTTATCTAATAGCTTCCTCTCTGACTTCCAACCTTAAACACACTTCTTCCTGAAGAGGAAATCTTCAGACCAGTGTGTTGTTGTTCAGTTGCTATCATGTCCAGCTCTTTGCAGCCCCAAGGACTGTAGCACGCCAGGCTCCTCTGTCATCTGTCTCCTCGAGTTTGCTCAAATTCATGTGCACTGAGTCAGCCCAGTATAACCTTTGACAAAATCTGATATGATTCTAATCAAAATATCAGGATCCAGGTATCATTTTGTCTATTAAATAGAAGACTTAAGATTGCCAGAGGTATTTTAAAGAGATGGAGAAGAGGGCAGACTTGCATGTGCTCTGTACACCAGACCTATGTGTGTGTAATACTTTGTAGAGAGGAAAAAAGAAACAAGAAGGAAAGAAGAAAGAAGAGAGGGAAGGAGGGAGGAAGGAAAAGGGTATAAGGAAGAAGGGAAGGGAAAAAGAATGAAAGGAAGAAAGCAAAGGAAATAAAAAGAGAAGAGCAGGAGAGAGGAGCAAATATGATCAGTGTCCAATGTAACATTGAATTCATGCACTGCATGAATAAAATTATAACAGTAAAGATGAAAACAATAATACATGATGACAGTAATGACAAAATTCTGTTTTTTAATACTTGGCTTTTTATTAGACTAAACTAGCTTTAAAAGGCTTCAATTCATTTTTGTTTTCTCCTACTCCATCATATATTATATTCTTGGTTTTTTTTTTTAAGTATTTCAAGATCTCTAAATATTTGGAAATACTGTAAATTACCAATTTTCAACATAAATTTAGTTTAGCTTGACAAGGAACCTGCTTCTAAGCAATTTTGAGGTTGAGTTCCCAGTAAATAATATACATCATAGGCATTATAAAAACTGAAGGAAGTGGGCCTCTTTTCAAGTGTGAGTGGTTTAGGCCATTCGTGGAAACTTTTAATAATCAGTGGATACTGAAAAGAAATTGAAGTTTTCTCATTCCCTTTGCTATGGAAAGAGAAAAATCTAGAAGAAAAGCATTATTTTAACTCTTTCTAATTGAAATTAATTCGATATTAAACCCACTCTGAGCCACATATCAAGTAGAAATCACAAAAGATATAAAAGTTAATTAAAGACAGCCTTTGTTCTCAAGGGGCTCATTGCAATCCATTGAGGGCAAGAAAGAATTGAAGCACTTAAATACAAGATGTTAAATACTAAAATAAAGTTCAAGCAGCCTGAGCAAAGAAGAGAATGCCTAATTCTGCCAGGAAGACAAGGGAGGGCTTCAGGAAGGAAGTATCTCTTGAACTGAGCCCTGAAGAATGAGGACGACTTACCCATGCAGAGACGGCAGGGAAACAATATGTGGAAAAGCACAGAATCTGCAAGAATGTGGAGTAGTTGGGAGATTGCCCTCGGCCCTTGTGACTAGAGTATGTACTCTATGTATACACAGAAAAGTGATGACAGATACATGCGTGCTCAGTCATGTCTGACTCTTTGTAACCCTATGGACTGTACCGTGCCAGGCTCCTCTGTCCATGGGATTCTTCTGGCAAGAATACTGGAGTGGGTTGCCCTTCCCTTCTCCAGGGGATCTTCCCCACCCAGGGGCGGAACCTAGGTCTCCTGCATTGCAGGCAGATTCTTTACCATCTGAGCCACCAGGGAAGCCCCATTGACATTCTAAGAAACTTAAAAGAGAAAATCTGGCTAACCTATTCTTTCTTGTTTTCTTCATTAGATCCCCTCAGTAGAGTATGTTTAAGACCAAAAAATGTAACTGATTCTTTGAGCACTTACATCAATGCTAATTATATTAGGGTAAGTAAATAAACCTAAATTTCTTTCTGATAAGCATGTTGATGTACTGTCTGGAATTGTTGGGGTTTTTTTTCACCCCTCAGACTAGATTAATTTTGATTTAACTTGGTTACCAGCAAGTTTTGTTTTGCTCGCTTGGTCATAATCAATGTCGGTAAGTCTTCCTTTCCTGTATGTCTGTGGCCACAGTGCTCCCTCTGAGGTGCTCTGGGGAGGACTGCGCTTAACAACCCTCAGTACCATGTGCTATGCTCGACTTGTTGAGATAATAACCACTAGAATGGTGGTGCTCGAATCAATGAAGCCGTGAAAGTATGTAGCTTTTGGACCTGCAGAATTGTTTTGTTTTGAAGATCTTTCACCTAAACTTTCAGTGCAAGGCATGGACTTCAAAGCCAACATTTTTTCTTTTTTTCTCAAACTAGGGCTACAGTGGCAAAGAGAAAGCATTCATCGCCACACAGGGCCCCATGATCAACACCGTGAATGATTTCTGGCAGATGGTTTGGCAGGAGGACAGTCCCGTGATTGTTATGATCACAAAACTCAAGGAAAAAAATGAGGTATGACCTTTTCCCAAGTGCAGAACATTGTATTTTTTTCTGTTACTCTAGAACAGAGATTGTTTAAGGAAAATTACCATATACTTCCTAACAAATTTAAGATGTTAAGACACCTAAAGGCTAGGTCAGTTTATGCTCCTCCAAAATGGAAATTGGTGTCCTGTGAATGATAGCTTTCTTTCAGTGAAATCAATGTGCTTGGCATACAACATTCACATTTGTATCTATATATCTATGTAAGGAAATGAGGGGCCCTGAATCATCACTCTGATATATAATAGGGAAATAAAAAATTGTTCATTTACATCATGAGCAATTTTTGAGCACCTACTAAGTGACAGATACTATTTTATTTACTTATTTATTTATGGCTGTGCTGGGTCTTCATTGCTGTGCAGGCTTTTCTCTGGTTGTGGAGAGCAGGGGCTACTCTCTAGTTGCGGTTTGTGGGCTTCTCACCATGGACAGAGGAGCCTTGTGGGCTACAATCCATGGGATCACAAAGAGTCGGACAGGACCGAGCGACTAACACACACACACACACACTGTGGTGGCGTCTCTTGTGGTGAAGCAGGGGCTCTAGGGTGCTCAGGCTTCAGTAGTTGCAACTTGCGGGCTCAAGAGCGCAGACTCAATAGTTGTGGTCGACGGGCTTAGTTGCTTCACAGCCTGTGGGATCTCCCTGGACCAGGGATTGAATCCACATCTCCTACATCGGCAGGTGAGTTCTTTACCACTTAGCCACCAGGAAAGCCCCAGATACTATTTTAGTTGCTGGCAGTTTGTTAGTAAACAAACACAAAGATTCCTGCCCTTGGTAGATTTTACCTTTCTAGTGAGGGGGAGACAGACAAAAAGCAAGAAGCAGAATTTCATAAGAATATAGCATATTAGAAGGGATAGATGCTGGTAGGAAAAAACAGTAGAGTGGGATAAGGGGACTGGGTGTCTGAGCTGTAGGGAGCAGTAGGAGAAGAGCAAGCTGCAGTATTATACAGGGGGATATACCTCACTGAGAAAGTGAAATTTGGAGAAAGGTTTGAAGTTAACCAAACCAAACAACTTTCTCAATATTTTCATAAAACAAAATCCAAGAAAGAGACAAAATTAGATCCCACATCCATACTAGTAAACTTTTCTAAGGATCCAGCTTATAGAATATGCTTTCTGTATTTTGCGTGATAAAAATAAAACTGTGTAATTCCCAAAGAGTGCTATCCTAGACACTGCCTACATTTCATGACATCTTATTGAGATAATTTACAGTCTGATTTTAGCCAGAATTTGTGTTTGTTTTCTGATCAAAATGACTATGCCCGTGTCTCACCCTGACAATAAGAATTTAAGAAAATGGAAATTTCCCTTTAACTCCTTTGGTGAGTTGCAACCACCAACCATAGTATAACCATGCTGCTAATGCAGAAAACTCAGGTACACAAACAGCAACTTAAAGTTCTTTTAAAGTTTTGTTGTTTTCTTCCATTTTTGCTACAATAGACAAAGAATCTTTTTCTGAAATTTATCCTGGGAAAAAAATTATATTTTTGGCCAGTAGATGAATACTGGCCAATACAGTAATGTATACTGCATTAGCTATATGCTTACTAAATAAATGCATTTATATGAATCTTATATGAAAGTCTAAAGTGGCATAATAAAATAATCCCTAATATTCTTAGCTATTTCACCCAATATCAACTTGTCAACATAATAAGCCACTGACAAGTCCTGCACAGTTGTTTAATATCTGTGACAATTTACCCTCATGGCAGGAAAAAAAAATTCTTCAAGTTTTAAAGGTATATTCTCTGTGTATTTATACCCATGCATATATACATAGAATTTATGTTAATATGGCAAGCTAGATAATTTGAAAAACCAGTCATACTGAGTGAAATACGATATGGCATGCATAGCAGAGCTTGGGGGAGAAAGTAAATTCTAGTAGTAAAAAACTGAATAAAATTCATAAAACCAGAGAATTACAGGTTATTTGTGTTTTCATGACAATATAAGAACTGGAGACAAAGCCTTGGGCTTGCAGGAGCTAGGACTTAGAACTGAGACCTTCCATGAAGTGAGCACCTGCAAGGGCTATGCCTTCAGTGAAAGGGTGAACCACAGAAATAAACCTGCCTACCAAAATAGGATTATAACAGGAAATTAATCTATCAAAGTCTGGCCTTCTCATGGGATCAATAGTAAGGTACTCTTGAGTATTCAGAATTCAAAAACCAGGAAGCACCAAGTGGCAAGTAATTAATATTAAATAGTATTTTTTAATGTATATAAATCATTTATAAACTAGTTTATATTCATTTAATTAAAAAATTAAAAGTAATACTGCATTGGTAAGGCACTTTACAAAAACAAAGTCTTCTGCTATCTGCACAGCAAACACTACACAGAATTTCAGAGGAAAAAGCCCAGCAAATATAAACTCAGAAGTCAAACTTCTGAGAAACACATGTAAATAACCGACGTAAGTAAAAAGCAGAAACAACAAATAGTAGAAATAGACCTACAAGAAATTGAAACAATAGAAACTGTAAATATAGGCTTTTTTATAATTAAACATACAAAATATAAAATTAAAAACTTGACAAAAGAACAATTTACTATCAAAAAAGACTAGGAAGATTTAAAAACAAACCAAAGAGGCCTAGAAATAAATATTATACACATTAAAATGAAAAAACTTCATGAGATAAGTGGATTGGCAAGCTGGACACAGTTGAATAAATAATTACTGGATTAAAAAGCAGAGCTAAGGAAATTACCTAGAAGATCAAAATGACCAAAAATGTGAAATAGAGTTTCAGAGGATAGTATTTAGATGTCCAATATATGTCTAATGGATTTTTTAGAAAAAAAGGGAGAATATAATAAAAGAAGTAATATATGAGGAAATAATGGTTAGGTATTTTCCAAAATTGGTGAAAGACTTGATCTCTCACAGTAAATCCTAGACTGGATAAATAAAATAAATCCACAGCTAGACACATCTGTGGAACTGAAAAACACTGCAGAGATTGTTTTAACAACCAGAATGACTAACAATTGGCTTCTCAGTAGTAACAGCAGAAGCCAAAAATCAGTAGAATAATACCCACAAAGGAATGAGAGGAAATCACAGACACCTTAGAACTCACACAAGAGTTGGCGATGCTTTCTAGATCTGAATAGACTGAACTACTCCTGCCCACTTTGGTTGGAATTACCATTTTCTGAATAGATTGTCATGATGTATTTTCTCAAAGAACATTCATACCTTTATTAATTCTATTTCTTTTATTAAAAGTAAAATCATACAAAATTGGCATAGAAAAAGCACTGTGATTTATGCGATTACATAAATATAAGGATGTAAATGTTTTGAAACAAGTTTTTTTTCCACTGAAAACATTATTTGTTGCATATTTTTTAAGGATTAATGCTTGGCAAAGCATATATACCACAAGGATCAGGGAACAGGTTTAGTAACTGTGTAAGATAAATTATGATTTTTGTTGTCCTGAGCATTTCATTCCTCAAATGTTATATGTTTGTTTCTTTAGACAAAAAGACAGAGATACACCAATGGTGCTATAACTTATTCTTGAGTCAGGTTTCATCAGGACAGGACAGAAGAAACTAAGATTGCTGGTTAATGATAAGAATTTCCTAGAAGTTAAATAGGATGTGACATATTTTAAAGGCCAACAGAGATAATATGAATAATTGGCAAATATGCCAAAGCCCTAACAGACAGCTATATTCTTCCCTTCTGTCCCCAAGACCAAAGTTTGTCATTCTAAGAGAACTGCTATATGAGATAAATATGTATTTCAAAGTGACAATGAGTTGGTTAACTGACAATGCTCAGACATCTCCATTGTGAATGTGAATGTGCAAATAGAGCCCATCTTGTTCTTTCCTTTTCAAGTGCATTAAACCTGAAGCTAACCTGTGGGCTTCCCAGGTGGCACCGTTGCTAAAGAACCCACCTGCCAATGCAGGAGATAGACAGGGTTGGATTTCCTGGGTCAGAAGGAGTCCCTGGGTTGAGAAGATCCCTTGGAGAAGGAAATGGCAACCCACTCCAGTATTCTTGCCTGGAGAATCCCATGGACAGAGGAGCCTGGTGGGCTACAGTCCATAGGGTCACAAAGAGTCAGACACAACTGAAGCAACTTAGCATGCAAACCTGTTGGTACCGTTCTCAGAATTCTTGTTCTCCATAGGAGAGTCAAGTAGATCTGTTGAAAGCCAGAATTTTTGAAAAAATAATGTCCACATAAAGGATGACTGAGATTTTTATTTTTCACTTTGGCTGCATAATTCAGAAATGGAAAAGGTATTATTTTTTCTTACCATTTTTAGCCTCTTGCCTTTTTAAGTGTCTGAGATATATATTCTGGAAATATCAAAGTAAATATTGATACATTATGTTACACTTCTGTGTGCAATTTGCTACATGTATTTTCCCATGGCCTGTCATAATTCCAAATATTGCAATAAGGATTTTGACTCTGTTATTATTGATTACTCATTAAATTAAAATGAAAATTCCTTTCCATCCAGATTCTCTAAAGATGTACAAAGAATACTATGGAAGAAACTTTAATGTTTTACAAATCAAAATGATACTGAAAAGTCTGGCTCAAAAGAAATAGGCAGTAGCCTTCACACTGCCAGGAAGATGCTGTTTACCAAAAATGTGCCAACTTTCAATTGTGTTAAGCGTCATTGTTTGAAATAGACAAAAATCATTTCCTCCAAAAATATGTGAGGGTGGAGTTATCTTTAGAAATTCCCAGGCTTTGTATTTTCATGAACCTTTCTACTTTCTAATAAATAAATAAAAGAATAATTGCCAGCTCTTATTAAATAATCACAATATTCTCATAGTTACTTTATTAAATAAGAATAGGCAAAAATTTTTAAAATAAAGCTGACAAATCAGTTCTCATCTATGGTGTGAAAAGAGAAGCAATTTTTATTTTTGGTAAGTTTGATTTCTTCATTTACGTAAATCTCATGAAGGAATTCCTCTTGAAAGAAATAAAACATTGAAAACACAGTGTTCAAACTTTTAACATGAACTATTGCTTAACTAGAGAAGACACAGCAGCTAAAACCTGAAAAGCTAGAGTAGGATCCGTCTAAACAGGACAAGAAGCATTTCTATATTTCCAAAGTCCTCAGACTAGCTCAGACTTTCTGCTAAGAAAGAAGTGGCTATGAATGTCGGTCATATTATGTGCACGGTGGAAGATATTTTCCACAGACTGCCATTTGTTGAATGTATATAGTAAGCACAGTTCATATGTTAATTCAGTTCATTTTCACTCTATCTCTACAAAGCAAGATTTACTATACCTATGTTATGGATGAGAAATGAAGGTCAGAGGTTAAATCATTTGCCTATAGTCTCAAAGTTAGTAAGTGATGGAGGCCCAATTTTAGTCCAGGTTTATTTGATTCCAAAGCTCACGTACTCATTATGCCCCAACATAATAAATGGGCTAAAGAAGGATGTAAAGTAAAGTAAAGTAAAGTGTTAGTTGCTCAGTCGTGTCTGACTCATTGTGATCCCATGACTGTAGCTCACCAGGCTCTTCTGTCCATGGGATTCTCCAGGCAGGAATACTGGAGTGGGTTGTCATGCCCTTCTCCAAAGGATCTTCCCAAGCCAGGGATCAAATCCAGGTCTCCTACATTGCAGGCAGATACTTTACCATCTGAGCCACGTGGGAAGCTCATAAATAAGGATGCAAGACATTAAAAGACAAAGTACCCATTGTTGGCTTCAAGAAGGAATAAGACACTGAATTATCATTCACGAAGTGAGAGCATTACTTGGTGATCTGGCCTAACGAAATACTTCTCTCGAGTAGTTAATACTGCCATATTCTGTCTTAATATTTACATCTTTCATCTGAGTTCACCTATGTGACTTAAATACTTAAAAACCCCATTTTGCCCATTGACCTGTTCAGCACTTTGCAAGCAGTTTAATCTCAAAAAGCAAAATAAAGAAATTGTATTTTAAGTATTCCCCAATTTCATTCTCTTCCTTTCTCTAACTGATAAAATTATGGATAAGATTTATTTTAATTACATTTCTTTGTCCAAATAGCTCTTATGGTGCCTTACAGTTTTTCAGCAGGGACCTGCAGAGGAAGTAGGTGCACAAGGAACATAAACCTGGCAAAGCAACAGCACACAGAGGCAGACACGACACCACAGAGCATGCTGAGCAGCTTGGTGTGGCCTGAGCATAGTAGGGAGTGAAGGGAGATGGGCCTGGAATGTTACATTTTGCTGAAGACTACAGAGAATGAAAGAGGGTTCTGTATTCTTTGTATATTCTGCTTTTAACATTATGAGTGTTCTCCATATCATTAATAACTCATCAAAAACATGATTTTTAAATGACTGCTAGAATTTCACTGTATGGTTGCTAAAATGTATGTAATCATTTCCTTATTAATAGATAAAGTCATTTCCAATCTTTTTATCCACATCTTTCATTATTAATTTATAATTTTAGATGTGAAATGACCTAAGTGATAAGAACTTTTGAAAAAATATATTCCCAATTTAGAAATACATCTAACTGTGCCATCATCTTTGGGCTTCCCTGTAGCTCAGGTGGTAAAGAATAGGCCTGCAATGAGGAGACCCAGGTTTGATCCCTGGATTGGGAAGATCCCCTGGAGAAGGAAATGGCAACCCACTGCAGTGTTCTTGCCTGGAGAATCCCATGGACAGAGGAGCCTGGCGGGCTAGGTTCCATAGGGTCGCAAGGAGTCGGACACGACTAAAGTGACTAAGCACTCCAATATTTTTGCTTGGAGAATTCCATGGACAGACACTACACTATCACCATTACCTTTAGCATCTAGAATTCCCCACTAACCTTGATGACTTTCAGTACTTCGTTCTTCTTTATCAAACATCCAGTAGTGTGTGTGTATTCATTCAATAGATGTTTATCAACTATCACCCATCAAGCACCAGTGTAGGCACATGGATTATATCTTTATGGACAAAATAGTCAAAGATCCCTCCTTTCATGGAGCTACAATCTAAAAGAGTAGACACGGTAAACAAGAAACAAAAATTTAAAATATTAGATATAGGTACAGTGTCAGGTCTTATGAGGAGTGGAGAAAACATATGGTAGAGTAAGAGAGATGGAAGACAGTTTACACCGAGATCAGGAGAGCATTTTAAAATTTATATATGGCAGCCTATAAGAATCTTATGAATTTATAGAAGTAATGACTTAAGTCAAATCACAGCTACTGTAGATGACTTTATTTAATTAAATACATCCAAAACAAGTGTTTCTTTACAATATAAATATTAATCAAGTATATCCCATGTTTACCTTAAGTTTCATTATGAAATCTGATGGGTATTCAGGTGGAAATGATTGATTTGTAAGTAAATTATAGTTAAAAATAAAGTAGATCTTTTTAAGCTGTACATTTAAAGAGAAAATAAATTTTCCTGATAAAACACTTGTAATTAAATTTAATTATACTATGTTATATTCTAAATCCATAAAATAAAAGTACATCTTCTCAACTATTTAAAATTAGCTAAAAAAATTAGAGTTAGATAATCTAGAAAGTTCATCAAATATACCTAGAAAGTGTAGAAACTGGGCTGTTCGATCTTCCAAATAACTAATGTTTATTGAACACTAACAGTGTGCTTAGAAATTAATTTTTACAATAAGTTTATTTGTAAAACTCAATGAAAGACACTGAGGTCCAGGGCAGTTAAGCAACCTGCCCAGGCTAAACAGCCAGCAATCTGACTCCCAACTCCTCCTTCTCACCTCTCTACATACCCTCCTCAAGTCTTCTTCCTAGTTAAGGTGGGAAGGGAGAAAGTTCTAGTCCAAGCAGTGATTGCGGCCAGAGAGCAGTATCTGGGATTGCTTACAGTCCTGGTTTAAAATCTCTAACCATTCTAAGGAAAGAGGAGAAGGATAAAGCATTTTGACTTAGTTTAAAGAAAAAGCGTAAGGTCTGTTCATTCAAAGTAGTGGACAATTTGAAAGTGTGGATTGGAACTGTGATGCGGGAGTCATGCTCAAGTTAGAAGTGTAGGGTGGACAAGAGGATTCACTCTTTGTACCAAGCATGGAAATAAATGAGCAAACAAAGTCCCATAGTCAGAGTGTCTGTCAACAAGGTCAGGGAGGGTCATGTTGAAGGACAGTGGAGACCCATTAACCGGTATTCAGCTGTTCTGGACGATCAGAATTAGATATTTGGTTTCTAGGGAAGCAGCCTGACCCAGCACTGCCCAGCACTGCCCAGCAGCCTCAGCTCATTTCCTGAATGACCGGGTGCTGGACGGTTATGCTGCACAAGCAATTAAGAGTGGCCAGGAATTCTGAGGCTGACAGTCCCTAAGAAATATTACTCACCTGTTCTTTCAAACATGCTTACATTCCAGGTATAATTCGGCACCCTAATTTGTAATTCAGCTGTTCTCCATTCAATTGCTGTAACTTGGTTTATTTCTAACTATAGTTAGAAGCCCTCTTATTTGACACATATAATCCAAGAACGTCAGAGTGGAGACTCAAACACAGCAAAAAGCTCTTTTGTTTTGTCTTAAAACAGGTACAGTTGTTCCTATTCAGATTTGTTCATTATTTTATTATGGGACAGTCTTTTGTTATTTTTAATATTGGTTCCAGGTCATGTAGTTTGTGTAATTCCTGCCTTTTATATATCATTAAAATGTCCCATTTCAGTTTCTTTAAAATAAGAGAACATAGTAAAGTTTATAAAACCATATGAATGCAGAATTTTGTCTGTATTTCCAAACTTTGCCCTTTTCTAAGTCTCACCTGTACCTGATTTCCATGCAGTTTTCTTTACTGATCCACTTCCCCCCACTCCCATGAAAACCTAATTAACTCACACAATTATTTCATGGAACAATTCTTTTTTTCTTCTTACCCTCATGTTTCATGAATTTATGTGACGTTTCATTAAATGAATGCAGCTGTCCTTAAGAGGTTTGGATACAAATACCACTTACTAACATACAGCTCAGCAGACAGTGACAGAAGTACTGGACTTAGTAAGAGAGTGGATGGAGGGCATTCAGTGTTCCGTTGAGTATTAGTGTATTTCACAGAGGGAAGGGAGAGTATTGGTTAATGGTATAGAAAAGAGTTGGTTATTGGAGCAGAAATCCAAACACCAAAGCTTGGATTTATAAAGTGATATTTGCTCAAAGGGTCTTGGTTCCAAGAGCATGTTCTCAGAGACCCCTACCAAAACACCTGAGCTTCAGTATTCTCAGCTGTAAAATTATAAAAAAAAATAATAACAATAACAATATCTACTCTCTGTTCTACTTAACACAAATGATCATGGAAGGGATTCAATGATATATTTTGGTAAAGATGCTTTTAATATCAAATTGCTGCATCTATGTTAGTAATATTAGGTGGAATACTAAGAATTAGAGTAAATAAAACCATAATAATTTTAGACAATCTGATCCATTCTCTTTTACGCAAATATAACCCAACTGCAACTAAGTATCTCTTTGTTTATTTAGAGCCATTTCCTTTGTGATGATACATCTTTAGCTCATAAAGCAAAAATTTCTTTGATTTTAAATGCATAGAATTTAAAAAGAAAGTAACTTAAAAATAGATTTTCTTTTCAGGCAACTAATATACTAGCTAGACTTGCTTCCTCTTTATACACAAATAACCCTAATGTGGTGAGAGTGAGAGGGATGATCAAAGAAAAAAAAATAGATTATAAAAATATGGGTTTGCATTGCTTTGCACTGCATTCTACTTTTGCTGTAAACCACTGATGATGAAAAATTGGTTGATGTCCAGGATCTTTACAGTCAAGGTTCACTAATTACTTGTTTATACAAGAGACACATAACCTTCTGGAAACCTCTTTGTCCTCCAAATTATGAATTCTTGGAATTAATAGATAATTTTACTGAAAGAACTGGCCCAGCTAACAGAATAGTGATGATTTGGGGTTATATTCTGCTACATAGCGTGCTATTTCAAATTACACACAATTAGTGTGATGTCACAATATTATCTTTAAGAGAGCACTTTCCTTCCTTGCATTTTTCTTTTTCATATCATTGTTAACGCCACAATGAAAAAACCGTAAAAAGCTACTCACAAAAATAATTCAAATGTGAACTGATGCCCTTAGAAACAACCACATTTGCAGCTCTCGCTCACTTCATATTCAAAAGCACCCACACTTATCTGGTCTCTTTTTCTACATCCTCCTTAAAGAGGGGAAAAATGTATTCAGTGTGTAAAAATAAGCTATTGTATCTCAGAAAGGAGATGGGATGCTAATTAAGGGTTGTTTGAATGAACAAGTCACATTACATTGTCTACTGGGAGCCGGCTGCCAATTGCATTTTTGGTAAAGAGTCAAGAAAAACATTCGAGAGGGCCCCGGCAAGCTCAGGAGAGAAGCAAGCAGTGCTTTCATTTATCAAGTAGGTGCACAAGCCTGGATTGTATTGTTAAGAGTCAGGGTGCAAGCTGAGAACTCCTGCCTGGCAGTTTTTCTTACCAGTTTCAAGAGCCACCTTCTCATTGAGGGGCCTGCTACTCAGGCCAGATCCTGGACAATGGGGCATATATGCCTGACTGCTGGGCCACTGAATGCCTCTTTCTTTGTTCAATACCTTTTGCAAGATTCTTTGTCACTCTTCTTGGATTCATCCAGGAGGCATGGGTTTTAAGTCACACAATAGCTCGGGTCTTGCAGCGAAATAATTGATGCTCCATTGAAAGCAACCAGGCAATTTGGTTAGTATGATTATCTTTAACAAATCGGGGAAATTTCAGACATTTGGCAATTCATAAATGAGGAGGGAAAGAAATTGCTTTATTTTTTAAAGATTGCTATTTTTAAAAAAAAATTTATTAAAATATAGTTGATTTACAGTGCTGTGTTAGTTTCAGGTGTACAGTAAGGTGATTCAGTTATACAGATATATGTATGATTCTTTTTTAGATTCTTTTCCATTAGAAGGTATTACAAGATTTTGAGTATAATTCCCTGTGCTGACGGTTTCTCTTTTTTTAAATGTTAATGTTATATTAGCCAGACTAAGCCTGATAACCTGATTGCTTGATAGTCTTGGGGGTGGGATGACATGGAAATAGAGGTGAAAATGATTTACTTTGTTTGGAAAAGGACCAGAATGTAGAGTAGGCAAATGTGTTTTTATTGTAGTGGATGAAAAACAGTGATTCCACTAGATGAAGTGACTTCCTTGTGGCTCTGTCACATAGAGCATTTGGTGCTTAGCATGATAGAGCCCCAGAGGTGTGTTTCTGATATGTTACATGTCTTTTCCTTTAGTTCTGTAATTCTGTAATTTTTTTGCTGTTGCTCTTTTAAATCTATAAGAACTTAACTATTTTTAAGTGTGGTCATATGCCTTTGATATAGACATAAAGAAACAAGCTTCCTGAGGACTGAAAGGTCCCTAACCGAAGGCAATAAGTGAAAGAATTTCTTTATCAATATGCATATGTGTTTGAAAGAAAATGATGAATTCTATTTAAACAATATTTCTAAAATTAAATTACTTCCCTGGGCACTGAAGATAAAGCATTAACTTTCACACTTTTATTCTTAGACATTAAAATGTGTGGTAAAAAAGTAGTAGTTCTTTTGTGGTTGTTTAAAAGGCAAAAGAATAAATAATATGAATTTATATGTATGTTTGAAACTCATTTTGTGATGATATCATAAAAATAATATATTTGATGCATGATCTAATGCATATTTAAGTAATGATCTAATCACTTTAGATCAAAAACCCATCCCATAATCCAGTATTGTAAAATATAATAACAATAATAATATCAAGTTTTGAATGCTTACTGTATGCTTAGCTTTGTCTTAAGTGCTTTCCATGTATTAAATCTTGAGGAAGCTGAGGCCAGAGAGAGTTTATGTTCCCTGTTTATGGACTCAGATAAATGGTAGCACCAAAATTTGGTCCCAGGCTCTTTGACTCCAAAGCTTGCACCTTATCCATCATATTATGTTTTCTTGTTGCAATATAATTGTTATTACTTCTATTAAACCCTTCAAAGAGGATCCTTCATAAAAATTTTAAAAATAATTTTGCTACACATTTATTTCAATGGATCTTGTAGATGAAAAGGCAATTGGTCCTGGCAAATACAATACCACAGATATATTAATGGCCATTATGTCTACTTTACATACAGGGGAGACTGCATTCTGTGGCATCTAACACATTACAGATACTCTTACTAGAGACTTTAGTTTGATGAAGCAGGAAATGTGTGAAAAAGTGAAAGTGTTAGTCACTCAGCTGTGTCCCACTCGTTGCGACCCCATGGACTGTAGCCAACCAGGCTCCTCTGTCCATGGAATTCTCCAGGTAAGAATACTGGAGTGGGGTAGCCATTCCCTTCTCCAGGGGATCTTCTCGATCCAGGGATTGAACCCTTGTCTTCTGCACCGCAGGCAGATTCTTTACCGTCTGAGCCACCAGGGAAGCCCCAAGGAAATGTGACTTGCCTCAATCATAGGGGAGAACATTTTATTTTCACCTTGTTCATCTCATGATAAACTCTAATATTTGGATCTCCTAATTCTTAATTCAGTTCTGAATTAGCCCTTAATTTCTCTGTGGGGATTTGAGAAATTTTGCCTGAATTATTTTTTTGTATGGGATTAACAGCAATAGTACTGGTTAAAAAAAAAAACAAACTTGACTGAGGTATAATTTATACTATACATACTATGGGCTTCCCAGGTGGCACTAGTGGTAAACAAACGAACAAACCTTCCTGCCAATGAAGGAGACGGAAGAAACGTGGGTTCTATCCCTGGGTCGGGAATATCCCCTGGAGGAGGAAATGGCAACCCACTTCAGTATTCTTGCCTGGAAAATCCCATGGGCAGAGGAGCCTGGTGGGTTACAAAGAGTTGGGCTGCATAGAGTTGAACACAACTGCGTGCCACATGCATATATATATACTATAAAGTTTATCCATTTAAAATGTATAGTTCGGTGGTTTTAGCTCATTTACAGAATGTTTAAAATTGATACTTGATTTATTTTATTTAACTAAATAGAAACTTTTGAGATGCTTGAAAGAAAAATGCTTCCAGGCCAATGAAAACCGTTAATATTTGCCGTGTTCTTCTTTCCCCTCCTCCAGAAATGCGTGCTTTATTGGCCAGAAAAGAGAGGAATATATGGAAAAGTTGAGGTTCTGGTTATCAGTGTAAATGAATGCGATAACTATACTGTTCGAAACCTTGTCTTAAAGGTAAGAATATGGAGCTGTAGCTGTCTACAAAGTGGAAGGTGTTAGAGGATTGCATTTTTATTTTGAACTTTTTTGTCCTAAGAACTGCAGATTCAAGTTAAACAAGTTAAATAATGTCAAGATCAAGAAGAAATTCTAATCACTCCCTTATGTATTTTGTTGTCAGCTACTATCACTCTGTGGAATAATTAATTTAAGTAGACATTAAAGAAATCCACTAAGTAGGGTGCTATGGTCTTCTAATTTGCATATATATAACACCTCTGATTTAACCTTTTGAACACCTTTAACTAAAGGACTAAAGGCTTGTGCTGGAGATGTTACCATGATTTCTTTTTTTAATGTCACTTTGTCTCAGCAGATTTAAGTAAGGCCTGGAAACTGTGAAAGGGAAAATCTGCACTCGTGGGTGGTTGTGGGAGGCAAGAAAAGCCTGAAGTGTTGTTGAGATCTTCCAAAACTTGGAGTTACAGTCATTTATAGGGACTTTCCCAGACCAGATTATGTCATAGAAAATTTATCTTATTTAAATTTTGGACAGCAAATGCTGAGGGATGTTGCCATGGTATTGTTGCTATTGTTTTTACTTCTAGAGAGCAAGCATCCCAAAGATTCCAGTCCTATCTAGAACCCCACTGCTGGGACAGAATCATCACAAAGAAGAAAGTTGAGACAGAGCTGCACTGATGGGTTTTAATGGGAAATTCATGATAGGAAGGCACTTAGAGAAACCTGTTCTTCAACATGTATTCTCTAGTGCCTAGTCTACGCCAGGCCCCAACCTGGTTTTGAAATGATGTGCATGGACCCTCCCTTGTCACTCCTTTACTACAGGGATTCCTCACTAATGTTAAAAACTGGTATTTAGGGTGAGTGTAGAATCATTAGAGTGGGTATAAAATTAAGCATTCTTATACTGGTCAATATGTTTATAATAATCTGTCTGGAGCATTCAAAGAACAGGAAACACACTATATCCCAATTCTTGGCCATTTATTCATCTACCATTATGTTCATGATCATAAATTACAAACATATCTAGCATATATATGTTTTCTATATTAAATATATATCATGTATATATTTCTCATTTAATTGAAGCAAGACTGTCAGATTTTGACATCAGCATATTTACAGTAAATTTTTCTCAGGTTGAAAGAATATTCTTCATAAGTCTCCTAGATTTTATGGCCACCTAGAAGTGAGGAGCAAGCAAGATGGCAGTGATAGAAAGTGTTTAGTATTGTGGTTTGGATGCCTTTTAGTTCCACAAGTAAATGAAGCGCTTGGTGGCTATTTCTATTTTCAGCAAGGAAGTCACACCCAACGTGTGAAACATTACTGGTACACCTCATGGCCCGATCACAAGACTCCAGACAGTGCCCAGCCCCTTCTGCAGCTCATGCTGGATGTGGAAGAAGACAGACTTGCCTCCGCGGGCCGAGGGCCTGTGGTGGTCCACTGCAGGTAAGGGATGAGCCGTCCTTTCTGCCTCAGCAACGGTCTATTCTTTGTAAAGTCATACAGCAGGTGGCAGTTGGGTTTGACTTCCTGGTTCTGACTTTGCTGGCAAATTGAATAGATACTGAAACTAATTAGCCTCCCCCTTGATTCTTGACCACAGTGATACTTGTCAGAAATGAAGTGCATGATTAGCATATTTTTAGCCGTGGTACAGTGGAGAAAATTTCACTTATGAATCACTCAGGGAACAGGAGACTTATTCATTCAGTCCTCGACCTTGAAATGTAGGTGGATTCATTTAGTCTCATTAGGCTCATGTGTGCTAGGAAGGACATATGATTTTTTAAATTATCAACAGCTTTTTTCTTGTTTTGAGATGCCCCTGAACTTTTCTAGGATTGTATCTTGATAACATTTATTATTATTATGTCGAATTTGGTGAAAACCAGTCAACTGTTCTAAAAGTTCCCTCATGAAAAACAGATGGAAATAAATTTATGAAATGTTAGATGGCAAGTGGTAATTCACCAAGAGGAAAACAAAGTGTTGTTACCAGAACATGGGGTTCTGGAGGCTGGACTGACAAGAGGCACCGATGTTTAGTGGTTCCCTTGACTCGTGTCCAGTTTAAAGATCTTATCCTTTAACTTGTACCTCTTCCCTCTGTTTTCCTGCTAGTGTGCCCAAAGCAAAGTACAAATTTTAAAGTTATTTATATAACTGGTCATTTATTCTCCATACTTTCTCAAAAAAATTTTGCATTACTTTATTGATCCCCTTATGTCTTATAAGATAGACTTTGGTGATATTTTTAGTAAACAAAGTATATTACTTTAAATTATGATTTTAGCCTTCTTTTGAACCTTTGTGGTTTAATTAAGAGTAAAATTTACTGTATGTCTATTTGCCCAACGTGTCATTATCTAGTTTCTAACTTTAGGCCTTATCCTAAACTTAACTTACTTTAGAGCTGGAACTGTCCCCCACCCAAAATCATAAAACAGTCAGGATATCTAAAATGAACTAACCATTTCCCCTCTAAAACCAGCTCCCCTTCTGATTGCTATTTCTAAGAATGAGACGGTCTTTTTTCCAGCCACTCAACATCAAATGTTGACAGTTATCTTTGGCCCTTTTCTCAATTCCAGCCTCAGTATCTAATCAGTCACCAGATTGGCTTTCCCTTCAAAGCTTCTCCCATAATCATCACTTCCTGCCCAACCACCCAAGTTCAGGCCCTTATGACCTCATCCATGTATTTTAGAAGTCAGCTAATTGCACATACACACCCCACTTCCCCATGCTCCACCCCCACTACAGTCTATTCTGTGCACTCCTCGTGGATGATGTGCCTAAAACCCTCAAAGCTTCACAGAGGCTTCCCATTGCCTAGAGCAAAATTTCTTAATCTTGGATTTGTGGATTAGCTACAGGGGCCAGTGAACTTGAAATGACTTGAACAGATTTGAGTACATTAACTGAATTTTCTGGGGAGTGAAAACTCATTGTTTTTAACATATTCTCAAAAAAAAAAATAAAAAGAGTACCATTTTTTTAGAGGATGAAGTCCAAAGTTCTTAGCTTTCCATAATCCTTTATAGACCCCACTGTACCAACCTACATAGCATAGGTTGAAAAGCAGAGACATTACTTTGCCAACAAAGGTCCGTCTAGTCAAGGCTATGGTTTTTCCTGTGGTCATGTATGGATGTGAGAGTTGGACTGTGAAGAAAGCTGAGCGCTGAAGAATTGATGCTTTTGAACTGCGGTGTTGGAGAAGACTCTTGAGAGTCCCTCGGACTGCAAGGAGATCCAACCAGTCCATTCTGAAGGAGATCAGCCCTGGATGTTCTTTGGAACGAATGATGCTAAAGCTGAAACTCCAGTACTTTGGCCACCTCATGCGAAGAGTTAACTCATTGGAAAAGACTCTGATGCTGGGAGGGATTGGGAGCAGGAGGAAAAGGGGACAGCAGAGGATGAGATGGCTGGATGGCATCACTAACTCAATGGACGTGAGTTTGAGTGAACTCCGGGAGATGGTGATGGGCAGGGAGGCCTGGTGTGCTGCGATTCATGGGGTCACAGAGAGTCGGACACAACTGAGCAACTGAACTGAACTGAACTGTACCTTCCCAGCCTTCTTTCCCACTATTCCTCTAATGTAACTTTCTCTTTCTAGCCAAACTAGTCTACTCATTGTCACACATCTTATTTTCTGTTCTGCTGCAAAATTTTCCCTATACCAGTCTCACCTATGGAACATTCTCTCACATTGATGATAACCAAAATGCGTGCCATTCACAAGGTATAGTTCAAGTACTATCTCTTTACTGACACAAACTCTCTATAGACACTTACACTAAAAGGGATGCATTCCCCTTCTGAATTCCTCTGCACTCATATTCAACAAGAAACAAGTGCCAAGTCCGAGAAATAAGGGCTATTTGAGTGCTGCTGCTGTTGTTGTTCAGTCGCTAAGTTGTGTCCAACTCTTTATGACCCCCATGGACTGTAGCCTGCCATGCTCCTCTGTAATGAGATTTCCCCGGCAAGAACACTGGCATGGGTTGCTATTTCCTTCTCCAGGCCATCTCCCCAACCCAGGAAACAAACCCACATCTCCTGCATTGCCAGGAGGATTCTTTATCACTGAGTCATCAGGGAAGCCCATATTTGAGTGCTGAAAGGGGAGCTATTCACTCAAACTATGAGATTTGAAGAAAGTCTCTAAACGTTGGAATAATGCTGAACAGGATCTTGAAAAAAGGACCAATGTTTGTGGTTTTAAAAGGTGGTAGGGTGGGCATTTCTGACTGGAGAAATATCATTAACTCAAAAAGGAAAATTCAAAAAGAAAAGGGTTTTATTTATTTATTTTGCAAAGATTCAAATGAAAACAATGGCACAAAGGGTACAAGGTCAACAGCAGAAAGACAAAAAGCTTGAAAGTTCATGCAGTCATACTACGTAAGGCGTGAATACCATGGAAGCATGCTTAGACATTGTACTGTGACCATCTGCAGTTATTGCTGGTGCTCGTGTATGTTCAGTCATGTCCAACTCACTGTGACCCTTTGGGCTATAGCCCACCAGACTCCACTGTCCGTGGAATTTTCCAGGCAAGAATACCGGAGTGGATTGCCATTTCCTGCTCCAGAGGATCTTCCTGACCCAGGGATCGAAACTGTGTCTCCTGCATAACCTGCATTGGCAGGTGGATTCTTTACCACCGAGCCACCTGGGAAACTCCTACAGTTTTTGAGTATTGAGTAATATGATCAGGTTCCTATTTCAGAAAGATGAACCTAGCAACTGTGTATATCATGAATTAGCCCAGGAAGAGCCTTGAGCCTGGGAAACCATGATGAGATCATCGTTAATCATGAAGTAAGATTTCAAAAACGTGAGCACAGTTTATAGAAAGAAAAGCATGGATCCCAAAAGCTCAGTGGAGGTGGAAAACATAAGAATTGGTAACAGACTGGATGTGGGAAGTGAGAGAGGGGGAGATGTTGAAGACGGCTCCAAGATTTCTAGGCTGGAAAACTTGTGGCTGCTTGGTAATGCCATTGAGGAAAAAGATAATTAATTCTGTTTTAGATACATTGAATTTAGAGACACTGAACTGCAGCAAGTGTAAAATAGCAACAGCAGAAGTGCCAGCTAGGAGGTGGAATGCTAATCTAGAGTTTAGGAGGAACTTGGGGAACTTAAGTGTAGATTTGGGAGAAATTTACATAAAGATGGTTGAAATTGCTGAAAGAGAAAGAGACAGACAGAGAAAGTTTGTAAAGTTGATAACTTGCCATCTAAAGAGATTCACGAGTAAACCTTCCATGACAGGTAATATTTCTGTTCAGCTGTTACCTTGATTAAAAAAAAAAAAAAGACTTGGAAATATGTGCCTTTAGCCACAGCCTCTCTCCTAAACTGAACTGAATCTTCAGCTATTCACTAACATCTTTCACGTCAGTATGTGTATGTGCTCATCGCTCAGTCTTTTCCAACTCTTTGTGACCCCATGGACTATAGCTCACCAGCCTCTTCTGTGGAATTGGCCAGGCAAGAATACTGGTGTGGGTTGCCATTCTCTTCTCCAGGGGATCTTCCTGACCTAGGGATTGAACCATGTCTCCCGCATTGCAGGCAGATTCTTTACCCTCTGAGGCACCAGGGAAGCCCCAGCCACATTATTATATCCAGGACCAAAGCCCCCACTCTCTTCCTCAAATCAGACCTCATTCCGGAACTCCCACTGCATCTCCATGACACTGCCATTCTTCCAGTCCTCCAGGCGAGTCACCTTTGACTTTTTGCTTTTCTCACTGTTCGGCTCCACTCCTCCATGCTCACTTTTGTGAGGTATGTAGGTCTTTTCCCTCCTTGCTACTGCCCATACCTTACTGAATTTCAGGCCCTAATTCTTCTTTGTAGAACAGCTGGTACCTTTTCCACTATTCTTTCCACCCACCACCTCCCTCCATCCCATTCATCCTACTTCTTAGACCTAAAAGGAAGAATGCTGATGCAGCACTTAGCAGAGGGCCAGGTTTGTACACTCAGTACACGAGAGCTGCTACTCTTATCATAATTATTATTATTGATCCTAATGGTTGTTTTCAATGTTAAAGGAATATATTTTATCTCTGCTATTTTCCCTGCACCTTTTAATTCACTGTCTGTTCTTTTCAGTGCAGGGATAGGCAGGACGGGGTGTTTTATTGCTACATCCATTGGCTGTCGACAGTTGAGAGAAGAAGGAGTTGTGGACGCTCTGGGCATCGTCTGCCAGCTGCGTGTGGACAGGTGAGTGCTGGCGGGATGTAACAAGAGACACTTCAGAGCAGCAGCAGCATCACAACCTGATTTAATCACACACCTAACTCTATAAAGATTTGTGTAAAATGCTTAAGAATGTGCATTATATTAAAAAGTCATCAAAGAAAGTGTTATTTGCAACACTGACCCTCAGGAACCCAAAACCAAGAGCTTGTGCTTAACCCTCCTTGTCTCTGATACCCTCCTTGTCTCTGATGCAGGTTGTTTATAGTGGTAGCTCTTAGACTTCCACCTCTGTTCCTTCACAGGGACTTTGTATTTTCATTTGAATTCACTGAGTCCTTCACTTTAGGATCTTGCTCCTTTAGAGTGAGGCGTATGCCATACTACCAAGAGTCATCTTTTTTCTCCACTCATCCTTTTTGAATTGTGAAAAATGCATATGACAAAATTTACCATCTTAACCATTTTTAATAGTACAATTCAGGGTGTTAAGTATATTCATATTCTTGTGCAACCAGTCTCCGAAATCTTTTCATCTTGCAAAGCTCTGTGCCATTTTCTTGGCAACCACCATTCACCTTCTGACTCTTTGAATTTGACTACTCTAGGGGCCTCATATAAGTGGACTCATACTGTATCTGTGTGTTTGTTACTGGCCTATTTCACTTAGGATGGTATCTCCAAGATTCATCCATATTGTAGCATGTGTCATAATTTCCTTCCTTTTTAAGGCTGAATAATATTCCACTGTATGTATATACCATATTTTCTTTATCCAGCTATCTGTTCATGGACTCTTAAGTTGCTGCCACCTTTTGGCTGCTGTGAATAATGCTGCTTGAACATGGGTGTACAAATAGCTACTTGAGATTCTTTAAGGTATATACTCAGAAATGAGATGGCTAGAGCATACGGTAATGTTTTTAATTTTTCAAGGAATGCCACACTGGTTTCCATATGAGCTGCACCATTTACATTCCCATCAACAGTATACAGGGATTCCAACTTGTGTGTTTGTTGTTTTGTAGTAGTAGTCTTCCTAATGGGTGTGTGGTGAAAGAGTCATTTTCAGGTATAGGTGATTTGATAACTTTTGTGATGGTCTCTGTTTATGCACTGAAAACAGAGCAAACAAGCAATTTCTTTTCTTGCTCGCTGCAAAACTAAACCTGGGGAAATGAATAGTTGAGGGAATGACAGGTGAGTGACCGAGAAAGTGAACAGATGCTCACTGAAAACAGGCACAGAGAGGAAGATGCTTGCAATCACATGAGCAGAGGACCTGCCTGCTCTGGAGTTCACTGTGCTGTTGTGGGAGAAGAGTTGTCCCCAGAGCTCAGCTGTGGGTTCTCTTCATTCATACGGCAAGTGTGTATCAACCACCTTTTAACTGCAAGGCATTGTTCTGGATGCTGTAAGTACTGAAACAACATGAGTGAGGCGCTGCTCTCCTAGAGTTTACATGCTAACAGTGAGAGAGAAGAGATAATAAACAGCAAAGAAATAAACAGGATAATTTCAGACAGATAAATGCTGTGAGGTAATAAAACACGATAGTCACAGAAGCTGAGCCTCCTGGAATTTAGCCCTATGACCTAGAGTTTCCTAAAAGTGAGACCACAAAAGTCACATTTTAAGAGTCACGCAATAAATATTTATTGAGCTGCTACTCTGTACTAGGTCCTGCAATTTCAATACAGACGAAAGAATTATTCTGAAAATTCAATGAGAAGATAGATATAAAGGCACATAGGAAGCCTTCTGATAAATATTCACTTTGTTACTGTCATCTTCATTATTACTAAAATCATCAATAAAGCCTCTCCAATCTCTAAAAATTAAACACTCAAATTGCTTTCCAGGATGAGGTTTTCCCTCTTCATCACTATCCTTCTTTCTTTCCTTTTAAATAATCATTTCTCCATCTTTATAAGTGTAGCTTCCCTCTATTTTTCCTCTTAACTCTGACTGGCTTTAATAAGCCAGTTACCCATGGTGATTACAATTATGGACTCTGTAAACGGACTGCCTGGTTTTGCATCCTGGCTCCCACCATTGCCTGGTTGTGTGCCCTTGGGCAAGTTACAGGACTTCTCCTTGCCTTGATTTTCTCAACTGGAAAATGGAAGTAATAATAATATCTAATTCTTATGTTTTTATAAGGAGTAAAAGGTAATCTGTAAAGTGGCTGGCACATAAGCATGTAACCAAGGTTAGCCACAGTTATTATCAATAGATATAGCAAGAACCTGGGCATGCGTCTGTAAAATGGAAATAATAATATATACCCCACAGGGTTGCGGTAAGAGTAAGATGAGATTACACCTGTGATGTACTGAGTAGAACACTTAGTCTAGGTTTCTTTTTTTTTTTTAATTCTTACTGAATTTGTTATAATATTGTTTCTGTTATTTACGTTCTGATTTTTTGGCTGTGGGGCATGTGGGATCTTAACTCCCTGACCAGGGATTGAACCCACACACTCTGCATTGGAAGTCTTAACCAGTAGACCACCAGGGAAGTCCCCTAGTCAGGTTTCTTACTCTCTCTCTACCCTCTTCCCCACTTCTGCCTTTCCATGTGTGCTAAGTTGCTTCAGCTGTGACTTTCAGTCAAAGAGCCGTGACTCTTTGTGACCCCATGGACTGTAGCCCGCCAAGCTCCTCTGTCCATAGGATTCAGGCAAGAATACTGGATTGAGTTGCCATGCCCTCCTCCAGGAGATCTTTCCAACACAGAGGTAGAACCCGAGTCTCTCCTGTCTTTACCACTAGTGCCACCTGGGAAGCCTCACATGTAATTGCTTCCAAAAATGTTTTTGTGCGTGAGATAGCTCCAATTCTCTGTCCCCTCCTCTTATATTTACTGTCTCAGTTTCCTGAAACCGCCTTGTTTCTATCCACTACTACTCACCCCAACTGGAATAGGATTCCTTTGCTTCACTTCAGACTCTGGGACCTACCTTCACCAAGAAGAGGGACCCTACATTAGAGAGTGAGGGACAGCACCCACTCAGCCTGGAGCTGCTCCTGCAGTGATCGTAATCTCTTCTGCTTTGTTCTTCTGTAAACAAGGCTCCTTCATGGGACCCACAGATCCCTAGGGGCTCCAGTTCATCTCTGTGCACTGGATCTGACTCTATTTGAAACAACACCTTGAAAAAAGGGGGCTTGGTTTGTCCATTGTTTAGGCTTTTGTACCTCTTAGATCTTGTCTATTCACCCACCCCTATATCCCTCCTCCCCTACCTGCTTCTGTAGCCTGACATCCACCTTGGTTTCTACTTCCCAGTCACTTTACTCTGTCAAGTCTACCAGATTGCCCTCTAACTCTGAAGAAAATCACAAATACGTTTTTTAAACCATATCACAATGCCTCCTCTCATTGACTCCTTCCTTCCTAAAGCAAATAGGCAGAAAATTTAGCCTTGGCCTGCCATCAATACCAAGGTCTTCCCACAAGGCTTGTCATTTTGCTCCAGGTAGGAGTTTCAAAACATTCCACTTCTCTGCTGATCTATACTCTATTGGTTCCCTACCCCTTGGATTTGAAATACTGCCAATACATGTCTCGAAATCATACTAACTGATTTATTCATCAAGATCCCTTCTACATAAATCCTAAGCAGCTGCTTCTGTTGTTTATGAAGCAGATCATCTCCTTGAAATTTTCCTTGGAAAGTCTTTTCTTTGCCTTCCTTCTTTCGCAGGATTAACATTAGTTGGTTCAGTCACTCAGTTGTGTCCAACTCTTTGTGACCCCATGAACACCAGGCTTCCCTGTCCATCACCCAACTCCCAGAGCTTGCTCAAACTCCTGTCCATTGAGTCAGCGATGCCATCCAACCATCTCATCCTCTGTTGCTCCCTTCACTTCCTACCTTCCATCTTTCCCAGCATCAGGGTCTTTTCCAGTGAGTCAGTTCTTCACATCAGGTGGCCAAAGTATTGGAGCTTCAGCATCAGTCCTTCCGATGAATACTGAGGACTGATTTCCTTCAAGATTGACTGGTTTGATCTCCCTGCAGTCCAAGGGACTCTCAAAGGTCTTCTCCAACACCACAGTACAAAAGCATCAATTCTTTGTCATTCAGCTTTTTTTATAGTCCAACTCTTACATCCATACATGACTACTGAAAAAACCATAGCTTTGACTAGATGGACCTTTGTTGGAAAAGTAATGTCTCTGCGTTTTAATATGCTATCTAGGTTTTTTAAAGCTTTTCTTCCAAGGAGTAAATGTCTTTTAATTTCATGGCTGCAATCATCATCTGCAGTGACTTTGGAGCCCAAGAAAATGAAGTCTGTCACTGTTTCCATTGTTTTCCCATCTATTTGCCATGAAGTGATGGGACCGGATGCCATGATCTTCGTTTTCTGAATGTTGAGCTTTAAGCCAACTTTTTCACTCTCCTCTTTCACTTTCATCAAGAGGCTCTTTAGTTCCTCTTCACTTTCTGCCATAGGGTGGTGTCATCTGCATATCTGAGGTCATTGATATTTCTCCCAGCAATCTTGATTCCAGCTTGTGCTTCATCCAGCCCAGCATTTCCCATGATGTACTCTACATATAAGTTAAATAAGCAGGGTGACAATATACAGCCTTGACAATATACCTCCTTTCCCAATTTGGAACCAGTCTATTTTTCTATGTCTGGTTCAAACTGTTGCTTCTTGACCTACATACAGATTTTTCAGCAGGCAGGTAAGGTGGTCTGGTATTCTGGTTGAAGAATTTTTTACAGTTTGTTGTGATCCACACAATCAAAGGCTTTAGTGAAGTCAATGAAGCAGAAGTAGATGTTTTTCTGGAATTCTTTTGCTTTTTCTATGTTCAAATGGGTGTTGGCAATTTGATCTCTGGTTCTCTGCCTTTTCTAAATCCAGCTTGAACATCTGGAAGTTCTCAGATTCACATACTGTTGAAGCCTAGCTTGGAGAATTTTGAGCATTACTTTGCTAGCATGTGAAAAATTTTAGCATTACTTTGCTAGCATGTGAAATGAGTACAATTTGCACTTCCTTAGTTGTTATAAAAAGCAAAACAGAAAACCTCATTCCTTTCTTTGACCCCCATCCAACTTCTTCCAATACTTCTTGTGTCTTGCTTCAGTATTTCATCCATTTATTGTCATATTTCATTTTCAAAATTCCCAATTTGTAGGTGACTGCTGTTGACCATGTTTTAACCTTATGCCAGTAAATGGAAAACTGGCTTTAGAAAATCTGAATGTCTGCCCTCCTGCTCTTGCAGCTTATTGTTCTTCATCAGTTCTTCAAACCTGTCTGCAATCCTGGTCTCTGTGGTCATCCTTACCTTCAGTTTGGAGTGTGTCTTCAGACATCCCCAAATGTGCTATTAATTACAGAGATTTATTTAAGGATGGCCATTCCACCATGGTCTTCAAAGCACATCTCATTTAACTCCAAAAATGAACCCAAGAGTCAGAAAAGAGATATTCTTTAGCCTCATTTTTTAAAAATAAGTAAACAAAAAATTCAAGATATAAAATATCTTGTCTGATAACATTCAGCTAAGGAAACTGGCAAAGTAGACCTCTTTGGCATCTGAGACTTCTGATTTCTAACTCAAGGTATGACTCTTGATTAAAAGTAAATAAGTTTTTGGAATATGTTTATTGCAAAATTGCTAGACAAAAACATAGCCCTTTGAAAATTCTTTGTCAATGAAAAATGCAGTGACACCACAATTTTTAAAACAGTGGTTAACATGAAGGGCAGCTGTTTCATGAATAGAGTGATATTGTCAGCAGTTGTCTTAATATAATTTGAGGAACATAGAGATGTTGCCTCATTCCAAAATATCTATCTATAGATGGTGCCTAAAATATCTCTGTGTGGCAAATGTCTAAAACACTACTATTAGAGAGACAATCTTTTTGTCTAAAGAGCTATTCTTTTTAAGTTTCTTGAGCCTAGAGTTGAGAGGTGAGAAGTGTGTATATATTAGTCATTCAGTCATGTTCAACTGTCTGAGACCCCATGGCCGCCAGCCTCCTCTGTCCATGGGATTCTCCAGACAAGAATACTGAAGTGAGTAGCCATTCCCTTCTCCAAGGGATAGTCCCAATTCAAGGATTGAACCCGTGTCTCTTGCATTGCAGGCAGATTCTTTAGCTCCTGAGCCACCAGGGAAACCCCTTTATCTTCCTGGCTATTAACACATTAAACAGGGTGACCTAGCCTTTTCCAGCTTAGGGCATGTTAGCTAGAGAGTGTAAGTCCACGCATCAGGAAGGCATTCAGAACTGAGGTTTTGATGAAGGGGAACTGAAGAGAGGGCCCCAGAAGAGGTTCTGCCATTGAGGAGACTGCCAGACAGCTCTGTGCATTGTGAAGGTGAGAGGCAGAAGACACCTCTGGCAAGAGCAGCTACCTGATTTGCAGGGACCAGTAAAAATGAAAATGTGTAGCCCTATTTTAAAAAATGATTAACTCTTTCAAGATGGTGACAGCAGAGCATGAAACCAATACAGGGTCTTGCCCAGCACAGGGAGAGAGGCTGATGTGACTGAGCATGTCAAACCGATGGAGTCATCCCTGTCGAGGGGTATTTCAGGGTGGGTGTTTGTAAGTGGGTGTGAATTCTGTGTGCTGTGGAACGTTCACCCAAGATCTCTGCTCCGAGCAGTCCCCCTGAATCACACATGTGTTCATGTATTTGACAAAGATTTACTGAACGTTACTGCTGAACATGCATCAGGTGCCTGGGGAGCATGCATGCAAGCTGAGTCACCTCGGTCATGTCCAACTCTTTGTGACCCTGTGGACTGTAGCCCACCAGGCTCCACTTGCCTGTCCATGGGATTCTCCCAGCAAAAATACTGGAGTGGGTTGCCATTTCCTTCTCCAGGGGATCTTCCCCACCCAGGGATCAAATCTGTATCTCTTACATCTCCTACATTAGCAGGTGGATTCTTTACCACTAGCACCACCTGGGAAGCCCCTACTTTGGGTAGAGCAAGATGGATTTCTTAACAGACATTGTGGTTCTCAGGGCCACTCTTTTTTTAGGTAAAGGTTTTTAAAAATTATTTATTTATTTTATTTTTGGCCGCACTTGGCCTTCATTGCTGCTCCAGGACTCTCTCTAGTTGTGGTGGTTGGGCTTCTCATTGCGGTGACTTCTCTTCCTGCAGCACAGGCGTTAGGTGTGCAGACTTCAGTAGCTGCAGCACACAGGCTCAGTAGCTGTGATGCACAGGCTTCATTGCCCTGAGGCATGTGGAATCTTTCTGGACCAGGGATCGAACCATGTCCCCTGTATTGGCAGGCAGATTCTTAACCACTGGACCACCAGGGAAGTCCCTCAGGGCACATTTTAATGATTAGTTAAACTCTGAGAACCTGCTGCATGTCAGATTAGCTACAGTACAGATTAGCCTATACTCAGGCAAAAAATAAATAAATAAATAAAAGTTTCTCAATTTTGAGGAAAAAATCTGTATGCTATGTTTCTTAGAACCCATCTCCACCTGGATAGTCAAAAAAAGTATTAAAGTGTTAAGGGATACAAAGCATCCCCCAGGATGGTAATCCATTTCACTTACTTGAAGCACTCTTTCACGTTTATTTGACCACATAACACTTTCCGAGACTATCTAAATGAAAGGGAAAGAAGTTATAAAATAATAAATATAAGCTGTTCTTTCCAAAGTTTGGTGCCAAAGAGAAAACTAGAGATGGCAGAGGAATGTGAGCCTGGGAGGAGACCATTAAAAAGGTGAAAGGGAAGGGCTGCTGCTGCTGCTGCTAAGTCGCTTCAGTCGTGTCCGACTCTGTGCAACCCCATAGACGGCAGCCTACCAGGCTCCCCCGTCCCTGGGATTCTCCAGGCAAGAACACTGGAGTGGGTTGCCATTTCCTTCTCCAATGCATGAAAGTGAAAGTGAAGGTGCTTAGTTGTGTCCAACTCTTAGCGACCCCATGGACTGCAGCCTACCAGGCTCCTCCGTCCATGGGATTTTCCAGGCAAGGGTACTGGAGTGGGTTGCCATTGCCTTCTCCGAAGGAAAGGGCAGGACTGACTAATTGGAGCATCTAGCTTAGTATAATAAGGGCTACCAAAGATGGAGTTAATGTATCAAAAAGCTAATATTTTGAACTCTTCAGAGTTCAAGCTCCACCAGATTTTTCCTATCCTCTCATACCTTTTTTAACAGCAGCCTCTATCCACTAGTGATCCAAAGCTGGACACTACATCTTCATTATAGTTTATCCCCCACCACTTTTACCTGCCTCCTCTGAGAAGCCCAAGGCCTGGCTAACAGCAAAGAAAAACAGTGATTTGGATACTGGAGATGGGTTACATGACTGATAAATCAAGAGTCTGAGCATTGAGTAGGATCAAAAACCTAATCAAAAGAAAACAAAAAACAAATAACAATGCTTGAACATTGTTATTCAACATAACATAAACCGGCAATTTGTACTCAGATCACAAGTCTGCATTTTAGCAATAAATTCAAATGGTCTGATTTAGAAATGAGTGTGTTATGCTGAATGGATGCTTCCAGTGTAACAACAGTGACAAAGCCATTTGGTGGATTCCTCATTCTCTGGCAAGACATTATTTTTATTGGCTTTTGGGCAACAACTATTAATAGATGCTATAGTTCTCCCTGAAGATTCATGAGTCTGTGATTCTCCTATTAATACTTTTGAGCATATTTTGAACTAAAATAGGATTTCCTTTTTTCCAAATGGGAGTTAAAATTAAGTGGTGGGCACCCAGATGTGTTTTATTTAGAAGTGCATTCATGGATCATTCCTTCATTGCCACTGTGTTCATTTTGATTAAAAGATGAAGTCGGTAACAGGCAATTGGGACAGAGCACTGGCTGATGCATCTCAGGGCTTCCCAGGTAGCACAGTGGTAAAGAATCTGCCTGCCAAGGCAGGAAGACATAAGAGACAGGGGTTCTATCCCTGATTTGGGAAGATCCCCTACAGTAAGAAATGGCAACCTGCTGTAGTATTCTTGCCTGGGAAATCCATGGACAGGAGAGGCTGATGGGCTACAGTCCTTGGGGTTGCAAAGAGTCAGGCACGACTGAGGGACTGTGCATTTGTGTGCGCGCATGCACACAGACACACACACTGGTGAGACTGGGAAGCAGGCAACAACTAGAGAAAGAGGTGGCAGGGATGGGTGGAGCAGATGTCAAGGAGCCTGAAGCTTGTCCTACCTCTGCCCCTAATTTCCTGCGTGACCACTTGTCACTCTAGGCCTCTGAATCTCCATATGTAGAAGGAGAAGTGGTACTTATCAGAGGTCTCCGACCTGTTTCTGGTCCAAAGATCTCTTTTTAAGAGTAGAATATTTCATGGACCTTAACCTGATGGTTATACTTTGAATCCCATAGTGCTTTAAATTATACTATTTTATTACTTGCTGCCAGGCCCGCGCACAGAACAAAGGACTGAACAGAGATAGCCGGCTGCAGACCTTCCCCCTCCGGTGACAGGCAGCCAGAGCCGGAAGGGGGCAATCGCAGCCCCAGAGAGACACTATCTATAAAACTGTAAGCAGGCTTCTTTGCTAACTAAAATTTCTTGGGGGTCTGGACGGTCAACATCTGCCTGAGAAGGTGCGCCGGTTTTACACCCAGATAACCGAGTGGCGGGGAGGCGATAAGTCGCAGCATTGGCGCCCGCCGAACACCTCATCACCTGAGCTGCTCGGACCTGGGAAGAGCACAAAACACAGGCTCAACCGAGTCTGCGCCTCTGAGGACTACCCGAGTGCCTGAACCTGAGCGGCTTGGACCTGGGAGGTCAGCCCAGGGCCGGCCTCTGATTGTTCCCGGCGGAACAACCTAGAGCCCGAGCAGTGTGGGCAGGGAGGATACACGCGCCGTGAGCGGGGGCAGACCCAGTGTGGCTGAGGCACTGCGAGCGCACGCCAGTGTTATTACTTGCTGCTGCTGCTGCTAAGTCGCTTCAGTCGTGTCCAACTCTGTGCGACCCCATAGACGGCAGCCCACCAGGTTCCCCCATCCCTGGGATTCTCCAGGCAAGAACACTGGAGTGGGTTGCCATTTCCTTCTCCAATACATGAAAGTGAAAAGTGAAAGTGAAGTCACTCAGTTGTGTCTAACTCTTAGCGACCCCATGGACTGCAGCTTGCCAGGCTCCTCCATCCATGGGATTTTCCAGGCAAGAGTACTGGAGTGGGGTGCCATTGCCTTCTCCGAGGGAAGCCCCGCTGCTGCTGCTGCTAGTCACTTCAGTCATGTCCGACTCTGTGCGACCCCATAGACAGCAGCCCACCAGGCTCCCCCGTCCCTGGGATTCTCCAGGCAAGAACACTGGAGTGGGTTAGAAAGCCCTTATTATCTTATTTAAATATCACTAAATTGTTGTGACAATACCACCTAATTAAGAATTCCAGTTGCTATTAAAGCTAAACCAACCACTTTTCACCATATTTAGAGCCTGCTATAAGAGATTCATTTAGACTTGTTTATACCATGTTTTGGGCTTCCCTGGTAGCTTAGCTGGTAAAGAATCTGTCTGCAATGCAGGAGACCCCAGTTGAGTTCCTGGGTTGGGAAGATTCCCTGGAGAAGGGATAGGCTACTCACTCTAGTATTCTTGGACTTCCCTTGTGGCTCAGCTGGTAAAGAATCTGCCTGTAATGCAGGAGACTTGGGTTCTATTCCTGGGTCAGGAAGATCCTGTGAAGAAGGGAGGAGCTGCCCACTCCAGTATTCTGGCCTGGAGAATTCCATGGACTATATAGTCCATGGGATCACAAACAGTCAGATATGACTGAGCAGCTTTCACTTCATACAATGTTTTCATGGTATGAGATAGTGAGGAAGGTCATTTACACATTGTGTATGAGAGATATTTGTCCTTTAAAAGAAATAATAATGCATAGTAATAAAATGGCCTAGGATACTCAGAGACCGCCTCATATGCATATGGAGAATGACTAAGGAGCCATATGTGACCATCAAAAGACATCTAGGCAGGGAGGGAAGGAATGTGCTCCATTGCAGGCTGACGTCAGGCAATTTTTTTCCTCATTGTATTTCTTTTCATCCCACTTGGCACCTCTGAACTCTGGAAGAACTTGAAAACAGAGTTTGGGAAGTGAAACACATAAAATAATTTGTGATCTCAAAGTCTTTTTTTTTTTCTTCTTCCCCCTCCCCCCCTTTTTTCCTTCCCCAGAAACAGGAAACAATCTGTCTAATCCTCCCTTTTGAGAGTCAGTAGTGAAATCTGCAGTTGTCTTTGTACATCCTTACCTTGGGGACCTTAAATTGTAATGACATCCAAAGTCCTTACTTGTGGCTTCCCAGACAGGATAGAAAAATGCTTCCAGTGTGCGTCATATCATTGTTTAAATGTTTTGATTAATCACTTTAGTTTGATGGGTTTTTTTAAACTATAACAACCTAAGAGGAGGAATACATATGCTATCAGTTTCCTTAGCTAATATGTGTCCCCAGAAAATTCTTTGTTTCCAAAACTTGGTTAAAATAATTCCAAAGCTAAAATTTCCACCTCTTGGTATATTTTTTTTTATTAACTTTTGTCTTGCATTGAGCCATATCCTTTTACAATCCCAACTCATCACAGAGATCCCCTTAATTAGTGAATTTCAACAATCTCATTGGAAGATCAGGAATTGGACACTTTAGTTTACTTATTTTAAGAACACTTGAAGATAAAGCTTAAAAATTGGTTTGGATTTCCTTGACATCACAGTTCCTAGGCCGTAACAAGATGTCCTCTTGTAAAACAGATTACGCTAACCGAGTCTTCCAAGTGGTTGTCAGAACAACCTTTTCCTTCTTCTCAGCTAGGAGTCAATTGAGTGTTAACCTGGATGTTCAGAAGAAAATTGACCAGCTTTAAGGAAAAAAAAAAAATATGGGGAATTCAAGATCTGCTAGGGCATTAAATTATCATTTGACTTGTGTCATTTCAAGGACTGAGAATGTAAACTAAATGTTTTGATTGATTCTGACCAGGTATTTTGGGAATGTGGACATACTCTGTAGAGAAATGTCCACATTCAAAATATCTGGTCAGAATCAATCAAAACATTTAGTTTATATTCTCAGTCCTTGAAATGACATGGTGTTTAGACATGGAGAAAACGTCTGTCCAAGATACCCCGAGTTCAGCTCCAAACGTTAGCTGTGTTCGACTCATGCCCAAGCTATCGGAGCTTTACCCAGGAGGCGCATTATCATCCACACCTTTTGTTCTAAATTTACTGTACCAAACTTTACCAAAAGAATTCCAGATTCGAAAATAATAAAAAGCCAAGGAGCGTCAGTTCCATTGTTAGCCCAGAAATGAGTCACTGCTGCAGAATTTCTTCTGTCTACTGATTAGACCGGATACGCGCTGGGCGGTGCAGCAGGAAAGGCTTGTTGCTCTTTGTATGTGTGAGTTAATAGTCACAAAAGGTCACAATTTTAACATGTTCAAAACCAAATCTCTCTCCTGGGCATCTGGCAGGGTTTTTTTTTGTTGTGTTTTTTTTTTTTTTTTTCAACTCAACCTCCCAGGAGCAAAGGGGAAAAAAAATATAGTTTTTTCCTTTCTAACCTGAGATTACTCTGCTGACATGGCTACGTGCTTTTGTGCACAGAGACCAAGATGACATGGATTTTTGTGTTTGGCGGGGCTGATGTGACTTGAGTTATCTGACATTTCTGGAAGAGCAGTTGGTCTGAGTTCTTTCTGGCCTGGCCAAGCACACTGTTCATATTCTGTGGCCACAAAGAAATCAGAGCCTTGCACCCAGCACCATTTTTGCAATAGAAGTGACTTTCTTCCAAAGCATGAAATGGGGCATAATTAGAGTGAAAAGATAGTTTGTCTAAACCAACATAGTTCTGAGGGTGAAAAGGAGGCTTTATTAATAATTAGACCAGGACAGCAGGAGTAAACTGGGTCTGTCCCAAGCAAACCAGGTGCATGATCACCCTAAGGGTTTGTGTTAACCAAGCATTTACCAAAAGAATATGAAATAGAATATGTGACATTTATTTAATACTTGCTGAGTGACAGCCACTGTGTCCACTAAAAAATACAGTCACAACCCGAAAGTACAGAGTTATTTTATTTGGTGGGAATGTTTAGGACTCCCAGCCCCACAGAGACAGAATCTCAGTAGCTCTGAGAAAACTGTTCCAAGAAGGTGGAAGGGGGAGTCAGGCTATATACAAGTTTACAACAAAGGGAGCAGGTAGTCTGAACATCAAAGATCAGATATCAAGTTAAGGAATTCAGCAATCTATGTATGAGAAGATGCAAGCCTCTGCTGCTAAGTTACTTCAGTCATGTCTGACTCTTTGTGACCCTGGGGACCGTAACCCGCTAGGCTCCTCTGTCCATGGGATTCTCCAGGCAAGAATACTGGAGTGGGTTGCCATGCCCTCCAGTGGATCGTCCTGGCCCAGGGATTGAACCCACATCTCTTATATCTACCTGCAAGCCTCTGGGCTCACTGAATTCATTCCTTTATTATGCACCTCAGCTATCTGGGGCCAAATCCTGTTTCCTTGTTCATCTTAAGGAGTGGTCGATAGCTGCATCTTGCATTCCCCCCAGCTCCTCAGTGGGGCAGGGAGCGAGGTGGGGGGATTGGCTAGGTCACAGTTTTAGGAGCTCTCATTCACATTTGGCTTCCTTGGTGGCTCAAAAGGTAAAGAATCTGGTTCAATCCCTGGTTTGGGAAGATCCCCTGGAGAAGGGAATGCAACCTACTCCAGTATTCTGGCCTGGAAAGTTCCATGGACAGAGGAACCTGGTGGACTACAGTCCATGAGGTCGACTAACACTTTCACTTTCATTCACATTTGGAGGCCAGAAATTGCTGTTGGCTATTATATTTCTTGTTTATTGATATGGCAGGAGATGTTTTCATTTCACAACTGTGCTAAGCATTCTATGGATTATCTCATTTAAACCTTGCAAATTTTGAAGCCTATTAGGTAAACACTGTTTGCCAGGCCAGGGGGTTTTAAACTTTTGCAGGGGGGAAACAAAACATTAGGAAGACAAAATCTTCCACAAAACACTGATAAGGAAGACCAATAACAATAATTTTAAGAAGAAAGACTAAAGAGAAATGCCTTGGTCAAAACTGGGATTAGGAACCAGTCTAAGGACACCCTCCTTCCCCACACAGACACTGTGGTAGAACCTGGGCTCCTGGGAATTCTGTGAATAGCCTTTGGCTAGACGTTGACAGGCTCTGACTCATTTGATCCTCACGATCTTAATGAGATTTGTCATTAACTTCATTTTACAGGTCAGGAAAATTCAGCTGTGATAGAATAAGTGATTTGTTCAAAAGCGTGTAGCTGGTAGGTTCAAAAGCAAGGATTCAAACTTGAATCTGTCTGACTCCAGGCTTCCTTCTTTCTACTAGGTCATCTACCTCCACTGTAGGTGACTTCACTAGAAGGTGACTTCTAGGCTGGTTCATATTTAAAAACATATTTGAATTTTTCCATCTAGGCTTACCCACTCCAGTATTCTTGCATAAAAAATCCCATGGAAGGACCTGGTGGGCTACAGTCCAAAGGATCACAAAGAATTGGACATGACTGAGCAACTAAGCACATCTAGGCTTGTCCAGGCTGAGCAGTATGGCAGAGCAGTCTTCTGCCCGATGTGCTCTTAGTTCTGTAAGGTCCTCAGAGGACTCATTCCATAGCCTACCATCCAGCCCTGTTTGACCAGATAGCACCAAAGAGTAGCTAACACTATGATACCTTCAAGTGCTTAGCTGTAGAGTAATAAATATTTTTAAATGGACTGTTCATTTATATTTCACAACAGTCTATAAAGCAGGTATGGTTAGATGATTACCTCATCATTTTGCAGATGAGAAAACAGCGCAGCAAAGATTATGTAATAAGGGTACAGCAGCTAATAAGTGGTGGAGACAATTTGTCTTGACAACAGTGTATGATGTCTTTTTACCTCTTAACACTCTTTGGCCCCTACTGGTAATGAACCTGATGCTTTGGCATCTCAAGTTTTTTCAAACTCACAATGACTCTCATGGTTAACTGGGTTGCCTTGCCCTGCTTTTATATGCACTTACTCATTTTTGATAATCTAATTCCCATTTGGCAATAGGTATTGTACCTTAATGTGTTATACCCCCAGGAAAAGATTTGTATCTAAACAGGACACTCCAAGGAGAGATAGTGCTTTAAATACAGTATGTTGGGTAATGGTGGTGATTTTGGCATGCTGCCTGACTGATGACAGCCTTTCTCCACTGAAGCATCATCTTGATCACCATGGAGCTTTTAAAATCTTAACCTTGGTTGAGTTTTTAACTATGATCTGTTGGAGATCAAGGATTATTTAGTGCCTTGATAATTGAGTTTGCTTATGCCTTTTATGTGGTGTTGGAGAAGACGCTTGAGAGTCCTTTGGACTGCAAGGAGATTCAACCAGTCCATCCTAAAGGAACTCGGTCGTGGATATTCATTGGAAGGACTGATGCTGAAGCTGAAACTCAATACTTTGGCCACCTGATGCAAAGAACCGACTCACTGGAAAAGACCCTGATACTGGGAAAGATTGCAGGTGGAAGGAGAAGGGGACGACAGAGGATGGGATGGTTGGTTGGCATCACCGACAGGATAGACATGAGTTTGAGCACACTCCAGGAGTTGGTGACGGACAGGGAAGCCTGGCGTGCTGCCGTCCATGGGGTCACAGAGTCAGACATGACTGAGCGACTGAACTGACTGATGCCTTTTAACGTAATAAAAAGAAAATGTTGGATGATGCCTTTTAAAGTAATAAAAAGAGAATTCCTGCTTCTTACCTTTAAGAACCAGCTTGCTCAGAAACTTTACATCAGTAATATAGATCCAGACCTCAGCAAGTCCTTGGAGCCCTGTCTGACCCAAAAGGTACCTGCAATCTGAGTCAGAGTTCTCCTAGAGGCTGAATTAGTACAGGGCTGTCTTAAGTGTTCATGATTAATCTTGCTATGTTCATTTATTCCATAAATATATTTTGTTTTAGGCACTATGGTCAGCCTATAAAAGACTGTATTTGTCCCATATCAGGATAAATAAAACCTGCAGGTTAAATTATTAGAATTTAAGTTCTTACAAAGATCAGCAGTGTTCTACATACCAATATATGTAATTGGAAATAATAATTTAAAAGATGATTGTAATGAGTTCCTGATTTTGAGTCAACGTCCAGTTAATGCATTCTGTGATGCCCGTTCCCTTCTTTTAGCCTAGAGCTTATATGTTTTCATACTACATAAGACATCCTGGCCTCAGTAACCTACTTAACAAGTATTTACTTCAGACTAGTAAATGTTTTCCACTTTTGCAAATATGCATAAACTGTAACATCATGCCTGCTCTTAAAGGACCTAAAACCTAGTTAGAAATAATTTTGAAATGGAATTAGTATATGACATGATATAAAATTACTTGTAGTCAAGACGCTGTCTTAGCCCTGTCTTTTTCTACCCCTTTATAAATGACAGATAAAAAGACACAAGGCATGCTTGTTAACTATCTGGGAGACACCAGATAGTTAGGGGATGAGAAATAAAGGCTAATATACTGAATGATAGAAATAGTGATGTCAGTAAATAAGAACTTTGTGCTGAAACCAACAAGTTGAATAGGAATAAACAAAGTTCTGCACTTAGTTTGAAAAAAATAAGTACAGAATGAAAGAGAGCTGTGATTTCCACATTCAAAAATTATCCTGTGGGCTTTTTCTTTAACCCAAACCTTAACTCAATATCCTAAAATACTTGCCGAACACCAGGCACTCAGTAGGCACTGCAGGATCTTTCTACCCAGTGCACCTGCAGAAGCAGACTCTTTGGCTTATAACATGCAGCTAGAGAGGGAAATATTCCCACTGACTAGATCTCATCTAGAGTAGACACAACACTCTAAGAAGGTCATACTTGATAAAACAGCCTATGGAAAGGGGAGGCTAGACTGGGGAGTGACAGGGAAACCAGGCTGCATAGAAATATTGAGTGACCACAGGATGTTTAGTCTAGAGAAGAGAAGATTACAGGACTTTGATGGTTGTTTTCCAACACTTAGAGAGCTATTGTGTGACTCTTAAGAGGAACCTTAAGGCTTTTAGGGTTATTTCAGTTTGACCAATGGGGCGGGTGAAAGTTAAAGAGGAGCAGATTCATTCTGATGTCTTCAAAAGTTTTCCTGCCAACTTTGGCAAAGGCTAACTACTCCCCGGCAGAAACTAGCTGACCATCTACCGTGTAGATCTCTCCCTCCTGGAAAGGCGACATTTTGTTGGCAGTTGGAATGCATGCCCTCTGAGGATCCCTCAGATGCCGAATCTTTCCCTTTTATTGTTCAAAACAAGTGAGAAGTAACCTCACTTTTCATACACCTCCCTTAAGCCTTGATATCCACAAGAGTTTTGTTAGTTTGCAACTAATGAATCTGCTTCCACATCTTGTCCACCTTCACTGGCAGAAACATTTGACTTAGTTAACAGAATGTGATAGTAAGTATACTCCAAGCATTAAAATTACAGTGCTGACCTTTCTGGGGTAAGATGGTGATTAAACCTAGTCTTCACCTTCATTCATTCAACAGTTGGACATGTAGATACCAATGTTCACAGGAACATATAGGAAGGGGAAAATCTTGTCTCAAAGTGAAGTAAATGGTGAGAGGAAATTCACAGACCAGAGTCCAGGAGACTGAGCACTTGTAAGGCTCTATAGACTGTCTGCAGCTTAAGGAGGGAGCCTAATGAGCTGTGCAGATGCCAAAGGAAGGGAGGTACCTCTCACCTCCCTAGAGCGGGCTCAATATTTCCTGTGGCTGGCTCTCCCAAGCCTCACAGTCAAAACCAGCATCTTCCGGACACCTGCTGTTTTGGGGTGTGCCCAGATGTCATCGTCCAGCTGAGAAAAGTCATCACCTCAGCTGGCCACTCCTGTTGTCGACTTAGGATCAAGGAACACTGACCAGAGAGCTGCCTTTAGTACAACAAAATGTGCGGTTCTATAGAAAAGGAATGATGATATATTTCTGCCAATGAGTTGCAGTTGCCAAAAAAATCATGTATTTACCTCTCTATTACCAAGTACATCATTTGGGCATCCCATTGATAGAGCGAGAGAGTTCCAGAAAAACATCTATTTCTGCTTTATTGACTATGCCAAAGCCTTTGACTGTGTGGATTGTAATAAACTGTGGAAAATTCTGAAGGAGATGGGAATACCAGACCACCTGACCTGCCTCTTGAGAAACCTGTGTGCAGGACAGGAAGCAACAGTTAGAACTGGACATGGAACAACAGACTGGTTCCAAATAGGAAAAGGAGTACGTCAAGGCTGTATATTGTCACCCTGCTTATTTGACTTCTATGCAGAGTACATCATGAGAAACGCTGGGCTGGAGGAAGCACAAGCTGGAATCAAGATTGCCAGGAGAAATATCAATAACCTCAGATATGCAGATGACACCACCCTTATGGCAGAAAGTGAAGAACTAAAGAGCCTCTTGATGAAAGTGAAAGAGGAGAGTGAAAAAGTTGGCTTAAAACTCAACATTCAGAAAACGAAGATCATGGCATCCGGTCCCATCACTTCATGGCAAATAGATGGGGAAACATTGGAAAGAGTGGCTGACTTTATTTTTCTGGGCTCCAAAATCACTGCAGATGGTGATTGCAGCCATGAAATAAAAAGACACTTACTCCTTGGAAGAAAAGTTATGACCAACCTAGACAGCATATTGAAAAGCAAAGACATTACTTTGCCAACAAAGGTCCGTCTAGTCAAGGCTATGGTTTTTCCAGTGGTCATGTATGGATGTGAGAGTTGGACTATAAAGAAAGCTGAGTGCTGAAGAATTGATGCTTTTGAACTCTGGTGTTGGAGAAGACTCTTAAGAGTCCCTTGGACTACAAAGAGATCCAACCAGTCCATTCTAAAGGAGATCAGTCATGAATATTCATTGGAAAGACTGATGTTGAAGCTGAAACTCCAGTACTTTGGCCACCTGATGCAAAGAGCTGATTCACTGGAAAATACCCTGATGCTGGGAAAGATTGAGGGCAGGAGGAGAAGGGGATGACAGAGGATAAGATGGTTGGATGGCATCACCAACTCAATGGACATAGCTTTGGGTGGACTCCGGGAGTTGGTGATGGACAGGGAGGCCTGAGGTGTTACAGTTCACGGGGTCGCAAAGAGTCAAACATGACTGAGCGACTGAACTGAACTGAACTGATTGACCTGTTTAGTGTTAGTTCTGAAGGATGAAATGTTTCTAACTTAACACTATTGTTTAAGAGAGTGAAATCTTACTGCTTTAATACCTTGTAAGCTTATATTTATAGAAGTGGGCAAGTAAACCTAGATATAAGCCCAATTTTAGTTATTACCATTAACTAGAAGTCACATTATAGTAAGGCAATATACCTCATTTCTAAAGTTGAAGTGCTGAAAGTCCTAAAAACAATTATTTTGAATGGTAACAACAGCCACTAGGAAGAATTAATAAGTTTAAAATTGGTTATAGTATTGGTTACAGAGTTATGTAGACTTTATAAGACTTCACATAGTTATTAATAGGGATGCAGTTACTCAGTGAGCAGGAAAAATAACTTTTATAGAACTATAGTAGCTTTGCTAGGTAAAGGAACCATTATAAAAAAAAATTCAATATACCTCCTTTATGTATAAATGTATAAGGAGCAGTGTTATTACTTCTCATGAAGTTAGGGACCTTCCACTAATCTTAAACATATGGTACACGGAATAACTAGTGATGATATTAAAGGGGGAAAAAGCAAGAACCAATTCTCTTTTTCCAACTCATTTAAGGATCTCCTGCTATTGTGTTTAAATACCCAGCACACCACACCCAAAAGTTGTTTCCCCATTAGTTCAGTTCAGTTCAGTCGCTCAGTCATGTCCAACTCTTTGCAACCCCATGAATTGCAGCACACCAGGCCTCCCTGTCCATCACCAACTCCCGAAGTTTACCCAAACTCGTGTCCATTGAGTCAGTGATGTCATCCAGCCATCTCAGCCTCTGTCGTCCCCTTCTCCTCCTGCCTCCAATCCCTCCCAGCATCAGAGTCTTTTCCAATGAGTCAACTCTTTGCATGAGGTGGCCAAAGTACTGGAGTTTCAGCTTTAGCATCATACCTTCCAAAGAACACCCAGGACTGATCTCCTTCAGAATGGACTGGTTGGATCTCCTTGCAGTCCAAGGGACTCTGAAGAGTCTTCTCCAACACCACAGTTCAAAAGCATCAATTCTTTGGTGCTCAGCTTTCATCACAGTCCAACTCTCACATCCATATATGACCACTGGAAAAACCATAGCCTTGACTAGATGGACATAACATACTCAAATAAACCATTGCAAGGTAGTTCTTTTAACTTGTAGAAAGAGCAACATTTTACAGTTCAGTTTTGTTCAGTAAACCTACATCAATCAAATCCAAGTGCATAAATCCGTATAACATAAGAAGAATGATAAGGCACCCTAGAAGTAATACTAACACTCCAAATAGAAGTGAATTTATTTAACCCTAGCAATAATCCTGTGAGAATAATCCCGTTATTCTCCTACTTTAATAGCAGATGAAACTGAGACAAAAGCATTTTAAGGAACTTGCCCAAGATCAATTTGCCCTCGCTAAGACTAGGCATCAGAGGGATTTGAACTCAGACAGTCTGGTTCCAAAGTCCAAGTACTTAACCATAAGGCTGTACTGCTTCCTCAGTAATGACGTTGGTTAAATTAATCAAATGCCTACTGTGTAGCAGACACTGTGTTAATCCCTTCATATATATTAGCATATTAAAATCATCTATCAGGTCATCTGGACATAGGAAAGAGGGACAACAAAAGAATTACCATGCCAACTGTTCTGTGTGTCTTTGGCACAGCACTTTCACTTGAGTGTGGTCTCTGAGTTACTTGAGATGCTGGGATGTTAGCAATAAGTTAATATTATCTCTTCCTTGCAGGGGTGGAATGGTCCAAACCAGCGAGCAGTATGAATTTGTGCATCATGCTCTGTGCCTGTATGAGAGCAGACTTTCAGCAGAAACTGTCCAGTGATTCTCTGAAGACTTACCAGACCTTTGATCTCTAGGGGTGATTAGCTGATTACCCACTCAAGGCTTCTGGAAGGAGCTTCCCGCAGTGGAAGGGAAGAGAAGCCATGAAGCCAAGTCGGGGCATGGATTGTGGAAGATGGCAACATATTCAAGTCCTCCAGCCTCTTGTGTATATGAATGCACTTGTAAGCATCCCTTAGATTATTTTGAAGGTCCTCTGCTGATGGAGGTATGGTCGATTTCTCACACTGCTAAGGAGGAATTTGTTTTGTCTGTATTGACTATCTGCCACACAGAATATATGTATGAAATATATGTCATCAGATGATACCTTGAAGAGCTGCTGAAGAAATTATTATTGTGTAAACATTTAGATGCTTTAATGTTTGCAAAATCTGTCTTGTGAATGGACTGTCAGTTGTTAAACTATTCCTGTTTTAAGTGCTAATTCCTTCTCGGTTACCAGAATCTTGCCGCTAAAGTTGCAAGTGATTGATGATGGATTTTTAACAAATAAGTCTGTCTTTTTGAAAAAAAATCGAAAGCAGTAACTATTTTATATGGAAATGTGTCTTGAAATATTACCTATTAAATGTGTATTTATCAGTACCTCCTATCAAACAATTACAGAGCACAATGATTGTCATTGGGTATATATGTATTTACTCTCTACTATTGAGCATAGAGGTGTTTTCTGCTCCAGAATTCTATCCACTGTATTTCTACATTGTGAGTCATTTTACTTTCAAAGGGAAAAACAAATTTGTAGCAACTATGATGTATTAAGAATTTTAAATACTTGTCTCTCTTTTACTCAGAAAGACTTTTTGAATACAATGTCTACCTAAAATCTCTCTCCCAGTAAAAGGCAGATGCCTTTGAAATTGATGTAACCTGTCCCATTTCCAGTGGTTCTTTAAAAGGATGCTGCCATGGATATCCTTAAATCTCTGAAACGATTTAATCCTCAAGAGACAAAGTTTTAAAAAACAATCTACACTCAGCAAACACTAGATGTTCTGCTCACATACGAATTTTTAATGCAGCTATGTTGACTTTGTTTCCTACTGCCAATAAACTACTCTTAATACTACATGTTGAGTAAGGCATGTGCTTTTTTTCTTATTTGGAAAGAGACCATTATCTTTTGGGGAAAGCCTGCAGTCAACAGTGTGATGGGTGTAATTTTAGTCCGCCTCTCCCCAGTAGAGATGGCCATTTCAAAATGTGGTATTGTCATCTCTTGAGTGATAATGATCTAGAACTGCCATCATTGTGTGGTTTTCCTCGATAGACTTCCAGCTATCATTATACACACAGTACATGTTTATGTCTTCATATCCCTTGTCACAGACCCTCATAAATTACATGGTTGGTGTTTGTTCGGCAGAATCCCATCACTTGAAGAGATGTAATGCTGTAGGAACATTGAATTACCTAAGATTACAATTCTTTTCTTCCTTCTTGAGCTTAGTCACGTGGCAAAGGGATGGTAGAAGAAAACTTACACATTTTATTCTGCTCCTGGGGGCTGGAATTTTTGTCGACATTAAAAAAAAAGAGAAGTAATCATAATCCCTTCTTTCTAAGGAAACAGACAAAAGGACAACTGGTGTAAAACTTCCCCCAAACAATTCAATAGGAGGAAGTGCTCGTCACTGACTTTTCCCCCCACCATGAAGGCACATTTCCTTCCTAGTCTTTGCTTCTCTTATCTGGGAGAATTTTTTTTTCCCCCAAGCAAAGCATGAACAGTCGTTAAGTGGAAAATGGAGGCTGAATTTTACATGGCGATTCTTACCTGCTTCATCTTCGTGAACTCAGGTGAGTGGGTCTGCCTCAAGTTTCCTGAGGCATTTCTTCAAATAGCCAGCAAAGGAGTCTCTGTCCTTAGAAAAGTGTGTGAAACAAAGCGGAAATGGAGCCAGGTCTCCATGGCAGTTTAGCCAGAGACGATGAGGAGGGGGAATAAAAGGAGCCTGTGATGCCCACACTGTTGAGATTTCTCCCCAAAAGAAAATAAATGGCCTCTTCTGGTGTCCTGCAAATGCCTCAGGCAGCTCCTGAAATGGCATCTGAATAGCAGAGACTAAAGCAACCCCAAGGTGGGGAAAACGTATTATTACGCAACTGTCTGTGGCATCTTTCTGCTTTTTCTCTGTCAAGTTATAGTTTGGTTTCCTTTGTGTTAAATAAAGAAAACATAAGAAATATAATCAAAGGGAGTTGAGGAACTGTGGTGGGTTTTATTTGGAAGTTGTTATTTGGAACGTCTGAATATTTTAATAGAATAGCTGAGAAAATTAAGTAAAAGCACCTTGAAGATGGTTTTTGAGCCTGAATATTTCACTTTTTAATCTGATGTTTAACAACTGGGTATTCAGTTTTCTCTTATTAGCATTTGAAGGAAGACTGCAGATACTGTCACAAAATAGAAAAATACTTCTCTATAGTATTATAAAAATTTAATTTGTGATAATCAATACTTTAATTACTTACTATTAGCTAGGAGAATGTGCTTAGAAGAATGGACAATTTTGTTTTATTTTGGGATAAATATACTTAATTTTCAAAACTGTATTCAAACTCATCCATTTGTATACAAACACTTATTGCAGTGGTAACTTAAGAATTGGAAAATGGAGTGTTTCTTTAGAGTGGAGAATGGAGGTGAGGTGGAAGGAATGAAATGGTTAAAATGGGAATTGGATTTTATATAACTTTAGCATTTAAATATTTGGGCTAAAATATCCCACCGTATTCTTTGGATGGTTTAGTTTCTTTTCCAAGCTTCCTTTCATTATTTCAATGGGGGCGTATTTTCTTCCCTAAACCATGTGAAAGGAAAAGAAAAGAAGCTAAGTGTGACATATTTGCATTGTTTGTTTTGGGATTTTTAAATCACATGTGTTGAATCTGGAACTATTCACTTTAAATGATAGCAATTGCAAAAGATAAGTAAACCTTGTATTTTGACCAGGCTGATTTGTGGGTGGGTTGCTTTGTTTTCTGGTGGGTTTTATGGTTTGTTGCATAGCACTTGATGAGCTTCTCATCTTCCAGAGGGGTTTCAGATTGTCCATGTCCAGAAACAACAATGTCTTTTCAAAAATGGGAGAGTGGTCATGGACTTGTGCAATAAGACAAACCAGAACCAGCAGTGGATGTGGACCGAGGATGGAAAGCTCCTTCATGTTAAATCTGCTCTATGCCTGGGCATCTCCAATTCCTCTGGTGGCCCTGGCCGAGCCGCCATCTTTGCCCCCTGCTCCCAGGCTCCTCGATGGACTTGCTATGAGAAGGAAGGGTTCCTTGAGGTGGAAAATACCTCTCTCTTTCTCAAGAAACAAGGCGTCAGGGTAGTGGTCAAGAAGGGCAGAAAGTACCTCCATAGCTGGATGAAAATAGATGTCAACGAGGAGGGAAAACCAGTCAATGAAAGCCTCTGCTCTAAAAAAGGTGAGTTCTTCCTTTCAGAATTGATTCTGAAAGTTCTGTTAAATATCTTGCTGTTTTGCATTTAAGGGAAGTCCACATGCTCCAACAAAATTCCAGTGGAAGATTCATAAGCTAATGGAAATGGATTGTGTGGTACACACTAACTTGGAAAACTTCATTATCTTTGTTAAAATAAGCCCAACTTTCCTTTTTCTGTCTATCTCTCATGCTTCCTTCCTTTTTTTTCCTTGCTTCTTTTATTAATTCAACAAATATTTCTTGAGCCTCTCTTTTGTGTCAAACATTAAGCACTTTGGCTAAATACTACTAGATGTGGGAATGTAAATATCTATACCATACACAGGTAATGACTAAATGCAATGATAAGGAAATTAATAATTTTGCTGATGTAGACACTTCTGTTCTCTGATTATGAGGAGCTATTAGGACATCAAAATGGTGCCTGATAAGACTGGGAAGATAATATGTTATGCTTTTGTAAATCTCTTGTACTAATGTTAGGGGTAGATTTTTTTGGAGGTAGTATCTTTGAAATGTTAAGAACCAATGTGCAGCTATAGAATCTTCTAATTTGTTGATCATTGATGAATATAACCTAGATGATGAACATATAAAAACTTGTATACACAAGCATAAATTTCTGGTACAACATACAGTTCAGTCCTAGACTAGGAGTATTTATTTTTTGATACAGCTTAATTTTCTATTTTACTTAATCATCTTATTGCTTATTTACTCTTTCATTAGAGGTTTGCTTTAGGAAGTCATGGAGGATAAAAGAATTGCTACATACTAGCTATAAATAACTGGAGAATTTTCTAGAAATGAAGCCCTTCCTTAAGATTAAAATTTGTCAAGGTAAAGTGAATTGTCCCAAATAATTAAATAACAGAGGTATAGATTAGAACCCAGGGGTTTTTTTTGTTTGTTTGTTTGTTTTACCTTTTTTTTGTATTAGAGTATAGCAGATTAGCAAACAGCATTGTGATAGTTTCAGCTGAACAGTGAAGGGACTCAGCCATAGATACACATGTATCCATTCTCCCCCAAACTCCCCTCTATCCAGACTGCCACATAACACTGAGCAGAGTTCCATGTGCTATACAGTATGACTTTGTTGAGAACCTGTTTCTTGACTCCTTGTCCAATATGTGTTCCATTTTATAGTAGTTTCCACATGCTCATCCGTAGGATTCTTGCCCAATTGGCTACATTCAGAATCACCTGGTAGAGAGGAGTAAAATGAATCATTGCCATCATTTCTTCCTTTACTGTTGTTTCCAAGATTTGATTCCAAGAAATCTATATTTGGGCATGACACTGGATGCTTTTTAAAAAGTTCCCCAAATAATTTTAATTCATAGCCTCATTTCAGGATCAGCATCCACTGTACATTTAACTCTTTTTATTAGGTCTTTATTTTTGAGACTTATATGAGTTTTTTCACCACACTGATCTTTGAACAATTTTACGTCACTCATTCACTTGATAAATTAAACATCTAAGTAGGTGCCAATTAAATGGGCTCTTCTATAGTACAAGAAAAGTCTCTGTTCTTATAAAGACTTCTGATATGAGAATAAGATAAAAATATAAAATTTAATTATGAAATTCAACTTTATCAGGGAGAATACATCACATAGCACCATCCAAACTGTTCCTTTCCTGTAGTTCATCTACCTAGGCCTATCCTAAACAACACAGGAACATTGTAAATATTTCGGTTGTATGGTGTATGGTTATACCCAAGCAGTGAGATTCCTCCCTAACTCCCAATCAAACCTTAGAAGAATATTCTTTCATTAGAACTTTTAAAAAGCACATATGAATTCAATAGATATGGATTATTCAAGATAGAAGATAATTCATGGAAAAACTATTTCTTTTAACCTTCACACAAAACATGTCTAATGATATACATTTCAAAAGTAAAGTAGATATAATAGACTACTTGCAGGTAACCACTGAACATGCCATATCCAAAACGCCTGATAATGTGTGTTGAGGGGGAAAAAAATGGACCTCTAGAAAAAGCAGAGTTAAAATTTGAACAATTCCAATACAAAAAAGTATCTTATATTTGAATATACATAGGTGCAACATATACTTTTGCCAACAGACTTTTTCCTTCTCTAACTGTACAGAATGATATTGGTTGACCCATAGCATGAACACTCACTGATTTTCTAGAGAGTTCATTGTGAAATGTTAAATTTCATGTAGATGTTTGTAATGAATGAACTCCAAATACCTTTTCTTAAGAGCTAATAAATACTATACTTTTAAGTGGGCTTCCCTAGTGGCTCAGATGGTAGAGCATCTGTCTGCAATGCAGGAGACCCGGGTTTGATCCCTGGGTTGGGAAGATCCCCTGGAGAAGGAAATGGCAGCCCACTCCAGTATTCTTGCCTGGAAAATCCCATGGATTGCGGAGCCTGGTAGGCTACCGTCCATGGGGTCACAAAGAGTCGGACACAATGCATGTTGTTCATGTAGAGGATATATTGTTTTTTTATTAGGCTCATCAGTAAAAGCATACTTGTGAAGGTCAAAACCTGGGCTATATATTTCATATTTGTTTCATAGAAGAAACATTCATAATGCCATTCAAATATTTAAGTAATATTTCTCTACTAATACTAGGTGCCAGAACTTGTGCTAGTAACTGAAGTACCCTACACCAGTGATTCTCAACCCAAGCTTTACATCAGAATACAATAAACGTGAAATAGTATTAATATTCTGGCTTCATCCTCTAGGTCAACTAACTCAGGAATTATATTTTTAAATACTTCCAATATGCAGCCAAACCTAAGAATCAGTAAATATGCCTTGCTCCTTAGGATAATGGGAAGGCAAACAAGGAAATAGTTATAATGAGTGTGAGTAGAAAAAAAATATCCCTTCCTCCAATATATATTCTTGCCAGTGTGTCACATTAAATGATAGTTTTTTTTTTAACTCGATACTTCTTAAATTTTTTAAACATTTCTTTGAATGTCCACTGAATTTTGTCATAATTTAACTGTGCTTCATTTTCACTAAGATGTCTTTTTTCTTCTTCCTCTCCTTTACTCAAGCCCCTCTATAATACGATGAATCAAATAGGTTTCCAAAGTGGGTCAAAATTCGATTCAAAAGTTAATAAGAAGGTTTTTAATACAAGAACCTGTACTAGGGTCAGATTTCCTCAAATAATCAGTGCTACTGCAATGATTTTTATTAGGAGAGGAATGTAAAATTAACCTATCTTTTCAAACTTTCATGTAATTTATATTTCTGTAAAACCCCTTAAAACAACCATTTAATGGAACAAATAGAATAGAGTTTGTGAGTGAAAGTTGCAGTCCTGTCACTCTTTGCGACCCCATGGACTATAGAGTCCGTGGAATTCTCCAGGCCAGAATACTGGAGTGGGTAGCCTTTCCCTTCTCCAGGGGATCTTCCCAACCCAGGGATTGAAGCCAGGTCTCCCACATTGCAGGCAGCTTGTTTACCAGCTGAGTCACAGGGGAAGCCCAGAATAGCGTTTAATGGGACACGATTCGTGGGAATCCAATTAAAAAGAATATATAGGTATGTAGAACCAGGATCACCAGGATCATAGTAGATCACCAAGTTAAAGAAAAGATGGATTTAGATTTTTTACCATTCCCTTTGAATTTTAAGTTTACTCTTAAAGAATATACTACACAAATTCATTTTGGATCCCCTCCCCCAACAAAAAACATAATGTATATGGTAGACAGACTCTTATTTTTAAAAAAACTTTTAAGATCAATTTTTAAAATTAGAACCTTATAGCTATTATTCTGAGTAGGGAGTAATAAAAAGCATTGCTTCCAAAATGCCAATATATCTGGCTGAAATGACAAAATTTCCTTTTCCCTATATATTCTTTTGTCAGTCAGTTGCCAGATATCCAGCTATCTGGAAACCATCTTACCTTCAGCAAGGTGTCAATAAAAGAAGTGATTGACAGATTCAAATATTTCCTCCATATAGCCACATCTTTGGAGTCACTGTATTGAGTATAGCTTTTAGAAATATTTTGTGTATCGTTTCTCAGTCTCCATAAATTCACACAAGGCAGTCATCAATAAGTCAATAAGGAAAAACCAAATTTTATTCTATTCCCAAGCATATAGCAATTTTATATAATGACACATTTGATTTTTTTAAGATTATTATTGCTTTAAGAGTAAAAATGCATTCTGACGTCCAAATTTCTAATTTACAAACTCTTGAAACATGGCACTCCTAAGGGCTTCCTGCTAGGAAAAATCTTTTAAGCTAAAGGGAAAATTATATCAGCCTACACTTTGGGGGAGGGGTACTTGTACATTTCTAGGAAAGTTCACTTAAAATTCAGTTAAACATTTTTTTTCTCCATGACTAAGTTGTTTGTATATACAGGAGATGCAAAAGAAAAAAAGTTAGAAAGACTCAACTATTATGCTATAAACCTCTTCAGAGCAGGAATCGTAACTTAGAAATCTTTATCTCCTTTAAAGGTAATCTTGGTTCCCATGGTCAACAAGTGCTGGCTAAATGTGTTTCAACTTCTAAAAGGTGTTAAATATCAGAATTACAGTGATTCCCAGGTGGCTCTTCTGTGGTAGAGAATCCAGGAGACAAGCATTTGATCCCTGGGTTGGGAAGATCTCCTGGAGGAGGAAATGGCAACCCACTCCAGTACTCTTGCCTGGAAAGTCCCATGGTTGGGGTCGCAAAGAGTTGGACACAACTGAGTGACTGAGTATGCACATTAGAATAATAGGGAACAATTAAGGAAAGCTAAGGACTATTTTTATACCACTATTGAAGTCCTGATTATTGATTTTCTCTTCTTCCCAAATCAAGCAGAATTTTTAAACCCACCAAGCCATTAACAGTTACAGTATTATCTATTCCAACAGGAAAAGTCTTATCCCCACAGACAACACAGGTTATGGGGACCGAATTATTGAAGTTTTATGGACCTACACAATATGGAAAATAACTCATTCATTGGGCTCCCTCTTTTACATGAGAAACAGAGAAATCTTCTCAAAGGATATTACATATTTGCAAGCATATCTAAGCAAATAATCCTTAAGACAGGAAAATAAAAACATTCTAAACTTGAAAAGGGGTTCCACAACACCAGCACCAATCTATTGATGGTAGACCATACTCAAATAGTTCTAGGACTTCCAAATGAAGAGTACAAAATTCTGTCTATGGTTTGAATACCTATTCCAAGGAATTCCAAGTCTCCTTACAAGTATAAACACCCAGGATAACTGTCTAAAATTGTTACTTTCACTAAGATGTTTCATATTGTATGAAGAGTAACATTGTATATGTCAGCCAACCAGTCAACATTTATTGCGGATCTGCTACAGATTCATTCATTCAGATTTCATTTTTTGTCTGAGGAGAAGCAAATTTTTCCAGACATATTTTCAAGTGTCCCTGATATGGCTGAGTTAGTAAAATTACTACGAAATCTCACTGCTGAAGTGAATCATACTGTTGGCTGGCTTGATATACCTGCTGGTTAAAGTAACTGTTTCATTGTAGTCATATGAGTGAGGGAATAAAATCCATAAGCATTGTAATAGGTAAGCAATCATATACGCTCTTGGGGCACTGGGTTTTAGCAGCTATTTCCTCTGGTGATTGGTAGTAGTGCTTGTAAATACAGACAGCTTGATGGGAAATGAACAAACCAAAACAGAAAGTGTCTTTGTATACACAAACTCTGACCAAATTGGCTGTCACAAACATTTTAGAGTTTCCTCCTTGCATCATTATAACAACATGGACTTTGCAATTAACCATTTATTTACATGATCATTGAAAATCATCTGGTCATTGAGTATTAATATATGCTTTCTATGATCACTGAAAAACATCTAACATAGCATCCGGAGTTGCTCAACGATTTTCAGCCTGTGACACATCATTAAACTTATCAGGGCACACCCAAGGCTGCATATGACTTTCATGGCCCTGTGCACATATCTTTGTGGGTTCCTTCCTCCACTTGGAAAAAAAAAAAATAAATTAATAGATTATCTTGATCCTAGCATTCTCATTTATTCACAATGTGTGAAAAAAAATTAACATTTTATTTGACCCTGAACGTGAAGAGATACCCCACGCCCAAGGTAAGAGAAACCCAAGTAAGATGGTAGGTGTTGCAAGAGGGCATCAGAGGGCAAACACACTGAAACCATACTCACAGAAAACTAGTCAATCTAATCACACTAGGACCACAGCCTTGTCTAACTCAATGAAACTAAGCCATGCCGGTGGGGCAACCCAAGACAGGCGGGTCATGGTAGAGAGATCTGAGAGAATGTGGTCCACTGGAGAAGGGAATGGCAAACCACTTCAGTATTCTTGCCTTGAGAACCCCATGAACAGTATGAAAAGGCAAATGATAGGATACTAAAAGAGAAACTCCCCAGGTCAGTAGGTGCCCAATATGCTACTGGAGATCAGTGGAGAAATAACTCCAGAAAGAATGAAGGGATGGAGTCAAAGCACTGACTCGATGGACGTGAGTCTGAGTGAACTCCGGGAGTTGGTGATGGACAGGGAGGCCTGGCGTGCTGCGATTCATGGGGTCGCAAAGAGTCGGACACGACTGAGCGACTGATCTGATCTGATCTGAATGTTCTTTGTTAAAAATTATTTTCAAAGAAATTAAATCATTTCATGAACCCTAAAAATCATGAGCCCTAGGCAGTGTTTGTGTTGTGCCTAACAGATGAGCCAGCCCTGGGCACACCAAGTTATTCACCCACTTTCCACCTGCTTTTGCCCTGACCCTGTTGAGGCTCTGGCTGAGCGTGTCTCCTCCAAAGCCTCGTAGCCATGAACTAATAAACCATTCTTCTCCCTCCATCCTTCTACACCACCATTTCATCCTTTTCCAATGTTTGTGTGTGCGTTTTTCCAAAAGAAAACGTGGGACATTAGGATAAACCAGGCTCATCGTCATATAACAAACCATAGTACAGTAGTTGAGTAGTAATTGGCTATTGAAAAGCATTTCTTTGATTGGCTAAACTTTCATTTTTTAATCTAAATTTTTTACTATGCTATGCTTTGATGTTTTACTATCCTATGTCTTGGTATCAACTTCCATTTATTAATTTTACTTTTTCCTAATCTTGCATCTTTTTTAAGTTTCTTAAAAAAAAGTAACCCCTGATTATGCCTTCTTGGTTGTTATGCCTCCTATTGTTTGTAAATTCTCCATCTTTGGTACTCTTTTCAAAAATTTTTCACTTTCTAACTCACTTTTTCAAATTTTAGGCATGTGTATTTTTAAATGTATTCTTTATTTCATTGACTACATTTTCTGAAATTTTAATTATTTATTTTAACATTTCTAATAATTATTCAGAATATTATAATGCCCAGACCTTTCACTTTATTCTAGTCAAATCTGATTTAATAGATCTTGTATATTAATTTAAATATTTATGTATAAATATATATATACAAATCATCATTTTTCTAAGGTATCTTCTGTTTCATTTATCTCTTTTCCAGATTGCTTTCCCACTTTTAAAGGGCATATTACATTTGGCATCTTCCTACAGAATAGAAAGTATCAATATAGTTTAAATTTTATATCTCCAAAATGAGTTTTATTCAAGTTCTTGCTTTCAATATGCTTGAACATTTTTTTAATCATTTAAAAGAGGGAAACTAACAAATTGTGTATTGTCTCCACTATCATTATACAAAAATTCCATTTCTATTATTGATTATTTCTGAGGCAATCATAGATGAATTAATAAACTAAAATGCATATTGCTTTTTAAAGAAATGTATTTGAAATATGGTCTTGATATGACACAGTCATTGCAAATCATTTTATAGGTGAGCTCTAAGTGCTAAGCTTTGTTTTTTCTACATTAAGTACTAAACTTCTTAGATTGGACCCAGGATGGTCCGCCTTATTTTGAATTGTGTTCTAAGAGGAATTGTGTATAATGTGGAAACAATGTACTAGCAATGGTACAATAAAGCTTTTTAAAAATAGCTTCAACATATTGTTCCATTGTGTAGGAACTTTTCCTTGCATTTGTCAAAACACATCTTGTTCTTTCATAAACTGTAAAATATATATACCTTTAAAAGAACATCAGAAGAATTGTAGAACCCAAAACACACAGAGATCTACTAATTTTAGTATAATTTCATAACACCCATTTCAACAAAGAGTTCAGGCAATGGAAAGGTGAAATTATTTTAATCACCTTATGTATTTCTATGATGGATTTTTCTTTCTTTTCATCTACTTCATAATTCTTCATTTCCCACATAAGACATGATTAGAATTCAGCTTTGGCTCATATTGTACATGTGGATAAAATTATATATTTAGATGTATATTACACCTGAGAAATGTATTAGAAATGCAGGTGCTAGATCCCACACCAGATATACTAGATCATAATTTGGGGGTAGGGAGTGAGGCAGAAAGGCTTCAATATTCCAACAAGCTCCAAAGGCGATTGTGATGCCTAACAAAGTTTGTTTTGAAATTCACAAAATTTGGAAATTAAATGTTAAGACTAAAATTTCCTTCCTGTTTTTTAAATAGCACAAGTTAAAACACAGACACAAAATGAAGGGGTACCACACTTGAATATTCTGTAGGTTCTTTCTTTGGAAAAAGGTGGTGTCCTAAACTGGAAAATGAACTTGTTTGGTTTAGAGTGTTTAAAAAATACATTTAGAAGGTTAATTAAAGACAGTTACAGAAGAGTAGAATTTTTTCCATAAGATATCTCAAAGCTACTTGCAATGGTGATAAGCTATGTTATTTGCAAAAGAAATTTCAAGAGTGCTTTGATCATTTACCTAACTTGGGGAAAGTCTTGTTTCATCCATTGAATTCTATAAACTGACTAAAAAAAATAGTTCTCAAGAAGAGAACTTACCAACATCTTGGTGAAGAAGAGTAAACATAGGCTGACATGTGAAGACACATAATTACATGCTAGGTATATGGAAGCTTGTCTCTGCCCTCACCTCACCATTAAATCTTTTTTTTTCTGAGGATATGAGAGCTAAAATTGTCTTAGGTAATAATCAACTCAGGGGATTGACATTGGCCAAAGCTCGAAATAGCCAAAATACTAATCTCCACGTATAGAATTTTTTGCATCCCAACAATAGATTAGTATCTGTGTAAAAGGACATTCTAGCACCTAAATCAATTAAGAATGCAGAATTAAGACTGCTTCTTGTAGTCTGTTGTAAAGGCATATTACTAATAGTACAGTTGGATCTGTCCTATGGAAGACATCCCAGGAATGAGTACATCTCTAGATATGCCAGGCACAATGGCAGTGATAGTTAGTGGCACCGAATTCAGGAAGATAAAAGCAAACAGAAACTAGGGAGAATGTCCAAACAGTTATCAAAGCTTTAGTAGATGTACAGGTAGGGTTGCTGGATAAAATATACCATACCCAGTTATGTTTGAATTTCAGATAAATGTCAATTTTTAGTATAAGCATATTCCTAATATACAATATAATATAATCTTTGTAATGTTGTATATTGGGGATATATTAAATACACTGAGTCTTTGGTTATTTATGTGAAATAGTAATTTAACTGGGCATCACATATATTTTTTTTTTTTTGAATTTTAAAATGCCCTTTATTTTTTTTTTTTTAATTTTATTTTATTTTTAAACTTTACATAACTGTATTAGATTTGCCAAATATCAAAATGAATCCGCCACAGGTTTACATGTGTTCCCCATCCTGAACCCTCCTCCCTCCTCCCTCCCCATTCCATCCCTCTGGGTCGTCCCAGTGCACCAGCCCCAAGCATCCAGTATCGTGCATCGAACCTGGACTGGCAACTCGTTTCATACATGATATTTTACATGTTTCAATGCCATTCTCCCAAATCTTCCCACCCTCTCCCTCTCCCACAGAGTCCATAAGATTGTTCTATACATCAGTGTCTCTTTTGCTGTCACATATATTTATTTGCTACATCTGGCAACTGCATATACCGGGTACCCTGAACAGTCCTCCACATCTCAAGGAAAAGATGCTTTAATGGTCATGGTTATTTTATTAACATTTAAGAGAACAGCTGATATTTACATCTTGCTAAATTATAAAAAAAGACCTTTTCCATCTTGAGCCTCTTTTTGTGCTTCTCCCTGATAGCACAGTTTCCATAATTCTCCCTGCACCTTGTAAATTGGATAGATGGATAAAAGATAGGTGACACAGACAGGGCAAATGAGTATGGTCACACTCAAACTGTCTTCTATTTTTCATGTAACTGAAACTTATCTACATGCCCATTGTTAAAGTGGTCTTTTTTTTTTTTTTTTTTTTTTAAATTTTATTTTATTTTTAAACTTTACATTACTGTATTAGATTTGCCAAATATCAAAATGAATCCGCCACAGGTATACATGTGTTCCCCATCCTGAACCCTCCTCCCTCCTCCCTCCCCATTCCATCCCTCTGGGTCATCCCAGTGCACCAGCCCCAAGCATCCAGTATCGTGCATCGAACCTGGACTGGCAACTCATTTCATACATGATATTTACATGTTTCAATGCCATTCTCCCAAATCTTCCCACCCTCTCCCTCTCCCACAGAGTCCATAAGACTGTTCTATACATCAGTGTCTCTTTTGCTGTCTCGTACACAGGGTTATTGTTACCCTCTTTCTAAATTCCATATATATGCGTTAGTATACTGTATTGGTGTTTTTCTTTCTGGCTTACTTCACTCTGTATAATAGGCTCCAGTTTCATCCACCTCATTAGAACTGATTCAAATGTATTCTTTTTAATGGCTGAATAATACTCCATTGTGTATATGTACCACAGCTTGCTTATCCATTCATCTGCTGATGGACATCTAGGTTGCTTCCATGTCCTGGCTATTATAAACAGTGCTGCGATGAACATTGGGGTACTCGTGTCTCTTTCCCTTCTGGTTTTCTCAGTGTGTATGCCCAGCAGTGGGATTGCTGGATCATAAGGCATGTCTATTTCCAGTTTTTTAAGGAATCTCCACACTGTTCTCCATAGTGGCTGCACTAGTTTGCATTCCCACCAACAGTGTAAGAGGGTTCCCTTTTCTCCACACCCTCTCCAGCATTTATTACTTGTAGACTTTTGGATTGCAGCCATTCTGACTGGTGTGAAATGGTACCTCATAGTGGTTTTGATTTGCATTTCTCTGATAATGAGTGATGTTGAGCATCTTTTCATGTGTTTGTTAGCCATCTTTATGTCTTCTTTGGAGAAATGTCTATTTAGTTCTTTGGCCCATTTTTTGATTGGGTCATTTATTTTTCTGGAGTTGAGCTGTAGGAGTTGCTTGTATATTCTCGAGATTAGTTGTTTGTCAGTTGCTTCATTTGCTATTATCTTCTCCCATTCTGAAGGCTGTCTTTTCACCTTGCTAATAGTTTCCTTTGATGTGCAGAAGCTTTTAAGGTTAATTAGGTCCCATTTGTTTATTTTTGCTTTTATTTCCAATATTCTGGGAGGTGGGTCATAGAGGATCCTGCTGTGATGTATGTCAGAGAGTGTTTTGCCTATGTTCTCCTCTAGGAGTTTTATAGTTTCTGGTCTTACGTTTAGATCTTTAATCCATTTTGAGTTTATTTTTGTGTATGGTGTTAGAAAGTGTTCTAGTTTCATTCTTTTACAAGTGGTTGACCAGAGTTCCCAGCACCACTTGTTAAAGAGATTGTCTTTAATCCATTGTATATTCTTGCCTCCTTTGTCGAAGATAAGGTGTCCATATGTGCGTGGATTTATCTCTGGGCTTTCTATTTTGTTCCATTGATCTATATTTCTGTCTTTGTGCCAGTACCATACTGTCTTGATAACTGTGGCTTTGTAGTAGAGCCTGAAGTCAGGTAGGTTGATTCCTCCAGTTCCATTCTTCTTTCTCAAGATCGCTTTGGCTATTCGAGGTTTTTTGTTTTTCCATACAAATTGTGAAATTATTTGTTCTAGCTCTGTGAAGAATGCTGTTGGTAGCTTGATAGGGATTGCATTGAATCTATAGATTGCTTTGGGTAGTATACTCATTTTCACTACATTGATTCTTCCAATCCATGAACATGGTATATTTCTCCATCTGTTAGTGTCCTCTTTGATTTCTTTCACCAGTGTTTTATAGTTTTCTATATATAGGTCTTTAGATTCTTTAGGTAGATATATTCCTAAGTATTTTATTCTTTCCGTTGCAATGGTGAATGGAATTGTTTCCTTAATTTCTCTTTCTGTTTTCTCATTATTAGTGTATAGGAATGCAAGGGATTTCTGTGTGTTGATTTTATATCCTGCAACTTTACTATAGTCATTGATTAGTTCTAGTAATTTTCTGGTGGAGTCTTTAGGGTTTTCTATGTAGAGGATCATGTCATCTGCAAACAGTGAGAGCTTTACTTCTTCTTTTCCAATTTGGATTCCTTTTATTTCTTTTTCTGCTCTGATTGCTGTGGCCAAAACTTCCAAAACTATGTTGAATAGTAATGGTGAAAGTGGGCACCCTTGTCTTGTTCCTGACTTTAGAGGAAATGCTTTCAATTTTTCACCATTGAGGATAATGTTTGCTGTGGGTTTGTCATATATAGCTTTGATTATGTTGAGGTAGGTTCCTTCTATTCCTGCTTTCTGGAGAGTTTTGATCATAAATGGATGTTGAATTTTGTCAAAGGCTTTCTCTGCATCTATTGAGATAATCATATGGTTTTTATTTTTCAATTTGTTAATGTGGTGTATTACATTGATTGATTTGCGGATATTGAAGAATCCTTGCATCCCTGGGATAAAGCCCACTTGGTCATGGTGTATGATCTTTTTAATGTGTTGTTGGATTCTGATTGCTAGAATTTTGTTAAGGATTTTTGCATCTATGTTCATCAGTGATATTGGCCTGTAGTTTTCTTTTTTTGTGGGATCTTTGTCAGGTTTTGGTATTAGGGTGATGGTGGCCTCATAGAATGAGTTTGGAAGTTTACCGTCCTCTGCAATTTTCTGGAAGAGTTTGAGCAGGATAGGTGTTAGCTCTTCTCTAAATTTTTGGTAGAATTCAGCTGTGAAGCCGTCTGGACCTGGGCTTTTGTTTGCTGGAAGATTTTTGATTACAGTTTCAATTTCCGTGCTTGTGATGGGTCTGTTAAGATTTTCTATTTCTTCCTGATCGAGTTTTGGAAAGTTGTACTTTTCTAAGAATTTGTCCATTTCTTCCACGTTGTCCATTTTATTGGCATATAATTGTTGATAGTAGTCTCTTATGATCCTTTGTATTTCTGTGTTGTCTGTTGTGATCTCTCCATTTTCATTTCTAATTTTATTGATTTGATTTTTCTCCCTTTGTTTCTTGATGAGTCTGGCTAATGGTTTGTCAATTTTATTTATCCTTTCAAAGAACCAGCTTTTGGTTTTGTTGATTTTTGCTATGGTCTCTTTTGTTTCTTTTGCATTTATTTCTGCTCTAATTTTTAAGATTTCTTTCCTTCTGCTAACCCTGGGGTTCTTCATTTCTTCCTTTTCTAGTTGCTTTAGGTGTAGAGTTAGGTTATTTATTTGACTTTTTTCTTGTTTCTTGAGGTGTGCCTGTATTGCTATGAACTTTCCCCTTAGGACTGCTTTTACCGTGTCCCACAGGTTTTGGGTTGTTGTGTTTTCATTTTCATTCGTTTCTATGCAAATTTTGATTTCTTTTTTGATTTCTTCTGTGATTTGTTGGTTATTCAGCAGCGTGTTGTTCAGCCTCCATATGTTGGATTTTTTAATAGTTTTTCTCCTGTAATTGAGATCTAATCTTACTGCATTGTGGTCAGAAAAGATGCTTGGAATGATTTCTATTTTTTTGAATTTACCAAGGCTAGCTTTATGGCCCAGGATGTGATCTATCCTGGAGAAGGTTCCATGTGCGCTTGAGAAGAAGGTGAAATTCATTGTTTTGGGATGAAATGTCCTATAGATATCAATTAGGTCTAACTGGTCTATTGTATCGTTTAAAGTTTGTGTTTCCTTGTTAATTTTCTGTTTAGTTGATCTATCCATAGGTGTGAGTGGGGTATTAAAGTCTCCCACTATTATTGTGTTATTGTTAATTTCTTCTTTCATACTTGTTAGCATTTGTCTTACATACTGCGGTGCTCCCGTGTTGGGTGCATATATATTTATAATTGTTATATCTTCTTCTTGGATTGATCCTTTGATCATTATGTAGTGACCATCTTTGTCTCTTTTCACAGTCTTTGTTTTAAAGTCTATTTTATCTGATATGAGTATTGCTACTCCTGCTTTCTTTTGGTCCCTATTCGCATGGAAAATCTTTTTCCAGCCCTTCACTTTCAGTCTGTATGTGTCCCCTGTTTTGAGGTGGGTCTCTTGTAGACAACATATGCAGGGGTCTTGTTTTTGTATCCATTCAGCCAGTCTTTGTCTTTTGGTTGGGGCATTCAACCCATTTACGTTTAAGGTAATTACTGATAAGTATGACCCCGTTGCCATTTACTTTATTGTTTTGGGTTCGAATTTATACACAATTTTTGTGTTTCCTGTCTAGAGAATATCCTTTAGTATTTGTTGGAGAGCTGGTTTGGTGGTGCAGAATTCTCTCAGCTTTTGCTTGTCTGAAAAGCTTTTGATTTCTCCTTCATACTTGAATGAGATCCTTGCTGGGTACAATAATCTGGGCTGTAGATTATTTTCTTTCATCCTTTTAAGTATGTCTTGCCATTCCCTCCTGGCTTGAAGAGTTTCTATTGAAAGATCAGCTGTTATCCTTATGGGAATTCCCTTGTGTGTTATTTGTTGTTTTTCCCTTGCTGCTTTTAATATTTGTTCTTTGTGTTTGATCTTTGTTAATTTGATTACTATGTGTCTTGGGGTGTTTCGCCTTGGGTTTATCCTATTTGGGACTCTCTGGGTTTCTTGGACTTGGGTGATTATTTCCTTCCCCATTTTAGGGAAGTTTTCAACTATTATCTCCTCAAGTATTTTCTCATGGTCTTTCTTTTTGTCTTCTTCTTCTGGGACCCCTATGATTCGAATGTTGTAGCGTTTAATATTGTCCTGGAGGTCTCTGAGATTGTCCTCATTTCTTTTAATTCGTTTTTCTTTTATCCTCTCTGATTCATTTATTTCTACCATTCTATCTTCTAATTCACTAATCCTATCTTCTGCCTCTGTTATTCTACTATTTGTTGCCTCCAGAGTGTTTTTAATTTCACTTATTGCATTATTCATTATATATTGACTCTTTTTTATTTCTTCTAAGTCCTTGTTAAACCTTTCTTGCATCTTCTCAATCCTTGCCTCCAGGCTATTTATCTGTGATTCCATTTTAATTTCAAGATTTTGGATCAATTTCACTATCATTATTCGGAATTCTTTATCAGGTAGATTCCCTATCTCTTCCTCTTTTGTTTGGTTTGGTGGGCATTTATCCTGTTCCTTTATCTGCTGGCTATTCCTCTGTCTCTTCATCTTGTTTAAATTGCTGAGTTTGGGGTGTCCTTTCTGTATTCTGGCAGTTTGTGGAGTTCTCTTTATTGTGGCGTTTCCTCGCTGTGTGTGGGTTTGTACAGGTGGCTTGTCAAGGTTTCCTGGTTAGGGAAGCTTGTGTCGATGTTCTGGTGGATGGAGCTGTATTTCTTCTCTCTGGAGTGTAATGAAATGTCCAGTAATGAGTTATGAGATGTCTATGGTTTTGGGGTGACCTTGGGCAGCCTGTATCTTGAAGCTCAGGGCTGTGTTCCTTTGTTGCTGGAGAATTTGCTTGTTATGTCTTTCCCTGGAACTTGTTGGCCCTTGTGTGGTGCTTGGTTTCAGTGTCGGTATGGAGGCATTTGATGAGCTCCTGTCAATTAATGTTCCTTGGAGTCAGGAGTTCCCTGGAGTCAGGGATTGGACTTAAGCCTCCTACTTCCAGTTATCGGTCTTAATTTTACAGTAGTTTCAAAACTTCTCCTTCTATCCAGCACCACTGATAAAACATCTACGTTAAAGATGAAAAGTTTCTCTACTGTGAGGGTCACTCAGAGAGGTTCACAGCGTTACATGGAGAAGAGAAGAGGGAGGAGGGAGTTAGAGGTGACCCAAATGAGATGAGGTGGAATCAATAGTGGAGAGAGTGGGCTAGCCAGTAGTCACTTCCTTATGTGCACTCCACAACTGGACCACTCAGAGATGTTCACGGAGTTATACAGGGAAGAGAAGAAGGAGGCAGGAGACAGAGGTGGCCAGAAGGATAAAAGGGGGAAATGAAAAGGCGGGAGACAGATCCAGCCAGTAATCAGTTCCTTAAGTGTTCTCCACCGTCTGGAACACACAGAAATTCACAGAGTTGGGTAGAGTAGAGAGGGGTTAGGGAGGAGATACAGGTGACCTGGTGGAGAAAATGGAGAGTCCAAAGGGAGAGAGAGCAGTCAAGCCAGTAATCTCGTACACTAGTGAAAAATGGGTCCTGAAGATTGGGTTCTTAAAGGTACAAAATTGGTAACAAATACATAAAAACAAAAATTAGAAATTAGAGTAGAGTTTGGAATTTCAAAAATGCGATGTTAATGAAAAGGGGAAGGAAAAGAATGAGACAAAAAACGAACAAAGAAAAACAAACAAGGTCGTGAAAGTAATAAAGAAACTACAGGTACAAAATTGATAACTAATACCAAACAGCAAAAATTAAAAATCCAGAGTAGAGTTTGGAATTTCAAAAATACAACGTTAAGAAAAAAAAAAAAAAAAAAAAAAAAAGAAGAAGAAGAAAAATAAAGAGAGAAAACAAACAAACCAACAAAAACAATGTCGCAAAAATTATAAAGAAAATACAGGTACAAAATTGATATCAAATACCAAAAAGCATAAATTAAAAATCTTGAGTAGAGTTTGGAATTGCAGATATACGATGTTATATAAAAGAAGAAGAGAAAGAAACAGAGGAAAAAAAAAAAAAGTCACAGCAATTATGAAAAAAACTATAGGTACAAAATTGATAACATATATCAAAAGGCTAAAATTAAAAATCTAGAGTAGAGTTTGGAATTTCAAAAATGCAATGTTAAAGAAAAGAAAAAGAAAAAAGAAAAAAAAAAAAAAAAAAAAAAAAAAAAAAAAAAAAAAAAAAAAAACCACGGTCAAAAAATTATAAAATATATATATGAAGTTTGCTGAAGAAGAAAAAAAAAAAAAAATAGGGTCTTTTTTTTTTTTTGCAAAGTAATAGTTATAAAAGTGAAAATTAAAGGACAATAGAGGACTTAAAAAAAATTTTTTTTTAATTAAAAAAAAAAAGAAAGAAAGAAAGATTGATCGTAAAAATAGTAAAAATATATCTAGGTCTTTCTCTGGTTTTGTTGTGAGTATTGTGGGTTCAGTTCATTTTTGGCAGTTCCTTAGTCCGACTTATATTTCTCAAGATCTATAGGCCCCTTCCTATGTAATCCGTAGTAACCACAGGGTTTTAATCTATGGCCTGTAGCTTCCAAGGCGTTTCCCTCTGTTAGATCTTCTTCTGTTTGCTGGTCTCTTCAGTGTCTGGTTCCCGCCCTGACACAAAGGGGACGGTGGAGGACCCTATTTTTTTTTTTTTTTTTTTTAATTTAGGCTCACTTGTTCAGCCGCGCTGTGTGGAGGGAGGGAGGGATGCTGCAAACAGATAACACTGGCGTGCGCTCGAAGTGCCTCGGCCACACTGGGTCTGCCCCCGCTCACGGCGCGTGTAACCTCCCTGCCCACACTGCTTGGGCTCTAGGTTGTTCTGCCGGGAACAATCAGAGGCCGGCCCTGGACTGAGCTCCCAGGTCCAAGCCGCTCAGGTTCAGGCACTCGGGTAGTCCTCAGAGGCGCAGACTCGGTTGGGCCTGCGTTTTGTGTTCTTCCCAGGTCGAGCAGCTCAGGCGATGAGGTGCTTGGCGGGCGCCAATGCTGCGACTTATCGCCTCCCCGCCACTCGGTTATCTGGGTGTAAAACCGGCGCACCTTCTCAGGCAGATGTTGACCGTCCAGACCCCCAAGAAGTTTTAGTTAGCAAAGAAGCCTGCTTACAGTTTTATAGATAGTGTCTCTCTGGGGCTGCGATTGCCCCCTTCCGGCTCTGGCTGCCTGTCACCGGAGGGGGAGGTCTGCAGCCGGCTATCTCTGTTCAGTCCTTTGTTCTGTGCGCGGGCCTGGCGGTGTCTTAGGTTAGGGCTGGCTTTTCGCGTGGTAGATATCCCACAGTCTGGTTTGCTAGCCCAAATTATTTCGCTCAGATAGCGCTCAGGACATTCGGCCCGATTCTTACTCTAAGGGACACAGCCCGTGCCGCACTTCCCTGCCCAGCCCCCGCTTGCTAATGCCGTGTGCAGGCGTCTGCGCTGCTTCTCCGCTGGGGGAGTTCCCGTAGGGCTCACAATCCGCGATTTTTAATTGTTTATTTTTTTTTTTTTTTTCCCCTCCCTTTTATGTTGCCCTCTGTGCTTCCAAAGCTCGGCACAGATTCGGCAGTGAGAGGGTTTCCTGGTGTTTGGAAACTTCTCTCTTTTTAAGACTCCCTTCCCGGGACAGAACTCCGTCCCTCCCTCTTTTGTCTCTTTTTTTGTCTTTTATATTTTTTCCTACCTCCTTTCGAAGAGTTGGGCTGCTTTTCTGGGTGCCTGATGTCCTCTGCCGGCATTCGGAAGTTGTTTTGTGGAATTTACTCGATGTTTAAATGCTCTTTTGATGAATTTGTGGGGGAGAAAGTGTTCTCCCCGTCCTACTCCTCCGCCATCTTGGCTCCTCCTCCTAAAGTGGTCTTTTTCTAAGAAAAACTGTTTTTATATAGAGACTGCATAGAACATGAGGGTAATTTTAGGACCTGTCCTTTCTTTACCTCAGCTGGCCCGGGAACTGAAGTCTCAGTAAGGAGCATTAGAAACACAGCTCCTCCCCAGACCCCCACTACTTTTAATGCACTTCCATATAGCCTGGGACACGTTATTAGAAATACCACCGAGGCCTTCACCAGAAGTACCCCGGAAAACTACAGCCAGAACAGCAGCCAGAGTCAGCACCTCAGTCTATGGATGGCTGGAATGACATCTTGGGTTCCCTGGACTACTCCACCCTTCTCCAGCACCACGGAAGAGGTAAGTGAGGAGAAAGGAGTGCATGGAGGGTGTCTTGGGAAGGCCTCAGAAAGCCCATTGCTTGAAAAGACTGGCTTTGCTGGAAATAATGCTACTCAAGTGGGTGATGAGGCACTCTGTGTCTTTGTTGTTAATTGTACATGAAGGCATTTTGCATAATGAGAAAATCTTGGAGGTAGAATGTAAATGGCTACACCTTTATAAGCTGAAGATAATTATAACTTGTGTAGACTGGCCACATTTCTGAACTGAAGTCAGGGTTCATAGTCTTACAAGAATTAAAATCAGGAAGTAAAAATTACAGTCAGTAACTTGCAGGTCCCCCTGCATATAGGTCACAATCATTTTTGCTTATAAGGGAAGGGAGAGAGTCACAAAACAATGGAAGATTCAGGAATCATTATAACAGATTGGTGAAGATGGACAAGGATAAGCTGAGTCATATAGCAATTCTACATCAGCATCCACAAGAGGACAGGTAAATGGCTGAGAAGCAGCCAGGACACGGCTGTAGAATCTGTTCACATAGCATTTCCGTTTCAGGTGTTCACCCCTTTGGTTTTGCTTTCCATTCAGGGTTTTAGGCCATCATTTTAGACAATAGCTGTAATTAAAGCACATTTTAAAAGCTAAGGTTTCATTTGGCAGTATTTAACTGTTTCATAATAAGCAACCTGAGGGCTTCCCAGGGAGTGCAACAGTAAAGAATCCACCTGCCAATGCATGAGATGCAGAGACCACGGGTTCAATCCCTGGGTTGGGAGAATTCTCTGCAGGAGGAAATGGCAACCCATTCCAGTATTCTTGCCTGGAAAATTCCATAGACAGAGGAGGCTGGCTGCCAATAGTCTGTGGTGTCGCAGAGTCAGACATGACTGAGCACATCCACACACACAAAAGGAACCCAAGTAATTTAAAGAAAGTAAAAGCTCAACACTATGCATGTGACTTAACCATTTTAGTGCTCTGTTTTCTTTTGCACTGTGCAGAAATTAAAATTGCACAGGACTCCTGGCTAGTGAACCCATACCTCGTTATTGATTGCAAAACAAATAGAGCCAGTGCCATAAATCTGCCCTCCAACCTATTTCTTGCCTTGTCTCTGAAGAGTTCAGAAGGCCTCACGACTTTTCTGGACACTCTTTAATCAATTTAAAGCTCAATATTCACTGTCAGCCTATTAGCAAAAATACCAATTCAAGAAATAACCCAAACTCTAAATTCAATTGAAATGTTAGCTTTTCCCTTCCATCACCCCACCAAGCTTGGTCTTGAAATAGGGGAAAATGAAGTATGTTCAAATTCTCTCACGTCTCACCAGCTATATACCCACCTCTCCAAGCTTGATCTTCATGGTTTCAGATATATCTGGGCTTGGAAAGTGGGAAGGAAAGACAGGAAAAAGGAGCAGGAGAGCTGTTACTTAATGATGTCATCATGAACTGGCCCTGTGGTCTCCCTAAATCTCCAAGCCCTGAGCCCTTTCATCCACTGATGTCAGGGAGAGTTTCACCACTTGCTTGTGAAATTGAACACTTCTTGGTGGAGCACCTTCTCATTCTGGCTGAACGTGCCTTGACTAAAACTGCATTCTAACACCAGTTTATGAGAGGATTCTTATAGCTGAGCTTAAATATTTATATTTACTTTTTTTTGTACTGATGTGTGTATTTTGTGTATATGTTGCTGTTGTTCAGTCCCTAAGTCATGTCTGACTCTTTTGAGACACCATGGACTCTGGCACTCCAGGCTTCCCTGTCCTTCTCCATCTCCCAGAGTTTATTCAAACTCATGTCCACTGAGTCAGTGATGCTATCTAACCATCTCTTCATCTGCCACCCCCTTCTCCTTTTGCCTTCAATCTTTCCTAGCATCAGGGTATTTTCCAATGAGTCAGCTCTTCACATCAGGTGGCCAAAGTATTGGAGCTTCAGCTTCAGCATCAGTCATTCCAATGAAGAGTCAGGGTTGATTTCCTTTAGGATTGACTGGTTTGATCTCTTTGCAGTTCAAGGGACCCTCTAGAATCTTCTTCAGCACCACAATTCCAAAACATCAATTCTTCAGTGGTTACCTTTCTTTATGGTCTAACTCTCACATCCATACATGACTACTGGAAAAACCATAGCCTTGACTATACGAATCTTTGTCAGTAAAGTGATGTCTTTGCTTTTTAATACACTGTCTAGGTTTGTCATAGCTTTCATTCCAAGGTACAGTGTCTTTCAATTTCATGGCTGCAGTCACTGTCCACAGTGATTTTGGAGCCCAAGAAAATAAAATCTGTCACTGCTTCCACTTTTTTCCTTTTCTATATGTCATGAAATGATGGGACCAGATGCCATGATCTTAGTTTTTTTAATGTTGAGTTTTAAGCCAGCTTTTCACTCTCCTCTTTCACCCTCATCAAGAGGCTCTGTGTGAGTGTGTGTGTGTGTGTGTGTGTATTGATATCAGTATATATGTACTAATTTTTATCAGTATATATATAGGCTTTTTCCAGTAGCCATGTATGGATGTGAGAGTTGGACTATAAAGAAAGCTGAGTGTCAAAGAATTGATGCTTTTGAACTGTGGTGTTGGAGAAGACTCTTGAGAGTCCCTTGGACTGCAAGGAGATCAAACCAGTCAATCCTAAAGAAAATTAGTCCTGAATATTCATTGGAAGGACTGCTGCTGAAACTGAAACTCCAATACTTTGGCCACCTGATGTGAAGAACTGGCTCATTGGAAAAGACCCTGATTCTGGGAAAGATTGAAGGCAGGAGGAGAAGGGGACAACAGAGGATGAGATGGTTGAATAGCGTCACCGACTCTATGGACATGAGTTTGAGTAAGCTCCGGGAGTTGGTGATGGACAGGGAAGCCTGGCGTGCTGCTGTCCATGGGGTCGCAAAGAGTCAGACATTACTGTGCAACTGAACTTACTTAGAACTTAAAGGCCTCCCAGGTGGCTCAAATGGTAAAGAATCTGCCTGCAGTACAGGAGACGCAGGTTAGATCCCTGGGTCAAGAAGAACCCCTGGTGAAGGGAAGGGCAACCTAATCCGGTATTCCGGCCTGGAGAATTTCATGGAAAGAGGAGCTTAGAGGGCTAAGTTCATGGAGTTACACATGAGTCAGGCACAACTTAGTGGCTAGACAACAACAACAGCAAGCATATATGTATATATAGAGAGAGAGACAGAGAGAGAGACAGAAAGATCAGTACCAAAAAAAAAACCAAAACCGCATCAAATAAAAAACATGCCAAATAAAAACTATAATCAATAGAAACATATCTGCCTGAACACTATAAGGCTGTATTTTAGCAAAAAAGAATATTGCCTCATTTTTGCCCAAGTTTTACCGTTGTAAACAAACATATAGGAAGCTCCTAGATGTGGCTGGGCTCTACCGGGATGGATCAAGGACAGCCAGCTTTAGAGTTCCAGGAGCAGCCCAGTCCTATGTTGCAGACCTCATGTGGTCAAGCCCAGAGCTGGGTTTGCAGCCTTGGATTGTGATAAATACTCTGTTGGGTTTTCTTGTCTTTTTAGTTTTAATTTTTTCTAAGGGGAGATTCATGCTAAGGTTTATATGAGCTCCCAGATGAAGCACCAAGTGTTGGAAGTTTGTGTGAATCTAGTGTTCAATATGTTTCTATTATGATATATATATATATATAGAGAGAGAGAGAGAGAGAGAGAGAATTTTATTCATGGACTAATTATATACACATACATATTTTTTCCTTTGTGATTTCTCCTGTTTCATCTCTTAATCACTCTTCAACTCCCCACCCTCACCCACCAAAAAAAAAAAAATGACAGTCCAGTGACTTTGGAAAATGTTCATATATTCAACAAATAATAATATTTCTTGAGAACTTAACTAGTATCAAAATACAGTGGTTAAGAACGCAGGCTTTGAAGTCAAAGGCCTGAATTCCTCTTGCTAGCTAGTGACCAGCTTCAGTTTCCTCATCTATTAAAATGAACCTCTACCTCTTAGGGCTGTTGTGAGGACTGGGAGAGACAAGGCCTATAAAATGCTTAACACAGTACCTGATCCTTAGTAAGCACTTCAGAAGTAATAGCTGTGGTTGCTGTATTTATTGGGACTCAAAGGTGAATGACAGGTTGTTGCCCTGAAGAAACTCACCATCTGCTGAGGTGCTGAGGGGGATGGAGATTACTTGGGTTTGGGTGGAATACAAAAGAGAGGTTCCTGACCTTGTGGAGGTTTTAAGTAATGTCTTCTTGTGGACAGAATATCTGATTTGAGCTTCACAGAGTACAGGAACTAACCCAATAACAGGTGGGGAGGAGGGAGGGAGGGATGGACATGGAAGAGCTGAGATGGGACAGGATGGAAAGTTGGACATAATTTCAACTTTCACCCAAGATTAGTATTTTAAAGAAACTTGGGGATTATTATCGCTTCAGTCCAATCATGGATTCCATACTAATTCATTGAGCATCTGTCTGCAAGACTTTGTGGGGAGTATGAAATCAAAGATGGTGTTACAGAGGCACATAGAGAGCATGATGTAGTCAAAATTATTGAGCACAGGATCAGTACTCTGTTGTTATTCAGTCACTAAGTGACTCTTTGTGACCCCATGGACTGTAGCACACCAGACTTCCCTGCCCTTCACTATCTGCTGGAGCTTGCTCAGACTCATGTCCATCCTGAGTTGGTGATGTTAACTAACCATCTCATCCTCTGCTGCCCCCTAATGAGTAAATGACTTAGACAGTATAAGAAAGTGAAAGTGAAGTAGCTTGTGTCCAACTCTTAGCGACCCCTTGGACTGCAGCCCACCAGGCTCCTCCGTCCATGGGATTTTCCAGGCAAGAGTACTGGAGACAGTATAAGAGCTCTGTAATAATTTTCACATGTGTGGAAGTTGGATATATACTGATGAACATCTCACATTTTTAATGCAGTCTTCATCCAGAAACAGACACTAGTTCCTACTTGTTATTTTAATTAGTGACATGCTTAGATAATCTGTCATTCCTTTTGTTTACATACATATGTAGCCACCAGGCAGAAGTTAGCACACTTGACCTGAAACAGATCTAGCAAAGAAAGAACAAGAACTGAAATAGTGAGATTTTTTGCTTGGAAAGACAATGACATCACTGCTAACTCCCATTTATGAAGTGACCGTATGTTCTAGATCTACAAGCAAAGGACAAGTTGGGATTAGAACACAGGACTGGGAATGGAGGGTAGGGTGTCACAGAAAACTTAAAATGAGAAAGTGGGATGTTTTTGTGTTTTTTCTTCCATCAAGAGTTTGTTTGAGTAATGAGGAAGGAAACGTGAAGAGATGCTACACTATCTGCAACGAAGAGAGTCCAGGGGATAACAAGTAATAGCTAAAATTTGTGTGCCAGCAACTATGCTAAGCACTTTCATATATTCTGGGAGGTGGGTACTTGTATCTATTTTCCATCACTGTGTAACAAACAACCCCAAAATTTAGTAGATTAAAACAATGAGAGCTTACTATTTATCATGGTTTTGTTAGTTGGAGGGTGGGGGTGGAGGCGTCCTTTGCTGGTTTCACCCAGGCTCACTCTTGCAGTTGCCTTCAGCATGGGGGCTCAGATGACTTGGAAGCTTCACAGTAGCCTCTTCCATGGCTAGCATTTGAACTAGCTGCATGCTTCGGAGAAGGCAATGGCACCCCACTACAGTACTCTTGCCTGGAAAATCCCATGGATGGAGGACCCTGGTGGGCCACAGTCCATGGGGTCGCTAAGAGTTGGACACGACTGAGCGACTTCACTTTCACTTTTCACTTTCATGCATTGGAGAAGGAAATGGCAACCCACTCCAGTGTTCTTGCCTGGAGAATCCCAGGGATGGGGGAGCCTGGTGGGCTGCCATCTATGGGGTCGCACAGAGTCGGACATGACTGAAGTGACTTAGCAGCAGCAGCAGCAGCTTAAAGAGGCAAGGACTCACCCAAGGTCACATGGTTAAACAGTAGCAGAGCAAAGAGAAGAGAAGACACACACACATATACTCCTACCCATCTAGTCACTTTATTCTCTTGCATAGAGCTCCTATTTATGAAGATAAAGGCCAAGAAAGAAATGATTTGAAGCCCAACATCACTCACTGATGCTCCTGCAAAGCTGTCCTAAATTGGCTCTTTTCAGAGCAGATTTTTCCCTACCTTTGTCCTTTTCCTTCTCTTTCCTCACATCCTCTTATGTCAGTTTGGAGGACTGTGAACCTGAGCCAGTACTTGGCTTCAAGACTCTCTTTCTCTCATCCTGGACATGAATTAAGGCAATCAACCTGTATTACATGCCTACAGTATTTCCTGGAAAATAGTGTTCAATTAATATTAGCTATTGCTATTATTGTTACCATTACAGTATTATGTGATTGTGTGTATGTGTTTTTGTGTGTGTCTTTACAAGGAAAAAGTTGGTGGAATAAGAAGCTTGCCTATGGTATGAGTCAAGAAATATCTAGCTCAGTGGTACTCAAAGTATGGAGCCCAGATCCACAACTTGATAGGCATTCAGTGACTATGGCCTTACCATAGACCAACTGAATCAGAATCTCTGAGTGTACAGCCCAGCGATCTTTGTTTTAACAAACCCTCCATGTGACTACATGGATGTACTTTTAAATTCCAGAACAACTGATCTAGATAAATCTCATCCCTCATCCACAATATCTCTCTTACGGACTCACTAAATACCTTATTTTCCCACCATTGATGGCACTTTTGTGCATGTGTTATGACAGGGTGAGAGGAAAGTGAAAGTAAAGTGTTAGTCAATCAGTTGTGTCCGACCCTTTGCGACCCTATGGACTGTAGCCCACCAGGCTCCTCTGTCTATAGGATTCTCCAGGCAACAATACTGGAGTGGGTAGCCATTCCCTTCTCCAGGGGATCTTCCCGACCCAGGATTGAAACCAACCCAGGGATCGAACCTGGGTCTCCTGAATTGCAGGCAGATTCTTAACCATCTGAGCCACCTGGGAAGTCAGTGGGTGGGAGGGGATGGTGCCATAAAAGTTAAATAATCAAGTAGCAGAATTAATGCATCTAATTTCAGTCTTCTGCTGTAACTTAGCAAAGTGTACAGTCTTGAAAGAAGGGGGCCCAGGATGGGTAAGTGGAACCTGAGAAGACACTGAACTGCTGCTGGACTCCAGGTTCTTTGTGTTCATTAAAAAAAAAAAAGGCATTTCCAGGCACATGGTTCTAGTGGGCATGCACAAGGCTCCATATTGGAACATTGGCTGGATTTCAGCCCCTGCACATACCTTCATCCAGGCACCCCTGTGTGCCACATGCACAGAGATATACTCTGTCCTTGTACACAAGCCCAGGTGTAGATCAGGCCAGAGGTGGATGTCAGAGGTTCATCCTTCATGTATTAGCCATTTCCTATGGGCAAGGAGAGACAGGCAGGAGTGGAGGTAGCAGGAAGTCAATCTTTTGGGGCCCTGAGCATGGGGTGCAGGTGGAAATTACATGTGCAGAAATGGCCTCCAAAGGAAGAGAAGACAGGCCACAGAATTGTGTTTCTCTTCAAACTCTGAGCAGAGTTCATTTATCATTTGAGTCATGGGCTCTCAAGAAAGGACTGATCTGGATCATCTCTCAGCCATGTGACCTTGGGGGAGATGGTTTGATAAAGTGGTAAAGAGCCAGGGCTTTCGTATCAGAGAAACCTGGTTTAAATCCAAGTGATATCAACTAGGAGTTACTCAAGTCATACTTGCTTCCTCTTTAAAATAAGGATAATTAAGGTACTCTATCTGCCACATAAAACAGCTGTGAAGATTGCAATCTGATTAAGAAAAGTGCTTAGTGCATTGTCTATACACAGTAAGTATTCAGTAATGTTGACAAATTTAGAAATTAACACTAGCTTCTTGTTTTTGTCTCATTTTTGCTACCCTGCCTATGTCACAGGGTTGTTGTAAGAACCAGATGAGCTAGCATTATCACGTGACAATGCTTTCAAAGGAATGAAGTATTGAACATGCATTAAAAACGTTACTGGCTGGTTCTATTAAACACCCGTCAGTTTTGTTTGGAGACACACCCCCTTCTTCCCTGCACCGCCATCCTGCCCTGGCCAGGCCTGCGAGAGGGCCCACATTTCCTCAGTTCATGAATAGCCATTGTGGTGCTGGTGCAGGTTTAATGGCTCTGTGCTTCCTTTCATTTGGCCCTCAGAGACATCACCGCCCAACATGAGTCTCCAAATAATTGAGGAGACAAATGCAAAAAAAAAAAAAAAAAAAAAAAAACCCCACCCCTAGCAAGTCTGGGGTCAACTCCTTTATCATGTTACATAAACACAGGGGCGTCTCCCCACTGCCCACTGCTCTGTGGCCAGAACTAAAAATGGGACAGCATTCCCCTTTTCTGAGACAAACACCTAGAAGCAGAAGTGCAAACATAACAGTAAAAAGAAACATTCCAAACCATCCCCTAATGATTCCCTGGGATCAAAAGAAGATTTTTAGATTGTCTAGAGTGAATAGGATAAAAGATAAACAGATGATAAGACTGGTCATAGCACAAAGAGCTCATGCAAGGGGGTACAATATTGCGGGAGGGATGTGTCCTTGACAACCCTAATTTATAATTGGCATTATTTAAGTCTAATTCTGACAAAGGGCTGTAGTTCTCTCAGATTGCCCACTAATGTGGATTATGACGTGCCAATAGCATAATACGGTTTATGATTCACTCGACCCTCTCTGGCTTTAACATCTCTAGGATTTTTCTTTCCTTTCATTTTCTTTTAATTATAGGGGATTTGCCTGACTCTCCATTTGGTGCACCAAAAGGCTGTGTTCATATATTGTCACAATATGAGTCACAGGCACATAAAATGCAACCCATAAAACAGAGCGTGTGCATTGACATGGGCTCTTTAACCTCCCAGTATTTGTCTAAAGTGGGTTCCCTTTGGCAGATGAGGTGGAGCCCAGGTGAGGGCTGATGCAGAGGGTAGAGAATGTAGCAAAGGAAGGAAAATGAGATTGAAGGAGAAGCCAGGATGTGCAAATTGAGACAGGAAGTCTGGCTCTCAGTCCTGGTCAGAATCACCTAGGAAGCCACCTGTGGTGGATTCATTTCGATATTTGGCAAAACTAATACAATATTGTAAAGTTTAAAAAAAAAAAAAAAAAAAAGAAAAGTAAAGATACAGATTCTCAAATTCTCCCTCAGACCTATTGAATTAGAATTTACCAACATAGGACCTCAGCATCAGAGTGTAAAAATCTTCTCATGGATTCTAACGTGCAGTTATATTTGTGATCCATTGGGAAATAATTGAATAATTAATCTGTTAGAGAAAAAACACTGAACCCAAGAGAAGAGGAACAGTTCTGTTGACAAGGTACCTATCAGATCAGATCAGATCAATCACTCAGTTGTTTCTGACTCTTTGCGACCCCATGAATCGCAGCACACCAGGCCTCCCTGCCCATCACCAACTCCCGGAGTTCACTCAGACTCACATCCATTGAGTCAGTGATACCATCTAGCCATCTCATCCTCTGTCGTCCCCTTCTCCTCTTGCCCCCAATCCCTCCCAGCATCACAGTCTTTTCCAATGAGCCAACTCTTTGCATGAGGTGGCCAAAGTACTGGAGTTTCAGCTTTAGCATCATTCCTTTCAAAGAAATCCCAGGGCTGATCTCCTTCAGAATGGACTGGTTGGATCTCCTTGCAGTCCAAGGGACTCTCAAGAGTCTTCTCCAACACCACAGTTCAAAAGCATCAATTCTTCGGCACTCAGCCTTCTTCACAGTCCAACTCTCACATCCATACATGACCACAGGAAAAACCGTCGCCTTGACTAGACGAAACTTTGTTGTCAAAGTAATGTCTCTGCTTTTGAATACGCTATCTAGGTTGGTCATAACTTTCCTTCCAAGGAGTAAGTGTCTTTTAATTTCATGGCTGCAGTCACCATCTGTAGTGATTTTGAAGCCTATAACTTGAATCTAATCATAAGGAAACATCAAACAATTGCAAATGGAGGGAAATACATGCCATAGAGATAACTGACTTATATCATTCAGTAAGGTCAATGTCATAAGGATGGTTTTAAAGACAGGAAATGTTCCAGATTATGGAAGATTAAGAGACTTGACAACTAAATGTAACACAGAATCCTGGGTGGGATCCTTCTTAGAGAAAAAAATAGCAACAACAAATGCCAAAAAGAATGCTTGAGTCAATTGGTGAAATTGAAATATGGACTATAGATTAAAGTATTATATCAATTTTGCATTTCTTAAATTTGATGTCTTTATTGATATTAAACAATTCATTCAGGAGATATGCAGTCTTCTCTGAAATTGTGGCAGAATGTTAGAAAAAGATAAATGGGTCTTGGTAAGGATATGTCACAGCACTCACTCTTATAATTCTTACAGCTTATCCATAAGTTTGAAATTATTTCAAAACAAAAAAAGTTTAAAAAATAAAAGGAGTGATTTGCTTAAGAGCTTGTATAGGGCAGAATCCAAGGGATGCTCTTGAGTTAGGGGTAAACCAGTGGCTCAGACCCAAGAAGATCTGTCCATCTTCTTCAAGGACCAGGAGGAGAGAGGGTTGGGTGGGGGGAGAGGATAGCAAACATCATGAGAAATGATGATGAATTTGCAAGAAAGAACAGTAAATCCAGGGGTCAGAACTTGTGGGTGAGCCAGCTGATAAGTATGAAGATAAAGATGCTCTGGAAAAGACTGCTAAGTTCTTTAAATCTCTGCAATTTACCCCAGTTACATACTGGTTTTACTCACATAGTCCACTCACAGGATAACAGCTTTGAAAACCAATTATTATGAAATATGGCAAAAAGTCACTGAAAGGGGAAACTCTATGAATTCTAGGGAATGTCTCTGAAGGGAAATTTTTCTTGATTCTTCCCACTCTTTGGGTGAGCTGGCAACAGAATCCTACCACTGCTAAATCCAGACGAGGTCACTACTTGGGTACTGTCTGTTTGGGAAGTACACAGGAGGTACCTGTTTTCTCATCAGAGCTCTTTTTATCTGGATCTGAAGTAGACCTGGGCCAATGAGCACACACTGCCAGTGCAGCTTCATCAGGTGCTTGCCCTTCATCTGTATCTGTGAACATTTACACTTGTGCCTCTTTTGAACGAGGCTGTAATTCCAGCCAGGACAGCAGAGTTGAAGAGAGAATGCCACAATAGATGACTTGCTAAGAGTTTTGATCTTGGTGGCCTGAAACCAATGACCTCTGGATAATTCCAGAAGGGTTAGATCTTTCGTGGAGTCAAAGGTTGCTTAGGCACTAGTTTATCTGAAGGTTTAGGTACTAGGTATTCTTGAATTCTATCATGCTGAGGGTTCCACAAACCTCAACAAAAGAGTCCGAAATGAATTACTTGGATGCAATCTCAAAAATGACAGAAAGATCTCTGTTCATTTCCAAGGCAAACCATTGAATATCACAGTAATCCAAGGCTATGCCCTTTGAAGGTGAAGTTGAAGGTGAAGTTGAACAGTTCTATGAAGACCTACAAGACCTTCTAGAATTAACACCCCAAAAAAGATGTCCTTTTCATACAAGAGACTAGAATGCAAAAGTAGGAAGTCAAGAAATACCTGGAGTAACCGGCAAATTTGGCCTTGGAATACAGAATGAAGTGGGGCAAAGGCTAATAGAGTTTTGCCAAGAGAATGCACTGATCATAGCAACTCTTCCAACAACACAAGAGAAAACTCTACACAGGAACATCACCGAAATCAGATTGATTATATTCTTTGCAGGCAAAGATGGAGAAGCTCTATACACTCAGCAAAAACAAGTCCAGGAGATGACTGTGGATCAGATCATGAACTCCTTATTGCCAAATTCAGATTTAAATTGAAGGAAGTATGGAAAATGACTAGACCATTCAGGTATGACCTAAATCAAATCCCTTACAATTATACAGTGGAAGTGAGAAATAGATTCAAGGGACTAGATCTGATAGACAAGGTGCCTGAAGAACTACGGACAGAGGTTTGTGACATTGTACAGGAGGCAAGGATCAAGATCATTCCCAAGAAAAAGAAATGCAAAAGGGAAAATGGTTATCTGAGGAGGCTTTACAAATAGCTGTGGAAAGAAGAGAAGCAAAAGGCAAAGGAGAAAAGAAAGATATACCGATTTGAATGCAGAGTTCCAAAGAACAGCAAGGAGAGATAAGAAAGCCTTCCTCAGTGATCAGTGCAAAGAAATAGAGGAAAACAATAGAACAGGAAAGACTAGAGATCTCTTCAAGAAAATTAGAGATACCAAGGGAACATTTCATGCAAAGATGGGCACAATAAAGGACAGAAATGGTATGGACCTAACAGAAGCAGAAAATATTAAGAAGAGGTAGCAAGAAGACACAAAAGAGCCATACAAAAAAGACGTTCATGACCCAGATAATCACGATGGTGTGATCACTCACCTAGAGCCAAACGTCCTGGAATGCAAAGTCAAGTGGGCCTTAGGAAGCATCACTATGAACAAAACTAGTGGAGGTAATGAAATTCCAGTTGAGCTATTTCAAACTACCACACAATTGCACTCATCTCACACGCTAGTAAAGTAATGCTCAGAATTCTCTAAGCCAGGCTCCAGCAATACGTGCACCATGAACTTCCAGATGCTCAAGCTTGTTTTAGAAAAGGGAGAAGAACCAGAAATAAAATTGCCAACATCCAATGGATCATCAAAAAAGCAAGAGAGTTCCAGAAAAACATTTATTTCTGCTTTATTGACTATGCCAAAGCCTTTGATTGTGTGGTACAATAAACTGTGGAAAATTCTGAAAGAGATGGGAATACCAGACCACCTGATCTGCCTCTTGAGAAACTTGTATGCAGAACAGTTAGAACTGGACATGGAACAACAGACTGGTTCCAAATAGGAAAAGGAGTACGTCAAGGCTGTATGTTGTCACACTGCTTATTTAACTTATACGCAGAGTATATCATGAGAAATGCTGGGCTGGAGGAAGCACAGGCTGGAATCAAGATTGCCAGGAGAAATATCAATAACCTCAGATATGCAGATGACACCACTCTTATGGCACAAAGTGAAGAAGAACTAAAGAGCCTCTTGATGAAGGTGAAAGAGGAGAGTGAAAAAGTTGGCTTAAAGCTCAACATTCAGAAAACGAAGATCATGGCATCCGGTCCCATCACTTCATGGCAAATAGATGGGGAAACATTGGAAACAGTGGCTGACTTTATTTTTCTGGGCTCCAAAAATTACTGCAGATGGTGATTGTAGCCATGAAATTAAAAGATGCTTACTCCTTGGAAGGAAAGTTATGACCAACCTAGACAGCATATTGAAAAGGAAAGATATTACTTTGTCAACAAAGGGCTGTCTAGTCAAGGCTATGGTTTTTCCAGTGGTCACGTATAGATGTGAGAGTTGGACTATAAAGAAATCTGAGTGCCAAAGAATCAATGGTTTTGAACTGTGGTGTTAGAGAAGACTCTTGAGAGTCCCTTGGACTGCAAGGAGATCTAATTAGTCCATCCTAAAGGAGATCTGTCCTGGGTGTTCATTGGAAGGACTGATGCTGAATCTGAAACTCCAATACTTTGGCCACCTGATGTGAAGAGCTAACTCATTTGAAAAGACCCTGATGCTGGAAAAGATTGAAGGTAGGAGGAGAAGGGGACGACAGGATGAGATAGCTGGATGGCATCATTGACTCAGTGGACATGGGTTTGGGTGAACTCCAGGAGTTGGTGACGGACAGGGAGGCCTGGCGTGCTGCGGTTCATGGGGTCTCAAAGAGTTGGACACGACTGAGCGACTGAACTGAACTGAACTGAAAAGATGATGCTGTGAAAGTGCTGCATTCAATATGCCAGCAAATTTGGAAAACTCAGCAGTAGCCACAGGACTGGAAAAGATCAGTTTTCATTCCAATCCCAACGAAAGGTAATGCCAAAGAATGCTCAAACTACCACACAATTGCCCTCATCTCACATGCTAGCAAAGTGATACTCAAAATTCTCCAAGCCGGGCTTCAACAGTATGTGAACCGTGAACTTCCAGATGTTCAAGCTGGGTTTAGAAAAGGCAGAGGAACCAGAGATCAAATTGCCAGCATCCGTTGGATCATCGAAAAAGAAAGAGAGTTCCAGAAAAACATTTGCTTCTGCTGTATTGACTATGCCAAAGCCTTTGACTGTGTGGATCACATAAACTGTGGAAAATTCTTCAAGAGATAGGATACCAGACAACCTTACCTGCCTCCTGAGAAATCTGTATGCAGGTCAGGAAGCAACAGTTAGAACTGGACATGGAACAACAGAGTGGTTCCAAATTGGGAAAGGAGTATGTCAAAGCTGTATATTGTCACCCTGCTTATTTAACTTATATGCAGAGTACACCATGAGAAACACTGGGCTGGAAGAAGCACAAGCTGGAATCAAGATTGCCGGGAGAAATATCAATAACCTCAGATATGCAGTTGGTGCATAAGACACCACGCTTATGGCAGAAAGTGAAGAGGAACTAAAAAGCCTCTTGATGAAGGTGAAAGAACAGAGTGAAAAGCCTGGCTTAAAACTCAACATTCAAAAAATGAAGATCATGGCATCTGATCCTATCACCTCATAGCAAATAGATAGGGAAACAATGGAAATAGTGACAGACTTTGTTTTGGGGGGCTCCAAAATCACTGCAGATGGTGACTGCAACCAGGAAATCAAAAGACGCTTGCTCCTTGGAAGAAAAGTTATGACCAACCTAGACAGCATATTAAAAAGCAGAGACATTACTTTGCCAACAAAGATCCATTTAGTCAAGGCTATGGTTTTTCCAGTAGTCATGTATGGATATGAGAGTTGGACTATAAAGAAAGCTGAGCACCAAAGAATTAATGCTTTTGAACTGTGGTGTTGGAAAAGACTCTTGAGAGTCCTTTGGACTGCAAGGAGATCCAACCAGTCCATCCTAAGGAAATCAGCCCTGAATATTCATGGGAAGGATTGATGCTGAAGCTGAAACTCCAATACTTTAGCCACCTGACGTGAAGAACTGACTCATTTTAAAAGACCCTGATTCTGGGAAAGAGTGAAGGCAGGAAGAGACGGGAACGACAGAGGATGAGATGGTTGGATGGCATCACCAACTCAATGGACATGAGTTTGAGTAAATTCTGAAAGTTGGTGATATACAGAGAGGCCTGGTATGCTACAGTCCATGGGATCACAAAGAGTCGGACACAACTGAGCAACTGAACTGAACTGAACTGAGGGTTCCACATCTTCATTGGAACAACTGAAGAATACAATTATTTTAAGATTCCCCAGTACTTAGCCATGTCCTTGTTGAGTGGTGAGGTATGAATATTTACTGTGTTAGATAAACGAACAGTCACTGAGTCCTACAACATGGGCATGGGAAGATAACAAAGAGCCAAGACTTTGTCCTTCAAGAGTTTTCTAATGTAGCTGATGGTTTTATCATTGTATTTTTGAAAAACATAGTAAGACCCTTTGATTTTTCACTATGGTCACTGTCAGCTCCAACATTCAGAGGACTCTCAGATGCCCTGTGTCTTCCTCATCCAATAGAAAAGGGTGGAATGGGAAAGCTATATGGAAGAGGTGGGCAGGATGGGGGCCCAGCAAGCCTCCATTTTTTTAGTTTTTTTTAATGAAAAGTCAAAATTCAGACTTTTTACCATGAAAAATCTATTTTTCTCAAAATTATCTGCTTATTCCATTAAAAAAAATATTAAGATCACACTATAAAAGCAAGAAAAGGAATATGTGCTGACTAGAGTCCTCTGTTTACAACCTCCAGAGAATTCTTGGGAAATAATGTTCTAACATGATGTGTGTTCAGTTGCTCAGTTGTGTCCAACTCTTTGCAACCCCAGGGACTGCCGCCCACCAGGCTTCTCTGTCCATATAGTTTTTCAGGCAAGAATATCTGAGCAAGTTGCCATTTCCTACTCCAGGGGATCTTCCCGACCCAGGGGTCAAACCTGCATCTCTTGCATCTCCTGTATTGGCAGGCAGATTTTTTACCACTGTACCACCTGGGAAGCCCCCATACTACACTTGATCTTAGTTAACAGTCTAATATGATACACAGAAAAAAAGAATCTTTACCCTCCAATCATCCGTTTCTAAGGGCGACAAGATGTGTGATTTTTGCTTTTGTTCTCCTTTTCCTTAAAGCCAGTGTTAGCCATGTTTTGTTTATTTACTATCCTGGGGCTTGGATAGTCGTGAGAATCGTGACCTAGCTCCTGACAGCGGAATGTATAGCAGTCACGCCCATATAGACATCCCCCCTGGCCACATTAACCTCTTGATTTGGTGCATATGTGAGCTAATTCATTTCCGCGGGTGGGGTGACAGCACATGAAACGTGGGAATGAAGATGCAACAGAATCGCTTGGGATTGGAAAAATGATTCGTTTACAGTCACATCTGGTTTTAAGTCATTCTGTGTACAGTTATAAAGCTCTGACAAAAGCTATGCAAAGCCCATTTCCTCCAGATTAAAATTAAAAAGTGGGGGAAGGGAAGAGGGTGAGAAATTTATGTAGAGAAAAAAATATCAGGAAACCTTAGAGATGTGTCTGGGAGAGATGGTGGGGCTGCTGCTAGAGACACATCCGGCACTCCCACCCCTCCCTTCCAGGATTTAAAAAAAATCTTGGCACGGCCAACAGTCAGAGCAGCCAGTGAATGTCTTTTGTGCCGATCTACTGGAGAGTCCCTCTTGGGTATGGGATTGACAGAGAGGGTAGTTTATTATTATTTGGATGTGCTCAGAAAGACATTCTCATTCATGGACTTTGTCATTCTCTAGCATTGCTGGGTGCTCAGCATCCATGATTTATTGCTTTCATATACTATTGTTACTACTCACACTGTCTAACACTTGTGCCCTTTAGCCAGGGAAGTGCTATTCATATAACATGTACCTTCTCATTTACTCCACCCCCTCATTAAACCACCTCCAAATGTTTGTATTTGTTTCCATTTTTCTGGAGACCTATGACCTAGTAAGGTTACGATCTAGGAAGCTAGAAAGCTTCCTTGAAATGTATCCCAAAATAGTATCTTTAAACACAAAAGTCACGGTCCTTTTTAGAAAACTGCTTATTAAAATTATCTTACCTTAAATTTTTATAAATCCCTTTTTAAATGCATGACACCTGTGGCAGGTTAAAATTGTATTCACTTCTGCTGTCATTTACTTATAGAGTCAGTCCAAATTTAAACAGAGAAAAGGATTTGCCATCTTGTAATTGTTTTTAATTGACACATTCCCTAATTGCTAGGCTTTCTTCTTTTTAAAAATTTCTGAGGAAACAGACATGAGAGCTGCATAAAAAAGGCATCAGAATTGGCATGTCATCTATTGTTTGCTGCATGTTGATCATTTTCCCTTTAGCATCTGTACTTTATGGAGAAGTGTTAAATATCAAAATGTACATATAATACATATTGTAAATATACTATATAAAATATATACTATATTATATATTATGTCACCACTTGACAACTTCTAAAACTGCTCAAGACCTTTTAAATCGCCAATATATTTCTTGTAACCAGAGAGCTCAGTGAAATTTAAAAGAATGAAGAATCATTAACTTTCTTTAACATAAAATGATCTGGTTCAGGATTCAGGGTTTGGGACTGACAATCTAAGACTTCTTACTGGAATTTGGATAGCTCTTTCTCACCAACTAAAGCAGGAAAGCTTGTTAAACACCACATACACATTATTGAGCTCCACCAGAACATTTCAAATTCTTCAGATTGTGGTAGAGCCGTAAGATTTTATGTTTCTAGCAAGTTCTCAGATGATGCTGATTCTAGCCTTTGAGAACCACTGTCCTAAAGATTACTCCTTCCCTCCCCTTTCTTCTTTTTCTTCCTTCATTTTCCCTCTCACTCATCTTTTCCCACCTCTTTCTCTTCAAAATCAATCTTCTCTTCTTCTCTCCTCTCACCTTCTCTCCCTTTCAAGATGATCTTTGAGGTATACAGCAGGAACATGTCTAGAAGGGCTTGTTTAAAGTATTTATTCAGATGACAATATTTATTGAGCAGCTACAAAGACTCACTCATTCATTCATTCATCTACGCATTCAAAAAATACTTGTTGAAACTCCACCATACTGCCAAGTTCTGTGCAGAGGAGCAAGACAGACAAAGACTCTGCCCACAAGGAATTCTCTGCATGGCCAGGGAAGACAGATAGTATACAAATGTATAAATAATTAGATTATTACCAAGTGTCATTAATGTGCAGAATTAAATAAATGGATTGCTGAGATGAAGATTGATAATGGCACACTTAACCCCAGGAGGTCAGAAAGGGTCTGGCCCCACAGGGATGTGTTTAGGCTGAGATCTAAAGACTGAGAAGATAGCTAAGCAGAGCCTGTGGGCAGGAGTGGTCCAAGAGAAAACTGCAAGCACAAAGGCCCTGGGGCAGAAAAGAGTCAGCTCCTTAGGGTGTCTCCATAATTTATAACAAGGCTTGGCACACAGTAGGTGCTCAGTCAGTATTTGCTAAATGAATGAGTAAATGGATTATTAGACCCAGGGTGCTGGAGCATAGGAGGCAGGCAAGAGAGAGACATAGGGTGAGCAGAGGCCAGGTCATGATAGACCTTTTAGGTCATGAGTGAGAAGTCTGAATTAACCAATCAGATTTACCAATCCACTCTCCCTGCATCCCCTCAAACTTCTCTGCACCCTGCTCAAATTTGGATGTAAAGTAACAATTCTCAAAACCTGGCCCCGGGACCCCTGATGATCAGTTGTATTATTCAACATGTATGTTCATAACATGAAAAGAATCATGCTATCATCTATGAATTCATAATTAATGAATGTTATTTAGAGAAATTATTCATTAATTATTATGACTATTTGTTTAAAAGGCAGCTGTTTGATTTTAGACACATATCTAATAAAAAAAACAGCCCCACCCTTCCCATGCAGTCTGGGAAAGATTTCATAGTGGCAAAGAGAAGTTATCCCTGAAAAGTTACAGAGGCTGACTCCAAATTTCTGGAACGCAGTAACTTATAAAGCAAATGCAGTGGCATTAAACAGGATTTGTTGTTGTTTAGTCGCTAAGTCGTGTCTGATTCTTTGTGACCCTATGGACTTCAGCATGCCAGGCTCTGTCCTTCACTAGTGAAAGTGAAGTTGCTCAGTCGTGTCCAACTCTTTGTGACCCCGTGGACTATAGCCCACCAGGCTCCTCCATCCATGGGATTCTCCAGGCATGAATACTGGAGTGGGTTGCCATTTCCTTCTCCAGGGAATTAAACAGGATAAATAGGTTCAAAAGAAGTTGAGGAATTCCAAACAAAGATGAGAACAAAGAATAAAATGAATTATTTTATTTATGCTTTGTACAGTAGTTTCAAATAAACTCCTTTTGTAAAAGATGTTATCTGGCAGATTTTCCCAGTCCCTTACTGCCTTGAGTCTACTACATATCTCTCTAATTTTTCATATTCATATAAGTGTTTCTAAAAGGAAAATCAGCCTTTAAAATGTAATCAGTAAAAACCTGTGTTTAAACTTTCTCTCCTTGTTTCATAATATATTCATTCTTATGGGTTATTTAGGACCCACTAATTAATTGGGTGCTTTGCCATGAGCCTTAAGATTCTCCAAAAAACAAAACAAAATAGTAATTACATATCTAAAATATCTCTAACTCCTAGTCCTTCATAGATTGCTGTAATTCTTCATACACATTGGTATCAAAATAGATAAAAGACACACAATCTTAAATGTACAATGTCTCTCTTTGATAGATCAATAATAAAATCATTGTACTTAAAGAAATTGCTCCTCCTTTTCCTAATTCCTATCCCCAGGGTTATTATTAGCAGGTCACTATTAATTATAGACTTGAGAAGCATTTGAAGAGTGTGGTGGGGATATTTTGTTATTGCCTTGTTTGACTAGTCCTCTTCACTTTTTTTTTTTGTATAGTTGCCTCTATTATAAGGCAGTATACTGCATTATATTCAGACAGTATATTGTATATAAAAAATACAATTTTGAAGTTAACTGATAGGGTACAGTAAGTTGGTAATGGCACCCCACTCCAGTACTCTTGCCTGGAAAATCCCTAGGACAGGGGAGCCTGGTGCGCTGCAGTCCATGGGGTTGCTAAGAGTCAGACACGACTGAGCGACTTCACTTTCACTTTTCACTTTCATGCATTGGAGAAGGAAATGGCAGCCCACTCCAGTGTTCTTGCCTGGAGAATCCCAGGGACGGGGGAGCCTGGTGGGCTGCTGTCTATGGGGTCGCACAGAGTCGAACACGACTGAAGTGACTTAGTAGTAGTAGTAACGTAATATTAAAAAAAAAAAAAGAATGAGAAAGCTTGGAGAACAGAAAAAATAAGATTCAATGAAGTTTTGTGCAAAGAAAAGAGGAGTATTTAGTAAATTGGAGTGGAAAGATTCCAAACTGGGGGCCCAATCTATGAGAAAAAAATGCAAAAACCTCACTGGAAAAGACAGAGAAGGATGGCCAGCAGAAGTTAGGTAAGTGGATCCTACACAATGGATGAACTTAAAAAAGAGTGAAGTGTGTGATTTGGATGCAGTCTATTACTCGGTTAACTGGCACTTGGACAGCACATTAAAGTTTGCAAAGGTGCTTTAACATATGTAATCTTATTCTTCATAATATCTCTGGGAAGTATTTAGAGTAGACATTATTCCAGTTTTACAGACAAGGAAATCACATTGCTTTCTGAAAACACCAGAAAGGGAAATGGTGATGTTAAAAAGGAATAAAGCTGAAAAAGACTCCTGTAAAGGTCAAAGGCAGCTTGTAGGTTTACAGTATCTAATGCGGAGAGGAGTGTCTCTGATGATGCTGAAAGGCATGCTAGGCTGTGAATAGCCATTGAATTTGAGCGGTAAAATATGGAGGGTAAAGTGTTCTTTATTAAGACCAGTGACCTGGGCAAATAAATAAGAAAGCTTACATTTTCCCCAAAATACATACATATTTTAGGTTTGACCTTCTTTGAGTATTTGTGACTTGAAAAGGAGATTTGAGATCTCTAGTCTAGCTGCTGGAGAAGGAAATGGCATCCCACTCTAGTACTCTTGTCTGGAAAATCCCATGGATGGAGGGGCCTGGTAGGCTACAGTCCATCAGATGTCGAAGAGTTGGACAAGACTGAACGACTTCACTTTCACTTTTCACTTTCATGCATTGGAGAAGGAAATGGCAACCCACTCCAGTGTTCTTGCCTGGAGAATCCCAGGGACGGAGGAGCCTGGTGGGCTGCTGTCTAGGGGGTCTCACAGAGTTGGACACAACTGAAGTGACTTAGCAGCAGCAGCAGTCTAGCTGCAGAGTAACAACCCATAGAATCTTCCAAGGAGTAGAAACTTCATTTTTTCATTAATTAAACAAAACAAAACATGATTTCTGAAAGAATTGAAATAATTTTCACTTCTTTCCTTTTTTTCCTCAAAGTAGATACATTTGATATAGTATTCAATAATATACCTTTATGTATAATCTATTTGAAAAAGAAAAGAATGTCATCTTTCCAATTAATGTAGCTCTACCATTCTGTTTTGAAAATCTCCTCTCAGCAATTGTCAGAGATGGCACCCAAAGAAAAGTAACCAAACATTAGAAGCTTGTTGCAATACTTTGCTACTATCACCTCAGTCCTGTCCTACTCTTTGGGACCCCATGAACTGTAAATCCCCAGGCTCCTCTGTCCATGGGATTTCCCAGGCAAGAATACTGGAGTGGACTGCCATTTGCTCTTCATTAATTGGGAACTTTTAAAATTTTCAGATACATGATGACTCAGGTACTGAGGCAACTGCTAAAAGTTGGCACAAAGTTAGTGCTTGAAACTAAGTGAATTTTGCTTTTTTGTAATATATGGGGAGCTGGGCCATTAAAGGTATTTCCCTCAAACCAGAGTTCCTATTGCTTTCTTACATTCAATTATAGATGAAAACGACTTTAACTACTGAACCGTCAGTAATGAAACTGCTTTGCTTGTGGGCTGAACAAATGGTGGTGATTATGTATGTTCTTGGTTAGGACTATCTGCATAACATTTGGGGAGGGCACAGACCTCTACACAAGAGAAAGGGGAAAGTGAATGGCAGAAAAAAATGAAGGCCAAGTTGACAATGGACACCACCATTTTAGGGTCTTTCTCTTGGTTGTGTCAGGGGGATGCGCGTTGAGACAAATGAATGCTTTGAGGTGAGAAAGGCAGTAGCACTCTAATAAAGGATTTAGGAAAGAGTGAGGCGACCTAGGAAAATCTGCTGTGGTCAAGTTTAATCCTGGGAAAAGAGACCCTGGAGAAAGCAGATGAGGAAGATAGGAAGGAAGACAGGGAGGGGAGGCGCAGGGTGTGGGGGTAGGAAGAGGGCGGGGTGGGGAGCTGGAAAGTGAGAGGGGGCAGTCCAGATTGTGGTGAAGACGGTGGGGTTGAGGACCACAGGGTGGGAAAAAAGTGAAATTCACGCAGAAGGAGGCAGACCTCCGCGGACGCGGCCGGGACCCCTGGAGGGGGAGGCGGCGGCGCGGGGCGGCGGGGGTAGCTTGGCCCACCTCGTGCCCGCTTGGTAGCCTCAAGCCTTTGCTCCGCGGGGCTCCCTCCCTCGCCGGAGCATTGTTCCTTTGCCGGGAGACGAGGAAATTGCCTTTTGATTGCGGAAGTCCGCGGCCGGGGCCCGGGGCGAGGCAGCGCGGGTCAGAATGGCAGCGTGGGAAGGGCGGCGCGCTGCCGGCCCCAGCCGCCTCTCGCGTCGGCAGCCCGCCCGGGGCGGCAGCAGCAGCAGCGGCTGCGGCGGCCCCCGCGCGTCCCCAGCCCAGAGGCCGGCGCTCTGCGCCCGCGGGGCGCGCTAAGCGCGCACAACAAGTGGTCCGGGCTCCGCCGGCCGTCGGGCCGCGCGGCGCGTCCCAGCCCCGCAGTAGAGTTTGGGGGAACCGCCGAGCGCCATGCGGAGCCATGGAGCCGGGCTGGCCCTGTGGACCGCGCTGAGCCTGCTGCAGGTGAGGGGCCGCGAAGAGGTCCCCGCGGGCGGCCGCGCCCCTCCCCGCCGAGGATCAGATTCTCACTCCGCTCTCTGGTCTCCTGGGCTGCGTTTTGGAGAGGGAGGTGGCAGAATTTCTTCCTCTGCTTGGGGAACGGTGATCCTCTTCTGAGTCCCCAGCCAGACTGACAACTCGTGCCACAGAAGGCAAAAAGCCACCTTCTCTCTCCAGCTGCTCGGGAGAAAAAGCAGTTAGGGGAAAAGTGGCCACGCACTTCTTTTCTCTTGACTGGAGGGCGAAAGGATGCATGGGCAGAGGCTGGGGCCAGGGGTGAGTGGAGGCAGCTTGGGGAGCTTGCTACGGACTCATCCCTGAGCAGGGATAGATGGTGGGCTTCAGCTATTGTTCTGGTTCCTTTGCAGACTGGACTGGGGGAGCCAGTGAGATGCAACTTCACCTTGACAGAGTCCAGGGTCTCCAGCCGGTCCGTGTCTCTCCAGTGGAGAACTCTGGCGTTCCCCTGTAACTTTAACCTCACCTACAGCAGTGACACGTCTGGGGTCGCGTGGTGCCACCCTGTACGGATAGACAACACCACCTATGGATGTAACTCCGAGGATTTACAAGCGGGAACCATCTATAATTTCACTATTATGTCTCTGGATGGAGAAAAGAAAACTATGGTCTTGCAAACAGGTAAAAAGTGACAGGTGCAGCTGGAAGTCCAGGCCACTCCTGGCTGAGACCTGCCTTTTCAAGCCAATGCTTCCTTTGAGTTCCAGGCATACAAAATAATGACAATAAAGGTAAAAACATTTGTAAGATTATTGACAAAGATTTCTAGTCTCCTCAGATCTGGCAAGAAACAGCTTGGCTGACTTTCAGAGATGTCCCTAGTGCTGAAAACAGCGGACTAGCCACTTAAACAGGGAGAGCAGCAGAGAGAATAAGTGGGCTGTGTAGGGAATTTGTTAAAGTGATGGGGTTTGAACTTCCAACACATTGAAGAGTCAAGTCCTGGAATAATTTTAAGTCAATGTTTTTAGAATAAATAACGGAAGTGCAATGATTAGGGATATGACTTTCCTCAACTTAGTTTTATTTTTGGAACCAGGACATAAAAGTCATCAGGGATAGAATCATTCTTAGGGGGAAATTAGAAAAAGTCCCTTGAAATGAAGATATGAAAATTTTAATTTTTTTATCACTTGAGTAACTAAAACCATACAATATCGAAGAACATCTTTTGGTTACTCTGCAACCTAAATCAATCATTTTCTGTTCGCTTTTGGTAAAACCTTCCATACATGGTAAGCGTGTCTTGCCTGCCTCGGTTTTCTTGTCTGTAAAATGAGAGTGTTAGACTTGGTCATTGAGGTCCAGGTTCCAACCAACAGCTTACTTAGGCGGGGGCTGTTGTGCATGTTACCTCATTAATCCCCAGAGTCACCCCCAGATATGCTGTAAATCCGCTAATGACTTCCATGTTTTATGACCTTATTAGTCTTCCTTTTAACATTATCTTTATTTGTTGCCATAGAGAAGCCTGACTTTCATCCAGAAAGTCAAATTTAACTGAAAAATTCCAGAAGTTAAATTTAGAAGTGTGTTGTGCTCGCTAGTCTTTCACTTTCAGCCTGAACCAAGATCACTTCTTCAGCTATAGTTCTTTGAGAGGTGTGAGAATGGTAAGTTATCAGGGCTGTCACAACAGAGTCAGGAAATGTAAACAGATTCATATGATAAGCCAATTAATTATTCTCTTATTAAGAATGCCCAGTTACTTCAGATGAAAGATAATTTCTGAGATTTGCAGGAACTTGAATTGAAAAGAGACAACACTTGTTAAGAACACAGTTGTGTTCTTATATAGAATCAAAGAGAGTCCAAAATCATTGACATAATAAGAACATTTTACAGAAGTTTTAGTGGCTGGGTTTTTTAGTTATAAAGTTCTTAATTTCTTGGTATATGAAGGTAGTTCCATAAACACTCAGATTGCTAATACTGTGAAATTTATGACAGAACTTCTAGATGTGTTGTTTACATTTGATAAGGTGTCTGTATTGAATGGAGCAGAATGACTTTTAGAAACGGGTGAGCCTTCAGAAGCTTAAGGGAGAAAGATGAAGACATTAAGCAAGAATACATTGATTTAACCCAGAGGTTTTACTTTTTTGAAAAACAAAATTGATAAAAATGAACTCACTGTGGTGTCACTAGTTAGAATAAGTTTAGAGTTAATTAGTGCGTGTGTTTCAAGTCCAGAGACATTTGTGAAATGTAAGAAATATTTGCATTTTATTGACTATGTTGAATTTTAAAAAAGACAATCGGCATTCACAGTTGTTAGCATTCAGTGTCTCATCATTTTCCTTAAGGATTCACCTTTTACAGTACTACAAATAGACTTTTCACCATAAATTTTATGAGCTCCGTGCTAAATGTGAAGAATGAAATTTGATCAACAATGATGTTTGTATAATGATAAGTTTTTCATAGTTATTTGTATGATGGTATAACCTTACTTAGGATTCTCTATATTTAAAAATAATTTACTTAACTAAATATTTTTTAATTAAGATATTTTTACAAATGTTTCAGAATATTTTTGGTTGATTATTTTTTGTCAGCACTTTTTGTGCTTCCTATATTTAAGGACATATGTGAGTTTTTAGTCTAAGTTCAGAGAAAGTACTGGTATCCCTCTAGTATCAATTGGTAAGCTACAGAGATGAATGCCACAAATCATATTTTATTGTTATAAAAGCAGGATCAACTAGTCGCATAATATTGAGTCTGAGATATAACTTCAGACCAAAAAAGTCATTCAGATGTGTTGTCCTTTTCTTATTCCGTTATGCCTGTCTTATCATTACAGAGTAAAATAGAGTGAGAGCAAGGCATGATATGGCTGGAGATACAGCAGTTGCTTAGATTATCTCTGTGTCATTCCAAGTGGGATTTGTCTGGTTATTTTTCTTGGTAAATTATCTAAAAATAGTTATTTTAGTAATGTAGACATGACCTTAAAATAAAATTTAACTAAATAGGAACTATTTCAGCAACAGTCAGTTTTCACTCCAGATTTAAAATCAGAATTGGAAAACCTATGTGGATTCAAATTCAGTTCAACAAACATTTATCAGGCATGGATACTGTAGGGAATTAGGCCAGGTAGTGATTAATAAAGATGACATGCATGGTCTCTGTCCTTGTAGTCTTCTGTAGAGGTGAGAGAAGTTCAGGATAAGGGTGGTGACAGAGCCTTACCACTTCTTCCCGTTGAATACCCTGCTCTGCTTCTCTTGGATATATTTGGTCATAAACAATCAATGCAAGAACTGTAATAATTTGAAAGCCAAATTATATAGTTGTAAATTATTAGAAACAGATTATAAATTTGAAAACCTCAACACTTCTGTTAGTACTCTGTCCTCGGAATACAGATCAGAGGCTGCAAACTGGTAGCCCCTGGGGTGTTGAAACATTACGTGAGCCAAACAAAATCTATTATTTAGGCTCCTTGACACCCTCAGGGGCCACCAGTGCATAGCCTCTGATATAGACTCTGAGGACCCAGTGTTCACAGAAGTGTGGAGGTTTTCAATATTTGTTATCTGCATAATTTATTTCGATAGATCTTGTTTGGTTCATGTAATGTTTGTGAAAAATTCAGATTATTTCACCAGCATTGAGCTGAAAATTCACATAAATACCAGACATATTGATTACCTTAAAATATTGGAAGATTTGGCAAAACTTGATCATTCTGCCTGGACCTCTCTAAAGCTGAATTGTGGCTTTTTTCCTCTCAGGTACCAGTTCCCCCGAATCCCCTGGACTGGGGATTATTTATTTCCTTACCTTAAAGTATCCTAAGGACATTAGTGTTTGCTTACATGAAACTGTAGAGTTTTCATTTAGAAATTTGGGGGAATGTTTATCTTTCCATGAATAAGAAGTATTTCTTCAGGACCTAAAATGGCATCTAGCCCATGGTAGGTGTTCAGTAAATATTGATTAATTGGATGGAAAGATGGATTGATGAATGGAGAGATGAATGGGTGGAACTATGAATGAATAAATAGAAGATAGACAAATATTAATAAATGAAATTAATACTTTAGGGGGAAAATGTATGTAAAGAAAGTGAAAGTGAAGTTGCTCAGTTGCATCCGACCCTTTGTGACCCCATGGACTGTAGCCTACCAGGCTCCTCTGTCCATGGGATTTTCCAGGCAAGCGTACTGTAGTGGGTTGCCATTTCCTTCTCCAGGGGATCGTCCCAACCCAGGGATTGAAGCCAGGTCTCCCACATCACAGGCAGAGGCTTTACCGTCTGAGCCACCAGGAAAGCTGAATGTATGTAAAAATATGGTCTATTTTCCTTGGGTTATAGGTAAGTTATGGAGCCCAGGGAAGTAATCTGATGGTAGGGAACTTTACCTATAGGAAGAATATCTTTGTGTCATATACTTTCTTGTTAGTCACTGTCAGGCTCTTATCAATCAGCCTAGTGTGCTTTAGTCCTGTCCAACCCTTTGTGTCCCTATGGACTGTAGCCCACCAGGCTCCTCTGTCCATGGGATTCTCCTGGCAAGAATACTGGAGTGGGTTTCCATGCCCTCCTCCAGGGGATCTTCCCAACCCAGGGATCGAACCTGAGTCTCTTACATCTCTTGCATTGGCAGGTGGATTCTTTACCACTAATGCCACCTGGGAAGCCCTGCTAATCAGCCTAAAACAAAAAGGCAAAAAAATTAGCTCTTTAAAGTTAGCTCCTGTGTTTTTAACTTTTAAAAAAGCTTTAATTACCTAATTACTATGTCAGTTATTATTTCCACCTCAACATGTTTTATTAGTTTACCAGGGCTTCCATAACAAAATACCACAGACTGGGTGGCTTTAACAATAAATTTATTTTCTCATGGCTCTAGAGCCTAGAAGTCCCAGATTAAGTTGTCAGCAAGTTTCTTCTAAGGCTCCTCTGACTGTCTTGCAGATGACCACCTCACTATGTCCTTACTTGGTCCTTCATCTGTGTTGTCTGTGATCTAATCTCCTCTTCTTATAAGGACACCAGTCATATTAGAGTAGGAAGCACCTTAAAGACCCCATTTTAACTCAATTACCCCTTTAGAGATCTCATCTTCAAATACAGTCACATTATGAAGTATTGGTAGTTAGGGCTTTAACATATGAATTTTAGAGAGATGCAATTCAGTTCATAACACTCACGTGGCTCTAAACACAGGTCATTATTTTTCAGCACTGTCTGTAACCTACAGCATCAAAATCTGTTGCAGGGTTTGTTATAAAAGCATATTGTTGGCTTCTACCTCATATGTGATGAATTTAAAAGTAGAGCCTAGGGTATCTGATTTTAAACAAATATCAAAGTGAATCATGGCATACTGAAGTTCAAGAGATAATGATATAGTTTTTATATTATTCATTGGCATTAAGATTTTGGTAACCATTTCCTCTTATGCCTGGTTAATTCTATAATGCTTAGAAGTATTTATTGTCTTTCCCAAGAAGAACATAATACTCTAATATTTGTCTTGTACTCCTGTAGTATTTAAAATACTTTCATCTACCTTGTTTCATAAGTAAAAGTATAAAATATATATATTTAACTGATTGTTTATATATATGTTAAATATATTGTATATATATATATTTAATATATTTAAACATATATTGTTTAATTATATCCGCATGGCAATCCTGTGGAGGGAGTGTCATGAGGCACAGGTTACATAGTGATTAAGAGATGAGTTCTGAAAGCAGCTGCCTCCATTCCTTACTAACCAAGTTGCCTTGGGCAAGTTATTAACCTTTTCTAATCTCTAAAATGGGGACAATAATAAAAGTAATGCTCACTTCATAGGGTTTGAGGTTTTGAGGTTTTGATTCAGACATAAATGTTACAACCGTTTTTGTCACATACTAAATGTGAAATGTTTCCTGTTGTTACTTTCAGGTTGGAGATGAAATTGATATTCATAAGAATTAACTAATCACAAATCCATACTGTTAACAAACATAGACCTCGAACCCTGACTTACTGGCCCCAACTCCTACTCCTGTTCTTTCTATTACTCTGTAGAATGGATATAATTTTTAAGTCGGCTTTTGTTCTTTCAAATTACCTGTGATAGTTTGTTGTTACTTTTCAACTCAATTTTTAAAGAGAAGAAAATACATTACAAAATATTTTAAATCTATAGATACTTAGCCTACTCAAGGGTAGAATAATGATTAAAAGTGTGTTAGTGTGATGAAATAATATTGATTTTGATTGTGTTGTACTTCTGGTGATGGGCTTCAGTATTTAGGAATCAGCCATTTGCAAGGTATTTATTTCAGGAATTTTAAGGTCAAGTTGAGTTCCATGTATGAAATGGACCAACCTAGTTCTCTGAATGTGACTTTGTGTGTGTTTGGAAGCTTCTGCCATTAGTCTGACTTCTGTAGGTGGGCATGGCATTCTGCACATTACCAAAAAGTAAAATCTAATTTGCCCAGACGAAATGGAAGAAAATTTATTATGTCTTCCATTCCCAGACATCAGTTCCCTGGAATCCCCCTGGGGGATAGAGGATAATGCTACTTTCTAACCTTGTAGGAGAAGTCAAGGCCATTCTATATGTAGGAATGTATATAAACAAAGATGAATCAATGCAACTGAAATTAACATGGTAGATACACATACAGATTTCCAGGGATTGGGGGTTTTGATTTTGTTCTTCTTCCTTCTAGACGGAAGAACCCAAATACATAAAAAGTAAGCAGAATAGTATTATGAACAACCATGTACTTACACATCACCTACTGTTAACAGTTACCAACTGACAGACAATCTTGTTTCATCTATATCCCCACTCACTCCCTAACCATGTATCATATCAACACAGCCCAAGTCATTATTTAATTTCATTTATAAATATTTCAGTATGCATTTCTGAATGATAAGCATTATTTTTAACATAACCACAGTATCAATATCAGACCTAACATTAAAAGTAATTCCTTGGTACTGAGATGTCCAGGTTCAGAAGCACACGTCAAGCAACAGCGCATGAATTTCTACATAAGAGACTTCTAGGCAGCAATCTGTTTGGAAGAGGAGGCCAAAGGACTTCCCTTTATACTGCATTTATATAATATTGAGAAAATCTCAATTGGTTTTGCTTTCCGCCACACTGCGTGGCATGCAGGATCTTAGTTCCCAAACCAGGGATCAAACCCGGAGCCCCAGCAATGAAAATACTGACTCTTAACCATTGGACCAGCAGGGAATTCCCAAGAAAACCTCCACTATTAATATAAAAGAGAAGAGTGGAACTGCTGAAGGATATCCTGGGCCTGAGGGTATTAAAGTCTCTATCAGCTGTCAGGGTCCCCTCGGTGTTGACACGGTTCTCTAATACTCGGTGGAAGTGAGATTTTCAGTGCTGTGTTCTTGCCTGGAGAATCCCAGGGACAGTGGAGCCTGGTGGGCTGCCATCTATGGGGTCGCACAGAGTCGGACACGACTGACTCGACTTAGCAGCAGCAGCAGCTGGAGCTTAAACTGCCCTCTCACTCTGCAATGGCCTCTCTTTGATTTCTAAGTCCTGCTTGACCTTCCAACTTGCTCAAGTTCATTTCCTTCATGAAGCCCACCTCTGAGATCTTTATCCTTGAATGTCATTCCCCTTTTGCATTTTCAGCATTGACACTGACCTGTGTTACCCTGAACAGCAAGAACAGTAGCAGTACTCACACCAAGTGCCATTTTCTGAGGCCTCACCACATGCCTGGGCTATACTTAACACTTTGCCTCCATTACCTCTTAACACTGCAACTCTGTAAAGCAGGTGTCTCATTTTACAGATGAGGAGACTTAGCCTTGGTGCAGTTAAGTGACTTGCCTAAAGTCATTGTTTGAAGTGACATTGTTGGGATTTGAACACAGGTATAGTGTGACGTCAAAGTCAGCCTCCCTGATAAGTCACCTCTGTGTTTACTTTTTTCACATGTCCTATATGCCTGAGTAAACTGTAGACTCTCAGAGGCCAAATATGGTGAGCTGTAAAATAATATGGTATCCCTCACTGTTGTTAATCATGATGCAGTGATTGTCTAACCTGATTTAATTTCAAGGCTGTTAAAACTTTGAAAGTTCTTTGCTACCTGAACTTTATGTCTAATGTATAAAGTTGATAAATGAAATGTATTATTAGCATAATATGGTATACATCATCTTATAAATCAGAAAGCTGACTATAGTCAAACTGCAACAAAGTAAAATAAAATCGTTGTTGTTTAGTCACTAAGTCTTGTCCAACTCTTTTGCAACCCCATGTGCTGTAGCCCAGCAGACTCCATGTCCATGGGATTTCCCAGGCAAGAACACTGGAGTGGGTTTCCATTTCCTTCTCCAGTGGATCTTCCTGATCCAGGGATCGAACCCATGTTGCCTGCACAGGCAGGCGGATTCTTTACCACAAAGCTACCAGGGAAGCCCTTTGAAAGAGATTTTCCTCTCTATGCATGCGTGCTAAGTCACTTTGGTCGTGTCAGACTGTTTGCGACCCTATGGACCATAGCCCGCCAGGCTGCTTTGTCCATGAGATTCTCCAAGCAAGAACATTGGAGTGGGTTGCCATGCTCTCCTCCAGGGGATCTTCCTGACCCAGGGATCAAACCTGAGTCTCTTATGTCTCCTGCATTGGAAGGTGGGTTCTTTACCACTAGTGCAACCTGGGAAGCTCTTCCTCTTTATAAATGTATTTAACTACAGATTGTGAGAGCAGTGGCTTTCTCCTTTTCTTCTTCTGCCCATTTTCAAAAACCCATACCAAGGAATGGTTTGTGGCTTTTGCCTCACCCTGACTGTGTTTCTATGATAAAATTCCCAATTAGTTTATATGAACAGTTGATGTTCACACCATTTTATGTAGAGGGCTACTAAATGCCGCTTCTGGTCTCCTAGCCAGCCTGCTTTTAACTAGAATAGTATCATAATTCCTGTAAAGGTACAGAAGTTGACTCTGTAATCACATAAAATCACATAGATCTCTTGGACTGAAGTTAGTGCTGAAACGTAAGGTGTGTGTTGGAGAGGTGGGTGGAGGATAGTATCCTGCTTGAGGAGACCTTGAGTTTCTGTGGAGAAGTTCAGACTTCATCTCATGAAGAATTCTTGGTGCTTCCTAGGAAATCAGGATGGCAGATGGGAGAGATATACAAAGCAATTATTTGGCAATAGTGGGAGAAAGACAGAAAATAAGAAAGACACTTGGAGTAATCCGACACAACACAAGGAACACCAGGTTAAGGGAGTAGGAGATAAAAAGGAATAGACAAGAAAAATAATTTTAAAAAATCGATAGAATGTTCCTGGATGCGGAATTAGATTTAGCTTTTATTAATGTTGTTATTCATTTATCTGTATTACAGTGTCCAAACCATCATCAAAGCTTCATCAAATGAAGCTTCTGTAAATTTGTCTATTATTTTTCTTAGACATCTGGTTTGATTTTTTGTTATACTGACTGTGAGACTCATGGTCATCATTTTCCACCCTGGGACAACTAAAGTGTGATAGAAAAGAACTCACTGGGAGCCAGATGTTAGAAGCTCAGCTGAATTACCTGTGTAATGTAAATGAGTCACTTAATGCCTCTCATCGTCTTCTCCAAAGCACATTGTAAATGACTAGATCCTACGCATGTATACTCTGTGCTATATGATTTCAAAAAAAGCTTTTGACACTAACTTATGAATTGTCTGCTCTCTTGTTATAAGGCTAAATTTATTTCCAAAATACATACTAACATTTTGAATTCTAAACACTCCTCAAATTCTTATAGCAATAGATAATAATGCTTTAATGGCTATACAAAAGAATTTTTTAAATATCACTTCCATTTTATACATGTGGGTTTTTCTCTCTCCTTAAGTCAATTAAAAAAAAAGGAAGAATCTGTTTTGGTTCAGGAATTTGACTAAACTTTATCAGAAAAAGCAAATCGACAGCAAACCTACTTATGAAATTCTAGGGCTTCCTGATAATGAAATTTACTGAAAATGAGCAGCTGAATACTGCAGAATTTTGCATTTGACACTCCACATTTCAGGTGTGTTTGGAACCAAGAAATACAAACAAAGATGTCTTAATTTTATGGCTAATGATAAATTTTGATACATTGATTGAGATTAAATTATTGATTTATGATTTCCAATAGTTCTCATAGCTTAATAATACTTCACTGGTTACTGTATGTATGAGAGCTGTGGATGGAAAAACAAGAAAGGCTATAAATGCACACATGTGTACATTGATAACTTTTAGCCATCAGCATAAATTATATAAGTCAAGTAGGGTTTTCTAATTACATATGATCTTCATATGATAATATTACAGACATATGACTAAATTTTCAAATAGCATTAAAACTCTCTTTCATATGTCTATCTAGATATCTAGATAGATACCTATCTACATAGGTAGATGATATATAGATGGATAGGTAGATAGATGGACAGATAGAGAAATCATTGAAATTAGCATCCTGATGGAAGTATCTAATTTGTTTCTAATAAAATATTGAAAACTTAAAAAAATTTAATACAGCAGAATTTTCCTTGGTCTTAGACTGAAAAGTCTGAAAACTATTGCACTCCTGCTGCATGCGTAGCAATAGTGGACCTCTGCCAGCAAAGGCCTTTATCACAGCATAAATGGGGTTTTAAGTGTTTGTTTCCAGCGCAGGTTCTTGCAGCCCAGGCACTTCCCAATCTCATTGTTCCTTTGTTCTAGCGGATGTACAAAGGGTTGACTGTTGTTTTCTGGCTCAGAGAGATTAGATAAAGCCTGCATTTCTGAACTTCACCCTCTAGGCACGCAACCTTAAAATTCATTTTTTATAGCTTTTATTTTGCAAATTATATATGTTTAGATCATAAGGATCATAACATCACTTTCTTTAACCTTTACCTGGCTGCGCTGGGCATGTAGGTGACAGTATTGATCCCATTTGAATAATCACTGGAAAGCATCTCTTTCTCTCGTTCTTGTCCTTAAAATGCCTCTTCAGCAAAAGCGCATCACCTCAGTTGGCTATGACAAGGTTGCTCTTGAGTTTCTTGGGTTATGAGAATCTCATGATAACAAGGAAACTTTTTGTGAGGGGAAATTGTGTTCTTTCCTTTTATTATGGCGTCTGTAATTGTAGACTGCTATGTAGGATAGAAAATTTAAATAATATTGCCACACATACACACAGACACAAACCCATACTGTTTTTCCTCAAGAACCCATAAATGAGAATCATCTTGGGAATTTTTTAATTTATTTTATCTTAAGGGTTAGAAAGTTAGTTCATGGGAATAAATTGATAAGATTTTTCCAAGTTTTTTTTTTTTTTTCATAAGAAAAGCAATTAATGCCATTATCAGTTTAGTCTCTAAAAAATATGGTATTCCAGTTTTGCCTCCATTCTGTCAGTGATTCGGAGGAAATTTCTTTTTTATGCTCTCACAGACAGAATACGTTGTATATCAGGTGAAGTCTCTGATATATCTTGTTACTCCTCCAAACCTTTAAGAATATAGGTACTGTTGTTATGTTCCCCAGACAGGGGGAGAAATGGAGGCTTAGAAGGTTAAGTAGCTTCCAGAGGGTCTCATGACTGATACATGAGGGAGCCAAAATTTGAATTGAGTTCTGACTCCAAAGCCCACTCTCTCTGCCATTACTTCTATGACGAGATTGTCCCAACTAGAAGAGGAATAATAGTAATAGTAATAATAGCAAACATTGAACACCATGTGCCAGACACTTTTTAAGTTCTCTAGATAAAATACTCAATTTCATCTTCATAACAGATCTACTTAAAAGATAGTATTGTTATCAGCATTGCATGGAGGACACAGCTGAGGCACAGGGAGGTTAAGGAATTGCTATACAGCTACAAAGCGGGAGACCCGATTCAGGACTCTAGAGTCTACACTGTTTAGGTGAACCTGTGCTGCTAGGGTATAAACCACAGAACCGTGTCCTCCTAGCTCACCTGTGCTGTGGAGTCCCAAAGTTTGCTGCTTGACTTGGCTGTATTTAGCCTATGTGTGGCGTCTATGGAGAATATAGAGTAAGATTACCTTGTTCCTATTTATATTTATGCTAATAACAAGTAAAGACTTTCTTAAAACATATACTGTTCTAGGAAGACGCTAGAATTTCTTATTTCATGAGTAAAATATAATTTACCAGGTGGTAGATAAGAACTGAGATCACTATGCCATGCCACTAAAACAGTTAACCTGACTCTTGAAATTTAGTCTCCAGTATCTGGGGCTCATTTCTTAAAACAAAAGCCAGGTAGAATTTCTGAAAACTATGTATATGTTACTGTCAACGTTTCTTCTCCCCATATTCAGGGTGAGGAGAGACTCATTGCTCAGATGGTCCCATAGTATCATCTGCTCTCTAATCTTATTGACTTAGTTCCTAACCTAGAGATGTAATGGTCATCCTAGTTCAAGTTCTACAGTGAAGATTCAGTACACAGCAAACAGGACTCCTCAAACTGACCCATGGCTTTGAGAATTGAAACTAAGTGCATAGCCAGGTGCAGGGCTAACCCATTCCCGTCTGCTCTAAGAGTTTTGGCAGCTCCAAAATGTCCCAGAACTCAAGTTTAAAAAAATCTAGGGACATAAGGAATCCCAATTTCTAAAAATATTTATTTGGCTGAGTTGGGTCTTAATTATAGCACACAGGATCTTCACTGCATAATGCAGGATCTTTCCTTGTGGTGCACAGAATCCCTGGTTGTGGTGCATGGGCTTAGTTGGTCCAGGACATGTGGGATCTTAGTTCCCCGACCAGGGATTAAACCCACAGCCCCTGCATTACAAGCAGATTCTTAACCACTGGACTACCAGGGAAGTCCCAGGGAATCCCTGTTGTTGGGAGTATTCATTTTGGTGAACATACCTAACCTTGGCTTCATTATCAGGTTTGTATCTTTTGTGGTTTTCTGATACCTAAGAACAACCCAAAGTTTTGTAAATGTAACCCCCTAAGCCCCACAACCTAAAAAAGAGAACATTTAGCAGACATTTTAAAATTATTTCTTAATATATATATTTTCTGCTGAGATTTTCAGTATTTATCCAGGAAGAGCCTGGATGTTTGTCAGTGTTTGAAAAATGCAAAACCTGCAAGCCAAAGAAAATGTAACCTTGCTTGGATCTCCAGGCTCAGAGCTGTCTGACAAAAAAGTTTTATTAGAGAAAAAGGAGTTTATATGACTAATAGCTAAGGTAGATTCCTTTTTTAAGTACAGTGGTTTGGAAGTAGTGTAAAATGCCCATTCATATCATGGGCAGCAGAGTTCTGAAAGCGTTGAAGGAAACTGAGTCTGGATTGTAGCAAGGTAAGAGTGCATCTGCAAAAGTCCTCAAGCTACCTTCTCTTTTTTGGTGTTTGCCCCATAGATCCTTTACCTCCTGCTAGGTTTGAAGTCAGTAAAGAGAAAACTACTACCACCAGTTTGCATGTTTGGTGGACTCCTTCCTCGGGAAAAGTCACCTGGTATGAGGTACAGTTACTTGATGATAACCAAAAGATACAGACGGCCCAAATTCAAGAAAGAGCTTCACGGAATGAATACACATTTTTCAACCTCACTGCTGGTAATAAATATAATATTGCCATCACAGCTGTTTCTGGGGATAAACGTTCCTCTACAATGTATGCCAATGGATCAACAGGTAAGATTTGTTTACATGTAGTTGGGTATTTAATAGTCTATACTCCTTTTGAAGTTATATTAGATTCAGGAAAAAGGAGTAAGAATGCTGTGAGATCAACAATAGATAGACAGACAGACAGACAACGAAACTGATAATAGAGGAAAGACTGGACTGGAAACAAGGAGGTGGGATTGGGCTGCCACCTTGCCAGGTGATTTTGAACAAGTCGTGGAACTTCTCTGGGACCGAAACTTTCTCCAAAATGAAGATGTTTCCCAGCTAGTCTTTGCTTGTACCCATGCTTCCCAGTATCAGCGGCACATTACCATTTCCTTCCATAACACACTGTCTTATCATTCACTCTCCACTGATTTTCTCTCCTGCTTTATTGCTCTCTTTCAATTTTTCATCTTCTATAGTTCTTTCTTTTCTCTTTTCCTTTTACTGCTATGCCACATCATACTTCATTGGCAAAATCTACCTTGATACCTGTTAAATGAGGGAGATAGACAGGTATGATGTAGCTTTAGGCTGTGGGATTTGAAAAGAGCGTTAATCCAGATCCCAGTAAAATGTCAAGGGTGCTATTTTCACTAGTTATTACACAAATTACAGAGAAGCAAAAATGAATGTGTGGTTTCAAATTAAATGTGTTTATATATTTTATAAGGAAATTATGAATAACACTTCGGAAATGCATTTTATCCCACTAGTGCCATCCCCAGTGAAAGATATTGGTGTTTTGGCAAAAACTAATTCGCTCCTGATTTCCTGGTCACGTGGCCCTGGGAACGTGGAACGATACCAGCTGATGCTAATGGATAAAGGGATTCTAGTTCATAGTATTGCTGTGGACACTACTTTCTACACTTTTCATGGACTGACACCTGGTCACCTCTATAATGTCACCATTGTTAGCGAGGCTGCAGGGCTGCAAAACTACAGATGGAAATCAGCCAGGACAAGTAAGTTTCCCTAGCTTTTCTGTACAGTAATAAGCTCAATTCAAGGAAATGTTTAATAAACAAGGTTTATTATTTGAATAGTGGCTGCTGCTGCTGCTAAGTCGCTTCAGTCGTGTCCGACTCTGTGCGACCCCATAGATGGCAGCCCACCAGGCTCCCCCGTCCCTGGGATTCTCCAGGCAAGAACAACGGAGTGGGTTGCCATTTCCTTCTCCAATGCATGAAAGTGAAAAGTGACAGTGAAGTTGCTCAGTTGTGTCTGACTCTTAGCGACCCCATGGACTGCAGCCTACCAGGCTCCTCCATCCATGGGATTTTCCAGGCAAGAGTACTGGAGTGGGGTGCCATTGCCTTCTCCATGAATAGTGGCAGTATAGGACAAATTAAAATCCATAAATTATAAAGGACCTTAATATGTATCCATATTTTTACTTAGAGAAAGAGGGATTCCCTTTTATCCTAAAGTTTAGGCTAGCCCTTGGCAGCGTTATGAAATAGCAGAATTAATCATGGATATAGTCTCAGCTTCTCTTTTTATTTAAGTATTGTTACTTCCTTCTCTTAAACCAGCATCCACTGCCTTTGTGACATCACTCACAATGAACCAGGATTACTCTTCTCAGTGCTATACAAACACCTACTCCTGTGAACCAGCCATTTCCCAAACCTTCTCTTCTATGAAGCATGTACTGAGACCCAATTCTATAGTTGTTCTCATAGGCTGACATAGCAAGAAAGCTAATCTGTGCTATGCTAAGTCTTAATGAATCGTGTATATACACACATACTCATTCATTTGTTCTTTTAATCAGTATTTGTAAGGTGCAAACAATATACTCGACATTGTAGATACAACAGTGTCCAAGAAAGACAATGTCTTTGCCTTAATGGAGCTTCCATCCAAGTGGATTCTAATGCTTTTAGTCGGTCTACTGTGTTAATAAATCCCCTCCTTTGGGAAGCTATTTAAGTTTAAGAGAAACTCTAAAATGTGTAGTTCCTTAGACATTATTCTAGTGGGGAGAGTTCCTGAAACTATAGGAGGTTGGTAGGAAAGATCTGTGAAGACACCTATATATTTACATATTTTTATATCACACTTAAAAAATATGTATATATATATATAGTAGCAAAAAAAGTACCATATATCTTATTATTTATGTATATCAAGAGCAATTACATTTTTAATTGGCCTGTGCAAAAACAGTGTGCTATATCCATTATTTTAGTGAAACATTATTAATTTATATTATGCCATTAGTGAGGCCCAAAATTATAGCATAGGCAAAAGTTAGGAAAAATATTCACCAAAGTGTCTCTTCTCTGTAATCATTTCCTTTGATGAAATAATAGCACAACTCTTAAGCTTTAGCTTTATCATGATTTAATATGAAAAAGAAAGTACTTATAGCACAAAAATTTATGATAACCAATCTATTTATTATGTACTTGTTGTTATTAAATACATAAAAAAGATGGGTAGAAATTAGGCACATGACCAATTTCTTTGAGGAATCCACTTAAAGAATTTCAGAACTGGAAAAGACCATTTTAAGTTTTTTTGACCCAAGCCATCATTAAGCTTAGGGCTCCTAGGCTTAGTGAGATAGACAGAGCTGTCCAGGGTTGCCCAGCCAAACTATGGCCAAATTTGAGCCAGGATCTAGGCTCCTGACTGCCATTTTTGTGTTCTCTCCACTAGCCAGACAACCTTTCTTTGGTTTTGTAGTATTTTTTTTAATGTTGTGAAGTCATTTTCTTCAGAGCAGAGACTGTGGCTTATAGAGATTAAAATACAGGTCAGAATTTGACTATAAGAGTGATATGACATCCTGAATTAAAGTCTCTTTCCTGTTCTTCCTAATTAGCCCCCATGGAAGTCTCAAATCTGAAGGTCACGAATGAAGGCAACATGACTTCTCTAAAAGTCAAGTGGCAAAGGCCTTCTGGAAATGTGGATTTCTACAACATTACCCTGTCTTACCAAGGGACCATCAAACAATCCAAAACATTAGCATCCCAGATTACTGAAAGTCAATTTAAAGACTTGGCCCCTGGACGACTTTATCAAGTCACTGTCAGCTGTGTGTCTGGTGAATTATCTGCTCACAAGACAGCAGTGGGCAGAACAGGTGAGTCTAAGGCTCCATAAATTCCTTAGTTGCTCAAATCACTCTCCGATCCATCTTAGAATGGGATAAAATAGTTCAGTTCAGTCACTCAGTCATCAGCACTCCAGGCCTCCGTCTATCACCAACTCCCGGAGTCTACTCAAACTCATGTCCATTGAGTCGGTGATGCCATACAACCATCTCATCCTCTGTCGTCCCCTTCTCCTCTCGCCTTCAATCTTTCCCAGCATCAGAGTCTTTTCAAATGAGTCAGCTCTTTGCATCAGGTGGCCAAAGTATTGGAGTTTCAGTTTCAACATCAGTCCTTCCAATGAACATCCAGACTGATTTCCTTTAGGATGGACTGGTTGGATCTCCTTGCAGTCCAAGGGACTCTCAAGAGTCTTCTCCATCACCACAGTTCAAAAGCATCAATTCTTCAGCACTCAGCTTTCTTCACAGTCCAACTCTCACATCGATACATAACCACTGGAAAAACCATAGCCTTGACTAGATGGACCTTTGTTGGCAAAGTAATGTCTCTGCTTTTCAATATGCTGTCTAGGTTGGTCATAACTTTCCTTCCAAAGAGTAAGCGTCTTTTAATTTCATGGCTGCAATCACCATCTGAAGTGATTTTGGAACCCCAAAAAATAAAGTCAGCCACTGTTTCCACTGTTTCCCCATCTATTTGCCATGAAGTGATGGGACCAGATGCCATGATCTTCGTTTTCTGAATGTTGAGCTTTAAGCCAACTTTTTCACTCTCCTCTTTCACTTTCATCAAGAGGCTCTTTAGTTCTTCTTCACTTTCTGCCATAAGGGTGGTGTCATCTGCATATCTGAGGTTATTGATATTTCTCCCAGCAATCTTGATTCCAGCTTGTGCCTCTTCCAGTCCAGCGTTTCTCATGATGTACTCTGCATATAAGTTAAACAAGCATGGTGACAACATACAGCCTTGACGTACTCCTTTTCCTATTTGGAACCAGTCTGTTGTTCCATGTCCAGTTCTAACTGTTTCTTCCTGACCTGCATACAGATTTCTCAAAATAAGTTAGAAGTAAAAATTTTTCCCACCTTGGGAAGTATGGTCTACATAATTCCTACGTAGACTGAGAGTGTCTGTGAGTGAGGATCCCCTGTGCAGAGTCAAGCAGAGGGTTAATTGCATTCATATGAGTTTTTTAAGCAAATGGATTTGGGTTGATTTCTGAACAATTTTTATTACTGGCTCTGCCCTGTGCTCTTTCATGTCACACTACTTAAGTAGCGTAAATGAATTAGAACTGATACTAATCAATAAAACATTTCTGATCAACTCTTATAATGAGGGCTTTGTTGTTGTTGTTCAGTCACTCAGTTGTGTCCAACTCTTTGTGACCCCATGCTTACCAGGCTTCCCTGTCCTTCACTGTATCCTGGAGATTGCTCAAACTCATGTCCATTGAGCTGGTGATACCATCCAGCCATCTTGTCCTCTGTCGTCCCCTTCTCCTCCTGCCTTCAATCTTTCCCAGTATCAGGGTCTTAACCATGTTTTCCATAAATTATTTTATTATGCCACCAAACATTTATCCAGTGGCTTCCTTGTATAAATTATAGTATCGTGCACTTTCAGAGTTATTAAGATGGTAAGGTTCAGCAAACTACATCCTTCAGCCAAATATGATCTGTGACCTATTTTTGTGTAACCCCAAACTGAGTGGTTCTTACATTTTAAAGAGGCTTTAAAAAGAAAGAAAGAAAGAAAACAAAAGAAAAATAAAAGAGAAATATATGAGAAAATATAAGAGAAAATTCTGAAATATCAATATTTACTTTGCTAACCCTTGTTTTTAAGGAAGTTACATTTTAATCACACAAAGGTAGTATATGCACTCAACTTTTAAAAAATATTACATTTTAATGATGTAATTATATTGATGTTTCCATGGATCAGGCACTGACTGAACACTTTACAGCATTATTTCATTCAGTTTTCACCAAAATCACTAGAGGTCTTATTGTTATCACCAGTTTATAGATAATTCATAGAGGTCAAATAACTTGTCCATAATCATCCAACCAGTAAGTGGTGGGGTTTAAACCAGACTGTCTGATTCCAGGGTCCATTGTCTGTGTTATTGGAAATGCCAGGTAAAAGCCATAAATATGGTCAGAAAGAAATGAGAAGCTCTCTTTCAGAAGATCAGTAAAGATTTTGGGGAGGCAATGGCCTTTAACTGAGATTTTTAAAATATGAAGCTCTTGGCAAGTTAAGAGGGAAAAGAGGGAAGGGCATTTGAGGTATCAGATCAGATCAGATCAGTTGCTCAGTTGTGTCCGACTATTTGCGACCCCATGAATCGCAGCACACCAGGCCTCCCTGTCCATCACCAACTCCCGGAGTTCACTGAGACTCACGTCCATTGAGTCAGTGATGCCATCCAGCCATCTCATCCTCTGTCGTCCCCTTCTCCTCTTGCCCCCAATCCCTCCAAGCATCAGAGTCTTTTCCAATGAGTCAACTCTTTGCATGAGTGGCCAAAGTATTGGAGTTTCAGCTTCAGCATCATTCCTTCCAAAGAAATCCCAGGGCTGATCTCCTTTAGAATGGACTGGTTGGATCTCCTTGCAGTCCAAGGGACTCTCAAGAGTCTTCTCCAACACCACAGTTCAAAAGCATCAATTCTTTGGCGCTCAGCCTTCTTCACAGTCCAACTCTCACATCCATACATGACCACAGGAAAAACCGTCGCCTTGACTAGACGAACCTTTGTTGGCAAAGTAATGTCTCTGCTTTTGAATATGCTATCTAGGTTGGTCATAACTTTCCTTATAGGGAATAATGAAAACAAAGACACCGTGGCAGAGGAGCCCAGGTGATCTAAGGTCTAAGGATGAGAAAATGGAGGCCAACGTTCAAGAGTGGGGAATGAGGGAGGGGCCCTGCAGGGAGCTGTCAGAATGAAGACTGTCAGGATCTGGGCTCTGATTTTGGAGAGCTACAAACTCCGCATCAAAGACTAGATGTTTTATTCTGTAGGTAATGGAGAAACCTTGAATGTTTTTGAGTAAAGGAATAATAAGATCAGAGTTATATTGCTAGAAGAGTAATCTTATCAATTGGAAAAGAAAGAAAAGTTCTGTGACCACTGTCTTCCAAAAGATACCACATCCATCAATGTCACTGTCATTAGAAGCAACATCAATATTGTCTCTAGGGCTGTTGTATAATGAAAAAAAAACACAGCATTCATATTACCAGATTATTAATAGTGTTACAAAAGATCGCATTACTGATATATTGCTCAAATGATTTTAGCAAACAATTCTCACATGTCAGATGGCTCCAAATTACTCATTTGCAATTCACAAACATCAGGAGGAGATAGAAATGTTTTGAATTGCTAGTATTAGATTTCTTATCTACTGTTGCCCATGAAAAGTGAACAAGTATCCTTACCTTTGGATTTTAGTATCTCCTTGTGACATTTCACTGTTTAGTTCCACAGAAAGTTGGGGACCTGGAGGCAAACAGCAATGGTTCTACCAAGTCCCTGGTAGTAAGCTGGTCGCCCCCTGCTGGAGACTGGGAGCACTATCGTATCCTGCTCTGGAATGATTCTTCAGTGCTGCTCAACATCACCGTGGGAAAGGAGGAAACACACTATGTCATAGATGACGTGGGGCTTATACCGGGAAGACAGTACGAGATAGAAGTCACTGTGGAGAGTGGAAATCTGAAGAATTCTACACGTTGCCAAGGCAGGACAGGTAAGCAAATATTATGGTGTTAATGACTGACAGAACCTTAATTTGGACCTTTGTCCAAGTAACTCAGGTAACCATCAGTATCTTACCCCAGCATTCCCTGGATTTGAGACATTTTAGGCTGGTAGACCGAAATAGGTTGGTAATGTTTAATTTTGTCAAATTAGAACAATAGAAATTACTTCCGCTAGTAAGTCCATTGTTGTATATAAGAAAGACCTTTTTTAACATCAAAAGAATAAGGAAACAATCTGGGCGAATCCTCCCCACAAAGTAGATATTTGATAACTGTAGTTAGTGTTAGAGAACCACTGCCTTGACTCACTGCTGACTAATGGGGGAGTTTCAGGTAGGTACCCCAGAAGAGTTGTTAAAGCAATGAAGGATATATTCAGATTTTAGGGCAGAGGAGAGTGAGGTTTCTGAGACATGGATTTTGGTGTTCTTGCTATCACCATTACACTAATTCCATGGGCAAGTCACAATCTCTCTGAGTCCATTTCCTCAATTTTCAAATAAGAGAGTTGACCTCCAAGCTCAGCATTTCTATGAAAATCCCTGTGACATGGAATACGCCACACTTAGAGTGAAATTCAAATATATTCTCTTAGTCTTACCTGATAATACGGAAATAACTACACTGAAGCAGTGTTCTTAGAAGAATGTCAAAGAAAAGGACCAAGACATGTCTTTAGCTTGCCAACTGTGTCTTCCAGTCATCTCTTCATTTTCCAACTGTTAATATCTCCTGGATGATGATCAAAAATAAATGACCCAGTAATTTCCAAGAGTACTCTTTTGAATCCTTATTTCTGGTTATGTTGCACAAACAATGTTTTTTGTGATTAGCTTTTTTCTGCTAAATGCTTATAAGCATTCAGAAAAGAAATGTTTGTCTAGAACACTCTTGTGGATGGAAGGGAGCAGATCTCTAAAGAATACTCAAAGGTATCCGAGTAAATCAGTGACCCAGACGTTGTTGTTCAGTTGCTCAGTCGTGTCTGACTCTTTTCTACCCCACGGACTGCAGCACACCATGCACTGTCCTTCACCATCTCCCAGAGCTTGCTCAGGCTCATGTCCATTGAGTCAGTGATGCCATCCAACCGTCTCATCCTCTGTCGTCCCCTTCTCCTCCTGCCCTCAATCTTTCCCAGCATCAGGGTCTTTTCTAATGAGTCGGTTCTTCATATCAGGTGGCCAAACTATTGTAGCTTCAGCACCAGTCCCTCCAATGAATATTCAGGATTGATTTCCTTTAGGATTGACTGGTTTGATCTCCTTGCAGTTTAAGGGACTCTCAAGAGTCTTCTCCAACACCCAAATGACCCAAATGTCTACTGCTTTTTCCTCAGTCCCCCTGGCTGTCCTTCACCTTCGCGTCAAACATGCCAATGAAACCTCGCTGAGCATCATGTGGCAGACCCCTGCAGCAGAATGGGAGAAATACATCATTTCACTCATCGACAGAGACCTCTTACTCATCCATAAGTCGCTTCCCAGAGATGCCAAAGAATTCACTTTTACTGATCTGGTGCCTGGGCGAAAATACATAGCTACAGTCACCAGTATTAGTGGAGACCTCAAAAATTCATCTTTAACAAAAGGAAGAACAGGTAATATTTTAAAATAAATTTTAGACTTTAAAAGTATCCTATCTGCTGAATTATGTAACATTCATCTTATAAATGTTCATTAAGAGCCTATTCAGTACTGGGCATACTGGGCATTCATGTTTCATGTTTTCCATATATTTGCTCTCTGGGCTATAGTCTGGACAATTTCCTCAGATCTTAGTTTTAGTTTATTAATTTTTTTTTTAGTTTGATCTGTTTGAAAGTCCACCCACTGAGTTTTAAAATTTAATTGTTATGTTCTTCACTTTTAAATATTGTCTTTGGTTGTCTTTCAAATCTGTTTTGTATTCTGTTGCTCTTTCCATTCTCCCCCCTCTATTACTCTAAGTAAATTAATGACTTTTATTTTCAATCTATGTCTGATTAGTGCAATATCTGAAATCATCAGGAGTTCAGTCCTGTTGTTTATTGAATTGCCTGCCTTTGCCCATGGTGTTTACTTCCTCAAATGTTTGTGATGCTTTATTTTAAACTCATATATCTTGGATTTTTATTTTGTGGGAATTTTTTGAGATAGGTTTCAGAAGGAATTTTCTTTTCTTGAGATTCTTTCAGGTGCACAGGATTTCTAGCAACTCAGACATTTAATCGAAATTATCAGCTTGGGTTTTTGATCACCCAGGTTTTATGAAGTTGGGTTGCAAACTCACTGAAAATGTGATGAATTCTCAGTGGAAGTTTTTTTCTCCCAATACTAAGGAGGCTGAAGTATATGGGGAACAGGAAGGAAATACTTATTTCACTTACATTTAGAATGTTAGCTTTCAGGATTCAGTATTATGCGGAGTCACCTATGAGGTTCCTTACCCTGGAAAAGTCCTATTCATAGGTCCAGCAAAGCTATAAAATCAAAGCTTAGATTTATATTTGAAAGGTGCCCTCATGGTGAAAGTCTGCTTCAGCTATCCAGTTACCTCTCTCACTTTATTATAGGTTTCTGAGAATTCATTACATTCTTGACAACTCATTCATATATTTACATTTTTATGTTTTGTCCAGCATGTGCATTTGTGCTTATTGAGGGGATTTTCATGGTTTGTGCCAGAAATGAAAGTGTTTTTGTAGTGATTTCCCTCGTTGTGCAAAAGCTTTTAAGTTTAATCACGTCTCATTTGTTTTTACTTTTATTTCTCTTGCATTTAGGGGACAAATCCAGAAAAATATTATTACAATTTATGTCAAGAGTGTTCTGCCTATTTCTCTTCTAGAAGTTTTATGATTTCCAATCTTACATTTAGATCTTTAATCAATTTTGAGTTTATTTTTGTGTGTAGTGTGATGAAATGTTCTAATCTCATTTTTGTACATGTAGCTGTCTAGTTATCCCAGTGCCACTTGTTGAAAAGAATATCTTTTCTTCATTATATATTCTTGCCTCCTTTGCCATAGATTAAATAGCCATAAGTGTGTGGATTTAGTTCTGGGCTGTCTGTTCTGTTCTATTGATCTATGTGTTACTATAATCTGAACTCTGGGAGCTTGATATCTCCAAGCTTTGTTCTTTTTTTCTCAAGATTGCTTTGATAATTCATGGTTTTTGTGATTCCATGTGAATTTTAGGATTTTTTTTTTCTAGCTTTGTAAAAAACGTCATGGATATTTTGGTAGTTAATTGCATTAAATCTATAGATTACTTTGGGTAGTATGGCCATTTTAAACAATATTAATTCTTCTAGTCCAAGAGCATGGGATATCTTTCCATTTCTTTGTATCATCTTCAGTTTCCTTCATCAATGTTTTTATAGTTTTCAGACTTTATATTTCACCTCCTTGATTAAGTTTATTCTTTGATATTTTATCCTTTTTGATTTGTGGTTGTCATGGAATTCACATATCAGTTCAGTTCAGTCGCGTCCGACTCTTTGCAACCCCATGGACTGTAGCCTACCAGGCTCCTCCGTCCATGGAATTTTCCAGGCAAGAGTACTGGAGTGGGTTGCTATTTCCTTCTCCAGGGGATCTTCCTGACCCATGGATCGAACCTGGGTCTCCTGCATTGCAGGCAGACGCTTTACCATCTGAGCCACCAGGGAAGCCAGGTTCACATATACTGACCTATAATTATATCTACTTGGTTTAGACTGGTAGTCATTTAAGTTCACATGCATTCTGAAAGACTACGTTTTTTACTTTCCTACCCCACATTTTGTGGGTTTGATACCATATTTACATCTTTTGCTTATCCCTTAATTGTATATTGTTATTATAGTCTCATTTACGAGTGGTAATGGCAACCCACTCCAGTACTTTTGCCTGGAAAATCCCATGGACAGAGGAGCCTGGTGGGCTGCAGTCCATGGGGTCGCGAAGAGTCAGACATGACTGAGCGACTTCACTTTCACTTTTCACTTCCATGCACTGGAGAAGGAAATGGCAACCCACTCCAGTGTTCTTGCCTGGAGAATCCCAGGGATGGGGGAGCCTGGTGGGCTGCCGTCTATGGGGTCGCACAGAGTCGGACACGACTGAAGTGACTTAGCAGCAGTCTCATTTACAATTTTTTGTCTTTTAATGTACGTACTGGCTTATTTAAGTGGTTGATCCTTCATTCTTATTATATATTTGCCTTTTCTAGTGGGAGTTTTTCGTTTCCTATAGGTTCTTACTTCTTTTCTATTTAGAAAAGACCCCTCAACTTTTAGGGTATATGTAGTATTGATGAACTTTTCATTTTTGCTTGTCTTTAGTTTTTGCTTTGGAGAAGGCAATGGCAACCCACTCTAGTACTCTTGCCTGAAAAATCCCATGGATGGAGGAGCCTGGTAGGCTGCAGTCCATGGGGTCACTAAGATTCGGACACGACTGAGCGACTTCACTTTCACTTTTCACTTTCATGCATTGGAGAAGGAAATGGCAACCCACTCTAGTGTTCTTGCCTGAAGAATCCTAGGGACGGTGGGGCCTGGTGGGCTGCAGTCTATGGGGTTGCACAGAGTCGGACACAACTGAAGCAACTTAGCAACAGCAGCAGCAGCAGTTTTTGCTTACCTCTACTTCTATTTTAACTGATAATCTTGCTGGGTATTTTAACTGATAATCATCCAATCTTAGGTTGGATGTTTTTCCCTTTCAGCACTTTGAATGTATCATGCCACGGCCTTCTGGCCTGGAATATTTCTGCTCAGAAATCAGCTGACAGCCTTATAGGGATTCCGTTGTGTATGCGTCTTTGTTTTTCTCTTGTTGCCTTTAGAATTTTCTCTTTAGCTTTTGCCATTTTAATTATGCTCTATCTTGTGGCTTTATTTGGGTTCATCTTATTTGGGACCTTCTGTGCTTCCTGAACCTGCGTATCTGTTTCTTTCTTCAAGCTTGAGAAGTCTTCAGATGTAATTTCAGCAAATACATTTTCAATCCTCTTTTCTCTCTCTTCACCTCTGGGACCCCTATAATGCAAGTATTGGAACACTTAATGTTATCCCAGACATCTCTTAAATTGCTTTCATTTTTTAAAGTTTGTTTTTCTTTCTTTGTTCTGATTGGGTAGTTTACATTATTCTGTCTTCTAGATCACTTATGTGTTCCACTAAGTCTGCTCCTCATTCTTGCTTAGTGTGTGTGTTTGTTTGTTTGTTTGTTTTTTATTTCAGCTATTGAGTTATTCATTTCTGGTTGGATCTATTTTATATTTTCTGGTTCCTTGTTAAAATGTTCACTGTTTAGATAAACTTTTTCCCTAATTCAGTTAACATTTTTATTACCAATGTTTTTAATTCTTTGCCTGGTAAATTGTTGATTTCTGTTTCATTCATTTTTTTAGGGATTTACTTTTTCTTTTCAGTTGAGAGTAGTCCTCTGCTTTTTCACTGTGTTCTCTGTCCTCTTGCTCCACATCTTGATCTCCTCCTCCAGCTTGTCTTTTCCTTAATTTATTAGTGTGTCTTGCAAAACATGAGTTTTTAACGTTGGCATCCAATTTGTCAATTTTTTATTTCATGAATATGCTTTTGGTGTCATATCTAAGAAATCTTTGTCTGACACAAGGTCATCAAAATTTTATCCTAGAAGTTTCATAGTTTTAGGTTATAAATTTAGGTGTATTGTCAGTTTTGAATTTTTGTTTATAAGTGTGATATGAAGCTAGGTTTCTTTCTTTGCACATGAACAGCCAGTAGTTCTAATCCTCTTTGTTGAAAAAGACTCTCCTTTCTTTACTGAATTGCCCTTGCATCTTTAAAAAAACATGAGTCTACGTGGTCTATTTCTGGATCCTCAATTTTTTTCCATTTGGCTGTCTACTTTTCTTCCAACATCACACTGTCTTCATTACTGTAGCTTTCTAGAAGTCTTGAAATCAGATGATGTTAGTCTTTCAACTTTATTTTTGTTTTTCAAAATTATTTTGGCATATAATTGCTTTGCTTTCCACATGTAATTTAGAATTAGAATTGAATCTTTCAACCCATGTACAGTAAAATATTTTAATGAATATGTTTATATTTTAATCAAAAAGTCAGTGATTTCTGAGAAAGGTTGTGCCAAGGTTCTAATCCCTTTGCTTATCTATCATAATTCTGGGAAGAGGCACAAAGGAAATGTTGATCAAGTGCCAACTTCAAGATCTGTGTAAAAAGATTTGTTAATGGACAGGTTAAAAATCACAATGGTTGTTAATTCGGTAAAGGGCACAGGCTCACAGATGAGACAGATCAGGCCTTGGACCCCAGAATGGCTCTTTCCTAGCACTGTTGTATAGGCCAATTACATTTTTTGATAATTGATTCAGTTGTTATCATTATTATTATTATTTGATACTATAACTTATATTATTGTAGCATTTTCATGTATAATAGGGCTTCCCTTGTGGCTCAGCTGGGAAAGAATCTACCTATAATGCGGGAGACCTGTGTTCAATCCCTAGGTTGCAAAGATCCCCTGGAGAAGGGAAAGGCTACCCACTCCAGTATTCTGGCCTGGAGAATTCTGGACGGTACAGTCCATGGGGTTGCAGAGTCAGACATGACTGAGCGACTTTCACTCACTCAAACATGTATAATAAGAATGGACCTCTTGAGAATGTGCCAGTAAAGAATTACCAGTTTCCTACACTACAATCTAATCATCAGATTGAAGGAATTTCCCAATACCACCCCATAACAACCATCCAGTAAATAATGTGACTTTCAGTTCTCATTGAGTAGGGACAGGTGAAATCCCATTAGGTAAGCAATTGTCAAAAATAGCACCCTTTTATTATTTAAAATTTAAAATAAAAAATACTTAATAGGCATACATCTTATCCTCGGATATGAAATAATTTTGATTTTCCACATAAGCAGCTTTTTCAGAATGGTGGAGTCTCTGTAGGGGACTAGTTCTCCGTATGTCACAGGAAATAAAGCTGACTGTCTATATCAAAGTATATGTATATATTTTAGCATTTTCAAAACTGCCTCCATTTTTTACTCCTTTTTGTCACACTTCCTTAGGGTAATGAAGTGTCATCTGTTTTTTCTCCCCTCTCTGCTCTGTTTTAGTGCCTGCCCAAGTGACTGGTTTGCATGTGGCCAACCAAGGGACAACCAACAGTCTGTTTACTAACTGGACCCAGGCCTTGGGAGACATAGAGTTCTACCAGGTCTTACTGATCCATGAAAATGTGGTCATCAAAAATGAAAGTGTCTCCAGTGAGACTAGCAGATACAGCTTCCACTCCCTCAAATCAGGCAGCCTCTACTCCGTGGTGGTAACAACAGTAAGCGGAGGGATCTCTTCCCGACAAGTGGTGGTGGAGGGAAGGACAGGTAAGAAGAGTGTGACCTACAGATATCTGAGCACATGGAACCTCCAGAGTATATCCTAGAAGTCTTAAAACATCCTAAAGACAGACCCAACTCAGACCTTCCTAAACGCCAAGTTTCAATACTATTTAGACGGTACATGATGATCTCCCAGGAATGGAAATTGGAGGATGAGTGAGAGAGGAGAGAATGAATACTAAATTTTCTGTGTCAGAACTCCTAGAAAACCTTAATGATGATACAATAGTCATTTGCTGCCTAAGTTTATTCCTTCATCCAGCTGATTTTCTTTGAAATTTTTATGTCAGATTAAGGTAAGCAAGTCATAAACTTTTTTTAAACAAAAACATATCTTTTCCATTCTCTTTCTTATTCTTAGTTTCAAGACAGAAAAAACAATGATCTCCAACTTCTATGGTTGAAAGTTAATAAAACTCCCTAATCCCATATATTTTCACGGGCAACATTAAACAGTGTTTAATACTGTATGCCACCTACAGTAAACAGTGTTCCTTGACCTTAAAGAGCTCATAGTCAAATAGGGCAGAGAGCTAAGTAAGCAAATAAATATCTTATGGCAATATGTGTCAGACAGAGGTGCAGCACCAAAGAAAGGAATATAATTTTCTACACAACACAAAGAAAGAATGTAAATACAATATAAAATGTATGTTCTAGTTTCTTAGAAAGGAAGACAGTTAAATAAATCCAATAGAAGCTTTAATAATTATTAGTGACCTCAGATCAGGTCAGTGACTTTGCCTATTTAATTTAATATTATTATAAGATGTTGGATGTCAGGCTCATCCCTCTATGTTTCCAATGCTCAGATTTTGAGTATCAGCAGCCTATATCCACAGTTATGTCCTTTTCTAAAATCATGAATCTCATCTGCTTATTGAATCCAAGGACTATTAACTTCATTAACTCTCCCAAAAGATCAACTAAGTTGCTGAAAAGATATTTCTTGTCTAGGTAGAAATTCACTGATGTCTTCTCATTTCTGTGGCATTCTGTGGCAACTGATGCTGTTCTTCCTATCTTCTTTCTTCTCCTTTAGTGATTCTTGGCACTATCCATCAGTGTAGCATAATTGGATTGGGGGACCCAAAAGCTTAGTTTGGGATCAAGAGGCCTAGATTCTGGCCCTAAGTCTCCATTAACCTATCTCTCTAAGCTTCCTTTTCTCTTCCATCCCCAGTAATTCATGCCAACACCAGGTATCAGGGTGGAGGAGGAGAAATAAGTTGAGGAGAAGAGTTGAGAAGGAATTTACATCCATTTCCCATTGAGTTGCAGTCGCATTAGTCAGATTACGCTGACTTATTTCCTGCTTATACAACTGTACAATGTAGGTGTTCCTGATTGGACAACTCTTTTGGTTGGTTCTTCTCCAAGCAGTAATTTAGGGACCCAGGGTCCTACCATCTGTGGTTCTTCCTTCCTCTAGATCCTCGGAGGTCTCTTCATTTCTCCAGAGGATGGAGGTTATAGGGAGGAGAAAGACTACCAAAGCTGGAAGTAAACACATCACTTCCACCCACATTCCTTTAACGGGAACATTTGTATGACCACACTGCACTGCAGGGGGTGGCTGGGCAATCTAGTCTAGCTGTGTGTCCAACAGGAAAAGGAAATGGTTTGGTGAGCAAGTAGTCAGACTCTGCTACATAGGTTAATTCCCATTTTAAAATACCCCAAGAGCTACCCAGCTTATTGTGCTATACTAAAATAGTTTGGTGTCTGAGATCACTTGATAAACAGGACTTGTAATTATTTTATACTATATTTTAATGGCAACAGAGGTATCAGTATTTGGCCAACATTATATAATAGAAGTATGCAAAAAATAGACAAGAAATTCTTTGAAAAATGATTGTAAAGATTTGAGCAGAGGACAAGATATGAATAAATATAAGCATCAGTTATTTTATTCAAACACATTGAGTGCAGACATTATAATAAAAAAGGAGAAAAATGGAATATTACTATGGAAACACAATAATGAGAATTTTGAAAGGTGCTTTGGATAGTATATTTTGAACATGGTAGACTGTAAAAATAATTCAGTGGCTAAAGCCTTGATAATCATTACCATCTACTCAAATTGCTGAAGTATTAGTCAAAGTTGAAATAATTCATTTATACTTCTACAGATTTTAAACATATATATATATATATATAAAAGCTCCAAGCTTAGATAATGTGGCAAAATATTGAAAATTTAAAATATTAAATGTATTTAACAAATCTAGTTATAACCTGAAAAAATGCTAATTCTAAAGAAAAATAAATTTTATATCTGTCTTTTAATTTTTTATATGTCTTCTTAAACATGAATTTATATTTTTGGTAATATTTTTGATAATTATATCTTTTCTAATAAAATGTTAGTAGTTGCAAATATTTCCAGCAGTTTTGAAAAACAAGCATAGTTATTTTGAGAGCTACCAAGGGATGTGAAAAAGAAGGAAGGGAAGAAGGAGGGAGTCATCAATACACAAATAATATGGCTAAAAGTTCAATTTATATCTAGGAAATGTCCATATACATGGAACAGCATCAGCAGAATTATTCAATAGAATGCTGTTTATATCTTCAGTGATAGATAAGTGCTTATATAGATGTAAAAAAGACTGGGGCTTAAGTCACAAAGTCAGAGCATATTAGATAAGAAGGATTCTCAGAGGTCATCTAGCCAAATCCCATCAATTATATGTGATGTACAGATTTTATGAAATTATATGAAAATATTTACCTGAAGTCAGTCAACCAATGATGAAAACTGCAGTGGAGTTCATATATACTATAATATTTTATTCTGATACTCACTACTGACAGTACTATTTGTTGTGCACTTATTTCAATACAGGGAATAACTATTATTCAGCATCACAATGATTAATTTTCAGACTGTACTAGTAGCTGGGGAACTCCTGGAAGGCATCCGCATCTTTCCTATTTTTGTACGATTATGGTGGACACCAGAGAAGTCATTATCTCCACGACAGGTCTTTGGGCCCGCAAGTCTGGTCTCCAGACTAGTTGCTTACGGAATAGATGTTTAAGTTTATTTCTCACCACTAGAGGGCAGAAAATGCTTTGCAAAGAGAAATACACCACCTTCACCTATGTTCATGATTAGACACCCCAGAAATAAATAACTTAATCACAAGAAGATTGAAGCTATCCAATGTCTAAGACTTTTAGAAAAGCCACTGTATCTTGAGTACCTTTCCCCTCAAACTTCTTTTCTTTATCAATGGGTTTGGATTCAAGCTCATACATTTAAGATGTTAATGTTTGTTCCCTGTCCTACAAAGGAAACTTCCTGACACACTCACATATAAATGCCTCCACTTAAAATACTCTGCAAACAGTCTCAATAGCAGTATCCTTATATTAATGAGGCATCCAAAGGACTTCTTGCATTTTCATTTTGGTTAGCCTTCTGAGGTAAGAACTCTAAGCTTCCCAAAGCTAACATGAAATCCTTACACTTCCTTGACACTTCCTAGGTAATCAGATCTTCTGAGTCCACGCCGTTTGTGCTGACTGCAGTAAATGATTCACAATTTGACTGTGCTTTTCTTTTTAAATATTCTCCCCCTCTTTAAAATCCCAGTCCCTTCCAGTGTGAGTGGAGTAACGGTAAACAACTCTGGCCGCAGTGACTACCTCAGCATATCCTGGCTGCCGGCTCCCGGAGACGTGGATAGCTATGTGGTGACCCTCTCCCATGACGGCAGGGTGGTTCAGTCCCTCGTGATCGCCAAGTCTGTCGGTGAATGTTCCTTCAGCTCCCTCACCCCAGGCCGCCTCTACAACGTGACCATAACTACGAGGAGTGGCAAATATGAAAGTCATTCCTTCAGCCAAGAGCGGACAGGTGAGGCTTTCATGAGATACAGACTCTCTAAGAACCAGCCGCCTACATGGTTCAGGGCATCAGGCATGCATGTGTGTGTGCTAAGTCGCTTCAGTCATGTCCAACTCTTTGTGAGTCCATTGACTGTAGCCCACCAGGCTCCTCTGTCCATAGGATTCTCCAGACAAGAATACTGGAGTGGGTAGCCATGCCCTCTCCCAGGGGATCTTCCCAACCCAGGGATTGAACCCACATCTCTTACGTCTCCTGCACTGGCAGATGGGCTCTTTACCACTAGCACCACCTGGGAAGCTCCTCAGGACATCATAGATCTGCAGCAATTCTGTAAGGACGGGATTAAAGACTGCTGAGATCACAACACTGTTACAGAGTCCTCATATTTTGACCCAACAAGTTCCTTATGTGAGCAGATGATACCTTAAGAATAAGATGAACACAATTTTTGTGGCTAGAGTTCATAGTATAGAAGGCAATGGCACCCCACCCTGGTACTCAGGCCTGGAGAATCCCATGGACAGAGGAGCCTGGTGGGCTGCAGTCCATGGGGTCACAAAGAGTTGGACACTTACTGACTGACTTCACTTTCACTTTTCACTTTCATGCATTGGAGAAGGAAATGGCAACCCATTCCAGTGTTTTTGCCTGGAGAATCCCAGGGATGGCGGAGCCTGGTGGGCTGCCATCTATGGGGTCACAGAGAGTTGGACACGACTAAAGCAACTTAGCAGCAGCAGTAGCAGCAGCAAGTATTTCTGTTTAGGGAGTACTTTTCGGTTGCTAAACCCTGGCTTTATATATGTTCACTAATTTAATCCTTATAAAGTCCTTATTGAGGTAGTTGTTATTATTCCCATCTTACAGGTTGTGATAAGTGTTGAACCAAAGTCCAAGGTAACTTGCCCAGTTATTTAACTTGTTAAACAGCCAGGGAATTTCACATCCTGGATTTTAAACTCAGTTCTGAATGACCCAAGAGCCTATAATGTTCTCTGTCCTGAAATTCTTTCTGAAATGTCTGTTGGTCAAGACCAATGTTCATCCTTTTTTAGAAAAGGTGAAAATTTGAAACTTTATAGTTCTGCGGCTAGAAGCAAAATCTTAGCAAAGGCATTGAAGCCCTGGTCTTCAATGTGCTATAAAGAACTAAATTTAAACAGCTACCATTTTCCCAATTTACTTATACCTCCTGGGGCTTACATCTGTGATTACTGTTTAAGGTGCTGATAATGTTTTGTCAAATCTTTCCTGCTGAGCTATGGGTTGATATTTACATTTTAAAATGTCAGTTTTCCATGAGGATCTGGGACAATAATATCATTTAATGCCCCAGCACAAGATCTGGAGCCTAGTAGTAGGCACTCAGTGAATGTTTGAAGAATGAATAATCAGAAATCACTTAGACTGGAGGTTTTTACCTAGTGCTTCATTAGGTAGACTTTGGGAAAGTAGTACCCCCCAAATTTTCTGTGAAGTTGTTGGGGACAGGGGAAGTATGTGCATTTCTTTGGAAAGAGAGTAGATGGCTTTTTATCAGAGTCTTACAATTTCTATAACCTCAAAAAGTTAAGAACCACCAATTCACATTGTTGCAGCATGCTAGCTGCCAGCATTGAAGGTGTCCATAGAGTGGTCTAATTCTATCTCATTTGAGATAAAGCCCCAGAAAGAAATTGTGGCTTCCTAAAGGTCACATAGCTGACCAGTAACCAAGCTCAACCATACTCAAGGGCTGTTTCCATTACATCATGTTTTCTCTGAAAGCACTAGTCAGGGATATAAAGAGATAGTCCTTACCCTCAAATGATTTAAAGTTTAATTATGCTGATAGCACAATACCATCTTAGATCTGAAAAGCAGATTTCTATTTACAAAGCAGCCTCATGTCAGCATTTTATGTTGATTTAACTTGGAGCCTAAAAATTGCCAGAAATTAAAGGATATGTCATCCAGTCACTCACCCTTTTCTTTCCCTTGGTGTTAGTTCATGACTGTTCCCTGTCCACATGACTTTCATATTGCAAGGTCTTGTGCTCAGATTGTTTTTAAATGCAAGAAAAGTGAGTCTTTATTCAAAGCACCCTTTTGATTCTTTACCAGCATGAACTTGGATTTGGTGCATGACTAATCAAGGCAGACCATTGCCCCTGACAAATCAGTTTAACTGGAGTGTCGTGTCTGAGATGTTGCCTTGTTGATTTTGGCTGATTGTCTCAATGCCCTTTTCCTTTTCTAATGCTCTTGTTCTACATTTCTGGTCATAATGTCAGTATTTCTAATTCCGTACCACATCATCTCACCACGCATCAAGGCAACTCTCACAAATTACCCTCAGTTCCACCTGGAGAGCCCCTTATTGACTTAGCGTGGTATCCAGCCAAGTTTTTCTCCCTGGAAGAGTTGCTTTGTCTTCAGTAAATTGCCCTGATCATCAACCTTTCTTAGCTCATACAATGGAGAAGGCAGTGGCACCCCACTGCAGTACTCTTGTCTGGAATATCCCATGGATGGAGGAGCCTGGTGGGCTATAGTCCATGGGGTCGTGAAGAGTCGGACACAACTGAACGACTTCACTTTCACTTTTCACTTTCATGCATTGGAGGAGGAAATGGCAACCCACTCCAGTGTTCTTGCCTGGAGAATCCCAGGGACCGGGGAGCCTGGTAAGCTGCCGTCTATGGGGTCGCACAGAGTCAGACACGACTGAAGCGACTTAGCAGCAGCAGCAGCCCATACAAACAGCGTCACTCTGGAATGTATTCTCTGTAAGTCTGTGATGACTAAATTCTAGCAACATGCTGATTGGTTCCAGGTAAACATCTTGGGGAGAAAAGCATACCTGCTCTTGCTCCACATCTGGAGTGTGATATATTCCAGTATAAAGCCCAGCACACATAAGCCAACAAAGGATAGTAGTGCACCTTGTTGATGTGAGAAGGATCATGAAAAATGTAGCTTAGATACCAAAATATTAAAGTTTCTGGATCATTTCATGCTTGGAGAAATGTGGGAGAGAAAACCTGGACATAGGCTTAGCATGTGATCAGAGCAGAAATCCCTTGACATACACCAAACACAGAGATTGCCCAGATCCAGAGAACACGGTGGCATTGAGATAGAGCTTAGCACCCTGGATCCGACTGAGTTCATATCTCGTCTCAGTTCTCCTTCTCATTAATATTTATAAAATCCAGTTATGCCAAATAGTAATTCATCTGGGACCTACTTTTGAATTAAAATACAGCCCCAAATTAAAAAATAGAATATCCATGATATCATGCTCTAAATACAGAATTGGCTTATTTTACAGTGCTCCTGTTAACAAGCATTCATGGATTGATTGATCAATTGAGAGGAAAACTATAGGTTCATAGAATTGTTTATTTATATAGTTATGGGGAACGTCAGGTGCACAAAATTGAATTAATCGTAATTCTTGGCTCAGGGTCCTATGTGTCAGTTGCCACTTTGCCAGTTTTGTTTTTTAGGCATTTAATTAATAATTTTTAATAATTCAATATGTACATCAGTATGCACTATCCAGAACAAAAGCTAGGGACTTAATAATCTATATCAGATCATGAGATTCCCTCCTCACTAATCCATCCCACAATAGCCATCATCTTGACTCCTATTTTTCTCTCTTGCCTTCCATGTTGCAATTTTATTATTTATGTAATCCTAAAATTATATATTTTTTAAATTTTCAGTTGTTTTGATATAAAATAGGTATTTTCATGCAATACGTAATCTTCTGGGACTTAGATTTTTTTCACTTAATATTAAATTCATCCATATGTTGTGTTTTGCTATTAAGGGCAAGAAATCCGAATTTTTGTGTTTTGAGTTAAGAAAAATTAATTATGACTTCCATATACTGTTTCACTGTGTTTATTTACCAGTTCATTCATTCAGTCTTCTGTGAATGACCACCCTCTCTCACACTGGGTTTTATCAGGTTTTTAAACTTTGTCAACCACATGTATGTAAAATGGTACTTTACCATGGCCCTAACTAGCATTTCCTTGATCACCAATGATGCTGAACACATTTTCATGTATCAATTACCACATGTCCTTCCTCTTCTTCCACTTTCTTTTGGATTGTTTATACTCATGTTGGTAACTTATTGTCATATATTGAGTTGCCAAGGTATGCTGGAATTATTAATGTTATCACCGTCATTCATATTAATCATCGGTTATTACATTTAATGTTCCATCTTGTACAATGCACTTTGTATAGGCTAACAATAGGATTAGAATTCATTCATCAGGTTCTATATAAAAAGATCCATTTAATCACTCCAAATAGTGTAACCATCTTTCCTCTCCAGAAATTTGTGATCTGAAGGTCTTAAGATTTTTTCTTTTAAATGCACACAGTAAAAATCTACTCACTTTCCTTTATCATCTAAGATTATCATCTGTGATCAATGGCTCCCTCAGAATCATCCTATATCTAGCTGTTTTCTGTTCTCTTTTTTCAGTGCCTAACAAGGTCCAGGGAGTCAGTATCAGCAACTCGGCCAGGAGTGACTATTTGAAGGTATCCTGGGTACATGCCTCTGGAGACTTTGATCACTATGAAGTCACCATTAAAAACAAAAACAACTTCATTCAAACAAAACGCGTTCCCAAGTCTGAAAATGAGTGTATATTTGTTAAGCTAGTCCCTGGACGGTTGTACAGTGTTACTGTTAGTACAAAAAGTGGACAGTATGAAGCCAGTGAACAAGGGAATGGAAGAACAAGTAAGTGGAAAGATTGCAAAATGTGATGGTTGGTTGGGACTTTAAAGGTCATTGAGTATATAATTTATCTGAACCTTGCATTTTATCTACTTACTGATCAGTAAATTATATTCCCAGTTAGTCTCACTTGGAACTAACATCATTCAGCCAAGCCAGGACCTTGTAATCACAGAATATTTATTGACAGATAAAAGCAAGCATAGTGGACAAGCAGGAAGGCCAAATTTCACATTTTTCTTCCCTGTCCTCCTGCATCATGCATTTAAAGTTCTAGACATCTTATTTTATCTTATGATTGAAATCATAACTCATTTTATAATTATATTCTACCAACACTTAGCATATAAGATTTATGTAAGGAAAAAAATTACAATTTTAATAGTGGCTTCCAATTTTTCTTGTTTAATTATGCGTGAAGTTGCTGACGTGGTTTATTTGGGGAAGAGAGATGTTTGCCAGTTCTGTGAATGTGATTCATAAATTATTGTGGAGTAAACTCTAATCAGTCACTTTCTCGAAATGTCTTCTTGTAGTCCCAGAGGCTGTTAAGGATCTCACGCTGAAGAACAGGAGCACTGAGGACCTTTGGGTGACATGGACACGAGCTGATGGGGATGTCGACCAGTACGAGATCCAGCTGCTCTTCAACGATATGAAAGTATTTCCTCCTTTTCACCTTGTCAGCACTGCAACTGAGTATCGATTCACCTCCCTCACACCAGGGCGCAAGTATAAAATTCTTGTCTTGACGATTAGTGGAGATGTCCAGCAGTCGGCCTTCATTGAGGGCTTCACAGGTAATTGGAAATAGAGCGGTGTATTTAGCATGTTGGGTAGCCAAGTGTTTTGGTTGAGGATTTGAAGGCCTAAGGGGTGAGGAAGGAGTGGCAAGAAAGGAGTTTATCTCGATAGTGACAATGATGTTGTCCAAGCTGGTTTAACAAACCTGAAGTATGACGTAGGGAAGAAGAAAAAGTTTCTGAAAAAAAAAAGCATTGAACTGATGTGAATAGCTGTTGCCTGTGAGTCATACAAATTAAGTAGAAATAACTGGGTTGGTTGGTTAGTCAGTCAGTTGGTTGGTTGTGTATTCCTTCTTGGGAATGCTATTGGGGGTGTTGCTATAACAGCTAACATTTATTGAGAGTTTACTGTGAACTGGACCCACAGCAAAGAACTTTATGTGTAAATCTTGTTCAGTCCTAACAATTTCATGGACTGGTTACTATTATTATCACTGCTGTTTTTCTGATGAGGGGTTGAATAATTTGCCTATAGTCCTACAGCTAGTAAATGAGGAAACCAAGACTTGGACCAAGACAGTCTCACCCTCTGTATAACTGGCATTCTTCATTTCCACTCACTGGCCCTAATGTCCCTCTAAATTTCCCCTATCAACTTCAGTTCAAGCAGAAAAGTCAGAGAAAAATGGTAGACTGATAGCAATTTTTTCATATGTATTCTTTCAGTAGATGCCAAAAGGTAGGAAGCATGAAAATTTTAGTTGAAAGTTTCCACAACTCATTCTCTAAGTGATTTTTTTAAAATTTACTGTCTTTTCTTAGTTCCTAGTGTGGTCAAAAATATTCACATTTCTCCCAGTGGGGCAACAGATAGCCTGACAGTGAACTGGACCCCTGGTGGGGGTGACGTGGATTCCTATGTGGTGTCAGCATTCAGGCAGAATCAAATGGTCGAGTCTCAGACTGTCCTCAAGCACGTCTCTGAGCACACGTTCCAGAGGCTGGAGGCTGGCGAGCAGTACCGGATTGTGATCGCTTCTGTCAGCGGGTCCCAGAAGAACCAGATCGATGCGCTTGGGAGGACAAGTAAGTGTCCACCTCGAAAAGGGCCAGGTAGTTCTCCAGGGCCATTCACAGATGGACAATATGCAAATTCAAAACCACAAAATTTATACAGTTCAATGTGGTTTCAAGAGCTTTTCTCATATTTTTTTCTTTGCATTTTCCTTTTTCAATAGAGATGTTCAAAGCAAATGAAAGGTAATTAGAAACCAAATCATATGGATAGATTTTTTTTTCTCACTCAAGGAATATAAATAGCTGATTTTCTAACCTATGCATTTTTCAAAAGTTTACTCCTTTCTATAAATTCTTTAAAGAAAAATACACTTACGTCATCTATTTCATTTGTGATAAATTAATAATATTCTGTTTATTTATATTAATGCATGCTAAGTCACTTCAGTCATGTCCAACTCTTTGTGACCCCATGAACCATAGCCTGCCAGGCTCCTCTGTCCATGGCATTCTCAGGCAAGAATACTGGGGTGGGTTGCCATGTCCTCCTCCAGGGGATCTTCCTGACCCAGGGATTGAACATCTCTTACATCTCCTGCCTTGGCAGGCAAGTTCTTTACCACTAGCACCACCTGGGAAGCCCATTTATTTATATATTAATCAGTTCAGTTCAGTCACTCAGTCGTGTCCACCTCTTTGCAACTCCATGGGCTGCAGCACACCAGGCCTCCCTGTCATCACCAACTCCCGGAGCCTGCTCAAATTTGTGTCCATCAAGTTGGTGATGTAATCCAACCATCCCATTCTCTGTCATCCCCTTCTTCTCCTCCTGCCTTCAATCTTTCCCAGCATCAGGGTCTTTTCCAATGAGTCAGTTCTTCGCATCAGGTGGGCAAAGTATTGGAGTTTCAGCTTCAACATCAGTCCTTCCAATGATATTCAGGACCGATTTCCTTTAGCAATGATTGGTTTCATCTCCTTGCAGTCCAAGGGACTCTCAAGAGTCTTCTCCAACACCACAGTTCAAAAGCATCAATTCTTTGGCACTCAGCTTTCTTTATTGTCCAACTCTCACATCTGCACATGACTACTGGCAAAACCATAGCTTTGACCAGGTGGAACTTTGTCGGCAAAGTAATGTCTCTGCTTTTTAATATGCTGTCTAGGTTTGTCATAGCTTTTCTTCCAAGGAGTAAGCATCTTTTAATTTCATGGTTGCAGTCACCATCTGCATTTATATTAATAACACTATTCATATAGTGCTTTCAAAACAAAAATAAGCTAGAAGCACCCTGTAAATACCAGGCATCTGACACGATCCTTAGGGACTTTCCTGGTGGCCCAGTGTTTAAGACTTCGCCTTCCAATGCAGGGGTGCAGATTTGATCCCTGGTCAGGGAGCTAAGATCCCACATACTTCAGAGCCAAAAAACCAAAACATAAAACAGAAGCAATATTGTAACAAATTCAATAAAGACTTTTAAAATGGTCCAGTCCACATCAAAAAAAAAATCTTAAAAAAAAAAATGATCTTTAGCCACACTACAAAGTAGAGATCATTATCTTCATTTTATAGATGAGGACAGTAAGGCTCAGAAAGTTTATGAAACATTATCAAGGATACATGTAATAAGACCTAGAACTATAATTCACATCTAAGTGTCTCTGACTCCAAAGTTCATGGTCTCTCTACCACGACACAGTATGTGCTAGGTGTCTTCTACCCTCATGACCATTTATTTAGTTGTGGGGCCTGGGCCTCTGTACTGTGCCCTGCCTGTCTCTATTTCATATGTATCTCCAACTATATGTCAAGCACTATGTTAGAAAATGGAAACTCAACAGCACGATAGAGCCCTTGACCAAAGAAGTCTACAGTCTAGAGAAGGAAGCAGAGAAGTGAAAAGGCAATTACAGTACAACACAATACTTGTTCAAATGAAAGTAAAAATGGGATATTATAGAAGCAAACAAAAAGAGTCAGGGGGACTTGCCTGGTGGTCCAATGGCTAAGACTCCATGCTCCCAATACAGGGGGCCTGGGTTCAATTCCTGGTCAGGGAACTAGATCCTACATGCCACTACATGCCACAGCTAAAGACCCTGCATACTGCAACTAAGACCTGGCACAGCCAAATAAATAAATAAATATTTTGGGGAAAAAAGAGTCAGGGAAGGCTTCCAGGAGAAAGTAACATTTAAAAAGATACGAGGAGATTATCCTGGTGAAGTATGTTGATCTGGTTCAAGCAGAAAAGTGAAGGCCTGGAGGGAAGAGGATGCATGGCACATTTGAGGAGCTACACACCATTATTTCTAGAATAAAGATGTGAGCCATGTGGCCAAGTAGGTAGATGGACCTAATTGCCAAGGGCCTCATTGTTAAGGTTATAGAATTACAGAGAGCAATGAAGGGCCTTCAGCATTGTGTGCTATGAGAATCTGCCAAACACTGCAGTTTGGAGCAGTGGGACATGAGGAAACTCTGGTCAAGAGACACTTGCAGTGCTGTGAGTGAGAAAGGACAGTGTCCTAGGCTAGTGCAGCAGAGGAGGACAGAAGTGGAGAGACCCAAGAGATGCAAGATTTAAGGTTCAGGAATGACAGGACTCATGCTTGATTATGTAGAATGGTGAGGGTGACACGTCAAGTTTCTGACTTGGACCAAGAGATAGAAACAAAGAGCACTAAGGAGGTGGTGGAAGGGCAATGAGGAGTTCGATTTGGGCATCTTGAGAGTTGGGAGTCTGTGGAACATCCAGAGAGGAATGTCATTTGCAATACTAGAAGAGAGATCTGAACTGAGTTTAAATCTGGGAGTCATCACCACATGGGTGACAGTTCAAATCATGGGAGTGGATGAGATCTCTTGAGGAGATGGGGTAGAATGAGAAAAATATATAAGCATAGAACACTAAATATTATTAATAAACAATACTATCTGGCCTTTCACATCAGAAGCCGTAGGACAAAGACTGTTATATGCTAGCGCTTAGGTCAAGGCTTGAAGCTTTGACCTGAGTTAATCTTGGGAAGGAAAGTCTAAACAAACAACATAATTCAGTCATCCAAACTATATCCATTGAATGTAAGTTTGTGCAGCATTCTTCCACTTCGTAAATACTTAGATACGTAGCACTCTGCATATCTCTTAGTGTCACTCTCACTAATTTTTCTACTTGTTTGACTTCAAGATCCTTTCTAAATCAGAGGAGGGGAAAATAGAGAATCTAAGCAGTTATATGGATAATTCAGGTCAAGAAATACTGGGTTGGCCCCAAAAGTCCATTCCATAGGGTGTTACAGAAAAAGCTGAACAAGCTTTTTGGCCAGACCAACACTTTGTCTGAAGGGCAACCATGAGGCATCATCTTCCATCTGCAGTTGATTTAGGAAAGTTTTTCTCAATTGATTACTTTGCCCTAAGTGATGGAACCTGCTTCTCTCTAATTTTTTTTTTTCTTTTGCAGTCCCAGCATCTGTCCAGGGAATAACTGCAGACAATGCATACAGTAGTCATTCCTTAATAGTAAGTTGGCAAAAAGCTGTTGGCATGGCAGAAAGATATGATATCCTACTTCTGAGTGAAAATGGGATCCTCCTAAGTAACACATCAGAGGCAGCCACCACGAAGCAGCACAAGTTTGAAGACCTAACACCAGGAAAGAAGTACAAGATACAGGTCCTAACCGTCAGCGGAGGCCTCTTTAGCAAGGAAGCCCAAACAGAAGGCCGAACAGGTAATTCGCACAGCTTACTGTTTTGTGCAAGATACAGCCTTGTCTGCCATTCCTTAAGAACCGCAGACTCAAAGGGATGAAGTAACCTTGGGAGATGAAGTCTATTTCTTGACACAGCAGGAACATGCACGGTGATCTTCCACTTCCACACCAGCTGGCCTGTTCACACAGCCTTCAGCTCGCCACACTCCAATTCAAGATTCTTCATCAAAACTGGTTCTGTTCATTTCTTATTGTTGCTGTAATATATTGTCACTAACTTTGTAGCTCAAACAACACAAATACATCATCTTACAGTTCTGTAGATCAAAATCGGAAAATAAGCCTCATGGCGTCAAAAATCAAGGTGTCAGGTCACACAAGGGTTGTGTTTCTATTCTAGAGACTTTATGGGGAGAATCTATTCCTTGCCTTTTCAATTCTAGAGGTCACTCACATTTCTTCCAGGAGTGACTTCACTCCAACTTCTCTGCTATTCCACCTCCTTCTTCCATCTTTTATGGACTCTTGTGATTCCATTGGTCACCACCTGGACAATCCTGAATAATCTTGTCACCTCAAGATCCTTGACTCAATCACACTTACAAAGTCTGTTTTGTCACAGAAAGTAACATATTCACAGGTTCTGGAGATCAGGACATGGATGTCTTTGGGGGCCATTATTCAGACAGTACCACTGGTCTAATGATTATTAAGTACCTAGTTCTGAAAGGACTTTCCTGGTAGCTCAGATGGTAAAGAATCTGCCTGCAATGCAGGAGAGCTGGATTTGATCCCTGGAATGGGAAGATCCCCTGGAGAAGGGAACAGCTACCCACTCTAGTATTCTTGCCTGGAGAATCCCATGGACAGAGGACCCTGGTGACAGTCCATGGGGTCACAAAGAGTCAGACATGACTAAGTGACTTTCACTTTTCACTGAGAAGAAAATTAAAGCAGGAAAGTGGGTTAGCAAGTGTTAGAAGCTTAACATTTTAGATAGTACAGTCCTGAAAGGTTTTGTTGAGAGGGTGACAGTTGAGTAAAAATTTAAAAAAAAAAAATTGAGAAAGAGGATGGTATAGACATTTGGGGAAGAGTATCCCCAAGTAGCACCACCTGGGAAGCCCAGGTGGTGGTGCTGCTGCTGCTGCTAAGTCACTTCAGTCATGTCCGACTCTGTGTGACCCCATAGACTGCAGCCCACCAGGCTCCCCCGTCCCTAAGATTCTCCAGGCAAGAACACTGGAGTGGGTTGCCATTTCCTTCTCCAATGCATGAAAGTGAAAAGTGAAAGGGAAGTCACTCATTCATGTCCAACTCTTTGCAACCCCATGAACTGCAGCCCACCAGGCTCCTCCATCAATGGGATTTTCCAGGCAAGAGCACTGGAGTGGGGTGCCATTGCCTTCACTTGCATTGGCAGGTGGGTTCTTTACCTCAACCCACCTGCCAATGCAAGTTAGATGTAAGAGCTGCCAGTTCGATCCCTGAGTTGGGAAGATCCCCTGGAGAAGGGAATGGCAATCCACTCCAGTATTCTTGCCTAGAGAATCCCATGGACAAAGGAGCCTGGCAGGCTGTAGTTCATAGAGTCACACAGAGTTGGACCTGACCAAGCTACTTAGCCCATCCCCAAGTAGAGCAAACAGCAAGGCAAAGATCCTGAGGCCGGAGGGTGGAGGCCAGTTGGAGGAACAGTGATGAGGCCACTGTTGGCAGACAGTGAGTGACAGCAGAGTGGGAGGAGGTGGTTAGAGCGGTGACTGGGATCCTAAGCTGATGGCAGTCATAGAAAGAGTAAGGGTCCAAAGCTAAACTAACTCAGGGGCCTGAGGAAGAGTAGTAGATACAATGAAGAAATAGTCCTGTGTTAGATAAGACGGCACCGAGTGGCTAAGTGGAGTGTAAGAGGAGGAACAGAAGATTCTAGAGTTTCTCCATGGGGTATCGGGTGGAAGATGATTCTGTTAACTGAGATAAGAGAAGCTGGAAGAGAGAGTGTCAGGGAAGAAGACACAGGGCTCAGTTCCGGACTGAGTTTGAGATGTCTGGAGGATGTGTAGACAGAGGTGAGCAATAGGTCATTGAAAATAAGGACCCACCTCACAAAAGTGAGCTGGGGATAAAGACTGGGATAAAAATTCTAGTTAAATTCTCCCATGTTTTAGTCTGTTCAGGATTCTGTACTGAGAATATCATAAACTAAATGGTTTGAACAACAGACATTAATGCTCACAGTTCTGGAGGCTGGAAGGTCAAGGTCAAGACTCCAACAGATTCAGTGTCTGGTGAGGGCCCATTTTCTGGCTTATACCTCCTCACTGTGTCTTCACGTGGCAGGGAGGACAAGAGCACCCTCTGTGGTCTTTTTCATAAGGCACTGATCCCACTCACAAGGTCTCTACCCTTAAGACCTAATTATCTCCCACTGGCTACACCCGCTAGGTTTCAACGTATGAATTTGGTGGGGGGAGGGAGGAGCACAAACTTGCAGACCGTAGCAATCTATAAAGTGACTGGGATTGATTGCTGAGCTAATATTATGGATTATGAAGGGGACAGAGGATGATACCATGGGAAATACCAACTTTTAAGGATCTGGCATAAGGAGAGGGGAAAAGCAAAAGAGCCCAAGAAGGTGTATGGAGTGGAGAACCCAAGAGAAACTGAGACAGGTGTCCTGTCTTATTTCCACTGGCATCTTAAGACTTCTTGGGTGTAAGGCAGCATCTGTGCCAACAGTCTGGAAGCAGGTTGTTTCTGGTGGCACTCAATCACCTTGCCAGCAGGTAGCATGGAAGGGCAAAGGGGTTGCAAAATCCTAATGTAAATCTTTTTTTTATATATATAGTTTTGGCTTTTCCTCTTCCTTCTCTTTCTCATTGTTGTTGTTCAGTCATGTCCAACTCTTTGTGACCTCATGGACTGTAGCACACCAGGCTCCTCTGTCCTCTACTATATCTTTCCTATATCTCTAATAGAATTTTCTTCCTGCTTGATTTTCCTTTCCTTGTCCACTCACTCTCTCCTCCACTCTGCCCTTCCCTCCAATGGTCACTTTTTAGCTCTCAGATGGCACTCAGAGATAGTTTTTTTTTTTTTTGTCTCTGATCTAGCTCTTAGTATGGGAAAAACATTTAGTTACACAGGTCAGACTAACATTTATTTTATAAATGTTATAAAATATATAAATATAGTTAAATTATATTATAAATATATATTTCTATAAATATGAATATTAAAAATGTCTTTGAATACAGTATTCCATTAGTGGTTTTTTTCCTGTTCTCTTGAGGTTTTTTTTTTTAACATTAACAGTTCCAGCATCAATAATTCACAATATTCAGATTTATTTGCTTTGGGGTCTCCATGAAGTCAAGTGTTTTCAAAAGCAGGGACCACGTGTTTTGAGCTTCTTGTTGGAGTGTGGCCATCAGACGTCAGTCTGGGGCTGTGTCAGAAATGTGCCAAAACTCAGTCTCACTCTCTTGCTTCCTGATTTTTCTAGTCCCGGCAGCTGTCACCAATCTGAGGATCACAGAGAACTCCACCCGACACCTGTCCTTTAGCTGGACCCCCTCAGAGGGGGAGCTCAACTCCTACAACATCTTTCTGTACAACCCAGATCGAACTCTTAAGGATCGAGCTCTAGTTGACCCGCAAGTCCAGAGCTTCTCCTTCCAGAACTTGCTACAAGGTCGAATGTACAGAATGGTGATTGTAACTCACAGTGGGGAGCTGTCGAATGAGTCTTTCATATTTGGGAGAACAGGTAAGACTGGACTCAGTCTGTAATGAACAGCAGGGAAATTGTCACAGTACTCACTGGCTTTTCCTTGATTTGATTTTAGTTTCCTACTCTACCCAGGGTGTAGCTTTATATGAAATTTGTGACCTTTATATGAAATTTCTAACCCTAAATCAGACATTTGATTTATATGTCAAAATAGTTTCTGCATTGGTTTCTGCTTTGTTTCCACCGTGTGTTTACCTCATAAGAGTTTGGTGGAAAAATGAATCTGGCTCCTCCACTTGCCAGCAAACCACTACAAGAGGGTTATAACACATCGGTTCAATTCAAACTGTGCCTTTCAGCTTTCTACAAGAAATAGATGGAGTGGGGAGCAGGTGCAAAGGAGGGCAGCTACAAACGGGACACAAAGCAATGACCACTGTGAATCAGAAACACAGCACGAGATGCAGTGAACACAAGAGTTCTAGGAAAATGCAAAAGAAGCATCTCTGGGTTTCACATAAGAAACTGAATCTACTCTTTCTCCATTGTTGTTGTTCAGTTGCTCAGTCATGTCCAACTCTTTGTGACTCCATGGACCGCAACATACCTGGCTTCCCTGTCCTTCACTGTCTCCCAGAGCTTGCTCAAACTCATGTCCATCGAGTCAATGATGCCATCCAACCATCTCATCCTCTGTCGTCCCCCTTCTCCTCCTTCCTTCAATCTGGGAAAAGATTGGCTGTTTGCATCAGGTAGCCAAAGTACTGGAGCTTCAGCTTCAGCATCAGTCCTTCCAAAGAATATTCAGGATTGATTTCCTTTACGATTGACTGGTTTGATACCCTTGCAGTCCAAGCGACTCTCAAGTGTCTACTCCAACACCACAGTTCAAAAGCATCAATTCTTCGGCACTCAGCCTTCTTTATAGTCCAACTCACATCCATACATGACTGCTGAAAAAACCATAGTTTTGACTATACTGATCTTTGTCAGCAAAGTAATGTATCTACTTTTTAATATGCTCTCTAGGTTTGTCACAGCTTTTATTCCAAGAAGCAAGCATCTTTTAATTTCATGGCTGCAGTCACCATCTGCAGTGATTTTGGAGCCCAAGAAAATAAAGTCTCTCACTGTTTCCATTGTTTCCCCATCTATTTGCCATGAAGTGATGGGACTAGATGCCATGATCTTAGTTTTTTGAATGCTGAGTTTTAAACCAGCTTTTTCACTCTCCTCTTTTACCTTCATTAAGAGGCTCTTTAGTTCCTCTTCACTTTCTGTCATAAGGGCAGTGTCATCTGCATATCTGAGGTTATTGATATTTCTCCCAGCAGTCTTGATTCCAGCTTGTGCTTCATCCAGCCTGGCATTTCACATGAAGTACTCTGCATATAAGTTAAATAAGCAGGGTGACAATATACAGCCTTGACATACTCCTTTCCCAATTTGCAACCAGTCCATTGTCCTGTGTCCAGTTCTAACTGTTGCTTCTTGACCTGCATACAGGTTTCACAGGAGGCACATAAGGTTGTCTGGTATTCCCATCTCCTTAAGAATTTTACACAGTTTGTTGTGATCCACACAGTCAAAGGCTTTAGCGTAATCAATGAAGCAGTAGTAGATGTTTTTCTGGAATTCTCTTGCTTTTTTTTATGATCCAGTAAATGTTGGCAATTTGATCTCTGGTTCCTCTGCCTTTTCTAAATCCAGCTTGAACATCTGGATGTTCATGGTTCACATATTGTTGAAGCCTAGCTTGGAGAATTTTGAGCATTACTTTGTTGGCATGTGAAATGAGTGCAATTGTATGATAGTCTGAACATTCTTTGGCATTGCTCTTTTTGGGGATTGGAATGAAAACTGACCCTTTCCAGTCCTGTGGCCACTTATGAGTTTTCCAAATTTACTGACATTGAGTGCAGCACTTTCACAGCATCATATTTTAGGATTTGAAATATCTCAGCTGGAATTCCATCACCTCCACTAGCTTTGTTCATAGTGATGATTCCTAAGGCCTGCTTGACTTTGCACTACAAGATGTTTGGCTCTAGGTGAGTGATCACACCATCATGGTTATCTGAGTCATTAAGATCTTTCTTGTATAGTTCTGTGTATTCTTGCCACCTCTTTTGAGTCTATTGCCTCATTTTTCTATTCAACTCTCATTCTCAATTGATAATCATTTTTGAGCACTCTTGTGTGCCAGGCACTGAGCTCACTTCTGGACTAGGACAGCAGACAAGACTTACATGGGTCCCTGACTTCATAGGGGTCTTCCTTACCAAATAAGGAGAAGGGGCAGGACGGCAGATTTTAAAGAAAGATGATTCTGGAATGCCTTCAATCCTCTGAAGGAAATATGCAGTACATTGTGATGGAGAGTGACTTAGCAAGACTAGACTTAGAGACCACTTTATACAGAGAAGGCTTCCAGCTGAGACCTCAAGGTGGGAGGAACCATGGGAAGAGCTCATTCTAGGCACTCAATAGGATTTCTCAGTTTGTCTTCTGAGGGAATGAAAAAGAGCAGCAGGAACTTCCTGGTGGTCCAGTGGTTAGCAATCTGCCTGCCCGTGCAGAAGACATAGGTTCGATCCCTGGTCTGGGAAGATTCCACATGCCACGGGGCAACTAAACCCATGCACCACAACTGCTGAAGCCCACACACCCTACAGACAGTGCCCTGCAACAAGAGAAGTTGCCGCCATGAGAAGCTCAAGCACTGCAGGGAAAGTGCATGTGTAGTGACAAAGACCCAGCATAGCCCAAAATAAATAAATAAATAAAGAATTTTTAAAAAATAGCAGCAGATGAGCCATAAGTAGAATTGCCTAGGTGTTACTGTTTTCAGGGCCATCTGCCTATGCACATGTTCCCTGATCTGCCCATTAATGTTTAAAGTTCCTCCAAAAAGGAACAACAGTCTTCAGTCTCCAAGGAATCATGAAACTTACATACCCATGGGACAGGTACCAGTCTGACTAACTTACACTGTGGTAGAAATGACTGTCAACACTTCTTTTCCTAATTGAGGTTCCGTCAGGATAGGTTTTTGGGAAGAAAGAACTGAGAGTCTAAAAGAGGATGGAGAAGAAGTAAAGTGGCCCAGAGAAGGGTATTATGGGATGGTGGCCATGAGTAAGATGAACTAGACGGGAAGAGGCAGGAACCTTTTATGAATACTTTCAGGGTCTTTGGTAAGCTAAGTTATAAACTATTTGACCTGTCTTAATTAATCATTTCTGAAAATTTAAGTTTATATGTTTATCAGAGGACATGTAGCAAGCATATATTAATAGAAGTCATCTCCTATTGTGCTTTTTTTAATTTGATTTTAATTTGTGCCAGGTCTCTAGACCACATGCTCTTAAACTCAGGTGACCTGAAATAGAAGCAAGATCTGACTCTACAATAGGTGCTGCTCATCCATACACCCAGCATAGCTCCTGTGTTCATCTGTGGGGCCAGATGCTTTTGTTTCCATCTGTTGTGTTTTCAGTAAAGGTTTTCCCTCTGTTTCAGTCCCAGCCACTGTGAGTAACCTCAAAGGATCCAATCAGAACATGACAGACAGCCTCTGGTTCAGCTGGAGTCCAGCCCCTGGGGACTTTGACTTTTATGAACTGATTCTCTATAACCCCAATGGCACAAAGAAGGAAAACTGGAAAGACAAGGACCTGACAGAGTGGCGTTTTCATGGCCTCGTTCCCGGAAGGAAGTACACTCTATGTGTGATAACTCACAGTGGAGATCTCAGCAACAGGGCCACGGGGGAGAGCAGAACAGGTAAGAAGCTCAGTTACCAGTGGCCAAGCACTGGCGGGAAGTAGCTTCCACAGGCATATTTTAATTGTGATCTTATTAACAAGAAATAAAATCAGTGATGTGCTATGTGCTCACCCCTGAACTTGGGAAGGGTCTATGGTAGAGTGGATAAAGGAGATAGACTTGGGGTAAAAAACAGCTGGGTAGTTGACATAGCTCCTCCACTTACCTATGTGAAACTGGGCAGGTCACTGAGCACCTCCAAGCCTCAGCTTTCTTATCTGTAAAATGGGGATGATCATATATATCATCATTAAATTACTATGAGCAATGTTTTTGTTTTGTTTTGTTTTGTTTTTTTTTGGCTGTGCTAGGTCTTTGTTGCTGCACTCGGGCTTTCTCTAGTTGTGGTATAAAGACTTCTCAGCTTCTCAGCTTCTCATTGTGGGGGCTTCTCTTGTTGTAGAGCACTGACTCTAGGGTCTACTGGCTTCAGGGCTTAGTTGCTTCTCAGCAGTTTTTGCTGACCAGGGATTGAACCTGTGTCCCCCTGCAATGGCAGGTGGATTCTTAATAACCAGGGAAGTCCAGCAGAGCTTTCTAAATATTTCTCGGGCACACACAGATAACATTGATATCTGTGTGCCACCATGGAGTCAATGAACAAGGCTTTCTCAATTGGATGTAATTGTTAACTCCAGCCTTCACTTTCACTTTCACACTTATAAACCATTCAGGGCACACTCATGCTCCATAGCACCCTGGTTAAAAAAAAAAAGCTGATTATAAAAATTAAACAAAATGTACATAAAACATTTGAGGACTGTGTCTTACACATAGTAAAGACTATAAATGGAAGCTTTTATTATTATGGTATCATATTACCTCTTCCTACAAAGTACATTAAAAGTATGTCTGATGTCACTCAGCTATCTTATTTGTGTATGGTGCAGAAATAATTGCATGATTTTTTCACTTTCTCATACATATAGCTCCAAGTCCTCCCAGTCTTATGTCATTTGCTGATGTTACAAACACATCATTGGCCATCACCTGGAAAGGGCCACCAGACTGGACAGACTATGATGACTTTGAGCTGCAGTGGTTCCCCAGAGATGCCATCACAGTCTTCAACCCCTATAGCAACAGGAAATCAGAAGGACGCATCGTGCATGGTCTTCGTCCAGGGAGATCTTATCAATTTAGCGTCAAGACCGTCAGTGGTGATTTCTGGAAAACCTACAGCAAACCAATTTTTGGATCTGTGAGGACAAGTATGACATGTTTTGCTACTCTTGGTTCTCAGATGAAATGGGGAGGAAGTATGTGTTCCAACATCGTATTGCATTGGGGCTTGGTTTAAATCCATATTTTTACCTGGAATTGGTTAGATTTGAATTCAGACAGAAGTTCTACATAGATTTATTCATTTATTCAGCTTTAACAAGAATAAATCATCTCTACCTTCATGGAGCTTACAACTCAGTGGGAGGTACTATCATTAAAAAGACATTTTGGGTGTGATGAAACATTTGGCCCTGGAAAAGCACATAGCAAAGACATCTGACCCAATACAAGGGAACTTCCTAGAAGGAGAAGCATCCAAATCAAAACTTAAGGAAAGAATAAGACTTGCAGGTGGAGATGAGGAAAGAAGTAAAGAATATTCCAGGTAGAGAGAATAGAAGATTCAAAAACCAGGCAGGAGACAGAAATAGAAAGGAGTTCAGTTGACCAGAAGATAAAAGGTGAGGATTAGGAAAATCAGGTCATGAAATGTCTTGTGAGCCATGGTAATGACTTTGAACCTCAATCCATTGGAGCCACTGAAGACTTTTTGGCTGAGATATAATAGATTTGCATTTTATAAAAGTCACTGTGGGGGTGGTACAGAGAATGGATTGAAAGGGGCAAACTAGAAGCAGAGGGACTGGTTACAGCATAATGCTGTAAATTCTAAGGATGAAAATACCTCAGTGATAAAATATATATCAGTTTCTTCCCCAAGGCATTTTGAGATAAGTACCACAAATAAAGAAACAGAAGTTTTTGGTATAGGAATCTCAATCCAAATATTTATTGCTCAATGATACCCAGTAAATGTAGATTCAGAGATCAGGCCAGAGAATTATTGGTTATTGATAAAATACAAAGCTGAAAATTAGAAATTTAAGCCAGTAGCTATTTTGTTAATTCAACAAACATTAATGCTACAGTAGTTTTAACTTGTGTTTTATATTTTATCCAAAGAGTAGTTTGGGATCAGATAACTGCACGTTGAGAGAAACATGTGAAAAAGAACTAAAACTTTACATTTATAGCAAGATCAGGAGGAGTTTTCAGTGGCTTACTGTAGGCTGTGGAATTGAATCCCAGGTGTTCAGTCTAAGAACTCAGTTGAGGCTGGTCTGGAGAGTTATATCTGGTCCTAGATGCTAGAATGTAAGAGAGGGATTTACCAAATGGGGCTTCCTCAAGAGGAGAGCAGCCAACACCAAGAGGGACTAGATAATGAGTTTTAGGGGGAATGGCGGAGTGAACTTTGAGGATTGCATTAGTTAGAATCAGGTTTGGCTGTGGGTAACAGAAAACCCAAGATAACAGAGGATTAAACAAAACAGACATTGAGAATTCTCATGTAAAATCTTTCCAGTGCCCCATTTCTTGCAAAAACATTCCAGCCGTGATAAAAACACTGTGCATGGCTCCACCAGCCATGCCTCCTAACCCCACCCTTGATGCCCGGGTTCATGCTTGTCTCTGCCTAAAATGCCTCTTTCCCAGTATCTTGGTGAAGTGTCATCTCTACCAGAAAGGCTTTGCTAAGTCCTGCCCAGCACTAACGCCAGCAATAGGAAGTTGTCTCTTACTCCACAGAGCACCCTCTTCCTCATCTCGTTTCTACCTTGTATTATGTTTAGGACTCATCTCACTTTCCGAGAGGTTACAGCTAATATCTTATTCATTTCTATACTGTTCACAGACACAGAAGGGCACTTTGTTTGCAGTAGATACTCATTTCTTAGTGAATTGGAGACCTGACCTGAGTCTTGGTAGACAAGCAGGATTTAGAGGAAGAGATCGAATTGAAACAAATTTCCATATACTTCCATACTTGGTGTAGATAATCAGAATGATGGATTAGGCTGGATGTTTTAAAAGACTTTCTCCAAAGCTGAAAGAGAGATGTCTTTAGATCTCAACTGTGACTTGGTTTGAAGGGAGTTCAAAGTTGTTTGCCTCAAAGGCCAATTCTTCCTCTATTCTGAAAAATTCTCGGTTTGATTGTTTTTTCCTTAAATCATCCTCATCTGACCTGCTGTGACTCAGCTCACATTTGTAGACCTTGATTGTTGTTGCTCAGTCACTAAGTTGTGTCCAACTCTTTGTGATCCCATGGCCTGCAGCACGCTAAGCTCCTCTGTCCTTCATTATCTCTCAGAGTTTTCTCAGACTCACATCCTTTGAGTCAGTGATGCTGTCTAACCATCTCATCCTCTGCTGCCTCCTTCTCTTGCCTTCAACATTTCCCAACATCAGGGTCTTTTCCAAGGAGTCAGGTCTTTGCATCAGGTGGCCAAAGTATTGGAGCTTCAGCATCAGTGAATATTCAGGGTTGATTTCCTTTAGGATTGACTGGTTTGATCTCCTTGCTGTCCAAGGGACTCTCAAGAGTCTTCTCCAGCACCACAGTTCAAAAGCATCAATATATAGGCCCTGATATGAAACAGGACTTCACTCAGTGGCACACCAATGCTGTGTGTTTATTGAGGACAAGAACTTCTATAACGAATTAGGGGTCAGGGGAAGGTGGGCTGTCCTCCAAATCAGAGCAATGGGTGTGGCCATGGGAGTGCCAAGTAGGTCTACACATAGTTCCCAGAAGATCTTATATAACAGAGTAGTCTTTGTTAATAACAGTTTGGTTATTAACCTGCACAGTTACATGACTGGTTTTCTTTCAGACTGAATCTTTCTTTATGGGTGTGTCACTCACAAGAACAGATAAAATCAGCTGCCATTCAAGTCCCCACTGAGTCAGGCACTGTGTCAGGCAGAAGAAAGTGGATGACCGTAAGCAGAGGGCCGTGAAACAGGGGCGTGGAAGAGTCTGGTGTATGCGGGGAAGCACAGGGGTTTCAGTGCCTGGAGTACGGCATGTGAGTGGGGAAGGGCAGACAAAAGTGGAAGAGAGGGACAGAAGCCAGACACAGAAGGTAGCAAGGCAGCAATGCCATTTCTTACTGTCCTTATTGTAAGAACTAACATCTGGACTTCCCTGGTGGTCCAGTGGTTGGGAGTCCACCTGCCAACACAGGGCACATGGGTTTGATCCCTGATCTGGGAAGACCCCACACAAGGTGGAGCAGCTAAGTCTGTGCACCGTAAACTGCTGACCCAGTGCAAGAGAAGCCACCACAATGAGAAGCCTGTGCAGCACAACTAAAAAGTAGCCCTCACTTGCTTCAAGGAGAGAAAGCCCATGTGCAGCAAAGAAAACCCAGTGCAACCCAAAATAAAAGAAATTTTTAAAAAAGAACTAAAATTTATTGAGCAATTACCACGCAAGCCCCTGTGCTAGGTGTCTGTGCACATTTGAACTCATTGAGTCATTCCAGCAAGCACATGAAATGTTTGTTCTTTAGTTGCTAAGCCACGTCTGTAGCCCACCAGGTTCCTCCATCCATGGGATTTCCCAAGTAAGAATATTGGAGTGGTTGCCATTTCCTTCTCCAGAGGATCTTCCTGACTCAGGCATTGAACTCGCATCTCCTGCATTGGCAAGCAGATTCTTTACCACTGAGCCATGGTGGAAGCTCAACCACATGAAGTAGATAGTCTTAACTTCCCCACTTTACAGATGAGCCACAGAAATGTTAAATCACTTGCCCAGGATTGCATCGCTGATAAACAGAATTTGAATTCAGGCAGATCAAGCTGCACTATTAACCTCTAGGCTACTCTGCCCCACCTTCTGTCTGACTCCTGCCTTCTATCTGATGCTTGGTTTCAGTGTCCCTGTTTACATTTCTGTTTGCAATCACATTGGCACCTGGTGGTTTTTTCTAAAGGGACAGCATTTTAACTTTCAGTGTTTCTCAAAGTGAGGAGGCCTAGTAGGCAGAAATTGCCTTGGAGACCTATGAAAAGCAGTTCACATGAAGATCGAGAGTTATTTATTTAGATCTCTGAGCTAGCTGGAGTCAAAGGAACTAAAAATGTGTCTCCGAGTTGTGAAGTGTCTCTCCCTCTCTTTTATTTAGAGCCAGACAAGATACAGAACCTGCACTGCCGGCCTCAGAACTCTACAGCCATTGCCTGTTCTTGGATCCCTCCCGATTCTGACTTTGATGGGTACAGCATTGAGTGCCGGAAAATGGACACTCAAGAAGTTGAGTTCTCCAGAAAGTTGGAGAAAGAAAAATCTCTGCTTAACATCATGATGTTGGTGCCTCATAAGAGGTACTTGGTGTCTATCAAGGTGCAGTCGGCCGGCATGACCAGCGAGGTGGTTGAAGACAGCACCATCACCATGATAGACCGTAAGTGTCTCTGGAGGTGTGTGCCTTCCTCTGCGCTCCCATCACCGTTGTTCACATGTGTATGGCTCATTTCCACATTAGCGAGTCCTGCTGTCACTTGAAGAGGACTAAAAGGCTCTGAGAAGTATAAACATTTCTCTGTGTAAAGCATCCTGGCAGCAAACAAGTTAAATGGTCTTAAAGAACCTGAATGAATTAGTGTTTAAATACATCTCTTTGCCTGATGTAGAAAGAGCCATAATAGAGCTTTTAAGGAATTTGATGCTAAAACTTCAGGAAATCCTGCTGAGGAGCTAGCTGCCTCTTTCATTATGTTTAATGTGCTACCGGCAAGTCACTTCCTCTGCCGGCTTCCCTTCAGGAGAGGAGGAGGGTTTCTTGATTCCAAGCATTAGAGAGAGAGAGAGAGAGAGAGACACACACACACACACACATGACACACATGCAGCCTGATGTAGGTGAGTGAAGACCTTCATCTCACTAATATTTTATATTCAAAAGCATAATTGTGACCCTTCTTGGTTCCTTTCCCATCCTTCTTCCAGGCCCCCCTCCTCCACCTCCACATATTCGTGTGAATAAAAAGGATGTGCTAATTAGCAAATCTTCCATCAACTTTACTTTCAACTGCAGCTGGTTCAGCGACACCAATGGAGCTGTGAAATACTTCACAGTGGTGGTGAGAGAGGCTGATGGTAAGTGATCATGAATTAACTCCAAAACGCAGGATTACTTTCTCCAAAGTCAGCTGTGGGGGCTCCTGTGACAAGTTTTAAAAGAAGAAAACTTAATTTTTATATCATTTCACTGTATCTCTGCTGGATGCAGCGAGATGTAACAAGAAAAAGAAAACCTACTGGAAGCCTATTATTTGCAGGATTTAATTATTAAATGGGTAATAATAGCAACTATATCAACAATCACAATAACCATCATTTACTTGTTGCTGTTGCAGACACTGTTGGAAATGCATTGCGTTTGCTGACTCATTCAGTCTTTACTACTCATTCAGTCCCATTCAGCTCCATTATTCTGCCATTAAGCAGCAACGTGCTTTGTCTGTCTTCCCCATTCCCTGTCTCAAATCCCTCTACCAATCATATACTCCCAAGCCACTCACCAATTCACAAAAATGCTCAAACGCTTGAAAGAGGGAAAAACTGAGCATGAAAAGCATCCCTCCTTTCTGTACTGAATTTTCAATATGTTTCATTATCTAGTCTACTAAATTGTTCAGTGTTACCTAACTCTTATGTAACAGGCAAATTCTAGGTGATTCTTATAATAACATTCCATTCAACCAAGTAAGAGCTCTAGTGCTTATGACATCAGCATCTATCAGATCATCCTCAGGAGTTTGTATCTGGGGACACACATGTCCGTATGTGTTTTTGCCACTGAGGTCCTGTGTGTTATTTCTCCACAACAGATGTTTGTGTCTGGAATGATATTAATATATCCTTCATGTCATATATTTTTCATAATTGTCTAAGATGCTGCACTGGAGTTTCTCAAGCATCCCTGACTATTTTAACTCATTGGTGGGCAAAGGGAAGGTTTAAACCTGCCATGACAAATGTTGGAGCTAAATGGTATTTTAGTCTCACTAGGTACTTTTAGGGCTTCTCAGTTGGCACTAGTGGTAAAGAACTTACCTGCCAATACAGGAAATGTAAGAGACATGGGTTCGATCCCTGGGTTGGGAAGATCCCCTGGAGGAGGGCATGGCAACCCACTCCAGTCTAGAGAATCCCATGAACAGAGGAGCTGGGCGGGCTACAGTCCATAGGGTTGCAGAAAGTCAGACACGACTAAAGTGATTCAGCACACGTGTACTTTTATATTTTATTTAATTGTACTAAAGCCGGTTATGCATAATTAATTCAATAATTTCAAAGGTCAGTGTTGCATCCCAGATTTCCTCACACACAGTAGTTGGAGATAAGTAGGTGAACTGTGAAGAGATTTTAAATTTAAGTAGGCTGCAATGAAGATAGTGTTTTGCTACCTAAATATTTCAGCAGCCAAAAAAAAAAAAACACCCCAAAATTTAGCCTTGTGTTCTCCAGCCAGGTGGGTTTCAATGACTGATGTCCATGGAGATGGGCTGTGCTCCCCTGGTGATCTAAGATAACAAACCGGCTCACATTAATGTCATTTATAGCATATATACTCTCCTTCAAGGCAACCTTCCTTTTAACTACATCCAACAAGATAATATTTCCAAGAGCCACTCATTTTGAGCAAATTTTATCAAACAAGAATCCAGGAGGCAAAGAACCCCCACCATATCACTCCTTAAAGTTCACTGTACATGGTATCCAATCTCTATAATATTTTTCTTCCTAATTATGCTTTCCTCTGGCCAACATCAAAGTGAGTTTGCCCTGCCAAAACACACAGCAGCTGGGTGGACAGGAGAAGAGTTCTGGGAAGTGTTCTGCACAAGGGCCCAGAATTGAGCCAGGATTAAATTGTACTCAAGATAACAGAGCAGGACAAGGAGTAGTTCAGACTGGGCGTGGTGCAGGAAGCATGAATGTAGGGCGACTGCTCTGGCCTCAGGCCTGATTTCTCTTATCTTTTCCCCATTTCCCAGGTCACAGGGATTTCCTTATTCGCTCAGCTACAATGGTTATTGGCAAGTAGAGAGCTTGTTGAGTGGGTTGACTTTGACGATGGGGAGTACCCAACTTTCTGGAGGTGTGGCATGTTACCAAATGATGCATGAGCCACCCTTTCATATATGCATATTTTATTTCCTAGAAAAATGATAATGTGCTGCTGCTGTTTAGTTGTTCAGCTGTGTCTGACTTTTTTGTGACCCCATGGACTGTAGCCCGCCAGGCTCCTCTGTCCATCGGATTTTTCAGGCAAATATATTGGAGTAGGTTGCCATTTCCTCCTTCAGGGGGTCTTTCTGACCCAGGAATTGAACCTGTGTCTTCTGCATTGCAGTCATATTCTCTACCACTGAGCCACCTAGGAAGCCCCTGTATTTGGCATATGCATATATAAAATGTTGTATATACACTATTTATGTTTAATTTTTTATTTATTTTAGAAAAAGTGAATTAGATTAATTTCCCTGGGAGAATTTCACAACACCCTTGGGGATCACAGAGTCTGCACTCCAGGGATGACCAGGGATAGTGGGTGGGGAAGGTAACCTCAGAAACCTAGTTAGAAATCCCTGAAGTCACAAGAAAGTCAGTCCCTCACTGTGGGTGTTCTTCCTCCAGGCAATGACGAGCTGAAGCCAGAGCCACAGCACCCCCTGCCCTCCTACCTGGAATACAGGCACAACGCCTCCATTCGGGTGTATCAGACCGATTATTTTGCCAGCAAATGTGCCGAAAGTCCTGACAGCAACTCTAAGAGTTTCAACATTAAGCTTGGAGCAGAGATGGAGAGCCTGGGTGGAAAATGTGATCCTAATCAGCAAAAATTTTGTGACGGGCCGCTGAAGCCGCGCACGGCCTACAGGTTAGATGTATTACCATCATTTCACCAGGAGGGACGTGCTCCATCACCGGGCGCTCAGCTGTCGGGGCGTCTGATGCACATGAGTTCCTGTAGATTAATAACCTACGTTACAAGAGTCCTCTGCATTTTATTGGCTAATTTATAAAGGTTGTATTCCTGCCTCCATTCACAGGGAATGGGTAAAGAGGGCCTTTGGCCTTGTACAAAAGCTCCAGTTCATTATGTGAAGAATTGAAGATTCTTATAGGTTGTTCTTTCTCCTAAAACTTCTCTAGGATGAATCAGGTGATTTATTTACCATGTTAACACCTATGAAAATGTCCAAGTAGAAAGATTAAGTTTAGGGAGACTCAAGAAATATGAGATTTTTTTTTTTCCCACTTTTAGTGAGGACTGGAATTACACTTATTTATTTGCCTGCTAATAGGCATAACAAGATGAATGTTCTTTTTGGTCCAGATAGAACTGTTGAAGGGAAAGGCCCCTTAATGAACGGAACCACCCTCTCCTCCCAGTAAGATGGCAGATGAAAAAGAGCAGCTAATTGGTTTGGCCTCAGGGAGTACTCCTGCAGCCAACAGGCCCTTCCAGCTGTAGGAACTAGCCGTGCCCTTCATGTACACCGTGTTCCCAGAAAGCAGAATAAGTATACACAGCATCCCAAACCTGGGTCCCCAAGAGATAGAGAACCTAGGCTGCCATCTTGGAAACAAGGCTGCGGGAATCCAGGATTAGTGCTTTTGCAGACGATGTGCCTTCCGTTAGGTGTTGGCAGACCTGGTGTCCAGCCAGATGGCAGCCAATCAGGTTCTCTATGGGCCAGTGTCCATTCTGGTTGGTCAGTGCCCAGGTCGTAATAACCCTTACATGTTTTGAGTATTACCCCTGAACTCAGCAGAAACCTTTCTGCCAGCTCCAGAAGGAGACAGTGACATGGCATCATACCCGAGAGCATTCTTCAACCCTCCCTTGCATCAACACAGTCAAGCCAACATCTTCCCTAAAACAGATGGCTCCCTTTGGACAGGAATTCCGCATAGATACCTCCACCCAGGACTCACCGCAAAAGTGCTACTGCACCCCAAGGTTGGCACCTCCAGAGTGAACACACACAAACTCACTAGCGATGTTTGCTTCAAGAAGAAGCTATATGAGCCTACCTGAAGGAGACGAAATCTCAGAGCAAAGGAGAAATATAAAAGAGATCAGAAAGCCAAGACACTTTAGTTCTTGTTAGAATCAAGCACTGCCTCAGCCCCTTGGTCAATTGGGCTCTGGGAAATTTGAGGAAATTTCTCCCAAGGGCTCTTTTCTCTTTGTGAGTTGGAAAGCTGAGTTGTTTTTGTTTGTTTGCTTTTTGAGAGAGGAGAGAAGATGAGTGATTACCACATTTAAGAAAGAGAATAAGAAGCTAGAGAGAGTTCACGCATGGACCAGGACCCCAGTTACCCAGCACACTCTTTCCTGTCCATCACAGCAGCCAAGGTCCTAGGAAGAGCCCCTGCACTCAGGTTCCAGTGTGGCCACTGTTTAGCTGTGTCATCTTGTAAACAGCATTTCAGTTCTCTGATCCTCACTTTTCTCATCTGCAAAACATCACAGGACTATGCTGAGGAGTCATATAGATGACAGATCAAACCTAGTCATGTCCCTTCTAGATTAAGGTCCTTCAGTGGTTCTCATTCACTTCTAGGAGCAAGTGAAGATCCCAGAGTAGGGTACACAAAGCCCCAGTCTTCTCACTCCCACCTGCCCACCAGCTTTGTCCCCGACCATTCGCTCCAACTATTGATACTCTCCACCCATTTACCACTCCTCCCTCCTCAGAGTTCCCTGAAATCTGACGTGTCTCTCTTATACCTCTGAGCCTTTACACATTCTTTTCACTGTATTTGGAAAGCTTTCCACTCTCTTGTCTGACTGATGAATTCCTTCATACACTTCAAAAGCCAGCTCAACCCACAACTAGCCCTGAGCTGCCCCTGTTAACCCACACCTGGGCAGTGGGGCCCTCAGCTCCACTTCCAGTGCGCCCAGTCTCTGTGTCTGCGTGCTAAGTCGCTTCAGTCATGTCCGACTCTGTGCGATCCCATGGACTATAGCCCGCCAGACTCCTCTGTCCATGGGATTCTCCAGGCAAGAATACTGGAGTGGGTTGCCATGCCATCCTCCAGGGGATATTCCCAACCCAGGGATGGAATGCACATCTCTTACATCTCCTGCAATGGCAGGTGGCTCAGATGGTAAAGAAATCACCCGCAATGCAGGAAATTCCTAGGTTCGATTCCTGGGTTGGGAAGATCCGCTGGAGAAGAGAATGGCAACCCACTCCACTCCAGTATTCTTGTCTGGAGAATCCCATGGACAGAGGAACCTAACAGGTTACAGTCCATGGGGTTGCAAAGAGTTGGACACTACTGTGTGAATAACACTTGCACTTTCACCTTCTTCACTAGACTGCAAAAGCTCACAGACTAAATTGTGGAGACAGACATGACATTGGTTACAAAACGATATGGGAAGTACCTGGCACAAAAGAGATGCAATTAAATGTTTATGAGCAAATAAGGGAATGAGCCAAGATGTTCTATGAAAAGTTAAACATTCTGATTATAGCTTAATCAACTCCTGCTGCATTAATGTGTTTTCTAGGATATGGCTTTCCTCTCTCTGTATTTAGTTCACTACTGTGAAAAGCATGCCAGGCAGATAATACCTGATATGAGCATGGAGAACCATATGCCAAGCAGCCACCTGTGTGGTAGCTGCTGAACCCAGGCTCCGTGCAGGCAGAATGCCTGTCTCACAATGATAATCACCATAGTGACCCTCAGTGCTATCAGGCATCTTTTTCCCAGAGAGAATAGGTAGACAGGAAGGAACACGGAAAAAGAAAAATTAGGATTGCCAAGAAATGGAAAATGCTAGGTTTAGCTGATATGCAAGTTTATTATACCAACAAATATTTAACGTCTTCCTGTTCATTGTTGGGTTCCTGTTATCCGGGTTGTTTCATATGGGAAGAGAATGGGTACATCATGATGGGTGAGAAACAGCGCAGAGGTTGGGGAAGTGCTGATCTGGCTTTGTTTTCTATTCTAAATAGAATAGCAATGTGACCACGATCAGATAATCTGCTTCTGTTGACCTCATTTTCCTCAAACGAAGGAAATTGAACCACATGATCTATAGCTTTGTAGAATTCTGATTCTGGACACATTTAAAGTTGAAAAACTTACCATTACATATCAGTTCATTAAAATTATCTTATATGCATATAGAGAAGACCTGTCTATAAAATATAGCAGAAATGTTGAAGGACCTAAGAGGGCTGTAGGTAAATAAATGCTCTGAAGGTCCAAAAGTCTTCTTGAAGGAGGTATCATTTTGGCTGGCTACTGAAAAGTAGGGAAGGGTTTGCAAACGTGGATATAGGGGCAAAAGGAGATTCACGGTTCAGGAAACAGTCATAGTGCAGAGGCAGAAATATACAAATTGTTTAGAGAAGAACAAACCCAAATAATCCAGTTTCAAAGTGAGGGTCATATCGAGGGGTAGTAAGGAAGACAAAAATGAGAAGATAGGATGGGACAGGATTCCAGATGCGTGCTAAGTGCTGGGCTGGGGGATGTGGTTGTGACATCCATTACTGGAAGGGTTCTAAGGGCAGAATTCCTGTTGATAGCCTAATTTTAAGCCAAGCCTACAGTAACTGCAAGAGCTGTAGTAAATGCAATGAGCTCTTGCATTATCTCCTTCCTGGGTTCCTAAAGGCCCTAATTCATCTGGACCCATTCTGTGTTTTGCGTTTGCACCTTTGAATCTTAGAATTCCAGAGCAGAACCTGTCAAGGTTGTTACAGCCCCAGTGCTTTTATTTTCACAGATGAGAAAACTGAATCATAAAGAACTTTAGGAACCATTCATCTAATCAGCGATAGTGAGAACTAGACCTCAGACTCCCTGTTTCCCAGCCCAGGCCCTTTTACAGCCCTCCAACAGAAGTCACTGCTGTTAAACCACAATTAAGCCAAGAGAAAGAGATCTGGACTGCTGCTGCTGCTGCTGCTAAGTCGCTTCAGTCGTGTCTGACTCTGTGCGACCCTATAGATGGCAGCCCACCAGGCTCCGCCGTCCCTGGGCTAGGAGTCAGAAAATCCTGAGTTTGGTTATCTTTCACCAGCTTTCTTTACAGTCTTGAGTGAGAAATGGAATCTCCCTAAGCTTCAGGTTCCAAATCCCTGAAGTACTATCATAAGTTTCTGATACTGGAGAGGTTAGAGATGGTCAAATAGAATCATGTCTGTAAAAGTTCTTCACGCTTACAAATCACCATACAAATAAAAGAAACTCTTTTCATTGGAGAGACTCTTTTCAACGTCCAAAGCTACAATACACTAGCAACACCCACCAGCTCCTTCCCTTCCATGTAGTACATGTTGACTGCTTGTTACTCTCTGGGGACATTGCATAATACCTCCACCAATAGTCTGTTATTCCTGGAAGTACCACTTTTGGCTTGGAAGGTGTCTTTTAGACGTGGAAATTATAGACGAGGTTGATCAATATAATCTTGATGATATTTAGGAGATTATACTTAGACCTAGACATGAGTTAGAAGGAGAGGGGAAAAGGTCAGAACAGTTTGTCCCGGCTGGCTAATGCTGGTAATAATAATGCTTCAGCGTTATTACAGGATGTGCCCAGATACTTCTGGGTTAAGCAAATCTAGATTTCTTTTTTAAGGAAAAAAAGAGACATTCATTCATTCTCATATGATTTAAATTAACCCTAGAAAAAGTTTCCCCCTATAAACCAATCCTGTTACTCTCAGTAAACCTCCAGTCTGGAAAACTTCAGGTTAGAATGGGCTCAATAGGTTGCCCAAGCCAATCTTTAACTTAGTGCCAGGCTGCTATCCTGCAGATCCCCTGAGAGCTGGTTCTCCAGTCTCTGCTTAAACCCCCTCGGTGACTGGGAGCTCACTATCTATGTGGCAGCTCATACTCTAGATGTTAGAAAGTGATTTTTTGTTCCCATGCTGCCCTATGACTTCAGCCTACTAAGCTTAGTTCTGTATTCAAGAATGTAAACCTTGACATGATAGGGATTATTCTTTGCAGTATATCTGGCTTCTGGACAGAGGAGGCTCAATAAATATCTGATGAATGATGCGTGAAGGCACAAAGCCAGGGCCTTCTGATTTCATAATTCATACCCTCTCCTACATGCATATCGACCAGATGACCACCCTGTTTCTCCTTGAAAACATTCTCCAGTCAGCCCTACTGTGGTCAGTCACTAATCTGTACTTAAACAAATTGGTTTTCTTTTCAGAATCAGCATTCGGGCTTTCACCCAGCTATTTGATGAGGACCTGAAGGAATTCACAAAACCACTCTATTCAGACACATTTTTCTCTTTGCCCATCACCACTGAGTCAGGTAAGGCTAATCTTTTCATCCATCTAACATAGTCTGCCAACCACCACGTCACCTACAAGAGCCTCTACTAAGAGGCTAGACCTCAGACTCCCTGCTTCCCAACCCAGGAGAGATTGGGGGACTTGGCTGATGGTGGGAGGATCATTTATTTTTGCTTGGAATGTAATCTTTATATGATCATGATTTGATGTAGATTAGAGAAATTGTACAATTTCTGTAGCTGAGTGGACTGAAAGGAGATTTATCTTGTCAAGAAGGTAGAAAGAGGTACCAGATTTTTTTTATCTATTAAAAATGAATTTTTAAAAAAATAGTGGATGAAGAACATTTAGGTCAAGAGCTGACACAGGCCAAAACAGAAGTAGATATAAAAAGCTTTCAAGTTGCAAATGGGAATGTGTATATGAAACATATACATAGAAATGCATAGGGAAAAAAAAAGACTAGAAGGAACTTTTTTCCTTTTGTTTATTATATGTTGCTTTTACATGATAAAAAAAAATGTTAACTTGGCTTTACATAAATTTCTGAAAGAAACTTTTCTAAACTGTGTTGGAAGGAAAGCCTGAATAACGTTGTTTTTTAGTTGCTAAGTTGTATCCAACTCTTTTGCAATCTCATGGACAATAGCCCACCAGGTTCATCTGTCCATGGAATTTCCCAGACAAGAATACTGGCTGGGTTGTCATTTCCTTCTCCAGGGGATCTTCCCGAACCAGGAATTGAACCTGTATCTCCTGCATTAGCAGGTGGATTCTTTACCAGGTAGCCACCAGGGAAGCCCCTGAATAATAATAGTAGCTAATATTGACTCTGTCCTCTCTGTGGAGCTGCAGTTTTAAAGCATTGTGCTTAGAATAATTTATCTAATCCTCACTACGGCCTTTTGTGGTAGATACTATTACCATCCCCCATTTTAAAGGTGAGGATTTGAGATACCAAGAGTTTACATAACTTACCCAAGATAGCAGAGCTGGGTTCTAGCACTTTCTGCCTGACCTCTTAACTTCTGCACTGCACTGATTTGGAATAGTTCCAACATGCTGAGAATAGATTTATTTTTTAGCACATTGTTCTTTGGTACCATTATCTGTCCAGCCTTTCCCTGTACCCAGCCTTTCACAGTGCTTGGTCTCAGGAAGTTCTTCTTTAGAGCTAAAACAGTCTCTCATGCTGCATGACAAAAGATGACTCAGCTTCACAAACACTCCCATCTATTTATGCCAAATATAGGATAATCTCCCACTTTTCAGACCAAAAAGGAATCAGAACACAGTTAAGAAGATTTAGATGTGTTTGCTTACAAGTTAATGTTAAGTGTGGATTTGTAAACATTATTCTTCCCTATTTAAATTATTGGTATACAGCAAAAATTGTACGAAGTCCAGTAAAGAAACATAGTAAACATATATCCAAAAAAAGGAATATTAACCACTTTAAAAGAAAGATGATTATGTTGGTTTGTTAAATCTTGAAAATCAACATTGAATAAACAAATCCAAGTGCTTAAAGTGCACTTCAAAAATGAATTACTGCATAGACCTAAATATAAGAGCTAAAATGATCCAGCTTTTAAAAGAAAACATAGGAGGAAGTTTTTGTGACCTTGAGTTAGGAAATGGTTTCTTAGCTACGACCAAAAGCACAAGCAACAACAACAAAACAGATAAATGGGACCTAATTAAAATTAAAAACTCCTGCGCTTCAAAGGACACCATAAAGTGAAACAAGATAACCCACAGAATGGGAGAAACTATTAGCAAATCTTGTATCTGATAAAGGTCAAGTATCCAGAATATATAGAACACTCATCACTCAATAACAAAAAGACAAACAACACAATTTAAAAATGGACAAAGGGTCCAAATAGACATTTTGCCAAAAAAGATACACATAAGTCCAATAAGCTCATGGAAAGATGCTCATTATTAGACATTATCATAACTACAATAATATACCACTTCACACCCACTAGAATGGCTATCATCAAAAAGATAATAACAAGTGTTAGCAAGGATATGAAAAAATCTGAACCCTTATACACCGTTTGTAGAATGTAAAATGATGTAGTTTTTATGGAAAACATTTTTCAGTTTCTCAAAATGTTACACCTTGCTCAGTAATTCCACTCTTTAGTATATACCCATGAAAAACAAAAACAAAAACTTGTATATGTAGATTCATAGCAGCATTATTTAAAATAACCAAAAAAATAGAAATACCCCACATGTCCATCAATGGCTGAAAACAAATATAGAATATTATTCAGCATAAAAAGGAATGAAATACTGACACATGCCACAACATGGATGAACCTTGAAAACATGCTAAGTGAAAGAAGCCAGTTACAAAAAAGCATGTGTTTATTGCTCAATTTATACGAAATGTCCAGAAAAGGCAAATCTATGAAGACAAAGTAGGTTAGTGGTTGCCAGCATCTAGAGAGAGGGAATGGAGAATGACTGCTAAGGGGCATGGGGCTTCTCTTAGGGGGTGATAAAAATGTTACAAAATTGAATGTAAAATAATTGAACTGTACAGTTTAAATTGGTGAATAGTATGGAATGTGAATTACATTTCAAAACACTGTTTTTAAAATGGGCGACCTTCTTATAAACTCCTAGTGACAATATCAGATCATTTAATAAACCTGGAATTTCATTAAAATAATTGAGCAATTCACTGGATTTGCTAATGTCCCAGATGCTGTGTAACAAATGAAATAGCATATTAACCTTGATGGCAAACTCCTGGCCTTTACCTCAAGTGCCCCAAGCTGTGCATACAAGCACAAATGAAGTCCCAATTAATTTATAAGCTGAACATCATTAATTTCAAAAGTATAATGATCAACCCACCATTACATAGTAGTAGCTCATGTTTCATCTTTTCAGCTGTATACTCCTAAGATAGTAAAAGCCTTGGGCTTCCCTGGTGGCTCAGTGGTAAAGAATCTATCTGACAATGCAGGAGATGCGGGTTTGATCCCTGGGTCAGAAAGATACCATGGAGACAACGCACTCCAGTATTCTTGCCTGGGAAATCACATGGACAGAGGAGCCTGATGGGTTACAGTCCATGGGAAGTTGGATACAACTTAGTGACTAAATGACAGTAAATGCCTTAATGTGGGCATCATTTGAATTCTTCTATAATAACATCACTAGGGAGACAGGTTCCCCCAGCTCTCTTATTGGTCTTTTAACACTAATTTTCCCACCTGGGTTTCTTGTTGCCCTCTGGATCATTGTAGAGCCTCTGTTTGGAGTTATTGAAGGTGTGAGTGCTGGTCTGTTCTTAATTGGCATGCTCGTTGCTGTTGTTGCCTTATTCATCTGCAGACGGAAAGTCAGGTGAGTACCAAGTTCCCTTTTGTAATTAGGTTCAGAATTTTAAAGATGCAACTGAAAATGCTCTTTGGCCTGAAAAGTAAGAAGGGAGAAATAATTTAATTTCTCCAGGTTAAGTCACTTTGTTTCTTAAGAAAAACAAGAAGTGAAGTGAAGTCGCTCAGTCATGTCCAACTCTTTGCAACCCCATGGACTATAGCCTACAACGCTCCTCCGTCCATGGGATTATCCAGGCAAGAGTACTGGAGTGGGTTGCCATTTCCTTCTCCAGAGGATCTTCCCAACCCAGGGATCGAACCTGGGTCTCCTGCATTGTAGGCAGATGCTTTACCATCTGAGCCATCAGGGAAGTCCAAGAAAAACAAGAGTCAAATCCTAAAACCATGACTCACTTTTTTGCATACCATTGCTGAGTCTTATCCTTACCAAAGGAATGAGGGGCCATCTGTATCCTCATTTGAATGTGAAATAGCTCCTTTGGCACGGGGTGGGGGTGGGGGGTGGGGGTGAATGTGTATGTGTGTGGGTTCAGTCACCTTGTGAAGACAGAGATGTCTATGAATTATGTTTCCAAATGCTTTTCTAAACTATTCTGAAAAGTATGGTTTGCCATCTCAGTTTTGTGGTTCCTATCTGCCATGCTAAGCTAAGAAGGGAGCAAAAAGAACTAAACATATGTGGCCCCAATGCCATGCCCTCTTTCCTTAGGGAATTTCTTCTCTTTGGCACATTGTCCTCTCTTTTGCAGTCGTGTCTTGCATCTAAGGTTTACTGTGTGTGTGTATCTTTTTTTTTTTTTTTTTTTAAGGAAAGCTTTATTGAGAGTGTGGGAAGTGATTATGACCTGTAGCCAAAAACAGAAGACACATCTTCAGCTATTGCAGAGATCTGTTTCTGAGTGGGGAAAATCGGTTTCTTTATGTTCTTCCTCTCTGTTCCCTCCCTCAAAGGGATGTTGGCTGAGTGTAAAATATACATGTACTGAAAAATCCATATTTGTACAAACATGCACACCCTTACCATAAGTGGAAAAATCTGGGCTTCCCTGATGGCTCAGTGGGTAAAGAATCCACTTGCAAGGCAGGAGATGCAGGAGACTTGGGTTCAATCCCTGGGTTGGGAAGATCCCCTGGAGAAGGGAATGGCAATTCACTCCAGTATTCTCACCTGAAAAATTCCATGGACAGAGGAGCCTGGCAGGCTACAGTCCACAGGGTTGCAAAGAGTTGGACACAACTAAACGTCTAAGCAAGCCCAGCCTTACCATAGACGGAGAAATCTGTTTAAATTATTTCATAATCAAATTATCAGTCTTCTCCCTTGTGTTTCAGCCATGGTCGAGAAAGGCCCTCTGCCCGTCTGAGCATTCGTCGGGATCGACCACTGTCAGTCCACTTGAACTTGGGCCAAAAAGGGTGAGCACATTTTCCTTCACTTTATTTATTGAAAGAAGAGTTGATTGTCTTACATGAAATTTGCTAACAAGATCTTTCTACTTTTGGCTTCTCTTCACAGTAACCGGAAAACTTCTTGGTAAGAAAGAGCTCATTAATTACTATATTGTCTGCTTTTGAAATATAACTGCGGCTGGGTAAGGCATTTTCCCTGTTCTTCAGTAATTTTCTTCTCTTTCTGTTATGTTTTTAACCATAGCCCAATAAAAGTAAATCAGTTTGAAGGGCACTTCATGAAGCTGCAGGCTGACTCCAACTATCTTCTATCCAAGGAATACGAGGTACAACTCAGATGCAATGATGTTTTAGCGTCCCTGGTTCTTAGCAGAATTTCCTTTCAGCCCTCACTGTGGAATCACATCCCAATTGGGCTCAGGAGTTAGAATGGCACTTAGGGTCTCACTGAGTGTGCTTTCATGCCCGAATCCATTCCCTGCACAATATACCACCTAGTCTCAGAAGCCAGTTTGATCTCCAGAATAACCAACAAAGTGCTACCCAGATCGGGTGGTAAGAAAGAATTAACAGACTTCAAATGCAAACTGATGCTGTCAGTTAGTTAACCTGGCCTTTTGCTTGCTTGGGAGATAATGCGGTTGGGTAAAAAGTGCCCAGGCTTAGGATTCAGTTCCCAGCTTTGCAACCTGTGTGACCCAGGGCAAGTGAATTATCCTGTCTGAGCCTCCTTTGTAAAATGGAGATGAGACTACCTCCTCCGGGGCTGTTGTGGGGATGACCGCCGATGCCCCTGGTCGAATAGGAAACATTCCACAAATGCAGCTAGTGTAACATATTGTTATATTATTATGTATCTCAAGGACTGTCCAGTTTGCCATATTCTGTTTCACATTATTCACATGCAAACTTATTTTTGACCTAACAGGATTTAAAAGACGTGGGTCGAAACCAATCATGTGACATTGCACTCCTGCCCGAGAACAGAGGGAAAAATCGATACAACAATATATTGCCCTGTAAGTTTTGTGTTGAGATCTGTAATACCGCCTTCCTCTCGCCATTTCTTTCCTTTTCTGTGATTAAAAATGGGGCTAAAGCAACTTGGTATAGCTAGATATGGAAGACCTGAGGTTCTAAATGTCTTTAAAAACAAATGACTTGGACGTTACTGTACTTCTCTCCAGAGGGTAACAACCAGCTGAAATTCTGGCTGTGAGAGAGACCTCTCACGCTGTTGACATTTCATCACGTGGTCCTGATGCTTCTCCTTGGAGGGTTAAGAGCTGTAACAGGGTTAACAGTAAGGGTCAACCTGGGCTTACTTAAAGTCTCTAGTTAGCAATTATTTCATATATAAAGATATATATTACATATATTATTCTTATTATCCTTACCCAATTGGGTGAAGCGATTGAAGGTAGCTTTTCTGAACTGCATTCATTACAACAATGAAAAGGAACTGGCCACTCCATCAGACAAATGTTGTTAGTGTTACAGAGGGAAGCACAGATGGGCTTAGAAGAGCATTTGGCTCATTTGCTTGGATGTTTCTGGGCCACTTGTGCAACTCTGTGTGAGCTTCACCTGCAAAATGGAGCTGAGACTGTCTCCCATGTGGGGTTGTGGTGGGGGTCAGAGCTAGCACACGTCAAATGCAAAGCATTCTGTAAACAGTAGAAAAATCACCCCATGGCTCAGTGATACATCTTTCTCAATAAACTTCCTTCCAGATGATTCCTCTCGAGTGAAGCTGTCCAACGTGGACGATGACCCGTGCTCTGACTACATCAATGCCAGCTACATCCCTGTAAGTGAACCCGGGGCCATAGCAACTGGGATGAGGCTTTGACAGGCGGTTATGCTGGAGACACCTCTCCTCCAACACACTCCCACTGTTCTCAGGTCTGGAAACATGGACGTTTTAGAAGAAAAAAAAAAAAAAAAAAAGGCCATGTCTGATTGCCATAAAATGCAGGCTGTCCTAGTCAATTGCTACTAAGGCCCAGCTTTCACAATGGCTATGGTCCCATAGGATTATAATGGGCCCAGGAGGCATTTTCAAAGGTTATTTCCTCTCTGCAGCCCTTAGTCAAGATTAGAGCTCCCTAAGGAAGCTGAATCTCCACAGCTGAGGCGGCCTAGCTAGGGAAGCCAATTCAAAGTTATTTGGATTTCTGAAAACCACAGACACAACTCAAAGGTTGTGTCACACCTCTGGGCTCAGATTCTGGCTAGCAATTCACCAGCCTCCTACAGCACCTCCAGTGGAAAAGCTTCAGGTCAGGTAGACCCGTTTGAATCCCATCTCTGCCCTTTGCTGACTCTGGGATCTTGGGCAAGTTTTGTCAATCCTTTGGACCTTCATTTCCTTTTCCAAAAAATATAAGGATAATATTTACCTTAAATAATCCTCCATTCACTCCATAAACACCATATGTGTGGATGCTAAGTCACTTCACTCGTGTCAGACTCTATGCAACCCTATGGGCTGTAGCTCATCAGGCTCCTCTGTCCATGGATTCTCCAGGCAAGAATACTGGAGTGGGTTGCCATGGCTTCCTGTGACTCCTGCATTGCAGGTGGATTCTTCACTGTTGAGCCTCCGGGGAAGCCCCAAACACTATATAATGAAGTGCTAACTGTAAGTTGGACATTGTGCTGTGTACAGAGAGAGGGTCTGATGGAGTCCTGACCCCCTGGGAACTCTCAGCAGAGTTGGGACATCAGAAAATGACAAGGTGATGCCCTTGACAGGATAGAGTGGTTCTTCACCAACATTAGCGCACACCCGCATCATCTGCAGGTCTTGTTAAAATCCAGCTTCTGACTGGGGCTTCTCTGGCAACCCAGTGGTTAAGATTCTGCATTCCACCGCAGGAGGAGTGGGTTTGATCTCTGGTTGGGGAACTAAATTCCCACATGCCTGAAGAAAAAAAAATGCAGCTTCTGATTCAGCAGGACTGGGTGGAACCTGGCATTCTGAATCTCTAACAAGCTGCCTGATGACCCCCTGCTGCTGGTTTGAGGAGCCCTCTCTGAGTAGCAAGAGGCTAGAGGTTGCCACAGGAGCTTCTGGGAAAACATCCTCCAGCAGAGATGAAGATAAAGGAAAGTTCAGCAGAGCAGGCAACATGCTGAGACTTGGAGGATAAAGAAGAGAGGCTGTGTTTGGGTCGGCGGGGTGGGGGTGGGGGAAGCAGAGGTGACAGAGCAGAGGCCCGGAGGAATGACAAGAGGAGAAAGAGCTTCAGCTGGGATCTGCAAGTAATACCGTAGTGTTGCTAGAACGCAGGATATGTGGGCGAAAATATCCTAACTCATAGAGCTATGGTTATAATTCAATAAGATCTGTGAAAATCCTGACCCACAGCTTGTTATGGGTTTCCCTTGTAGCTCAGTTGGTAAAGAATCTGCCTGCGAGGCAGGAGACCTGGGTTCGATTCCTGTGTTGGGAAGATCCTCTGGAGAAGGAAATGGCAATCCATTCTAGTATTCTCGCCTGGGGAATCCCATGGATAGAGGGGCCTGGCAGGCTATAGTCCATGGGATCACAAAGAGTCAGACACGACTTAGTGACTAAACCACCGCCAGAGCTTGTGATAGGGTAGATGCTCAATAAACAGTGGGTTCTCTTCCCTTCAGTTTCCCTGGCATGGTACCTCTTACCAACATCCCAAAGCCAAGTATCCAAAATGAGTAAAACTCTTCTTTGTTAAATAGGGCAATATCAGTTCCTCAGACAATCCACATTGTGTATACACACACATAACAGGGTGAAGTGTTTTCTAAATGATGGCCCAAGTCCTCCACTGCCTTTAAGAATAAACCCAACCTAATAAAAAAAGACCTTGGCTCTTCACAATAGGTCAGTGTTCTGGCCTTTGTCCTTCCTGCTCCCAAGCCTTGCCACGTGTTAGTATCTCTTTTTCAAATCAGGGACCTGGCAAAGACTTACATCTCACCTAATCTACAGAGCTAACCCCTTTGTTTAGCGTTCTGAAGAGGCCCATTGTTTCTGAGTCCCCACATTGTAAATTCATTGCAGGGCAACAACTTCAGGAGAGAATACATCGCAACTCAGGGACCTCTTCCCGGCACCAAGGATGACTTCTGGAAAATGGCGTGGGAACAGAATGTTCACAACATCGTCATGGTGACCCAGTGTGTGGAGAAGGGCCGAGTGAGTACACGGTCTTCCTGTCATACTAACCTTGCTTCCTACCCCTTGGATGGAGTTTAACTCCCCGCCCCATAGAAATAAAACCCCGTAGGGACTTTCCTGGCTGTCTAGTGGTTAAGACCACACCTTCCAATGTAGGAAAATCTCTGGTCAGGAAGCAAAATTCCCACATACCAAACAGCCAAAAACCCAAAACATATAACAGAAGCTATATTGTAACAAATTCAATAAAGACTTTAAAAATGGTCCTCATCAAAAAAAAAAAAAAATCTTAAAAGAAACCCCATGAAAACCAAGTAGGGATCAAACAAGAACACTGTTAGTGAATTAAAGCCACTCGGTTATAAAAAGCTCTGTAGTAAACCCAGGTGATGCTGTGTTCAGATGCTGGGTCTGAAGTTTCAGTCAAAGATGTTTCCACTGAACAAGTGGGATTATTAGAAGTGTCCAGGACACAGAAGGATTACCTGGCCTCTTATCAGCACCATCCTCTGTTGAATGGGGAGAAGAGGTATGTTGGCAGAGTCACTGGCTCTACCCCTAATTTCAGGAAGTAAGGAGTATTGAATTTTAGGCTGTGTCTGCAGACACAAAATAAAATAGTTATCTGATTAAATGGTTTATATGGTTATGTTGATGGTTAAAAAAGAAAGATTACGTGAAGTGCCCAGTGTCTGTGTTCAACAATTATACATGTTCACAATACTCTTTCTCCTGTCTTCACCTGTGAATGTGATTTTAGCTAAATGTTCTGACTTTTCAAAGATCACCTGGACCATGGCATTGGATCCAGGTTGGAACAACGTAAAAACATGGACAAAAAAGGGTCAGGGAGACAGTGCCTTCATCTTCCCAGCTAGATCTTTCTTTGGAAAACAAAACAAAGCAAAAACAAACAGTAAAAGAGCACAAGAAATTGTAAGACATGGTTTATGTGTCCATGAAATTGAAAGGCTGAGAAAATCAACAAAAACTGAAGCCCCAGAACCTGAACCTGAAAGGGAAATGAATCTAAAGGTGGGGGATTTGCCCCTTGACGATGTCTCTCTCTCACTGGGAGCAGCAGCCCAGCTTCAGACCTGCCCGTGAGCAGGTTAAGGCAAAGCAGATGGTCAAATTGCTTTAGCAGCTGACCCAGGATTCCAACTCAGGAAGACATTTCCAGGAGGGAAAGTTCAGGTTCATGGTAGAAGCGCATTTCCAGACTCACTTTTTTTTTCTGCCTGTCCTCCTCTAGGTAAAGTGTGACCATTATTGGCCAGCAGACCAAGATTCCCTCTACTATGGGGACCTCATTCTGCAGATGCTGTCGGAATCCGTGCTGCCCGAGTGGACCATCCGGGAATTTCGGATATGCAGCGTATGTTTGTTCATTTGACTTCATTGACTAACAAGGTTGGGAAGATGAAGTGTGTGCTAAAGTCGCTTCAGTCGTGTCCGACTCTGTGACCCCATGGACTGTAGCCCACCAGGCTCCTCTGTCCATGGGTATTCTCCAGGCAAGAACACTGGAGTGGGTTGCCATGCCTTCTTCCAGGAGCTTTTCCTGACCCAGGGATCGAACCCACGTCTCTTCTGTCTCCTGCATTGGCAGGTGGGTTCTTTACCACTAGCACCGTGTAGGAAGATGAAGAACACCTGTGAATCCGATTTCTGCTGGTTTCCTCTCCTGTAGTTTGGCTCCTAGGAATCCCTGCCTGGGCATGGTTGTCAGGTTTGAAGGTTTGCCCTGAGCCGTTCCCCTTCTTACCCCTCTGCTCTTCCAGGAGGAACAGTTGGATGCACACAGACTCATCCGCCACTTCCACTACACGGTATGGCCAGACCACGGTGTCCCGGAGAGCACCCAGTCCCTGATCCAGTTTGTGAGAACTGTCAGGGACTACATCAACAGGACCCCCGGGGCCGGGCCCACTGTGGTGCACTGCAGGTACTCTTCCGCCCAGAGCCGGCAGTATAGCAGCCGGGTGTCTAGGCGTGGGGAATGGGTAGGTGGAGGCTCTGTGTGCCCAGCCAGGCTGCTTGGGCCCAGGGGGTGTTCTTATGCCCTCTTCCACCCACTGCTCCCCAGCCTCACTCCTTTGCAGTCTCTTCACCTCCCATTTTTCTCTCTGGCTCTCCATCCTTCTCTCCCTCTTGCTTTTTTTCCTACTGTATCCAATGCAAAGCCCTCATCATCATTGGGCCCCATCCCACCCCTCAATCCAAGTTCCCAGAAACTCACCTCCCCCTCTAGCTGGGGAGGAGACGGCTCATGCTTGTTCCTGCCTCCTGCCATTCTTTCTCCTTGGAATGGCCCCCTCTCTCTCCTCCATCTGTATAAACCATAACCAGCCTTTAAGATCACAGCTCTCAGCTTCCCATGGAGTAGCACTGCCATCTGTGGCAACCCAATTTCGCTCTTAAATTTCTGTTCTCTCTTGACTTCTCTTGGCTTCAGCCTGTACAACCCATAAAATCAACCTAACAAGCAGTCTCTCCCTCTCTTTCTCCCTGGGGAGCCTAGTGTTTAGCTAATTAATGTTTGCAGAAACACTTGGATAGCCCTCACTGAACGGCACGAATAAACAAAGAGCAGCGAATTGCTCCAGGAAGAGAAATGTCATGTGCACTTGCTTCCTCTCAACCTGCCCAGCACCCTAGGAGCCCTGCTTTTATATGTCATCGGAACCATGATGCTTTTTATAGGCATGTGAAGCTTTCAAGAGTTTCCTGCCTTCTGAAAATGGCAGGCATGTTCACCCAATAGCACCGAAAACCTGTTTTTCTTTATCTTATAAATACATGCATCAAAAACCCCCAGGTTATGCCATCACTTTAGGGAGCAATTTGACAATTCCTGGTAATGCTGAAGGTGTTCATACAATATAACCCAGCAGTTCTGCTTCTAGATATCAACCCTCGAGAAATCCCACACGAGTGCACAATGATGCTCACTGCAACACAATTTGTAATAGAGAAAAACTAAAAACAATCTCATTGTCTATCAGTAGGGAATGGTGGTTTATGACCTCTGTAAAAGAAATTATGTCTACATGTAACAAATGTAGACAAATCTCAAAAACAATATTGAGTAGAAAAGTTTACATAAGAATACATAAACTTGTTGAGTACCGTTTTAGTAAATTTTGGAAACACATTAAATGAGTACATTGTGTATAGATTTACATGAATGTGGGAAGAGTATGAAAGCATGCTTGAAAATGATATGCAGCAAATCCTTACCCTTGATGGGGTGGAGAGGTGGAGGAAGGAAGGAGAAAAGGATGGAAGTTCAGAACCTTGGGTTTTATTTCTTTGAGAGAACACATTGAGAGAAAGAAGTATCCAATATTCTTCTCTAACTTGGAAGGGAAGGGAAAGGAAAGATTGTGCCAGAGTCACTGGATGCAGTCCAGAAAGTCCAGTTTAGTGAAAAAGGTGGTCTTTCTTCATTCTCTTTTCTAGTGCTGGTGTGGGTAGGACTGGAACCTTTATTGCATTGGATCGAATCCTCCAGCAATTAGACTCCAAAGATTCTGTGGATATTTATGGAGCTGTGCATGACCTAAGACTTCACAGGGTTCACATGGTCCAGACCGAGGTAAGAGTTCAGCTGAAGGACACAGATCACCCTGTCTGTCTTCCTCCGCCCCCAAATGTTCAGGGCTTTAATCTGATAAAGGGAAAGAACTATGACTCATTAAGAGGAGAAAGAGAATTGAATATTGATGTTTTCTAAGACTTTTTATTTTAAAAGAAATTTCAGTGACCTTGAGGATGATGTGTATTCTTATCTTTACTGAACTAATTGTCCATCTTCTTTAGGTGGGTAGGAAGAAAGATGAATTAAAAAAAAAAATCAATATATGAACATGGGGAAAAACCAGCTAGTTCATCTTAAAGATCATTTTAAGATAGGCTGGTGGTTGAGCACAAGAACTTCAATTAGTAAAAAGGAAGCAGATTCTAATCTCTTCTCTCCCCAGCCCACCCCAGCTGCACCCCCATCTCTGGAGACACTAAAGAGTATACATTAATTGTGGAGGATAAATGTTTGCATTTATATAGTCCTTTGACATTAATTGTGGAGGATAAATGCTTGCATTTATATAGTCCTTTGACATTTACAAGGTATTTCTAAACATGTCATCTCATTAGATTTTCACACACACCACACACACACACACACACATAGATAAGAGAGAATTATTTTCCATTTCCAGAATAGAAAATAAGTTCAGAGGCTAAAGGACTTTGCACAGCTATGAAGTATCTGAGCGGGAACTTAAAGCCTGTTCTAGAGAATCCCAAGTCCCAAGTCCTAATTCCCAAGTCCCCTGGCCCACAGCCTCAGAGTCAAATCTGTGTCCCCGCACAGACCAAACCTCCCTCCCCACATCATTGCCTTACCAGGTCCAAGTTCTCCTGCCCTCCTATTTCCCAAGTAACTGTGCAAAACCTTCTATTTTAAAAAAATGCCTGTGCTCAAAAAGGTGAAAAGTTCTGTGTGCTACTCTGCCCTGGCAGAGTCATGGGACGCATGAAAACTGCAGGTGGCCACGCTCCACAGAATGGAGATGTCCCATAGCAAAGGTTCCCCTTGAGCTTTGTTGAGCCCACTGTTCCTAAAACCACTTTGACCCCCACATCCTCTTCTTGTGCAGAACATGTTCATATCCTGCAGACCCTCGTGTTATTAACACATTTGGGAGAACGCTGTCATCACTGCCTCCTATGGGCAGTGCCCACACCCAGGATCTTCTATCCCCACTGTCCTTTCATTATAACAATTATTGCACTCTATTTTAAATATTTTATTATGTATTTTTTTAAAAAATACATGAAAGTAAGGAAAATAATATAATGAATTTCCATACCCAAACCCCAGTTTCTGCAGTCATCAGTATTCTTTGTTCTTTTTCCATTCATAGCCCACACACACTGTTCCCCTACCCCATGACTTACTGGACTGTTTTAAAGGAAATCCTACTTATCACATAATTTCTTCCTTAAATACTGTGTATCTTAAAACATACATATTTAATATTATATATTCTATATATTGTTAATAATATATATTTTATTCCATGTATGTTTTATAGTTATATATGTATTTTAAGTTAAGGATTTGTTCAAAAATCATGACCACAATACCATTATCATGCCTGACAGTTTTAATCATAATCCCTTAATATCATTCAATATCTAGTCAGTGTTTAAATATCCCTAATTATCTCAAAAATTGCTTTTTACACTTGGTTTCCATTAGAATACAAAGTCCATACATTGCATTTAGTTGAAGTCTCTTCTAAATTTCTTTTAATCTATAATAACCTTCCCTCTGATTTGTTTCCTGTGCCATTTATTTGTTAAAGAAATAAGTTCATTTGTTCCATAGATTTTCCTACATCCTAAATGTGGCTGACTGCTTTTTCATAATATATTCTATTTTTCATAATGTAAGGTGATATAATCCTCTATTTTCCATTATTTTTGTCAGCAGTTCATTGGATCTAGAGGCTTAATTAAGTCTCAGATCCTTTTTACCATCACATGCTTCATGGGTGGTACTGAGTACTTCCTGTTGCATCACATCAGGAGGCACTTCCTGTTTGTGTCTCTTCCTTATGCTGATGAAACTGACAATGACCATCCACTATAACATTTCCAATCAGCCTTTCACTTAATGGTTTGGGCAGCCACTGATGACCACTGTCTAGTTCTGTTCTTTCATTAAGTGTTGTAGAATTACATCACATTATATAATAATTCTTTTCCTTCAACTTTCTGTACAAGACTACAAGTTCCTAGAGGGTAGGAATTTGTTTCCTTGGCTCTAGCCTCAATATTCTTTTAAAATCTATTAAATGAACAAATATCCTACAGTCATGTTGCTAAAAAGTCAAGGCATCAATTTACAAATTTGTTTTCATTTTCACAAACTCAGTTCAGTTCAGTTCAGTCGCTCAATCATGTCCAACTCTTTGCGACCCCATGAACTGCAGCACTCCAGGCCTCCCTGTCCATCACCAACTCCTGGAGTTCACCCAAACTCATGTCCATCGAGTTGGTGATGCTGTCCAGCCATCTCATCCTCTGTCGTCCCCTTCTCCTCCTGCCCCCAATCCCTCCCAGCATCAGAGTCTTTTCCAATGAGTCAACTCTTCGCATCAGGTGGCCAAAGTATTGGAGTTTCAGCTTTAGCAACAGTCCTTCCAATGAACACCCAGGGCTGATCTTCAGAATGGACTGGTTGGATCTCCTTGCAGTCCAAGGGACTCTCAAGAGTCTTCTCTAACACCACAGTTCAAAAGCATCAATTCTTCAGTGCTCAGCTTTCTTTACAGTCCAACTCTCACATCCATACATGACCACTGGAAAAACCATAGCCTTGACTAGACGGACCTTTGTTGGCAAAGTAATATCTCTGCTTTTGAATATGCTATCTAGGTTGGTCATAACTTTCCTTCCAAGGAGTAAGCGTCTTTTAATTTCATGGCTGCAGTCACCATCTGCAGTGATTTTGGAGCCCAAAAAAATAAAGTCTGACACTGTTTCCACTGTTTCCCCATCTATTTGCCATGAAGTGATGGGACCAGATGCCATGATCTTCGTTTTCTGAATGTTGAGCTTTAAGCCAACTTTTTCACTCTCCTCTTTCACTTTCATCAAGAGGCTTTTGAGTTCCTCTTCACTTTCTGCCATAAGGGTGATGTCATCTGAATATCTGAGGTTATTGATATTTCTCTTGATTCCAGCTTGTGCTTCTTTCAGCCCAGCGTTTCTCATGATGTACTCTGCATATAAGTTAAATAAGCAGGGTGACAATATACAGCCCTGACGTACTCCTTTTCCTATTTGAAACCAGTCTGTTGCTCCATGTCCAGTTAAGCCATACTTAATTGTGATTTGGGGAGGAGATCATCACATTATAAATAATCTTAAGAGGTGTTGGGGGTAGAGGGCTCAGGCTCCATAGCTATTTTTAGAGGCTTTTTGGGCCATGTATCACTTCTGTACACCTGCCCAGAACTATGGAGATGCATTTTGGCAAAGAACAGGCAACCCCACCCCACTATAAATATCACTGGCTGACATCCAGGGCAGGGGCAACATAATGTACCAAAGCTCTCCCTCTTCCTCCTTGGACATAACTCCTCTTTTACCTATTCTTTCCCCTTCCTCCTCCTAACCTCTCTGGGGATTCTGTGATTCTTATTCTTCAGACTGACTTTTCAGTGTTCAAGTTCTCAAGAGTCTCTACTCAAGGCACTACTCTTGTTTCTCCCCATTTTCATTCTTCATATTTCTTCCATTCCCATGGCTTCAGGAACCACATACCTGCTCAGATCTCCCAGATCTCATTCTCCTTCCCCAGCATTCACCCAAGTACCTGCTTCATGAACAGATCCACCAGGAAGTCTTATAGTCATCGCATCTCCAACACAAAACCAAATTCATTATTCATTTTTTTAAAAAAACACACAACAGAAGCACTTCTGCTGTTTCTTCTTTTAGTTTCAGGTGATTGCCATTCATCTTGACCTTCACTTGTTTGCCCAGGCTGGGGATCTGACTGTTCCCACAGACACATTCGAGCAATCATTAAGCCCTGTCCATTCTACCCAGCATCTTTCTCCTTGTTCTAGACTCTCTGCCCTCGCCTGGCCCTTTATCACCTCTCCGTGAGCCTTCACGGTAGCCTGCTCGCGGCTCCCCTGCCCCCAGCTTCTGCTCAAACAGCTCTTTATCACCACTGCCGCCAGCAAAGTGCTCTGTCACTGTGTCAGCTCCCTGCAGAAAAATTGTGGAAAACTCTTCATTGCTTTAAAATGATTTTCAAGTTCTTCAGAACCTGGCTCCAACTTACTTCCCCAGTTTCATGTCATAATGCCACCCACCCCCACTCTCTTAGGGTCTGCCAAAATTAAGGAAGGTTTCCCTCTCTGGTCCAGAATCAGTGATTCTTTTGATCATGTTGAATAAAGATTTCAATAAGATAGAAATTTTCTCTTTCCTTTTTTCTCTATCAAACAAAAGCCCAAACAATATCTAGACATTATCTGTCTTGCTTTAAGGCTCTGCTGAAGGTGGGCTCCTTCTACAGTCTCAGACATTCAGTCCCAGTACCGCTTACTTGGACCTGAGAGTGAGGGCAGAGGGGTGCAAGCCACAGCTGAGCCGCTGAGCCCCTGAGGGTGATGATTCCAGCCAAAGAAAAAGGACATTCTGACATCCCTTGTATTTCTTTTCTGGGTCCACAGAGAGAGTCAGCATCAACTTTATTCTGCTTTATTTGGGAGACGAAGGGGTGTGGGCTTCACAAGTTTTGATCAATATATTAAAGAGCAAAGGCTTCTAAACAGGAGACATTAGACAAGGGATTTGTGAGTGTGACCCTCCTCCTTTTAGCCTAACTTGGGGCATGTTTCCTGCCTGATTCTGAGAGAGACATTAAAATGCTCTTGTTAAAGAAAAAGAGCTGATAGTCACCATCTGTCAATGTCATCTGCTTCCCGTGAGGAGGAAACAGTGGAATGTTGTGGGACTCAGTGCACATTTGGGGGATTCTCCTGGGAGTTTCCCATGACTTATGCACCCTACCTTTTAACTACACTAGACTGCTCACAGTTTCCAGAATATATGTACACTTTTGTGTTATTTATATCATTTGGAATGTCCTATTTCTTTGCTCAAATTCTTAACAAATGTCACCTTTTCTTTCTAGATCTATATTTTCCTCCTCCAAAAGTGAACCTGATGGCTTCTTCTCATGTATGAAGCTTTATAAACAATTCTGTCCTGTGTTTATCACCTTACTTGTTCACATACCTGCCCTTCTGCTAAACTGTACACTCAGAGACCATGAAAGGCTCTAAGTACAATCCTATAAATATTATCTCATACTACAGATATTGGTGAAATTGAATGGAAGTAAGGCTTCACCAGCTTGCTGGACAGGGGGGAAAAATGAGCTTTTATGATGTGAAGTTCATACATTAGACTTTGTCTACTTTTCATTAAGAATAAAGTGGGGAGCACATTAACAATCTGAAAGGTTTTAGGAGTTATCATTTTCAAAGGGGTATTCTTTTGGGAAAAGAAGAATTTATATTTAAGACAAAGCAAATTAATGAATATTAACTGGTTTCAAAGCCCAGAGTAGATCATTGTTGAAAAACTTATTAATAAGGCATAGCATACGAGAACTCATTCACAGCCAAACTCCAAGGTCCCAAACTCATTTAATATCCCATTAAAATTGAAAATGTGATTTATGCTTTGGATGGGAGGAATGAGGGAAGTGTTAGTCTCTAATCTGGTAGTTTTCAAGATGAGGAAAATGACTGCCTGTACAAACAATCATTTTCAGGAGAGTACCCTTCTCAAGTTTTCAAGATCATAAGATACTCATAACAAGTAAGTTAAGTTTGCGAGCAGAATTACAGAGAATAGTTATTAATATTAACACAGATGTCACTTCTGATTGGTTTGTGTCTCTGAAACGTTCTAATCTAATGATTGTACCAGACCTACATGATGAGTTCCCTTGAGTAGATGACCATGCACCCAGGGATAATGCCTAGTGCCAACACATAAAAATGAATACCTGTCCACTTTTAAAGATCATTGATGAAGACAGATTTATAGTCTCCCTTTGTGTCTCAAACCTTGAAAATACTCTAAAACTGACCACATGGATCACCTTAAACATAGAGTCCAGGAATGTTTTTCGATATCCATCTAATTGACAGCAGCACAAAATCTAATACAAATCTTTAATGGTCAAAAGAAGTTAGCCATAGAAGAGACCCTTGCCTCCTTGTTTTACAGATGCAGAAACTGAGATCCCTGTCTAGTGGTGGTGATAGATCCCTATCCCAGCTGGTGGCAGACCAAAAGCCCAGAGTCCTCGTCTGAGGAATACTGTGTCATGAGGAGAGCCCAAGGCCAAGCGCTAACATTACACATTCATTCCCTGATCACACAGCTTGGTTGGTAGTAAGGAAAGGAGACAGTGCACACGTTTACTGCCTCTGGCTGAGCTTCTATGGTCAGTGAAGGTCTCTGTGGTGTCCTTTTGGTCACCAAAACACTGACTCTTCCATATTTGTTTCTGTTTCAAAGGTAGTTTCTAATCCACAGACAAGATGCACCATGCTCCTGTACCCAAATGGTGATTTAGGGCACTAACAACCAACCCATATCATTGTGCCCTGGTAAATGGCACAAACAGACATCCAGAGGAGACCAATTGCTTTTCCAACCTAGAAGAGTCTGATTAGGCTTCAGAGCAACACAAAATCTGTCACTTTCTCACACAAACATAATCATTGGGTTGGCAAAAAAGTTTGTTTGGGTTTTTTCATAACATTTTATGGAAAACCCAAACAAACATTTTGGCCAACCCAGTACGTTTTACTTGCTTACATACAGGTTGAAATGACAATGTTCTGAATTGCTCCATGACTCTTTTTATGAAAATAATCTGATATATGACCAAATTTCCTGGCTTAAAATTTGGCTGAAATCTAATTTTGTCTTGTTCTTTATAACTCACTTTAAACATTACATTTGGTTAACTTCTTGCTCAAATTCTGACCCAAGGAAACATGTCAAAGCAGATTAGAAATTTGAACTATAAGAATTCTTATCTCTTTAAACAGAACAATTATCAGCAGACTGTGAATAAAAATATTTCAAAATGTCACTCTATTTGTAAAGAATTTAAGCATTTCCAACATCTAAAATTTTTTTAAAAAAAACTGCACAAAGGAGAACACAACTTCTCCAAAGGGACAGCAAAAAAAAAAGTAATTCCCAGATAGGTAACAGGTGGGGCTACTCTCACTGTGTAAGCCTTCTTAATGAAGTTGAAAGAGGGAAGTGAAAAGCTGGCTTAAAATTCAACATTCAAAAAACAAAGATCATGGCATCCGGTCCCCTCACTTCATGGCAAATAGATAGGGAAAAAGTGGAAGCAGTGACAGATTTCTTTTTCTTGGGCTCCAAAATCACTGTGAATGGTACTGCAACCATAAAATTAAGACACTTGTTCCTTGGAAGAAAAGCTATGACAAACCTAGACAGTGTATTAAGAAACAGAGACATTACTTTGCTGACAAAAGTCCATATAGTCAAAGCTATGGTTTTTCCAGTAGTCATGTATGGATGTGAGAGTTGGACCATAAAGAAGGCTGAGCACTGAAGAAATGATGTTTTCAAATTGTGGTGCTGGAGAAGACTTTTGAGAGTCCCTTGGACAGCAAGAAGATCAAACCAGTCAATCCTAAAGGAAATCAACCCTGAATACTCATTGGAAGGACTTATGCTGAACCTGAAGCTCCAAAACTTTGGTCACCTGATGCTAAGACCTGACTCACTAGAAAAGATCCTGAAGCTGGAAAAGACTTAGGGCAGGAAGAGAAGGGGGAAGCAGAAGATGAGATAGTTGGATGGCATCACTGACTCAATGGACATGAGTTTGAGCAAACTCCAGGAGATAGTGAAGGACAGGGAAGCCTGGCATGCTGCAGTTCAGAAGGTCACAAAGAGTTGGACATGACTTAGCGACTGAACAACCACAAAGCCTCTATGGTTTTCTGCAGCAAACCAACATCTTCAAGATTCTTTAATGAGTCAGACTCAGATACTGAGACCCAAGATATGCACATCTATTGTACAACCTCTTTTTTCTCACCACACCACCCCCACCAAAAAGAATGAAACAACACGGTATGCAGTGACATTATTTTCACATTCAATAATGCAATGGTTTTAGGTTTCATCTAAGAAAATTGATGTAATGAAAAAAGCACGAAGTTTGGGCTCACATACCCGGGTTAAATCCTAGGATCTCATTTCTTAGCTGTGTGACCTTGGAGAAGTTACTTATCTTCTCTTAGTTTCTATTCATATGGATCATTGTATCTACTACATGAGGTTGTCAAAATAATTAAATGAGATAATTCATATAAAATGCATAGCACAGTGTTTGGCATTCATTTTGTATATTTAATAACTATTTGTGGAAGACCTACTATGGTCAGACATAGTTGTTGGCCCTCATAGGATATATTCTAAATATGCATGTATCTAAAAAAGATGAATAAACACTGCCTTTCTGCCCTTTTTCATCCTCTTCTCTGTGGTAATAGAAAGTAGTCACTCTTCTACATACTAGAAGCCATTCAGTTCAGTTCAGTCACTCAGTTGTGTCCAACTCTTTGCAACCCCATGAATTGCAGCACACCAGGCCTCCCTGTCCATCACCAACTCCCGGAGTTCATTCAAACTCATGTCCATCGAGTCGGTGATGCTGTCCAGCCATCTCATCCTCTGTCGTCCCTTTCTCCTCCTGCCCCCAATCCATCCCAGCATCAGAGTCTTTTCCAATGAGTCAACTCTTCGCATCAGGTGGCCAAAGTATTGGAGTTTCAGCTTTAGCATCAGTCTTTCCAATGAACGCCCAGGGCTGATCTCCTTTAGAATGGACTGGTTGGATCTCCTTGCAGTCTAAGGGACTCTCAAGAGTCTTCTCCAACACCACAGTTCAAAAGCATCAATTCTTCGGCACTCAGCCTTCTTCACAGTCCAACTCTCACATCCATACATGACCACTGGAAAAACCATAGCCTTGACTAGACGGACCTTTGTTGGCAAAGTAATGTCTCTGCTTTTGAATATGCTATCTAGGTTGGTCATAACTTTCCTTCCAAGGAGTAAGCGTCTTTTAATTTCATGGCTGCAATCACCATCTGAAGTGATTTTGGAGCCCCAAAAAATAAAGTCTGTCTCTGTTTCTACTGTTTCCCCATCTATTTGCCATGAAGTGATGGGACCAGATGCCATGATCTTCGTTTTCTGAATGTTGAGCTTTAAGCCAACTTTTTCACTCTCCTCTTTCACTTTCATCAAGAGGCTTTTGAGTTCCTCTTCACTTTCTGCCATAAGGGTGGTGTCATCTGCATATCTGAGGTTAGTGAAGGGTTATCATGAAATTTGCTAACCATTATAGAATCCCATTACTGTTGAGGTTTGGAGAGAGTCCCTTGTCTTTCTTTTTTATAAGTATCTTGTCTTTAAAAAAAATTTTTTTAAAACCAATTTTATTGGAGTACAGTTGATTTACAACTGTTGTATTAATTTCAGGTGTACAGCAAAGCAAATCAGTTATACATATACACATATCCACTGTTTTTTAGATTCCTTCTCATATAGGCCATTACAGAGTATTGGGAAGAGTTCCCTATGCTTAATACAGTAGGTCCTTATTAGTTATCTATTTTATATATAGTAGTTTCCCTCAACTTTCTTATGCTTGAGAATTTGCCTTCCTCTGACATGTCTTCTGCTTTTTCATAGTGTCAGTATGTGTACCTACATCAGTGTGTAAGAGATGTTCTCAGAGCAAGGAAGCTACGGAGTGAACAAGAAAACCCTTTGTTTCCAATCTACGAAAATGTGAATCCAGAGTATCACAGAGGTAGGAGCTTACTGCTCTACTATATAAGTTTATTTAGCAAAATACAGTCTATCTGGAAGCCATTAAAAACCTCAAGCTTTCCCAACATGCACTGATCATTTCTTCTCCCCAAAGGTTTGAGGGAAAGGCCCTCAAAAAGTGGCAACAAGGAAGAGAGGCTGAGTGGGGAGGGAACCCCCACGGTGGAGCACAGTTTTCACGTGGTCTCTCCTCCTAGGCTTGGGGTGCCCTCTGTTCAGGACTCGGCTTAATATTTCTAAGGAATAAGGCTTACTACCAAAGAGGATGCTTTGAAATAGCAAGTGGGAGTTCAAATTGTAAAATCCCATTGGAGAAGAACTTGGCCATATGTATGAATGTCCTTATTATGTTCTTGTCACCCAGTATTTCTACTACCACCCTAAGTACTGAAAAAGCTTTATGTGTGAACCTTTTCCTAGTTAAAGGTCTGAGTGAAAAAAACATAAATGTTCAACAGTGGAGGACTAAGCATACCGTGGTGCATTCACTGAGTAGAACACAATGCAGTCATTAAGAATGATATTTTTAAGGATATTATAATAGTATAGATTTTCTCATAAATAAGTAAGAAATGCAGAATGTTAAACAAACAAAAACAGCACAAAGAGGGGAAAAAAAAAAAGACTGGAGAGAAATATGCATGCTCAGTCACTTGGTCGTGTCCGACTCTTTGTGACCTTTTGGACTGCAGCCCACCAGGCTCCTCTGTCCGTGGGATTTTTCAGGCAGGAATACTGGAGTGAGTTGCCATTTTTTCCTTGAGGAGATTTCCCGATGCAGGGATCGAACCCATGTCTCCTGTGTCTCCTGCATTGGTAGACAGATTGTTTACCACTGAGCCACCCGGGAAGCCATAGAGAAATAAAGAAATATATCACAGTAGTAAATAAAATTTCTCTGAGCAGTAAAATAACATATCATTTTTCTTCCATTTTATGCTTTTTCTGAATTTTATAGAACAAGCACGTAACATGTAATTTTTAAAAGAAAAATTCAGTAGAAGAAAATGTATAAACTTTGTAAGGCACTGCTTTGATCAGACAATAATTAATTAACATGTGAAGGGTCTGCTTTTTCCTACTCAGGACCATCATTAAAATCTATTTTATCACACTGGCTAATTGCAAATTTGAAGTTACATTGTAATTTATTTCCAGCTAACAAATTACCTCAAAACTTATCAGCTGACCTCTACATTTATTATGTCATGGTTTCTGTAGATCAGGAATTTGGAAGGGGCTTAGCTGAGTGGTCTGGTCCTGGGTCTGTCATGAGTCAAGACATTGGCCAGGGCTACACTCATCTGAAGGCTTGACTGGTGCTGGAGTGTTCAAGATTGTTCATTCATGTGGTTGTTAGCGTAAGTTTCAATTTCTTGCCACATGGACCAATGTCTACCCATAGATCTTTTTTTTTTCTTTTGGATAAACATTATTTCAGAGCTCTTTTATCTCCATTTCAAAATGCTCTTCAGTTTTATTTAGTTCTCTGTACCCTCTGTACCCACCCACCTAGCCAATATATTAAATAGTTAATAATCTGTAAAACACACATACATGAGAGGGCTGCTATTTAAAGGAATTCTTTGTAAATCAGATAATCCTTTTGTTTTGTAAATAATTACCCCCTAAGTTATCAGGAGAGTAAATTAATAGGTTTTGCATGTGAGATTCTTTAAGAAGCCCAGGATGGAGGAAGCGCTGGGGGATCTTGGAGTTTCCTTGTCTTATTTTGGCTTGTTTAAGGGTCTTTTTTTAGTGTGATCTTGGGTGTGCTTAAAGGAAGCTAATTATGGTATGGTTAGCTTCAGGCATCTGAAAGTTAGGATTCAGGTCCTAGCTCTGGAACTAGCTAGCATTCACAAGCTGTGTAACCCTGAGTGAATTTCTGTACCACTCTGGGCCTGTGGGCTCATCTGGAAAACCAGAGGGTTTGACTGGAATCACTAGTCTTTTCCAGTTCTAGTAATCTACAATCCTGAATGCAGTGACCTGGTCCCCACAGGGATGGTCTCATCGTAAACCATATTGAGTTTCCGTCATTTCTGCTAGTCTTTGCCATTCGTCATTTTCATAAATAGAACAAACAACTATGACATACCCTGCTACGGCCTCTAATTCCAGTGTCTTTCCTTTCAGATTCGGGCTATTCAAGGCATTGAGAATGCACCCGAAGATCTCCTGGATCAAAACTATTCACTGTGTGATTTTATTTAAAAAAAAAAAACAAAACTTGCTTCATGCCCTATGGAGGTGCCAGCTATTTCTGTTGATATTATGTATAATTTATTAATCTGGAGAATTTTAAAGATTTTATGTAATTTAAAGGTAACAGATATTATTGTACATAGTTGTAATTTGTAGTTTCTTCTGTAAATATGTATTTTTCATAATGTTTAATATTAAGCTTTATATAATACTATTTTTCCACACCAAAGTGTTCATGGCTTGTTCTACCTAAACTAATTCAACCTGTATAACAGGACAAGTGGTAAAAAGTGGATGGAGGTGGTTGCAGGGGTGATCCCCTAGCCCATGGTTTTTTACCAGTTTTGATACCTACTGGGCAGGATACAGGGCAGGGCTGGAGAGAGCAGAGAGTACAGCTGGTTTGAGGGCATTGCTGGGACCCAAAGATGATCCAAAAGCAATTAATGTGTGTAACAATGTAATAATATAACAATCAAAAGAAAGGGTTGAAGAGATGAGATTAAGCAGCACCAAAGCTGAAGTAGGTGTTTGTGCCTCACGCGGTTAGTGTCTCCCCTTTGTCCTGCCAGAGCTCCAAGCCAGTGTGGTCAGCTTAGAGGCCACGTAACTTGCAAGGCAAGTCCAGGCTGCCAGGCTGAGGGTTCTGAGAGAGAACAACCAGAACAGAAGTGATGAATTCCTCTTATCCAGAAGCGTGCCACCTGCTCCCCTGACGGGAAACACAGTCAACATGCAAAGCGCCATCTGCAACCATGGGAGACTGCTCCACGGCATCCGCGGTGTGCTCTGTGTGACCATGCATCCCACAGTGGGATGTGTGTTTTGGCCAGTGGACACACACTCATCTTTGTCTCATTGCTAGGAGGCTGCACTCCTGGAAAAGTCAAAATTGCACTGGTCATACTTGGATTTCCCATTAAAAGAAGATTGTGGTGACGTATTATGCTACTGATCAAAGGGCCTAATGTTAATACCTCTAGAGAAATATCTACAAACATCATATATCACTAATTTAAAAAAATACTGAAACAAAAATTCAGTGGTACCTAGTATAAAATTTCCCAGACACTTTTTTTTAGTAAATCATTGAGGTCAAAATATCAAGTAGTCACCTTCATTTATTTGTATTTGATATAAAAGGCACTCCTACTCTGCCAAGTTGACCAATTTTGACTATCACAAATTTCAGTGAGTCAAAAAGTGAACATTGCTCTCTCCAAGGTCCAGTTCCAAGGATCTTCCTGGAGAAAATTTGAAACACACCTGTATGGTATCATCACGGCTACCTGAGAGATGAGTCGGGAATGTTTGCCTTTTTCTCACTACAAATTTCTCTGTAATAAATTTAAGTTTTAGAGATCCAGGTTGTTGGTCTCATAGCTTCATTTGCAGAAAGAGTACATTTCTTTTCAAAATGTATATTTTTTGCTACAAACTGTAGAGCCCCATAAGTACTATAATGGGTGTAATTGCCATAGTAAGTGGAAAAAGCATTAAATATACCTAATATAATTGTAGTAAATTAAGGCTACACCCAAACTGGAAAAATTTGCAGGGCTTCTTGAAGTTTATGGAAACAGGAAAAACCTTTATAAGAATGAATGGGAAGAGGATTCCAAATCTTCACAGTGTTATCATGCTCAATGCCTTGTGAAATGACAGTGTTAGGGTCTGATCCTGTTTCAGGAAACCAGATGGCTCTTCTGGAAATGAAAAGGAACAACATACATGTAAGTGTGGCAGAGGTACCACTGGGGAAAAAATAAAGATCAAAGATATATGAGATGATATGTCTATTAGGAATAACTTTCCCTGTATTAATAAGAAAAAGCAATAAATTTTTAAAAACCAGAATTTTAAGCCAACATCACTGGGTACAAAGCACATCCAACTACATGGAAAGAAATTCATTTTTAGGTTCTCACTCATTTAGAAAAGTTTAAGTGCCTGCAACTTGCTAGGCACTGTCCTAGAAACTACACATTTCTATTCAATAAAGAGAATACATCACAGTGATAACGGTGGGATTGTTGTTACTATTTTCAATTAAACCTGAAAGAGGGCCTCAGCAAGGCAGTGACATTACCCAGAAGCAGGGCAGTGGCAGCCTTCCTTGGGCCACAAACTGGCAAGCGCTGATTCTGCTTCTCTAGCAAATCTCTGGACCAAAAAGAGAAAGAAAGCAATTCATTGCACAGATCAAGAATTAAAGCCATAACAAACCTACACGACTGTCACAGTACATACCCTGGCATATCTGGGGTGGAATCAGAGTTATGGAAATGGACATGACAAGGGAAAACTGTATGTTCTTTTAGTCTAATGCAGGACAAATTTATTTCTACCCTCCACCTGTCTAATTTTAAATCTCCTTAGCAACAAATATTTCACTGTCTTCCCTCCTACCACCATCAAAGACTAAATACATAATCTAGTTGATCTATTTATTAAATTTAGGAGGAGGAAAAACAGGTTTCCTTGACATTCAGCTCAATTAATTTAATCCTGTCATGTGTTATGACTTGGTAAACACTCCACTTCCTGTCGCGCTGGGCATCCTGGCTGTGCACCTGTGCAGTACACTTTAATCATCAAGCCTTCAAAGTGCTTTTGAGCTATCAAATCTTGGAAGGTTCCTGTCTTGCATCTTAATAATTATTTATCCAAGTCCTTTATAATTAACTCCTTTAATCTCTACTCATTAAATCAATTTCGTACTATTCTGTCTTCTCTGGATAGCAGCCAGTTTTTCAGCTCTTGAGTCAGATTTTTCTAAGGCTCCTCTCCCTGTCTGGGTCTGCACTTGTCCTAAGAAATTCAGCAGCACTTAACACTCCCAAACCCCTCTTTTTCACTACACTTCCCCTTCTCCCTTTTGAATATGTTTGCTTTCCCAGTAGAAGGTGATTTTATTTTCCGTTCATCTTATCTCCTCATACCCATTGGTATGTCAATAGTCTTTTCTGGCTCCACATTTTAGAAGAGATGATAATGATTTCACTTTTGAACACTAAAATGGCCACAACACACAATATATTGGGGACAGTTTTATTTGGTAGGGTCTTTAATTAATTTTATTATCTCTTGGAAGAAAGCCCAAAATGACATTTGAAAATAATATGAAACCACTAAGCAGATGTCCAGCAATACAAAAATAGGCTTCACATCTTATACTTCACACTCTGATTCTTCTAGTGTCTTAGGATCCAGGTTCTTGTATTTAAACACTCTCCTTTCTCTTGGAAGAAAATTGTCGACTATGCAGTAAATTCTCATTCACTTAGGCTTCTGGGTCTCTATGGTTGGAATCCTAAAGTCAAATCTGCCAGATCTGAATAACAGCAAGTAGCAGAATCTAAGCACCAACTCTGGGGTGCTCTAGAGTATTAGTTCACACACATGAGCCAGACAAAATCTGACCTGATGGGGAAAAAAATAGATAATAAGCTGCTTGTTTGATGTAACAGTTCAAGGACTTTCCACGTTCCATTTCATTGGGGAAATGAAGTAATTGATGACTCACAACTGAGTGGCAAAAAGGAATGGCTGATCCTCCTGGAAGTGGCTATGAGCAAGGCTTCAAAGGTACCTCATTCCAGAAGAGACAGAGTGGAAAAGGCTATTATCAGCCCAAATGTTCTGTTAAGGTTCAGAGTATTTTTAATCTGAGATTCCAAATCATATCAAGTATTCAAAGATTATTTCACTCAAGGGAAAATCTATAAACCATGACTGCAGAAAATGAGTGAAATAATACAAAGAAGGAAAAATATTTGAAAAGAGGGGATCTAAGTAGACATCATCAGAAAGAAGAAACAGCATTCCTTCTGTGTCCAGACTGTTTCTTGGGGATGTCATATGCTTAAGATGCATTATCCTTTGAAGGGTTCACTTTGACTATGTTGGCCAGATGATGTAGCTGATTAAGCTACATCATTTTGTGAATTTACCAGGTGTTTGACGAAACTGAGTTTGGAATTCTGAACACACTACCTTAGATTCTTTTAGTGGATGGTGCCTTTGAAATGTTTGGCCATTTTACTTAAAATGCAGGGTAACATTTAATGCAGCCATGATAATAGCAAAAATCTGTTCTGTTCTAAAAATGTTTCTAGCAATGGAAATATTTTTGACTAAAAGACTACTCTTGACTTGTAGGGAGGCTCCCTAGGAATAAATATATGACACAAAAATAAGGCATTTTATTTTTGTTTAAAGATTGTCTATATAGATGCATTCATGACATAAGAAAATGGTTGGTGAATGCTCCTAAAATAAAGGCTTATGTAATGGAAATAAAAAGCTCTATTAACAGACCTACCAAAAATGATTTTTGTAACCTATATGCCCATGTACATGATCTTATTATGTAAGATATCAAAATAAGCTGTTGAAATGGTGAATAATGTCAGACAAAATAGTATGTTTCTTCTAGAATATTCACAAGAAAGGTTAGTTATGGCTGTTTTATGCAGTAAGTAATTTCTTTTAAGAAAAACTATCTTCATCCTAAGAGTAAGCTTTCTGTTATGTTGGAGATGTTGTGTTTTCATAACAGCTTGTGAGTGAGCAAGTAAGCCTTCCCACAGAAAGGAGTATACGCAGTTGTGGCTTTCGGAGTGTCATAGAGTTGGGTGGCTTTCCCCTGCAAGCTGAAGTGAGAGCCTCCAGTGGCCTTCATGAAATCTCCCAATTTCAAACACCCTGACAACCAGGTGCACCAAAGTTCTGGCCTGAAGAGTCCTCACTCTCTAGTTTCCCAGGTAGGACCCATCCAGCTTATCAATTCTGCAAGGATAAGAACCAAGTCTTTGATCTCTTTTATACTCCCACCTAATAGAAATTAGTACACAACTCATAGACATTCAACATATACCTTTTGAGTGGAAATTGCTCCTGGCCCAATACTTTGGGTATTTAGGTAGTCAGTATCTAATAATGCTAGTGTTCATGGAGCCTCATCTGGCTGTTCCTTGATTTGTGTGAAGCTTAAATAAATAAGGCAAATACATCTAGCAACTGAATGTGTTATGTTCGTTAATAGAGTACTTTTTATGTTTTTTATATTATGTATTCTTTCTCTGCAAATCTGGTCATTTAAAATAGCAGTCAATGGTTCTGTTTTTTTCTTATGATAATACCTCTCCACACTGTTGTGTTTTCTAACCAACTCTGTTTAAAGAAAGCACTTCCATAGTCTTTGTATTTAATTTATGTATTTGCTTAATATATTTTCATACTGTAACTGTGGTCAAAAACAATCTATATAGTGTCATAAACACCTTCCCACCAGTGAATAAAACTGCTATTTGTTGAAGGAAAGTGTTCTGTCTTCTATTTGCCTGTATCTCATTTATCAATTTCTGTCATCTGACTGCTCAGGAGAAAGGTCAGAAGTGACTGCTTCTAAATGAGAAAAATCTTGCAAGCCGTTATCATGAAGAACTTGGTTGTTTTAACCTTTGCTCCTGTGAAAGCCTAGTTGGTTACCTAGGGTATCGCAAACATATAATAGACTCTCTGGTTGACTGTCTCCAGCTAAATTCTTGGTTTCAGTTCTCTAATTCGTTGGTAACCAAAATGTCATCTATCACCAACAGTGTCTGTGTATTCTCAGAGGCGCTGCCCCAGCTGGATCCCCTGAGCCCTTCAGAGGCACTTCACACATAAGCGGGTGGTGTGACATTTGGTTAAGAGCTGCTGTGTCTATTTCCAGAATCATTATTTTGCCTTTTTTTTTTTACTTTTTCATATTTCAGTTGAAAAAACTCACTGTCCTTCACAACTCCAGTGTTTCATTTTTCTACAACTTACTTACAGAAATCTTCATTTTTTAAAAAAAAAGTACCATAACAGATTTACATGTAAAACCATTAAATCAAATCCATCCTTTGTTTTAAAACAATTTCTGGATTCAAATTGAGTTAGCAAAAATAATTTGACCTCTGAGACTTGACCTTGTTTTTCCCAAAGTAGCTGTTTGTTTGATGGAATTTACTCGTAAAGGAAAAGGGAATATGACCATATGAAATTATCACTTAGTAATTCTGCTGGAGTATCCTCCACCATCATGAAGTGTTAGAACTGAAAGGGCCACTTTAGGATGGACAATGATGGAAACCAAGACCAAGTTTAAGATGATAGAGCAAAATAGGACAATGCTAGAACCAAATCCTATCTTCCTATCACTTGTGGGGGTGGACCTGCCTACATGTAAATATAGAAAAAATGAAGAATGATTCTCAGATCTGGGGCATGTAATTGCCATCTTGCACACTGAGACAGAACCCTGAGTTGAACTTTCAACATTTTATGTGATTATTCCTTTAATTTTGTATGTTTGGAGACACTCATTTGCCAAACAAATCTCAGACTATGTTTTAGAGTCATACCTTAGCACAAGTCATCACCATCTTAAAGCTGAAGTACTATTGAACAGAAAAGGAGAAAAACATGCTTTTTTAAAAAACATAATACTATTATAAAACATTTTTTATTAAAGCTGATTAAATCAAACCACCTAAAACCCCAAAAAATTCTACCATTAGATTTGGAAAGAATTGGCAAAGCTTTTGATGTTGCCAGTAAAAGGAGCATTCATAATACAAGGATAAAAATTAACTGGTAAAATTCAAGCTTGAGTAATAGAGAAAACCATGCAGGGATGGTTCTGTGTAGGAGTTAACACTTGCCAAAGGCCAGGCTTAACTAAAATATCTCCCCAACCCAGCATCTCCCAAAGAATATTGTATCATTATTTTAGAGAACTGTTGATCTAAATAAGGCTTGCCCTTTTTATCCTGGGGTTTATTGTAATGATATAAGAACCTTTGTGTAGAGTATCTTAATATTAAATTATTTTGCTCTTGGAGCTCTTGACCCCAGGAAGAAACTTGGCATCTATTTCAGTCTTTAAGAAAGAACTAACAATGAAATATGTTTCCTGTCTCTGTGACCCTGCTGCTAGCTGTTGGTGGCCAAGAAGTTTCTGTGTCTTAGGGTTTGCCAAGGAGCTAAGGGAAATAAAAAAAAACAACAAAAGTAAAAACAAAAAGCTGACAAGACAACTATAGAAACAAAGGGCGTTTAAAGAGGAAAAGTTCAGAAGCTTGGGAATATTCCTAAATCTAACCTCCATCAGAAAATACCACTTGTAGGAGTCAGAAATTAAAGATTCAAGCCATATTTCATACCTAAAGAACTTTCCAATGACCCCTGATCCAGTCTTCACCCAAGTAGGTACTCCTTCCCCATTCATGACAGATCAGGTCAGGGAGTGGGAGGGGTGGGGGGGGGCAGAAGGGAGGGGTCAACAAATGTCTACCTGCGAAGAATACTACATCAGCAATAAACAAAGATGAACCAGGATAGAAGAGAAGTAACATGAATGAGCCCACGCTGGTGGAAAACTGGGAGGAAGAAGGCAAAAGTAAAGTGAAAGGTGAGAGCTATGAAGGTGCCATTGGGAGTCTTAGACCCCTTGCAGTAACAGAGGATTTTTCTCATTTAAAAGGAAGACATTCTAAGTTCTGTTTAAAGTGCTATAGACGGGGACTTCATTTTTTTCGCTTTTGTTTTTGTTCTTTTCTTTGCTGTGCTAAGTCTTTGTTGTGGTGTGCTGGGCTTAGTTGCTCCAGGGCATGGGGGATCTTAGTTCCCTGTTGTTGTTCAGTGGCTCAGTTGTGTCTGATTCCTTGCAGTCCCATTGACTGCAGCACCCCAGGTTTCCCTATCCTTCACCATCTCCCAGAGTTTGCTCAAACTCATGTCCATTGAGTCGGTGATGCCATCCAACCATCTCATCCTCTGTCGTCCCCTTCTCCTCCTGCCTTCAGTCTTTTCCAGCATCAGAGTCTTTTCCAATGAGTCAGACCAGGGATGGAACCCACATTCCCTGAGTTAGAAGGTGAATTCTTAATCACTGGACCATCAGGGAAGTCCCAGGGACCGCATGTTTAATCTTTAGGTTATTACTTAAAGTTTGACTCCAGGCTATTATCTTAGTGAGTGCCTTCACCCATCAGATACTATCAGTCAATGATTGTTTCTGCTTTATAGATTAGAAAGCCACAGAGAAGACCAAGATATTGCCCAAAATTTAGCAGAATAGGAACAATAACTAATGCATATGATGCACTAACTATAGTATCATCTAATTTAACTCTTCACACAGCCTATTTATCAGACTTACATTGGAGATAAGGAAACTGAAGTTTAAATTTAAAAACTGAAGTAATTTTCCAAAGGCCCCACACTACCAGCTACTTAGTTTACAATCTGAATCTTTCTGACTTCAAAATGTGGTCACTTAATCTCTGTGCCCTGATGGGTCAGTGGTAAAAATTCTGTCTGCCAAGCAGGAGACTGGGGTTCAATACCTGGGTCAGGAATACCCCCTGAAGAAGGAAACAGCAGCCCACTCCAATATTCTTGCCTGGGAAATCCCATGGACAGAGGAGCCTGGTGGCTACAGTCCATGGGGTCAAAAGAGTAGGACATGACTTGGTGACTAAACAACAAACCTCTCTACCAGAGTATTCCAAAGTTTGGTTCCCAGACCAGCAGCACTGATATCAGCTGGTTACAAATGCAAATTCTCAGACTCATGCCCCTGTAATACTATTGAATCTGAAACTTTGGGGGTGAAGCCCAGCAATGTGTGTATAAAAAGCCCCCCAGGTGATTGGACACGTGCTGTTCTGTGTGGAGCCTCTTTGCTTTGCAGCTTCTTATTAGTCAAATCTAATTCTAAGAAGAAATTTTGTCAAACCCTGTGTGACAAAGAATAATGTGTAATGTTTTTTACCCCTAGCACATAAAAAGCACTTAATAAATGTTAGCAACTATTGTGTCCCAGGTAGCACTCTGTACAGCCTTACCTGTGGTATCTCATTTAATTCTTGGAAAAGTAGATAAGGCAGGGACTACAATTATTCCCATTCTACAGATATAGAAACTGAGGCACACAGAGACTGAGAGACTCAGAGTAAATATCTGGACCTAGGTCACAGAGCTGGCAAATGTCAGAGCCTCACACTGAGCAGGGACAGAGTAATTCTGAAGCCTGTGTTCATAACCACTTCCTCCTACACCAAGGTTGGAGAAAAGGCTGATTAAGCTCCATAGCTCAAATTCAATGTTGAGCCTCCAGCTCTCACTTCAGCTTCAAAGACTCATTTATGTGCTGCACGTCACTTTCCTCTAGCCTGACCCTGCTGACTCTTGCTTGAAGGACCATGAGTCCATTAGCCTTGACGTTTATGCCCTTCCCAGCTTTGTAGACTGAATGTGATAACACCATCATGGACTCTAAATGCCACCCTATCTGTTCCCTCCGGGGCCCAGGAAAAGCTAGTAAACAATTCTCAGGGTGGCAGTAAATTCTTAGGGCAAAGAGATACTGGCTGTCCCATGTAGAAATGGCAGGTCAACACAGAATAGGAGACACCAAGAACAGGAAGTCACCACAGGGAGGAATCCCCAAATAAGGTGGGAGAAATGGGAAGATGCCTTAAAAGGCAGCTGCAAACTCTCAAAAATTCTAACAACCAGAGGCTACAAAGTTCAGCCCTAGATGACTGCCGAACCAGCGGAGAAAGCAGAACAGGAACAGGACTCTATGACACTGTTTATTTATTTATTTTATTATTTATTTAGTTTTTGTCTGTGCTGGGCTTCTCTAGTTGCTTCATGGAGGCTTAGTTCCCCCACGGCATGTAGGATCTTAGTTCCCCAATTCAGGATTGAACCCACATCCCCTGCATTAGAAGGCAGATTCTTAACCACTGAACCACCTATGATACTATTTAGAATAAGCAAGACTGAAAAAGCAAACATGTGAAGAGTGAGAAGGAATGAAAGACAGGGAAGTGAAGACCTCAAAGATGCCACTTCTACTCTGTCCCCCAAGCCCTAGCCATGAGCAAGGAAGGTGGGACTGAATGCTCACTCATCACCTTCACTTGGGTAAAGATAGCATCAGTCCAACAGACAGAGGTCTGGCAGGAAATGGAAGGCATACTCAAAAGGGTATGAGCAGAGCTCAACAAAGGAACCGATGCCTAAGAATCGGACAGTGTTCCTGGCTCCACTGGAATTTCCCAGGGCCTCAGCACTCAAGGCCGTGCACACACTTGGTGGGACAACATGCCAAGGGTTTGGGGGTAGAGCAGTACACTGAGACCCACTTAAAAGCTGTGTGACTTTATTAAGCTTCAAGGACCATTTGTCTTCTCCATCCACACCTCCAGAACAGGAAGTCATCAGCAGTTTCTCTGTGTGTTACTGTTTCTATTAACCTTCTAAATAGAAGATAGCTAGCTAGCCCTTTTCTTGATCACTGTCTGTCTGGCTTCATATCTCATCACCCCAGCAAATGCAGAAGGCCTCTGTGTTGTTCCTGTGCCTCTGTCTGGCACGCCAGTCCCCCTTTACACTGCCATCTGAGTGACTGATCTAAAATATGAAAGTGACCATGTGATGTGATGTGAAAGTCACTTAGTCATGTCCGACTCTTTGTGACCCCATGGTCTAGTTCATGGAGTTCACCAGGCCAGAATACTGGAGTGGGTAGCCGTTCCCTTCTCCAGGGGATCTTCCCAACCCAGGGATCGAACCCAGGTATCCCATACTGCAGGCAGATTCTTTACCAGCTGAGCCACCAGAGAAGCCCCAAACTGACCATGGTCCTCCTGAAATTGACCAGTGACTCTCAATTATCCGCAAGATGCAGTCCAGGCTCTTGGTGGCCATAGAAAGTCTTTGATGACTTGGCACATGTCTTCTTCCCCAGCTGCAGCTGTAGCCCCTCTTCTCCCTACAATTTACATTTCATCCATTCAAACCCTTGTGGTTTCTAGGGTGCATGCTGCTGTTCTATACATTTTTGCTCTGATGTATTCCTTTTTCTCCTCCCTGAAATAGTTCTTATGTCTTCTCTGAAACCCAGGACCCAGCATAGGGGGCAAGAAGGTCATTAGCTCAGGCTTCACCCTCACAAAGGGTAGCAAACATAGCCCTTTGATTTGTCTATGTGCCTGTGTTTGTGTGTGTGTATGTGTGTGTGTAAGTTGCTTCAATCATATCTGACTCTATGCTACCCTATGGACTATAGCTCACCAAACTCCTCTGTCTATGGGATTCTCCAGGAATCTAGAGTGAGTTGCCATGACCTCCTGCACGGAATCTTCCTAACCCAGGGATCACACTTGCATCTCTTATGTCTCCTGTGCTGCAGGTGGATTCTTTACCTCTGAGCCACTGGGGAAGTCTGACTTGTCTACACATAAAGTTACATGTAGTCACAGACATGCAGACAGGAATGAGAGATGAAGACAGGCTTCAGATAACTTTCAACTCAGGCCTGTTATTAGATCAATCTGCCTGGAGTGTTTTATAAAGAAATATTTTTAAAGAAATCCTTTCATTATTTTGTGATTTAAACAATTTCTATAACTCTCTTTAGACATTTTTTTAAAACTTAAAAATTTTTTTTTTGTTATACCAGAAGTCTCAAAAACTGGCAGTGACCTTCTCTTGACCCAGAAATGGCTGTTGACCAGTTCCCAAACTTGTCTCCTGAAACTCAGCTCCAACTCAGGGTTACTTCTGTACCCACAGAAACATTTTCCATTTTTCATGCACAGTGGCATATTATGTCAAAATAATTTGTTATGTCTTCCCTCTGAGACTTAATGGTTTCCAGAACAGGTTCTCCGAGGCACCAAGTGAATGAATATGAGTTTGACTTCAGATGTTATTATAATAGTAATAATAATAATGCAATATGGCTCAACAGGTAAAGAATCTACCTACAATGCAGGAGATGCAACTTCATTCCCTGGGTCAGGAAGGTCCCTTGAAGAGGAAATGGCAGCCCACTCCAGTATTCTTGCCTGGAAAATCCCATGGACAGAAAAGTCTGGCAGGCTACAGTCCCTGGTGTCACAAATAGTTGAACATGACTGAGCATGAGCATGGAATAATTATATAATAGAAAGAGACGCATTTCAACAAAGTGCTGGGCATCATTCATTGCTTTCTCACACATTTTAATTGAATCAGTCCTCCCCCAAAACCCTGTGAGATGAGAAATCAAACCTTAATAATACAGCCAATTAACAGCAGAACCAGGATTCAAACCCTGACAATCCAGCTTCAAAGCTAGTGTCAACCACTCTACCGGCAGTTCTCAAACTTTGGAGTGGTGGCTCAGTGGTAAAGAATCCACCTGTCAAGTAAGAGACATGGGTATGATCCCTGGGTCGGGAAGATCCCCTGGAGAAGGAAATGGCAACCTACTCCAGTATTCTTGCATGGGAAATCCCATGGACCTTGGAACCTGATGAGATACAGTTCATGGGGTCGCAAAAGAATCGGAGATGACTTAGCAACTAAACCACCACCAGAATCACCTGGAGAAATATTAATAAAGCACAGTTTAACTGGGCCCTATTAACAGAGCTTCTAAATCAATGCATTCATACTATGCTCTGGTGTTATGAAAAATAGTGAAGCAAAAATTTGAAAGCTATTTCATATAATTCTCTGAGGGTACTTTCATCTCATTAAGTAGATAATGATATTTCAGAAATAAGTTTGTAGCTTTTTAACAGAATTCAACTTTAAAGAGGACTTTGCAAAGATTGAGTTTTCATTTGTAGTCATTGGTCTTTTCTCTGGAAGAGCACAGAACTTTGAGACCAATTGGGTTCAAGAACACCTACTGACAAGCTCTGCATTTGCACAACTTCACAATGAGGAAATGAGTTTAGAGAAATAAATAACTGACTTAAGTTGCTGAGCCAGCAAACAACCCCTCCAGAATGGCTGCCCTGAGAACAGGCTGAGCTCAGGACAGAACATTCTCCGATCAACTGTCTAGTCACACCATCACCAGCTCAGCCCACTTCCCCACACCCAGTTCTTTCTAGCCAGGTTTATTCCTCTGTAAAAAGAAAAGTCCTTTTCTGCCTGGCATTTATGATGCTTGCAAATCTGATGGATGGAACTCCTCTTGCAAAGGTCCACTTCTCCCATTATAACCATCTCTCCCCTACCCCACTCACCATTGGCAATATTTTTTTTTTTTTCAAATAGAGTGCCTCCTCACCTAAGTCTGGATTTGTTTTGAACTTGATTCCAGTCTGGATTTGCTTCAAAATGTGTATGATTTCTCACCTACATGCAATCTTAGATCCACACTCATGATATTTTTATCCTCATTTAGTAGAAAGAATAATGGATACTGAAATATCCACTTTCTAATTCCTGAAACCTGTGAATACGAGTATGTTAGGTTACATGGCAAAGGCGGGGCTTCCCAGGTGGCACTAGTGGTAAAGAACCTGCCTGCCAGTGCAGGAGATGCAAGAGACGGGAGTTCAATCCCTGGGTTGGGAAGATCCAGGGAGGAAGAAATGGCAATGCATTCCAGTATTCTTGCCTGGAAAATTCCATGGACAGAGGAGCCTGGTGGGCTACCACCCTTGAGGCTGCAAAGAGTCAGATGTGACTGAACACATTATCTCAATTTAATTTTCATGGCAAAGGGGAATCAAAGTTGCCAATGGAATTAAGCTGTTAATCAGCTAACCTTGAGATGGAGAGACTGTCTTGGATTCTTTGGGTTGGCCCAACTACAAGAGTTCTTATAAATTGAAGATGGAGGCAAGAGAAAGAGAACCAGAGACAGCAGTGTGAGAAGTTGGCCTAATATTTCTGATTTTGAAAATGAAAGAAAAGGGCCATGAGCCAAGGAATGCAGGTGAGCTCCAGAAGCTGAGAAAAGAAATGGATTATTTCCTAGAGCTTCCAGAAGGAATGCAACCATGCTGACATTTTGATTTTAGCACAATGAAGCCCATTCTGTGGAGTCTGACCTCAAGAACTGTAAGATAATAAATTTAGGTTGTTTTAAGTCAGTTTGCCAGTAGTCATGTATGGATGTGAAAGATAGACCATGAAGGCTGAGTGCCAAAGAATTGATGTTTTCAAACTGTGGTGTTGGAGGGGACTCTTGAGAGTCCCTTGGACTGCAAGGAGATCAAACCTGTCAATCCTAAAGGAAATCAACCCTAAATATTCATTGGAAGCATTGATGCTGAATTTGAAGCTCCAGTACTTTGGCCACCTGATGCAAAGAGCGAACTCTTTGGAAAAGACCCCAATGCTGGGAAAAATTGAGAGCAGGAGAATGGAGCAATAGAGGATAAAATGGTTGGTTGGCATCACCAACTCAATAGGCATGAGTTTGAGCAAATTCTGGGAGAGAGTGAAGGACAGGGAAGCCTAGCATGCTGCCATCCATGGGGTTGCAAAGAGTTGGACATGACTGAGCAACAGAGAGAGAAGGCAATGGCACCCCACTTCAGTACTGTTGCCTGGAAAATCCCATGGGCAGAGGAGCCTGGTAGGCTGCAGTCCATGGGGTCGCTAAGAGTTGGACACGGCTGAGTGACTTCACTTTCACCTTTCACTTTCATGCATTGGAGAAGGAAATGGCAACCCACTCCAGTGTTCTTGCCTGGAGAATCCCAGGGACAGGGGAGCCTGGTGGGCTGCTGTCCATGGGGTCTCACAGAGTCGGACACGACTGAAGCAACTTAGCAGCAGCAGCAGCAGCAGCACAGTGACTGAACAACAACAACAAAGCCACGGAATTCATGAAAATTGGTTACAGTAGTGATGGGAAACTAATGTTCTCTATATTACAGATAATGGATCTGAGATTCAGAGAGTTTATAAAATTTGTCCAAAGTCATACAACCAGTAAATGAAGAAACTAAAACTGAAGCTCAAACCTCTATATTCAGAGCCCTTATTTCTACTACTATGATAATTTGTAAAACAAATTCTAATCTCTTCTTTTACATGATAGCTTTTCAAATATTTGGAAGTAGACACCATGTCTTCCCTTAGTCTTCCCTAGGAAAACCAAAAGTTTGTGTAAGCCTCAGATGACAGTTGGAGGTACCGTGACCCTCCTGGAAAATATGGCGGCCAAGCTGAACAGGGTGCCGGCGAGGCTGCAGCTCCACCTTTGTATGTTTCCATTCGTCCTTTGAAAAGTGGCATTTATAACTCATAAAATTTAAGCATTACTCTTTGAGTTAGAAAAATGAGGTGGTAGTTTTCTTTTATTGACAAATTGGCTGTGAACTTAATGTTCCTAAAAAATGAGTCATTTGAATTGGAACATTAATTTATTTGAGCAGCTGGGTCCACATCACTCTGAGAAAATGCCATTGCTCTGTCCCTACACAGATCATCCCATAATGGTCCCAGCACCTGACTATAGTAGGAATAGTTCAGGCTTCCTTCTTGCCCTCCCACCTGAAATCTCAGATGCTGGAGGTAATAACACCTTTTTAGAAGAGTGCATTTGAGAGTCCACCTTGCCACCTTTGCCTCACTTGGAGACATTAAGTTTTGCCTGCAACTGAGATTCAATAGTACCGCATGTTTGTATTAGAGACAAAGTCTGTCCTGTCTCTGTAAGACCCACCCTATAAGAAAAGGTGGGAGGAAGATTGAGCCCTCAGCTCTGAAATAACCAACAGGGCCAATAAGAACTGCAAATACGTTACGCTGGGGAAGCATAGATAAAGGGACACACTCATCTCCCATAGAGGTGCTTAGCTTGAGTCCATGGGAGCCAAATGTAAAGTTCTGAACCAGCTGTTAAACACAGCCATTATTAAAAATTATATAAGTTTGCAACTTTATAAATCATATTAAAAGCAAAGGCAAGAAACACTCAAAGCTCATTGCTTCCTCATTATTTTACCACCTTTTACTATTATCCCTTCTCTTCAGGTTATTTCTGCTGCTAGATCTATATGATTGGAAAACTATAACAGTGTGCCACTGAATAGCTCTCTCAAATTCTGAGTTCAGCAATGTCACATTGATGGCTTTACAATCAGCCATGGTGGGTGTATTTATTCCACAGATGTCAGTAAATCCTGTGAATGAGGGCATCTATCTCACCTCTGGCTGGGTGTCAAACATTCACCAGCACATCACTTCCCATCAGCACGTCTTTCCACCCTGCACCACACAAAACATTGCAACCCGCTCACCTCGTGAAGACATGAAGACATCAGCTACATCATTTCATCCAATAATTATAAAGGGCAAAGTAAACTTCTCTAGGATTTTTTTCTTTAAACATTTTTTTTTTGGCTTGGAAGGTTTATTCACACATTTATACATCATCTGTTTCCTCTTTAAATTTCAGAGTAACTTTGGATTTTATAACATGGAGTTAGCATTTAAGGTATGCTATCTCAGAAAGGAGAATTATAGGAACTAAGGAGAATTCTACAGTGTTGTTGGTGTTTCTTGGTCTGTGATGTTTGGGACAGTATAGAAACCTCCTTGAGTATCCTCCTTTATATACCACCTTTTATTTCCACAGTTCAGTTCAGTGCAGTTCAGTTCAATCGCTCAGTCATGTCTGACTATTTATGACCCCATGGACTGCAGCAGGCCAGGCCTACCTGTCCATCACCAATTCTCAGAGCTTACTCAAACTCATGTTCATTGAATCAGTGAAGCCATCCAACCATCTCATCCTCTGTCGTCCCCTTCCCCCACCTTCAATTTTTCCCAGCATCAGGGTCTTTTCAAATGAGTCAGTTCTTCACATCAAGTGGCCAAAGGATTGGAATTTCAGCTCTTGCATCAGTCCTTCCAGTGAATATTCAGGAATGATTTCCTTTATGATGGATTGGCTGGAGAGTCCAAGGGACTCTCAAGAGTCTTCTCCAACACCACACTTCAAAAGCATCAATTCTTCGGTGCTTCTGCTAGGTCTGCTAAGTAACTTCAGTCGTGTCCGACTCTGTGCAACCCCACAGACAGCAGCCCACCAGGCTCCCCCGTCCCTGGGATTCTCCAGGCAAGAACACTGGAGTGGGTTGCCATTTCCTTCTCCAATAGCTTTCCTTATAGTCCAACTCTCACATCCATACGTGGCTACTGGAAAAACCAGAGCTTTGACTACATGGACCTTTGTTGGCAAAGTAATGTCTCTGCTTTTCAATATGCTGTCTAGGTTGGTCATAAATTTTCTTTCAAGGAGCAAGCATCTTTTAATTTCATGGCTGCAGTCACCATCTGCAATACTTTTGGAGCCCCCCAAAATAAAGTCTGTTACTATTTCCATTGCTTTCCCATCTATTTGCCATGAAGTGATGGGACCAGATGCCATGATCTTAGTTTTCTGAATGTTGAGTTTTAAGCCAACTTTTTCATTCTCCTCTTTCACTTTCATCAAGAGGCCCTTTAGTTCTTCACTTTCTTCCATTAGTATGGTGTCATCTGCATATCTGAGATTATTGATATTTCTCCTGGCAATCTTGATTCCAGCTTGTGCTTCATCCAGCCCAGCGTTTCTCATGATGTACTCTGCATATGAGTTAAGTAAGCAGTGTGACAATATACAGCCTTGAAGTACTCCTTTCCTGATTTGGAACCAGTCTGTTGTTCCATGTCCAGTTCTAACTGTTGCTTCTAGATCTGCATACAGATTTCTCAGGTTGCAGGTCAGGTGGTCTGGTATTCCCATCTCTTGAAGAATTTCCCACCATTTGTTGTGATCCACACAGTCAAAGGCTTTGGCATAGTCAATAAAGCAGAAGTAGATGTTTTTCTGGAGCTCTCTTGCCTTTTTGATGATCCAATAGATGTTGGCAATTTGATCTCTGATTCCTCTGCCTTTTCTAAATCCAGCTTGAACATCTGGAAGTTCATAGTTCACATACTGTTGAAGCCTGGCTTGGAGAATTTTGAGCATTACTTTGCTAGCGTGTGAGATGAGTGCAACTGTGTGGTAGTTCGAGCATTCTTTGGCATTGCCTTTCTTTGGGATTGGAATGAAAACTGACCTTTTCCAGTCCTGTGGCCACTGCCGAGTTTTCCAGATTTGCTGGCATATTGAATGCAGCACTTTTACAGCATCATCTTTCAGGATTTGAAATAGCTCAACTGGAATTTTATCACCTCAACTAGCTTTGTTCATAGTGATGCTTCCTAAGGCCCACTTGATTTCTTCAAAAGATGGAAATACCAGCACACCTGACCTGCCACCTGAGAAATCTGTATGCAGATCAAGAAGCAACAGTTAGAACTGGACATGGAACAACAGACTGGTTCCAAATCGGGAAAGGAGTACATCAAGGCTGTATATTGTCACCCTGCTTACTTAACTTATATGCAGAGTACATCATGAGAAACACTGGGCTGGATGAAGCACAAGCTGGAATCAAGATTGCCAGGAGAAATATCAATAACCTCAGATATACAGATGACACCATACTTATGGCAGAAAGTGAAGAACTAAAGGGCCTCTTGATGAAAGTGAAAGAGGAGAATGAAAAAATTGGCTTAAAACTCAACATTCAGAAAACTAAGATCATGGCATCTGGTCCCATCACTTCATGGCAAATAGATGGGAAAACAATAGAAACAGTGACAGACTTTATTTTGGGGGGCTCCAAAATTATTGCAGATGGTGACTTGCAGCCATGAAATTAAAAGATGCTTGCTTCTTGAAAGAAAAGTTATGACCAACCTAGACAGCATATTGAAAAGCAGAGACATTACTTTGCCAACAAAGGTCCATGTAGTCAAAGCTCTGGTTTTTCCAGTAGCCATGTATGGATGTGAGAGTTGGACTATAAGGAAAGCTAAGCGCCGAAGAATTGATGCTTTTGAACTGTGGTGTTGGAGAAGACTCTTGAGAGTCCCTTGGACTCTCCAACCAATCCATCATAAAGGAAATCATTCTTGAATATTCACTGGAAGGACTGATGCAAGAGCTGAAACTCCAATCCTTTGGCCACCTGATGCAAAGAACTGACTCATTTGAAAAGACCCTGATGCTGGGAAAAATTGAAGGTGGGAGAAGGGGACGACAGAGGATGAGATGGTTGCGATTCAGTGAACATGAGTTTGAGTAAGCTCTGAGAATTGGTGATGGACAGGGAGGCCTGGCCTGCTGCAGTCCATGGGGTCGAAAATAGTCGGACACAACTGAGCAACTGAACTGAACTGAAGTTGAAGGTCATCAGATAAATATTGATTATTGCTCTTAATAAGGGAGCTTTTTTCCCGATTTTGGAGCCAATCCCTGGTATTTTGTAATAGATTTGGTTTTTTTGGTGGGGGGGGGGGGTGTTTGTTTGTTTGTTTGTCTTGCTAATAAAACTCCAAAGATTTGGCCTTCTACTGCACTATGGAAACAGGATTCTTAGATGTCTGTCTCTCATAATAACCTGGTACTGCATTTCTATTAACCTTCAAATTAACCCTTTTTATATGGCATTCTACCTCCTTAAGAAACATTAGACCACTTTAGAATTTCTTAGTCTTTTAACCATTTTTGTTTGCTTTTCCCACCATTTTGTTTTGTTATTTCCAAAACATTCTACACCTCCTGCCATTGCTATTAACTTAACACTCCTTTTTCTGCTCAGTTGACAAGTCCTGGTGAGTACAATGAATTCCACCTTCTCGTTGATTTTGGTTCCAATAAAAGGTCATTGGGAAAAAAGGATCATTGGGCTTCCCAGGTGGCACTAGTGGTAAAGAATCCACCCGCCAGTGCAGGAGACCTAGGAGATGTGGCTTTGATCCCTGGGTTGGGAAAATCCCCGGGAAAAGGAAATGGCACCCCACTCCAGGATTCTTGCCTGGAAAATTTCATGACAGAGGAGCCTGGCCGGCTGCAGTCCATGGGGCCGAAAAGAGTCAATTGAGACGGATCACAAAGGGTCATTATTTTTAGGAGTGAGTTGAGATCTGGTTTGATATATCCAGCTTAATACTTTTCTTTTCTTTTCTTTTCTTTTGGAAGGTATGACTTGTCAACAAACAAGGTTAACTCTGAGTTTTCTAGATGAGTTTTTAATCTATTTGTTCAGGGCATGGACTGGTCTTGGACAGAGGTTAGATAGTCATATATTATTCCTTCTGACAAAAGAAGGAAACGAGCAGGATTTCAAGTATCTTATGGACTCTGTGGGAGAGGAAGAGGGTGGGAAGATTTGGGAGAATGGCATTGAAACACGTAAAATATCATGTATGAAACGAGTTGCCAGTCCAGGTTCGATGCACGATACTGGATGCTTGGGGCTAGTGCACTGGGACGACCCAGAGGGATGGTATGGGGAGAGAGGAGGGAGGAGGGTTCAGGATGGGGAACACATGTATACCTGTGGCGGATTCATTTTGATATTTGGCAAAACTAATACAATTATGTAAAGTTTAAAAATAAAAAAAAAGAATAAAAAAAAAGTATTACTATCAAGGAAGAACATGAGTGAGGGAGAAAATAATAGAATTTCATGAGGTAAATCTACCTGCTAAGAAATAAAGTGTCTTTTTGCTGCTGCTGCTAAGTCACTTCAGTCGTGTCCGACTCTGTGCGACCCCATAGACAGCAGCCCACCAGGCTCCCCCATCCCCGGGATTCTCCAGGCAAGAACACTGGAGTGGGTTGCCATTTCCTTCTCCAATGCATGAAAGTGAAAGGTGAAAGGGAAATCGCTCAGTCGTGTCCGACTCCAGCGACCCCATGGACTGCAGCCCACTGGACTCCTCCTTCCATGGGATTTTCCAGGCAAAAGTACTGGAGTAGGGTGCCATTGCCTTCTCCAGTAGATGACAATGATTGTATATCATGAGAAGGAAGGAGGACTTAGTTAGCAGTAGCCTTTACCAATTTCTTTCCTGGTGGCTCAGACAGTAAAAGCATCTGCCTACTGTGCGGGAGACCTGGGTTCAATCTCTGGGTCAGGAAGATCCCCTGGAGAAGGAAATGGCAACGCACTCCAGTACTCTTGCCTAGAAAATCCCATGGAGGCAGAAGCCTGGTAGGCTACAGTCCATGGGGTTGCAAAGAGTCGGACACAACTGAGTGACTTCACTTTCTTACCAGTTTAGCTGCAGTGACTATTAGCCTACAACCAGAAAGTATAACTTTTAACGTAGGGTCAAGAGAAAAACTATAGAAAACTTCTCCCTGATAAATAACATGAAACTGAGTGAAAATGATAAGGGTTTGTCCAGATTGTTTATGCAAGGTTATGTAGAAAGGCTTAAGATATTAAGCTGACCCAGTGTAAGAAGATGCCAAAAAGCTAATCACTTTATTTTTCTAAAATTTATTTTATTTAAGTATACTTGATTTACAATGCTGTGTTAATTTCTGCAAAGCAATTGAGTTGTATACATATGTGTGTGTGTATGTGTGTGTGTGTGTGTACACACATATTCTTTTTCATATTCTTTTCCATCATGGTTTACCACAGGATATTGAATATAGTTCCCTGTATGATACACTAGGACCTTGTTTACCCATCCTATATATAATAGTTTGCATCTGAAAAGCTAATTTTAAAATCACAAAATGCCAGCTCACATTTAGGTTCCAAGGCAGAGATTTGATTCCCTATAACTTGACCAAATCACAAAGAGATCTGGTGATTTTAGAACAGCTGGTAACTAACTGCCTGCAATATCTATCAGACCTCAGAAATCCTCTTAATTTACTCTGAATTAAGTCTGAATAATTTTCCTGGAAAATTTTTGAATGGTTTTTAGTCTGTCCAAAATGAAGGTAACTCAGTAAATCCACATTAGGATAGATCTTGTCATAGGTGATATATTTTGTTCTGACAAAATTATAACGTTCCTTCTAACTTAAAGCCCTTTCTGAGTTAAAGCTCTTAAGAAGATTAACGAAATTAATTGAGAGAGCTCAACTCATCTTCAGAATCTAATAAGAGGTTAAGAGGTCATTCACGTATTGAGTAATAGAATTGCAAGGAAAGTTAAGATCCAAAATGTCCTAGGCAGGGTCTTATGAAAAAAAAAAAGCAGGAGGGTACTTCATTAAATCACTGAAGCATAACTCTCAAGACATATTGCTGAGTTTTCCAGGAAAGGGTGAGTAGGATTAACTATTTCAATCTAAACTAAGGAACTACAAAAGAAAGCAGATTTATACTCATAACACAGATTTATAAGTCTAAAATATGTAAACCCATGATAAAATAGCACTTGGGTTGAGTATCACAGGGAAGTAAGGAAAGGCTATTTTATTTATGACTCTGAGGTCCTAAGCAGGTCTATACTCTCACCCACTGAATTTCAGGCTGGTATTGTAGCATCCAGCTGGTGTTCAGGATGTGCTATGGCACCTAGGCATATTAAATGTCTTGAGATGAAAGAGTCTGAGAAAACAGCATAAGCAAGAAGGTCACTCTGACCTCCACTTCACTTGTCCTTCTCCCCTAAAAGCAAGATATAAACTTCCCTTATAAAAGGTACCCTCCCCGTACCAGGAAGAAGGAAGACATTTGGGGAAAAGAAATCTGCACCAACAAACTTTGTTAAGCTAATCCTTATCTTCCTAGTTATCATTCATCATTTAATACATTTAACCCAAATCCCCTTGTCTTGTCAACTCTTCACAAATGAATTGTTTCTTTGTCTAAAAGCTATACAAGCTTCCTACACTAGTCACCTCTCAGGCCTTCATTCCTTTGTGAAGGCTCTCAGGTACATGTAAAAATTTGATAAAATGTGTTAATCTGTCTTGTCAGTTTAATTTTCAGACCCAACCAAGGATCCTAATAGTGTTGAGAAAAACTTTCTTCTCCCACAGTCCATTATCAAAAATTTCTTGGCAAAACTGTCATTCAATAGTTAAAGAAATTTCAACCTGTGAATTTAAGAGTAGAGGGCTAAGTGGGTACTGGTTCCCCCTTCAGAGCATTTTTGGGCTTCCCTGGTAGCTCAGATGGTAAAGAATCTGCCTGCAATGCAGGAGACCTGGGTTTGATCCCTGGGTTGGGAAGATCCCTGGAGAAGGGAATGGCTACCCACTCCAGTATTCTTGCCTAGAGAATTCCATGGACAGAGGAGCCTGGAGGGCTACAGTCCACAGCGTCACAAAGAATCAAACATGACCGAGTGACTAACACACTCCGAGCATTTTTATTACCTCTTGAGAAACCTGTATGTAGGTCAAGAAGCAAAAGTTAGAACTGGACATGGAACAGACTGGTTCCAAATAGGAAAAGGAGTCCATCAAGGCTGTATATTGTTACCCTGCTTATTTAGCTTATATGCAGAGTACATTATGAAAAACGTTGGGCTGGATGAAGCACAAGCTGGAATCAAGATTGCCGGGAGAAATATCAGTAACCTCAGATATGCAGATGACACCACCCTTGTGGCAGAAAGTGAAGAAGAACTAAAGAGCCTCTTGATGAAAGTGAAAGAGGAGAGTGAAAAAGTTGGCTTAAAGCTCAACATTCAGAAAACTAAGATCATGGCATCTGGCCCCATCACTTCATGGCAAATAGATAGGGAAACAGTGGCTGACTTTATTTTGGGGGGGTTCCAAAATCACTGCAGATGGTGATTGCAGCCATGAAATTAAAAGATGCATACTCTTTGGAAGGAAAGTCATGACCAACCTAGACAGCATATTAAAAAGCAGAGACATTACTTTGCCAACAAAGGTCTGTCTAGTCAAGGTTATGATTTTTCAAGTGGTCATGTATGGATGTGAGAGTTGGACTATAAAGAAAGCTGAGTGCCAAAGAATTGATGCTTTTGAACTATGGTGTTGTAGGAGACTCTTGAGAGTCCCTTGGACTGCAAGGAAATCCAACCAGTCCATCCTAAAGGAAATCAGTCCTGGGTGTTCATTGGAAGGAGTGATGTTGAAGCTGAAACTCCAATATTTTGGCCACCTGATGCGAAGAGCTGACTCATTTGAAAAGACCCTGATGTTGGGAAAGATTGAAGGCAGGAGGAAAAGGGGACGACACAGGATTAGATGGCTAGATGGCATCCCTGACTTAATGGACAATGGAGTCAGGACAATGGAGTTTGAATGAACTCTGGGAGTTGGTGATGGAAAGGGAGGCCTGGCATGCTACAGTTCATGGGGTCGCAAAGAGTCGGACACTACTGATTGACTGAACTGAACTGAACTGAGCACTATCAAAAAGTTTATTCCTGGGACTTGGTGGTGGTGTGTGCCAAGTCACTTCAATCATGTCCAACTCTTTCTGATCCCATGGACTGTAGCCCACTAGGCTCCTCTGTCCAAGGGATTCTCCAGGCAAGAATACTGGAGTGGGTTGCCATCTCCCCCCTCCAGGGAATCTTCCAAATGGAGGAATTGAACCTGAGTCTCCTGCATTGCAGGTGGATTCTTTACCACTGAGCCACCAGGGAAGCCCCTCTCTGGTGGTCCAGTGGTTAAAACTCCACCTTCCAAAGCAGAGGGTGCCTGTTTGATACCTGGTCTGGGAAATAAGGTCCTACATGCTGCAGAGTGAGGCCAAAATTTTTCAAATAATAATAAAATTTAAAAATCTATTCCAATGACTTCTTTGGAAGCTTCTTCATGTTAATCAAAAAACACAAATGATTGAACTTTGCCCACTTTTTGTTCTAAGGTGCCCGTCTAATGAACAATTGTGTTCTTATCAGAAGCTCCCCACTATCATTCTGCTGGACCCCTGCTTCTGAATTTATTCCACTATAACCCTAACCCATGCACTTATCTTTCTAAGTGGTGAGATTTCACCAGGAATAATTTAGAATTACAGTTAAGCTACTTCCTGATTCCTAACTTTCAGGAATGATATGAGATAATAAATACTTGTTGTAATAAGCTTCTTTAGTTTTAGGATAATTTGATAATGAATGGAGTGATTATTCTTCTTTTCATTTGTTTAACGGGTCACATATAATATTTATATACAAAAACATTAGTGTATCTGTTTTATAACTTTTCATTTAAAGGCTAAAATTGCAACATTTATTTGTTTATTCATTAATTTTAATTTTTTCCAGAGTTAATTATGCCCTGGGTACTATGCTAAGTGTCTTACTCTGTGTAGCTTTGATGAAGAACTTAGAAAGATGTTAGACAAGGCATTTAGACGCACATGGAAACCACTTAATAAGAGTTAATTGGGCATTTTTATCATTGTTGTTATGGATAGAAAGATCAATATGTTTCTTGTTGGAAAGGACGTGGAAACAATGTGTACAAAGGACGTAATGGATCTGGGGCGCACTTATTCATTTATTTAGCATCTTAATGTGTCAGGCACTATGCCAGTCATGGGGAAAATTATTCCACCAACACTGTTCTTATGGATCTTATCATCTAATGGAAAAGAGAAATAATAGATAAGTAAACAGATAAGTATAAGCAGTAATAGGTACTACAAAGGAAGAAAGAAGGATGGAGAGGAAGATGATGACAGGAGAAATCTACTTAAATAGGATTTAGGGAAGGCTTCTAGGAAAAATCAATATTTTAGTGCAGATCTGATGAGTAAGAAACAGATTTACAAACATGGTGAAAAGCGAGGTCTAAGCCGTGGGACAGGACCGGTACATCTGAACTGTAGAGCATGTGCTAGGAACACTGAGATGTTAGGAAAATGTTGTTACAGTGGATTGGTTTATTTCAGTAAATTTTCTGGACAAATTATCTGAACAGGGAAATGGTTCCTTATCCATATTGTTTGATAATATTTTGTCGCATTGAAAGTGTTAGTTGCTCAGTTGTGTCGGACTCCTTGTGACCCCATTTACTGTAGCCCACCAGGCTCCTCTGTCCATGGGATTCTCCAGGTAAGAATACTGGAGTGTGTTGCCATTTCCTTCTCCAGGGGATCTTCCCAACCCAGGGATCGAACCCGGGTCTCCTGCATTGTAGGCAGATTCTTTAGCATCTGAGCCACCAGCGTTATTTGTCATCATTGCATTGTCTACCCATCCCTATGCTTAATAAAGAATGCATTGGAGCTATTGCAAATACATTCAGAGCTCAAAACAGGAAAGGGCAGGAGAGAATAGATGTGGGAATCACCAGCTGAGATCATCAGATGAGACCATTCAGAAAAAGGCAGTGTATGTCTGCATCTCTAATCCTGTCTTGGAACTAGGTTTAACTGTACCATTTTCCTAGATTCCACATACATGCGTTAATATACGATACTTGTTTTTTCTCTTTCTGACTTACTTCGCTCTGTATGACAGACTCTAGGAGAGAACAGATGTGTAGACACAGTGAGGGAAGGGGAGGGTGAATTGAATTGGGAGATTACGCTTGACATATATAGACCATCATGTGAAAAATAGATAGGTAGTGGGAAGCTGCTATGTAGCACAGGGAGCTCAGCTCAATGCTCTGTGATGACCTAGAGGGGTGGGATGGGAAGGAGGCTCAAGAGGGAAAGGGCTGATTCACTTTGTTGTACAGCAGAAACTAACACAACAATGTAAAGCAACTATACTCCATAAAAAAAGAGAGAAAGGCAATGTAAATTGTATCCCTGTCATAACAAAATATGTGGCTACGTACTGTTGCCAGGCAGCAAGGAAACAGATATCACAGGATGGAAAATTAGAGACCCTTGTGCTTTGGCTAACCATTAGATAAAACTGGCACTTGTGATGACTTAAAAGGCAAACCTATAGCTTTGTGGCAAGTAGTTAGAAAAAAGCAGAGTGGAACTTCCCTGGGGTCCAGAGGTTGAGAATCCACCTTGCAATGCAGGGGCCAAGGGTTTGATCCCTGGTCAGGGAAGATCCCACATGCCACAGGGTAAGTCAGCCTGGGCACCGTAACTACTGAGCCTATGCTCTGGAGCCCTCAAGCCACAACTACTAAAGCCCTCGCATTACCACTGGGGTAGCCCCTGCTCTCTGCAACTAGAGAAACCCTGCATGCAGCAACAAAGATCCAGTACAGCCAAAAATCAATCAATCAATAAATATTTAAAACAACAACAGTTAATTAAAAAAAAAAAAAAGCAGAGTGATGATGTGCATTGGCTGCTTTATTGCTGTTTTTTGGCAAGGGACTATGAAAAATAGTGAAACAAGAAAACCAATTTACAAGTAGGTAATTCAGCCTTGTTTTAGGAACTAAGACTATATCCTGCAGCCGAACCATTTCTATGCACCAAAAAGCAAATTATTATGCAGTCTCTCTAAAAGTCTCCACTGAGTATCCCAATATTATTGGCCAGACAACGGAAGTCAGCTGAGCAGAAAAGACCAGCTAAAGGGTGCTGCATTCTCACTTAAACCCGGTTTTTCAGAAGGCTTCAAAGTGGCTGCCACTCCATTGAGGGGTGGAGACATGGGCCAAGCACAGAGACTGGTGAATAAGATGCCGCTGCCTTAAGAAGTATAATAAGAGGTAGCTCTTTGGCTATGAATATTTTTGTGTGAACTAACACAGCTAAAAGCAAAACAACCAAAAACCATGCTTTGATGAAATTTCATTACCAATGTAAGCACCCCTTCAGAGGCCACATGAAAACCCATTACCCAAAATTTGGTTTGGATGTTGAGACTAATAACCATACACACATCAAGAGGGTATGAAAAGGTTTATTATTCACATAATGAATGAGACTTTCTAGGAGAGTGGAGCAGTTCCCAAGCAGATCCAAAAATGACTTGACTGGTTGCCTTTATTATTCTTAGGGTGTGGGGCAGGGAGAGGGTTCCTGCGAGCAGGCCAGGGCTTGTATGATTTGAACTTCCCACCCAGTCCAAAGGAGGGGGTATCCAGGCTCACTAATCAGCTTGCCCAGATATGGAGCAGAAGGGGAAAGGAAAAGGGGAGCAGAAAGGGAAAGCTGTTAGCATCCCAACATCAAAAATAGAGTCAGACTCCTTACTGCAGTCAATTAAACATCAACCCTATAAACTTGAAAAATCTACTTCTGTTCAGTCTCTAAAGAAATCTAGGTCTACTCCTCAAATCTGCACCAGCAGGTGGGGGCCTGCAATATCTGTGATGACTCCCAAAAGCTTCAGATGTGGCTATGGAGTCTGATGAGCAAGAATCTCCTAAAAGTCAAAGTGGAGGCCAGAGAGGACAGTGGACAAGGGAGTTTCTCCCAGAGAGAAGATTCAAGGTCTAACCAAGGACTGTACATCCTGCCAGGGCAACAGATTTTTGTCATCCCTGCCCAGATTTCCACTGTAGCGTGGGCCACTGACATCCGCGCATCATTCCTGTCTTTAACTCTAGTATCATTCTCCCCTTTTCCTTTTTACCTGGAGCTTTAATAGGACATATGTCCATCTAGCTGGAGACAACGTGTCCCAGTCTTCCGTGAAGCTAGGTATACTTATGTAATTGGTATTCACGGATGGACTATGAGCAGAGTGATGGCTGGAACTTCCTTAAAAGGAAGCTTTGGGTTAGCCGAAAAAGCTTGTACAGATTTCTCCAAAAGGTTAACACCTTATGAAAAAACCAGAATGAACTTTTGGTCAACCCAATAGCTAGCTCCCAAATTGCTCTCTTTTCACGGTCTGCAGAATGGGTGTGTATCTTTGAGCCAGCTTTGACCATGGGATGAATAACACCTTTAGTAATGAGAGGACAAAGTAGACAAACTTGGGTTCCTTGATTACCTTAAGAAACAGACATGCCCTCCCTGACCTGGATGACTTCTTAATTGCCTCTGGACTGCCATATGAGAAAGAAAGAAACTTCTGTCTTACATGAGTCATCATATTTGGGGATTTCTGTTCCAGCAGCTTATACCATTTCCTAATTTATATTTACAAAAAAGAGAGTGAAATATTAAGAAGTTAAGCTTCTTTGTCTTCTGTGATCTTAAAAATGTTGTTCCATTGAATTTTATCTTTAATGATAAGTATAAATAAAGTGCCTCAAATTTAACTGGCTACAAGCAAGGAAGACTTTAAAACTATATGTGAACTCAGTAATTCAGCATGCTTCTCCTTTTTTCCAAAAATCAACCTACAGAATATAACCAGGTATACTCTTTGAGCCTAAATAGAAGCATTTATTTAATATAAATGGATGAGTAAAAAACTGGTAAATAAAAACTCACATCAATATATATCAACTTCCCTTACCAACACGTATGTTCACGCACTGTTTTTATCAACTCCCTGTAATCAATGAATTACAGATTATTGGATTTAGATAAAATGGATAAAGAGACTTCATCTACACAATACATCTCCCACAATGTAATGCAATGACGCTGTCTTTCTCTGAGCCCCAGTTTCAGGTTAGTCTGTGCTTCAGAATGGTTCACTTTGTTGCTGAGACAACAGGGATGCTGCAACAGAAAACTGGGATTGAAGTCAAGGCACTGTAGCTGCCTCAAAGGATGTCATAAATAGTGTGTTCAAGGCCTTTTTCACAGTGAACTCTGCAACACTTGAATTGGAAGAAAAATATCTTACTCATCCAACACCCTAGTCTTCCACAGATGACAATGGCTCTTTCAGTTAGTTGAGTTTTAAATTTAAGAAAGCATTGCTATGTGGACCCAAAGTCAGGAAGTCATCAAGCCACTAGTATGTATCTTTCTCCTTACATTCCAATTTGGCTTTATTCTAACAGAAACACATCTGAAGAATGTAAGAAGAAAGCCAATAGAGTGTATGTTGTCAGTTTTTCCTCAACCCAAAATTTGTACATCTCTTGTAAGCAAAGGTTTGATTCTACATGGTAAATAAATAGAGGAGCTTAGATAGTCACTTAGATGTGATTGATATTTGGAATCTGAGTTTATGAACAGATGCAAAGAAGTATTGTCTCCTCCATGAACTTTTGATAAAGGCACAGAGAGCTCAGCAGCAGAGTGATGTGAGCTGGCTTGCATCTCCAGGCTTGTCTAGGCAAACATTAACAACTGCAGCAATATTCTCATTTTAAAACTGAAAACATCAAGGCAAGGACAAAGAAAATAAAATTAACTGATTTTGATCATTTTTTTCCTGGCCTAAAAGAAAAATGAAAACAGCATTTAACTAAGCTGAAATGTGTCCTTCACATCATGTACATTCTACTGCAGAGAGACAAAAATCCATCAAAAATAACCTGAACAGATGAATAACGAGGCACAGTGCTCTTAGAGCTAGGACAGGCCTTGTTCAGAATCACCTCCCTAACTTAAGAACTAATCTGGTGAGAAACAATGGAGTGTAGGGAGAATGTTTTCCTCTTTGAGGGTTCCTTGTTGGAGGGTCACAGAAGTGACTGGAGACTGAGTTAACAATGCAGTTTTTCCTTTTCAAATAGGAGTCTAAATGTACTCTTTCATACTAGAGACTGGGGGTTACATTGTGAGGTCAAGATTTGTGCAGGAATCCCTGTGTCCAAGTAGAAGTTTCACCTAGCAAAATCAAATGAAACCCATAAGACCCTTTTTTAAAACCCTGGTGTTCAAAGCATAAAAAAGGAAATAGAAAAGAACACAGACCACTCTATTTTAATATTTTTAGGTAGCATAAATCATAATAGTTTGTATTCTACACTGTACAATTATATACTGTTACTTCCCCGAAGAAAATTAACTTCCATAGGATTTTCTGAAACAGATACTCCATACAGCTCAGAGCTTGACCCTGCAGCTATTGCTACGACACGTGGAAAACAATCGACGAGGTTCCAGGTCTTCCAGTTGTGCCTGCTTCTCCTGTCATTGAGGGGGAGCCTCTCGGAGACCTCTCACAGCCCCTTCCATCTCCTGGGCCGGGAAGCAGGCTCTGCAGGTAGATGTGTGCAGACGAGAGCAGCTGCTGGGCTTCACTTCCCACGAGCCGACTCCCCTTAAGAGAACTTGCGCTTCTTCATGGCTTCTGCCTTGACTGCTAGGCTCTTGGCACAGATGGTCAGGACCACAATGAGAACACCCACCACGAACGTCACCAGGGGCCAAAGGAAGCAATGCAGGAGGACTATCTCGTCATGCGTGCGATGCAGGAGCACGTCGTCTGGTCTGCAAGACAGTGGAGAAGAGGAAAGAAAGAGCGGTCAACTGCCGGGGCATGGCAGAACTCTTCACAAGTGGAGCTCAGCTTGCTTTCTAGCCCCAAGGGTATAACCATCCCCGAAAGTGAAGACTCCACGCTGGCTATAAATACTGTATTTTGTGCTTCAAATCCATTACAGAAAGGTCTGAGGTCCTGAATCAAGTAACTGGTGCATATTATTTATAATGTGATTTACATGGGAAATGTCAAAAGTGCAGCGATCTCTTTTTCTATTATTTTCCCCCATTCTAAGTTGCTTAACATATTCCATTTTCTCACTCATCCTTTAACGTCTGCTGACTCAGTCTAAAAATTACTTATGAGCTGGCGCTGTCAAACAAAACCAGACCCAAATGATGTTTTGCTTTTTACCCTTTCACACATTTTGCCCACCTCCCCAGCGCTCCACCTCTGGCAACCACCAATCTAACCTCTGAATCTATAAACTTGGTTGTTTGTTGTTTTTGTTGTTTATACGTGTTGATATATTTAGATATAATTCCACATGTAAGTAAAATCATATGACACATATACAGACATTTGTTTTTCTTTGACTTATTTCACTTAGCATAATACCCCCAAGGTCCATTCATGTTGTCTAAAAAGGCAAGATTTTGTGTTTTTTATGGTTGAATAGTGTTCCACTATATATACTATGTAACTTTTATATATATATATATATATATATATATATATATATATATATAAAATCACAGTTTCTCTAGCTACTCCAATTTTTGGACACAGGCTGCTGCCATGTCTTGGCTATTGTAAATAATGCCGTAATAAACATGCCAGGTGCATACATCTTTTCAACTTAGCATCTTCATTTTCATCAGATGAATATCCAGGAGTGAAACTGTTGGATCATGTGATAGTTCTAACCTTAATTTTTTGAGGAAATATTTCCATACTATTTCCATAGTGACTTCATACTGTTTCCATAGTGGTTGCACTAATTTACACTCCCCTCAACAGTACACAAACAGTCTTGGTTCCAATCCCAAAAAAGGGCAATGCCAAAGAGTGTTCAAACTACTGCACAACTGCACTCATCTCACACGCTAGCAAAGTAAAGTTCAAAATTCTCCAAGCAAGGCTTCCACAGTATGTGAACCTTTCCCTTCTCCACATCTTCACCAATACTTATTATTTTTGTCTCTTTGATTTATTCTGACAGGTATGAGGTGATATTTCATTGTGCTTTTGATTTGCATTTCCCTGATGATGAGTGATGCTGAGCATCTTTTCATGTACCTCCCAAATGATCTTAATTTACACAAAAAGTCAGCTAATAAAAAGGAGCACATTTGAGTCAGTTCTAATGAGGTGGATGAAACTGGATCCTATTATATAGAGTGAAGTAAGTCAGAAAGAGAAAGACAAATACTGTATGTGCTCAGTTACTTCAGTCGTGTCTGACTCTTTGCAATCGATGGACTGAACCCTTTGTCCATGGGGTTTTCCAGACAAGAATACTGGCTGGAGTGGGCTGCTGTGCCCTCCTCCAGGGAAATACTGTATATTAACATATATATTGGAGAAGGAAATGGCAACCCACTCCAGTGTTCTTGCCTGGAGAATCCTAGGGGCGGGGGAGCCTGGTGGGCTGCCATCTATGGGGTCACACAGAGTAGGACACGACTGAAGTGACTTAGCAGCAACGTATATATATATGGAATTTAGAAAGACAGTTACGATGATCTTATATGCAGGGCAGCAAAAGAGACACAGATGTAAAGGACAGACTTCTGGACTCTGTGGGAGAAGGCGAGGGTGGGATGATTAGAAAGAATAGCACTGAAACATGTATATTACCATATGTAAAACAGATGACCAGTGCAAGTTCGATGCATGAAGCAGAACACCCAAAGCCAGTGCTCTGGGACAACCCAGAGGGATAGGGTAGGGAGGGAGGTGGGTGGGGGTTTCAGGATGGGGGGACACAGGTGTACCCATGGCTGATTCATATTGATGAATGGCAAAAACCATCACAATATTGTAAAGTAATTATCCTTTAATTAAAATAAATAAATTAATTTTAAAAAAGAAACACTTGCATAAGTGTGCTAGAATCAAAGATTAGAAGCAATAATTACGCATCAACACTCATACCCTCTAACAAAAATTTCACATAGATTAAAAAAAGTCAACTAAAGTCACTATTTGAATTTAGTCATGAAGACCTATGGTGTAGTCTTCGGGTCTGCTTCACCATGGACAGACAGTGAATAGTTAGATTTAATGCATTTTCCCATTTGAAACCACTGACCAGTTTCTTGATAAATTCTGCAAAGTCTTAGCAACATGGCTTAAAATGTGGGGTTTTTTTTTTTGCAATTCCAACATTGGTCTCATTCACACGAAGTAACAATATCTTCCACAAACCATGATATGTCATCTTTGGCCACTTAGAGACACTGGGAATTTTGCTTTCATACAAGAGGTTTACATTTTCAAGGTATTGGGTTGACCAAAAAGTTCATTCATATTTTTCCATAAAATGGTACAGAAATGCCTGAGGGGACTTTTTGGCCAACTCAATATTTTCATTTCATCCACAGAAAAGTTTGTTCCATTACACTGGAGTAGAAATGCTTCCACTGGAAAATAAAGTAATGCAGTAAAATCAGTCCAACTGCCCTCAAGAACATCAGAGGCTTTAGAGCACAAAAGCAGCGCATTTAACAGAAGAAGGCATTCCTGAGGCACTCTCACTAATCACAGCTCTCATAATTCAAGACCTATTTTCCCAGAAGACTGATAAAGAATGCTGGGTATGTCTCTCCTATCTACAATGCAGTCATCATGTAGCATTAATAAAAATGGTTTGGCAGATTGGCTTTGAAATTACGTAATTCTTGCCCTTTTTTGTGCATAGTGTTTCAAATTCTGTAAACAATGTGAGATTTTTATTGACATTTGATTTCAATTAGAATTTGGACTAAGTGAATGCAGAGTCATTGTAACAATTAAGCAAAAATCATTCCAGAAGTTACTCCTTTTTCTGAATTCCTGTACCAAAACACTGTCTTCAAGATTTGTGCTACCGTTCAGAGAAGTCCGCTCAGTATTACGTGGCAGCATGGATAGGAGAGGAGTTTGGCAGAGAATGAATACATGTATATGTATGGCTGAGTTCCCTTTGCTCTCCACCTGAAACTATCAAAACAGTGTTAATCTGCTATACTCCAATATAATATAAAAAGTTTTTTTTTTAAAAAAGACTTCTGCTACCACTGACTTGTGATTTATATTAATGTGCATATCCTTTGCTCCTGTAAGACCCTTGACTGTGTCATTGTCTGTTATTCTGCACATAGAAGGTGCTTAGTAACAGCTTCCCACCGATCAAGGGAAAACCATCCCAATTGCAGTCTTGCTATCCATGCAAAATTTCAACAAACTTCAAGCCTTCAATGTAAAAAAGTAGAGACCTGGGTCCAAAAATAGGGTGCAACACAGTTCGAGTCATATTTTACAGTCTTTGAAATCCCACCTATAGCACTGCCATGGTTCTTTTTTCAGCTATGAGAGCTCACAGCTGTCAAACTCTCCATCTAAGTGTGTAAGGCAAGTGAAAGCTAAAACTATCTTGGGGTGACCTTCCTTCCTTTCCTTCTTTTTGATTTATTTATGGCTGCACTGGGTCTTGATTGCTGCTTGTGGGCTTTCTCTAGTTGTGGCGAACTGGGGCTACTCTCGAGCTGCAGTGTGCGGGCTTCTCATTGTGGCGGCTTCTCCTGTTGTCGAGCACAAGCGCTAGGCACACAGGCTTCAGTGACTGCAGCGCATGGACTCAGTAGTTGTGGCACATGGGCTCCAGAGCACGCAGGCTTCAACAGTTGTGGTGCATGGGCTTAATTGCTCTGCAGCATGTGGAGTCTTCCCAGACAAGGGAGTGAACCCATCCACGTCCCCTGCACTGGCAGGCAGATTCTTAACCACTGGACCACCAGAGAAGTCCCTTCCCTTCCTTCTTACCTTTACTCCTACCTACCTGCCTTCTTACTTTCCTTTCTCCTCTACTTCCTTCCCCTTCTTTCTTGGATTGTTCTACTCCTGCAGATTTGTACAAAGATGATCTAGATTTTTCATCAAAAGGTGAGTGTATAGTAATGTGAATGTACTTAACACCATGGACTATGTAATTATACATGGCTGAAATAGTTAAAAAAGGGGGAGGTTGGTGGAAGGGGACTTGAATTTTTAATGCTATTTAATTAATTTGCATGTGATTTCCATAATTAATGTGTTTTGCAGCTAATTTTCTAGTAAAATAATTCAGTGAGTATCTTTTCTATCCTTTTTCTAGACAATTATTCTTGAGGTTGAATCCTTTACCACAATACAAGCGTCCTCTCCCCTTACCTGTAGTTTTGCTTTCCATAGTTTGAGTTACCTTGAATCAACTGAGATCTGAAAATATTAAATGGAAAGTCCCAGAAATAAACAATCCACAAGCTTTAAATTGTGTGCTGTGCTGAGTGTCATGGTAGAGTCTCTACCATGAGTAGTCATCCTGCTCTGTCCGACCCATAATGTAAATCATTCCTCTGTCCAGAATATCCTATCTGATAGTCATTTAGTGGCTGTCACGGTTATCAGATCCACTGTCACGATATTGCAGTGCTTGTGTTCGAGTCACTCTATTTTATTTAATATTAACCCCAAAGCATAAGAGTAGTGACACTGGCAATTCAGATATTCTCTTACTGTGTCTAATTTATAATTGTCATAGGTATTATGTATAGGAAAAAACATAGTATACATAGGGTTCAGTTTGAAGTACTCCCCGCCTAGGAGTTTGGAACATATCTGTATAGGGTTCAGTTTGAAGTACTCCCTCACTAGGGGTTTGGAACATATCCCCCACCTGCAGGTAATGGGCACCACTGTTCTGTACAACTGAGCCAGGAAAACAGTCACAGATGAAGGTGGTTGGAACCATTAAACCTATTTCTGAAACACAGTTTGAGAAACATTTACTAAAAAGAATGACTAAAAGGAGGAAATAAACAATAATTGGAAATTGCTGGACCCAGATATTTGCTTTATTTAAAAACTGTTTAGCATGCCACACCTACTAAAGCCCTTGGGGGAAAATTTGATTTTAATATTTCAAATGACAAAACAACATCATTCACTTGAGTTAGCCATGTTGAATTTATAAATGCTTCAAACGCCTTCTTTGAGGTAGAAATATTATATAAAAATGTACCTGGTTTCTTTAAAAATAACTAGTGTCTGTTTCCGTTTCACACGGTCCTAAAATGCTCCACGGTCTCCTTCAATGGGAATGAAGGGTACAGAATATCCTACTTTAGCATAAGGATTATTTTGAAATGAAGGCAACTGAGAGGAATCATATTCAAGGAAAGCTCTCCACACTTTCCCTGTTTGCCTGAAAGCAGGATATAAATTTGTAAAGGTATCCCCCGCCTTTCTCTTCCTGGAAGGACAGAAGTTAATCACTGGCGACAACTCTAGACCCTAATAGCCCAGGGATGGCACCAACGGAATCTATAAGATGAACTTCATTAACTCAGCACTTATCTTCTATTAGCTCCTCAAATATTTACCTCCCTACAGTGTGCTGCCCTAGAAACTCAAGGTCCTTCTCCTTCATCTTAAAGTGAAGTAGCTCAGTCGTGTCCGACTCTTTGCGACCCTGTGGATTGTAGCCTACCAGGCTCCTCCCTCCATGGGATTCTCCAGGCAAGAATACTGGAGTGGGTTGCCGTTTTCTTCTCCAGGGGATCTTCCCAACCCAGGAATCGAACCTGGGTCTCCTGCATTGCAGGCAGACACTTTAACCTCTGAGCCACCAGGGAAGCCCAACTTCTCTAATCATTTATCACTTTCTTTTCTTTTTTTTAAAGATGCCAAAAGCCCAAGTTCTAACCACCTCTTTGAATCTCATCTCTGAGTGCTCCCTTGTATACACATGGTGCGCATGTTAATAGACTTCTCTGTTTAATCAGTACTTTTTCAGTCTAATTTACAGGGCCCCAGACAATGAACCTCTGGAGCAGAAAATGGCAACCCACTGCAGTATTCTTGCCTAGAAAATTCCATGGGCAGAGGAGCCTGGTGAGCTATAGTTTATGGTGTCTCAAAGAGTCAGACAGTCTGAGCACGCACATATACACAAGAAATGAACCTAAGATGGGTATAAGGAAAAACAGTTTTTCCTCCACTATAGGAAAAACTTATTTCTCTGCAGAGTAATGGTTAAGTCCACATTCAGTTTTAGGTTTTACTGAGATTATCTCTAAATTGTCTTCATGATATAAAGTCTGGCTCTTTCAAACTGGGCAGTTACTGCTTTAATGGAAGGGAATCCCCAACTCTGCCCCAGCTACCTGCAATTTTATGAGGCAAACTTCAGATGAGTTATCAAAAATTTTTCCCCAGGGGATTTGGACTTAGAATTCAGCTTTCCATAATTCCATAATAGTGAGACTAAAGCGAAACATTGGGGGGAAAAAAAAAAGAATCATCCTTTTCAGCATTTGCAAACTAGATAAATGGCTTGATGAGATCTGAATATTATGTATTAAAATCAGCATGGTGATGAAGATATAGGCAATAAGCAAAAAACAAAAATAAACAAAAAAGGATGACTACTTTGTATCTGAAGACTTCAAAGAAGTAAGCAAGAGATTTCTTTGGGGTTGTATAGAAATGCTAATGGAAAGCACTTCTATGCCCTGAGGAGGGTGCAGACAAATATCATAAAATGAGAGTGAGTGCTGTCTGTGCATTCCCTTAAAAATACTTTCCTAAGGGTTGGACTTACCCTGAATAGAGCTTTGAAAGTATATTGTGAAAACAGTAGCCAGCATTTATTATGTGCTTACTACCCTCCAGGTATCTGGTAGAATATTTAATCTGACTTCATCCTTAAAATAACCCTGTGCTGGAAGAATTTTTAATTGGCACTTTACAATCAAAGAAACTGAGGCAAGGAAAAATTGGTTTTCCCAGACTTCTCTGGTGGCCCAATGGCCAAGACTCCACATTCCCAATACAGGGGGCTCAGATTCAATCCCTGTTCAGGGAACTAGATCCTACATGCCACAACTAAGACCTGGTACAGCCAAATAAATAAATATTAAAATAAAAATTAAGAAAGAAAGGTTAGTTTTCCCAAGTTTACACAACTTAAAATGACACAACGATTGAAACTCTATTTGAAACTCTTTTAAACCTGTACTATTTACTCCTTGGCCAACTTTTCTCAAATTGGAATCACCTTGCTTTTTGTTGAAATATAGCTTCCTGGGTTTCAATCCCTGACTTACTATATCAGAATTGGAGGTTGTGTTACCCAGAAATATGCACTTTTAAGAAGCTCCTATGTGATTCTAATACCTAATAAAGTTTAATAAGCACTGTGAAAAATTCTATTAGTTAAAAAAAATGAGGGTGAAACATGAGGTTGTTTAGCTGGCTATTTCTGAAACTGCCTAATTGATCCTTCAGTCCATTTTCATGACTGCCACATACTTTTGCACATGTGCACGGCACAAAATGTGCCCTGGGGGACTTCCCTGGTTGTCCAGAGGTTAAGACTTTGCCTTCCAGCATAAGGGTTGCAGGTTCAATTCCTGGTCAGGGAGCTAAGATCCTAGATGCCTTGACACCGAAAAACCAAAACACAAAACAGAAGCAATACTGTAATAAATTCAATAAAGACTTAAAAGTGGTCACATTAAAAAAAATGTTTTTTTTTTTAATAAAATAAAGGTGCCCTGAGATAAGACAGGAGGGGAGCAGGAGAGCTGGCAATGGGAGGAGAGATGGGGTGGAAATCTAGATCTGAATGCTAGATTTGCCTAGGGTTGGGGGGGCGGTCCTTTGTTCTAATTGGTAAGAAAGCACCCTATAGCCTAGCAACTGACCTAGCGATACCAGACAGGAAGACACAGATTTGGTGTGTATCATCCTCAATATAAAAAACTGATTCCCTTTGACTTTGTCTCACCAAAGGAGATTTCCACCCCACAATGCTTGTTCTGTTGGCTAACAGGGAGAAAAGATGTTGACAATCTCTTTTTTTAATTTCTTAAATTCATCTTAACCAGTTCACATAAAAATCCAAACTGCATTATAATTTACTAACATCATACGGTGGTAACGGTCCCCACTGAAAGACAAGGCGATCTCCTTCAAAGTGCTTTCTCCATGAAGATCTTATAGGAAACAGAGATCTTTCTAGATTTACGATCACACATACTTCTTATCTGAGCACAGAAATTTCCTTTTCATATGGGCCGCTTGAACGTTAAAATTTTCCCATCTCCAGCAAGACTATGTTGACTTTTTTGGTGCCAATCAGACCTTTCATGCTTTGTCTTATTTTCTTCACACCTTTCTAATTTATCTTGCAAAATTCTGTGAGTCTTTAGAGCACTCACTGAACCTTTCTTAGAATAGGCATGTATCAATTATGTACAGTTACACATCAGGTATACAATTAACATTGGAAACTAAAATAATTTAGTTTTTATTTTAGTTGCCACGCTTTACCCATTTTTTATGAAAAAGAATATGCTAGCTCACTACTGGAAATTGCACTTAAGTATTTTGATGAAATCTCATTTCCAAGTCTACAAATGCTTCATCATTATCACGATCACAGAATAATTCTGCAGGCATAATGTCAGTTCATATATGCCAGGCCTCTGGTATAGTGGCATAGCCAAATGACATAAAAAAGGTCATGATTTCATCTTTTGAACCTTTTGAAGAGATTCTATCTATTCCTGCTCTAAATCTTGTTTATTATTGGTAACGTGACCTACTTTTTTTCAAAAAATCTGAAACAGATAAAAATAAAAACAAAAAAACTTAAATACAATAAAATCTTTAAACTGACAGTAAAGAACAAGTACAATGTAATTAGGATGGAGATAAAACAGAAATTCCAGGCTAAGAAAGCTTCTGCCTTAAAGCATAAGTGGAACTTACCTCTCAAGCATCCCAGTGCCCAAGGAAAAAAAGAACAGAGATGAGTTACACATTGTCATAATATAAAAAAAGGAAGTGTGTCAGTCTGTCAGATTGAACTTTTTGCTAGGCCTAACCTCCATAAATCAGGTTGTGTGCATTTTTACACGAAGCAATCTGTATAGACACATTTAAAGGCCCTTAACAGCAGGTTTACAAAGCTGGTTAATGAAACCATGTTGCTGCTGCTGCTGCTAAGTCGCTTCAGTCGTGTCCGACTCTGTGCGACCCCATAGACAGCAGCCCACCAGGCTCCCCCGTCCCTGGGATTCTCCAGGCAAGAACACTGGAGTGGGTTGCCATTTCCTTCTCCAATGCATGAAAGTGAAAAGTCAAAGTGAAGTCACTCAGTCGTGTCCGACTCTTAGCAACCTCATGGACGGCAGCCTACCAGGCTCCTCCGTCCATGGGATTTTCCAGGCAAGAGTACTGCAGTGGGGTGCCATTGCCTTCTCCATGTTAGGGGTTTTCAAATACTGATTTCAAGGTCTCAGTTCTCCTGAGGTTTTAAATAAGTTTCCAGGCGAGGTTGATGATTACTCACATTTGGTAATACCTGACCTAAACATTATTTTACTCCCAGTTTTACTGTAGTATAATATACATACAACAAACCGCACACACTTAAAGTACACAATCTGATGAATTTCACAGTATACACCTGTGAAACCATCACCAAAATCAAGCTGGTAGATGTATCGCTTGCCACCAAAGTTTCTTTGTACTGTCTGATAAGCCCTCCCTGTCACTCATACCCACACCTCCTACCAACAATGCTTTTTAAATATCAAATGTATCAGTCTGGTTTTCCACAATAACAAGAGCAAGTCGCTCAAGACTGAAATCACTGAAAAGCAGTCTTGGTTATGGGTTGAAAGGAGAGTCTTCTGTCAGGTTAGATTCCTGACATTGAAGCGACAACATATTTTATATCAAATACTGAAGAACCTGACATGTATTCGTTCCCAGAGAACTTTGCATGGTGTTGGGCTTCAGTGTTTGAAAGTTTTCTGTAAAAGTCTCTAATGTATATACAAACATTCACTTGATATAACTCCCTGGCAGTTCAGTGGTTAAGACTTGGTGCTTTCACTGCTGTGGGCCCTGGGTTTGATTCCTGGTTGGGGAATTAAGATCCCACAAGCTGCGCAGCATGGCCAAAAATAAATAAATGAATAAAATAAAAACAATCCAAATATTCAGTTGAATTGCCACAGGTGCGAGGTGGCTACGGCACACAAGATTTTCAGGTAGGAACTCTTATTTAATCATTTAAAGCTAATCTGCAAAACTTTGATGTGGGTATTCTTAAATGTTTCAATTTGATGCCAGTATTCTTAAATGGTTCTGTTTTCAGCAACACTGAAACTCAAATGTTTCAAGTTTCAGAGCACATGGCTTCTATACGCTGAGCTTTCTAGAAGACCAAATTAAAATGCACCCCATGAAGACACTGACTTGATCCACTGATGAGTGATTTTTTGAAAAATTGTTTGCTACCTATAGATGTTGAAGATTAGCCAATAAAAACACTGAATTTGGTTTTGGCATAATTGAGCTGTCCTTACTAAGAGTAATTAACCAATGTGTTTATTTAGTTACTGTCTGAAGCAATCATAAGAACTTGGCAAGAGAGGACAGAAGCATGTTAATTGTCCTCTCTTATACAGGATTGTATATCTTCTTATACAATCACAGGAAGGCACCTGAACAGCTGATCCAGAAGCTCTATCAACTTATTGCTATAAATTACAGTAGGAAACGGGGACCAGAATACAGACCCTTTCTAGTGTTCTTTAGGGTGATTTGCTGTATGGTGAGCCATTTTTGTCCACTTGCGTTCAGCTATGATATTGTGATATGGGCTTTTTTTTTTTTTGGTTGCTCTGTATCTTCCTTCCAGAATGTGGGCTTTCTCCAGCCGCAGCGAGTAGGGAACACTCTCTAGTTCTGGTGCCCAGGTTTCTCACTGTGGTGGCTTCTCCTGCTGCGGAGCACGGGCTTCAGTACTTACAGTGCCCGGGCTCTAGAGCACAGGCTCAATAGTTGAGGTGCACAGACTTCGTTGCTTCATGGCATGTGGAAACTTTCCAGACCAGGGATCAAACCCATGTACTGGCAGGTGGATTCTCATCCACTGTACTACCAGGGAAGTCCTGTGATAGGGGCTTTTAAAAGCTTGAGAGGTATTCTATTGACATCACAGCTTTATTCCAGAGATGGCATCTATTAGGGTGAAAGGTCAATTATAGGTCTATAAATGTTATAAACATCCTTATATTTTCTTAGCTGTTTTCTCCAATTAGATGAACTTAGAGGAGTAAATGTTTTATTTATTTTTAATTGGAGGATAATTGCTTTACAATGTTGTGTTAGTTTCTGCCACACAGCAACATGAATCAGCCACAGGTATACATATGTCCCCTCCCTCTTGATCCTCCCTCCCACCTCATCCCACCCTTCTAGGTTGTCTGGAGTAGTAATGTTTGTTTTTTTTTTAATATTTATTTATTTGACTGCATGGGGTCTTAGATGTGGCATGAGGGATCATCAGTCTTCACTGCAGCATATGGGATTTTTAGTTGCAGCATGTGGGGTCTAGTTCCCTGACCAGGAATCGAACCTGGGCTCCCTTCATTGGGAGCTCGGAGTCTTAGTCACTGGACCACCAGGGAAGTCCAATAGTAATGTTTAATTGTATAAGAGCTGTTCCTCAGCTTGCCTATTCTTCATGGAGGAAATTACATCAAGACCCAAACCTGCATTTTTCAGAAAGAAAAATCTGCACTGAGCCTTGGCAGGATATACAGCAAACTGGCAGGTGTGATATTTTGGAGCAATAAAGGGTTACATTAATTACAAATAGGAAAGATTACACTTTAAGTCCACCTTGATGGAGAGTTCTAAGCAATGCTGCAAATATTGCACCATCTTTCAGCATATGAACTTGAGTTAGAAAAACCTGGGCTTAAATATGGGCTTTACAACTTGCTAACTACATGGTCTGAAGAAAAATACTTAATACTTTTGAGTCTTAATTTTTTCACCTGTAAAATGGGTATAATATCTATTGTAAAGGGTTCTCCTGAAGAGTAAGTGAGATAATGCACACGAGGTATGTAGGCAGATAGCTGCCTAATAGTGAACATTCAACATTCCATAAGAGGTGATATCATTAATGACTGTTATTACAAATTTGGGGCACACAACTCAGAAAATGATTTTAAAATGTTGGCAGTAACATATCTTCCACAAATATCTTCTTCAGTCTAAGACTCCCAGGCTGAAGTCATAGCAAACTCTTTTAATCAAATTAGAACTCCTTTTGGTATAGATAACCTCATTTCCCTCAGGCTTCTTTGCCTCTTGTAGTCATCATTCCAGTCCTATACAGACAGGCTTAAAGGCAGCAGTGTGAAGAAAGAGGATAGAGGAAGACTTCCTTGGAGGTCCAGTGGTTAAGACTCTGTGATTCCACTGCAGGGGGCACGGTTTCAATTTCTGGTGAGGGAACTAAAATCCTGCATGCCATACAGTGAGGCCAAAATAAATTTTAAAAAAAGAAAGAAAAGAAAGAAAATTCGTTTAACAAGCTAATGATTACAATTGCCCCCAAAAAGCTCAGGGCTTAGGGGTACTAATATCCACATAGTCAAAAACCCCTATATAATTTTACAGTTAGCCATTCTATCCCAAGTTGCTCATCCATGGATTCAGCCAGCTGCAGATAATATGGTACCACAGTATTTATTGAAATAAAATCCACGTATAAGTGGACCTGTGCAGTTCAGACCTGTGTTGTTCAGGGTCATACTGTCCATTCTGGTGTACGTATCTTGAATAGAGATATGCAAGGGGAAAAGATCAGTAACACTAGTTGCTTGATTAGGAACACAAATAGAAGTTATCCCCTAAATTTATCCCAAGCCATCATTTAGCAACATTAAATTATTATAGTGGTTGGGCTTATTTAGCAAACATTTTCCTACTCATTAACGATGATTGTCCCTACAGATGCAGCCCAGACAAGTAACTGTCTCAATCCAGCTCTTCTAAAGCACAGGCCTAGGAAAACCATGGCAATCTTGTGCTCCCAGAGTAAAAAACTTCTTTTAAGTTTTGTTTTTTTTTTTTTTTTTTTAATTTTATTTTATTTTTAAACTTTACATAACTGTATTAGATTTGCCAAATATCATAAGTTTTTATTCACACTAGGTAGCAATTATTTTTTGTACATCTGTCTGTTTTCCCAGCCTGAGTCTAAGAACCCTGAAGTCATTAGGGGTAATCCTTGCCTGAGAAAATCTCTCCTGTGTTTTCAAGAAAAAAAGAGGGAATACTGTCAAGACTTGCAAACCAAGAGGATCTTATTACTTTTTGCCTTTAAAAAGGGCAAATCAAGGAATTAATTTTATCCTACATTCAGCTTGGCATAATTATAAATCTTCTGTTTTTGTTGTTTGCTTTGTTTTTAAAAAAAACTTTTTGTTTTGTTTTGGGGTATAGCCGATTAACAATATTGTGACAGTTTCATGTGAACAGCAAAGTATGACTCAGCCATATATATACGTGTATCCTTTCTCCCCCCAAATTCCCCTCCCATCCAGAATGCCATATAACCTTGAGCAGAGTTCCATGTGCTATGCAGTAGGTCTTTGTTTAGATCCTTTGTGTTGTTCCATTTAAAAAATGGAAAAATAATTTAAACTAGATAGTTTCTAAGGCAGAAACCTAAGACTGCATTCCATTTGCATGAAATCCTTTCCTTTTCCACCCACCTCTGTGAATTGCTCAGGAAGAGTCACCTGTATCCGCGACTGTGACTGCTGGAGAGCATGACTTTCAGCTCCCTGACAGCATCAAAGAGGACGAGCCTGTAAAGTGGATGACGGTTTCGGCCCAGTACCTCCTCTGAGCTTTTCCTAAGAAAAGCTGTTCTTTGGGGTAATTTGGCTTGTGGGCCTCTGAATTACCAGGTAAGCTATTTATTTCATGCAGAGCTGTGTTTTCTGGCCAGAGTGCTTAAATTTAAGATTTAAACAGAAATAAACTAGAGAAAGGAAGACATCTACATTCTATTTAAGACAAACTATTCCCATAATAGTTCTTTCTTACCTGTGTACCCTACTTTGTAGTTCCAATTTTAAAGTAAAAATCTATACCATTTTTAAAAAATCAGCGTGGGCAAGATGGGTTATTCAATAAATTGTGTTGGGACAATATTGATCATTTGGGGAAAAGGCATTGGTTCTCCATCTTATTCTTTACCAAAAAAGAAAAGAAAAATTCCAGATGGACTGAAAACCATGAATGCTCTAGAAGAACACCTGAATGTTTAAAAATAACATTGGAATGAGAAAAACAAAAAGTCTTTGTAATGGAGTTTTTGATACAAATATGTCCCAAGTATTCTACTGGACTTACTTATACTAAAAAGTTACTAATTGTTTATCAGAAATTAAAATTTAACTGGGTTAAATTTTTCAGTTCACTACATTTAGCAACCCTAATTTCTAAGACATGAAATATAGAAACTATTGAGAAAATATGGATGATCCAATTATAGAAATGTATACATTTTGTATAGCCAAAAAACCCCACGAAGACCCATAGGTAAAATAAAAACAACTAGCTAATAAAAATAAATCACTTTTCATATGAAAAAGATACTCAATTCTTTAATAAAAGAACAGGGTAGTGTCATTGGCTAAGATGGTGGAGTAGGAAGACCCTGAGCTCACCTTCTCCCAAAAGCATCCAAAATAACAACTATTTACAGAGCAACAATCCATGGGAACAATGTGAAGACAAGCAGAAATGATTTTCCATGGCTAAAGATATAAAGAAGGAACCACACAAGATGGGTGGGAGGAATGGAGCTGACACGTAGTCAAAATCCACAAGCTCAGGTGCTGCTGCTGCTAAGTTGCTTCAGTTGTGTCTGACTCTGTGTGACCCCATAGACGGCAGCCCACCAGGCTCCCCCATCCCTGGGATTCTCCAGGCAAGAACACTAGAGTGGGTTGCCATTTCCTTCTCCAATGCATGAAAGTGAAAAGTGAAAGTGAAGTCGCTCAGTCGAGTCCGACTCTTAGCGACCCCATGGACTGCAACCTACCAGGCTCCTCTGTCCATGGGATTTTCCAGGCAAGAGTACTTGAATGGGTTGCCATTTCCTTCTCCGACATGCTCGGGTAGACAACTCACAAACAGAAAGATAATCACAGTCACAAAGACTCTTCCCAAAGAGTGAGAGGTCTGAGCACCACACTGAGCTCCCCAGCTTGGGGGTCCTGCACTGAGAAGACAAGCTTCCAGAACATCTGGCAGTGAAGACAGTGGGACTTGACCACAGGAGAGCTGCAGCACTGTAGGAAACATAGACTCTGTGCTTAAAGATGCACAAGAAATACCATGTTCTGAGTGCCAGCACAGAGGCAGTGCTTTGAAAGGAGCCTAGAAAAACCCACTTGCTGGTCCTGGAGAGCCTTCTGGAGAAGAAGAAAGCAACTGGAACTACCCCTGGGGACCCCGACACTGGTAGGAGACATTTTGGGGAGCTCATTCTACCGTGAGGACATTGGTGCTGGTGAGGGCCATTCTGGAGTCTTCCCTAGCCTATTACTGCTAGGGGAGTATGTCCCCACCAGCAGGCCAGGGCAAGCCCCGAGTCCTCCAAAGCAGGATGGCTATCTTATAAGGCAGGGTCTGACAGTCAGTTGGGGTGGGGCTAGCCCCACTTACCACTGCATCCACAGTAGTCAGCCCTATCAGAGCAGATGGATATATGTAGCCCAGAGTATGGCTCTGGTGGCTAGATAGGGGTGTGCCTCATCAAACCTCATGGACCTCACAAGACCTCCTAAGACCTCTCTCCCATAGGACAGAATTTCATAGGATCAGAGGATCGAACCTCATGGGATGTCTCTTACATACTGCCATTTTTCCAAATCAGGAAACAACCCACCTACCTGAAAGTGAAAGTTGCTCAGTCGTTCCGACTCTTTGCAACCCCATGGACTATACAGTCCATGGAATTCTCCAGGCCAGAATACTGGGGTGGGTAGCCTTTCCCTTCTTCAAGGGATCTTCCCAACCCAGGTCTCCCGCATTGCAGGTGGGTTCTTTACCAGCTGAGCCACAATCGGGAAACAACCCACCTACCTAATACATGTAAATAAACACAGAGAATGAGGTAAAATGAGGCAACAGAAGAATACATTCCAAATGCAGGAATAAGATATAACCTCAGAAAAAGAACTTTTAAAAGCGGCAAAAGCAAGCTACACATATTTAAAGGTAATGATCATGAGATCAACAAACTCAAGAGAAGGATGGATGAACAAAGTGAAAATTTTAACAAAGGATTAGAAAACATGAAGAACCAAACAAAGCTGAAGAATACAAGAGCTGAAAGAAAAAATACACTAGAAGGAATCCACAGTAGAGTAGATGGTACAGAAGGCTTCCCTGGTAGTTTAGCAGTGAAGAATATACCTTCAGTGCAGGAGACAGAGGTTTGATCCCTGATTTGGAAAGATCCCCTGGAGAAGGAAATGGCAACCCACTCCAGTAATCTTGCTGGGGAAATCCCATGGACAGAGGAGCCTGGGGCACGGGGGCTATAATCCATGCAGTTGCAAAGACTTGGAAATGACTTAGTGACTAAACAACAACAAAATGATACAGAGGAACAGATCAGTGAGTGACCTGGAAGACAGAGTAGTGAAAATCACCCAAATTGAACAGAAAAAAATAATAATATTTTTTGAAAATGAGGATAGTTTAAGGGACTTCTGGGACAACATCAAGCAAACTAACATTTGCATTTTAGGAGTCTTAGAAGGAGAAGAAAGAGAGAAATGGGGCAAACTTATTTGAAGAAATATTAGCTAAAAACAGCCTTAACTATAAAAGGAAACAAACATCTAAGTACAAGAATCACAAAGTCCCAAAAAGAGGAATCCAAAGAAGTTCACGCTAAGAGACGCTGTGATTAAAATGGCTAAAAGACAACTTTCTCACACCATAAACTCAAAATGTAAGTTCAAACTGAAACCTTAGAACTCCTAGAAGAAATCACAGGCAGTATGCTCTCTGACATGGATCTTAACAACACTTCTTTTGGATAAGGCTTCTCAGGCAAGGGAAACAAAAGAAAAACTAACAAATGGGACTACACCAAACTAAAAAGCTTTTGCACAACAACAAAACGCCTACTGAATGGGAGACGATATTTGCTAGTGATATATCTGACAAGGGGTTAATATCCAAAATACACAAAGAACTCCTACAACTCAACATCAAAACCAAACAAAAACCCCGATTAAAAAATGGGTAGAGGACTTGAACAGACACTTTTCCAAAGAAAACATGGCCAATAGGCACATGAAAAGATGCTTGACATCATTAATCATCAGGGAAATGCAAACCAAAACCACAATGAGATGTCACCTTGGTAAATCTAAGTGTTTCCCTGAGTTCTGTGAGCCACTCTAGCAAATCAAGCCTGACATGGAGGTCATATAAACCTGATTTGTAGCCAAGTCAGATCCCAAGTATAGTTAAAGCTATGATTTTTTCCAGTAGTCACGTATGGATGGGAGAAGGCAATGGCACCCTACTCCAGTACTCTTGCCTGGAAAATCCCATGGACAGAGGAGCCTGGTAGGCTGCAGTCCATGGGGTCACTAAGAGTCAGGCATGACTGAGCAACTTCACTTTCACTTTTCACTTTCATGCATTGGAGAAGGAAATGGCAACCCACTCTAGTGTTCTTGCCTGGAGAATCCCAGGGGCAGAGGAGCCTGGTGGGCTGCCGTCTATGGGGTTGCACAGAGTCAGACATGACTGAAGCGACTTAGCAGCAGCAGCAGCATGTATGGATGTGAGAGTTGGAGCATAAAGAAGGCTGAAATTGTGGAGCTGGAAAATGCCTTGGACAGCAAGGAGATCAAACCAGTCAATCCCAAAGGAAATCAACCATGAATATTCATTGGAAGAACTGAAGCTGAAGCTCCAATATTTTGGCCACCTGATGCAAAGAGCCAACTCACTGGAAAAGACCCTGGTACTGGGAAAGGTTGTGGGCAAGAGGAGAAGGGGGTGACAGACGATGGGATGGTTGGATGGCATCACTGACTCAATGGACATGAGTTTGAGCAAACTCCAGTAGATAGTGAAGGACAGGGAAGCCTGGAGTGCTGCAGTTCATGGGGCTGACTTAGAGACTGAACAACAACAACAGAGCCCAGCTAGTGCTAGTGGCAAAGAACCTGCCTGTCAACACAGGAGGCTTAAGAAACGTGGGTTTGATCCTTGGGTTCAGAAGTTCCCCTGGAAGAAGGCATAGCAACCTACTCCAGTATTTTTGCTTGGAGAATCCCATGAACAGAGGAGCTGGCGGGCTATGGTCCATAGGGTTGCAAAGAGTTGGACACGACTAAAGAGACTTAGCATGCACATACAGAAACTGTGGGTAACCTAGTTCAGTTCAGTTCAGTCACTCAGTTGTGTCTGACTCTTTGCAACCCTAAGAACCGCAAAACGCCAGGCCTCCCTGTCCATCACCAACTCCCGGAGTTTACCCAAACTCATGTCCATTGAGTTGGTGATGCCATCTAACCATCTCATCCAGACTGGAAAAGGTCAGTTTTCATTCCAATCCCAAAGAAAGGCAATGTCAAAGAATGCTCAAACTACCACACAATTGCACTCATCTCACACGCTAGTAAAATAATACTCAAAATTCTCCAAGCCAGGCTTCAGCAATATTTGAGTTGTGAACTTCCAGATGTTCAAGGTGGTTTTAGAAAAAGCAGAGGAACCAGAGATCAAATTGCCAACATCCAATGGGTCATCGAAAAAGCAAGAGTTCCAGAAAAGCGTCTATTTCTGCTTTATTGACTATGCCAAAGCCTTTGACTGTGTGGATCACAGTAAATTGTGGAAAATTCTGAAAGAGATGGGCATACCAGACCACCTGATCTGCCTCCTGAGAACCTGTATGCAGGTCAGGAAGCAACAGTTAGAACTGGACATGGAACAACAGACTGGTTCCAAATAGGAAAAGGAGCACATCAAGGCTGTATATTGTCACCCTGCTTATTTAACTTATATGCAGAGTACATCATGAGAAATGCTGGGCTGGAAGAAGCACAAGCTGGTATCAAGATTGCCGGGAGAAACATCAATAACCTCAGATATGCAGATGACACCATCCTTATGGCAGAAAGTGAAGAAGAACTAAAGAGCCTCTAGATGAAAGTGAAAGAGGAGACTGAAAAAGTAAGACCTACTAATAATTGGTATCTGAAGCCGTGTAGAAGCCATCTGGTGCAATTGAGCACTTAACCTTTGGGCTCTGACTCTGTCTCCAAGTATATAGTGTCAGAACTGAGTTATTAATAAATTGTAGGACACCAGCTGGTATGGTGGAAAATTGCTTGATGTGGGGAAAAACCCACATACATTTGGTTGTCAGAAGTGAAATTTTTTTATGAAGAATAAAGGAGACACACAGGAAGGAGACTGAACTGAGATTTTCTATTAAAGCTTCAAACCAAGGCTATACCCAAGTTTCCTAGCTTGGAGAAATGAATTCGTCAATCGGCAGAAAACAACAACACAGATTCAAAATCTTTAGAAACTTGGGGCAATTTAAAAGCTTTAGAATTGAAGAGAGGCTCACAGCCATTCATTGTAAAAGATAATTACACTTAATACTATCTACAGATTACAATAGTATGTTTCCTATTGCTGCTGTAACAAATTTAGCAGCTTTAAGGAGCCTGATGGGCTACAGTCCACAGGGTCGCAAAGAGTCAGACTCGACTGAGAGACTTCACTTTCACTTTGGCTTCCCTGGTGGCTCAGACGGTAAAGCGTCTGCCTGTGATGCAGGAGACCCAGATTCGATCCCTGGGTTGGGAAGATTCCCTGGAAAAGGACATGGCAACCCACTCCATTACTCTTGCCTGGAAAGTCCCATGGACGAAGGAGCCTGGTAGGCTAGAGTCCATGGGGTCGCAAAGAGTCAGACATGACTGAGCGACTTCACTCACTTCAAACAATGCAAATTCATTCTCTTCTAGTTCTGCAGGTTAGAAGTTTGAACTCTGATTCACTGTGCTGAAATGGAAGTGTTAGCAGAGCTGTTCCTTCTGAAGGCTCTGGGGAGAATCTGTTTCTTTGCCTTTTCCAGTTTCTAGAGGTTCCCCGCATTCCTTGGCTCCTGGCCCCTTCTCAGCATCATTCCAATCTCTTGCTTCCATCGTCACATCTTATGCTACTCCTCGGATCTTCCTTCTCTCTCTTATAAAGACCCTGTCCATTCAGATCTACCCAGATAATGCAAATAAATCTTTCATCTCAAGATCCTTTACTTAACTGCATCTGTGAAGTCCCTTTTACTATACAAGGTAACATAAAGTAACAAGGTAAGGTACCATAAATCCATGGAGACTAGGAGGTGGACATCTTCACATGCATGTGTGCTAAGTCACTTCAATCGTGTCCAGCTCTTTGCGACCCCATGGACTGTAACCCTTTAGACCCCTCTGTCCATGGCATTCTCCAGGCAAGAATACTGGAATGGGTTCCTATGTCCTCATCCAGGGATCTTCCTGCTCCAGGGATGGAACCCACATCGCTTATGTCTCCTGCATGGGCAGGCGGGTTCTTTACCACTAGTGCCACCTGGGAAGTGCTGTGGATATCTTTGGGGGCCATTATTTAGACAATTACATAAATTTTCTATTCCTTTCGCCAGTTAGTCATTCAGAATTCAATCATCAACAGAAGGAACTTTTTAAAAAGGCAAGAGAGTACTTCCCTGGAGATTCAATGGTTAAGACTTCAATGCAGGGAGCGTGGGTTCGATTCCTGGTCAGGGAACTAGGATCCCACGTGTCATGTGACACAGTCAAAAAACAAAAGTTAAAAACAAGACAAAAAAACTAAAGAATAAATTCTTTTCTAATATCCCAACTTGAATTATTAGAAAAATCTACTTTTTTCATTTTTTTTCAACATTTGCTCTTTCATGACAAAGGCATTTACATACAAAACACACATTTTTTTTTGTTTTGTACCAAAGAAGATATTACAAAACACTTCTCTTTCCTTCATCCACACCATTTTCCTGCACTGTTTTCTCCTAGAGTTCCACCACATCCCTCAATACCCGCTGTTCCTAGTCATATCATTAACAGAGCTCCAAAAATTTCAATCCTCCACTTTAATCCTCCCTAAGGAACTGCCTCCTTATTTTTTATAAACTTTATTTTCTCTTAATAATACATTAATATAATACTACATTAACTAATACATTAATAATAATAAAATAATACATCTTTTCTGTTTTCCTTTCAACTTTATGCTTTATCAAATGTGTCCAAAGATTCTTGATTCTCCTTTACTCAGTCTTTCATGAAACAATGTCATGAGTAATTCTCTGTATTAATTTTAACTACGATGCCATACCACATTATAAATTTGACCCTCTTGAACATTTTCTCCATCATCTTTTCTTCAAATCTTTTCAAAGCTCTGAATTTTAAAACTGAGGTGGAATTTCCAGATAAATTCAGAGATAATAAGTGCATAAGTTTAATCATGTCATGTTAATATTGTTGATTTCTGGTCCTTTTGCCTCTATTTTATAAAAAGTTTCATAATTTCTATCCAACCCGTTCTTAAAAGCATGCATTCTTCCATACAATTATTTTTCTCATATTTAATGATTTAATCTCATATTAAACAGATTTTAATCAGAAATGGGGAAGTTGAAGAGTGGACCTTTATGTTCCCAAAGGAAGTCTCTCAGAACCTATTTTCTATTTCAGCAATGCCTACTCCTGGAAAGAAATCCTTAGAAATCAGAAATGTTGATTTACAATGCCAATGCTCAAAATGCTCTTTGGCTTTTCAATTCCTTATTTAGAGTAACTAATACTTTTTAAAATAATTTTTTGATGTGGGCTATTTTAAAAACCTTTATTAAATTTGTTACAATATAGATTGTAATGCAGAGACATTACTTTGCCAACAAAGGTTCATCTAGTCAAGGCTAGGGTTTTTCCTGTGCTCATGTATGGATGTGAGAGTTGGACTGTGAAGAAGGCTGAGTGCCGAAGAATCGATGCTTTTGAACTGTGGTGTTGGAGAAGACTCTTGATGGTCCCTTGGACTGCAAGGAGATCCAACCAGTCCATTCTGAAGGAGATTAGCCCTGGGATTTCTTTGGAAGGAATGGTGCTAAAGCTGAAACTCTAGTACTTTGGCCACCTCACGCGAAGAGTTGACTCATTGGAAAAGACTCTGATGCTGGGAGGGATTGGGGGCAGGAGGAGAAGGGGACGACAGAGGATGAGATGGCTGGATGGAATCACTGACTCGATGGACGTGAGTCTGGGTGAACTCCAGGAGTTGGTGATGGACAGGGAGGCCTGGCGTGCCACGATTCATGGGGTCGCAAAGAGTCAGACACGACTGAGTGACTGAACTGAACTGAACTGAACTGATGTTTCGGTTTTTTGGTGTGTGGCATGTGAGATCTTAGTTCCTTGATGAGGGATCAAACCCACACCCCTTGCATTGGAAGGTGAAGTCTTAACCACTAGACTGCCAGGGAAATGCCTAGAGTAACTAATCCTCAAACATCAAAAGATGCTTGTTGTGATCTAGCATGCCTGAGCATTCAGTGATACAAACAAGACTTCCTAGCAAGCCAGGGACTGGGAGGGACTACAAACAATAGTACTGATTAACCAGGATATCTCAATATTCCTCCTGCTGACAGATAACAGGACTCTTTAGTCACTTTGTGAAGCCAATACCAAAGTAGAAAGAGAAGCTTGCTTTATAGAAAAGGCTGCAAACATTATATTAAAAAAAAAATCACAGATTTTATTAAGTGCCTTTTTCTCAAAACCTTCAAAAACAGGGTAGAGGCTCCCCTTTGAAATGAAATAAAATGATTTCCAAAGGCCTACAGTTGAGCTAGTGTCTCCCAGGCCATCTGATTTCATGATTCTGAGATCCTCATATTCAAACTTACTCCACTGTTTCAGGTAAAGGAAGACTTGGTTGCACCCAGCATAGTAACTGCACACCTAAAAAAGGACTCTTTTGAAAGACGACTTTAACAGCCATACTTTGTATCATTTCCCTAAGCTGAATCATATTCACAGCCCTCCCTCCAGGCAAAGAGGACATGAAAAGTAGCAGGAGACAGAATCTCAGATCACACACTTGCAACGTGGGTGTGAGAAACCGTTTCCAGGGAGAAGATGACAAACATTCTGATGCATCCGAGATATGCATATAAGCAGGGATCCCATCGGGTATTTGTAAGGCTGGCAAGAGCCTCAGAATCTGGTTCTCAAGGAAATGAGGCAGGTAAGGAATCTCCCCAAATGTCAATGTGTCTTCTTCCCATCTGAACACTGCTGGGCATATTGTATACAGTTTGAACTGTGGCATTTAAAGGGAGGTAGAGAAACATTGCCCCCATGATTTCTGATATACAATCAAGATGGCAGGGGTTCCTTAACTAGCGAAACTGAAGTAGAGGCAGAGCAACGAGGGCTCACTCACCCACCTTCAGTTCGAATGCAAACGCCCACACAAAGCGTGATCTCAGTACGTCTGCCCCACTCAACAAAGCCTGGATTTTCTTCCAGTGGTTCCCACACCTAGAAGAGCGTGACACTGAGCTAAGCTCAAAATGAAAGCTCGGTAAATGTCAATGGAATAAGAAGGGAGTGAAAATCCAGCAACACAGAGTTTCAGTTAAGCAAATCTGGGGGGATGGGGGAATGGGATGGGGGGATGGGGGTGGGATCCTAGACTTAGTGGGAATTCTTTCAAAGGCCATGTCTATTTGTTTGGAATTATAAATACCATCGATGTAGTTGCATAAACAGTCAAGTGTATTTGCTTGTATTTTTACCAACCGTGCCAACTATTTTCAGATAATTTCCAAGAGTGATCGTGTACGCTATGCTTTTTGTCATCACAAAATTTCTTTTCTTCTCTTCGTGCTTGGTTATTTAAAAATCTATCTCTAGCCTGTCCAACCAACACATGTGCACGTAACTGCTGTCACTAGCGGTTCCTGTTCCCTCGACTCATCTGCTCCAGCCCTGCTTGGTCGCACTACCTTCCTGAGAGGCCTACCAGTGCTGCTGTTCCTATGGCACTGCGTCAGGACTAGCATGGAAATGCTGCCAGGACCTAATAAAGCCAATACCGGGTGAGCCCAAGCACATGAACAGACACTCTTCTTTTTCCAAACCTCGGAAGAAGATCCTGTAACTCATTTCACAACTTACTCTCAGGAAATCACTATTAATGTCTGATTAGGTGAAGTCCAATTCCCTGTAATTAGATCCTCAATGAAGAAAAATCAGCCAGTCACCACAATTTCTTTTCCTTTCCACCCCTCTCCCATCAGCCTGGCTTCATCATTTTGGCAGTTTTGAAGAGAGGATCTGAAAAATACATCCTGGGTGGGGGAAGAGTAAACTGCATGTCTTTCTGATTATTACCAAAGCTTGAAGGAAACAGGGTTACCGCCTATTATAATATTGGCATTCTAGAAGTTTCCCAAATTAAAAACCCATTTCATTAAAATGTATTATGCACTAAACAGTTATTTTTTTAATTGAATAATTCACAGAGGATCTATACTTCGCTGCTGCATGTAGGAAAACAGAAACAGGCTAGCATTTCTATATAAAGAAGTGTGTATAACAATGAAAGTGATGACTTACAGTACAATCATAGAAATTTTTAAACTTGAGAAATTAAAAAAGACCCTATCAGGCAATCATAAAGTCTCTCTTGGATGTGCCAGTAACTTAACTTTACCTTGGTAGCAGGTGATATTCAAGATTCAAGAAAGTACACATACATAGCCATCAGATTGTTGGACTGAACATGATAAAGAGTTTGAAAATCACTAAAAATTTTCAGCACGAGTATTCCTAAGGAAATCTGTTTTCTTTTCTTCTGCCACAAGGCTAATATTAACGTCCCAGAGAGGAGGGCACCCCTTCAGCTGGGGTCCTGCAGTGATAAAGGCAGGGGTTGAAGTTGCATGGGACCCCAGACAGACAGGTACTGTAAGCAGAAGATAAACTCTCATTGTTAAAAGCTACTGAGATTTTCAGGTTGCTATCCCAGCACAATTTAGCCTCAGCTGACTGAATCACACAGGTACAGGTTGGGGATCCTAAAATTTCACCAAGTAAACTAGCGCTCTCTTAATCTCAAACACAGTTTGCAGGTGTACATCTGAGTATCTTAAATGAATTTCCCGGTACTCTGTCCCCTTCCATTCAGCCATTCAACAACACTGGCAGCAGCCACAGCGTGGCCAGCCCCAGGGCGGTGCCTGTGTGTCGGTTCTCATGAGTTAGCGGTAGGCCTGTGGGCTGAACACTGCTCCTGTATTCTCATTGACCGATGCCAGGCACACACTCCAGGTGCTCTGTAAATGTTTGTTGTTTGTTTACTGTTGAGATATATTTCAAAATGCATTTGTACAAATGCAGAGGCGATAAAAGGGAAGGAGGACTTCCATGTGTCTGGGGAAATAAAACAGAAGTATCTTTTGAGCAAACACAAAAGAAGGAGTATTGAGTACAAGTTTCTTGGCAGAGGACCCAGCACATACAAAGGCACAAGTTCCTTTGACTGCCACTTCAGATTATTTTGCCACCAATGGTGCAATTAAAGGATGTTATAATTGCAATGTCATTGATAAGATTCCATGGAGTACCTGATGTTATCCGACCTCAGTATGGGCTAGAATCCTGGCTGATGTCAGCAGATGAATAGCAGAGTGCGTAAGAGCCTGGGCCACAGAGGTAGACTGCATAGGTTTGAATCCTGGTTCTGCTACTTGCCAGCTGTGTGATATGTGCAATGCCTTACTTCTCTGTGTTTCATTCCTTTATGCAGAATACGAAAACTATGACAACAATGCTTTATATGGATGCTGTGCAGATTTAATGAGATTCAATGTGTAAAGCACCTAAACTGTTTCTGGAACAGAGTAAGCACTATATGAAGGCATTGGCTACTACTGGGTAAGGACAGAGGGCCAGATTATCAGGGAAATAGTCACATGTCTGCCTGTGACTCAGTATTTTCCAGCATTTTTATCAATAACTTGCATAAGGAAATTGAAGTCATTTAGATTTACAATTAGAATAACATTTTTCAATAGAAGAAATAACAACTGTATTCCAGAATCAAGATTTAAAATAATTGTAAAAAATAAAATAAAATAAAATAAAATAAAATAATCATAAAAGAATGGAACAAACAGGAAAACAGCAATGGTATGTATTTATATAGATATAAAACTCTTGCACTGAAATTCAGAACATCTTTATTACAGAGAAATGTTAGGAATGAGGATAGGGAGAGACTTCAAGAGTAGCATGTATAAAATAGATGTGGGTCAAGTAAGTTTGATTAATCATAAGCTCTGTATGAATCAACAGTGTGTTGTTGCTGTGAAAATAATAATAATGCCACGTCAGGCCTCATTAACTGAGTTTTAGTCTCTAGATTGAACAATGGGGGCAGAAATGCTTTGCCTTCCTCTGTACAGGCCAGCTCAAAGCAATAGTAGGAACAGCATCACAAGCGGTGAGAATAAGTCTATTCTCCACAGCAACGGCATGTGGAATGGAGGACGCCTTCGGTCTAAGGGTCAAGGACTCAGGTTCAGATCCTTACTCTGCTCCTCCCAGGTAGTATGATCTTAAAGGCTGTTTCTTCTTCTGTAAAATTCAGATAATATGGTCTACCTTCCTTCCAAGACCATAGTGTTAACCAAGATGAAGTTTTTGTGTGAGTGTGGTTAAAACATACATATATATACATACATATATATATGGGGGCTTCCCAGGTGGCATTAGTGGTAATGAACCTGCCTGCCAATGCAAGAGACATAAAGAGACAAGGGTTCAATACCTGGGTCGGGAGGATTCCCTGGAGAAGTACATGGCAACCCACTTCAGTATTCTTGCCTGGAGAATCCCGTGGACAGAGGAGCCTGGTGGGCTACAGTCCATAGGGTTGCAAACAGTTGGACATGATTGAGCGACTAACACTTTACTTTATAAACACACATATATATGTGTGTGTTATATATATATACACACACACAATCTGCCTGCAACACGGGAGACCTGGGTTCAACCCCTGGATTAGGAAGATCCCCTGGAGGAGGGCATGGCAACCCACTCCACTATTCTTGCCTGGAGAATCCCCATAGAAGGAGGAGCCTGGTGGGCTGCAGTCCATGGGGTCGCAAAGAGTCTGACACAACTGAGTTACTAAGCACATATATATATACACATGATAAAATTTGCCATTTTAAGTATACAATTTAGTGGCATTAATTAAACGGACAATGCTGCACAATCATCACCATTATCTATTTCCAAACAGAAGCTCTGTAACCATTAAGCAATGACTCCCCTTTTCCTCTCCCCCCCAGTCCTTGATAAACTCTAACCTATCCATCTCTACTTATGTGCCTATTCTAGGTATTTCCTTAAATGAATTATGGACAACTAAAGACATTGGGAAATGGAGTGGCTTGCTTCAGGGGAGGTGACATACACTATCACCAAGTTGTTAGAGAATGGAAAATATTAATACCTTCAAAAAAAATGGCCAGGGAGTCACTCTGGGTTGTAATAAATGGCCAGAAGATGTCACCTAGATTTGATACCTGAGAGTGAAAAAGTTGGCTTAAAGCTCAACATTCAGAAAATGAAGATCATGGCATCCGGTCCCATCACTTCATGGGAAATAGATGGGGAAACAGTGGAAACAGTTTCAGACTTATTTTTTGGGCTCCAAAATCACTGCAGATGGTGATTGCAGCCATGAAATTAAAAGATGCTTACTCCTTGGAAGGAAAGTTATGACCAACCTAGATAGCATATTGAAAAGCAGAGACATTACTTTGCCAACAAAGGTCCATCTAGTCAAGGCTATGGTTTTTCCTGTGGTCATGTATGGATGTGAGAGTTGGACTGTGAAGAAGGCTGAGCGCCAAAGAATTGATGTTTTTGAACTGTGGTGTTGGAGAAGACTCTTGAGAGTCCCCTGGACTGCAAGGAGATCCAACCAGTCCATTCTGAAGGAGATCAGACCTGGGATTTCTTTGGAAGGAATGATGCTGAAGCTGAAACTCCAGTACTTTGGCCACCTCATGCGAAGAGCTGACTCACTGGAAAAGACTGATGCTGGGAGGGATTGGGGGCAGGAGGAGAAGGGGACGACAGAGGATGAGATGGCTGGATGGCATCACTGACTCAATGGACATGAGTCTGAGTGAACTCCAGGAGTTGGTGATGGACAGGGAGGCCTGGCGTGCTGCGATTCATGGGGTTGCAAAGAGTTGGACATTCAGTTCAGTTGCTCAGTTGTGTCCGACTCTTTATGAGCCCATGGACTGCAGCACGCCAGGCTTTCCTGTCCATCACCAATTCCAAGAGCTTACTCAAACTCATGTCCATTGAGTCGGTGAGGCCATCCAACCATCACATACTCTGTCATCCCCTTCTCCTCCTACCTTCAATCTTTCCCAGCATCAGGGTCTTTTCCAATGAGTCAGTTCTTCACATCAGGTGGCCAAAGTATTGGAGTTTCAGCTTCAGCATCAGTCCTTCCAATTCAGGACTGATTTCCTTTAGGATGGACTGGTTGGATCTCCTTGAAGTCCAAGAGACTCAAGAGTCTTCTCCAACACCACAGTTCAAAATCATCAATTCTTCAATGCTCAGCTTTCTTTATAGTCCAACTTTCACATCCATACATGACTAATGGAAAAAACATAGCTTTGACAAGATGGACCTTTATTGGCAAAGTAATGTCTCTGCTTTTAATATGCTGTCTAGGTTGTCATAGATCTTCTTCCAAGGAGAAAGCGCCTTTTAATTTCACAGCTGCAGGCACCATCTGAACTGATTTTGGAGCTCCCAGAAATAAGGTCTCTCACTGTTTCCGCTGTTTCCCCATCTATTTGTCATGAAGTGATGGGACTGGATGCCGTGATCTTAGTTTTCTGAATGCTGAGTTTTAAGCCAACTTTTTCAGTCTCCTCTTTTACTTTCATCAAGAGGCTCTTCAGTTCCTCTTCGCTTTCTTCTATAAGGGTGGTGTCATCTGCATATCTGAGGTTATGTATATTTCTCCTGACAATCTTGATTCCAGCTTGTGCTTCATCCAGCCCGGCATTTCGGCATATAAATTAAATAAGCAGGGTGACAATATACAGCCTTGACATACTCCTTTCCCAATTTGGAACCAGTCTGTTGTTCCATGTCCAGTTCTAACTGTTGCTTCTTGACCTGCATACAGATTTCTCAAGAGGCAGATCAGGTGATCTGGGATTCCCATCTCTTGAAGAATTTTCCACCATTTGTTGTGATCCACACAGTCAGAGCCTTTGGCATAGTCAATAAAGCAGAAGTAGATTTTTTTATGGAACTCTCTTGCTTTTTCGAAGTTCCAGTGGATGTTGGCAATTTGATCTCTGGTTCCTCTGCCTTTTCTAAATCCAGCTTGAACATCTGGAAGTTCAACATTCACATACCGTTGAAGCCTGGCTTGGAGAACTTTGAGCATTACTTTGCTGGCATGTGAGATGAGAGCAATTGTGTGGTAGTTTGAGCATTCTTTGGCGTTGCCTTTCTTTGGGATTGGAATGAAAACTGACCTTTTCCAGTCCTGTGCCCACTGCTGAGTTTTCCAGATTTGCTGGCATACTGAGTGCACCACTTTCACAGCATCATCTTCCAGGACTTGAAATAGCTCAACTGGAATTCCATCACCTCCCCTAGCTTTGTTCTTAGTGATACTTCCTAAAGCCCACTTGACTTCACATTCCAGGATGTCTTGCTCTAGATGAGTGATCACACCATCGTAGTTATCTGGGTCATAAAGATCTTTTTTGTATAGTTCTTCTGTGTATTCTTGCCACCTCTTCTTAAGATCTTCTGTTTCTGTTAGTAAGAGGCTTATTCTGCCCCCATTTTTTCCAGGATGAAACTGAGGCAAGAGCTCGTCAGTAAGTAGCCCAAGGTCATCCGCCGAGTCAGGAAGAGAGCTATGGATAGAACTCAAGTCTCCTGACGCACAGCCCTGCCCTGCATTCCACCCTCTGACGGCACTGCACTCTGTGACCTACTTGTCCTTTGGTTCCTGTAGTTTTCCTCCCAAATACCCTCAGGGCTTTGTTTAATAGCTGCATAAACTATCTGAAATGAAAAGTGATTTAATAACATCAAATTCTTGACTTTACTGCCATGATGATAAAAACTGTTAGGAGATGAATTTGCAAGCATTAAGAACACTTTCAATAACCATCAGAAAACAGACTCTCAAATTTATAACCTAAGTAATGTATGGCCATTTGGGTGTCAGATTTTGGAAGAACACTGAAATGAATTCCATACATATTCTATAGCATGCTGGAGAAGCCATAGAAATCATTGCTTGATTTTTAAAAAGTACAGGTTTTGAGACCAAACAGAACTTTCAGTTCTGATGTAATCTCTCTTAATATGGAACCAGACACAAATGTACACAGAAAAGAATACAGATTCATTGCTTAATTTTTAAGACTCAAGATATATCATTGGACTTAATGTCTAAAAAGAAAGCCATATTCCTTAAAAAAAAAACAAAAAAACTTTCGAATCAGTCTCTTATTTAATGAAAGATTATAAGAAATATTTTTCAGAGTAAACAGAAAACAAAAGTAAAAAGCTCTATTAAAAATTAAATTTTTGTTAAATAAGTCTAGTATTTAGTAATTCATCCAAAAGTCAATAAAATTTCCCTATAGAATTTATTCAAAATATCCTTTTCCACATTTATATGCACATGTCTCCCCATTTGTATCCTAATGGGTCTACCAGTAAAAATAAGTTTATTTCTTTATTAATTTGTCTTATAAAAAAATGAAAGGAAAGCTTAGAAGCCATTGGAACAATTAAATACAACCATAAATATATTAAAAAGAAATCTGGCAGATTCTCTGCCAGTTCAATGGTTGGGACTTAGTTCTTTCACTGTGGGGGCCAAAATTCAATCCTTGATTGGGGAACTAAGATCCTACAAGACAAGTGGCATTGCCAAAAAAAGAAATCTGGTTTTAGAGCTTCATAAGTCAAAAACAGATGCAAAGACATAGCCAAAATCAACTATAACTGACCAATCATTTTTCACCATATTGGTTATAAATGCATTCAGAGACATATATATATATAAGCATATACTATTAATCTCACATAATAAGAAATCCAGAGGTAGGTGGGCCAGGGCAGGGGCAGCTACTCAATGATGGAGTGGGAAAGCTGGCTTTTTCTATCTTTTTGCTCTACCCTTCATAACGTATGCATGTCCATCTTGATGCATATCACCTCAAAGTTGCAATATGGTTTCTGCACTTCTGCCATCAAGCCACTTCTATCCACTTCTCTGCCAGGACAAAAGTAGTAGAAACAGGAGGGGATGGTGCTTGTATTAGGAAAGCAAAAGTCTTCCCAGAGATCCCTAATTGATGTTGCCTCCAATACCCAGGACAGCAAACCAGAGTCGTGCCATGCATCCTCCTCTGAATCTGACTCCCAGTCATGCACAGGTGTATCTCTAAGTCTGTGAGCTCCACTTCCATACAGTCTTATACCCAATCCCTCCTTCACTTCTCCACTAATTCTGCCTTTGCCCAAGCTCTTTTCATCCCTTGTTTAGACTGACTCAATAATTTCCAAATTGTTTAACCTTATATCCTGTCTATCTTCCATGCAGTCACAAGACTGGTCTCCCTAAATCACAAACGTGAATGTTGCTCCTCCACTGCATACAGAGTAAAGGCTAAGACCTCAGCATACCATAAAAGCAACGCATTATCTGATTTACCCTCTTCAAGTTCATCTATCACTTTCCCCCTAAATGTACTCTCCAAGAATATGTAGAGCCTTACATTTCATTCAGTTGTCTATGACATTTCAAATCTTCATGCCTCTGAACATTCATTATTTTACCCGAAATCTCTTTCCTTCAGTTCAGTTCAGTCACTCAGTCTTGTCCAACTCTTTGTGACCCCAAGGACTGCAGCACGCCAGGCCTCTCTGTCCAACACCAACTCCCAGAGCTTACTCAAACTCATATCCATCGAGTCGCTGATGCCATCCAACCATCTCATCCTCTGTCATCCCCTTCTCCTCCCACCTTCAATCTTTCCCAGCATCAGGGTCTTTTCAAATGAGTCAGTTCTTCACATCAGGTGGCCAAAGTATTAGAGTTTCAGCTTCAGCATCAGTCCTTCCAGTGAATATTCAGGACTGATTTCCTTTAGGAATATTCAGGACTGATTTCCTTAGCCTTCATTTATCTGGAAAATTCCTACTCATTTTTTAAGAAAATACAATTCAGAAAATACTCATTTTTTAAGAAAATACAATTCAGACTTTCCTCTATGAAGGCTTTTCTCTCTCCACTCCTTTTTTCCATTCAAGTAGGTCCAAGCACTATACTGTGTGTGTGTGTATGTGTGTGTGTGTGTGTGTGTGTGTGTGTGTGTGTAATTATGGCACTTACCACTGAATAAATTACATTTCAATTGTTTGTTTACATGTTGGTCTTTCATAGTACTCAGTGAGTTCCCTGAAGACATAAAATAAGTCTTATTATCTTTGATTACCATCACCTGGTGTAAAGCTAGTCATTAATAAATACTTGAATAAAAGAGTAATAGGGTATGTGTGCTCAGTCGTGTCCAACTCTTTTCAATCCCATGGACTGTAGCCCACTGAATTCCTCAGTCCATGGAATTTTCCAGGCAAGAATATTGGAGTGGGTTGCCATTTCCTCCTCCAGGGGATCTTCCTGACCCAGGAATAGAACCCTTGTCTCCTGCAAGTCTCCTACATTGGCAGACAGATTCTTTACCACTGAGCCACGGGGGTAGTTCTAATTCCTAGTTTTTTAAGGAATCTCCATACTGTTCTCCATAGTGGCTGTATCAATTTACATTCCCGTCAACAGTGCAAGAGGGTTTCTGTTTCTCCACATACTCTCCAATATTTATTGCTTATAGATTTTTAAATGATGGCCATTCTGACCGGAGTGAGGTGATACCTCATTGTAATTTTGATTTGCATTTCTCTAGTAATGAGCAATGTTGAGCATCTTTTCACGTGTTTGTTTGTTATCTATGGTAAAAAACCAATACAATATTGTAAACCAATTATCTGCCAATAAAAAAAAAAACTTTTTTTAGAGAGTAAAAGACTAAAATGGTGGTAATTCAATGGATGAAATCCAGGATGCTGGCAAGAGTAATATCATGATAGAATAGTGATTAGCTATTTTGTGGCAGGAAGATTTTGGACTCCCTAAAACAATATTGTTTATTTCAAGGGAAGGAGGTAGGTATTCACATAAGTGATTCTTCCAAATAATTGAAGTTTAACCTTTTAAGTTGAATAAAAACCAATACAAATATTAAAATATAATTGGTAACATCTTTCTAAAAATGCATTACACATTTCCTTACCTATTAAATAGAGTATATTGAACCAAATTTAACTTTTTTGATGACTCAATGTCATAATTATGAAGCTCAATTACTGTTGAGGTAGGACTCTTTGCTCCTCCACTTAATGGCTCCAGACTGTTAACCATTTGGTTCTTTGATAATTTTCTTTCTCTTTCACCATTAGGATTTGATCCATCATTTTAAGCTATTGCAACTGTACACACCTTCAGAATCAGGGAATTACAAAATCATAAAACTAGAGAACTTAGAGGACTCTTAGAGATCATTTAATCTATGAAATTTTGTAGGTAAGAAAACTAAGCCCTAAGTAAGTGAGCATTCCTTTTCTATGACTTTCATACTGTACTCTAAAGAGCTTTCTATTCAACTTTAGCTCAGACCATTATGTTCATCTTTGTCTAAAATGCTAAGGACAAATTTAATTTGGAAAATATATATCATAGGACAAACATACGCTGGGTGAACTTAAAAAGTAGGATCTATCTGTTCAGGATCAGAAGTACATTCTTCTGTTTCTATTCTTATTTCACAATAGAATTCTTTCCTTTGAGTTATTTTTGTGTGTTCCATCACTCTACTCATTAATCAAATTTCTATTATGTATTCATTCAAGATCTCACTCAGCATCTAATCAGTGAATAATTAGGCTATGCTCTGATTAGTTGTTTCCACCATTGATGTTAGAAATTTACAGGGCAAGGAAAGAAAAGCATATACATATACTAAGTACTCATTCTTGTGCAGATATGATCATTACCAAAATAAACAAAAAGTAAAATCCTGAAGATAGAACATGTCTATCTTTGTGTCATTTTACAGATAACAAAATCAAGAGCAAGAAGTTCCACAATTTACCCTAGGTCACATAGTTATTAAGTGGTAGAGAAGAAATGTAAACCAGACACCTAAGGCCACATGGTTGCTGCATTAAGGAAGTCATAACCTATCCAAGGAGGAAGATACATATTCAGCCAACTCTCTAACAGTGTGATAAAAGCAACACAGCCCTGTAGGAACTCAGAAGAGGGAGGGCCTGATTATACCTGAAAAGGTGAGAGAAGTTTACACAGTGGTCTTTGAGGCAAGTCTTAATAGTAACAAAAATAATAATGGCAAACACTTTCATAGGAATTACTCAGGGTCAGGCATGCGCCATCTCACTGATAACCTCACAGTAACCTTATCATTTCTCCCTTCTACAAAGGGAATGTGGCACACATAGGTCAGAGTAACATACCACATGTTAGAAAGTGGCTAGTTTCAGCCTTCCTACCACTGTAGCGTGCTCATTCCTACAAAAGGGAAAAGGTGAAGGAAGGGGAGAGGGACGGCAAAGGCATGAATGTGTGTGTGAAACAGGGCGTACTCTGAGGACTGGCCTAGGTGGAATGAATGTGCAAACCTTTAAATCAGGTCAAGTCACCACTCCCCATCACTGGCTACTCACTGAGTTTAAGAGAATACAGAGTGAAGTAAGGCAGAAAGAAAAACACCAATACAGTATACTAACGCATATATATGGAATTTAGAAAGATGGTAACAATAACCCTGTGTATGAGACAGCAAAAGAGACACTGATGTATAGAACAGTCTTATGGACTCTGTGGGAGAGGGAGAGGGTGGGAAGATTTGGGAGAATGGCATTGAAACATGTAAATATCATGTATGAAACGAGTTGCCAGTCCAGGTTCAATGCATGATACTGGATGCTTGGGGCTAGTGCACTGGGACGACCCAGAGGGATGGTATGGGGAGGGAGGAGGGAGGAGGGTTCAGGATGGGGAACACATGTATACCTGTGGCGGATTCATTTTGATATTTGGCAAAACTAATACAATTATGTAAAGTTTAAAAATAAAATAAAATTAAAAATAAATAAATAAATAAACCCTGCCTATTCTCTCCAGAATCAACACTCACCACTTTCCTTCTCCCTAACGGCTCCTCTGTCATGGGGGCCTTTTGGGTCCTAAAACTCACCAAACTTTCTTGCCTCAGAACCTCTGCACATAGTGGTGTCTCATTCTGAAATACTGTTCCCCTTGTTTTTTGCCTACCTAACTCTTGACCATCTTCTGGTCTCCACCTAATTATGGTTTATGCATACAGGCCTTTGAAATTCCCCACCTTGTTATAATGTCTCATAGCAGCAGCCCTGGCTTTTCCTTCATGGTATTTACTCCACTTTGTAATTATCTATCTAATGTGATGATAGGGTATAAGCTCCATGAAGGCTTGGATCATGTCTGTTTTTCTTTTTCCAGCTTATGGACATGTGAGTAAACAGCAGAAGTTGAACCTGGAATCGGAAGGGCATAGTCTTCATCCAGTGAACAATAACAAGGCAGAAAAATTTAATCAAGGACTGTGACAAAATCAAAGAAGACTTAAATGAAGTACAACAAAACTTAGCCTAGTGTAGATGATTGATGAAAGAAAGGCCAGGCCTGAAAGACCAGTTGCGGGGCACTTCAACAATCTAGATGAGAAACAGTGAGGGCCTCAACTGAGGGAATGAATTCAAGGCTTCACAGGTGAAGTGGCTGGATCTGTTCATTTGACAACTGTGTGTGTGTGTGTGCGCATGTGGGTGTGGGGGTGCGCACGCATGCGTGTGTAAGCCTGCTCTGTGCCCTCTGTGAACTGATATCCACTTAGGACAAAAAAATTAAGTATTAAAAAGTAAACCTGTATAGAAAAATACAATGCTTTCTTTAAGAGGAAACGTTCAAAAACTAAGGACAGATCACTCTTCCTTGTCCTTAGAGCCAAAGGGAATTAAGGAATGAGTACCCATTTTCCAGGGACACGTCCTCATCAAGGGGAAGTTGGGGAAGGCAAAGATGAGGGAGGAAAATTGTATGGAAAGACTAAGACTCAGAGATGTTTTCCAGCAACTGAATGGAGATTTCAAAACAAACTTGGTGGGCTTCCCTGGTGGCTCAGTGGTAAAGAATCCACCTGCCAATGCAGGAGACACGGATTCCATTCCTGGTCCGGGAAGATCCCACATACCTTGGAGCAACTAAGCCTGTGTGCCACAACTACTGAGCCCGTGCTCCAGAGCCTGGGAGCCACACTTACTGAAGCCCGAGCTCTTAGAGCCCATGCTCCGCAACAGGAGAAGCCGCTGCAATGAGAAGCCTGCGCACTGCAACTAAAGAGTAGCCCTCACTTGCCGCAACTAGAGAAAAGTCCAGGCAGCAACAAAAATCCAGCACAGCCAAAAAAAGAAAAAACTGTGGTAAGGGGGCATGGAGCCGTGTGGGTTACAGTCCATGGAGTGGCAAAGGGCTGGACATTACTGAGACACTTTGAGAGAGAGAGAGAGAGAGAGAGAGAGAGAAGTGGGCATTTCTGGGGTTTTGCTGAGAAAAGATAAGCCAAGGAAAAGCTAACAAGAGACAAAAATATATAGGGAAAGTAAGTGTGACCTTGCCTATACCAAAGAGTGTAAAATAAAAATCTACCCATTTTATGGAGATTCGATGCTTCAAGGTTGAGGGAGTCATAGAGCCAGAGGGCTGTATGGGAAGATCCTGAATAGAGGCAGCCAGGGCCTGGTTCCACGAGCCCTGGGCAGGAAGTCACCACACCATGTTGTGGTTCTTGGGTGGCACAGAAGGGATGATTGCATGGGGACCATCCTTCCAGGGCAGGCATGGCTACTGATGGCTGCTCTGGCCACTGCACATTCTATTCCTGAGTATAACTCACCCAAATAAGCCTTCAACAATGGAAACCTAAGACTCCAATCATCTTTGTCTTAGATTTTTAAAATAACATCCTTTTCTTGAAAACGGAAACTTCTTGGTAACTTTTCTCCCCAATCCTGCATTTGAGTGAAATCTAAAGGTTACTTTAAATATAAAGTTCACCTTATCAAGAGCATCTGGGAATCTTTACAGTGAGTCTATTTTTATTGCATATTTTGCAGTAGTAAAAAGTGTACTAAGAGTAGATGGCACCAAGGAGCTGCCATTTTTCACACCTCCAACCAGCACTCTTGTTTCCTCTTGCAAATGTCATGATAAAAGAGCCAAACTTCAAACTTCTGTTTTCTCGAAGTCACTTAAAATCATGTCTGGAGTGCTTCTGAGTTGTGAGAGACCATCCCTACTTCTGTCTACACCCCAAAAGTTTGAAAATGGGACAGTGAGATGATGGATGGGGAATGGGTATCTGTTCTAAAGAAGGAATGATGAACTTAAATGTACCACTACTAAAGTTGATATACTATAATCGATATACTGTGTTGGCCAAAAAGTTCATTCAGGTTTTTCCATTAGATATTACAGAAAAACCCCAAAAACTTTTTGGCCAACCCAGCATAATGCAGGGTGAGTTCTTTACAGATCATTCTCAGCATGCCAGGGAATGGTCCTGTTTGATTTGGTACCGAGGATATTCAGAGTTCGTGCCCTAGCAGAAGGCAGCCCTATTTGGAGGAGGCAGCCTTTAGAAAACTTGGTACCTGAGTGGGGAGTGAGGGCAAGTTACCAAGATGACCAGCAGCTGGGTAGCACAGCCCGTGGGAGGGGGTGCCTGTCTGCTTCCTCCTGCAAGCTCAAGGTCATGCACATTCGGAAACCAGCTCCGGGTCCAGGGCTTGGGAGCCTAAAGGGTCACCTGGTGCAGACCGTGGTGGGTTCAGTATCAAACTGTCTTGACTGCTAGTGCCTGTTTCCTGTGGCTGGGCTCCCTGTCTCACTGAAAACCATATCCCCACGTCACCTTTGTATTTCATCCTCCCCTGTTTTCCTCAGGGAGTGTCCCCTTTTTTCCTTATTTACTATGTGTAGTCAATATTTCCTTCTCCCTCGGCAGTTTTAGTCCATACTCCGTCTCATTTCTCTGTATCCATTCCTATTTCCCTCTCAATTACTCATCTCCTCCCTCCAATTCTTTTTCCAGTCACGGCAAACTTCTTGAAAAAGTAGTCTGCACTTGGTAAAGCCTTCGCAGGCTCATCTCAGCCCAAGATAAAGTGATTTCAACCCCTTTGCTTTGAGGCAGTACCTAAACCATGTTCACAAAGACCACTTACACACTCGGAGCTGCCACAATTGACTTCTAAGCAGTGCATCTTGATTATTCTTTTCCCCTTAAAACACTCGCCCTTCCAAATCTTTTCACTTTCCTCTCAACATCTGGCCACTCTCTCTCCATCTCCTCCCCCTCATACCAATAACACAGAGGATCCCAAGATTCTGTCAACATTTCTCTCCTCACTCCAGTATGCATTCTTTCCCAGTGTGCATTCTTTCTCTTTGCTTCAACCATGGCTTGGGTGCCAACGATTCCCAGATCCATATAACATTGACCCAGACTTCTTACTCTCGAACTGAAAGTCTGTACTTCTACCTCTTTCTTTTGGATATTTTGAGACTCTCAGATTCAGCACAGTCAGAGCTAGACTATCTTTTTCTCACACTCAGTCAAATGTGATACCTCCCTTTTCCGCATCACTCACATGGCTGCTAAGTTCTTGACTGTGGTTCTAACTGTCTCTTCTGATGTACCCCTCCATGGGCTACTGCCACTGCCGCCACTCTCGAACTGGGAGAAGAAGAGGGCTAACAGAAGGAGCTCAGGGAATCAGATGAGCTAGTTTCAAGCTGCATTCTGTTTTTTTTTCACTTCACGACTTCTGCTGGAATCTTTAAGACTCAGTTTTCCCACCTGTCAAGTGGGGCCAGTATTTAGAACTATTATAAGAAATTTAGTGATCTAACCAAAATGTTATTCACAATGATTGACACAGGTAGCCACTCAGAAACGCTATGTTTTTCACTCAGTACTCTCCTTACTCCCCCCCCCCCCCCACCCCAATCTCTGAGCTGGAGCTCCTTGCTTTCAGCCCATCTTTCCTCTCTAATACACATTCAACTCTCATCCCTTACTTTCTATATCAGAGATCTACTCAAGTGAGTCTTTGGTTCAAAAAAAAGGAAAACCTTTTCACAAATTTTCATTGCCCAAATGACAAAGATCATTCCCCTTAACATGGCATTTATGAACCTTTGGAAATCTAACCCTAAGCTACATTTCCAGCTTACAAATTCACCACTCCTTGTTATATATAACCTATGTACCGCATGTAACTTATATTGTCAAACTTGTTTTTTTATCACAGCCACCCCATCTTCAAGGTCTTCCTTCCTTTCATTTCTAACTGATGAAATCATACTTTGCATGAAATTCTTGCCACCTCTTCTTAATATCTTCTGCTTCTTATTAATATCTCCAGCTTCTGTCCTTTATTGTGCCCTTACATTGCATAAGCTCTATTTCCCCCAAGAAAGTCTAATTCCTTGGAAGCAAAGAACCCTCCTTATTATTCTAGCACATTGCATTCATTGATTTATTCCTTCACCAAACATTTCTTAACTGAGAACCAGCCACTGTGCTAAGTACTAGGGATACAGAGCCAAAGAAGATATGGTCCATACCATTAACCAGTAGGCAACCTGGTTGGGAAGATGGGCATACAAACAATTCCAGTAGAGGGTTATCGGTGAGGGGATAGAGCAGTGGCTCTCAATCCTGACTGTATACTAGAATCCTTAGAATTGGTTTTTTAAATGCTAATACCTAGGTTCAACCACCAAAGATTCTAAGTTAATTCATCTGTGATGCCTTTTTTTTTTTTTTTAAGTTCTTCTGGTATAGTTACGACAGTGAGGATTGAGAAAGAGCTCTAGATAGCACACAGAGGTATATCTTGTAGCTGGCACTTTTGGATGTTCTACAAATTGCCACTTTTATGTACCTCCTTCCTCTACATGAATTAGGAGACTCTGCCATATCCCTGCCTCAGACATAGATCCCACCTGCCTGTTCTTGCTTCCAAGTTTAAGAAAGACAGTCTTGGCAGCAATGTGGAGAATGTCCTGGAGTGGGGCAAAGGGTGGAAGTAGAAGGGTTAGTTAGAAGACTACTGTTGTGTTAATAGTTAGAAGACTATTGTGCTCTCAGATTCATGAGAAATAACATGAATCTGAACTAAAACAGTGGCAGAGGGAAGACACAGAAGAGTTAATACAGGATAAAATCAACAGGATGATAAATATAGGTTATAGAGCATAAAGGAGAAAAGTGAGTTAAGAATTACTCAAAGTGTCTAGACTCAGTAAATGAGTAGCCTATAGTGCCATTCACTAAGGGAGGGATTATGGGAGGAAGAGAAAGTCTGACCTAAGTGTGGAACACCCAAATGGAGAGGGACAGCAAAGAGCTGAGAATACTCAACATTTGATGAACAGATTACTATGATTAATCTGGGTGGATACTGGAATAGTCTAGTTCAAGGAACTGTTGCTGTATGCTATAACTTGAGTTCTCTCTAGGTCAAGTAAAGTTTTAATGATGGAAACATTTGAAGATATCTGGTCAGAATAGAAAGGAAAAAGAAAGATAAGATTTGATGCAGCCCAAAATGATGATAAATCTGAATGTTGTTCAGTTTGTGATCATTAATCACAAATTATTCGGGAGAACACTCCTAGTAAACAGTCCTCCTACCTAAAGGCACTTTCTTAGTGTATCCAGAGGGTAAACTCTATGATGCATGATATAAATTCTCACCTTTTTTGGCTAGCAGGTTCCTTATATGCCCCCCATCCTAAAGAGTAAGAAAGGGCTACCCTAACTACATGCCAGGAAGAGTCAAGACTATCTGTCTCCATGTAGTATATTTTGTCAAGTGACCACAATCTATGATTTATTAATATAATTAGCTACCGAGGCTACAAACAACTTTAATATGCACATGTAAATATTCGCTTACCTTTGAAATTGATTAAAATAGCAAGTAAATGGCTGGGAACCAATCTCATCTTTCCAGTACTGTTGCCAATTCATGACACTTTCCAAGTTCTTCTGATTTTCTCTCTTACAGGGAGGAATATAGGAGCACTAACAAAACAGAACACAGAAAGTAAACCTATTATTCTATAGAATATTGAAATATAGGCCGTTTTTAATAGATAGATGGCATTATGCTTATGGTAAATCTAATTTGACCTACTTAATTTTCAATTTAACCAAATTGGAATTGCTAAACTATATTTCAAATTTTGAATTTGGTGCAATTACAGGAAGTATTCCAATAATAAAGATACAGCCAAAAATAGCTTTCAGCCATTACACTATAAAGATACTTTATAAACAATTAGTTACAATCTACTAATGGGTTGAAAGCATAATATGGGCCTGCTGATGAACAAAGGGAGGTAACACAAAAGCTGATTTTTATCCCCAGTCTCCAACCGACTTTGACATTTTCCTCTTTTACTTTTAACTAACAAAGCAAGCACACAGCTCTCCTCTGATACTGATCTCAGCTGATGAAACTCGTTTTCTTTTCTTACTTGTTCTTGAACAGCAAAATCAAAGGGAAAGTTCATCTCAGTTACATAAGCAACGCATTTTGCTAACTGTTGCCCCCTTCTAGCCATGCCTCTGACAAAGTAGTTCTCCGTGAAGGGACTTTATTACTTGAAGCAATATATTCAGCAGAGTTAGAAGACTGCTCTTAACCCTAGATGTTACAATTAACCCTTAGCATTCTAATCCATTTTTTCCATTTCAGTCTTTTATGATGATGATCATGGTGAAGACGATGCCAGTTTACAGTTATTGAATGTTTACTATGCCAGTGACGTGGAAGTCCCTCAGTCATGTCCAACTCTATACAGCTCATGGAATTCTCCAGGCCAGAATACTGGAGTGGGTGGCCCTTCCCTTCTCCAGGGTGTCTTCCCAACCCAGGAATCAAACCCAGGTCTCCCGCATTGCAGGCAGATTCTTTATCAGCTGAGCCACAAGGGAAGCCCTTACTATGGCAGACATGGTAATAAATGTTTAATAGCCTTACCTCCGATCCCTCTTACAACAATCCTATAATGACCCCCACCTTACAGATGAAGAAACTGAGATTTCCCTCAGTTCTACAACTGGAAATAGAGTCTGGTGACTCATCACATTCCACTCTCAGATGTTGTATCAAGGTGTTCAGTATTAAGGAGCAGAAAAAAAATCCACTAGCTCTATAGTATAATTTGAGTCACATGATTTTAGAGCATCTACTTTCTCAATGTCTTCTAGCCATTTTTGGGTAAAATACAAACATTTTAGCATGATGTACAAAACTCTCCATGATCTGGTCCCTGCCTGGTCCTCATTCTCACTCAAGCCTGGGATGCAGTCGTATAGAAGCTCTTGTTCCCAAATCTGCCATGTGGAATCCACAGTAACATACTTGTCTGTTTTATGTCAGCCTCTCCAATTTGTTGCCAAGCTGGGACAAGGTTTATTATTTTCTCTTCTGTATCTTTAAACCTAGGACTACAGCTAGTTAACACAGAAATTTCAAAAATGTTGGTAAAATTAATAGTAACACATGTGGATACATCTTTATTCAAGAAGAGGAAGATATTTTTTTACAGCAGTTAAACATTTTAAAGGATATATAAATACATTTTAAATTTTCAGTTCAGTTCAGTTCAGTTCAGTTCATTTCAGTCGCTCAGTTGTGTCCGACTCTTTGCGACCCCATGAATCGCAGCAGGCCAGGCCTCCCTGTCCATCACCAACTCCCGGAGTTCACTCAGACTCACATCCATCGAGTCAGTGATGCCATCCAGCCATCTCATCCTCCGTCGTCCCCTTCTCCTCCTGCCCCCAATCCCTCCCAGCATCAGAGTCTTTTCCAATGAGTCAACTCTTCGCATCAGGTGGCCAAAGCACTGGAGTTTCAGCTTTAGCATCATTCCTTCCAAAGAAATCCCAGGGCTGATCTCCTTCAGAATGGACTGGTTGGATCTCCTTGCAGTCCAAGGGACTCTCAAGAGTCTTCTCCAACACCACAGTTCAAAAGCATCAATTCTTCGGCACTCAGCCTTCTTCACAGTCCAACTCTCACATCCATACATGACCACAGGAAAAACCATAGCCTTGACTAGACGGACCTTTGTTGGCAAAGTAATGTCTCTGCTTTTGAATATGCTATCTAGGTTGGTCATAACTTTCCTTCCAAGGAGTAAGCGTCTTTTAATTTCATGGCTGCAATCTCCATCTGCAGTGATTTTGGAGCCCAGAAAAATAAAGTCTGACACAGTTTCCACTGTTTCCCCATCTATTTGCCATGAAGTGATGGGACCAGATGCCATGATCTTTGTTTTCTGAATGTTGAGCTTTAAGCCAACTTTTTCACTCTCCACTTTCACTTTCATCAAGAGGCTTTTTAGTTCCTCTTCACTTTCTGCCATAAGGGTGGTGTCATCTGCATATCTGAGGTTATGTATATTTCTCCCGGCAATCTCGATTCCAGCTTGTGCTTCTTCCAGCCCAGCGTTTTTCATGATGTACTCTGCATAGAAGTTAAATAAGCAGTGTGACAATATACAGCCTTGACGTACTACTTTTCCTATTTGGAACCAGTTTGTTGTTTCATGTCCAGTTCTAACTGTTGCTTCCTGACCTGCATAGAGGTTTCTCAAGAGGCAGGTCAGGTGGTCTGCTACTCCCATTTCTTTCAGAATTTTCCACAGTTTATTGTTAAATTTTATTTCATTTAAATTTTAAATATTTTTATTTAAAATTTTTAAAACTAAATTTTTAATTTTAAAAACAATTTTAAATTAATTTTTAAAATATTTTTAAATTTCTTAGATTAAAATTTAAAGTTTTATTTATTTAAATTTAAAATATTTTTCTATTATATGTAACAAATTCACATGTTATACAAATATTGTCTCACTGCATATTTACCCTCTGCATATATAGTTTCACTTCTACTAATAACAATAATATATAGCTAAAAAATTCTGTGAAATTATGAATCCTGAGCTCTTCAAAGCAGCAGTTGGGCTTAGAAGCAATGGAGACTATTAGATAGGGTTCCAGTCTTATTAGTTGTTACATGTTTGGGCTTGAAGTAAATTACTCTTTTTCTGAATTTCATTTTTCCTAATCTGCTAAGTTTCCAAAATAAATTATAGCTCTATATCTCTATGATTCTCTTCTTGGAGATACAGCAAGAAAGGATCCAGCAGAAGGCAGGACTGCAAACACTGCTGAGTATTTTCTCCAGAAGAGATCTTGCCCACTGGGGAGATGGCCAGGAAGCCTGATGAAACCACCATTCCAGCCAGCAAGGAGGACAAGTGTAGTTAGTCTTTACTTGGAGACATGTATTTTGCATTAGGAAAATGTTTATAAAGGGCTTCTGATTTTCCTGTTGCTTATTTCCTATAATGTGACAGATGTTTCCTTTCCTTCTATTAAAAATTCATTTTCTGTATCATGGTCAAGTAGTTTATAAAGTGAGAAATGACTGTGTTTATAAAGTGTCAAATGACTGTGCTCTTTGTAGGGGGCAGAAATTTCTAGATCTGGAGGTAGAAGCCATGAGGTGTGAAACTTGAAAAACTCATCAGATCTCTTTTTCCAATAGGCACACTCAACACAGGGCTTCCCTAGTGGCTCGGCAATAAAGTATCCACCTGCCAATGCAGGAGATGCAGTTTCGATCCCTGGGTTGGAAAGAGCCCCTGGAGAAGGAAATGGCAACCCACTCCAGTAATCCTACCTGGGAAATCCCATGGACAGAGGAACCTGGTAGGCTACAGTCCATGGAGTTGCAAGAGTCGGACATGATTTAGCAACAAAACAGCTGATACTCAAAACAAGAGGTACGCTAAACATTTTCGGGAATAACAACCAACAACCAAATGTAATTAAAGAAGATTTTTAAATTCTGTAATTATCTCAGTTTGAAAACTTTACTATTCAGTTTTGGGAGGAGGGGGAAAGAAGTGGATTTAAAAGAAATGTCTCTGCTGAATGACAGCTCTCTAGTCTGACCAGGAGAATTACAGCTACACATTTCTGAAAAAGTCAGACTAAAACTTTCACGGAGGGTATAAAGTTTTATATTAGGTATGTTATGATTTTATGTGGGATAAAAGAAATGTTTATTGCCTCTAGGAGACTTTGAGCTAGTATAGATGGATTTTTGGAAGCAAAGTACTCTCTCACATTGGGGAAAATAACCTGTGATCAAAATTTAAGTATTTTTTTCCAAGGACTGCATTCTTTCCAAAGAGTATCACAGATTAAATAATGAGTTTACAATACTCCAGCAACTTCTAAAGTGCACATGTCCGTGAAAGGAAAATTGGGAAAATTGTTAAAAGGCTAAACTTTAAGGCTCTTAAAAATCATTATTATCTATTTTGTTATACCTCGATTGTCCATTTAATTGGTCTTTAAAATTTCTATGAAGCCTAACTCAGATTTGCTCTAGATTCTTTCTCAATTTAGTGGATCGGTGTAGATTATTAGGATTTTAAAATAAGGTATAAGTGAAAATTCAAAGTAGTGTTCCAGAAAAAAAAATTCAAAAATCAGTCATAGAGATTTTCTTTTCTGGGTTGTTCAAGTTGTTCAAGGTTTTCCTGGCACCAAACAGCTCCCTCATAAATCTCTCTCCTTTGGAGGAGGGGCACAAACAATGTGTGTCTTATCAACTTTATCACTATCATCAGCATGGTTAACACTTATTGACTATATGTCAAACATTTCATTAATCCAAATCTCATTCAATTCAAATGAGCAATTATTACAATCACCCTCATTTTACAGATGAGGAAACTAAGGGATAGAGGGGTTTCAGAAAACCTTCCTTAGGGCTTCCCTGGTAGCTCAGCGGTGAAGAATCCGCCTGCAGATGCAGGAGACACGCGTTCGATCGCTGGTCCTACGTGCCATGGGGTAGCTAAACCCGCGTGCCGCAACTACTGAGGCTGTGCTCTAGAGCCCAGGAGCAGCAACTGAGCCCAAGCGCCTAGAGCCTGTGCTCCACAGCAAGAGAAGCCACCGAAATGAGAAATCTGCTCACTGCAACTAAAGAGTAACACCCATTTGTCACAACTAGGTGAAAGCCTGAGCAGCAACAAAGACCCAGAACGGCCAAAAAAAAAAAATTAAAAAAAAAATCTTTTCTTAGATTACAAAGGCAAATGGAACAGCTGGGATTCAAACTGCAGAGAATTCTTTTTTTCCTGAGCTTCTTGAGTCATTTTATTATTTTTAGTTTAATTTTTTTTTTTTTTTTTTTTTTTTTGCTGCTTGTGGGGTCTTAGTTCTCTGACCAAGGATTGAACTGGGACCCTCAGCAGTGAGAGCACAGAGTCTTAACCACTGGACTGCTGAGGAATTCCGGAGAAGGCAATGGCAACCCACTCCAGTACTCTTGCCTGGAGAATCCCATGGATGGAGGAGCCTGGTAGGCTGCAGTCCATGGGGTCGCACAGAGTTGGACACGACTGAAGCGACTTAGCAGCAGCAGCAGCTGAGGAATTCCCTGCAGAGAATTCTCAACCACTGCACCACAGTGCCTCGCTTTAGGGCTTCCCAGTTTTCCCTTTTTGGAGCCCCCTGATTTGGTGGTCAGGGAAGTGGCCTGACTTCCACACCACTCTCTTGGAGAACTAGTGTAATGTTTTCTTGGGAATGGACTTTGTGAAGTCCTCCTGTGGATTGGCGGGCTGAGGCTGTCGGTTGCAGCCCTTTGGTTTCCCGGTACATTCTCAGAGAAATGTACTGTAAGTCTTTGCTTGTTCCCTCCTTCTTAATTTGGCTTCAGGGTTGGTTTTTGGTGCCACAGATGTAATTTCACTTAGGTGAATTTATAGACACAACGTCTTCGGTCATGGAGGACAATGAGCCTTCCCTTGGAGAAACTTCTTTGTGCTGTTCTGACCTTTTCTTGTTTTTCATTTGCAAAGGCTGCATTTCCCAACTTCTAATACCATTATCGCCCAAACAACCTTCACTAGAGGCTGTGTCATTTGCTGCCTAAAATTGCATGAAATCACTCTCTTTAAAAAGTCGGGAGAAAAAGAGGTACATGATAAAATATATTTGTTTAATGCCTATCTTTTAGAAAAGAAATTTGAGTTTTGCATTCATGAAGGAAATTGATGGAACTGAATGGGCTATTCTGAGTGTATTAATGTAAAAACTTTCAGAGAGTTTATAAAGGGAAGAAACTATCATCACTTGAAGTGAAATATCTGATTATGTATGCATTATCACTTACTTTACATTATCTTATTTTAGGGCTTATCAAGATTCATAACAGCATTCTTTTTCAGCCTACCACAGTGAATTTGTATTTTAATAGAACACTTCTTGAGTGGGTTCTTTGTGATGTGTCTTGAGGATTGCGTTTCAATCATGTGGGCAGAGTAGGCAACATTCACTTTCTTCCTTTACTGAGTAACTTTAAAAAAACCACTGCACAAAACACACCATCTACTTAACTAAACACTGGGGGCTGGGTTCTATGTTAGGCATTACCTAAGAAAGAGAAATGAAGACATTTTTTTGGTTCCAGTTTCTTTCTTGACTTGGTTAGGGAGGTAATAATTGAAAGACGTAATATTGGAATAGCTTTAGTAGATTAAATAATTTCCAAAGTAAATTTGGTTGTAAAATGAATTCTTAAAACATTGTCTACTGGAACATAGATTTAATTATATTTTATACCATACTTTCCTATTTTCTGAAATCCTTCAAGACCTCTCTGTGTCAGCTCTGGTGTATAATTTTAATGACATTTCTGAAAATATAAACATGCAATCAGAAAAGCACTTCAAACAAAGTGGGGGAATTCCCTGGTGGTCTAGTGGTTAGAATTTGGTGCTTTCACTGCCATGGCCCAGGTTCAGTTCCTGGTCAGGGAACTGAGATCCTGTACAGCCAAAAAGAAAGAAAAAAAAAAAAAAGCTCTGTAGAATAAAAAGTTTAACTGAGTCATTTATAAACCCTACAATATTTCACATGCCTCATGACTTCATTAATTGTTTGCAAACGTGTGCACTGCATGCAAACCCATATTCCTGAGGAATGTAGGTTAACTGAACAAACTCATACGGAATTATATGTCAGCTAAGCTAAATTCTAGGGCAAGTGGTTCCAGTATGCACACCCACATCTCAAAGCTAAATGGAAATAATCTTATAGAAGAATCCGAAGGCCAAATAAATGGCTTAGAAAATGTGAAAAGTAGGGCTAAGAACAAAGGGGTGCTAAAATGAGCTCTTCAGAGAGAGCAAGCTGGACAGGTACAGAGCGGTGCCCAGCCTAGAATAGGGTTCGTCAAAGGATGGTCCCACAGACCCCTAGACTGTCAAAAGATCCACCCTTCTGAGAATCTCATTCAGAGGCACTAGGGACCTGCATTTTTAACAGCTTTCTTTCTTCCTTGGAATGACAGGTTTGGGGAATTGATCATTTATGCACTAAACCATTCTTGATTGCTCAGTACAGGATACAAAGCTTAGATGTTACCCCCTAGCCCTCCTCTTCCTCCCTTCCTAGAACATGTAGTGCGGTAATAGTAGCATATGTTAGACTGCTGTGTAGTTATGAAAGAGGAAGTGAAAATTTTGGCTTTGAGGGGAAATAGAAGGCTTCACAAAAGAGACAACATGATTGTGTCTTTAAGGTTGAATGGAAGTTTGTTTCTCAGAGAATGGGTTGGGAAGGGGACATTCCAAGAAGAAGAAATGGAATGTGATGGATGTTCCAGAAAGACTGAATCATCTAATGTGCTTGAAGGTGAAGGACATGGGAGAAGACATTGGAAAATGCCCCAATTGTCTGAACCACTCACTACTCATGAAGAATTGTTCTCCTAGCCTTGCAGGTTTCTGTGAAAAACAGCTCACCACCCACCACAGAGTATTCCCACCCACCCCCAAATCTCCTTTAGTTGGACTGTATTATTACGTGTTGAGACTACATCTGCATTTTTATAATTTAACATTATTTATTTAACTTCTGGATTCAAATAGACTGCTAAAGTTGGTGACATTATGAAAACTGAAAAAAGTTTGGAATAACATTCCACTTTCAAGAGAAAATAGTTCATTCAGCTGGAAAGTCAGGAAATAAAAATGCAGTGTCTGTGCCAAAAAATAGAGGTTGGATCTCAATAGAAGTCAGACCAAAACAAGAAGTTTTAATCTGGAAGATGCTCAACAATAATTATTTATAATAAGCATGGCAGTATATGTAAAGATGTGTTCAATGGCTTATGATGATAATTTAAAATTCTTGAGATGGCCAATCCTCTTATGACCATATAGAACACTGAAATGAAATAAAATGTCTTAAATGCTCTTGCATGCCTTCAGAAATGCCTCATAATGTGTGTGTATGTGTGTGTTCTTGGTCACTCAGTCATGTCCAACTCTTTGTGACCCCACAGACTACCACCCGCCTCTGTCCATGGGACTCTCCAGGCAAGAATACTGGAATGAGTTGCCATTTCCTCCTCTAGGGGAACTTACCAACCCAGGGATCAAACCCACACATCTCCTGCATCTCCTACACTGGCCGGTGGATACTTTACTACTGAGCCACCTGGGATTCATTATATATATGTGTGTGTGTGTGTGTATAAAATAAAATACTAACAACCATCATTTCTGCATGAATGAAAACAACAAGTCCTGTCTGTGGTAAGTCCCCTAGAACCAGAATTGATAGATAGTGGTGATGAAAAATTGATGCTTCCTATTTGTGGCAGAATGTATTTTTCCATAGATGGCTCCACCAATATCTATCCTATTTTACACGCTCTTACAATGTGACATTGCTTCTTCTCTACTCAGTGTTGTGGGTTTCCCTTCCCTAGGATATGGATGAGTCTGTGATTACAGAGGAAGAGATGCTGTGTGATTTCCAAGGCTAAATCAGAAAAAGAGGACATTGCTTCTGCCTGCATCTCTCTCTTGGGAATGCTTGCCCTTGGAGTTTGGACACTATGCTGTGAGAAAGCCCAGAGTAGTCCATGCAGATAGACCACACAGAGAGGCCTGTGTAGAGAGGAACCAAGGCCCCCCACTCAAGAGCCAACATCAACTCTCTGCTATGTGAGTGAATGAGCCTTCAGATGGTTCTTGCCTCCAGGCTTTGAGTATTTCACTAGAACCTCAGACATCACAGGGCAGAGATAAACTGTCCCCATTATGCCCTGTCTGTATTTATGATCCACAAAATTTGTGATCATAATAAAAATGATACACGCTCATGTATAGTCGCTCAGCTGTGTCCAACTCTTTGTGACTGGACTGTAGCCCGCCAGGCTCCTCTGTCCATGGGCTTTTTCAAGAAAAATACTGGAGTGGTTTGCCATTTTCCTCCTCCTGGGGATTGTCTCCACCCAGGAATCGAACCCAGGTCTCCTGTGTCTCCTGCACTGCAGGCGGATGATATCATGCTGATGATACACACTGCTGATATCAGAAATTGGGGAGTACAAAGTGTTCTAGATTCCTTGGTAAAGTACAGGTGTGCCAGAGAGTGGGAAATGCAGTGGTCTGTTATTTCAGTGATGCTTCTGGGGGTGTCATGGCACAGGGGATTTCTGGATATCTCCTCCAGAGTGAAAGAGATTGCTGTCTTTTTCACTCGTTAAAACTAAGAGGCACAGTGCATGATGGACCCTTGATATTTTGGAGGAAACACTTACCCATATTTGGGACCCCACCTCTGATCCCTTACTGAGCAATCCACAAACCTGACCCCTTTCAGTGGCAGCCAGAGCAGGAGAACCTGCTCTTTTTACTGACTTCTGTGGCCCAGGACCTCGAATGGTATCCAAGCAGTGCCAGATGGGAGGGATAGATGGAGTCTGTGGAGTTCTGATAGTGTAAACAAACCCATGCTTTCTTTGACAAATTGCTATTCTCCTTTCAAGAAACTCTTGGTTTTTTACTGATGCCTAAGCATGGGACATCCAGTCACCATGTCATTCATTGTACATTGGGCTATTTGACCCACCTAGACATAGAGGTGGGGTTTTCAGGGCTAACATAGCTCCTGCAGGCAAAAAAGATTAATAAATAAATGCTTCATATTCCTGACACATCTTCACTTTTGTACTATGGCCTTCTCAACTTATCCTAATGTTGCAGTTGCTAATCTAGACATATTTTTCTCAAACTAAGATATTCAGGGAGGCCTGGCATGCTGCAGAGCATGGAGTTGTGAAGAGTCGGACATGACTAGGTGACTTAACAACAACAACATTTTCATCACTCTAGGAGTACTCTGCAGTGTGCTTGAGAGTGCCTAAAGCCTATGACCAGTTCTGGTCGAAGAAAACATTTGAGCTCAGTTTAGCATAACTTTGAGCAGAACTTCTAATTGTTTATTCTCTTTAAAGGAATAATGTTGGATGTATAGGCCTATATTGATTTATGGGCAATAGATAACAAATAATAAATTGCATTTTGAGTAAACTGATTAGAGTATGTTACAGCCTCAGAAAAAGAACTCTGATCAATACATAAGATTCAAAAATTGTATTTCCCATGCACCCTTTCTCAGGAAGCTACTTGAAGATGTATCTCATCAAGGAAAGGGTTTATAGACAATGGCATAGGGTCAAGGAAACAGAATACCTAATAGAGGAGAGACACAGCAGGTCCAAGGTGCAACCAGCGCAGTTTGGGGCAGTAGGCTAAAGGATTTCAGAAAGGAAAGTTTTTTAAAGGATAAAAAAGTAGAATGAAACAGTTACACATTATGAATAAGTATATGGGCTCCCCAGGTATTGGCACTAGTGGTAAAGAACCCACCTCCCAGTGCAGGAAACATAAGAGACGAGGGTTCTATCCCTAGGTTGGGCAGATACCTTGGAGAACTGAATGGCAACCCACTCCAGTACTCTTGCCTGGAGAATCCCCATGGACAGAGGAGCCTGGCAGGCTATAGTCCACAGGGTCGCAAAGAGTCAGACATGACTGAAGTGACTTAGCATAGCACATATATGAAAAACAGTATGCAAAGGAGTCTTACAATTCTGTGGGAGAATTTTGTAAAAGTAAGAGAAAGGTACATAAGGAAGTAAGAAAATATTAAAAGAGCATGATTATTAGTGCAAAGAAAAAGTGGCAATAAAAATGAACATTATGTAGTTAAAGTTAAGCACTCCATGTTAATTTGGCCTGAAACTATGATATCTGAGGGGTAAATGGCTGAAAAATGAGATGGAATGGGATGGTGTAAGAAAGTTAAATGCTCAGATTCAACCATTGGCAGGTAATTGTCTAAAATATATACATTGGAGAGCCTACTGTTTGAACATGGATTTAAACAATGGAAAAAGAGAAAACAAAAACAGTGAAATATAGTTGTTTCTGGATGCCAAAAGGGATTGGGACAGAGGAGTCCTCATTGTAGATCTATTGAGATCTTTCTCTGTTTCCTCCCTAGTAACCGGTCTACTTTGGAAAAGAAAAAATCATTACTAAATTGTTTTAGTTTGGACGTTTGTATTATCCTAGAGAGTAACCATATCATCCTATGGTTTCAAATCTACTAGCATAGTATTTCATCCAAGTATTCAGGAATCAGTATAGAATAACAGGCAACTTTTTTTTTTTTTTTCTTAACCATCAGATCAGATCAGTAGCTCAGTCATGTCCGACTCTTTGCAATCCCACGAATCGCAGCACGCCAGGCCTCCCTGTCCATCACCAACTCCCGGAGTTCACTCAGACTCACATCCATCAAGTCAGTGATGCCATCCAGCCATCTCATCCTCTGTCATCCCCTTCTCCTCTTGCCCTCAATCCCTCCCAGCATCAGAGTCTTTAACAATGAGTCAACTCTTCGCATGAGGTGGCCAAAGTACTGGAGTTTCAGCTTTAGCATCATTCCTTCCAAAGAAATCCCAGGGCTGATCTCCTTCAGAATGGACTGGTTGGATCTCCTTGCAGTCCAAAGGACTCTCAAGAGTCTTCTCCAACACCACAGTTCAAAAGCATCAATTCTTCGGCGCTTAGCCTTCTTCACAGTCCAACTCTCACATCCATACATGACCACTGGAAAAACCATCGCCTTGACTAGACAGACCTTTGTTGGCAAAGTAATGTCTCTGCTTTTGAATATGCTATCTAGGTTGGTCATAACTTTCCTTCCAAGGAGTAAGCGTCTTTTAATTTCATGGCTGCAGTCACCACCTGTAGTGATTTTGGAGCCCAGAAAAATAAAGTCTGACACTGTTTCCCCATCTATTTCCCATGAAGTGATGGGACCGGATGCCATGATCTTCGTTTTCTGAATGTTGAGCTTTAAGCCAACTTTTTCACTCTCCTCTTTCACTTTCATCAAGAGGCTTTTTAGTTCCTCTTCACTTTCTGCCATAAGGCTGGTGTCATCTGCATATCTGAGGTTACTAATATTTCTCCCGGCAATCTTGATTCCAGCTTGTGTTTCTTCCAGCAGCGTTTCTCATGATGTACTCTGCATATAAGTTAAATAAACAGGGTGACAATATACAGCCTTGACGAACTCCTTCTCCTATTTGGAACCAGTCTGTTGTTCCATGTCCAGTTCTAACTGTTGCTTCCTGACCTGCATACAAATTTCTCAAGAGGCAGATCAGATGGTCTGGTATTCCCATCTCTTTCAGAATTTTCCACAGTTTATTGTGATCCACACAGTCAAAGGCTTTTGCATAGTCAATAAAGCAAAAATAGATGTTTTTCTGGAACTCTCTTGCTTTTTCTATGATCCAGCGGATGTTGGCAATTTGTTCTCTGGTTCCTCTGCCTTTTCTAAAACCATACCATGCAGCATACAGGATCTCAGTTCACCCACCAGGGATCAAACCCGTGCATCTAGCAGTGGAAGCCCAGAATCCTAACCAATGGACTGCCAGTGAAGTCCTCAGAGAATTTATTTTAGAGCAATATTTCTGGAATTTCTCTCATTATAGAAATAATGGTTTACAAATATTTGGACATCCTTTAGCCCAGTTAAGTTGACACAGGAAATTAACCATCACATCTATAAGTCTTTCCACTGAAGAGAAAGCCATTTATTGCCAAAAGCTCTTCAAGTAATGAGTTTTGAATCACTGCTCTACCATGGTGCAAATATTCTCCCAAATTGGTCATTTTTTCTTTCAATTTTAGTATTTTTGAAAAATATGTTAACTTTTTTCTTACTGTGTCATTAAAAAAGTGTATTATTTCATAATATTTGCTCTTGCTTTAAAAGGCTTTGTCTAGTGACAAAATTATGTAAATATTTACCTATATTTTTAGGACTTTCACAGTTTTTGTAAATTAAAAGTTCATCCCATCAAAATTATAATTTTATTTTAATTAAATATTTTCAGAAAAATTTTGAGTATTTTGCAAATAACTTTTATTTGGAAAATTACTATTTTAAAATACATAACATTCAGAGATCAGATCAAAATAGCATAGGTGTATGATATGGAGCTTACCTTCTCCCCTACAGATACATCAAAAAATATCTACGTGTGTAACGACTCTCACTGAACATCTGCTGAACACCGGCAGAAGTCCTCAGACTCCAAAAAGAGCAAGAAAATCTCCAAGTAACTGGGTAAGACAAAAGACAAAAAAAAAAAAAAAAAGACAGAGAAAGAAATTGGGATGGGAGCTGCACCTTTGGGAGGGAGATGTGAAGGAGGAAAGGTTTCCACACACTGGGAAGTCCCCTCACCGGTGGGGACAGAGAGGGAGCTTTGGAGCCTCGGAGGAGAGCACAGCAACAAGTGTGCTGAGGGCAAAGCAGAGAGACCTGCACAGAGCGTGGGTGCTGACCCTCACTTCCCAGCCTGAGCGGCTTGTCCACTCGCCTAATGGAGCGGGTGGGGGCTGAGTACTGAGACTCAACTTCGAAGGTCAGATGCCAGGGGGAGGACTGGGGTTCACTGTGTGAAGACGGCTAGAGGGGGCTAGGTTGTAGAGCACCACAAATGAGGGAGTCTGGGAAGAAGCCTCCCACTAGAGAGGCAAGGGACCATTTTTGGAGGGTGTGCATGGAGATGTGGGGTCTGCCACAGGAGCTTCTTTCTCTGTGTCCCTACGGGTGGCAGGGCACCGCCTACACGAGCTCCAGGGAAAACAGAACTACCATATGACCCAGAAAACCCACTTGGACATAAACCTAGAGAAAAATCTGTAAGTCAAAAAGATATATGTACTTCAAAGTTCACTGCGGCACTATTTATGATAGCCAGGATGTGAAAGCAGCCTAAATGTTCATCAACAGAGGAATGGATAAAGACGATGCGGTACATATACACATTAGAAACAATGAAACTGTTCCATTTGCAGAGATGTGGGCAGATTGAGAGACTGTCACACTGAGTGAAGTAAGTCAGAAAGAGAAAAACAAATATTGTATAATATCACCTGTATGTGTAGAATCTAGAAAAATGACACAGATGAACTTAATTTGCAAAGCAGAAATAAAGATACAGACATAGAGAACAAACATACGGATATCAAAGGGTAAAGGAGAGGTGGGATGAATTGGGAGATTGGGATTGACATATATACACCACTATGCATCACTTCATGGGAAATAGATGGGTAAACAGTGGAAACAGTGTCAGACTTTATTTTGGGGGGCTCCAAAATCACTGCAGATGGTGACTGCAGCCATGAAATTAAAAGACGCTTACTCTTTGGAAGAAAAGTTATGACCAACCTAGATAGCATATTGAAAAACAGAGACATTACCTTGCCAACAAAGGTCCATCTAGTCAAGGCTATGGTTTTTCCAGTGGTCATGTATGATGTGAGAGTTGGACTGTGAAGAAAGCTGAGAGCCAAAGAATTGATGCTTTTGAAATGTGGTGTTGGAGAAGACTCTTGAGAGTCCCTTGGACTGCAAGGAGATTCAACTAGTCCATTCTGAAGATCAGCCTTGGGATTTCTTTGGAAGGAATGATGCTAAGGCTGAAATTCCAGTACTTTGGCCACCTCATGTGAAGAGTTGACTCATTGGAAAAGACTCTGATGCTGGGAGGGATTGGGGGCAGGAAGAGAAGGGGACAACAGAGGATGAAATGGCTGGATGGCATTACTGACTTGATGGATGTGAGTCTGAGTGAACTCCGGGAGTTAGTGATGGACAGGGAGGCCTGGCATGCTGCGATTCATGGGGTTGCAAAGAGTCGGACATGACTGAACGACTGAACTGAACTGATGCATAAAATGGATAACTAATGAGAACCTAACACACAGCATGGGGAACTCAACTCAATGCTCTGGTGAACTGAGCAGGAAGGAAATCTAAAAAAAGAGGCGGCCTTTGTATGTGTATAGCTGACTCTGTAGCAGAAACTAACACAACATTGTAAAGTAACTCTGCATGTGTGTGTGCTCAGTCGCTTCAGTGTTGCCCAACCCTTTCAACCCTATGGACTGTATATAGCCCTCCAGGCTTCTCTATCCATGGGATTCTCCAGGCAAGAATATTGAAGTGAGTTGCCATGCCTTCCTCCAGGGGATCTTTCCAACCCAGGTATCGAACCTGCATCTCCTGCATTACAGGCAGATTCTTTACTGCTGAAGTCCTGTAAAGCAACTATACTTCAATAAAAATTAGTTAACAACAACAACAACAAAAAATCCCCTGGACTCCTACCACCGGACTTCCTCCTTTGCCACCCTCCCCAACAGTCTCCCAAAAATTAAATCAAAGTAAACACTGTATTTTGCATTTGCTTCTCTCATTCACTATTAGTGAGTATAGCCTGCATTATCCTTTTTGATGGCGGTGCTTCTTGGCTGCATCTTCATCTATTTCACCTTCTTTAATCAACAGACATTATCTTCCATTTTTTTAAATCACTATATACAATGCTCATTAAATATTGTGCACAATCAATTTTGCTGACAAGTGCGGCATTGATTCTTAGGAGTAGAAATCCTACCTCAGTGGGAGGGGGGAAGGATAAATTAGGAATTTGGGATTAACAGGTAAACATGCACACGCGTGCTTAGTCGCTTCAGTCATGTCCGACCCTATGTGACCCTATGGACTGTAGCCTGCCAGCTCCTCTGTCCGGAGGATTCTCCAGGCAAGAATACTGGCATGGGTAGCCATTCCCCTCTCCAGGGGATCTTCCCCACCCAGGGATTGAACCTGGGTCTCCCACATTGCAGGCATATTCTTTACTGTCCTTCTTATAGACAAATAAAATTCCTTGCATGAATACAGCACATTTTATGTGTCCATTCATCAGTTGATGGACATATGATTTATTTACACTTTTTGGCTATTAAGAATAATGCTACTATGAATAGTCATGTACAAGTTTTTGTGTGGACATGTGTTTTCATTTCTCTTGGGTATATACCTAGGAATGGAGGTGCTGGGTCTAATAGCAATTCTGTTCAACTTTTTGAGGAATTGTCCACTGTTTTCCAAAGCAGCTACAAATCTTTTACATTCTTATCAACAATCTATGAGGATTCTCATTTCTCCACACCGTCATCAAAACTTGTTACTGTCTTTTAATTTTTAATGGTCACTTAGTGGGCTGAAAAGGAGAAGGCAATGGCACCCCACTCCAGTACTCTTGCCTGGAGAATCCCATGGATGGAGGAGCCTGGTAGGCTGTGGTCCATGGGGTCGCAAAGAGTCTGACACGACTGAGCGACTTCGCTTTCACTTTTCACTTTCACGCATTGGAGAAGGAAATGGCAACCCACTCCAGTGTTCTTGCCTGGAGAATCCCAGGGACAGTGGAGCCTGGTGGGCTGCCGTCTATGGGGTAGCACAGAGTTGGACACGACTGAAGCAACTTAGCAGCAGCATCAGCAGCAGCAGCAGTGGGCTGAAAGTATCTTATTGCAGTTTTGATTTGCGTTCCCCTAATGACTAAGGTTAGCATATCGAAAAGCAGAGACATTACTTTGCCAAAAAAGGTTCGTCTAGTCAAGGCTATGGTTTTTCCAGTGGTCATGTATGGATGTGAGAGTTGGACTGTGAAGAAAGCTGAGTGCTTAAGAATTGATGCTTTTGAACTGTGGTGTTGGAGAAGACTCTTGAGAGTCTCTTGGACTGCAAGGAGATTCAACCAGTCCATTCTGAAGGAGATCAGCCCTGGGATTTCTTTGGAAGGAATGATGCTGAAGCTGAAACTCCAGTACTTTGGCCACCTCATGTGAAGAGTTGACTCATTGGAAAAGACTCTGATGCTGGGAGGGATTGGGGGCAGGAGGAGAAGGGGACGACGGAGGATGAGATGGCTGGATGGCATCACTGACTTGATGGACGTGAGTCTGAGTGAACTCCAGGAGTTGGTGATGGACAGAGAGGCCTGGCGTGCTGCAATTCATGGGGTGGCAAAGAGTCAGACACGACTGAGCGACTGAACTGAACTGAATGACTAAGGGGGCTTCCCTTGTAGCTCAGTTGGTAAAGAATCTGCCTGCAATGCAGGAGACCTGGGTTCAATCCCTGGGTCGGGAAGATCCCCTGAAGAAGGAAATGGCAACCCACTCCAGTATTCTTGCCTAGAGAATTCCGTGGACAGAGGAGCCTGGCAGGCTACAGTCCATGGGGTTGAAAAAGTCGGACATAACTTAGCAACTAAACCACCATCAATGACTAATGAGGGCTTCCCAGGTGGCACTAGTGGGAAAGTACCCTCTTGCCAATGCAGGAGACATGAGACTAGGGTTCGATCCCTGGGTCAGGAAAATTCCCTACAGGACAGCATGCCAACCCACTCTAGTGTTCTTGCCTGGAGAATCCTATGCACAGAGGAGGCTAGTTGCTACAGTCCATAAAGTTGCAAAGAGTTGGACATGACTGTGCACACTTTGGACATGACATAGTGACTTAGCACACATGCATGCAGTGACTGATACTGAGCATCTTTTCATGTGCTTGTTGCTCATTTGTATACTTCTTTGGAAAAATATCCATTTCTAACTTTTGTCTATTTATAAATTGGGTTGTCTTTGTGTTACTGTTGTTATTGAGTTGTAAAGGTTCTTTATATTACCTGGATATTCAATCCTAGATATATAATTTGAAGATATTTCCTCTCATTTTGTGGTTATCTTTTCACTTTCTTGATAGTATCCTTCAAAGCACAAAACCACAAATATTTAAAAAATTTTTATTATGTCCAATTATCTATTTTTCCTTCGGTTGCTTGTGCCTTTTGCATCATATTAAGAAACTGCCTAATTCAAAGTCATAAAGATTGACAACTGTGTTTTCTTCCAATAGCTTTATAGTTTTGCTCTTACATTCAGGTCTCTCATCGATTTGAATTAATTTTTGTATTATGATGTGAAGTAGAAGTCCAACTTCACTCCTTTGCATGTGCATATACAATTGTTTCAGCATACTGGTTGAAAAGACTTTGTTTTTTTTTTTTTTTTTTTCTATTGAATGCTCTTGACACCCTTGTCAAAATCAATTACTTATAAATGTATGTATTTATTTCTGGACTCTCAACGCTATTCCATAGATTTGGAATCTATTCCTTATGCCAGTACCATACAGTCTTGATTACTGTAGCTTTCAAGTAAATTTTAAAATTGGAAAATGTGAGCGTTCCAACTTTGTTCTTGTTTTTCAACATTGTTTTGACCATCCTGGGTCCTTTGCACTTTTACCTGAATTTCAGGATCAGCTTGTCAATCTCTGAAAAAGAAAATCCAATTGAGTTTTTTATAGGAATTGTAATGAATCTATAGATCAATTCGGAAAGTGTTGCCGTCATTACAATATTAAGTTTCCCAATTTATGAACAAAAGGTATCTTTATTTAGTTCTTTCTTTCAAGAGTTTTGTAGTTTTCAGGGTACAAGTCTTACACTGTTTTGTTAAATTTGTCAAATATATTCCTAATTGTTTTATTATTTTGATGCTACTGTAAGTAGAATTGTGTTCTTAATTTCACTTTTGGATTGTTAATTGTTACTGTATAAAATACAGGTATACATTTACTAAAAATACTGGCATTGTACACTTAAAATGGACGTATCCTTATGAAGATCTCAATAAAGCTATTACAAATCAAAGCTTTAAAAAAATAAAAATACAATTGATTTTTGCACATTGACCTTATATTCTGCAGTCTTGCTAAATTTATTTGGCCCAGTAGCTTTTTTTTTTTTGCTGGAGTTTTCAGGACTTTCTATATACAAGATCATGTGATTTGTGAATAGAGAGAGTTTTATTTCTTCCTTTCCAATCTGGATGCCCTTGGTTTCATTTTCTTACCTAATTGTCCTGACCATAAACCTCCAGTACTATGTTGAACAGGAGAAGGAAGAATGGACATCTTCATCTTGTTTGTGATCTCAGGGGGAAAGTTTTCAGTCTTTCATCATTAAGTATGATACTAGTTGTGGGTTTTTCATAGTTTCCCTTTATCAGGCTGACAAAGTTCCCTTCAGTTCCTAGTCTATTGATATTTTAAGTCATGAAAAGATTTGTCAATTTTTTTTCTGCATATATATATGCATGTGATTTCTGTCATTTATTCTATTAACATGCTGTTTTGATTTTATTATGTTTAACCAAGCTTGCATTCCTAAAATAAATCCCACTTGACCATGCTGCAATATCATAAACTCTTCTCAAAAAAAAAGAGAACACATCCCAATTCATTCTGTTACTATGATACCAAAAAGCAGACAAAGATATCATAAGAAAACTACAGATGAATATACTTTATGAATATAGATGCAAAAATCTTCAACAAAATGCTAGCAAACCAAGTTTTGGAATATATAAAAAGAATTATATATCACAATCAATTTGGGGGAATTGGGAGTGAGAAATAATATGCATGAGATTTCCGTTGGGAGCAATGGAAATATTCTGAAATTAGCAATGATGCTTGCACAATTCTGTGAATATACCATAAAACTGTACACATCAAAAGGGCAAACATTACAATATTTGAAATATATCTTTTTTACAGGAAGCTGTCTTTCCTTCATTTTTCCTCTTTCATTCTTCTTTCTGCCCACAAGGCAGATGCGATGCAAATTAGGAAAAACATGTTAAGGGACATGTTGGCTTAAAGCTCAACATTCATAAAACGAAGATCATGGCATCCGGTCCCATCACTTCATGGGAAATAGATGGGGAAACAGTGGAAACAGTGTCAGACTTTATTTTTCTAGGCTCCAAAATCACTACAGGTGGTGACTGCAGCCATGAAATTAAAAGACGCTTACTCCTTGGAAGGAAAGTTATGATCAACCTAGATAGCATATTGAAAAGCAGAGACATTACTTTGCCAACAAAGTTTCGTCTAGTCAAGGCTATGATTTTTCCTGTGGTCATGTATGGATATGAGAGTTGGACTGTGAAGAAAGCTGAGAGCCAAAGAATTGATGCTTTTGAACTGTGGTGTTGGACAAGACTCTTGAGAGTCCCTTGGACTGCAAGGAGATCCAACCAGTCCATTCTGAAGGAGATCAGCCCTGGGATTTCTTTGGAAGGAATGATGCTAAAGCTGAAACTCCAGTACTTTGGCCACCTCATGCGAAGAGCTGACTCATTGGAAAAGACTCTGATGCTGGGAGGGATTGGGGGCAGGAGGAGAAGGGGACGACAGAGGATGAGATGGCTGGATGGCATCACTGACTCGATGGATGTGAGTCTGAGTGAACTCCGGGAGTTGGTGATGGACAGGGAGGCCTGGCCTGCTGCGATTCATGGGGTCGCAAAGAGTCGGACACAACTGAGCGACTGATCTGATCTGATCTGATCTAAGAGCAATAAGACAGTAAGAAACTGTGTGTTTGAATGACCTTCCAGATTAGAATGGTTTAGCCCCATAGACTGCTTATAAGCTCAGACATTTACAAAAGAAAAAACCTGCTGCTGCTGCTGCTAAGTCGCTGCAGTCGTGTCCGACTCTGTGCGACCCCATAGACGGCAGTCCACCAGGCTCCCCGTCCCTGGGATTCTCCAGGCAAGAACACGGGAGTGGATTGCCATTTCCTTCTCCAATGCATGAAAGTGAAAAGTGAAAGGGAAGTTGCTCAGTCGTGTCCGACTCTTTGTGGTTCCTTAAAAGGAGGAGACATGAGTTCGATCCCTGGGTTGGGAAGATCCCCTGGAGGAGGAAATGGCAACCCACTCCAGTTTCTTGCCTGGGAAATCCCACGGACCAAGGAGCCTGGTGGGCAACAGTCCAGGGAGTGTCAGAGTGTGACACGACTGAAACAACTTAGGATGTGGTACTTCCTTAGGGTTTTTCTTGTTTGTTTAGGTTACTTTTATTAGGCTCTTATTAAAGCATCCCATCCAATATCCTAATTAATTCAGTTAGATTGTTCCTACTTTTTCACTACTGCAAACAGTTCTGCAATGATAATCCTCACACACTCTTCTTGAACAAGTGTTAGTTTTATAGGGTAAACACCTTTGAAGGGAAATTGCTGTCATTTGCTCAGTTATCACAATGATTGTCAGGTATGCACAACTTCAGTTTCATATAGTATGTTTATTTTCTTAAGTGGTTGAACTAACTTTCCAGCAATAAGTTAGGACTTAACATTTTCTCAAATCCTCACCATTACTTGGTCTTATGAAGCATATTATGTTTTGTCAGCCTGATACGTGTGAAATAGCATTCCATTATTGTTGTCATTCGAATTTTCCTAGGATTACTGGAACAGAGAATTATTTCACATTTATTGACCATTTGGGTTCTTTCTTGAATTGACTGTCCATAACCTTCACTGATTTTCCCATTATGTCAAACATCATTTTCTTAATGATTTGTAGACATTTTCATAAATGTTGATTACTTGTTTTTGCCATTATCTTCTACTTGTATATGGCTTACATTCTCACATTGTTTGCAATAATTTTAATCATATGTAAATCATTGTTTTAACATGCTCAAATGTATCAATATTTTCTTTTTATGATTTGTTCTTTAAGCCTTATTTAAGAAAATATTTCTTAGACCTATGTCATAAAGATATTTTCTTATTCTAACTTTTGAAATCTTTATAGTTTTATTTTCATTTTTAGGTTTTATTCCATTCAAAATTTGTTGTTATGGGTTTGAAGCATGTATCAAATTTTATTTCTTTTTTATGTAGAGCTAATTGCTCAGGTATCATGTATTCATAATGATGAACTTCCTATACTATCTATGTCTCTCAGTAAAATTTAATCATTTCTACCTTAATTTCACTGAGGATATAATATTCATTATTTCATTCCTTTGAAATTTGTTAAGGCTTGCTTTATGGCCCAAATGTGATCAGTTTTGGGAAATATTATGTGGGCACCTGAAACCATGTGCACTGTGCTGCTACTGGATATATTAATTTATAAATATCACTTTGGTCCATTGTTAAACATGTTACTCAAATCTGTTGGATGTGTATGAATATTACTGTTGTCTGAGTATTTATCAGTTAGAAACAGAAATGTCCTAAAATCTCTCATTGTGATAGACATGTATATTTCTCCCTCAAGATATTTCTATATATTTCTGCTTTGCTTTTTTGTTTTTATGTATTTTGAGTTAATATTTTAGGTACATCCCAGTACAGAATTGTTATATTTTATTGAATTAACTTTTATAACTATGAAATGTCTCTTTTTAGCTCTAGTGACACATTTTTGTTTCAAAGTCTCCTGTGTTTCATATTATACAAGTACTCCAGTTTTTCTTTCTTCATTTTTTTGATGGGGGTATTGATGTTTGTATAGTGTGTTTTCCAGCCTATGATCTCTACCTTTAAATTGGAAGAGTTAGTTCATTTATATTCAATGTAATTATAAATTTGGGTTTAACTCTATCTTATTTTTTTAACTTTTTATTTTTTATTGGAGTATAGACGATTAATGATATTATAATAGTTTCAAGTGGACAGCAAAGGAACTCAGCAATACATATATATGTATCCATTCTCTTCCAACTCCCCTCTTGTGCAGGCTGCCAAATAACATTGAGTAGATTATTACTTTTTAAAATTTATTCTACCTGTCTACAGTCTTATTACTCTTTTATTGCATTCTTCTAAACTTACTGTTTTACATTACTTCATTTTCCCCACCTATTAGCTTGGTAATTATTTTCTGCTGTACAAATTCTTAGATTCCAACACAGAACTACTAAATCAGAGACTAGGGTGGAATCTCTGATTCAGTGGGTTTAGGATGGGTTTGAGAACGTGCATTACTAACAAGCTCACAAATGATGCTGATGTTTCTTGTCCACTGATTACACTTTGAGAATCACTGATTTGAAGGAAGAAATTGACTAGAAAAAAGGGATTAGTGAAGAGACACTGTAATAACCAAAGCAAATTGTAGTATCTTTGACCAGAACAGCTCAGTTCACTTCAGTAGCTCAGTTGTGTCTGACTCTTTGTGACCCATGGACTGCAGCACGCCAGGCCTTACTGTCCATCAAAAAATCCCAGAGCTTACTCAAATTCATGTCCATCACGTTTGTGATACCATCCAACTATCTCATCCTCTGTCATCCACTTCTCCTCCTGCCTTCAATCTTTCCCAGCATCAGGGTCTTTTCAAATGAAAAGGTGGAAAAGTATCAGGTGGCCAAAATATTGGAGTTTGAGTTTCAGCATCAGTCCTTCTAATGAATATTCATAATTGATTTCATTTAGGATGGACGGATTGGATCTCCTTGCAGTCCAAGGGACTCTCAAGAGTCTTCTCCAACACCACAGTTCAAAAGCATCAATTCTTCGGCATTCAGCTTTCTTTATAGTCCAGCTTTCACATCAATACAAGACTACTGGAAAAACTGTAGCTTTGACTAGACAGACCTTTGTTGGCAAAGTAATGTCTTTGCTTTTTAATACGCTGTCTGGGTTGGTCATAGCTTTTCTTCCAAGGAGCAAGCGTCTTTTAATTTCATGGTTGCAGTCACCATCTGCAGTGATTTTGGACCCCCCAAAATAGCCTCTCACTGTTTCCCCATCTATTTCCCATGAAGTGATGGGACCAGATGCCATAATCTTCGGTTTTTGAAAGTTGAGTTTTAAGCCAGTTTTTCACTCTCCTCTTTCACTTTCATCAAGAGGTTCTTGTTTTTCTTCACTTTCTGCCATAAGGGTGGTATCATCTGCATATCTGAGGTTATTGATATTGCTCCTGGCAATCTTGATTCCAGCTTGTGCTTCATCCAGCCCGGCATTTCGCATGATGTACTCTGCATATAAGTTAAATAAGCAGGGTGACAATATACAGCCTTGATGTACTCCTTTCCCGATTTGGAACCAGTCTGTTCCATGTCCAGTTCTAACTGTTGCTTCTTGACCTGCACAGAGATTTCTCAGGAGGCAGGTTAGGTGGTCTGGTGTTCCCATCTCTTGAAGAATTTTCCACAGTTTGTTTTGATCCACGCAGTCAAAGACTTTGATGTAATCAATAAAGCAGATGTTTTCTAGTATTCTCTTGCTTTTTCAATGATCCAGCAGATGTTGGCAATTCGATCTCAAGTTTTCTGCCTTTTCTAAATCCAGCTTGAACATCTGGAAGTTCATGGTTCACGTACTGTTGAAGCCTGTCTTGGAGAATTTTGAGCATTACTTTGCTAGTGTGTGAGATGAGTGCAATTGTGTGGTAGTTTGAACATTCTTTGGCATTGCCTTTGTTTGGCATTGGAATGAAAACTGACCAGGACAGTGGCAGTAAAAATCAGACAAAGTATTAATACCAGAGAATAATGATACCATTAATAGAAACAAAAAATTCTAGAAGAGAAGCTGGTTTTAGAGAGATAAACATGATATTCTTTTGCCATTTTTATTCTTGTAACAAAGGAAATAGAAGATAATTATAATGAGAATAGAAGATTTTAGTCTCAGTAAGCAGTATTATTTTCTGACTTTTTATTCTTGAGAATTATTTTAAAATAAAGTTGTGCTGATAAGGACAATTACATAAATTTATTTATTACACAGGAAAAAAGTATTAAACTTCTGATATTATAATTTAATTTCACAGGATATATTGATGAGATGGTTGGATGGCATTACCGACTCAATGGACATGAGTTTGAGGAAAGTTGGTGATGGACAGGGAAGCCTGGCGTGCTGCAGTCCATGGGGTCACAAAGAGTCAGACATGACTGAGTGACTGAACTGAACTGAACTGATTGATAATTTCCACTAATGAGATACAACATCAATAAGTGCTTCTACAATGTTGTTAAATTATAACTAGTAAATTGGACATCAGATAAGGTTTCAAAGTCCATTTGATCTATTGCATCAGTTCGATGAATGGATATTTCTTCACATGTGCTTCAAGGTACAGAGAACTTTCAGTGACCCAATCTGCTGGATTCTGCTAACAAACCAAGCAAATACATGAAATAAATTTGTTTGATTAGTTTATTTACCAAAATGGTCACAGATTTAAATAATTTAATAAACATATGGTTTTCAATTTTATAACTGATTATTTTAAAAGAAAAGAGGATATTACCACAACTCAAATTACAAATTTTTACACATTAGTGTATGTGTCTTAGAGAATACCAAAGGCACAGCATGAGGAACAGTTAGAAACATATGTAATATTGAAAACCATTCTGTTCAGTATTATACTGTGAGTATTTATGTTAATTGTAACATAAATGTACTGTTTGTCTAGGAACTCAATTGTTAAAATTCTGCTAAAGACAGAGAAAAAAATTTTTAACTCAAGGTAAATAAAATGAGTGACATTGTCACTCATAAATGAGTATTAAAAATATTTCAGATAAACAAAACTGACAACTTATAAAAAGCTTTATAATTCTGAGGTAAGTTTGTAATAATGGAAAATATATGCATTTTCCCCAAAACTTAAACCAAAATATATTGTAATATTACAAACCTCTCATGTAAAAGTAAAAAGTTTCTGATTAGAGTTTGAGATACATAATTTTGAGCGTTCTTACAAATAATTAAGACCTTCATAAACAGCATCCACAAATGGATGCCAGAGGTGGCTCATGGTTAAGTACTCTCAGACAGGAAGATCCTAGCAGTCTGCAGAGTAGATTGTTTGCAAAGAGCTGTAATAGGTGGACATAATCTGATCAAGCTTTCAAATATCTAATCATGCTAGTCACCTACTCAAAAGCCTCACTTGGCTTCTGTGTTAGTTTCCTATTGCTGCTATAGCAGAAACTTAGTGGCTCAAAACAAATGTATTAACTTGCAATTCTGGAGGACAGAATTCCAAAACGGGTCTCACTGAGCTAAAATCAAGACACCAGCTGGGCTATACTCCTTTCTGAAGCCTCTAAGAAAGAATCCATTTTCTTGCCTTTTCCCGCCTGCATTCTTTGGCTCACGTCCCTCTTCTGTATTCAAAGCTGCCAACAGTCAGTTGAGTTGTCTTCAAATTGCATCACTCTGACCTCCTCTTCCACATTTAAAGGTGCTTGTGATTCTAGAGCCCACCAGCACATCTCTCTATTATTAAGGTCAGCTGATTAGCAAATTTAACTGCGTCTGCAACCTTGACTCCCCTTTGCTGCATAACATAAGATATTCACGGATTCTAGGGATTAGTATGTGACCATCTTTGGTAGATGGGCATAGATTCTTCTTACTATGGGTTCCCAATGTTCACTAAACCCACACTGTCTGTCAAGGACCTCTACATTACTGGCCCCAATTTATTCTCCTGCCTTATCCCAGGTGGCACTAGTGGTTCAGAACCTGCCTGCCAATGCAGGAGACTAAGAGACATGGGTTCGATCCCTGGGTTGGAAAGATCCCCTGGAGGAGGGCATGGCAACCCACTCCAGTACTCTTGCCTGGAGAATCCCATGGACAGAGGAGCCTGGCAGGATAGGGTCCATAGGGTTGCAAAGACATGACTGACGCGACTTAGCATGCATGCACACCTTTTCCCCAGACCTCTGCTCTTTGGCCCCTAGGTTCCAGCCACACCAGTCTATCTGCTGGTTCCCCAACACACCCCATACTCCACAGCTCCAGAGCCCTGCTCCTGGCATTCTTCTCTTCCTTGATGTTCTCTTCATTTCTCCTCATCTTTCCTCCCAAGATAAAAATTCTATTCATTCTCAAAATTTCATGGCAAATGCTTCCTTCTCCAGGAAGCATTCCCCCTAGTCATTCCCCTTTAGATATCTGTCATATTGTTTGCACCTCCCAGTAGAACTTGATGTTTTGCTTTGTTTGATAGTTATTGTGTTCTTATCTTGACTGCTAGGTAATGATCTCCTTGAGGGCAGAAACTCAAGAATTCATCCTCATGTGTACATCAGTTGCCGCCAAGGGTGCTCAGTCGTTTCCGACTCTTTGTAACACCATGGAGTGTAGTCTACCAGGCTCCTCTGTCCATGGAATTTTCAAGGCAAGAATACTGCTGTGGGTTGCCATTTCCTACTCCAGGGGATCTTCCTGACTCAGGAATCAAACCTGTATCTCCCGAGTCTCCTGCACTGGCAGGAGACTGCACCACCGGAGAAGCCCATGAGTCAGCTGCTGCTGCTGCTGCTGCTCAGCCACTTCAGTCGTGTCCGACTCTGTGTGATCCCATAGACGGCAGCCCACCAGGCTCCCCCGTCCCTGGGATTCTCCAGGCAAGAACACTGGAGTGGGTTGCCATTTCCTTCTCCAATGCATAAAAGTGAAAAGTGAAAGTGAAGTCGCTCAGTCGTGTCCGACTCTTAGCGACCCCATGGACTGCAGCCCACTAGGCCCCTCAGTCCATGGGATTTAGGCGTATATAAAACTGAACACCTGCTTTGTGTTTGTATGTGTGTGCTCAGTTGTGCCCGACCTCCAAAATTACTCCTCCTTCAGTTTTCCTATGTATAATAATCAAACCACCTCCCTTTTTCAGTTGTGATTGGCACAAACGTTGGAGTCATCTTCATTCTTTTCTCCCTCATTCCTCACATCCAGTCCATCAGCGGACCTTATCAATGCTACTCCCTGATCTAAGTCACCACCACCTTTTGTTTGTCCTACTGGACTCTTTGTTTCCAATCTTGCCTCTGATGCTCTCACCTTGCACAAGTGAGCATGCGCGTGTACACAAACACTCCTCTCCCCATACAAATTCTATCCTCATCTCAGCATCCAGATGGATCATTCAAATTGTTTAAAAGTCTAAGTCTGATTATATCTTGGTCCCGCCTAGTGTCAAATAACTTACCATCACACTTAGACTAGAATCCAAAGTCCTTATAAAGTTTTCTGAGACCCTTGTCTCTTCTCCCACTGTTCTCTGTTCATTCACTGTCATCCTCACTATTCCTCACACTCGCCTCAGTGCCATTGTACTTGCTGTTCCTGGAACTTGTGGAACAGTCTTTCTCTGGAGAGCCACACGATTCATTCCTCTATGTCCCTTAGGCCACTGATCCTCTCATGTCCTTTGGGTCCCTGTGGAAATATCACTTCATCAGAGCCACCTTCCCTGGCCATCCTATGTACAAGAACAGCTCTCATTCCTACCATAACTTTCTGTACCTTTATGCTGCTTAAATTTTCTTTGCCCATCCATCATTACATGACTGTACATTATGAATTGATTTCTTATCAGTCATTCCACCGAAATGTAAGCTCCAGAAATTTTCTTTTGATCTCTATTCCAGTCCTAAAACCTAGAAACACACCTAGAACCTAAGCAGGCATTTAATAAATATTTGTTAAATGAACTCATCTTTGTACACCCTCCCATTTCTTGCCCAGTTCTTTGATCATAATAAATGCTAAAGAAGTATTTGTGGACTTAAATTTGATGTACATCCCCAATATTACTTCATATTATCACCAGAGAAACACAACCACAGTAAGCCACTTTTTCATGGAGAAATAAAGGCTACAGATAAGTTGTCACAATTCAGATTAGCCTTTTAGTAACTTTGATATGATGGACTCCCTAGACCACAAAGTATATCACGTTGAACATGTGACTCAAGAATGAAGCTCAGAAATTAACCCCAGCAGGCCTTACTGTCTATACAGGGAGTGTGTGTGTTGGGGGAAGGGGCACACTAGAATGGATGAGAAGGGTACCAAGAAGGTGACTAAGCCACAAAGGCCTATAGTTAATTACATCCAATTTCAGGGGATATTCTTAAAGCCTGAAGCCTCTTCCAGTTCTGTTCTAAGTTTTTCTTCTCTTCAATGCATTTCTTTTAGGTTTTTAGTAGTACTGATTTCTTAGAAATAGATATTTGTCCTCTCTTTTTAGGTTTTTCTTATCAGAGAAAGAAAACTCAAAAATAAAATACACAGCCTCTAATCACCTACTTTCTCTGATCTCTCAAGAGGACAGTTTTAATAATTCATCTTTTCTTGGCCATCCAATGTCTACAATGAGGCAAAGGCAAATGTTTGGAACTCCGTAAGTTCATTTCATTTACATTAAACTAATTTTAAAGGATTCTCTTCTTTTCCTTCAGAATTTGAGTCCTTCCTTTCATACCAACTCTCTATATTCAGTAGCATCAGTACCATCTTTTAACCTAAATACACAAATATTAATCATGATGAATCCTTTGGATTCTTATTTTACTTCTCTTGAACAACAGATGAAGACATTTTCTAAGCCAGTGTTTATTTTCACTCCGTCTACAGACTAGAATTACTTGTAGAACTTTTTTAAAATTACCAATGCCCAGGACACACCCAAGACCAAGTGTGAATCTCTAAAGGCTGGACACAGGCATCCGAACTTTTTTTTAAAGTTCCCCCAGACTACTCGCCATTTCAAAATGCTGCTAAGACCTTAGGGACAGTTCAGTGGTGCCCCCACATCTGCCGGGCTTGGCGGAAAGAGACTCATGGAACGGCCGTGAGCAGACTTCACGTCACTTCACTGCCAAAATTACATCATTTTCCACCTCTGCCCAGTGTTCAGCATCTGACAGTGCTTGCAGGATCTCTCCAGAGCAAACCAATCAGGTACGACCAAAACTGCCTCTTTTAAAGATTTTGCAAGCAGCAGGTGCACAAGGTGAAATGTTCACTGTTAAAAAGCTCTCTCTATGATATGCTAAGAAAGAATCTTGTCACATTAGCTACTGCTACTACAGATGCTGCTCAGACTCTCGCTATCGCACAGGAGCACAGTATGGATATTCCAAGTCAAGACCAACTGAAGCAAAGTGTAGAGGAAAGTTCCAATTCCAGGAAAAGAACTGAAGAATGCAATATCCCACACTGCCTACCTCACAGTATAAATGCAGAAATTCTAGAGAAGATGAAGACTTGGTAGCAAATTTAACTCAAGAAGAGACGTCAAGACTGGACCTCAGGTTTGAGGAGTGGGATGTAGCTGGCTTGCCTTGGTGGTTTTTAGGAAACTTGAGAAATAACTATACACCTAGAAGTAATGGCTCAACTGATTTACAGACAGATCAGGATACAAGTACTGCCGTTGTTTCCGACACCACAGATGACTTGTAATTTTTGAATGAGTCAGTCTCAGAGCAATTTGGTGTTGGAATAAAACTTAAAGCTGCTGATCCTGAACAGACAAGTGAAGAAGTAGGGAAAGTGAGAGACAAAAAGGTGATTGAAGTGGGAAAAAATGATGACCCTGAGGACCCTAAATCCATAAGCGACGATACTGATATAGAAGTTACCTCTGAGGATGAGTGGCAGTGTACTGAGTGCAAGAAATTTAACTCTCCAAGCAAGAGGTACTGTTTTCGTTGCTGGGCCTTGAGGAAGGATTGGTATTCAGATTGTTCTAAGTTAACCCATTCTCTCTCCACATCTGATATCACTGCCATACCTGAAAAGCAAGAAAGGGAAGGAATTGATGTCCCTGACTGCAGAAGAACTGTATCAGCTCCAGTTGTTAGACCTAAAGATACATACAAAAGGAAGAAAGCTCGAAACATTTTGATCCTTGCAACTTGGTGGAATTCTTGGGATTTGGCTCATAGTTCTGAAAGCCAAGAGACCATGTCAAGCATGGAAGAACAATCAGATAACCTTTTTGAACAGAGAAAAGATACAGAAAACATGGAGGTTTGCCAGAATCTTCTGAAGCCATGTAATCTGTGTGAGAAAAGACCACGAAACGGGAACATTATTCACGGGAGGACAGGCCATCTTGTCACTTGTTTTCATTGTGCCAGAAGACTAAAGAAGGCTGGGGCTTCTTGTCCTATTTGCAAAAAAGAGATTCAGTTGGTTATTAAGGTTTTTGTAGCATAGCTGAATCAGTGAATTACAGACAGATATTAACAGAGCTGGTCATGTGTCCAAAAATCAGTATTCAGCATCTCTACGCAGGGTGACCCATTTCATACTTTAATTTATTCATGTCCTTTTATGTTCTAGGACATTTTCACCTCTAAACTTATAGAATTTGAGAATAAGTTCTTTAGAACTAGATTATCAATTTGGAGACTATTAACATTAAAAGAGAAGTTAATCATTCTGTCTTCAAAGATGAGGATTTGGGAGGGAGCAGTACAAATAGAAATACATTCATTTTTATTTAATTTAATTTCTTACTGTTCTTTTCTGGTAGGGAATGTTCTTGGGCATCAAAATCCAAGGTGGCTATTAGAAAGATATTAAAGCTATCAATGAAAAAGCATAAGTAATTAATGTATAAAGTAGATTACTTTATGTTGTGTGGTTCAGAGAAACGATTATTATTGTAAAGAGCCTAGAACAGTGATACCCAACATTTTTGCTAACATACCTCAAAAAACAATTTTGAAAAAGTACATACGACTTTTTGCACATTTTAAAAATTAAGGTGTAGTTAGCAAACAATAAAGTCAATAAAGTGTTCTCTTCTGCTGAAAAAATAAAATAAAATTCCCCCAGTGATTCTAATGAATTGCCATGGTTGAGAACCAAAACCCTTAGCGTACATAACAGCTAGTCACAAAGAGATAATTCAGTGATAAGAACCGTAGTCAGAGGAAGCTGACCCCAAATTTAGATTTTTTTTTTTGCAATGTTCAATTCAAAGAGCAGATCACTGCCCTGTGGATAATTAGGACTTGACTTGATAATTAGGACTTGACTTGATAATTAGGATAACTGACTTGAGTACTATATTACATGAAGTACTACATTACTTGAAGGAACCAGAGATCAAACTGCCTACATCCATTGGATCATCGAAAAAGCAAGAGAGTTCCAGAAAAACATCTACTTCTACTTTATTGACTATGCCAAAGCCTTTGACTGTGGGGATCACAACAAACTGTGGAAAATTCTTCAAGAGATGGGAACACCAGACCACCTGACCTGCCTCCTGAGAAATCTGTATGCACAGTTAGAACTGGACATGGAACAAAAGACTGGTCCCAAATTGGGAAAGGAGTACGTCAAGTCTGTATATTGTCACCCTGCTTATTTAACTTCGTTGCAGAGTACATCATGTGAATTGCTGGGCTGGATGAAGCACAAGCTGGAATCAAGATTGCCAGGAGAAATATCAGTAACCTCAGATATGCAGATGACACCACCCTTATGGCAGAAAGCAAAGAACTAAAGAGCCTCTTGATGAAAGTGAAAGAGGAGCGTGAAAAAGTTGGCTTAAAATTGAACATTTAGAAAATTAAGATCATGGCATCCAGTCCCATTACTTCATGGCAAATAGATGGGGAAACAATGGAAACAGTGAAAGACTTTATTTTATTGGGCTCCGAAATCACTGCAGATGGTGACTGCAGCCATGAAATTAAAAGACACTTGCTGGAGGGAGGTGGGAGGAGGGTAAGGAAGGGGAACACGTGTATACCTGTGGCGGATTCATGTTGATGTATGGCAAAACCAATACAATATTGTAAAGTAAAAATAATAATAAAGAAATGATAAATGGTTAAAAAATAAAAGACACTTGCTCCTTGGACGAAAAGCTATGACCAACCTCAACAGCATATTAAAAAGCACAGACATTACTTTGCAACAAATGTCCGTCTAGTCTAAGCTATGGTTTTTCTAGTAGTTATGTTTTGATGTGAGAGTTGGACTATAAAGAAAGCTAAGCGCCGAAGAATTGATGCCTTTTAACTGTGGCGTTGGAGAAGATCCATGAGAGTCCCTTGGACTGCAAGGAGATCCAACCAGTCCATCCTAAAGGAAATCAGTTCTGAATATTCATTAGAAGGACTGATGCTGAAACTGAAACTCCAAAACTTTGGCCACCTGATGTGAAGAACTGACTCACTGGAAAAGACCCTGATGCTGGGAAAGACTGAAGGCGGGAAGAGAAGGGTACGACAGAGGATGAGACGGTTGGATGGATCATGGACATGATGGACATGAGTTTGAGTAAGCTCTGGGAATTGGTGGTGGACAGGAAAGCCTGGCATGCTGCAGTCCATGGGGTCGCATGAGAGTTGGACACGACTGAGCGACTGAACTGAACTACATTACATGACTGGATATAGTTTCTGCTTTGGAAACAAGGATACATTTCAAAACATAAGTTGACTAGGACTTAGAGATATTTTAAAGAAATTATTAGTCAAAGGTCAAATTTATTCACACTACCTCTTTAGTAGTCTGCAGCATAAGAAGTTATACATTTGCATTATTCTTTCCCCTTCCCTGCTTTTTACTATAACTAATGTAGTAAACTCATGAGAGAGGAGAAAGCCCTTGTTCTCTTTTTCTAAGAAGAGATCTCTCAAATGGCTTCTTGCGGCAGTGTGTCATAAAGCAGAGAAGGTTGGAGGTGATCAGGATCCAATACACTGTAGGGAATCTAGACATTCTGCAAAGAGAATGGCTGGGGAACCCAGGCCTTCAATAAAGAGGTAAGTTCTGGGTAGCCAAGATGCAACAGCACTTGCTGGTGGGTACTGCTTAACTGCAAGGGCACTGTGGAAACATTCTGCTTATGTGATGGGCTCTGGCACAATATTTTGGTTACACTGAATTTTTCCATCACTAATTGCTTACCAGAATTTCCAAATTGAGCATTTCATTGCTCAAAAGTGGAAAGGTGACTGCAAAAGAACATGTCTAATGTTCTATAAATGGTCCAATGCAATCATAATTTGGATAAAGAGATACATACTGCTTTGGCTGAGGAAACCTTGACTAAATCGAATGGGATGCTGTTCATCATTTTCTGTAACATTAATGTATCTTTCTCCAGTTCTGTCATTTCTTTAATGCTTTATTTTAAAAAATCTTATTTTGTTTAGATATTTCTTCAAAGTAATCGTTGCCAGGATCCAAACTGGTACAGGAAGGAAACTGTTTATTTGCAACAAAAAGAGATAAAATCTTAGGATTACATATAAGCCATTACCACTCTTTCCAAGTGATTTAGAAATCTATGTGCTAATGATCCCAATTACTTTTTCAGCCACATTCTACAAAATTACCTCGAAACTCTGAAGCATTCTTTGTGTAGTAAATTCTGTCTTCTCGATGTCTTGATTAGGTATTAGCCACTTAGTGGAATATGTATATGTAATTTATTACTGCCTGAACCACAATCTTAAACTAATCGCAATGTTTCACCAATTATAACACCTTCTAAATGCTAAACTACCATATAATTTCTAAATCACTACTGCTCCACACCTTTCTTTTATATTAATGGCTTAACCTTGAAAAAAAAAAGTGACGTTCCTAAAGCCTTGCAATTTGTTTCGAAATTCCTGAGCGTTGAGCTGCCTAACTTAAAACATCTGTCTTTGAGATCTGATTGATTGCTTCTTCGAGACTTTGAAGTTTATACTCTAAATTCTGTATATCTATACTTACTACTCATCTATTATCTTCATTTTTAAGATACTCTTCCTTTGTCAGCAAGAGCATCTTTTTTTTTTTTTAAGAGAATTCATTCTTTTTTTTTTTTTTTTTAAAAAGGAATTCTCTTAAAAATTTTTTCCAAATTCAAGAATTAACTATTTAGGAGACAAGAACAGGAGTTTTGCTGCAGAGAAATGATAAGCTTATTTTTAAATACTTTAAAAATATTGATCTAGGATTCTTCTTTTGGATTGTTATAATTATATCCTGTCACATGTAACAAAAGTTTTCCTGTGTACACAAGACTCATTCCCTTTTGGACAGTTTTCTTGATCTTCAAGCACTGCTCTAACAAACTGGGAGGATGTCAGTAACTTTAAAGAAGATACATACCTTTTCTTTGATAGTGAAGCAATCAGAAGAGTAAAAAAAGGCCAAGAGAAGAAAAAACAAAAGAAAGAAAAGCCTTCTTGCAAAAGCAGGTGTACTACAAAGCTCAACTAGTTCACAGACTGAGGACACTGCTTTTTATAAGTTTTTCCTCCACTGGGAACGGTCTTCTGAGTCTCCCTTTCTCTGCTTTCCATCCCTCGAGTCCTAACCAGGTTTTTTTTTTTTTTCTTTCTTTCTTTTTTGCTTGCGAGAATGGAAAAAGTTGCCAAGGCAGGCATATTCGGTACATTTCACGGAGGCTTTTCTATTTTCAGAAAGTTTTACCGTTCCCCAGATGGCTCCCAATTGTTCTTAGACACACGGAGAACCTAGGCTTCCTCTAGACCCTTCTGAAAATCTATTTCGTGACAACTAGGAGTCCACAGAACCCGCCCAAGATGGATCTCCACAGAATTTCGCATTTGATTCCACGTCGTTTGTCGACCCACGAAAGCTCATTTTTGTACCCCAAGTTAAAAACATCTGTCTAGAGTGAAAAGGCAGGGAAACCTCTAACACCTCTCAAAAGGCTAAAGGACCTCCTGCAATCTCCCAAGGCGAGTTCTGGACGCGGCCAATGGGAGCTCGGACCTTGACCATGCGCCGGAGTTGGTGGTATCCCCGCTACGCACTGGATTTAATCTGAGAAAAAGTTAACTTTCGGCTCCTTGCGTTTCTGCAAAGCCCGTCCGGTAGGGCCCGAACCGAAGCTGGGCCAAGGCCTCAAAATCTGAGACCAGGCAAGACAGGTGTGTAAGGAAAGCCTCCGGGTACCACGGGTCGCCGCACACAAACCCTCCTGAAGGACCGGGGGCCCCCGGGCTCCCCGGTGTACTTACTCCCGGTTTAAGCATAATCCGCGACACCTTGTCGCCTCTTGGTAACGTTTGCATACTCCGAGCCACCCCGCGCAGGGTTTAACACTGATGCTCCCCCAAACCTCAGCATCTCCGTAGCAGCGAGGCAATCCTCCCGGGGCGTCCTTACCTTGGGGTTGGTCAGGAGCTGGTGCTCGTCGCTGTGCAGCAGCGCCCTGGAGTTGGACTCGGAGTTGTTCACGTAGACCTGGACGCAGGGGTACTGCGAGGTGCCCCTGCAGTCGGCGCCACAGGTGAAGGTGCACTCGAACACCTCGCCGATCTGCTGCACCGACAGCACCGTGCAGTTGGCCGCCGTGGCTTGCAGATCCTGCAGCGCGGGACTGAGCCAGCAGAAGCCGAAGATAAAGAGCGACACGACGCCGGAGATGATGAGAAACAAGCCGAGCCGGATGCTCTTGTCCTCGGCTTCCGTGTACTCGTAAGCCACCCGGAGCTTCGCCATCGCCCCCCACTCCCGGCGGCGGGCGCGCTCCCCCCGCCCCCTCCCGCCCCCGGCGCTGAGCCCGACTGCCTCGGCGGGAGGAGCCGCCGCCGCACGACAGCAGGGGAGTGGGCGGCCAGGGGGAGCGCGCGAGAACAAAGGGGCCGAGGCCGGCGACGCCCCCCGGCGGCGGCAGCGCCCCCCCTCCACCTCCCCGCCGCCACCCGAGCCCCAGAGGCTCGCAGCGCGGCCGAGGTTTCAGAGCCTCCTGCACCCTCGGGCGCGAGGAGTGCACGGGCGGCTCCTGCCTCCAGCTCCCCCTGCCAGCCTCCGCCCCCGCGTTTTCCCCGCCTCCCCCACCCCGCCTCCTCTCGCCCGGTGGCTCCCAGTCTCCATCGCCCGCCGGCCGCCGCTCCGCGGACTCGCCTGGCAGCTACCCCGAGGGCAGAAGCTGCAGGGCTGAGGCGAGCCCCGGGGCTCCCCCGCGCGGGAGGCAGCTCCGCCGCGCCCCACCCGCCGCGGACCCGGGTCCTCCCGCCCCGCCCCGGGGCGTTTCCCGTGGGCGAGGGGCGGGCAGGCGCTGGGGATCGCGGCGCTGGCGCCGGGGATTCTCGTTACATTCCCCTGGCAGGGACATCCGCGATAAGAGGTTAGGATCAATATAACTTAACGAAGTGAAAGTTTAAAAAACAAAACAAAAAACAAACGAGGGAGACGGTGTCGTGCAAGTGGAGCGGCGGGAATTTTGAACTCCAAAGGGGGACTGGTCAGCCAGCGGCGAGCCAGCGGCCGGGAGGCGTGCGCTCTCGGGGAGACTGGCCGCCGGCACCAGGCGGATAGGGATGGAAGCCCCCGGGGCGAGCGGCGTACGCCCGGGCGTGTGCCCCAGAGAGACCCGGGCCGCCGGTTCCCACGCTTGGGGCAGGCGCGTGCGCCGCAGGGCAGGAGGCGTAACCTGCCATCGCCCCCTCCCCTCGGGCGAGCGCGGTAACGGTCCGGCTTCACGGTCCCGGCGCTCCCAACTGCCCTGGAGCATCCCACGATCACCCCCACCCCCCACACCGCCCACCTCGCCGGCCCCAGCCGGGGCTGGGGGGCAGCACGTCAAAAGTGAAACAGGCTGAGTCAGACGGAGTTTGCGGTGGAGGCAGCGCGCGTGGGGGGCAGGAGCCTGCGACCCCCCCGCCCCGACCCAGGAAACTCGCTTCCTGGGTCCTGGGTGGACCACGCTGCAACGCAGGTCTTCGGGCGGCCGGGCCGACCCCAACTATGTGTCCAAGGCTGGGGCTGACTGAGTAGGGACCCAAGGGAGTGAGTGCAGAGGCTTACAGCCCTGGAAGGAGACACCATGTTCCCCATCAGGGCCGTCTTCTCGCTCCAAACCGAGAGCAGAATCCTCTCTGTTCTGGCTCCCTCCTCAGGAGTCTTGCCACCGTTGGCCCATCTCGGAATTTGTAGATGAGCTTTCCAGGAGCGCTGTGCGAGGCGACAGCGGCGTGCCGACCCACTCTGGGACAGGTACCGTTTCTAGAGCTGCGTCCTGCTCTCCTAATTCTTTCTGCTGTTCCTTCCATGCCCCTTCCCCATCTCGCCTGTGCATACCTCAGTCTCTGTTCTTTTCTTGACCTTTAAAAAGAAGATTATATTTTTAAAATCACACTGCTATCAAAATATCAAACTTGGAGAACTATTTCGACCTACATTTTGAAGCATCAGAGTATTCACTTGGCAAAACATAAAAACATGTCTTTTTCTTGACTTGCAAATCCCAAATGAATATACTCTTAATTAAATTCAGTCATATATTCATATTCCGTTCCTGATGAATATGGAAACACCGAATCATAGAATTCTTGACTTCTCTTTCTTGGATTTCAAATGTTGGTTTACTGGTATAGTACTTTTCAACTGAGGTCCTGATCTGTTACTTTGAAGCACTCCTTTATGTTGTATTTCCAAGCAAGAGGTAAAAGCAAGTTTAATTATAGGAAGACCCCAAGTGTTTTTCTGAATAAATTAAGAAGATGCAGGGTTTGGATATTTTCCAAGTCAGGAAGACTCTTTGTACTTTAATACCCTTCAAGTTTTGAGAGACTATTTTTTATTATTTTCCTCCCTTTCTGTTGGCATGAAGACAATTGTTAGTGATTACACACACTACCTGAAAGGAAAAGTGAGTTTATTAGTTGAAGCATATTAACCTAAGATTACAGATTTTCAGTATGAATCTCTTTCCTACAGTAGGTTATAATTATTTTCCTTTTCAAGAAGGCTAAAGCCAATCTAGGACTTGAGGCAGTAGTGAACAGATTAGATTTTTTGGATCTCATAGCTCTGATATGGTGGTGAGCAACTTAACCTAGAGGCAGATTAATTCCTATAGCTGTTCCTAAAACACAGGGATGGGGTTGTCTAAAAATAATTTAATGAATATGATTCACTTTTCAATGATTCTAGAGCTCAGAGAGTTGTGTGAATGTAACCTTTGCCTCAAAACTGAGGCAAGATGGTCTTCCAAGTAAATCTAGACAACAACAGAAAATATTGTCTTATTTTAACCTAAATTCTTAAAGGCTTTTAAATTCATTTTTTCAAGTTTTGCATTTAGTCAGTTTCCTTCTTTATGGTTATTCTAAAAGTATTTGAAGAAACTGTTGCCATCTAGCCTTCTGCTCTTTACTCCTTTTTTCATGCTTTTTTTTTGCCTTTTCATACTGTTCATGGGATTCTCAAGGCAAGAATACTGACGGGGTTTGACATTCCTTTCTCCAGTGAACCACTTGTCAGAACTTTTGGCCGTGACCCGTCCATCTTGGGTGGCCCTACACGGCATCTACATTTCATGCAGAGATGAGCACAATAAAGGACAGAAACGGTATGGACCTAACAGAAGCAGAAGATATTAAGAAGAGGTGGCAAGAATACACAGAACTATACAGAAAAGATCTTCATGACCCAGATAACCACAATGGTGTGATCAAGCACCTAGAGCCAGACATCCTGGAATGCAAAGTCAAGTGGGCCTTAGGAAGCATCACTATGAACAAAGCTAGTAGAAGTGATGGAATGCCAGCTGAGCTATTTCAAATCCAAAAAGATGATGCTGTGAAAGTGCTGTACTCAATATGCCAGCAAATCTGGAAAACTCAACAGTGGCCATAGGACTGGAAAAGTTCAGTTTTCAATCCCAAAAGTTCCAATCCCAAAGAAAAGCAATGCCAAAGAATGTTCAAACTACCAAACAATTGCACTCATCTCACACGCTAGTAAAGTAATGCTCAAAATTCTCAAAGCCAGGCTTCAACATTGCATGAACTGTGACCTTCCAGATGTTCAAGCTAGGTTTCAAAAAGGCAGAGGAACCAGAGATCAAATTGCCAACATCTGCTGGATCATCGAAAAAGCAAGAGAGTTCCAGAAAAACATCTACTTTTGCTTTATTGACCATGCCAAAGCCTTTGACTGTGTGGATCACAACAAACAGTGGAAAATTCTTCAAGAGATGGAAATACCAGACCACCTGACCTGCCTCATGAGAAGCCTATATGCAGGTCAGGAAGCAACAGTTAGAACTGGACATGGAACAACAGACTGATTCCAAATTGGGAAAGGAGTACGTCAAGGCTGTATATTGTCACTCTGCTTATTTAACTTACATGCAGAGTATATCATGTGAAATGCCAGGCTAGATGAAGCACAAGCTGCAATCAAGATTTTCCAGAGAAATATCAATAACCTCAGATATTCAGATGACACGACCCTTATGGCAGAAAGCGAAGAACTGAAGAGCCTCTTGATGAAAGTGAAAGAGGAGAGTGAAAAAGTTGGCTTAAAACTCAACATTGAAAAAACTAAAATCATGGTATCTGGTTCCATCACTTTATGGCAAATAGATGAGGAAATAATGGAAACAGTGAGAGACTTTATTTTCTAGAGCTCCAAAATCACTGGAGATGGTGATTGCAGCCATGAAATTAAAAGACTTTTGCTCCTTGGAAGAAAAGCTATGACCAACCTAGACAGCATATTAAAAAGCAGAGACATTACTTTACCAACAAAGGTCCGTCTAGTCAAAGATATGGTTTTTCCAGTAGTCATGTATGGATGTGAGAGTTGGACTCTAATGAAAGCTGAGCGCCAAAGAATTGATGCTTTTGAACTGTGGTGTTTGAGAAGATTCTTGAGAGTCCCTTGGACTGCAAGGAGATCCAACCAGTCCATCCTAAAGGCAATTAGTCCTGAATATTCATTAGAAGGACTGATGCTGAAGCTGAAACTCCAAAACTTTGGCCACCTGATGTGAAGAACTGACTCACCGGAAAAGACCCTGATGCTGGGAAAGATTAAAGGCAGGAGAAGGGGATGACAGAGGATGAGATGGTTGGATGGCATCACAGATGCGATGGACATGAGTTTGAGTAAGCTCCGGGAGTTGGTAATGGACAGGGAAGCCTGGGGTGCTGCAGTCCATGGGGTCGCAAAGAGTTGGACACGACTGAGCGACTGAGCTGAACTTACTCCTCTTAATTCTTATTTAAATTAGCTTGCTTCTCTTCTGAACCTTTCATTATTTCATGTGTTTCTTACTAAAAGTCAAACATATCAAAAAGACTTTCCATACTTCTATTTTATCCTTAATGGAACGCTGTGTGTTACCAGTTTCATTTATTTGAACTGGGGCTGCCTTTTCACATTTCCAAGAAAGGTTGGATATGTCAGCCCCTCAGTTTCTGAAAACAGGTCACCATCGACTTTCTTAAGTTAGGATAGTAGTAAGAACACTTAGGACATCAGAGATTGTGAGCTCTGAGGCCACTGAGCATCTTGTTTCCTGTGGAGGGCAGAGGCAACACAGGAAAAGGAAAAGCTAGTCTTTTTTTTGCATAGTTGTCCACCAATTAAAATTGAGATTAAGACTGCAGACTAATTTACTTGATGTACTTCTTTGTTTACAGGAATGTTTTCAGGAGAATCATGGTCAAGCCTTGATGAAGTTCTTTTTAAAAGAAAAAATAAAACATATCTAAACAAGGACATTAAAACCATTGTTATTTATAGTTTGTTCTCAAGATCAATATTCCTCAAGAAGTCCTGTGACTGATGTTAAAGTTGCAATATACAATTTCATATGTATATATACCTTTATTAAAATGTAAAAAGAATGATCATAAGTAGGGCTAGGAATATACGTTGGGAAAATGTTTATATGTGATTTTCAAAATTTGCACATTGTGAAGTTTTTCACACTGAAACTACACACTTGGATAGCTAAAATATAGGGGAGAAAATTAATATTGTATCATCACCTTTTCTCATTAAAATTCACATGCTGCATAGGTTTTAGACATTTGCAATTCGAGAAGAGTAAATATGAATGAAAGCACGAGTGATCCAAAAACAAAAAATATATAGAAAAAATTTATCAAACTTTTTCCTTTAGTTATGTAAATTTAGATTTTGTTATTGTCACAGAAAATTAAGTTTTCTTTCTGTTTGGTCCTAACTTTAAAAATGCTTAAAGCTGTAATAAATCGTTTCCGGCTTGCTAATATTAACTTTCTTGCCATGCTTCATTGTGAAAGTAAAATATTTGCTATTAGCATCAGAATTTTACATTCTAAATAAATTTCCTGTGGCCACTGTCTTTTCTAATTGCTTTTATTTTTTCCTGTCTATAAACTTTACCTATGATATTGAGCACATAATTATTATTGAGAACATGACTTACTATTTTTAGTTATAATCATGCTAGAACAGGAAGGGATCTTAAATATTATGTAGTTAAATATTAAGTAGGAAAAAAAGCTCCCAAAGACTTTGCATTTTGTTTTAAATAGTAAATAATGATTATTAAAAATATTTTTTCAAAGTTCAAATTTATTTGCATACAGCCTCTATCTTTGCCGTTGAAAAAGAAAAGCAAAAAGCACAGATAATCACTTCATATTAGTAAATTCATAATACTGTACTGGAAGTGCTGGTTGGATTTCCTAAATTCTTGCCACCTGTCAGTCTTTCATGTTAATGGAAGTGAAGTGAAGTTGCTCAGTCGTGTCCGACTCTTTGCGACCCCATGGACTTTAGCCCATCAGGCTCCTCCATCCATGGGATTCTCCAGGCAAGAGTACTGGAGTGGGTTGCCATTTCCTTCTCCAGGGAATATGTATATAAATACAAATGTAGTAAAAGGGAAATCAGCTTTGAAATTAGAAAGCAAGAAGCTAAGAAGTTTTGGTCTTAACATTAAGAATAAATAGTTTGACATAACTGATGTTTCAGACTGGAGCATTTCATGACTTTTATTCCAAGTTGATTTTGTTATTCCCATGTTCTTTGAAAACTTAGGTATTACTCTCTTAACAGTTCCCAGTTCTGTTAAAAAGTCATTTAATAATTCCAAAATATGGAAAGTGCCTCCTAGTACTGTGACTAACAGGGGGAGTGTCTTTGGAGAAATGGACCAACATCTCCTGAACACCTACTATAAGCAAATGCTCTAATTTAATCTTACCATGAGATGAAGAGGAACAAAATTAAATACCTTTTCCAAGATTGTGCATGTGTTTCTTATGGCATATCGCATGGCCCATTCTTTTTTTCCTCTACTGGTGGCGGTTTAGTCGGTAAGTCACATGCAACACTTGTGACCCCATGGACTGTAGCCCGCCAGGCTCTTCTGTCTGTGGGATTATCCAGGCAAGAATACTGGAGTGGGTTGCCCTTTCTTTCTCCAGGGGATCTTTCCCACCCAGGCATCGAACGAGGGCCTCCTGTGTAGCAGGCAGAGTCTTTACCAACTGAGCTACAAGAGAAATCCCTTCTACTGTACTATACCATTGCTAAGGAATTATTGTATTCAATACAAAAGAAGTGTAGGTGATACAAGTGGATTTAAAATGTGCTTATATACTTATATTCAAGTATGGTTAGCCTTGATCAAAACCCATATTGTGAAACCTGACTATGAAGTGGTGGTGGCGGGAGGGCAGTGGGTAGAGAATGCAGGAGTTGATGACTTAATCTGGTCCTCCTGTTTAATTTTACTCTGAAACACTTGTGTTGAAAACAGCTCATTTTTAGATGCATAGCAAATATCAGTAGTACTGTGTTATACAGGAGAGGGAGATTAAGTGTAGTATTCAGGTTTCAGCGAGACTTGTCAGAACTAAATTCAAGCTATTCAAAGCTTTTATTACTGTAGAAGTAAACACAGGGAACGAGATGTTAACACAAATCATTAAATCATTTTAGGGTAGAGGAAAAGCCTGAGTGAATGAAAGGCCCTCAGTCGTGTCTGACTCTTTGCCACCCCACGGACTATACAGTCTGTGGAATTCTCCAGGCCAGAATACTGGAGTGGGTAGCTGTGCCCTTCTCCAGTGGATCTTCCCAACCCAGGGTTTGAACCCAGGTTTCCTGCATTGTAGGTGGATTCTTTACCAGCTGAGCCATCAGGGAAGCCCAAGAATACTGGAGTGGGTAGCCTATCCCTTCTGCAGAGGATCTTCCTGACCCAGGAATCAAATTTCGGTCACCTGCATAACAGGCAGATTCTTTACCAACTGAGCTATCAGAGAAGCCCCAGAAGAAAAGTCTATCTTCCTCTTAATGCAGGGAATCACCCAATACTTCTAATAGCAGCTTCCTTGCTTTTGCTTGGACACTTCCAGTGATGAAAAAGTCATTAACTCCTAATGCTATTCATTTGATTTTTGGACATTTAAAACATTTATGGTGTAGTATTTTCTTCTGAATTGAAATCTGCCTTGCCATAACATCCATGTAAATATCCTTATTCTGCCCTCTGGTGTTACACAGGTTAGACAGTCTGTCTCACAAATGATAATCTGCCTTACAAATTTAAGATATGGGAAGACAACTGTCATGTCCTTAGGCCCTTTTTTTCTTAGGCTATTCTTATATTTCTTCAGTATTCTCTTTTGATATGGTTTAGAAAACTAAACCATAATGCTAAGAAAAATAGATAACTGGAGGTTGGAAACAAAAGTCTGAAACTTTCCTTTCCCTGTTTTCCTGCTGACAAACACTTCTGGGACAGAGGACATTGCTGTTCACTAATGAACACTATCACTGCAAAAAGATTTTGGCTCTATTCATTAGACAGAATTGGGATTCCAAAAAGTGATATGCAAGTCAACTCATTTAACATTCAAATATTAAATCATTTAGAGTGAGCTGAAAAAAATTATTTAAAAAAACAGGTATAATTTTCCACTCAATAAAGGGACATAACTTGTTTTATATTTGAAGACTATTAACCATTTGAAGATTATAACCTAAAACATTAAAAATAAAAATGTCTGACTCCTAAGAGGAAAAATATTTAACAGCTCAAATTTTCTCTTAAAACAGACCATTTTTTCATGCAACTGTTACATATGGTAATTATATCTTAAAATAAATGTTCAGTATGTAACAGATTTAAAGGTAGCTTCAAAACATTCTGGCTGCCCTAAATCTTTATTTTTATACAAAGGATAAAACTATTTATATCATTCCTGCATGTAATTTTTTCTCATTGAGCTGTATATTTTTGAATAATCATCAATTTCGAAGTTCAACTTAGAAGCCTTTTCATTATAAATGAGTAACCATAGAGCTGGTGCTAAAAATAATTCCGTACACCCGGCCATTTGTTGACATCATAACACTCTTTGAAATTTGATGCATTTCTTCCAAAATGTTTAAAGAACCCTCAAGTGTTATTTCTAAAATTTTCTTCAGTATATACTAGAGAATAGATTGGTCTGGAAGAAAAACATCACCTGTTAAAAGTTTTAAAAATTAAATTATGTGGTCAAAATGTTACTTAGGCTAAATACAAATGCATGTTAGCAGAACATTATGTTTCAGGGTCTGCTTATGAAAATTCAGAGACTAGCTCTGATTCATAATAAAAATTTGTTTTCCTCAGCTAGTATCCTCAGTTGTTGCTTAAAGGAACTACCATTTGGGGCACAGGCTATTATATCTCACCTTCTCTAACAAAAATGTCAAAATATATTTGTGGTGTGGTAGATGCCTTCTCGGAGAAGGCAATGGCACCCCACTCCAGTACTCTTGCCTGGAAAATCCCATGGACGGAGGAGCCTGGTGGGCTGCAGTCCATGGGGTAGCTGAGAGTTGGACACAACTGAGCGATTTCACTTTCACTTTTCACTTTCCTGCATTGGAGGAGGAAATGGCAACCCACTCCAGTGTTCTTGCCTGGAGAATCCCAGGGACGGGGGAGCCTGTTGGGCTGCTGTCTATGGGGTCACAGAGTCGGACACAACTGAAGTGACTTAGCAGCAGCAGCAGCAGATGCCTTCTCAGGCCTTAGAAATGAAAACTTAGTTTTGCTATAGAGAAGATAAGTAGTTTATTAGCTAAAGTATTAAATATTTTGGCAAATGCCAAGTGGTGGCCATGAGCTGTTAAGACTATGTAATAATTTGGGTTTTCGACAGATAGGAAATTACAACAGTGAAAACTACCATTGACTTCTTGGCATTTTCAAGTTATTTAAATGACTGGATTAAAAAAAACTTTTTAGCTGATGGACATAGAGTTGATAGTGCACCCAACTGCCCTTAGCAGTTTTTATGCATGTAAGTTGAAGTGGCAATCTAATGTCTAGCAAAAATATCCCAAGGAAATTGCTAAGGTTAAAAAAAAAGAGAAAAAAGCATCTTTGCTGTGTTGTACTTGGAAATGGATTTAACTCCCTTCGTATTCTGCTCTAGTAAATACTATTGTTAACAATGCAGTGTCTATACTAGAACACTGATTGATGCCCTCGATACACAGTAATGCATTATCCCAAGATCAACTTGGTTTGAGTTTCACTAGGATCTGAGGATTTTATTCTAGTTAATACTTATGCAGTAGGCATAGAATAGTATAAGTGGTAGTTCACTAACTTCAGAAATGACTTGTGATACTTAACTAAATTTTGTATTCTTGGCCTCTCCATAGATACTCAAAAATCAGAGTATGTAAATATGAGACCTAAAATATATTTTTAATATGTTTCCCAGTTGATTCTTGTGCACAGCCAGTTTGAGAATTACCTAACTAGAGGATAACTGGTGAGTTCCTGCGGCTGTCTCAATCCAAATTAAGCTTTCTATAATCAAATTTAATGATCAGTTTTCTTTATGAATAAAAAACAGGATTATTGCTTCATCAAATTTTTGTGATCACCAATGTGACAGAAAACAGCAGATTGTACACTAATACAGTGTATGATTACAGGCTGAAATTCACCTCAAAATTTTAAAACTCTTTTCTCCTTTGAATGTAGAACTAAATACAAACATAAATAAGTCTGGGGAATATACACATACACATGATTTACTAGTTCTTGTGCTTTACTGTTTCATGTCCCTACTCCAAAATTAAAAATGCAAGTTGCCTTTTTTGATTAAATCTTTCCAAAGATATTGCAGTAATTTAAAGTACACCTTACCTATGACTAAGAGAAGAGCACATTTTAGACTAGTTTTCAGTATGTAATTTTTAGCCCTGATGACATCATGTTCTTTGACTTCAGATCAGGAAAAGTATCAACATATGAAGAGCTGAAGTTATCAAATCCAACATTTTACTCAAAAAGATAGTTGCCTCAACATCAATTCTGACAGTCATCTAGTTTCAACATTTCTGCTTCAACGTTTCTGTTGATGGAAATCTCACTTCGTGAAGCATTTAATACTGTGGGATAGGCACCTTAATATAGAGAACAAAAATTTGTCTCAACTTCCACCTGCTGGTTTGAGACTTGCCCTCTTCATTTAAATCCTTCTTGTATTTGAAGACAGCTACCATGTCTCCCCATAGTTGTCTGCTGTCTCTCTTCCGAGGGCTGCATCCAAGCAACTCAATTCTTCCCATACGTGACATCTTTGAAACTGCTAGGCATTTTGAAATTTGTGATTTCTCTAATTGAACTACTTTTGTCCCTTTGTGAATACAAAATAATGGTACCTTAAAATTGTTGGCAATTAGGTTTGCTTAAATACAGTAATTATCCCACTTAAACACGTTTTCAATCAATGACAGAAACTCAGTCATCCAGTTCAATTCCTTACCTTATACACAGAACACTGTCCAGCCAGTCTCTCCTTGGTTACATCATGTGAAGTTGCATTTAATGCCTTACAAATCAACTCTTTTCAAAATCTCACCTCAGTTACATTTTAATATTGTGCTGAAATCTTATCGGTTGTAGTTCTGCCCTTCAGTTACACAAATGAAATTTGTCTTTCACTGACAGCTCAAGTTTGATACCTGAAGACAGATTATTGGTTCCAAAGTTTATTCTCTAATGCTACACATTCCTTCTTCCTGGTGGGGTTTTTTTTAATGATACTTTAACATATAATGAGGATATTCAAAAACCTTACCTCTGATGCTATGCTTAAGACAACATATTAATCCACGTAAAACACTTAGTGTGTTGCTTGGTAGCTAGAATGCACGTCACATTTTCTCCTGCCTTCCCTAGTCATGGTAGCTCTTAAAATACATCCAACTTTCCTATCTTGTTCTGAGCGCTGTACTTGTGTTAACATAGTTGAAGATTACATTAGTGTTTTTGGCAATAAAATAACAATTTGACCTACATATGAACAACTTTTAAGCCATGGTATATCCCACCAGCCTTTATTCTTTTAATAGCAATCAAAGTGCAAAACTAAGTAATTTTTCTGGTGCAATGTATCCTATTTGATGTAATTTTAAAAGATTACTGGGTTAGATTGAGATTCCAATTTTGACGTTTAATGTGTTTATTTGCTTCATCTCCTAGATTTGTCATTTATTCATGGTATGATCTAATTCATTAGTGATGCTGTAAAACTAGCAGCAAAGAGAGAAACTTGACATGCCATTATGATCTATGTTTTAAAGACACTGAGATATATCTGGCTTATGTCATTTTCCAGAGACTGTTTTAGAACCAGTTACCAGGTATTCCTGTATCTTGTTAACTCACAGACAAACCATGGTTAAGAGAACGTTAAACATGGACATCCCCTTTCTTTACACATATACACATTTAATTTCTCAATTTTTTTGCAAGATTGATGCTATTAAGCAAATTTAAGTTAAAATAAGTGAGTCCTCCTTTGCAGCCATGCTCAGATGCAAAAGAATGGAAGATCTATGGTTTTGGAATGAAGGAAGATTCAAAAGGATTAGCTAGAGTGGGAAAAATTTTTAAGTTTTGAGAATTGAAAATACCTAAAAAGATTCTTTTAAAAATGGAACTATGGCAGAAAAGTTATTTCAAAGCCCACTGCTTTATTTTCAAATTGGAATTATCCATTTATACCAATCAACATGTATTTATCAAGTACCTACTGTGTCCCAGGATCAGTGGCAAAAAGGAAAAGACCAGACAAATCAAACTGGAAAAATTTATATACTGTGAGAATTTAAAATTTCATTTCTTAATTAAAATGTTGTATCCAGTGAAACTATCTGTGCAGTGAAAAATCCCTAAAGGTGAAATTTATCATATTATAGTATCACCACAAGCAGCACAGACTATATCTGAAACTAAACAGCTGAAAGGACTTTCTTTTACAACTAAGTAGCTTTTGTTTCAGAAAGCCAATTACAGTATAATCACAAAACTTATTTAGCAAATATATGTGTCACTAGTTATAGAGGAAAAAGTTAACAGAATTAGATTAAATCTAAGGCAACTGGAAATATTAGTTTAGGTCAACTTCTGTCCATACATAACCACAAATTATAAAACCAAGGAATATAACAGTGTGCTGAACAGTTTAGTATTTTAAAGATTTCAGATAGAATTTTAAAACTTGGATTTGAAGTCAAGAACATGGCAATTTCTGCTATCAACAAATTATAAAAAAGTTTGTTTACATGTAAGAATTTTCTCATTTTGATGATTCAGAGTAAAAAGGAACTCAGAAAACTGAAAAAATATGTACTTAAAACTTTGCATATAGCAGTTAAAACAAACAAGTAGAGAGCCAAACCACTTGATGAGCTATCTTGTTTTTGTGAGTTATTATTCACACAGTCCCAATCGTGATAGTGCTAACACTTGTTATGTTTATACTTGGAAGAATAAAGAGCCCCTTCCATTTTTTTCTGTTTCTTTTGATTATGTAGGAAAAGTTACATTTTACATAGTATATTATTATGAAAAAATGTGATCTGCTTTTAAGAAATTGATTTCTGGATTTAATTCTTATTTATGCCAAGTTTGGTATGTGTTCTGTGAAGTTTTTATCTGCACAAAAGTTAAATTACATAAGTACCATCTTCCTACAGAAGAGATGCTTTGCTTTAAATGTAAAGATTATAAAATCTTGATATTTTGATGTCAGTTTCTCATATCTCAAAATACATAGAAAAAGGTAAGTCTTGAGTCATTTTATATTCGATATACAAATAAGTTTGTTTCATTTTCAAACATGATTTAGTAAATGTCAATAAACTTTAATTCTTCATAGAAAAAAATAGCTTAAAATGAAAATTTTAAAGAATAAAAACTCATTGCTTTAAAAAAAAATTTCCATCTCTAGTTCTACTTTCATAACTTCAATATGTATCTTTAAATGGAAAAGAATCCATCAACGTGTATGTGAAATAACCAGGCAAGCAAACTGAAGGGAAAGATGATTCCACTCCTCTTTGGCTTAATTTGTACATTATTTCTTTAAGATATATCTCAAAGGTCTATTAAATTTCTTATACACTTCTCACAAAAGCAAAGTGTTTTGATTGGTGTCTGGAGTGTTCAGAAGTTTTATTTCTAATACTGTTATTATTCACTTAAAAAATAGTTTTCTTTGTTTAGACTTGGTTAACACTAACAATGTCTACATTTTTAACCTGCAAATGAAATGGTATATGGTTCCATTAAATGAGCTGTCAAAAACAAACAAAAAAAAAGACTGCATTTTAAATTGTTCAGTCATACCATTCAGCTGTAAAAGTTTTTCTTCTCTGTTTTTTCATGTTGAAGAAATAAGTTCACAATTTCAAATCAAAGTCAACACTGCAGTGAGGAGAGCTTTTCTACTTTATTACAAAGAGAAGAAGCCTTTATGTGGTCAGAAAATACAAGATTGATCTTTTTTTTCTCTTCCTATGAAACGCTGCTGTTCAAACAGCCAGAGTGAATTGTCTCAGTTCACTTCTTTAAGTCCCATCACATTCACTTGGGTATGGATGTCCTTGGCTGCTGAAAATCTGGCCCTTTAGTGCACAGGGCGACAAAGTCCCCTGACCAGCAGTTCCAGAATGTCCCATTTTCATATATTGCATCCATGCACACCTCCTAAAAATGAGGTACAGCAGGGCAAACATTTTCCAAAATAGATGTCATATATATAATATATACACATTCGTACATACATACCTTTATTCATGTGATGTCCAAAAATTTAAAAAAAATGTACACATTTATTACAAAATCGTAACAAAGACTGGACAGTGTTTTGCTCATTCTGGAAAGATGAAGCTCAGTAATAACACAACCCTGGAAACCATCCAGAGATTGTGGCAATATCTTTCTTCTAAACAGTCAGATATTCTTGCGTTAAGCTTGGCGAAACTGCCTTTCAAAAACAGAAGGGGAAGTAAAATGAAGGAAGCAGACCTTGCTCATCTTTCCAAATGAAATACGAGAAGGATCTTCACATAAAAATGCACAAACATTTGTTATTTTATTACCAATAGTGCTACAATGAACAATGCAAATTTTGTGGTCTAATTCTGTTGAGTCTCTTGTGGGTTTTCTTTTTTTACATTTTAGAAACTAAATGGTAAACTTCTGTCAGTGTACTTGCTTGTCTTTACAGACCCAAGTCTGTCTGCTGGCAAAAAAAAAAAAAAAAAGAAAATAAATGAAAAAAAATTCAGACCCTGCTCGAACTAGAGAAAAACAAATTACAAATTTAGTTGTTGGGCAGCACATAATTAGTAAGGCAGGACCTCAAATGGTGACCCTTTGCGTAAGCCAATTGCCAGATCCTCAAGGAATTAAAACCAGGGTGCCTGAGCCACATCAGTTCTGCAGTTATGTTGAGTATTGTGCTGAGACAGCCATACCCCAAGAAAAGGGAAGTCTTTTTTTAGAAGGCTTGCTGAGCAGGGTTGTAGTTGAAGGTGGATGGCAGGTGAGGCCGTTCTTCTAATTTGTCATATTCCAGATGGAACTCCTATAAAACCAAATTTAAAAATTTAGATGATTTCCTCCCTCTCTGATCTCAGATTTTTGTCAAAATATATTTTATTTACTATATGAACAAATAAAATACCTACAAGATATGCGAATGAAGAGAGATACCAACTCTTTTTTTCCCCAGTAAGTAAAATATAGCTTGAAGAAAAATAATGTGCTGTAGTTTCTATCTGATAAATACAAAAATGTAGACTTTCTGCATAAAAGTCAGAGACTAGTCATGAGCATCTATTCTATGACACAGAAATTTTATGCATTTTTTTTTTTGCTCAAAAATACAAGTTTGAAGGGAGCAATTACTGTATTGCTAATAAAAAGTATTAAAAATTATAAAGTAAAGCTACCTTCAATGAAGCATAAAACTTAAAAATCTTTTTTTTTTTTTTTTTTCATGAAAAAAGTTTGGAAATAAAGGATTTCTCTATTTGTCTTATCACATGTTTTTTAAAAAACAAACATTAAAGTTATTTTAAGGTCATTATCTGGGGAAAACTCACACCTCTCCAGACTTTTCATTTCACAATCCTCAAATCCTGAAAAGATGTAACTGCCACCCCAAAACTGACAGTGCTTTTGCTACAGGCACATCTGAAGATGAACTATATATAGCTCATTTTAATTAAACTTTCAAAACACTACATGAGCTTTAAAATTTAAGAATGATAAAGCAAATTCTTCATACTTCACCAAGATCAAGAAGAGAGATGAAGAATATAACTTTGTATATTAAAAAAAAAAACACCTTTTTAAACCAAAAGGCCAGAGGTTCTAAAATTATTAATTCTACAACCTGTATTCAGGTATCACAAACCATCTCAGTTAATCCCATTTAAAACATTATGAACCATTATATGCACTACATACTAAAGAAAGCCAAGTAATGTCAGTACCATGGCTTAATATATTTTACATGTTTTATTTCAAATTAATTCATGATAGATATTTTCATTATTAAATTAAGTGAAAATTTCATTATTACAATGAAAACCTAGGTCATGAGTTATAAAACCAAATATTTAAAATTTTAGGATATTACAATAAGAATTATAGAAATAGCAGGTATCAGAAGCCTAGTATGTGTCAAAACTAGAGACAGAACTAGTTTTGTACTCATCTTCATAACTGAAAAGTAGACATCATTATCTTCATATTTGCATTGGAGGAAAATGAAGCTCACAAGTAACCTGCCCAAGTCATACAATAACTGGCAGATCAAGGAGTAGGATCTAGACCTGTAGGACACTGAAGCCCATGATTTTTCTAGTATAACACACTATTTTTAGCCCAAGATCCAAAACTACTTAATTACACTTCTATCCAGAAAAAATGTTGAAAAAATTCAGTCCAGTGATTATAAGGCAGGCACACTGTGATGACTTTTAAGAAGTTCACTTTAGTGTTAACTAAGGCACAGAGCTTATTTGCTTATCAGTAAAACTTTAGCAAACACCAGCATCATCATCGTACTCAACATAGCCTTCCTAAAGCTTTGTGTAGGCACCTCTCCCTCTCTAGATACCCTGTCTAGGTTTTAAAAGAATTTATTGCCTGACTAAAGATAAGTATCTAAATTAGTGGAGAAAGTATCTTCCTGTTGTATCATTCTTTAGAAATTAAAATTGGCTAACTTTAGATCCAAAATATGTGTAGTTATTGGGTATAAAGTGTATTTGTAGCTGACAAATCATATACTCCACTATCTGAGATATAGAAATTAAAATTTTGTTCCATTGTCCTGTCCTCATCATTGTACACTGGTGAATTGCATTGTATATTATCAGAATTTAAACTAGAGTAACTTCATCATATTAGAAGATCAATCTAAACCTAGGGAGTAAATATGATAATTAAAATCTCAAAGACTTTATATATCAGAGATTCAGAAATTAAAGAGATCAAATTTGGTCTCATTTTTAAAATCTTTTTGTCTTCTATGTCTTTTTTATTTTAAAAGACATAAAGACTTAAAAGACTTTTTCTTTGTTCCCTAACTTTACTGATATCTTTTTTACATATTTATCTTACATGTACACACGTACCACACATCACACACACACTTTTGTATAATCTGTAGGGGCAACAAGTGTGTCTGTTTTGTGTATCACTATCTACTGCCCAGAATACTGAGAACACTACTGAGTTGCCAGGCTCCCAGCAGGGGTATAATTAATGGCTAATGAATAAATGAACATAAATTTTCATTTGTTTTAGGAACAGAACACTTAAAATTTTTAAATATTCTAAGATTAGGTATTCGAAGGTCTATGCATATAATTGCTTTAATGGAAAAAAAGATTTGTAGATGACAGTTAAATGGTTTAAAGACTAGAAAGAGTTCAAGGCACTAAAAATCACATTTATAGTAGGTTATGATATGATAAAGGATCCTAAACATTAAAAATCCTACTCAGTGTTGGACCCATAAGGTAAACTCAGCCTGAAAGAATTCTGACACTTTAAGTCTTTATAGTTTGAGAAAGCTATTTTCACCTAAAAATTCTCTGTGGATAAAATTATTTTAAAAATCTTACTCACTGAGACTATATAGAACAAATTTTTAAATTAATAGGATATTTAATAATTCCAACTTAATTACATAGGACAGATCACATAGTGTGACAACAAAATAGATTATCTAAAAAATAATAAGCAAATATGGTGTAAAATTTTTTTTGCATGTGTTTTGTTGGTTACAGTATCAAAATTTTTATGAAAATACATTATTGAGATATAGGAAATTCTTTATATAAATAATGGGGCTGTATCCTAGAACTCACAGAAAATTTTAGGGGAGAAAGTATACTTCTGATTTAAATAATCTAATCCCTTACTTCAAGTATTAAGTAATTTGCAGAGGTGAAATACAAGGATGACTGAAAACATGATTATGGTCTCGATCAGGTCAATATTTTTCAATAATACCATGATAACATCAGGCTATTAACTTATAATACTAATTCATACAGAAGGCTTATCAGTTGATGCTATTAAATTCATGTTCTTTACCTGTGAATAATAAACCACAACCACTTTACAGATGGGGACTTTGACTTGGGACATGGCACATCAATGGAAGACAGCTTGATGAAGTCTGTTAATAAATATACTATGGGATTCTTAATTCCTAATCCAATTTCTAGAAAAACAGTGAAAACATCCTTAAAAAAAAGACTCTGTGGGAGAGGGAGAGGGTGGGAAGATTTGGGAGAATGGCATTGAAACATGTAAAATATCATGTATGAAAAGAGTTGCCAGTCCAGGTTCGATGCACGATACTGGATACTTGGGGCTAGTGCACTGGGACGACCCAGAGGGATGGTATGGGGAGGGAGGAGGGAGGAGGGTTCAGGGTGGGGAACACATGTATACCTGTGGCGGATTCATTTTGATATTTGGCAAAACTAAGACAATTATGTAAAGTTTAAAAATAAAATAAAATTAAAAAAAAAAAAAAAAAACCCAGAAGCCTTTGTGAAAAGTTTATTCTGTGAATATAACATAAAAGTTTTAAGTCCATGAATTTTTTAAATAGAATCAAAAGAGAGCTGCATATTAATACTTGATACAAACCAGTATTTCTGCTTATTTTCATCACTATGAAGATAATTTTGTTGAAGAATATCAGTGCAAGTGGCCAACAAATTACTTTAAGAAAGATTTCTCAAAAAGTTTAATAATGATATTTCTCAAATTTTATTTTTCACTTCACAGCTCAACATTTTAAAGGTAAAAGTTAGGCAAATGCTTAACTTACACAGGAGAGATCAGACAAAACTGGGTAAAATTATTACTTAACATACACACACAAACATATATAATTTCTTTAACATGACATTTACCTGAGAAATTGCTTTCATGGGAAATTAGGGGACTTATTAATGTTCAAGTTGTTTCTGAATATTTCTCTTTCTGGAAAACTGATTTTTTTTTTCCCATGTAAGTTGATTTCCTCACAGATTTCAAACTAAAATTCAACTAAAATTACACATCTATTGATGCAGATATCTATTTCTTTTTGCATGTATTTGGAATAATTTATGATCTTGAGCAAAAAGCTTCAAATGAGTAGAACAAACTTCAGTTATTTACTATTAGAATTCTTCCCTTCCAAAGATACTCCTCCTATAGAACCAGGTTTTCTAACTATGGTATCAAGGACCAGCACTATCATTGGCATCACTTGGGAATTTGTCAGCAAAGCAACTTCTCATGTCCCACCCACAGACCTACTTGAACCAGAAACAAAGCAGGTTGGCCCAGCAACCTGCCAGATGATAAAACAAGGCCTCCAGATAATTCTGAAGCAAGCTAGAACCGCTGACCTAACAACAATCAGAATTTCTCCATCTTGGAATTACGGTAATCTATAATAATAACACTGATAAAAACAACAACAAACTACCACAACTACTCTCCCATATCAAATACCTAACGTATGCCAAGCAGTGCACTCAGTGTCTATGTGTGCCTGTGTAATCTCAATTAATCTACATGATAATCAGAGGCAAAAATCATTCTGATTTAAATGATAAGGAAGATAGAGAGAAGTTGCTCAGTCATGTCTGACTCTTTGTGACCCCCATGGACTGTAGCCTACCAGGCTCCTCTGTCCATGGGATTTTTCAGGCAAGAGTACTGAAGTGGGTTGCCATTTCCTTCTCCAGGGGATCATCCTGACCCAAGCATCAAACCCAGGTCTCCCACACTGCAGGCAGACGCTTTATCATCTGAGCCACCAGGGAGAGGAAGCAGGTATGGAAAGGAAACTAGTACAAGGTCAAAGTATAAACAGCGGAAACAGGAGTTAAATTCAAATCCTGATATGAGAGTTATGGTTTTCTACTTCATTATATTTATTAAAGAACAGGTAATATACACAATGTCCTATATACTATTTGTAAGTAATTATTTGTATTTAACTAAAGGTTAGGTCATGAATCTACCTTTTAAAGTCAAGAGGTGCATATTAGAATTGTTAAAATAACTCAAGTACAGTGTAGAGTGGTATCTAGACTTGGACTGAGAAGCAATGACACTTACCATTAGAGAAATACCCAAAAATAATAATAATGAGAAAAGGTTTAACCTTTTGTATGTGTCGTCATCTTTTTTTTTTTAGTTCACCTTTTCAATTTTTTTTTTCATGTTTTATATGAAGTCTTTTAGGGATGTAAAATTTTGTAATAATTATCTGGTAAGCATCTTATCTTTTGAAAATATTTTACTCTTCAGTTTAGTAAAGCTGATTAAAAAAAAAACACTAAAAAATTATTCAATGAAAAGAAGTAGTTTTTTCTGTTTAAATTTAATAAAACCAACAAAACTAAATCTTTAGTTTTTAATCCTTAAGATTTGTCAGTGGAAAGAACATTCAGAGAAATCCTGAAGTTATGAAATCAGACACTGTGAACTATATTTTCTACTAGGCAGAGTAAGTACCTACATAAGGAACTAAACACAAATGTGTAATATGCTACAGCACTGATGAAAACTGCATGCGGGACAGTGAGAAAGGTGTTTTTGTGAGGAAAAGTTGCAAACCAAAACAATTTTCCATTGGCCTCTTCCCCCCAGTTATTTCACATACTAGTCAAAGGAACAATCATGATTAATGCTTACAATTTTCTTTCTTTATATTTACTTGCAAATAAAAACTCAACCATATTTCCTGCAATGAGTGCCAGTGTTTAAAAAGTCTACGTCTATTTATATACTGGTTTTAGGAAAAAAATCTCATATTTGCTTACTTTAAAGTAATAATAATATAAGAATACATGACTGGGATTGAAAGAGGGTATCTTTATTTTACAACTGAGCAGACACAAAAATATTTCAAATGTCACCAAGGCTTGTGAAAAATTACAAAATTTCTTACCAAGTTCAATCATTTTCCTAAACTACAGGTAAAATGAACTACTTCCAGATACTCTCCCAGAATTTAATACAAGCCAAGGAGGTGGAGACAACAGACTCAGCAAATACCTGGCACATTATAAGAATGGATGTACTGGTACATATAAACAGATAAAAGAAGACACTTCTTATTAAAATCTAGATGTATACATTTACACATTTGCACACGGAAAAAAATATACCTTAGCTACTTTCCTCCAGTTAAGACAGTCAAAGAAGTAATATGTTCCCCTCTCATATGTATTGGTTTTCATTGTTGGCTCCATGCCTGGTGCCCTGGTAATCCATACTCGTTCTTCTTTGTGGTATCTCCAATCACGGTTAAAACTTCAATTTTTAAGAGAAAAAGACAATTAATTTTTTCCTGTGGCTCATATCAAACATTTTCTACATCTTGTAAAACACTTTTCAGAAAATAATCAACACAATAACTGTATGAATATTGATGCTTCTTTACCCTGATTTTTATTGTTATTAAATACAAACCTAGTAATATAGGAAAAGACTTTAAATTTCTCCCAAAACCACACTCTTTAATTAATACACACATCTTTATTTAACTGAAGAATTTTTTTATGCAAACAAAATGAGATCTTAAAAGCTCTATGAGCAATGTGATAAAAAATTTGGCAGACCAAATAAAGATCCAGTGTTCCAGAAACTTCACTCCTTTTTCATTCTTAATATTCTACAGAAATTGAGGTATCTATTAAAACAAACAAAAATCTCAACTATTTGTGTTATTTTGTAAGAAACTAAATGCAAAGCCTATTTGAATTAACTAAATTCACATAAAATTTGTAACTAATTTCAAACTTTAAAATATTTAGAAAATTCTTAATGAGTGTATTACTTTTATTTTTTATTCAGATCTCATTGATCCTAAATTCTCAATAGCCCAAAGGATATCCATTAATATTCACATAAGAATCAATGACAGTTTACACCACCTGTAAACCAGGGAAGTAACATCCAAAGGAGGTAAATGTACCACAAAAATGTCTCTGGTAGAACAAACCTCCATGCAAACAAATTCCCTCCTATCAATACAATGAGGAGTTATTTTAGACATATATTTTATATATGTTTATATATTTTTAGACATAAATAAGATATGAGACAGAACTGCCAGTGATGGATGAATGAATGACTGATGAATTTATTTATGTATGGAGTAAATCAAAAGGAACAAGTAACAAATGCTGTCTTACAAAAAATGAGGGAAAACATGGAAAAAACCAAATTCTCAACTGAGAAATTAAAAACAATTTATTACCAACACAGTGAATTTTACATTTTAAAAGTATCTGATCCAATGCCATTTATAGGAATGTTAATAATGTTAAATAATATGTTAATAATATAAAATACTTAACTCTATAAAAAGGTCTCCCAATCATTACGTCGTAAGTTTTTGGTAACAATTCACTTTATAGTAAACACGATTAATAGAATGTCTATTGCTAACAAAATGTTGCCAACTGGACATATAAAAAAATGACACAGAATTTTTATTCTTAGAGCATCAGGTAAAAACAGAAATGCTCAGAAAAACAATATATTTAATGGACCAATTTCTTAATACTAGTTTATTTAAGTTGGCCAACAGGCTTCTGATAATAACTATGGAGTTCATTTTATCAATACTTCAAAATACACAAGAAATATGCATAGTGCCTTGCCCTTGTAATGCTCAATAAATATAATAAATGATGAAATTCACTGTCATTAGCATTAAGTGGTTCCACAAGGAGAAAGATGACCCACAGTTATGGACCATATCTTATACTTCATTTATTTATAAAAATCAGATTTACCAAATGCACAAATCAAGCTGGTCCTGACCTCTTACAAATTTAGGGTTATTTAAGTTTGAAAATGCTTTTTATGTATACAGCTAAAAGCAAAACAACTTAAATTTCTTGATGAATATTTCCATTCTAAAAACAAAGACAAAAACTACAGCCACTGTCATTTAAAAAAAAATCTTTTAGAACAAGATCTACCATAATACAAAAGTTTTTAAAAATACTTTGAACATACAGCTCTACTGCAGCTAAAAGTTGTAATACGTCTCCTCCGTTCATGTAATAGAGATAGAAAAGAAGGTCTTCTCCGTATCGGCCAAGTTTTATTGCAGCCAGCTGGAAAAGATACATTGTTCTGAAATGTAAAATGAGTTTGAAAATCCTAACATATAACTGATTCTGCTAAAGTAAAAATGTAAAGATAAAACAGAAACTCCTCTCTGCAGCAAATAACTGCCATTACATGATTACAGAGGTAAGTTATATAATTTTAAAGGGGAGTTTCATCATTTGAATGACTAAAGTCACTGAACAATTATTTCTGATACATCTATTTTATGTATTAACAGGAGGAAAAAGCTAAATAAAACTTCTGAGCAAGCTCTAATGCTGTCTTACTTGAGGGTCTATTAATAATTAACGTGGCAATAATAGTGGAACACTGTGTTCAGAAAAAAAGGACTTACATTCAAGTCCTAGTTTCATTACTTACTAATATGACCATATCCAAGTTCTGCAATGTGTCTGACCTTTCAATTATAAAACGTAGTCAACAATACCAACAAGAATTACTAAAAATGTAACTGAAATTAAGTGATAATGTGAATGCACTTTTTAGAGTGCCTGATACATACAAGCCTTAAATATTAACTGAATTTATAACTGAAAGTGATTCACAAAATGGTTATGTACTTTTAGCAAAACACAGATAAGTATAAAAATCATAACGGGATACATTCTTTATTTTGTTTAAATGGATGACTAAAAGATGGCTACTCTATATGTCACTCCAGAGGAGAAAGAACCGCCTAACAAACTATCAAACACAAGTTCAATAGTCTCAAACTCTCACATTAAAAATATTTATCTCTTTATTTACACTTGTATTTAAATGTTTATTTAGTTATTGTTACACATTCTTTGAATGTCATTTTTCTCTTTCATATTATCCCCATTCAAGCAACAGTCTTAAATGTGACAAATTATCCTAAGGCATTATTTCTTAAATTGTCAAAAGAAAAGGTTCTGGAACGCTCAGGTAATTGGAGCAATAAATGAGTGCTATCGTGGAAGTGGCAGCAAATCACATAATCCATAAACAGAAAAAACTAGCTCTACCTCATACTTCTAGTCTTCCATCTACTCAAGACATATTGACAAATACATGTTTCTCTTTACTTGCCTATCTGCAACGTCAACATCCATTTGACTACACAAACTGCGTGGTACAGATGCAGGACACTATTTATATACATTTATATTATACATATTTACACACATAACACAAATATATAATTTTTAACTAATTATACGTATCCTTTCACATGACCAAAATCTAGTCCCCTAAAGCAGAAGTGTTTTCTTTCTTAGAATAATAATAAAAAGATTAAAGCTGTAAACTCTTAATAGTTATCTATAACTAGAAATTTAGGTAATTAAAAATAGAAAATGAGCCAAAAAAGTCAAAGATAATAGCTTTAAAATGTAATGTATTTTTTTCATTAAAAACATTGTATCTGTAGTATTCATAAAGAAAAATCTTTCTTATTGATAAGATACATAAAATGAAAATATCAGGAGGAAATTTTCAAATTTTCCATGTTACTTTGTTCCCATCAACTGTGGTTATGGTTACACCCTGTTATTAACAACTATAAAAAAGATTTTACTGGTCTTAACATTCTTTTTAAAATATTTAAAAAATATAACCCAGACCTCATCAAAACACAAGATTATAAACAAAAACAAATTAAATTGTTACATATAACAAAATGGACATACAAAAACATACCCCTGAGACCACTGCTAATTATGTCAAAAAACTATGCTGTCAGAATTGAAAAACAGCACCTAAAAGCAGATAAATTCAGGCTGACTGAGTAGAATAATAAACTACACTCACCTTATCCCTAATGTGAATGTTCGTTAAGTACTCAGATGGAACATGGAAGTCTGGATAATAAAATGAAAAAAGCCTTATTAACTGATTCTCAGTTACAAACACATTTTTTAAAGGTCTAAACAAAAACAGATTATCCTACCTATGTCTTGAGGTCGACAAGGTGAAGATGCCCAGGGTGATGCAAATTTGGGGTAGAGATTTCTGAATAAGGGGAAAAAAAACCATTCTGAAGTCCAAAGCAGAAAAAGAGATTTCTAATTTTATTTTAGGAAATCAGGAAAAACAATGACTTAATACATTAAGATGCGCATCCTCAAACTTTCAATTTCTTTTCTTGGTTTTACTATGACTTACACAGCAGGAAACTGAAACAAGGTTAAAAAATATACTTCCATATGTGCACATTTGTATATATAAAATCTACTTCAACTCAGAATGCTTTAAATTCATTAATACTACATCTTCAAGTAAAACAACTTTCCCATTTTTATAGCCAGAAAAAAAGTAATTATTACAAACAAAAGTTCAAATTCAGCAAACATTTACAAAGTATCTATTATTATATACCTGGCACTAGGTGCTTATACATTATTAGCAAGCCTAACAAAGATCATCAACAACATGAAACTTACTTTCTGATTGAGGATGGTGGATTGGGAGGGAGACAGACAGAAACAACTGAGAAATGAAAAACATGAAGCAGCATGGCAGCACAGACAATCTTACAGACAAACTGAGGTTACCAAAAATGACAAAGTCAAAGGGATGACTAGAGGTGAGCAGCTGAGGTATCGTGAAGAGTAAAATTTCTGGAGGGGAGAAATGAAAAAAGCTGCGATTTCAGGGTTTAGGAAAGACTGCTGCTGCTGCTGCTAAGTCGCTTCAGTCGTGTCCGACTCTGTGCGACCCCACGGACGGCAGCCCACCAGGCTCCCCCGTCCCTGGGATTCTCCAGGCAAGAACACTGGAGTGGGTTGCCATTTCCTTCTCCAATGCAGGAAAGTGAAAAGTGAAAGTGAAGTCGCTTCAGTCGTGTCCGACTCTGTGCGACCCCATGGACTGCAGCCCATCAGGCTCCTCCGTCCATGGGATTTTCCAGGCAAGAGTACTGGAGTGGGGTGCCATTGCCTTCTACTATATATGTGTATATAGAAACTGCCAAACTATAAGAGGAATATTACTATAAAGTGAGAGTGATACAGCAACTAACATAAGAGGGGATGACCCAGAGTCAGCAGATATCAGCAACTATGAGTAGTAGAAGATGATACAATTCGAACATGTACATTAAAAACTGTAGGGAGGTATTATACACAAATATAGAAGAAAAGAAAAAAACTTACTCGGGAGAGTTCAGATTGAGGCCTAATGTTGTTAAGTCACTTCCTAATGCAAGATGTACCATTCCTGGGTCTGTCTCTGCTGCCCTGATAAATGTTAACAGGCCAATCATTCCAAATTGGTCCGTCACCATCCCTTGGGGAATGTTAGTAACCCGACCTGGATAAGAAAAACATAGTCGTTTCTATCTTTTAGGAAAAAGGAAATAAATAAATAAATTCTATAATATCTTTGATATATTCTATAGAGTCTCACCATCAGGTAACACCTGGATCCCTTTTTTCTGCTGGTTATTATTTTGTGTTGTTGAACTTTTATCTCCAGGGAATTTGGGTCCATCTGTACTTGAAGTTGTCTTGCCAGATGTATTCAAATTCTAACATGATAAAAAAAATTAAATGTGACGTTAAAATTTGTTAAGTGTAAAAATTTCAAGTTCATATAGTAATACTTTTTTACTCATTTTTATTATATTTAAGTTGGCAGTAAATTATTGCCTATTCTTCAAGTTCTACATGAAATTTTTTGTCTCCACAATTGTCCCATGGTATACAAATAAACCCTGTATTATACACCTTTGAGAATTTAAAGGACAAGAAATATATGGAAAGTATTCTTATTTATCTCAGATCTTCAGTCACAGACCAAAAAATTCATCTCTCTATCTTAGAACTGTTTGTTACAGGATACACTTGAAGTTATATTTCTCAATACCTTTATTTAGAAGACAAACTAAACATAGTATATTACCTCAAATAGCACCAAAAAAACCTCCAAGGTAAATCAGAATATATGAATCTTTAAAATTCATATCTATTTTAATTCTTACCCAATAATCTTCTTTATCAATTATTTTAACAATATACACCTTCCATCACACACACACACAAAAGCACTATTTTCATTGAAATGTGGAAGAAATAAACACAATCGTTAAGTCAGAAACAGGAAGCTGAGTTGGTTGAATCAACACAGGAATAAAAATGTGTATAAAGATTCTTCAAGGAGAAAACTTACTCAAGAAAAACACAGCTCCTTAGAAGGCTATAATATCAAACTTCATGGGATCCAGCTGACAGGGACTATAATAAAAGTCTACATTAACTCTGAGAAGTTCAACAGAAATTTGCAAACCTATATGAAATAGGAGAAAAATAGGCTATCTTCTAAGTTACAAAGGTTTTCCACAGTTTTCAGAAGTTATATTACTACAGATATTCAAAATAAATATTTTCTAATAGTATTTAATATGTCCTTAATACAGACTATAAAACTATTAATATAAGAGAAATCTGAAGGGAAAAAACTATGTAACTCACATAGATAATTCTCAGTTACTTACAGATTTACTGTCATCATTACTTGATGTTGGATCTTTATAACTGGAACCAGGTAATGCTGGAAAATCTTCATTGTGTATTGAGAAGTCCTGGGATTGCTCATTTGCTGGTTTTGTTACCATTCCAACTATATAATGAAAATAATCCAGAGAATTGCAATTGATATTTATGAAATCTAGCTACAAATTATAAAAAGTTAACTTTCCTCATGATAATATACCAAAAGGAATTTTTTTTATTATGCTACGAAAACACACTTCAAAAAATTAGTATTCTGGATAACAATGAATAACTAAATTTTATATAATTGATTAATAACTAAAATATACAAAATAATACAAGGGAAATAAGTGGTAATCCCATAATTCTAATCTAATGTCACACATAGATGCTGAAAAAACATAATCTGATATTGGTAACAATTATTAAAACTTTTTGTTTAAAAGCTTGCTTTAAATATTTGACTAGTTACTATAAATACCAGTTAATTGTCAAATAGCAAATGAACAGAATAAATTTTAAAGAAAATGTCAGTATTCTACTTGAAAGTGACTTACAGAGTGAGCAAATTGCAATCAATTATAAAACAACTCCATATTATTTCAGATTTTCTTGGACTCCATGTAATAGATGTAAAACATGCAAGAACTGGGAAGTAATCCTCCCACTATACTTGGCATTAGTCAGGCCCTTATTGGAGAACAATATCCAGTTTGGGGCTCCACAAGTCAAGAACGATATGGAGAAACTAGAGATGGTCCAAGGAGAGCAACGGGAATGATTAAAGGGATGAAAAAATGGACCTATGAGGAAAGGTTAAAAACATTAGAGTCTGAACTGAGAATCAAGTAGCTAGGTACTCAACTTCCAGGGCAGATCATTTTTGCTTTTTTGGTGGGGAGGAAGGCTAATTAGGAAACATTTGAAAGTGAATAATAAAGTTTTCCCTTCTTCACATATTACTATTTGTATTCATATTCTGAAAGTAACATAAAATCACCTTGGTTGAAAATGGGAAAAGCAAGTATCTTAGAACTGATGAAATGATCCCTTTAAGTTCATTGTTTTTGCTATTAGTCTTTATCACATTCTACCAAAAGGAAACAATTATGTGCAAAGGATACAAAAAAATATGGTTACATTGCTGTTACATAATTTCCATGTCTAGCCAAATCTCTCATTTATTAAAGATAGTGAAAAAGGGTATTAGTGGTGACCAAGAGTCTACATAAACTATATATACATGACCCATAAGCAGTTCTCAACAGGAGGCGATTTTTTGTTCGCATGAGACATGTGTCAACATCTGTGATTGTCACAATGGCTGGGGGGGAGGGGGGCGTGCACAAAGGGTGGGAGTAGGGGTGGGGGTGCTACTGGGCATTGAGTAGGCAAAGGGCAGGAATGCTGATAAACATTCTGTATGGCACAGGACAGTCTCTCATTTACAAGAAACTATTCATTATGTCAGTAGTGTGGAGGTTGAGAAACTGGCTTAGAAAAAATCATCAGTGTATGGTTAGTCATTATTAATTATTAGGAATGTGAGAATGTATTCTTTAAAAAAAAAGTGTGATGAACTGAACAAAGGCAAACCATAGATTATTAAGGTGTACTAAGGCAGAAATGCCAGAAGAAAATAACTTCTGAATACCAATGAAGACTTCCTTTTGGGGTTTCTATACAAATTAAGTTTTCCCATTTAATTCTGCTATCATGGTATTCTGGGAAGAAAAAGCACTTTGCATTTATTGACTCTGACAAAACTACATTACTCTGATTAGAAAATACATAAATACATGTGTGTACACACACATGCATGCAAATATACACATATGTGTGTGTGTGTGTGTAACAGAAAATTTTCACTAGCCATCCATAAAAAGCTTAATTAATTACCATAAGGAGCTCTTCCAGCCAAGGGGTTTATTAATGGAGTTGGGTTACCACTTCCTTCCCTTCTGTTTCGGTCTGCTAATGCTGGAAAATCTGAAAGGTCCAATCCTGTCACATTTTCACTTCCATCTAAATAAGAAGAAACAAACTAGTTACTGCTCTACAAACATTTTAAAGAGATTATTACTAACTATAATAAAATTTGAAATGACAGTGTCTTCCTAAACAATGTACAGCACTGTACTTGGTATATGTAAATGTACAATAAGTATTTGTGGATTGACTTCACGTGAAAGAATTTATGAACAACTCAGCAAAGCAGTATGTACCTACTACATAATAACAATCCCAAATCCTAGAGACTTAAGATAGATAATAAGGAGTAAGGTGGTAATTATTTCCCCTGTGAAAGATGGTACTCAAGTTACAGGTTGCTGATTAGTAAGAGGGGAGACCGTTGTGATAAAATTGCTCTTTTCACTATATTCAAAAACAGAGGTTGTATCTGGAATGCTTGGAGCTTCATTTCTAACACTGGTGAAATGTTATGACATTTGTAATGACAGTGCCTCCTGCAAATGGTCTGAATTGTATTTGAGGCACAAGCAATGGGAACAGAATCCCTAAGGATATTTTTGGTCTCTTTGGCCTATTCCATATACAAATGTGTATACACGTGAGTATGTGAGTGTGTGTGTTTTGCAGTTGAGAGTGTAAGTAGGGTGGAGAACATAGGATACATGGAGAGCTCCCATGTCTGGTGAGTGAACTGTATGAGAATATGACACAAAGCCCAGAAGTTTATATTACCTATTACACAGTAGGCGCTCAATAAATTGAATAAATAAAATATCTGTTCATTCTGAATTTTAAAATATCAGTTTCTTTCCTTTAAAAACTAAAATTTAATCCAACATTTCTATTTTGCCTATTTTAATCATTACTTTGATCTCTTCTCAATGTGTTAATTATTCTAATATTCTAACAATATTATATTCTTAATTTTTGAAGAATTTATTTTCTATCTTACTGTTAGTATGCACTATAGTTTTTCTTTGATTTGTCTCATCTAGTGTATTATAACCATTTTCAATTTATTTGCCCCCTCTTTAAGTTTATTTTAATTTTTCTCTAATTTTCATAACTAGAAGGATCTCAGAAAGAAACAACTCAAGATTACTCTGTTCATAGAAAACAGTTACATTCCAAGTCAGGTGACAATTTAAAATTATGAAGGGTAAAGATAAAATAATTCAAACCCACTGCTTTTAAAGAAACTGCAGCTTATGAATTCTGAATTCTAAACAGGCATTATATAAAAAGGCAACAATACATATCAATAGCTTATACAGTACTTTAAAAAGTAATCTCTCTTGAATTGCTTGATTATGAATTCTAACTATAAACTTACAGTAAGCATTAACTTTTAATACACTTCTTCAGGTCCTCTAAGATGGAGTTTAAATTTGGTATATATTATTTAAAAATAACTAAAAACAGTATTAACTCACAAATTTTTATTTTTAGGGTAAGACTTGGAAACAACTTTCCTAGTGTAAAATATACTTAGTTAAAAAGGACTTAAAAAAATAAACGTAAAATTTACGGAAGTGTATAAACCATATTTCAGAATATAAGATGGCACTGTGAGACACACTGTCACTTTACGGTTCGTTTATGAGGGAAAAAACCTAGCTAATTAAATTATGATGTGCATCCTAATTTCAGAAATACTTAAATAACCCACTCCAGTATTCTTGCCTGGAGAATCCCACGGATGGAGGAGCCTGGTAGGCTACAGTCCATGGGGTCGCAAAGAGTCGGAAACGACTGAGCGACTTCACTTTCACTTTAAATATGAAAAAAAGTGCTTCTGAGAAACAATGGAATATGGTACTTCATATCAAAACACAAAACTTTAAATGCAAAAAATTGAAATTCTGAAGTGTCACTTGGTCAATCCAGGTTGCTACTAAACATACAATAATGTTGAAAAATTAAAAGCCGATAGCCAGAACTATCATTTCAGTTGCTAATCTTCTCATGCTTCCACACACACCCCATTTCACTGATCATTCTTTCACCTTCCACTTCCTTTACTGTATTCCTCTCTCAACAATCATACTCATTTTTGCTCCTATAACAACATCCTTCATTTGCTTTCTCAGGAAAGGGTCTGGAGGCAAGTGTGGAAGAAGATAAAACCTGAAGCAGAATAGTAACAAAGCCTCCTGTTCTCTTCTGTCTGAAGCCAGCTGATAAAAGAAACCAATAGACTGCAAAAATTTGTTACTGTCAAAATCAGAATTGGCTTTCTATGTACTTAAATTTTGAATTTTACACATAAAACCGGATTAAAAATTTATGAGTTAAATGTAAAAATTAGTATTATTAAAACTATTAAGAAAAAACTGTAAGTGCTCCATATAAAGGTTTCTTCAACCTGGGTCTCTATAGCCAGAATGCCACAACGCTCAACCTAGTTTAGACTACAGTAAAAGGACTGAGGATAAGAAAAGCTCTTGAAGCAAAGATTCTGAGGCACAAATATAGACTAAGTTAACATTCATGCTTTCTCCAGGTGTTAAGGAAACAAATCTGAGGTTTTAACACTGCTATACCATGCCAAGTGAAAAAATATATTTAACTATCTTTTAACTACTGACTGAATTAAATCCTATTTCCTGTCAAATTCTCCCCTGAATTAAGTTCTATCATTAAAAAACACAAAAATTCCTTTAATTATTTTAAGACTAGTATGTTGAACTGCTTTATATTTCAAGATCTATCATATTTTTATATGGTACTAGCTCCAGAATAAGCTTACCTGTTCCATTAAAAATGTTACTTGATAAGGAGTTATTCATTCCAAATGCCTGATTCCTGTTCATTCCAAATCCAGACATACTGGGTACATAGAAAATAATTTTAGATATACAGTAAGAACACTAACTTTCAGATGAAGAAAAACAAGTGTTTACTTTTGATCTCCTCATATAAAACAACATGTCTAAAAACAAACACTAATTTTATTTTTGAGTTGAATATTTTTATTTAAAGGTTCCCTAAAATCCTTCCATGAACAACTGAGAACCAAAACGATCAGTTAAAAAACAAAAAGCAAAGAATTTATATAAGGCTTGAGGAAAATAGATTAAGGGTATCATTCTGTGTACTTGGCAAGTCACCTTACTGAATATACTGAAAGAAGTAACTAAACTCAAAAACAGGTGATTTAGTTTAAGACTATTCTTGAATATTTGTTTTTCTTTCACTACTGGTAAAATGTGCTATTATTACTTTTCATAAAAGGTTTTCATTCATATAGTCTGTCTTTTCCCAACTAGAATGGATAGAGTTCATGTCAGACACACGTTTGCATCTCCTTGCCCTTAGTATTCAAGAGGATACAAAAGGCACTCAATAAATATTTAGTTGACCTGAATTAAATGGTGCTTTTCTTTAACTGAATTCAGTGTTCTAAAACACATCATTCTTATCAAGTGTATCTTTTAGTTATTTTTTAAAAAAATCTCTCCATAGTACCCTTAATTCTAAATTAAGGTACTTGGTAATAAATAGTTAATCAAAACCTCCCTTTTCTACACAAGCCTAAAGATGGGAAAACAAACAAAAAATAAGGTTGAATTTAAAGTGAGGTCAGAGTAATTAAACACATCAAAAAGAACTGTTAATGCAAGTTCTACAATGAAAGAATGCATTTCTAACATCAAACAGTCTGATAAAAAGACAGTTGTATTAGTGTTATGAGTAAGGTTAAATCAAAGATGACAGGGTTTTGTTTTTTTTTTTTGCCTAGATTTGGAAAACTAACTATAGCCAAAGCTAAACAATATTTTCATAAAATAATGCAGCTGGTGAAACAATACTCTAGAGAAGAGCAGAAAAGTCAACAGAAAGTTTTGTTTAATAGCATGTTAGAACTGCTAACGATAGAGCTACCCTCAAACATTGAATAAGCAGTAAGAGATGAAAACATTCCATAATAATACATCTTATCAGTAGTACTAAGCAGGGCTTCAGAGACCCACACTTCATTGACAATTTAAAAGAAAATTTACAAGCAAAGTATTTACAACTAGAATGTGAAAAAACACGGGAAAGCAAAAATTTAAATATACATTCAATGACATACTACAAGAATGCAGAAAGATGTGTTAAAGCCCAAGAAGTATTACATGATTAGGAAACTGTCAAGAAGATGAGTCTTGAGAACCCTTTACAGAAATAACTTTGGTAAAAATTAAAAGAGCAGCCAAAATTATAAAAGAAATGCTCATATAAGTCTTAAAGTAAGAACTGGAGGTTATGGGATGAACATTAAATTGGAAATGTGCTAATAACCTATTTTTATTCAGAATTTACAAGTACTAAATAAGAGAAAGTGAATTAAATGAGTATCATGATAGCACCTACATCCTTTACCCACTATGCTGCCCATTAAAAAAAGATCAAACTAAAATATCACTTTCACAGTAAAGAAAGCCCTGTATTACAGACATAATGCTCATAGAAATTATCTGAACAGCTTTAAAATCCTAACAAAATATGTAACTTTTTCATATTGTTAACTTTTATGCATAGCAGTATAACAGTGCAAAAAAAGGAGTGAAAAGCACAAATTCTTTTTGTTTTAAATCCCAGGACATGACACTATTTCAAATACTACAGATGTAGTCTTAAAAAAGTCTTTGGTCAGTAAGTCTCTAAAGAACAAAACAGAAATTCGGTCGAAAAGGAACTTAACCAAAGGATAAATGAAGCAAGGCAATAATAATATTTCCAGTGCTATTCATAAATATGGAGCTCTTACCACACAGGTGACCAGCCTCATTTAATAGAGGAAGGACATTTCAACAAAAATTTTGCTGGTAGGCAACCTAACAACAATCCTTTTCTAACAACAGCAACAAAAAGCAAACTGATACTCAAAAAAGTTTGTCTTTAAGTTTGGGAGTTTAAATTGCTATGTGTAACAAAAAGAGAAGCTTTGGTCAAAATATATGATGAAACATACTTATGAAACAGAAGCCAAGACTCAAGAACAGAACGTTGAATATGAAAAGGCAAATTTGAAAATACCCAGAAATAACAATTATACACAGTATCAATAAATATCTTACCTGTTCACAGTAAAAGGTTGTCGAGAAGGCTGCTGCTTTGGCATACATATTATGCTCGGCGAGCTTCTGTTGGGGCTACCTAACCCTGAACTGCTCATGCTATTTGTCCTGCTAGGAATTCCAATGCCCTGACCAACCTGGGAGTGGTTCATCATATTCCTAGGATTCATAGGCAAAATACCCCTGAAAAAGAAGTCCAGTATACTAAATAAGCTCTCTATAATCACTCATTAAAATTCTCTGTAAATAATCAATTGACCTAACCCTAGAATTTCAGATATACGTTCAAATTGCATTGTAAATTTTTATTCATTTAATTCTTTTGTCTGGTCATTTGAAAAGCAAAAAAGCTTTCTGAAAAGTCAAAGTAAACAAACCAATAAGAAAGGGCAAATTATAGAAGAATATATGGTGATAGCAAAGATGAGAGAACTATTGGTGTGACTATCACATAAAATACAAACATATTTCACATATATATTTTGAATAATTTCATTCCAAATGTATGTCAATCTATCTTAATAGTAATATGCATCATTTTTGTGATCTGCTTTATTTTATTCTCACTAGAACAATGGATGTGTGGTGAGGGAGCAATGAATAGAATCATCTGAGGAGTGATTTGAAATTGCACATTCTCCTTTGAGGAAGAGTTTGCTTTTTTGAAAAAAAGCTCCCCAGGTGGTGATTAATCTTTGATACCCATCCCAGCTGATAACCAGTATGCTAGCTGCAAGATAAAAGCATCCTACACTATACTTATCAATTTGCAATGAAATTAAATGAGCACAGGGTATCAACTTTCTTTTCCTCAGTGAAAGGCACTGAACCAGAAAATCAAATAAATAGTTACTTTATTAAAAAATTAAAAAGCTCGCTTACTCTACAAAGATACATTTTGAGAAATATTCTGGTCCATCAATATAAATACCTGCTTGGAGATGGAGGCGTGTGAAGTGACATTGTTGGTACCCCTGTTGTTGGCGTGACGTGGCTCGGTAACTGAGTGCCTTGTGATAAGCTGCGATTTAACTGAGGGGTATTGTTGCTCATCCCCCTCATTGGAAGGCCTAGTGCACCTATTAAAAAAATTCAGAAGAAGGAAATTCATTGCCATCAGGAATGAAATTGCTATCCATCTTCTGGAGTTGGTAATATAAAACATTTAAAAATGACCTAACGTAAAATAATATGCAAATTTTAAATGGAAATATTCAATTCACTCCAAATGGACTCTAATCTGATTTTAACAAAAATGTTTGTCTGAAATTTAATATTATGAATTTTCATACTGCTTTCATTTTTCTATTTTTCCTTCTTTGTTTTCATCTATCTTCTTTTCATATTTCTGTTTTACAATACACTATGTCTGCCAATAACAAATTAGATGACTTGTTTCAATAAAAACATTTTGTACAAATATGCCTTTAAGAAATTTGCAATCTTGTGTTTTTATGTTTTAAATCATAACTGAGTTACACAGACATTTAATCCCCACTTTGCTGAAGTAGTTTAAATTTTTATTTGATCCTTTCTAAATGCATTTAAGAAATAGTTTATTTACTACTATTTACACATATTTCTCAACATTACAATTTTTATAAACACAATATGTCAGCAACTGTTAAAAACTCAACCTGATATAGCTATGAGAAAGGAATGCATAATATTTCAAAAGATTTCAAAGTACAGTGACCTTCTATTTATCTACCATTGATGGGGCCAGATGTGAGGTTAGATGTGTTCAAATATGTGTACTTTTAGAAAACTATTGAGTTTACCACTCAGAAACAAAACATTAAAATAAAAATCAACCAATTGGGATAAATCGTTTCCTGCCTTGTGTTAATATAAAATGATATCAATTATTATTTTCTGAATAATTCAGAATAATTATCATAGATATTTAATGTCCTAGATGCTTTCCTCCCCTTTTATCCCTCAAAAGTAAGGATGTTCAGCTATCACTTATGTTGTCATCACACCTGCTTGTGAATGCCAATATGCCTCCTTTCCTCTATCCTCATACTTTTTGATGCCTTCTGTTTCTAGTCTGCTGTGGAATGGCATATCAGTCAACCACACTTATTCTGATCTGGAGATTAAATAAAAATGGCAAGATAGAATGAAAGTTAATGAATAAGAGGATTTTAGCACAAAGCATCGGACTCCCTCCCCCTCTTTCTGGTCGAACTTTGGGTTCAAGAATTTCAAAGACCTGAATATTTTGAAACTATGACTTCCAAAAAATTGGAATATATTGTATATGTTCTGAATATTTTCCTTCAAATATCTTTGCAAATTTATCTTCTGGCATAACAGTGTACCACTTTGTAATTTGGGATACCGGTGAATCCCGAAGATTTAGCTGGAATCTGTCAGCTTCAGTACTCAGCTTGTAGCCTAACTGCTTCTCAGCTGAATGAAGCCAACAAATCCAATTTAATATAACTACTACATCCTATATATACTTATATTCCATGAAGACCTGAGCTTGATACATTCTATATATACTTATATTCCATGAAGACCTGAGCTTGATTCTGTTATTCTTTACGTCACATACATAAAGGGAACTGAACTAGATTATATGTTGGTTTAGTCATTATATGTGTCTGGTCACTACAAGTTTTGTGACCTTGAGTATACCACTAGCTACAGCCACTTCCTCTGAATTTGGGATAAAATAAGGAGGAACAAGAGATTAAAAACCAGCCTACACAAGATTTCTTCGGAAGTTGTAAGTCTTTGCCTTTTCTCAAGCACACTAGCTTTCCTCTAAGCCCTCTAGATGCTTCTCCCATAATGAACCACCACCGTGACATTTTTCACATCACTTACTAAGCAACCATCTATTGAGTGCCTAATGTGTCAAGCACTATGTGAGCTGTTGGGGATACGGCAGTGAACAAGACAGAAAAAGCTCACATCCTTTTCCCTAAATACGCTGTCCTAAAGTCAGCTATAGCTGCAAATTTCCCACAGGAATGTGTTTCTCACAGTTACTGACCACCAAGAAACATGCAATTTTAGAACCTGAAGGGACCTTAGAGACCACCTAATCCAATGTTCACATTTTACAGATGAGGAACCTGAGCCTCTGGTAAGTTAACTGACTTCTCCAAGGTGACTCAAAGAACCAAGATTAGAATTTAGATTTCTTAGCTCCTGGTGTTCTTAATTGGAACCCTATGGGAAACCAATTAAACAGTAAATGAGCACCCTTGTGAGTACTTACTGACTTGTAACACCCTTTATCTAGTCTTTTTCTCTTGCTTGCTTTTCCTGAACATGTTTACTTCTCTTCAAACGTTTTCTAAACCAATGTACCTTATCTCTCCCCTCCATTTACTTTCTCATCTTCTCTATATCTGTCAAGTTTCTTTTTCCTCTAGATTTACTTTCCCTTCCCATTTCATTCTCTCTATACCTTCATCATTATAAATAAACATACATGTTCAAAAGAACCGCACCCTTTTGGCTCTTCAGTAGGCTCTTTTAAAGACTCAAGAGATTTGTTTACTTCAACCCTTCATATACTATGCTGTACTATGAAAATATATAACTTGAGAAATATTGTCGAGACTGCAGATTATCTGACCATTATCAAAATAACTTTTGGAGAAGGAAACAAGAATGGGAAAGATAATTTATTTAATTAATTTTAGATATTAACCTATAGTGAGGAGAGCAGAGGAAGACAGTATGAAATCACTCAAAGTGATTTAATTTTTATTTATAAAAATTTATATAGCATTTAATTTTATTTTTTCCTTTAACATTTTGATTTCATGAAAACAGCTAATAAATTCAAATGGTCTGAGCTGCATTTTATTGAGCCAGGTGAGTAGGCGAAGAAAATCAAAAGAAAAGAGAGAGGAATGTATCAATTTCAAACTGGATCAATAACTCCTGAATACTTAATAACCGAGTTACTTTAAATTCAACTGAATTCCTTTAAAACACATAGAATTAATACCACTGACTAGAAACAGATTTATTTTTAGGAACAAAACACATAGTCATTAAATTTGAGTTGCTTGAGTCAAACTATTAATATTACAATGGGGTAGGGTCAAGGGAGGGAAAATTTTACTTTTACTAGTAAAATTAGAAACATCACAAAAAATCATCTCTGCCCATGAATCTCCAGGCAAGAATACTGGAGTGGGTAGCCATTCCCTTCTCCAGGGGATCTTCCCCACCAGGGATAGAACCTGGGTCTCCCACATTGCAGGCAGATTCTTTATGAACTGAGCCACCAGGGAAGCCCAAAATATTATATTGGAAGACATATAAGCTGAAAGGGGAATAAAATATCCAGCTCATTAAAAAAAAAATTTATCTGACATGAAATAACTACAAGTAGAAAAGCTTAAATATGTACACGTAAGCTTGCGTACTGGAAGGATAGCAGAATTAAATAAAATATATCAAGCACCTAAGAACTATGTGAAGCACTATGCTACTTCATCTCCTTATAAAGTATTATAGAGAAGGTATTTATCCCTTTTTTACAGACAAGAAATAAAAGAACGAACTCTCACCCCCTCCAAAAAAATACCAGGTAAAAAGCAGTTTAAAAGGTTATAGATCTGAAGCAAATTTTTCTTTAATCTGACAGAGATAATAAAGTGTAATACTGTATTAGAAGAAATACATGAACATATTCTAAGTAGATTCCTGTTATTTGGCAGGGTGCTAAACAAAAAATGAATTGAATTCTTTATTGATCATTTTTCAGAAATCCAAGATATCACCTAAGAAATGTTTCCATGAACTACTTCCATTGCACAAACTGGTTAACAGCATATTCCTTAAACAGTTATGGCATGATATGTCACACTTTATTCAATATTTTGCTAAAAATTAACAACATTAATGACATAAGTAATGAGAAAAGAGGTAACAGCAACCAAATTCTTGAATATTCATACTTAAATAGAGTCTCCTGAAATCTTTAAAGAGAAGGGAGAAAACTTAATTGATTCAAGAGATCTTCAAGTATCCCCTTTCCATTCCCAAAGCAACTGGCTTCCTTAACTTACTGTCCTGCCCGCACATAAAGGGCAACCATCTTCTTTCCTCCTACCTGTCCCCATAACCTCTTACCTCCAACTTGTCCCGCACTTATCTAGTTAATCTTCTCTGTATACTATTTCACTATGCCATTTCCTTCATTAAAATCAAAGAATTTTAGAGATAGAAAAGTCTCCAGAGATTATCCAATTAAATTACAGATGAAGGTCATTCAACTTAATTTATAGATGAACATTAGGTATTAAGTGACTTGCCCAAGATCACAATGAAGAATAAATACACTGATTCAATTTCTTGTCTCTAATTTCAACCAATCACACTTTCTGCTTCCTATAGTAGGTGCTAACCTTTGCATCATATGGACAACTTTAACATCTGGGTCCTTGCCCAGAAACTGTGACTTAGTCTGGGTCCAGCAATTCATAGGTGGTGGGATTTTTTTTTAACTCTGTGGGTGTGTTTTTTTTTTTTTTTGGCAGGGGGGAGGGGGGTAAGGGTTGAGAAACACTGTTGTATAGTTAAATCCAATCTCAGTTTGCTTACTCTTTAAAGTGCTCTGTCAAGACCAAAAAACATTCTTCTAGTCTTTATTTTTCCCAGCTTTACTGAGATATAACTGACATAATACTTTTCCAATCAACTTAATATTTTACTCATCCAATACAAACTCTAGTTTCTAGACACCACATACTCAACTTACACTCTTCTTCATAATTTCCCTAGTCTTCTTCCCAAAATATACCCCCATATTTTTACTCATATCCTTCTCCCCACCTAGAATTCTTTCCCTCCTATTGTTCTACAGAGATAAAAGACTATTTAAATCAAAAAACCAAAACCCAAACTGCTATGATCAAGGTGTTTACATGCAGTATACGTACAGTGTACTTGGGTGTATATGGAAGGTGCCTCTAACTCAAGACATGAAAGCAGAATGAATTTGGTATCAGAAAATGTTTGGTAGAGAATATTGTACATTAGCTGAATAAAGAAAGAGCCCTAGTCAGGCATTTGGTAGCGGTGCTAGGAGTTGGGGTTGGGTGAGGGGAAACTCCAGCACTTTGGCCACCTCATGCAAAGAGTTGACTCATTGGAAAAGACTCTGATGCTGGGAGGGATTGGGGGCAGGAGGAGAAGGGGACAGCAGAGGATCACATGGCTGGATGGCATCACTGACTCGATGGACGTGAGTCTCAGTGAACTCCAGGAGTTGGTGATGGACAGGGAGGCCTGGCGTGCTGCGATTCATGGGGTCGCAAAGAGTTGGACACGGCTGATCGACTGAACTGAACTGTACTGAATTGAGGGGTGATGTAAAAATGTCACAGCAGTTCAATATGAGAAAACTGCAAGATGTGTGAAAGTGCGGACAAGAGATATATGCCTGGTGGAAGAGTGGGATTGCTTCTGAGCACTAAAGATATATGAGAGAAGCATGGATGAAGTTAACCTGGCTTCAACATCCTCAACTATGAGAAGCTGCTATGTTAGAACCTAGCCACAGTTCCCAAACAATATTTGTCTGGATCTCCACAGCAGGTGGCACTCTATCTGTGGAATAAACTGTGTCAATCTCCTACAGATACCTTACACTCCTCCTCAACCCAAATTTGCAAAACAGATTAGTGGCACATTTTCACAAAGTAATGCAGGTCTTAAACCTTAGAGATCACCCTTGATCCTTCTCTTCCGTTCATATTCCACATCCCCAAATCATATTAGCTGTATGTCCAAAATATCCCAAATCTAACCACCTCTCAACATCTCCATCACTAATCCAAGCCACTCTATTTTCTTGCCTGGACTGCTGCAGTAATTGCCCTTTCTTTTTTTCTTATCACTTGGCCCACTTCCACTCAGTTCATTTTCTACATCAAAAGGTGATCTTTTGAAAAGGAAACTGTATCTTAAATTCCCTCCCACTAAACTTAGAATAAAATCCAAATCTTTTATCAAACCTTCACAAGACTCTATGATCTGCTACCCATTAACCTTCCACTTTCTTTGTTCATTATACTGGCCCTCTCATTCATCTTTTAACACATGAGGTTCATTCTTACATTGTCATGAATTAAGAATGTTTGCATTCACTGTTATCTGTACCTGAAAAATCTCTTACCCAGATCTTTCCAAGGACTTCCACTTCTCAACAGTCTGGTTTGCATTCAAGTATTACCTTGTCAGAGATACTCTTTGCCTACTTGAAAACTGTTAATCCCATCCACTCATCCATTAATATGGTAATTTTTATAGTACTTATTACCAGAATATTATTTGTTTACTAAATGTCTGTATACTTATTCTATGTCTTCCTTCATTAAAATAAAAGCTCCATGAAAGCAGGAACTTTGTTATTTGCCACACTCTTCAATGCTGGAATAATTCTTCACTCATGGTATAACACAATAAATAAATAACTGCTATCATAATTCCTTAGTCAGTGGACTCTTGGAGTCTGTGGATTTAACATTTTTAGTTTCTACTATGTGTAAATTGCCCTCCAGGGTCATGACATTCAGTAAGTAATATATGGTATCCATGTTTCAAAGAAACTCATGTTCGAAAAGTTAAACTTGTAAAGTAAGGCAATCTTGGCTCTACTACTTACTATCTTAGGCAAGTCCCTTAACCTTTAATAGGGTTATTGAATATCTTAAAATAGGGAAATTAATTTCTGGTTCCCTGTTCATTCCAATCCAGTACACAGCTTCAGGGAGCCCAGGGGTCTTTAAACCTAGACAATGTACCTAAAATATTACATACCAGTAGAGAACATCATGTAACTTTAATACAAGATTCCATTCACCAGTTTCTACAGTTACCACTTGATGCACAGCAGTCACACAAACCCTTGGATGAAAAGTTAATTACATATTTGTATACAATTATACTATACTAGAACCCATGATCTCACTAGCCCCAAGTCCAGTGTTTGCTGGGTACCGTTTGTACCACCCAAATCTGGAAAAATCCACCTTTAAGCAGCTCTGTATCCATTCCAGGAAACACTCCTTCCCTTGTTTAAACTCAGTGAGTCTGAGGTTTGGAGAGGGCACTCTACCTTCTGCACCTTTTCTACCTCTAATCTCTCTAATCACCAAGAACAAAAACAGACAACAGACCTTCATTTTAATGGCTCAAATTCCTACTGAACTTTGCCCATCTGAATCAAGAGTTAATAGTGGTACACAATCCACTTAGGAGGCAAAAGAACTTTGTCGTATCAAGTCCAATGCACAATTAAAATTAGCTGCCTTAAGAACAGCATCATCAATCTATTCCTACCTACTTATTCTATCTCCCCATCCTTTATTAAGGTCAGCCCCTTAAGTTTTCTCTTTCTGACTTGTACTACTGAAGCTGTGATCCTCAAGTCCTAAATGGTAGCTGGTGTTCTCTCTGACAAGGTGTATGTTCAAACTACTTTGGCCCTGCTAGGTCTATCTTAACAGAGCCCAGGAATTCAGGCTCTGCTTTATTTTACTTTACTAGATGTAGCTTCCAGGCCTGTGCAATAGAAAGAAAGAACTGTTTCCTGACTCAAGACATTTCAGTTCTAGGTAACCTATGGTTCACTTTTTTATAAGCTAGTACCTACAATGTCAGTTAAAAGAATAAGCCATACATTGAAAACGCTGGTTCTTCATTGCTACAGTAATATAGCCATTTATTATTTTAAACTCCAACAGGAAATATTTGTCCTATATGACTTCTTTTTAAATTAATAAGTACCTTAAAATACTTTCCTAATGAAAATAACTTTCCACATTTATTAATCTTTGTAAAACTATCAGCACAATCATGTACACAAATTAAGAAGTCAATAAATGTTTATCATACCAATGAAATAACTATATTCCAAACCTAGTCCAGGCTCTAACTTAGCTCAATTACAATTTCACATTTGCTGGTTAAAAAAATTAGGTCAGATTTTCCAAGTCCATACAGCTGATAACGCTGTAAAATAACTGATGCTCTCCTTCATTAAATAATCTTGGCTTCTCAAATTTAACTTGTTCCTTTCCCTTATTTACTTTCTGCTGTGATAAACTGTGGGCTTGAAAAGGAAAGCAACTTAAGAACTTTGTAGTGATTCTATAGAAATAAAAGTAAAGTGAAGTCACTCAGTCATTTCCGACTCTGCGACCCGGTGGACTGTAGCCCACCAGGCTCCTCTGTCCAAGGGATTCTCCAGGCAAGAATACTGGAGTGGACTGCCATTTCCTTCTCCAGATAGAAATAAAGGGTAGCTTTAAAATAACTACGTATTTCCAATGTAAGGGTTACCAGAAAAGTGAAAGTAGTTGATTTCAAACAAAAACAAAACAAAACAGCTAGCTAATAATATTCCCATAATAATGAGAATGAATATTTGCTGATAAATAAGCAACATCTTTTTTGTGTACTAAAAGGCTTAAAAAAAAATGTTTTCTACTTAACTAGAGGAAAACTGTTAATACCAGTAAGTGATTAATAATTTTCCTTACTAATTCTGTATTAAAAATAGGGCTATGAAACAAAAGATGGAGAGAAAAAAAATAAGATGGAAATTATAATGTATTTTTCTAACAAAATATGCTATTTCCCCCTAGTGAATTTCAATATAAAATTGAAGGGTAAAGTGGTATGACAAACTACTCTGATATCTATCAAAAATTTGCCTTTTATTGGGAAAGAGTTCAAAATGAAATATCTGAGTTTTATTTGAAATTGGTTAAATTACTTGGTCATCATATTATCTGCTTCAGTTACTCTATTATTCTATAATTTTTCATGGGAATTTATATCCCTTTTAACACTCCCCTCCCACTAAAGACATGAGAAATCAGTAGTCTCTGACATTAAAAGAGATGATATACCTTATTAATAGATAAGTTTGGAAAATTAATTTGAAAAATTGGTGAAAATTTTTAATTTAGTTTTATAAAAATTTTATGTCATAATAATAGTTAACATTTATTGAGCGCTTACTATGCGCTAGGCACTGTGCTAAGCGCTATAAAAGTTATTACAACACAAAATAAGAAATAAAATCTTGTATATGGAAAAAGCATTGAACTATGAGTCAAAAACATAGATTATATATACCCAGACTGAGCTACAGTAAAGAAGTATTTGCTAAACAAAGAGAGCATTTCACAAACTGCTAGGTATGGGCTTACATTAATAATAAGGCCAAAAAACATAAGCAAAACAACCCACTTAACTGGCCAATCAAAAATCCTGTAACTTCCTCTAATTGAAAACACAGAGGATGTCTACTTTTAATTTGTTTAGCAAATCTTCTCCAAAACTACTGCAAAGGAACATACAGATATGAAAGAGGCAGAAGTAAATTTTGATCTATCCTATATCCAAATAATTTTGAATTAGCAAGGTCTGAAATAATGAGGTTTTGCTAAGTAAAATAAGGAAAACTGAAAATTAAATATCCTTCCTTTTAAATCCTAGAATAAACCCACAAGGGCAGCATTATTTTTTATTTGATAGTTACTTTTTTCTTTAAATAAAGTATCCCATAATAAATACAAAATTCTTACTTTGTTGCCCGTATAAACTTGCCCCAAACTGAGACAGCTGACCTGATGTAGATGGTGATGCCAGCATCTAGAAACAAATTAATTATATTAGAGCATAAAGAAAGTACACAGAACATTGCATTGACACTTTACATACAACATATCATAGTATGTGAGTCAAATCCACATTTCTTCTCAATCTTCAGAAAAACATAAACATTGCATAGTGAATTCCACGTTAATTAAGAGCATAACACACTGGATGACATCCAACTATGCAAATAAAATCAGTTTTTGATCACTATAAAGTGTTTTTTCTCCAAATTACTCTAAATAAAACTATGACAGCATCACTACTTTACTTAAAAAAACAAAAGCAAACTAGGTTAATAAATACATGAAGACAGTACCTCAAGTCAGTCTCTATAAATTTAACTAAAATTACTTGATTCTTAAATAATATATTAAGCTAAGTTCTAAATTCAGTTTATTATTTTATTTATTGAAAATGAAATTATCTAAATAGAAAGTTTTGTATTTTATAACAGCTACTGATTTTCATATAGAAATAACTGATGTGTATTAAGTGGGCAGAAAAATCTAACAGACATACACACATAACCATATACATGGAGACATGGTACAACACCAAAGGACAAACCCAAAATACTTACAAAAATATTTATACGTGGTATATAATGTACATTGTATGTACATGCATGGCATTTGTACACAATGCCCTTCAATCTACTGCATTATCTCCCCCCCCTGAATAAAATTCTTTGAAGGCATGTTATATTCATGGAACATGTCATTTTTATTTCCTCATAGAGACTAGCACTGCATGTAGCAGTGCTATAAAAAAGCTAGATGCTTAAACTGAGTAAATGAAAATGTGTATGCGTAAGTGTATGTTTGTGTATTCCATGTCTTATATTAAGCAACCAACAAAACACCTTAATTAAATAACATATGAGTCATGTTATCAAAAGGGTTATAATCTAGTGAAAGAACAGAATGAATTATATTAATACAACTAATTATGTTCCAAGGCACAGTGTGGTAAATGCTCTAAAGGAAGTATAAAGCATCACTGGAGGAAAGTTATTTCTAAAAAAGGGTCGAATACTTTGTAGAGTGTTAACATCTGATGTGGGTACAGATGAGGGGTCTTTCAGGGAAAGAATATGAAGCAAGTGTGATAAAAGCTAGTGACATGACTAGAAAACAAAATACAAGAAACAACAGTGACTGAACAATAGAGTAATTAGGGAAAGGAGATAAGGCCCACCCTATGCACACTGGGGCACAGAAGAATGGGAAATAAAGAGTATGATGGGGCCAGATGTAAATGGTCTTCTTAAATGCTATGCAAAGATGGCTACCTACTATGGCAATAAAGAGAAAAAATAATTTTTAACACTTTCTTTGGGAGCCACATTGCGTGGCATGTAGGATCCTACTTCCTCGAGCAAGGATCAAATGCAGGCTCCCTGCTTTGGAAGCCCAGAGTCTTAACCACTGGCCTACCAGAGATACCCCAGAAAAAATAATTTTAAGCCGGGAAGTGACATGATCAAACTGTGTGCTTTGGAAAGATAATTCCAAGAGCATAACTGGGTGGAAATGGTAAGATACTAAGTTAGAACAGAAGTGGGACTAAAAAGGGGTCCTACTGAAATGGTTGAGGTAAAGGGGAAAGGAGGTGGATGGAGACTCATCAGACGGAACTATCAGAGGCCACTCTGGTTTCCAGTGAAGAACTGGGTCCACATTGACCACATTAAGAAAGCCAGGAGGAGAAATATTTTAACAGTAGAGTCTTATCCAATATACATTTCCTGCTATCTTCATGCTGAAATTCTGAATTGTTTTAATTATTCTGAAATTCAGGAAAGTTTTTATACACAGTAGTTTTACTAATGACACACAGCAGACTCTTTTGGGATATAGCTAAGTTCACACTAAACACTGTATTTAAATACAGCAACACATTTTCTAAAGAAGATCAAACCTTATAAATATTCCTTCTGAACTCTGAAGGATAAACAATATAAACAATTAAACTAAAAGAATATGCATTTTATGCCTGACCAAGTTCTTTTGTTAGGTACAATTATTGTTACTATTACCACATAACCGCAAATATTTTAAGCACATTAAAAGTTCGTTTCCAACTTGCAAGAAACAGATCAAAGAAAATGTATAATGAAGCTTTAGTTGGTGACAGAAGGCCTTAATAATCATGATTTTCTGTATCTTTATAATCTATGAACAAAAGTAAAAGAGAATAGTTTCTTCAGGCTTCACATATAAGATGCTGGCCAACATGAACCCATGACTTAGAATGATACATAATGTAAATATCCTAAAATGGACCACTGAAATTTTACTTTTCCCAGAAATGTATATGCTTACTGTGTACATAGCTCCAAAGAACAGACATTTTATCTACCTTCTCAGAAAGGTTATACATTCACAAGTGAGTTACAGGTATCACTCCTCTCAGCACTGAGAGATAACATAGAGGAGGAGACACACCATTAAGGTAAAGGAAGAATGGATCCCTGGGCCAAAAATACTTGAGTCAAAGAGCAGTAGGGTGACCCAAATACCAGTGTGACACATAAAATATTATGATTTTCTCTATGTATGAGTATATGAGGAAGGTTAGTAAATGCTGTTTTACAGAAATATGAAAGTTTAATAGTTTATAACCTTACAACCATCCAAGTAAAATAAGCATTGATCAGCTAAACATATATTCAAATGACTTCAAAATGTGTCCAAAATGCAAATATATAATTTCTTATGAAATCAATCCTATTGGTCTGTGTTAGTCGCTTGGTTGTGTCTGACTCTTTGTGATCACATGGGCTGTGGCCCACCAGGCTCCTCTGTCCATGGAATTCTCTAGGCAAGAATACTGGAGTGGGCAGCGATTCCCTTCTCCAGGGGATCTTCCCAATCCAGGGATCAAACCCAGATCTCCTTCATTGCAGGCAGGTTCCTTACTGTCTGAGACACCAGGGAAGCCCAAGTGGTATGCATTTTTAAACTCTGAAAGCATGCTTCATGAAATATATTAGTGGTAAAAATAAATTTAAAAATAGATTTTTTAAAAATAGATTTAACACACAATGAAGGAATATGGGGTAGAAATGGTATTTGTAAGAACAAAAAAATGTTCAAAATGTACACTGGCACAGAAATAACTGTAACTAGCAGACAACAGAAAATTTACATAATTTTTTTAAATGTTGAAAGTTAACTATACACAGATAAATGTCTTAGAAAAATATAGAACTTTAGATCAAGAGACATACTTTGTTGTTGTTTAGTTGCTAAGCTGAGTCCGACTCTTGTGACCTCATAGACTGAAGCCTGCCAGGCCCTCTGTCCGATTTCCCATGCAAGAATATTGGAGTGGGTTGCCATTTCCTTCTCCAGGGGATTCTTCTGACCCAGGAATTGAACCTGTGCCTCCTGCATTAGCAGGCAGATTTTTTGCCACTGAGCAATCACTAGTACCCTAGTTTTATATTCATTTTTGCCTAAGAAGAAAAGTTTATCAAACTAATTCTAGGTAAAATGTCACACAATCAACCAGTAAGTAGGTTACTGTGTTCCCAGTCTAAAACCATCATAACAATTATATTCTTCTTCATTTCTCAGTCTACAACACACATTTCAGTCAAAAAACAACACTAAAAGCCAGGAACAACCAGAGGAAATAGTAATGTAATTCAAGTCATTTCCCTCACTCAACAAAGAGCTCCTTTATCCTTTTGCTCAATATACAGAAAGCCAAGGAAATCAACAAGTAAGAAACTGTGTTTTTAAGTCATTTCCACTGTTACTAGCTATAATTCTGAAAATCATGACCAAGTCTAAAATTATTGTTTTACAAAATGTGTATTTGAAAACTTTGTAATAGTCAAATCTGGCTCCTTTGCCTAATAATAGGCAAAACTGCTCCAGCAATCCATAACAGCAAAGAAGCGTTAATTATTCTGTCCCCCTCATGCTTCCCAACAGTGACCACCTCTCACAAATATGCCCTCCAATAAATGTACCTTCAGTCACAAAACCTATTTTAAGAAACATTAAAATCAATTTGGTCAAGAAATAATTTTCTCCATAACAAATGACTTCAAAATACAATAAAGTTTTATTAAATAAAAACTCCATGACCATAAAAGCAATTTAAAAGTGAAATACATTTTTAAGTGTTCCTTAAAAATCCATTGTACAATAAACTTAAAGGTATGGTGACAATATAATTCCGAGCACTGTCATTTTTTTCTAGGACAAAAACAGCAAAGATATATGACTTTGACTATATAATATATACAAACAGAAAAAGAAACAAAGGTAAAGAAAGTTTTAAATCTACATAGAATCTGAAAAATATATTAAAATTAAAAACAGTATGGTTAAAAAATAAGAAACCACTGAAGTCAGAATGAAATCTAGCAAACAAGAAAGAAGAAAGAAAACAACTCTTTCTTTCAAAAAGAAAGACTATGAGAAAATAATGTATTAAAAAGATAAACAGAAGAACGGGACAAAGGAGGGTGCAGGCAGAAAAACAAAACAGTCATTAAGTCATAGGGCCTCGGTAGTTTATAAATCACAAACCAGTAACAACTTATGAGTTTACCAGGCATTTCAAGCAATTTTGATTAAAACATCAAGTTTTCAAGAATAACATTTTTTAGAAGTATAATATATCCTAAAATAGTCAATGTAATACATTCCAATTGAACATTTAACACTCAAAATCTTTACTAAAAAGAGTATGGCAACGAACATCTTTATATTGTCTAAATTTTAGGTCAGAGTCAAAGCACAAATTTATAGAGAGGCATGATAAAGGCTCTTAATATGCACCGCTAAACTGTTTTCTACAAAGTTTGTATTAATTACGCTCCCACAGCAAGTTACTTCAATGTTCCCTTTCAGACAATGACTACTCTTCCACTTAGAAGCAAACAAAGAAAAAAGTCAAAAAACAACAAAAGACCCTCTCGACCACTATGATAGAATGAAACTGTATTTTCTGACTATGGATTTTTATGATTGTTATTAATGAATAAACATATTACAATTATTTTTGTAGATATATCAAAATTTGTTACACCTTTTAAGTGTATCATTTTAACTCCCTTTTATAAATAGAACTTTATCTTTAAAATACAGTCTGAAGATTATTTAAATGCCAATGAAACTGAGATTTTAGAACATTCCCTTCAAATGATTTGATATTTAATTCTAATTTCTTTACAGTCTGATTTATTTACATTTAACTCTATTAGGTTACTGCTGTCATATAAAATTTTGACATATTTATACATATTCAAATTTTCTATTAAAAGTTTTAAAGGTTATTTTCAAAGATTTTTAGGTAAACAATCATATCCATCTGCAAATAACGTTAGCTTTGTTATTTTCAATATCAACTCATTTCCTTCCCTTTCTCTAACAAAGACTCAGTAAGAGCCTACTATCTCCTACACCTTATTGTAAGTTTTAAGAACACAGCAGTGAACTAGAGAGGCAAGTTCCTTGCCTTTGTTAAACGAATTCTACCGCAGTAGACAGGATAACAAATAATTAATAAATATATACATCAGGTAAAGATTGGTGTTATAACTGTTAAAATGCAAGAAAGAAGTTAGAAGGTACAGCAAGAGCAGTACTGATATTATATACAAGACTACTTAGGAAAAGAGTGATCAGAGAGGCTTCTCTCTGAAATATTTTACGTGAGGCTTCTCATGTGAAATATTTCGGCAGGTACATGGATGGAATGAGAAAAAATTACGTGAAAAACTGCAAGCTCCTGTGACAGAAACAAACTCAAAGAGCTGGAGAGTCAGCCAGCATGACTCCATATGTAATGAAATACTAATTATGAATATGACAACAGTAATGGTGATAGACGGTATCCTTATTTTAGACTAGATTTTAATAAACTATCGATTATTAATTGGCCTGAGAGAAATCCTAGTTGCCATAATTGCTATAGGCTAACACAAGTATGAAAGGTAGAAGTTCAAAATGGTTGCTATTTGTCAAAATGGGAAGTAGCTTACTTTAACAGGTTTTAAGAGTTACTTTTTTAAAAGTAAGGACAAATAGGCACTACATTTTGTATGTCTTTACAGCACATATTAAAACAAGGAAAAAGGGGTTCCCACAAATTTGTGCTTCCAAAATACTTATGCTTAAATAAGTTATCAAATGAGTGCAACAAAGACTTAGATTAGAAAATGTGAGCAATTTTATTACATTAGATATATTTTTAAAGAAAACCCTAAATTGCTTAGATTATATTGTCCCCAAAGAGTTGTCTATTATGTTATATGAATATTTTTTCATTTTCTCTAAGTTCCCCCCGCCAAAACTGCCCGAAGTCTCAGAGCTAATAAATGGCAGCACTAAGATTCAAAAAAGGGAAAGGGAAAAATCAAGCTCATATCTGCCTATGATTTACTTAATCTTGTGAAAACATTTAAGTAATGTGTCTCCAATATTTATAAAATTACTTTTATACCTTAAAACCAGGAAACTCAGCATTCTATAAAAGGACACATACACGTACAGGCATCTCTTGAAATAAAACATCTTGGAAAATATGAAGTAGTTCTAAAGAAATACTTAGCAATTTAATCAGCACACAATCTTACAAAGAACACTTTCCCAAACACTTCTACAATCATGCATATGATGAAGAAACAAGTTTCATGCTCTACAGTTAGGGCAGATAGGAATTAGTTAGGTTTTGGGGATCTTTTTGCTTCTGAGATTTTTTTGGATAGTTGGATTAAAGAATCATTCAACTACTGGCCAGTTTTCCTTTATCATAAATTACATTTTAAAATTATTTCCTCACCAGGGAGGAAAAAAAATTACAAAAATGTCCCAGTTATTCATTATGTTAAAATTTTTTCTTTTCAAAAGCCTTAAAAGCACAAAATAATCATTATCTGCAGATGATATACGCAACTACTGAAAAAAAAAAAAACAAACAAAAAGAATTAAATGGAATGTCATAATTATTCATATCAGCATCCACATTTAATATTTACTATTTGGTCTTTAAGTTTTGCATATAGCTATTCATTCACTCCTTAAAACCACCCATGAGTCATGTATTATAGATGAGAAAACTCAGATACACAGAGACTGAGTAACTTGCCTAAGGACACAGCTAATAAACCATGTGACTGAGATATAAATTCATAATAAAGTAGAATTTCAAGAGTCCATAGTCTCAATCAAAAAATAATAAAAGAGTTTTGTCAGGTAGCTGGTTATAAAATAAATATATATACATAACAACTATTCCATACATCAGTAAAAAGCAATTAGAAAATGAAAATGGCTACCATAAAACCCTATTTACTAAAGGGCATAAAGAACAGAAATAAAAGAAACACACACTTCTGAAATAAGGTAAATACCAGTATAAATGTGTAACAGTCAAAAACATTTTTGTGAAGGATGTGAAAGATCTTATCTAAAGTTATGTGAAAATTGCCTATAAAGCTACAGCAATTCAACTATGTTGCAGTTCTTCCACAGAATCAGTATGATAAACAGAACAAGAGTTTAGGAACAGGCCAAACACATCAGATCTTAGTATATATATAGTATATATATATATACTATATATATATATATATAGTATATATATATATATATATAATATATATATACTATATATATTAAGGGAGAATTCCAATTAGCCTAAATGAATAGTCTAACTCAGGGGTGGCAATTTACTGAACGCAGGCCAAATCCAGTACAGTACTTATATTTGTAGGATGCATAAATTAAGAATGGTTTTCCATGTTTTAAATGGTTATATAAATACCTACATATTATCCTTTATTTAGCCTCTAGGAGAAGGAACTGGCAATCCACCCCAGTATTCTTGCCTGGAGAATCCCATGGACAGAGGAGCCTGGTGGGGTGCTGTCCATGGGATCGCAGAGTCGGGACAGATCGCAGAGTCAGGACAACTGAAGTGACTTAGCATGCATGCATGCATGCATTGGAGAAGGAAATGGCAACCCACTCCAGTATTCTTGCTTGGAGAATTCCAGGGACATAGGAGGAGTCTGGTGGGCTGCCGTCTATGGGGTTGCACAAAGTCGGACACGACTGAAGCAACTTAGCAGCAGCAGCAGCAGGCCCACAAAGCCTAAAATATTTACTATCTGGCTCTTTATGGAAAAGTCTTCTAATCTGTGACCTAAACTATAAAAAAATGTTTTGGGACAAATGAATACCAGATAGCCTTAGTGGGTATGGGCAGCAAGAAGGGTAATCTGGCACCACAAATTCATACCTCTATCCAAAATACATTTCTAATGAAGTTATATATGAAGAATTAAGCACAAAAGTGCTAGAAGAAAGTAGTTGGGAAAAGTCTTCCAGAGGTATGACCTCAAATACAGAAATCATTAAAACCATAAAGTCACACAAAATATATGAGTCAAATGGAATAAAAATGATAAATATTCTTATATTAAAATAAAAAACAGCCTGAAAGCAAAAAACTGAAAAAACAAAATTTGTAACAAATAACAGAAGGTTATAATCTTAATATATGGGAAACACTAACAAATAAATAAGACCTATCATTTCAATAGAGGAATAGAAAATGGCATAAAAGCAGTAATCCACAAAGGAAGAAATGAAAATGGCCAATTACACAGAAAAAGAGTATCACTGGTGTGTAAGTGTGTGTGTGTGTGTGTGTGTGTAAATTCAGCAATATTTTAATGCACATTATATTACAACAATGTTTCTTTTGTTTACTGGCAAAAATTTAAAGGTAATAGGTGGTATTCTTAGGGCGCTGATGACAGTAAAAATTGGTACAAACTTTCTAGTGAAAAATATGTCAATATCGCTCAGAGATTCAACTAAATATATTTTTAAATAAAAATGTTTGAATTATAAAATCAAAAAAGTTTAGCAGTAAATTACTCCCAACTTGCACCATTACAGGTAATTTTTCTTCTCCCTGCTCCATGCATATTTTCTAAAATTTGTGCAGTATCTCTGTACTGTTTTCTAATGAAAAAAGATTCAGCAATAGCAGAAATTCATAAGTAGCCTACAGTATTACTATTTCCTTTTTCAGATGAGAAAACTGAGGCCTTGAAGAAGTTTTTGCTAATAGGCAAAGCCAAGATCCAAACTCATATCTGTACTGTGTTAGAGCCCCAATTCTTAATCTCTATGTCTTACTTTCTTCTTAATTAATTTTTAAAAGAAGTTTTTTTTGAAGCAAATCATTCTGTTATTTCTGCGACAAACAACTAACCTGGAGTAGTAACAAGCACATGTATATGCATGTATATAATAATTCTGACTAAAAAATTTTAACATACAGTATTTCTGTTCCTTAGAAGACAGACATCTCTGTCATTCATTCTCTGAAAATGCTTTAAGAATTTCAGTTAGACACCTTCTTATCTTCCTGATCAAAATGAATGCTTTTCATCAATAAGCAATAGTGCAGCACCATTTTTGCATCAATCTTAACTTGTACTGTACAATCACAGTAACACACCACACAAATCAGTTTCTGCAATGATGCTACCAGAAAGACAGCCTAAAGTATTAACTATAGTATCAAAACTTAACCTTAGAAATTTATGTAAAAAAAATTCAATTATAATTTACATCAAATAGCAAATAGCTAGAAAGGCAGTAAAATAACAGAAAATTAATCAGATGACACTATTCTGTGAGCTACTCAATTGCACAAAGAAAACCACCATTATTAGAACTTTGAAGAGTCCTAATAATGCGTTTAATAGTTAGTTGCCAAAATGACACAACTGTCAACTAAAAAGGAATAACATTAAAATAGAAAAACAAAACCAAACCCCATCAAAATTCTAGCTTAAACCTTGAATAACCTATTTGTAAAATTCTAAAAGATTAAGGAAGTAATTTACTAATGATTAACTTTAATGAAAAATGAGGGCATTTGTTACATATCTTGCTGCTGCTACTGCTGCTGCTAAGTCGCTTCAGTCGTGTCTGACTCTGTGCGACCCCATGGACTGCAGCCTACCAGGCTTCTCCGTCCATGGGATTCTCCAGAAAAGAACACTGGAGTGGGTTGCCATTTCCTCCTCCAGTGCATGAAAGTGGAAAGTGAAAGAGAAGTCGCTCAGTCGTGTCTGACTCTTAGTGACCCCATGGACTGCAGCCTACCAGGCTCCTCCGTCCATGGGATTTTCTGGGCAACAGTACTGGAGTGGGGTGCCATTGCCTTCTCCCATCTTAAAATTTTATAAGTGTTTTAAAACATCAGTAAGAATCTCATTAGGTTAATACCTAGAGTAAATTGTTATACAGTTAGAGAAATTAGGAATAACAAGCTTATAAAAGTTTGAAAGGGGAGGAAAAAGTCTGGCAAGTACAAAATACAAGAATGCAACTGGTTTGACTACAGTATACAGTGTATAATTTAAAGTAGCTTACCAGAATTTGAAAATAACTATGGAATTTATTTTAAAATACTTTATCAACTTGCTAATTATGGCTTGGCTGTGTTATAAATCCTTTCATTTCAAATGAGATTACTGAACTGATAACCTTCCAAAGCATTTAATTCATATTTCTTTAATATACTATCTTCCATGTTGTGAATACAGTTCTTCAATATTTTCCTACTGCAGCATCCCTACAGCTAACAGAGAAGAGATGTCTTCCTATCTGAGGTCTAGGATTATAACCAGAATATTACAAAGCAAAGGAAGTTTCACTGAAGCCTGCCATTAAAGCTTTAAATCTGTACAAATCAGCTTTCTGCTCTTTATAAAAGTATTATTTTAATAGGAAAACTTATTTCACAAATTTTAAAAATCAATGATCTAGAAGTAATATCATGTTTACCTCATGTCTTGAATACTTCCTAGTACAGTACTACCATATCCCAACTTGAGAATCATACGACATTTTGTCTCCAATTAGAATGTTAGAAAGTTCATCATTTTGGTATCCCAAGGGCCTACCACTGTGCCTAAAACAGAGTCACTCAACCAAAGATGGTATTCTGCAGTTCATATACTGCTTTCCAGGAATCAGAAAGAAACAGACATACACTATGTAAATATAGCTTAACCGGTTAACTTACATCTTTTTCTGACCGATGTGGAAACATAGAAGACTGGCTGTAGTACATGTTTTCGTCATGGTAGTCACTGTCGACCCCCTCTACAAACTTCTTTCTTGAAGCACCAAACATGCTGTTTGTCACCTAAACAAAAATATTACTTTTATCAAGAATGATGTTTTGGAAAATGTCAAGCTTTACCTTACTCCTATGTAAAAAACATAAAATGAAGGGAATATTGCTAAGATAAAGAAACAGGTCAACTAAGGATTAAGGGGACAGGTGAGAAACTCGCAACAATATAGTCTTAAATGTTTATCTGCGGGTCCTGAAAATAAGAGGAGAAACTTAAAGCTCTGTTGTATGCAAAGATTCCAATTCCTTTAAAAGAAAAAACATCACTATTCTTGAAAAATGGCAACCCAAAATATTTTCCATACAAAGATTTTTAAAAACATGTTTGGGTTTAACTATTCAAAATCTTCACATGCATCCTCATTATTATTCAATATGAATAATTATTATTCAGTATGAGTAATCCTCAAGTATCTGAGGACTCATATCCAGGAGTGTCTCTGACATCACTATATCTACTTTCTAAACTAGCTGTTTTCCAAAGTATATCATCTTCACTGATAAGCTAGGTTTATTGAGGTAAAGCACTTTTTGAGCCCATGAATAGCATACTGGAAATTTTATCTCAAGTCACAAGCTCTCATTCGTGTTAACAGTAGGATAAACTTTTCATGCATCATCCTGGTGTAAATTTATGATCTTCACTAAATAATCTGCTTACTCTTGTGTTTTAAGTCTTTATCACATCCAACACTAGTAATTTTGAGCACTCATCATGGTAACTGCTAAATCTCTGCAAATTTTTTCCCCCAACATGACCTCTATGAAACTTCCAAAACTGACAGGTTATTTACTTGAGGTCAATGTGTCTATCCCTAATAGTACACTTTGTAATTCAAAGTCAACTGAAATGGCATGACAGGAGAGATTTGTAAAGACTTGAGAACATACAGTAACTATATGCTTTCACAAAAAAATTTGGGGAAAAATTCATCAAATTTGACATCCATCTGGTACACTATGAATAAGTATATTTTTTTGCCACTCTAAGTAAGAATAAACAATTTCTTCTCATTTCAAAATAAAGACTGTAGTTACTACCATTTACCAGTAGGTATGATAAACTGATAAGACTGCAGGCTTCAAAAGCCAAATGTGATGTGCAAGTCTGTTGAAATCACCCAAGCTATTTAATAATCACTTAATATCTCAAGTTCCTTGTTAAATTTGTAGGAAACTGAAATGCTACATATTTGTGTTTTCTCTCCCTCTGGCAAACACCCAGGGAGTTTGGGTAAATTTGGTATTGATGGAAGAGAAACATTTTAGTCTTCCTCTGTCTAGGCATTTTACATATTTAGTTTTGCTTTCAAAAAAGTAAAACCTCTTTGCACAATATTCAGGTTAGGTTCAGTTCAGTCGCTCAGTCATGTCCGACTCTGTAACCCCATGGACTGCAGCATGCCATCACCAACTCCCGGATCTTGCTCAAAATTATGTCCATCAACTCGGTGATGCCATCCAACCATCAACCATCTCATCCTCTGTCATCCCCTTCTCCTCCCGCCTTCAATCTTTCCTAGCATCAGGGTCTTTTCCACTGAGTCAGATCTTCGCATAGGTGGCCAAAGTAGCGGAGCTTCAGCTTCAGCATCAGTCCTTCCAATGAATATTCAGGATTGATTTCCTTTAGGATTGACTGGTCTGATCTCTTTGCACTCCAAGGGACTCTCAAGAGTCTTCTCCAACACCACAGTTCAAAAGCATCAATTCTTCAGCACTCAGCCATGTTTATGGTCCAACTCTCACATCCATACATGACTACTGGAAAAACCATACCCTTGACTAGACGGACCTCTGTTGGTAAAGTAACATCTCTGCTTTTTAATATGCTACCTATGTTGGTCAGAGCTTTTCTTTCAAGAAGCAAGCAACTTTTAATTTCTTGGCTGCAGTCACCATCTGCAGTGATTTTGGAACCCAAGAAAATTAAGTTGTTCGCTATTTCCATTGTTTCCCCATCTAGTTGCCATGAAGTGGTGGGACTTGATGCCATGATCTTCGTTTTCTGAATGCTGAGTTTTAAACCAGCTTTTTCACTCTCCTCTTTCACTTTCATCAAGAGGCTTTTTAGTTCCTCTTCACTTTCTGCCATAAGGGTGGTGTCATCTGCATACCTGAGGTTATTGATATTTCTCCCAGCAATCTTGATTGCAGCTTGTGCTTCATCCAGCCTGGCATTTCACATGATGTACTCTACATATAAGTTAAATAAGCAGAGTGACAATATACAGCCTTGACGTACTCCTTTTACAATTTGGAACCAGTCTATTGTAGAATGAAGTTTTTTATTCTGTACAATTAATTTCAGAATTCTAAGAGTCTATTAGTTTTAATGATAAATGTTATATCAGAATCATCAAAAGAAGAGTTCACTTTGCTCCATTTGAATTAACTTATGTATGTAAAATTGATGAGAGATATCCTGGTACTCTCCTGAAATTTTTTTGAATTCTGTAAGTTCCATGCCATTTTCCTGTGTTTTTCCTTTTTTAGAATTAGAACTCAGCAGTAATTATGATTTAAAGGGAAATAAATGTATCCTTAAGTTTTTTAAAACAAACCTTTTAAATTTCATGTGTAAAGAGTCTTAATTTGCAGACTATAAAGTGTTTTTTTTCCACTGTCACTTTGTTGAAACAAAACTCATTAAAAAAAAAAAATCTTTTTTCCTTTTAGGGACTACTTAGGTGGTTGGTGGATAGGTGTATGGGATTCTAGCCCCTAAAATTACAGTCAGAGTTACAGAATAGCTTCAGGGAGTCTGCTGCCCAAAGAAGATTAAGTATGTTCTAACAAATTAATCAGGCACTCTGTCTATCACATCTAGTCCCTTAAATACATTTCTCATGTCAACTGTATAATCATAAGGGATTTGATTTAGGTCATACCTGAATGGTCTAGTGGTTTCCCTACTTTCTTGAATTTAAGTCTAAATTTGGCAATAAGGAGTTCATGAGCTAAGTAAGCCACAGTCAGCTCCCGGTCTTGTTTTTGCTGACTGTATAAAGGTTCTCCATCTTTGGCTGCAAAGAATATAATCAATCTGATTTCGGTGTTGAACATCTGGTGATGTCCATGTGTATAGTCTTCCCTTGTGTTGGAAGAGAGTGTTTGCTATGACCAGTGCATTCTCTTGGCAAAACTCTATTAACCTTTGCCCTACTTCATTCCGTATTCCAAGGCCAAATTTGCCTGTTACTCCAGGTGTTTCTTGACTTCCTACTTTTGCATTCCAGTCCCCTATAATGAAAAGCACATCTTTTTTGGGTGTTAGTTCTAAAAGGTCTTGTAGGTCTTCATAGAACCATTCAACTTCAGCTTCTTCAGCGTAACTGGTTGGGGCATAGTACTGGATAACCGTGATATTGAACAGTTTGCCTTGGAAACAAAGAGAGATCATTCTATTGTTTTTGAGATTGCATCCAAGTACTGCATTTCGACTCTTTTGTTGACCATGATGGCTACTCTATTTCTTCTAAGGGATTCCTGCCACAGTAGTAGATATAATGGTCATGTGAGTTAAATTCACCCATTCCAGTCCATTTCAGTTCACTGATTCCTAGAATGTCAACGTTCACTCTTGCCATCTCCTGTTTGACCATTTCCAATTTGCCTTGATTCATGAACCAAACATTTCCGGTTCCTATGCAATACTGCTCTTTACAGCATCAGACCTTGCTTCTATCACCAGTCACATCCACAACTGGGTATTGTTTTTGCTTTGGCTCCATCCCTTCATACTTTCTGGAGTTATTTCTCCACTGATCTCCAATAGCATATTGGGCACTTACCGACCTGGGGAGTTCCTCTTTCAGTTTCCTATCATCTTGGCTTTTTATACTGTTCATGGGGTTCTCAACGCAAGAGTACTGAAGTGGTTTGCCATTCCCTTCTCCAGTGGACCACATTCTGTCAGACCTCTCCACCCTGACCTGTCCATCTTGGGTGGCCCCACACAGCCTGGCTTAGTTTCATCAAGTTAGACAAGGCTGTGGTCCATGTGGTCAGATTGTCTAGTTTTCTGTGATTATGGTTTCAGTGTGTCTGCCTTCTGACGCCCTTATGATCAGATCATGAACTCCTTATTGGCAAATTTAGACTTAAATTGAAGAAAGTGGGGAAAACCACTAGACCATTCAGGTATGACCTAAATCAAATCCCTTATGATTATACAGTGGAAGTGAGAAATAGATTTAAGGGACTAGATCTCATAGACAGAGTGCCTGATGAACTATGGATGGAGGTTCATGACATTGTACAGGAGACAGGGATCAAGATCATCCCCAAGAAAAAGAAATGCAAAAAAGCAAAATGGCTGTCTGAGGAGGCCTTACAAATAGCTGTGAAAAGAAGACAAGCGAAAAGCAAAGGAGAAAAGGAAAGATACAAACATCTGAATGCAGAGTTCCAAAGAATAGCAAGAAGAGATAAGAAAGCCTTCTTCAGCGATCAATGCAAAGAAATAGAGGAAAACAACAGAATGGGAAAGACTAGAGATCTCTTCAAGAAAATCAGAGATACCAAGGAAACATTTCATGCAAAGATGGGCTCGATAAAGGACACAAATGGTATGGACCTAACAGAAGCAGAAGATATTAAGAAGAGGTGGCAAGAATATACAGAAGAATTGTACAAAAAAGATGTTCACGACCCAGATAATCACGATGGTGTGATCACTCACCTAGAGCCAGACATCGTGGAATGTGAAGTCAAGTGGGCCTTAGAAAAAGCATCACTACGAACAAAGTTAGTGGAGGTGATGGAATTCCAGTTGAGCTATTTCAAATCCTGAAAGATGATGCTGTGAAAGTGCTGTACTCTATATGCCAGCAAATTTGGAAAACTCAGAAGTGGCCACAGGACTGGAAAAGGTCAGTTTTCATTCCAATCCCAAAGAAAGGCAATGCCAAAGAATGCTCAAACTACCGCACAATTGCACTCATCTCACACGCTAGTAACGAAATGCTCAAAATTCTCCAAACCAGGCTTCAGCAATACGTGAACTGTGAACTTCCAGATGTTCAAGCTGGTTTTAGAAAACGCAGAGGAACCAGAAATCAAATTGCCAATATCCACTGGATTATCAAAAAAGCAAGAGAGTTCCAGAAAAACATCTATTTCTGCTTTCTTGACTATGCCAAAACCTTCGACTGTGTGGATCACAATAAACTGTGGAAAATTCTTCAAGAGATGGGAATACCAGACCACCTGACCTGCCTCTTGAGAAACCTGTATGCAGGTCAGGAAGCAACAGTTAGAACTAGACATGGGACAACACACTGGTTCCAAATAGGAAAAGGATTATGTCAAGGCTGTATACTGTCACCCTGCTTGTTTAACTTATATGCAGAGCACATCATGAGAAATGCTGGGCTGCAAGAAGCACAAGCTGGAATCAAGATTGCCGGGAGAAATATCAATAACCTCAGATATGCAGATGACACCAGCCTTATGGCAGAAAGTGAAGAGGAACTAAAGAGCCTCTTGATAAAAGTGAAAGAGGAGAGTGAAAAAGTTGGCTTAAAGCTCAACATTCAGAAAACTAAGATAATGGCATCTGGTCCCATCACTTCATGGCAAATAGATGGGGAAACAGTTGAAACACTGGCTGATTTTATTTTTGGGGCTCCAAAATCACTGCAGACGGTGACTGAATTTAAAAGATGCTTACTCCTTGGAAGGAAAGTTATGACCAACCTAGATAGCATATTCAAAAGCAGAGACATTACTTTGGCAACAAAGGTCCTTCTAGTCAAGGCTATATGGTTTTTCCAGTGGTCATGTATGGATGTGAGAGTTGGACTGTGAAGAAAGCTGAGCACCGAAGAATTGATGCTTTCGAACTGTGGTGTTGGAGAAGACTCTTGAGAGTCCCTTGCACTGCAAGGAGATCCAACCAGTCCATCCTAAAGGAGATCAGTCCTGGGTATTCATTGCAAGGACTGATGCAGAAGCTGAAACTCCAATACTTTGGCCACCTCATGAGAATAGTTGACTCATTGGAAAAGACTCTGATGCTGGGAGGGATTAGGGGCAGGAGGAGAAGGGGACGACAGAGGATGAGATGGCTGGATGGCATCACCAACTCAATGGACATGAGTTTGAGTAAACTCTGGGAGTTGGTGATGGACAGGGAGGCCTGGTGTGCTGTGATTCATGGGGTCGCAAAGAGTCGGACCCGATTGAGCGACTGAACTAAACTGAACAAATTAATACTTCCTTTAAAAATATCTTTCTATATTTACACCTAAAGAGATTTATAGCCTAAAAACATACAACAAAGCAGAAGTTGTCTTCAGACTGTAGTTCATATTTAGCTGAGTAGCTTTTGCTCAGACTTTAGCAGGAAGTAGTAAGGTCAGCTAACTAAGCTATCAGGCCTGTACCCCGAAAATGTTGGTTCATGTCCTTCCCCTAATAATAAACCCAATCATCTTTATCATTATTTTATCAACTATAATACTAGGAACTATCATTGTTATAATTAGCTCCTGTTGACTACTTATGTGAATTGGATTTGAAAACCAGGTTCAGTTCCTGGTCGGGGAACTAAAATCCTACAAGCCGCACAGTATGGCTTTAAAAAAAAAAAAAAAAAAAAAAAAGAAGAGGATTTGGGTGACAGTTTAAGAGTGACATAATTTGGGATATTTTAAGTATACATTTAATATGACTGCAGCTAAGTTGTTAGGGATGGACAAGAGGGGACAAGAGTGGAAGCAGGGAAATAGGCTGGTGAGAGATGATGGTGGCTCAGAATACAGTGGTATGGTAGAAGTGATGGAGAAGTGTATAAACAGTATATTTTGAGAGAGTTCTGACACTAATGAGTATAAGAATGGATGGATATGAAAGGGTAAGATATTCACATTACCCCTGGAAGAGAATAGGTAAGAATCAAAGGAACCTAGAAATCTACTTTTTAATAAGGGGATATGTCAACACTAGGCCAAAATATGTTAAAATTACTGGTTATATCATATATATTGAAGTCAACTCAGTAAACAGAAATTTTAAAAACTAATTTAAAAACAAAATCATGCTTTACATTACATACAAAATTTGTTTAAATATTTGGTACATATAATTTTCAGCTTTTTTCAAGGAAACATACAAAGGGTTTACATCCATTTTAACTGACCACCTTCCTTCTCAACTCTCATACCAGATATTTTAACAAAGGAGAAGCTAAAGGTGAGATTTCACCGAGAAAAATACACAAAATACGTATCTACCAAAAACAATGTTTCTTAAGCCTTTTTGAACGCAGATCTAAAACAGGTAACTAAGGCACTTTTTATTTGCTTTGAATCCATAAGTGCTAATCAGAAAATATATATATATACCGGAGAAGGCAATGGCACCCCACTCCAGTACTCTTGCCTGGAAAATCCTATGGACGGAGGAGCCTGGTAGGCTGCAGTCCATGGGGTCGCTAAGAGTCGGATACGACTGAGAGTCTTCACTTTCACTTTTCACTTTCATGCATTGGAGAAGGAAATGGCAACCCACTCCAGTGTTCTTGCCTGGAGAATCCCAGGGACGGGGGAGCCTGGTGGGCTGCCGTCCGTGGGGTCACACAGAGTCGGACACGACTGAAGTGACTTAGCAGCAGCAGCATATATATATATACACACACACATCAGTTCAGTTCAGTCGGACACATACAAACATATATATATTACATAGGTTAGCATACACTAGTTCTATCAGCCTGACACTGCCCCACTGCAAAAAAAAAAAAAAAAAAAAAGAGAGAGAGAGTTGGCCTCAAAATGTAGTAGAGAGGAATTAAACTGAGAAGCAGAATAGAAGCACTAAGTTGGCTGGATCTTCCCAGTAAACATCTTCATTACTTAATTAGGACTAGCCATGAATTCCTAAGGTCTAACATTCTTAACATCTAAATATAATATTTCAAAGCCAAACTCAGTAAGTCAAAATAATCACAGAAGAATTCACAAAACCTCAAACATGAGATAATCTTAACCAACAAACAACTTCAAAGACTGGTAAAGTGGCCCCTGATCCAGGTGGGATGAATGGTAATTACAAAAGGGAAGGATAAGAGAAAAGGCCTGGAGCTTTTTAAACGGTCACAGAAACAACACTAGGACAAATACAAATGAAACTTTAAAGATAAAATTTAGATAGATAAGAAACAGTAAAAACAGACCATATCCAAGGCAGGACAGATGATATTTAATCTTGCACAGTTTTCTTTCACCAAGACCTCTGGAAGGAACTTACTCTAAAATCATTTACTGTCTATGATGCTGGAAATGTTGGCTCAGGCATGGAATCCTATTCCCAGGGAATAGAAACATAATCCATGGCAGAGTGGTCCTTTTCCTGATAGCAAACAAATGTAGTTTGATTTTGAAATCTTTGAAATCTATCTCCCAAGGTTCCAGCAGCATATTTTAAAGTTGTGCTAGGACATTTCTATCTGAGGAGAAGCACATTTTAATCAACTTAATCAGTAATATTTAAAACTGACTTTCCAAGTTGTTCTCTCCTCCTTTGTTCTGCATATCATCACGTTCTATCCATTCTTCACATGGTTTTCATGTTTTTTGCCATTGTTCCTATCATCTTCTTAGTTTAAGATCTGGACTAGTTTTTTTAAGACCCCTGACTGATCTCTCTTTACATTTCAATGAACATGCTAACATATGAATTATGCCAAAAATTGTGCTAATGAACACAAAAACTGAGTAACAGCTCCAAGTCTTAAACAAGCTTACAGTCTAGCTAGGAAAAACACTTGTAAACAAAAAATTGTTCTATGAAAACCTGTATAGGTGCTCTGGGAATACAAATAAGGAAATATCTAACTTTAACTGAGGGAAACAGACTTAAGATCTTATTATAAAGTAATATGTGAACATATATTTAAATTTGTTAATTTTTTTTATTACAAAAAACACAAAGTGTGTGGGGTGGGTGATGCAGCAAACTCGGGCATCAGAGACAGCATGGGTAAGTGCTCGGAAATGAGACAAAGCCCAAGAAACAAAAAACTTTAAATACAGTCAACAAGGAAGATGCCTGGAAGGACAATGATAGGTGGTAAAGAAAAGTAGGTTAAATTCCATTGCCAGGTTAAGAGGGCATGTATACAGACAGGAAAATCAGGTATAAAAATCTAGGTGAAGACTTCCCACAACCAATATGATGTCACTATGATGTCACATTCATAACCACTACACTGAATTTGTTACTTTCTTACTCTCATATCTCTTTTTCAGTTCAGTTCAGTCGCTCACTCATGTCTGACTCTTTGCGACCCCATGAATTGCAGCACGCCAGGCCTCCCTGTCCATCACCAACTCCCAGAGTTCACTCATATCTCTTTTTAATTTTCCCTAAAGGATACAAACCAAGATTCCATAGATCATGACAGTAACACATAATTTTGCTGTAGTAATTATCTCAAAATTCAACACAAACCTTATGCCTCAGCTTAATTTGGTTCCTGTTTGCTTTCTGCCATTAGAGTGGTATCATCCGCATATCTGAGGTTGTTGTTTCTCCCACCTATCTTGATTTCAGCTTGTAATTCATCCAGCCCAGCATTTCTCATGATGTGCTCAGCATATAGGTTAAACAAACAGGGTGACAGCAGACAGCCCCGTTGTATTCCTTTCTCAATCTTGAACCAATCAGTTGTTCCATACAGGGTTCTAACTGTTGCTTCTTGACCTGCACACAGGTTTCTCAGGAGATAGGTAAGATGGTCTGGTATTCCCATCTCTCTAAGAGCTTCCCACAGTTTGTCAGGATCCACACAAGGGCTCTAGCATAATCGATGAAACAGAGATAGATGTTTTTCTGAAATTCCCTTGCTTTCTCTATAATCCAGTGAATGTTGGCAAATCGATCTCTGGTTCCTCTTCCTTTTCTAAACCCAGCTTGGACATCTGAAGTTCTTGGTTTGCATAATGCTGAAGCTTAGCATGAAAGATTTTAAGCATGGTTTTACTAGCATGGGAGATGAGTGCAACTGTCCAATGGTTAGCACATTCTTTGGTACTACTTTTCTAGGGGACTGGGATGAGGACTGACCTTTTCCAATCCTGTGGTCACTGCTGGGTCTTCCAGATTTGCTGACATAATGAAAGAAAAAACCTCGATGGCATCATCCTTTAGGGATCTGAATAGTTCTGCTGGAATTTCATCACACCCACTAGTTTTACTAGTAGCAATGGTTCTTAAGGCCCTCCAGAATGTCTGACTCCGGGTGACTAACCACTAAGATCTTTTATATACAGGTCTTCTGTGTATTCTTTCCATCTCTTCTTGATCACTTCAGGGTCTATTAGTTCTCTACCATTTTTATCCTTTACTGTGCCCATCTTTGGGCCGAATGATCCCTTATGTTTCCAATTTTCCTTAAGAGCTCTCCAGTCTTTCCCCTTTTGTTGTTTTCTTCTATTATTAAGCACTGTTCATCGACGAAGGCCTTCTTGTCTCTTCTGGCTATTTTTTGGAACTCTGCGTTTAACTGGATGTACCTTTTCCACTCTCCCTTGCTTTTTGCTTCTCTTTGTTCTGCTATTTGTAAAGCCTCCTCAGATAACCACTCTGCCTTCTTGCTTTTCTTTTTCTTGGGGATGGTTCCACCTCTGTACCTCTGCATAAGATGATACCTCTGATTAGAATGCTCTTTCTCCCATTCTTTGAAACTCTCACACCAAATCAGGACCCTTGGATTAGACAGTCACTGAAAATACTATATCATAACTATAATTACATAACTTTTATTGACCACCAACTAAATGCCCGGAAATATATTCTAAATGCTTTTAAATGTATTCATATAATCTTCATAGTTAAAACTAAGATCATGGCATCTGGTCCTATCACTTCATGGCAAATAGATGGGGAAACAGTGGAAACAGTGTCAGACTTTATTTTTTGGGGTTACAAAATCACTGCAGATGGTGACTGCAACCATGAAATTAAAAGATGCTTACTCCTTGGAAGGAAAGTTATGACCAACCTAGACAGCATATTAAAAAGCAGAGATATTACTTTGCCAACAAAGGTCCATCTAGTCAAGGCTATGGTTTTTCCAGTGGTCATGTATGGATGTGAGAGTTGGACTGTGAAGAAAGCTGAGCGCCAAAGAATTGATGCTTTTAAATTGCGGTGTTGGAGAAGACTCTTGAGAGTCCCTTGGACTGCAAGGAGATCCAACCAGTCCATCCTAAATGAGATCAGTCCTGGGTGTTCATTGGAAGGACTGATGCAGAAGTTGAAACTCCAATACTTTGGCCACCTCATGCGAAGAGCTGACTCACTGGAAAAGACCTTGATGCTGGGAGGGATTAGGGGCAGGAGAAGAAGGGGATGACAGAGGATGAGATGGCTGGATGGCATCACCGACTCGATGGACGTAAGTCTGAGTGAACTCCGGGAGCTGGTGATGGACAAGGAGGCCTGGCGTGCTGTGATTCAAGAGTCGGACACGACTGAGCAACTGAACTGAGCTGAGCTATGTAACATGTATGTAATCCTCATGTACTCCCTTATTTAGTCTTTATTTTTAGATGAGAAAACTGAGAACTGCATCAGATATATGGTCATATATGGCCCAAGGTCATATATCTGATGCGCCCAAGGTTTTATATCTGATAAGTGCCAAAGAAGGGCCATGAACCCATACAATTTGCTAGAGTCCCCGATTTTAACCATGATAGTACACTGACTCTCAGACATTCAGCTAATAATTTAATGTGTGTATTCTCCCAAAACGATAAGCTTCATTATGGGAGAAGCAGTAACGGGCAAAAGAGGTAAGTAGAGGGTGCCACATCAAATATGTGTGCAAGTCAAAAAGATCCCGTTAGCAGAAGAATGAGAATGAACTGACTAGATGTATGTGAAACAAAAGCTAGTCTCTATCAGACTGATTTTATCTCTTTTAGAGAAAGAGAATTTTAGAATAAAATTATGCTTAAGAGAACATTACTACACCAATTAAAAAGTAATTACTGTTTCATATTCCAAATTAATATTTTTACTAACTTTCAAAATATAATGAACATAACTGAATCATTCAAGGAATTAAAATGGTTATTATAAAACTATATTTTTATTATAAGCTACTGAAATAGACACTGTAACATTAAACAAGTAGAATACATTTATCAACTAGGTTAAAATAAGAACAAATACCTAATGGCAACATTTTCTTGGGGATTCCATTTCTAAAGTAGCTAGGAGTTTTTACTGTTAACATGCTGATACCTGTGACACATCACAAAATTAACTATTTAACAATATTAAAGTATGAAGACTTTTCTATAGCCAATACATTTTCACCTTTAGCAACAGAGTCTGTACTCACCTTATATTATAAAGGATAAAGAGAGCCAAGTATAGGTAGTGGGTGTGAGTAATAAGACTGTTTTTTACTCCTGCTTCCCTAATGGAGACTTTACTAATTCATTCTGATTGCTGAACACAGAATTTGACTTCTAGCCTATTTTGCCCTCCCAATTTCATATTCACTATCAGAAAACATTTCACACACATGCATATACACGGAAGTTTTTTGTTATCTATAAAGTAGGCAGAAAATTAATTTAAAAAAACACAGTCAATTGCAATTAACATTTATCTGCCTTTACCAAGATGTAGTAAACCAAACTGAAACCAATCACAAGAAGCCAAGATATCTGAAATCTACTTATCTTCAATACTGGCCTTCAGGAAAAGTTGATAGGTCAAATTCATTAAGACACTGCCCAGATTCTATGAAACAAGAATACTGTGCACCTATATCAAATATATACTACCACCTAGAAATATTTATAACCCAAGGAACTTCTGTTCTAGTGGTATTTTTTGGTAATAGGATTCTGAACTACCAATCCTACTTCACAACTGTAATAAATAATACTAATTTTCATTCCTAGAAAACACTAAAAAAAAATTGAAATGGGATTAAATAAAAGGAGAGAGAGGCACTAACATTGGAAAAAAAAAATTAGCTTCTCAAAGAACAAAGAATTTAATATCTGGAAGTCTTTAGGGAAAAACAGGAGAAGGCAATGGCACCCCACTCCAGTACTCTTGCCTGGAAAATCCCATGGATGGAGGAGCCTGGTAGGCTGCAGTCCATGGGGTTGTTAACAGTCGGACATGACTGAGCGACTTCACTTTCACGCATTGGAGAAGGAAATGGCAACCCACTCCAGTGTTCTTGCCTGGAGAATGCCAGGGATGCGGGAGCCTGGTGGGCTTCCGTCTACGGGGTCGCACAGAGTTGGACACGACTGAAGCGACTTAGCAGCAGCAGCAGCAGCAGGGAAAAACAAATGATCTTTCCTTTTATTAAAAAAATAAACTACTCTCAAAGTCCTACTAGCTCTAGAACACTGTGGCTTGATACTAATAAATAAATGTATAATGAATAGTTTAATAATCTGCTTAGGATGGATCCAAGAAAAGTGAAGATTTAGATACATTTTAAATTGATAATTTCTAAAATCATCAACTTAAATTGATAAGGAAATAAATAAAAGCAATTCACTTCACAGTTTTAGTAAATGCAAAAGGCCTGATAAATGAGCAATAAAAGCCTTAATGAATTCTGAAAAGGCAGCACAGGAAACTCTGGATGGAAACGTGATTCAGCAGAAAACCAGAGACTTATATGAACATACCCACAATTATCTTGGAGAGTAGTTAAATATTCTGGAATAAGATTTTTTATAGGAGTTACAGGAATACTTTGTAAGAGGTGCCACTCCTACAAAACAGGGTAGCTCACATTTCATAGAAAGACAGAGAGGGCATCAAGGGGAGATGAAAACACATCACTCTTCCTAATCCAACACCTGTTACTGCAATCTGGTATCTGAAGCTGCCTTACTAGATGACATTCCCATGTCTGGTATGTACACCATACCTTAAGATGTGCCCCTCCCCCAAACCTACAAATTCTGTAGAGTATTACCAAAAAGTCTACAAATGCTCCTATCAGTCTGACTTTGATCTAGGGAGGATATGTTGTGCATGCTTCAATTTGAAGTAAAATAGATTTCGTGGTTTTCCCAAAATCTTAGTCGCTTGTATCAATATGCCTCATACAGATTCAAACTTTAACCATCAATATATAAGCTTTAAAAGATAATTGTATAATCCTAAAATCAAAACTCAATTATTCAAAAAGTGCTAACAATCATATATTAACTAAAGAACCAACTATAACTGGTATGCCTTACCAGCAATAAGATTTGAGAACTCACACAATATGGACTAAAATTAAAATAAGCATTATTTTATCCTTGAATACAACTGAAAGAACATATAACAGTAAGCCTGTTAAGTTCAGAATATAAAACAAATATGAAAGAAAATTTTCAAATTAAGGTGGATATCTTAAACCAATGTTAAACATGGGGTCGGAGGTAGGGAGCTCTAATAAAGGGGAGAGGAAGGGAATTCAAAAGATACTGGACATATGGTCTGCTTTGCTGGGAGATATGGATGTCTATAAGCCTCATAGTAGATTTAAGAAACCCTGGAACTTGAGATAAACTGTTGAGGATTCTGTATTTCAAGACCCTGCTCTGAGATGCGAAATGCCAAATACCTGGTGCCCCAACCTTTTTAAACCTTACACACTTTCTTTGAAGAAATGTTAGCAATCACAGGCCAAATTAATTTTTCCTGGGTATAATTTTGCACGTCTTACTATGTGCAAAAGAATTTAGAAATCAAGTGAATAAAAATCACGTGGTATAGATATGAGGGAACTAAAGAAGAATTTTTGAAGGCTTTCTGAGAAGCAAAAGCCTAAAATGATAATAAAGTGTAGACCCAGGGCTATACTGCCACAGAACTATTTCTAAAAAGTATGCATTAAGAAAAAAACCTGCATTGTTAGATCATGATTTAAGATACAAGAAAGACAAGTAGAAAATGTCAAGAGTGTTGGCACTTTACACACACACACACACAATTTGGTGAACTTGCTCACTCAAGTGTTGGCTAAACTATGTACTAAGTATTGTGCTGCTTCTATACTTATTTTTACTAACCTTAAACCTAGAGAGGGGTAGAAAAGTTTCAGTCTTCCTGTCTAGATTTTGAGGAAAAAGATGTTTCAAGTTTCTATTCCTGCAAATTTTAAAAATATATAGCTACCTGACTAAAACTTTGGGAAAGGGAAGGACAGCATGTCTACAGCTACCAGAAGGAAACTAAAATTTGCCTCCTTCTGATACCAAGCTAAACATGGCAAAATTTTAACTCTATGGATTTATGCTTTCCCTGACTTCTCTTAGCTTCTTTTCTGAAAACCAGTTTTTTCGGTCCTGCAGTACTTTGTGGAGAATATGAAGTTTAAAACAATCTAACACCCTTCCTTTGCATTATAATATTTATGATTTATTCAGTTTAAGGTTGTCCCTCTTTCACATCCAATAAGAAAAAATTATTTCTTAGAACACATTAGGATTTTATTTAATAATTTATGAGGTAATTTTATGAAAAATAATTTTAAGAAGCATCATATTTTTAGACTAACAAAATGACTCACTGGTAAAATGGCCCAACATCCACCCTTAAAATACTGATGACAGTACCATCTTTTCCCCCAGCCTTTCCCACCACATACTTACCTGTGCAACTTCTTTCAACATTTGCTACTCTGGGGATTGGAAAGCTCAGAGCTGGAGGCTGAAGTGAAGAAGGAAAGGTTGGAGGGTGAGCCATGGCACCAGCCCCACACTAGGAGCTCCCCTGAGATACTACAGCAGGGTTGACACCATAGCTCTGAAGTTCAAACTCCAGCAAACGATAAGAAAGGAGTCCAACCAGAACATGATAAACGATGGGATTCTTCTGCTCTTTGAAAAATAAGGAAATCATGCTATAAAGATCTGAATGTCCAGTTTCAACATTATGACTCCCTGTTCACATCTTCATTATCCCCAACCCCAGATTCACCTCTCACACCAATTCAAAGTGCTCTTCAAAACAGAGGGTGGGAGGCGAAATCCTACAAACTTGTACACAGTAAATGAGGATAGGGCTTACCTGGCCAGCATAAAAACGTCCAGGACAATATGTTAAAATACTCTGCCTACCTGCCCTTTGAATATTTTCTTGCTCTCCTAAGCGTTCAATATTTAAGGCTCTCAAACACATTAATATTAACACCATCAACCAGGAAAAATTTTAAAATGACAGCGGGGCTACTTAGATGTATTTAAATTCCTAAAAGTAGACTAGTGACCTTTTTAAAATCCAGGGATAACTTTTGGTATAAGGATATTCCTTGGAGGAATTTCCTGGCAGGCCAGTGTTTAAGGAGTTTGACTTCCACTGCTGGGGCCCCAGTTCTATCTCTAGTTGTAGAACTAAGATTTTACAAGTTGTACAGAATGGCAAAAAAAAAATTTCTGGGAGGAAACTAAGTTCTTAAAAGTGTTCCATTCTGATAAAAGCAAATAAGGACACCCCTTAACTAATATAACTCTAATCAAATTAGATGATAAAAAATTAGACTTTTAGAGAAATAAATCTAAATATAGGACTTAAATGTGACTTTTATGAGAATAAGAATCCTCATTTTATAATATAGAAAGTAAACTATCAATTCAAAGGAAACTAGATTCTGATTATTATGACTAATAAAGCTAATAGAAGAAGATGTTCATTTCAGTTATTTAAAGATGACATCTATTTAGTAACATAAATATTACTGAAGGTGGCAAATACTATAAAGCCGTAAACTAGGAGAAGGAAACAGCAACACACTCCAGTGTTTTTGCCTAGAGAACCCCATGGACAAAAGAACCTGGGGGGTAAAAACAAAACAAAACAAAAAAAACACCAAAATTGTAAACTAAATTCACTGAAGATAAAGAATACCAAATTATTTTATATGAAGCAATTAAAAATGAAAAGTATCCCTTTAGCAAGGGAACATAGGACCTTTAAAATACTTTTAAACAGCTTGCCATATAAATTAATTCAGTAAACACCTACTATGTGCTAAATATTTACATTTATACCCTTATATACTTTATCCATTAGATGCTCAGAACAGAGAACATCATAAATCAAAGTGAGTAAAGAAGAAAAACACATTTATAGTGCTCCTGTACTACTCTGGCCTCCAGGCCTTAGTGAACTTACCCTTCATTACCTCTAATCTCCCACCATTCCTGCAACACTGCCCTGCTCCCCTTGATATTTCTCAAACTCAAAGGGCATACTTCTGACTTCAGGCTTTTGTATTTGTATACTTCAGGAAAGCTTTCTTCTTAGGTAGCTACATGGCTTTGGCTCACTTTACTTCAGATACTGAGCCATCCTAGTGAGGACTTCATTGTCTATTCTATTTTAGATTATACTATCCTTTGTCCTAAATCCCTTGGCACCCTTTACCCCTTTTCCTATATGTGTCAACATATAACACACAATGCATTTTATCTATTTTGTTTAATGTTTTCCTATGCTCTAAAACATCAGCTCCCTGAGAACAGAATTTATTTTTGTCTCTTTGTTCACTTATGTCTCCGCAAAATCTGGAACGGTGCCTGGCACTGAATAGGCCCATAACATGCACGTGTCCTCCTCTTACTCCACACATGCTGTTGTTACCTATGGTATTTGACAGGAACCCATCAATGCAGTGCTTACAGCACACATGAAAGTTTTATGAGGACAACAATTATTTTAAAAAGTAATGGAATTATTCAAAAATTAATTTTTATACTTCTGAAACATATGAATAAAACTGTTTTATGCCTTTTCCCACTGAAATTGACAACCACTTCCAAAATACCTAATAGACACCTTCAGTGGTTAGAATGCCATACCATGAGAGGTAAATAAAAACTTCAGGATTTAAAATTATTTTTCTATTTCTTAAACTTTTTCTCAAGTTAGATTGTCTTCTTAAAAAAAGTTGCTTCACAAGTATTTCAGATTTATCAGTTTAATACGATGAGACAATACATGTTTCTTTTCTAGCCAAAAAAAAAAAAAAAAAAAAATCCCCCTAGAAGAATTATACTACTCAGAGCCACTGGGTTGCACTGTAGTCCATGGGAATATATACTCCTTAAAGTTAGCTGAACCATTTACCGCTAGAACAGGCTAACACAGTGTGGGCCTGGTACAAATATGCACTAACATGTACTGAGTGTTTACTAAATGGTAAGCACGGCTCAAAGCACTTTATACATATTACCTCACTTAATCATAACAAAACCTCTGTAAGATGTACTTTTACCTCAAATTGAGGCACAGAAGGGTAGGGTCTACATACTCTCATCAGACTGAAAATATTTTTCTTTCACAGTTATTATGAATACCCAGTTCTTACAACTCCAATAAGATATGAAAGGCTTATTTTGCAGAAAAACCCAAGTGGATAGACTTCATATTTTAGAAGTTGGCCAAAGTATAGGTAAGGGTGAGGCACAGGCTTGAAAATTGAGAGATGAAGTAAAGATCCACATTCTGAACTGTGGGATCCTCAGCTTTCTTTCCTTAACTTGCTTACAGAACACTGTCAGATGTAAGCATCACCCCGTCCACTGCACCTTGATACTACCTGTGGAAAAACTGAATTGCTGCAGAGAAATAAATGTCACACACTAACAAAGTGAGGTCCGTCCCAATGAAAAGGCTAACTCAACTACATGTTAACACACTGTCCACAAACCCAGTAATCACTTTACTTTTTTAGAAATAATTTTAGAGTCACAAAAGAGCTGTTTAAAAATAGTTCCCATATAACCCCATTTTCCTCCAGTGGTAACATCTTGTTAGGACAAGTATCAAAACTAAGAAATTAGCTATTAACTAACAACTTCACCAGTTTCCCACTAACTTCCTTTTTCTGTACCAGGGTAGACATTAATATTTAGTTTTATGCTTCCTTAGTCTTCTGCAACCATGGACTTTACATCAGTCTTTCACAACACTGATGCCTTCAGTCATACCAGTGTAGCTAACACTACAGAATGTCCTGCAACTTGGGTAGGTCTGATGTTTTGTCATGACTAGATTGACGTCATACATTTTTAAAGACACATTACAAGAAATGTGACACGTCCTCAAGTGCACTATATATGATGGATATATTCCAATATATGCATGCATGTGATGATAAAATGTCTTATTACAAGCGATACTAACCTTGATCTTGGTTAAAATGGTGTATCTGTCAGTTTTCTCCATTGTAACTCACTATTTTCCTTTTGAAAACAGTACATATTCTGAAAAAAATACTTTTAGAGCATGCAAATATCTGTCCTTAATTTTTGGCTCACTAATTTAGACCATTCATCCATGGATACTGCCTACAGCACCTATTACTATGATGGTTTAAGGATGATTTTCTATTTTCTTCATTTCTTTTACATTGTATTTGTTCATCAAAATGTTTCTGTAAGTAGACAAATCATCTTTTAAAGATCTTATTCTCAAACATGAATACAAGTGTCAAAGATGTAACCTAACTGACCCAAAGTGATATAGACAGAAAGTGAAAAATAGTGTCTTAAAACCAAGAGTCTTTTAATCTATAACAATATATTCTTTCAGTTTCATTACACTACTCTTATCCCAGTAGAAAAGAGCACTTATAAATTCATATGCCTCAAGCAGTCTCTTTCACTTTTCATCAAGAGGCTTTTGAGTTCCTCTTCACTTTCTGCCATAAGGGTGGTGTCATCTGCATATCTGAGGTTATTGATATTTCTCCCAGCAATCTTTTTGATTCCAGCTTGTGCTTCTTCCAGTCCAGCGTTTCTCATGATGTACTCTACATATAAGTTAAATAAACAGGGTGACAATATACAGCCTTGACGAACTCTTTTTCCTATTTGGAACCAGTCTGTTGTTGTTCCATGTCCAGTTCTAACTGTTGCTTCCTGACCTGCATACAGGTTTCTCAAGAGGCAGGTCAGGTGGTCTGGTATTCCCATCTCTTGAAGAATTTTCCACCGTTTCTTGTGATCCACACAGTCAAAGGCTTTGGCATAGTCAATAAAGCAGAAATAGATGTTTTTCTGGAACTCTCTTGCTTTTTCCATGATCCAGCGGATGTTGGCAATTTTTTCTCTGGTTCCTCTGCCTTTTCTAAAACCAGCTTGAACATCAGGAAGTTCACAGTTCACGTATTGCTGAAGCCTGGCTTGGAGAATTTTGAACATTACTTTACTAGCGTGTGAGATGAGTGCAACTGACGGTAGTTTGAGCATTCTTTGGCATTGCCTTTCTTTGGGATTGGAATGAAAACTGACCTTTTTCAGTCCTGTGGCCACTGCTGAGTTTTCCAAATTTGCTGGCATATTGAGTGCAGTACTTTCACAGCATCATCTTTCAGCATTTGGAATAGCTCAACTGGAATTCCATCACCTCCACTAGTTTGTTCGTAGTGATGCCTTCTAAGGCCCACTTGACTTCACATTCCAGGATGTCTGGCTCTAGGTCAGTGATCACACCATCATGATTATCTGGGTCGTGAAGCTCTTTTTTGTACAGTTCTTCTGTGTATTCTTGCCATCTCTTAATATCTTCTGCTTCTGTTAGCCTCTTGATGAAAGTGAAAGTGGAGAGTGAAAAAGTTGGCTTAAAGCTCAACATTCAGAAAATGAAGATCACGGCATCCAGTCCCACCACTTCATGGGAAACAGATGGGGAAACAGTGGAAACAGTGTCAGACTTTATTTTTCTGGGCTCCAAAATCACTACAGATGGTGACTGCAGCCATGAAATTAAAAGACGCTTACTCCTTGGAAGGAAAGTTATGACCAACCTAGATAGCATATTCAAAAGCAGAGACATTACTTTGCCAACAAAGGTCCGTCTAGTCAAGGCTATGGTTTTTCCTGTGGTCATGTATGGATGTGAGAGTTGGACTGTGAAGAAGGCTGAGCACCGAAGAATGGAAGCTTTTGAACTGTGGTGTTGGAGAAGACTCTTGAGAGTCCCTTGGACTGCAAGGAGATCCAACCAGTCCATTCTGAAGGAGATCAGCCCTGGGATTTCTTTGGAAGGAATGATGCTAAAGCTGAAACTCCAGTACTTTGCCACCTCATGCGAAGAGTTGATTCATTGGAAAAGACCCTGATGCTGAGAGGGATTGGGGGCAGGAGGAGAAGGGGACGGCAGAGGATGAGATGGCTGGATGGCATCACTGACTCGATGGACGTGAGTCTCAGTGAACTCCGGGAGTTGGTGATGGACAGGGAGGCCTGGCGTGCTGCAATTCATGGGGTCGCAGAGTCGGACATGATTGAGCGACTGATCTGATCTGAAGCAGTCTCTACCAGTACTTCCAGCCCTAAATAAGAAAGATCTTTTCTTTTTCCTAAGAAAAAAAAATCTTCCTGTTTTCATTACTATACATCATTATACACATTTACTATAATACCTTTAGTCTACTGAGGCAGGTTAAACAATGAAGATATAATATTCTACGTGACAGAATAAGGAATTCTAATTAGTAAAATTATGACCTCAGTTAAGAAGATAAATGGTCATTATATTTACAAGTCTACTGGGATTCCCTGGTGGTTCAGTGGTAAAGAATTCGCCTGCCAATGCAGGAAATGCAAGAGACTTGAGTTTGACCCCTGGGTCAGGAAGATCTCCTGGAGTAGAAAATGGCAACCACTCCAGTATTCTTGCCTGGAAAATTCCATGGACAGAAGAGCCTGACAGGCTATGGTCCATGGGATTGCAAACAGTTGAACAAGACTGTGAGACTAAGCACAACAACAATATTTACAAGTCTACTAGATTCCAGGGAATCTTAAGGGAGGGAACTGACAGGGAAATTTCAATTTTTAGATTTAGGTAAAATAGAATCGCAGCTCTGATGACTCCATATATGAATTGGAATTTACTGACTTGTACTGTTTGATGTTTCTTCACAAATGACGCTAAGTGCTGAGAACAAGTCTGATATTTCATTGGATTGCATTTCACATAGTGTCTTACACAATAAAAACTATTCAAGCCTTGACTGAACACTAACTTAAAAGCTTATTTTCTCAGTCTCAAGAATGATTTTTCATCCATCTTCTCAACCAAAATAAAAATTTGTTTAAAGATGAAACCTTTTAAGATTTAATAAGACTTCTACTTCCAACCAAGATGGAGGAGTAGGGCTCCCCTTTCTCCCATGTCACCTGAAACAACTTTTAAAATGGATTTTAAAAAATGGGTAAAATATATTTATCAATGGTTTTCAGACATAGGACATAAAGCGGTATAAAACAAGAACCCCTAAGAGAAGAGAAAGAACTGATATGAGCCTTACAACTGCCCCTGCTTATTGAATGGGGGAGTTTCCAAGTTATAATACCAAGTTGCAATACAAGGAGACTGAGTCGTGGTGAAGGCCAGAAATTGCTGTGAACTGAGAAAGTGTAGCTGAGAAGGCAGCTAGAGCACCAAGTAAGAGAGAGCTGCAAAGAGAAAGCATTAGAGAAATCTGGAAAGGGTTCCTCTTTGGTCATCTGTGCGTATGCATGTATGCAGAGGGTGGGAACAGAGACAGCACAAATAATCTCTAGGCTCACACAACTGTTCCCTAAGCCAAAATAGAAAAACATAATTCGTAGGGCATCAGATAGAGTACTCAGAAGAATACAGTCTCAGTATGTGGGAACAATTAGCCTAGACTAAAAGCTACTGTGGTCCTTTGTAACAAAACTTACCATTAAAAGGGGGAGTGGGGGGGAGGGAAGAAAGGAAGAATGTCTCAAAGGGCTCAAAAAGCTTCTAAGTACTAAAAAAGCTCAAGAACTCTAACAAATACAAAAAAAAAAAAAAAAGTATAGCACTGAACAGATTAAAAATTCTAAGAACTGGCATCCAAGCAGAACAGAAGTTTCCTGGCCATGCAAAACAATAATAAAATACATAATGGGGAACCACCAAGAGAACAGACCCAGAAATGGTACAGGTGACAGATTTAACAATGACATTATAGAGCTGTTATGGTTTGTATGTAAAGGGAAGAATAACTGGCACGATGAAGAAAAGACTGGTGAACTTTTAAAAACACAGATATAAAAAACCATCCTAGATACATGGAGAAAAAAAATATTTTAAAAACTGAACAGAGCAACAGTAAGCTGTGGGACTTCATGTGATTTTAATATATGTATAATTGGAGTCCCCAAGGTTGAATAGGTACAGAGTAAATATTCACAAAAATAGTAGAATAAAAATCTCAACTGATTCACTTTGCTATACACCTGAAACTAACACAACACTGAAAGTCAATTATACTCCATTAAAAATTCTTAATAAAAATTCCAAATTTGATTCAGACTAATAAGTTCACAAATTTAAAAGGTTCAATGAATCTCAAGCATGAGACATGAAAACTATACCAAGATATATCATAGATAAATGTGCAAAACCAAGGCAGAGGAACCAGAGATTAAATTGCCAACATCCGCTGGATCATCAAAAAAGCAAGAGAGTTCCAGAAAAACATCTATTTCTGCTCTACTGACTATGCCAAAGCCTTTGACTGTGTGGATCATAATCAACTGTGGAAAATTCTGTAAGAGATGTGAATACCAGACCACCTGACCTGCTCTTGAGAAACCTGTATGCAGGTCAGGAAGCAACAGTTAGAACTGGACATGGAACAACAGACTGGTTCCAAGTAGGAAAAGGTGTACATCAAGGCTGTATATTGTCATCCTGCTTATTTAACTTATATGCAGAGTACATCATAAGAAACGCTGGGCTGGAAGAAGCACAAGCTGGAATCAAGATTGCCGGGAGAAATATCAATAACCTAAGATATGGAGATGACACCATCCTTATGGCAGAAAGTGAAGAGGAACTCAAAAGCCTCTTGATGAAAGTGAAAGAGGAGAGTGAAAAAGTTGGCTTAAAGCTCAACATTCAGAAAACTAAGATCATGGCATCTGGTCCCATCACTTCATGGCAAATAGATGGGAAACAATGGAAACCGTGTCAGACTTTATTTTTTTTGGCTCCATATCACTGCAGATGGTGATTGCAGCTATGAAATTAAAAGACGCTTACTCCTTGCAAGGAAAGTTATAACTAACCTAGATAGCATATTCAAAAGCAGAGACATTACTTTGTCAACAAAGGTCCATCTAGTCAAGGCCATGGGTTTTCAGTGGTCATGTATGAGTGTGAGAGTTGGACTATAAAGACAGCTGAGTGCTGAAGAATTGATGCTTTTGAATTGTGGTATTGGAGAAGACGCTTGAGAGTCCCTTGCACTGCAAGGAGATCCAACCAGTCCATCCAACACCCAGATCAGTCCTGGGTGTTCATTGGAAGGACTGATGCTGAAGCTCCAGTACTTTGGCCACCTAATGCGAAGAGCTGACTCATTGGAAAAGACCTTGATGCTGGGAGGGATTGGGGGCAGGAAGAGAAGGGGAAGACATAGGATGAGATGGCTGGATGGCATCACCGATTCGATGGACATTAGTCTGGGTAAACTCCAGGAGTTGGTGATGGACAGGGAGGCCTGGCATGCTGCGATTCATGGGGTTGCAGAATAGTAGGACACGACTGAGAGACTGATGAGCGACTGAACTGAACTGAATGACCAAAAAAATGTTAATAGTAGCCAGAGGAAAAGTTACAGTATGCAAAGAGGGCCAAAGATAAAACAGCAGGTCTTTTGCAGAAATGGTCTAAATTAGAAAACAGTGGAGCAAAATCTTCAAAGCATTAAAACAAAAATCTGTCAACTTTGAATTCCAGGTCCAGCAAAAACTTTATCAAAAATACAAGTGAAATAAAAACTTTTTCAGATAAACGAAACCTAAAAGAATTCATCACCATCAGAAATGTATCACAGTCTATCCATCGGGATAGACGGACTTTTTAAGGTCAAAGTCTACCCCAATGGAGCTTTTTCTATAGATTCACATTGCTGGAAAATCCTCATGGTATAAATATGTGTTTTGTTTTACTGTTTGTAGGAAAGAATTATAAGACGAGATGCTACTAAAAGTATGAAAGATCTAATAGTCAAATTTTTTTATCTTAAGATACTGGAATATCCCAAAGGTCTACCCTATGATAGGATGTGATTAGGGTGAATATGACTTGCATTTATACTTAGAGGGCATGTGAAATTAAGAACCAGGTAGATCCATCGATTCTGACCCTAAAAGTTGCCCTAAAGTAAACTGCTTCAGAGTCCCCTGCACAGCAAGGAGATCAAATCAGTCAATCCTAAAGGAAATCAACCCTGAATACTCGCTGGAAGGACTGATGCTGAAGCTCCAATACTTTGGCCACCTGATACAAAGAGCTGGCTCACTGGAAAAGACCCTGATTCTGAGAAAGACTGAGGGCAGGAGGAGATGGGGGCAACAGAGGATGAGATGGTTGGATGGTCATCACTGACTCAATGGACATGAGTGTGAGCAAACTGTAGGAGACAGTGAAGGACAGGAAAGCCTGGCATGTTCATGGGGTCACAAACAGGACACAAGCAGGACACAACTTAGCCACTGAACAATAACAAACTGAAGAAATTGGATCCTAAAGATTATAGGTAGGGAATTTTTGAAGTCATCAGTATGTTAATATTCAAGTGGAGATCAAAGAAGCTCAACTGAAAGAACTGTGACCTGACATGACAACTGTGGGTTAGGTGAGCGTTCTTTTAAAACTTTCAAGGAACTAAGGTAAGGTGAAAGGCAGTAGAAGGAATCACAATGTGCAAAATTCTTAAAAGCAAAAATTTAATGACTTTAATTTTGCCTGTGTTACACATAACTTAAAAAGCTTTAAATTTTTTAAAGTCCTTCAATTACAAGGAAAATGATAATATTATAAAGAAGTGAAGGAAGGAAAAAGAAAAGAAAGGGAGTGAGGAAGGAGGCAAGCAAGGGAAGAAACTGGAAGGAAAAGCAGAGGTAAGTTAAAAAAAGAAGAGAAGTAACGGAAAGAGAAAGAATACGATGAAAATGGATCACCAAACATTTTCAATTATTGTAATAATAAAAAGCAGAAGTAACGCTAACCCCTCCCCACCAAATTACAGTAAACAATGAGAATATGTCACAGAAATTGAATCAACTGTTTCTCTTAAGAAGTGAAATTCCCACTGAGACCTAGAGAATGGTAAAGAAATATGGTTCTAGCAGTCTAGCAGACTATTAAAAAAAAAAAAAAATGCTCCACTCATAACCAACTAAAAATGCTCCACAAAATACTCAGCCAACAACAAACATTAATTAAGCAGACACTAAGCATTATTCCCAATATTGCCAGGAGAAATATTAATAACCTCAGATACGCAGATGATACCACAAAGCCTCTTGATGAAAGTGAAAGAGGAGAGTGAAAAAGTTGGCTTAAAGCTCAACATTCAGAAAATGAAGATCATGGCATCCGGTCCCATCACTTCATGGCCAATAGACGGGGAAACAGTGGAAACCGTGTTAGACTTTATTTTTTTGGGCTCCAAAATCACTGCAGATGGTGACTGCAGCCATGAAATTAAAAGATGCTTACTCCTTGGAAGGAAAGTTATGACCAACCTAGATAGCATATTCAAAAGCAGAGACATTACTTTGCCAACAAAGGTCCATCTAGTCAAGGCTATGGTTTTTCCTGTGGTCATGTATGGATGTGAAAGTTGGACTGTGAAGAAGGCTGAGCGCCGAAGAATTGATGCTTTTGAACTGTGGTGTTGGAGAAGACTCTTGAGAGTCCCTTGGACTGCAAGGAGATCCAACCAGTCCATTCTAAAGGAAATAAGTCCTGAGTGTTCTTTGGAAGGAATGATGCTAAAACTGAAACTCCAGTACTTTGGCCACCTCATGTGAAGAGTTGACTCATTGGAAAAGACTCTGATGCTGGGAGGAATTGGGGGCAGGAGGAGAAGGGGACGACATAGGATGAGATGGCTGGATGGCATCACTGACTCGATGGATGTGAGTTTGAGTGAACTCTGGGAGTTGGTGATGGACATGGAGGCCTGGTGTGCTGCAATTCACAGGGTCGCAAAGAGTCGGACACAACTGAGCGACTGAACTGAACTGAACTGAAGCATTATTCTCAGGTAGGGATACAGTGTGAAGAAAATATTAGTGAAATCTAAAACAGAGATTACATTCTGATTTTTAAATGAACTTTGAACATGGAAGACAGGGAAGAGGGAAATTCAGCACCCCAAAACAAAATGTTTACATTTCCAAACAGGAATTTGCTCAAGGTAGAAAGCTATTAAAGACATCTCATAAAGCAGGTAACTTAAAACCCCTTAGTGAAGAATGCATCAAAAATTCTTGATGGCCCTAACTAAATTTGATGCTGGCAGAAGCAGGTAAAGCAATCTCTTCTGAGAATCTATAGCCAAAGCAGCCCAAATTCACATTACCTGTATGGACTACAACTTCAAACCAACATTTTATTTTGAATTGGGCCTGGATTTGGTAGTACCTTAGGCACTGGCAGAAGCATAGGCAAATCCCCTTGGGAAAAATGTCTTTTCACCCATTGCTCAAAGAAATCCCACAGATTTTTAAGAAACATAAAATGGTAACTAACTTACACACAAATACAAAGAATCAAGGTACCATAAATGAGAACCAGCAGAAACAAGAAACATTAGAGTGATCTGCGTCAACTTTCAACTGCTGGAGTCAAAATCTAAACAAAAAAATAAATAATGGTAAAAATGTGAATAATGATAAATATGCAGGCACAAAAGATATGGACAAGATTAACAAAGTTGGTCTCATGGAAACAAAGCAATATACCTGCCACCTGGTCAATATGCATTTTGTTCAAGTATATAAATAATTGATATCATACTGACCACATTCTCTAGCTACAGTGGAATACATAAGAAATCAGCAATAGGAAGCTAATAAGAAAAACCTCATAAGTTTGGAAAATTAAAAACACTTAAAATTAAAGAACAGTAAAACAAGCCCTAAAAGAATAAAAAGAAATAACTTAGTAAAGAGCATAAAGTGATGAATATAAAACAAAAATAAATTTAAAAAATAGGTAAATGAAGCTAGAAGTTGATTACAAAGTGACAAATCCCTAGCAAGGGTGACAAATTATTAAGAGGAAAAGGCACACAATAAAAAAATCTTAAGGATAAAAAAGGTGTTAAAGAGAAAAAATATAATTAAGAAGGTAGCATTATGAGTAATTTCTTAATCCTAATAAAGCGTATCTACAAAAAAAAAAAAAAAAAAAAAAAAATCCTGCACCAAATATCTTATTTACTGACAACTTAAAGCTTGTAGGACAAGTAAAACAAGAGAAAAGAGTTCTACTATTTACACTTCTATTCAATATTGTATCAGAAGTACAAGTGAGTTCTGAAAAGGTATCTAAGTCATAAAAAATATAAAGTATCAAAATTGTAACCTACAGATGATATATTTATTTACACAAAAGCCACTCAAAGAACCTACAGATAAATTATAAGAATAAAATTTCAGTAACATTAACTAATGGATACAATAATCAAGTTTAAAAGTCAAATGTATGTCAATATAACAGTGACATCTATAAAACATAATTTAAAAAATATAATTTATCAAAAAAACAACAAAAAGTACTTATGTATAACCCTGACTAAAGATTTATAAGTCCATTGCTTAAAAAAAATCTTTTGAAATAAAAATTTACTGAGAGAAAATATAGAAGAGCTCAGTGTATGAATTCAGACAGGAAGAGTATCATAAATATGTCAATTTTTCCCCAAATAAAAATGAAGGTAATAAAATTCCACTTGTAAACACAATACTTTTCTTTTCAATTCTAAATCTGTCATTGAACAAGGGCCAAGAAAGTTAAGACAATAATAAAAACCAAAGTGGAGAGACAGACATGAACATCTGATGCAAAGCTACAGTAAAAGAAAATGGGATACTGGTGCAGGCAGAGACAAACACATCAAAGGAACCAAACAAAGACATAAGAAACAGATCCATGAATATACTCAAATTGATTTATAGCAAAGTAATGCTGATTAGGAGGAAGGGAGAACAAGATCAATACATGATGTTAATATAACTGATTATCTTTATGCTAACAAAAGGAATTTGGTCTCCTCACACCATATAAAAAAAATAAATCAATCTCAGAAGAATATGGAAGACAAAACTAAAAATCTTTAAAAAGATATGACAATATCTTCATTTGCTTAATTTCAATAAGGAAATATGTCTCCAGCACAATCTCAATAAATTTGAAAAATTTTAAATTTGACATTATTAAACATCAGATCAATATAAACACTGTTGATGGGACTCAAAGTTGGTAAAAGGACATCTAAACATATTCCTAGAAGATTGACTGTGAATCTAATTCTCATAAAATTCAAGACTATGACATGGTTCAGGAAACTTCTCTAACTTCATAAAGCTCCTTCTATTTTTATGCAGTCTCTAAAAGTACAATGGCATGTCTTGTAAGGTTTTCTTTTATCTCCCTCTCCCACTCTGTTCCCCTCTCCCACTTTTATCTCCTTTTCTTTCCTCTGTCTCTGTTGCCCCTATGCTCCTCAATTTTGGTTCCACTCCCAGAAACTTCTCAATGGGTCCTAGAAGTGAGCATTAGCGGGTAAGTCTTGAGAGCTCAGAGCTGGGCGACTCAGTCACTGCAGGCCTCAGCACAGGTCCTTTCCACTGATCCAGTCAAGCAGGCAAAAACCCCCCAATTTCAAAAGGCCTCATTACACTTTCAAACGGGTTGTTCACCACTTTGAGGTGCTTCTATGCTCAGGTCCAGACACCCCAATGCTTCTCTCTACTTTCTTATACATAAAAAACTGATAAATTTAAGTCTTTTGTTAATCTTTCATCTGCTTGTATCTTGAGGTTCATGGAGATACTTCATCTCTAGCTTTTGTTACAAATGTTTTCATGGGTTTTGATTTTCTATCTAGTTGTTCTATTTTTATGTGGGAATTCAGAAAGATAAAAAGCAAAAAACTAAGTTTCACCCTCAGTGCAATCACTCCAGACCTAAGTAAGGTCTGAGACTATATTTTATTTATCTTTTATTTTAATTGGAGACTAATTACTTTATAATATTGTGGTGGCTTTTGCCATACATTCACATGAATCAGCCATGGGTGTACATGTGTTCCCCATCCTGACTTTCCCTCCCCATTCCATCCCTCAGGGTCATCCCAGTGCACCAGCCCTGAGCACCCTGTTTCATGCATCGAACTTGGACTGGCAATCTATTTCACATATGATAATATACATGTTTCAATGCTATTCTATCAGATCATCTTACCCTCACATTTTCCCACAGAGTCCAACAATCTGTTCTTCACATCTGTGTCTCTTTTACTATCTCACATATAGGGTCATCGTTACCATCTTTCTAAATTCCATATATATGTGTTAATATATTGTATTGGTGTTTTTCTTTCTGACTTACTTCGCTCTGTATAATAGGTTCCAGTTCATCCACCTCATTAGAACTGATTCAAATGCATTCTTTTTAATAGCTGAGTAATATTCCATTGTGTATATGTACCACAGCTTTCTTATCCATTCATCTGTCAGTGGACATCTAGGTTGCTTACATGTCCTGGCTATTATAAACAGTGCTGTGATAAACATTGGGGTACATGTGTCTCTTTCAATTCTGGTTTCCTCGGTGTGTATGCTCAGCAGTGGGATTGCTGGGTCATATGGCAGTTCTATTTCCAGTTTTTTAAGGAATCTCCACACTGTTCTCCATAGCAGCTATACTACTTTGCATTCCCACCAACAGTGTAAGAGGGTTCCCTTTCCTCCACACCCTCTCCAGCATTTATTGCTTGTAGACTTTTGGATAGCAGCCATTGACCAGGGTGAGATGGTACCTCATTGTGGTTTTGATTTGCATTTCTCTGATAATGAGTGATGTTGAGCATCTTTTCATGTGTTTGTTAGCCATCTGTATGTCTTCTTTGGAGAAATGTCTGTTTAGTTCTTTGGCCCATTTTTTGATTGGGTCATTTATTTTTCAGGAATTGAGCTGCAGGAGTTACTTGTATATTTTTGAGATTAATTCTTTGTCAATTGCTTCATTTGCTATTATTTTCTCCCATTCTGAAGGCTGTCTTTCACCTTGCTTATAGTTTCCTTCGTTGTGCTAAAGCTTTTAAGTTTAATTAGGTCCCATTTGTTTATTTTTGCTTTTATTTCCATTACTCTGAGAGATGGGTCATAGAGAATCCTGCTATGATTTATGTCAGAGAGTGGTTTGCTTATGTTTCCCTCTAGGAGTTCTATGGTTTCTGGTCTTACATTTAGATCTTTAATCCATTTTGAGTTTATTTTTGTGTATGGTGTTAGAAAGTGTTCTAGTTTCATTCTTTTACAAATGGTTGACAAGTTTTCCCAGCACCACCTGTTAAAGAGATTGTCTTTTCTCTATTGTAAATTCTTGCCTCCTTTGTCAAAGATAAGGTGTCCATAGGTGTGTGGATTTATCTCTGGGCTTTCTATTCTATTCCACTGATCTATGTTTCTGTCTTTGTGCCAGTACCATACTGTCTTGATGACTGTGGCTTTGTAGTATAGTGTGAAGTCAGGCAGGTTGAGTCCTCCAGTTCCATTCTTCTTTCTCAAGATTGCTTTGGCTATTCGAGGTTTTTTGTAATTCCATACAAATTGTGGAGTTATTTGTTCTAATTCTCTGAAAAAAACCGTTGGTAGCTTGACAGGGATTGCATTGAACCTATAGATTGCTTTGGGCAGTATACTCATTTTCACTACATTGATTCTTCCGATCCATGAACATGGTATATTTCTCCATCTATTTGTGTCATCTTTGATTTCTTTCATCAGTGTTTTATAGTTTTCTATATATAGGTCTTTTGTTTCTTTAGGTAGATTTACTCCTAAGTATTTTGTTCTTTTTGTTGCAATGGTGAATGGAATTGTTTCCTTAATTTCTCTGTTTTCTCATTGTTAGTGTATAGGAATGCAAGGGATTTCTGTGTGTTAATTTTATATCCTGGAACTTTACTGTATTCACTGATTAGCTCCAGTAATTTTCTGATGGAGTCTTTAGGGCTTTCTATGTACAGGATCATGTCATCTGCAAACAGTGGGAGTTTTACTTCTTCTTTTCCAATCTGGATTCCTTTTATTTATTTTTTTGCTCTGATTGCTGTGGCCCAAACTTCCAAAACTATGTTGAACAGCAGTAGTGAGAGTGGGCATCCTTGTCTTGTTCCTGACTTTAGGGGAAATGCTTTAAGTTTTTCAACATTGAGGATAATGTTTGCTGTGGGTTTATCATATATGGCTTTTATTATGTTGAGGTATGTTTCTTCTATGCCTGCTTTCTGGAGGGTTTTTTATCATAAATGGATGTTGAATTTTGTCAAAGGCCTTCTCTGCATCTATTGAGATAATCATGTGGTTTTTATCTTTTAATTTGTTAATGTGGTGTATCACATTGATTGATTTGCGAATATTGTAGAATCCTTGCATCCCTGGGATAAAGCCCACTTGGTCATGATATATGATCTTTTTAACATGTTGGATTCTGTCTGCTAGAATTTTGTTAAGGATTTTTGCATCTATGTTCATCAGTGACATTGGCCTGTAGTTTTTTTGTGGCATCTTTGTCTGGTTTTGGTATTAGGATGATGGTGGCATCATAGAATGAGTTTGGAAGTTTACCTTCCTCTGCAATTTTCTGGAAGAGTTTGAGTAGGATAGGTGTTGGCTCTTCTCTAAATTGTTGGTAGAATTCAGCTGTGAAGCTGTCTGGTCCTGGGCTTTTGTTTGTTGGAAGATTTCTGATTATGGTTTCAATTTCTGTGCTTGTGATGGGTCTATTAAGATTTTCTATTTCTTCATGGTTCAGTTTTGGAAAGTTATACTTGTCTAAGAATTTGTCCATTTATTCCAAGTTATCCACTTTATTGGCATATAATTGCTGACAGTAGTCTCTTATGATCCTTTGTATTTCTGTGTTGTCATGATTTCTCCATTTTCATTTCTAATTTTGTTGATTTGATTTTTCTCTCTTTGTTTCTTAATGAGTCTGGCTAATGGTATGTCTATTTTATTTATCTTCTCGAAGAACCAGCTTTTAGCTTTGTTGATTTTTGCTATGGTCTCTTGTTTCTTTTACATTTATTTCTGCCCTAATTTTTGTGATTTCTTTCCTTCCACTCACCCTGGGGTTCTTCATTTCTTCCTTTTCTAGATGCTTTAGGTGTAGAGTTAGGTTATTTATTTGATTTCTCTCCTGTTTCTTGATATAGGCTTGTATTGCTATGAACCTTCCCCTTAGCACTGTTTTTTCTGAATCCCATAGGTTTGGGGTTGTTGTGTTTTCATTTTCATTCATTTTGATGCATATTTTGATTTCTTTTTTGATTTCTTCTGTGATTGTTGGTTATTCAGAAGTGTGTTGTTTAGCCTCCATATGTTTGTATTTTTAATATTTTTTCCTGTAGCTGATATACTGCATTGTGATCAGAAAAGATGCTTGAGATTATTTCAATTTTTTTGAATTTACCAAGGTTTGATTTATGGCCCAAGATGTGATCTATCCTGGTAGAAGGTTCCGTGTGCGCTTGAGAAAAAGGTGAAATTCACTGTTTTAGGGTGAAATGTCCCAAAGATATCAATTAGGCCTAACAGGTCCATTGTATCATTTAAAGTTTGTGTTTCCTTGCTAATTTTCTGTTTAGTTGATCTCTCCATAGGGGTAAGTGGGGTATTAAAGTCTCCCACTATTATTGTGTTGCTGTTAATTTCCCCTTTCATATTTGTTAGCATTTGCCTTACATATTGTGGTGCTCCTATGTTGGGTACATATATATTTATAATTGTTATATCTTCTTCTTGGATTGATCCTTTGATCATTATGTAGTGTCCTTCTTTGTCTCTTTTCAGGGCTTTTATTTCAAAGTCTATTTTATCTGATATGAGTATTGCTACTTTTGCTTTCTTTTGGTCTCCATTTGTATGAAATATCTTTTTCTAGCCCTTCACTTTCAATCTGTATGTGTCCCTAGGTTTGAGGTGGGTCTCTTGTAGACAGCATATATAGGGGTCTTGTTTTTGTATCCATTCAGCCAGTCTTTGTCTTTTGGTTGGGGCATTCAACACATTTACATTTAAGGTAATTATTGATAAGTATAATCCCGTTACCATTTACTTTGTTGTTTTGGGTTTGAGTTTATACACTCTTTCTGTGTTTCCTGTCTAGAGAAGTCCTTTAGCATTTGTTGGAGAGCTGGTTTGGTGGTGCTGAATTCTCTCAGCTTTTGCTTGTCTGTAAAGCTTTTGATTTCTCCTTCATATTTGAATGAGATCCTTGTTGGGTACAGTAATCTGGGTTGTAGGTTTTTCTCTCATCACTCTAAGTATGTCCTGCCATTTCTTTCTGGCCTGAAGAATTTCTACTGAAAGATCAGCTGTTATCCTTATGGGGATCCCCTTGTGGGTTATTTGTTGTTTTTCCCTTCCTGCTTTTAATATTTGTTCTTTGTGTTTGATCTTCATTAATTTGATTAATATGCATCTTGGGGTGTTTTGCCTTGGGTTTATCCTGTTTGGGACTCTCTGGGATTCTTGGACTTGGGTGGCTATTTCCTTCCCCATTTTAGGGAAGTTTTCAGCTATTATCTCCTAAAGTATTTTCTCATGGCTTTCCTTTTTGTCCTCTTCTTCTGGGACACCTATAATTCGAATGTTGGGGTGTTTAACATTGTCCCAGAGGTCTCTGAGGTTGTCCTCATTTCTTTTAATTTTTTTCTTTTTTCCTCTCTGCTTCATTTATTTCCACCATTCTATCTTGCACCCCAGTTATCCTATCTTCTGCATCAGTTATTCTACTGTTGGTTCCCTCCAGAGTGCCTTTGATCTCAGTTACTGCATTATTATTGATTGACTTTTTTATTTCTTCTAGGTCCTTGTTAAAAGTTTCTTGCATCTTCTCAATCCTTGCTGAGATTGTATTTTAAAAAGTAACTTTGCACCAATGTTTTCTTAGGTCAGTCTCCCAAAGCAAAATGAGACCTAATCAAGCTTATAAGCTTTTACACACCAAAGGAAACCCTAAAATAAACAAAAAAAAAAGACAACCTAGGGGCTGGGAGAAAATATTTGCAAATGATGCAACCGACAAGGGCTTAATTTCCAAAATACTCAAACAGCTCATACAATTCAACAACAAAACAATCCAATCAAAAAATGAGCAAAAGAACTAGACAGACATTTCTCCAAAGAAGACATACAGATGGGCAACAAGCACATGAAAGGATGCTCAACATCACTAATTATTACAATAAGGTACTGTCTCACTCCAGTCAGAATGGCAATCGTTAGAAAGCCTACAAATAAATGATAGGGATTCCCTGGTGGTTCAGTGGTAAAGAATCTGCCTGACAATGCAGGAGACATAGGTTCAATCCTTGATTTGGAAAGATCCCACATGTGGCGGAACAACTAAGCCCATGAGCCACAACTATTGAGCTGACACGTTGCAACTACTGAAGCCTACGGGCCCTAGAACCTGTGCTCCACAACAAGAGAAGCCACCACAGTGAGAAGCCCACAACTGCAACTAGAGAGTAGCCCCCGCTCACCGCAGCCTAGCATAAGACCTAAGAAAAACCGTGCAGCAGCAAAGACCTAGCACACCCATAAATGAATAAAATTATATATATATGCATGTGTGTATATATATATATATATTTATATACATATAAAAGAGTTTGCAAACTCTAAAAACAAAAATAATAAATGCTGAATAGAATGCAGAGAAAAGGGAACCAACCCTCTCACACTGTTGGTGAAAATATAAATTGGTATACTCATATGGAAAACACTATAGAGGTTCCTCAAAAAACCAAAACTAGAGTTGCCATATGATCCAGGAATCCTACTCCTGGGCATATACCCAGACAAAACTGCAATTCAAAAAGATACACGCACCCCCATGTTCACAGTAGCACTATTTACAATGGCCAAGACATGGAAACATCTGTCCATCAACAGATAAATGGATAAAGATGGGGTACATATACATAAAGGAAAACTAATCAGCCATAAAAAAAAAAAAGGATGAAATAACACCATTTGCAGCAACACGGATACAACTAGAGATTATCATACTAAATAAATCAGAAAGAGCAAGACAAACACTACAAGGTATTACTTACACGTGGAATCTAAAATATGACACAAATGAACCTATCCATGAAACAGAATCACAGATACAGAGAACAGATGGTAGTTGCCAAGGGGGAGGGGGTTAGGCGAGGGATGGAAAGGGAGGTTGGAATTGGTAGACGTAAGCTTTTATACACAGAATGGATGAAGAATAAGATCCTACTGTATAGCACAGAGAACTATATTCAATATCCTATGATAAACCATAATTAAAAAGAATATTTTAAAAAAGAATGTATATATGTATAGCTGAATCACTTTGTTGTTCAGCAATAATTAACACAACATTGTAAATCAACTGTATTTATACTTCAGTTTAAAAAAGGTAACTGCTTCTATATTTTCTCTGATTGACAGAAATATCTACATTAATGTTTTACTTTGCTATTTAATCATGAATACATTCCAAATTCATGATTGGGGCAAATCACTTCAATGTAAAATATATTTCTGAAAGAGAACACAATTATTTCATATGCAAAAGCCTAGAACTAAGTTCCCAAAGAAGCACCACAGTGAACACATGGGGATGCTGCCAGGTATTTTAAATCTTCTTGGGAAACAAGGCAGTATCTGTCAGATACCATATGAACTATGTAAGTGTTTAGATCTAGTTATTTAATTGAATGAAACTTTTAACATTTCTGTTGGCCGAGGGGCACTGTGAAAAAATTACTAAGATACCATGGGTGCCATAAAACCACATATCTTTAATGAAACTTGCCTTTTGGAAAGCAAATTTCACCTCATTTGATGATTTCATAAGATGAGTAAAACAGTATCAGAATACACACATTCAAAGAAAGAGCAACATTGTTATTATCATGTAATAAGCCAACCAATGAGGAACCTGGGAATTCACTGGATGTCTTTGGTTGGCCAGAGGAAGAAAAAGAGCCATAAATGACAAATCAATGTCAAAAATGTATTTTAAACCAATATTTAGGTTGTGGAGTCAAAATAACTTTTGTAGCTGTTAATATGATCATGAAATGAACAGAAGCATTGCACTTTAAATGCAACTTCGAAAGCAATCTCATTTTAGCAGGAATTATGTAACTGCAAATTAAGAGAACTTAATACTCACGCAATTTGAGGTTTTTTACTCCCCGTCCTTCATCTTAGGCTACAGCCATTCGTCTCCAAGATTTTCAAGAGCAATGAACCGTGAACCAGTTCACTGGCTTCAGGTATTTTACTTATTTTTGAATGAATTCCTTCCTCAGCTCACTCTTGCTCACCTCAACCCAATGCTAAAGAGCAACAATGACTGAAACCTTCATCCTTCTGCTCTATGCACTATATCTATTCTGACAATTCTTCGCTAAGTATATTCATTTTTCAAAAATTCTTTTTTAAGTGTTCTTTATATTATGTATCTGTAGCATTAATATATCAGATTCTAAAATGCTTTGATTGATGCTAGTGCTGTTTTCAATCATATAAGAAGTTATCAAGAAAAGGTTATAAGCTACTAGATGGCTCTAAGACAGCATCCATTGTAAGATGCATCCTGATAGCAGAAAGACAAAAATTTCCAATACTGTGTTATAACTTACAATAAAAGAAATGGAGTACACCACTGCTTACTTACATTTTCACTGCAGTAAATAAAAAGAAAAAAATTAATTTGTATTCAGTATTATACAGTACTCTTGTATACTGAATGAAAGCTCACCTACTAGATGCATTTGTATGTGCACCATCAACTGTTAAATGATTAGGTAACATGTGTTTTAAATGCTTTCCTTAAGCAGAATAGTCAGATATCTGAAATGCTGATCTGAACTGTCAGATAGGTGTTGAGTGTTTTCATAATATCTGGGAAATTGTTTATGGTTTGAGGTGGGCTGGAAATTTATTATTTTTTTTCTATTAAAAATAACAGAATATAGGGTACCACTTCCTAAAAAACGGACACACACTAAAGATGCACCTGTATACTGAACTAGGTATGTAACAAAAATATAAAAACTAGTAAGTACTTACTGGGAAGGAGGCAAGTTGAAGGGTGGGGCATGGAAATATCTACATTAGGTACAATATGCAAGCTGATGAAATATGTATATTTGTTAAAAACGGTAACAAATCATATTTGTACCTATAGAATTACTAGAAAAAACAGACACACTAAATTGTTAACAGTAAAATTACAAACTTTTATGTTCTATAGCTCTGTAATTAAAAAATAATAAAATGGATATAAAATATTTAATGGAAGGGGGAGAGAGGAGGAACCAGTAATACAATCACTGCCATCGTTTGTTCTCTGACATGACATATTTCACAAAGTTAATGTGGTACTTTAGATTATGAGGTATTCTTAAGGGACATACAGACTGGGATGCATTAGATCTAGTTTATAGATAATATACATTGAACTAGCCAACATACGGCATGATCAGCAAGCTCAAATTAAAAAAAAGTAATATCCTAAAAATACTGGATATATATATGTAGCATTTCCCTTGGCACACTGTGCAATTTCTGTTAACTTCTTTCTTTGTTTAATTTTATTACAACAATATGTCTTTGAACACCTATTATGTAACTGAAACCATTTGGTACTGCCAGTAGTACCAAAATATCAATAAATACGGCTCCAGTTTTCAAGAAGCTTAATATACAGAAACACTGTCCAATACCACTTTCTACAATAATGGAAAAAGTTCTATATCTGCACTGTTCAATATGGTGGCCATTAATAGCATGCAACTATTGAGCATTTGCAACATGGCTGACATGACTAAGAATTTATTTTATTTTATTTACATGAATTTAAATACCACTTATGGGGCTAGTACCTACAGTATTGGACAACATGGGGCTACAGCAAGACAAGGAAAAAATAAACATAACTTCAGTTTGTCATTGTACACACTAAACTAGAAATAGATACAAAGGTTATGAAAGCAAGGGAAAGGAATGCTGAAGGCCATCACTTTGGCTTCTGAAAGTACTGATGGAAGAAAAGGCATCACACAAAGAGGAACCCAAACAACTAAAGGCATACATGTAAAAGTGTACTGCAGAGAGATTTAAAAGTAGTTTTATATTACTCATGGAAAAACTCAGTATAAACAGAGAAGACAATGGAAATAAAGGCATGTGGGGCCACAACGTACTAATATTATATGTAAGGTTTAGGAGCTCATCTTTATTGTATTAGAAAGGGAATAGGCACTGGTAAGTAAACCTGGTAATTAGTATGATTAGATCTGTGCTCATAGTTGGAATAAATTAGTGTAAATTAGAGGAAGATAAGAAATTCTAGCCAAAAATTGGAGTTACATTTCCTTAGAAGAAGCTTGGAGAAGGCAATGGCACCCCACTCCAGTACTCTTGCCTGGCAAATCCCATGGACGGAGGAGCCTGGTAGGCTGCAGTCCATGGGGTTGCTAGGAGTCGGACACGACTGAGCAACTTCACTTTCACTTTTCACTTTCATGCACTGGAGAAGGAAATGGCAACCCACTCCAGTATTCTTGCCTGGAGAATCCCAGGGACGGAGGAGCCTGTTGGGCTGCCGTCTATGGGGTCGCACAGAGTCGGACACGACTGAAGCGACTTAGCAGCAGTAGCAGCAGCAGAAGAAGCTTGACAATTCTTCTAAGAAGAAACTGTAAACCATTTATATAATTAAATTGTCCTGTCTGTATAGCAGTCTGTTCATCTAAATAAACTTCAAATACTCTATTCAAACTTTAGTAAGAAATAAAACACAAAAAGTAGATAGCAGTAGAAAAATCAATACTTCAACCAACGCCCATTTGAAAGTCACTAAGTTTTAGCACACAGCTGAGGAAATGCACCTTCCCAAATGAGTTCCTAAGTCTTTAATCAAGTCCACAATGAAATAAGAATTGGCAAAGTATTATCCTTTTTATTAAATTCTGGAACATTAGCTTATTATTATCAGAATGCTTAAATATCACTATAAGACATCAACTGCATTCCAAAAATAAAAGGCCTCAAAGATAAATTAAAACAAGTAAGATAGATATAAACATGAATACAAAGAAATCCTACTTTATTCATGAAAAACAACATATAAAATTCCACAAACATGGAATTTAAAAAAATCCAAATCATTTCATCTCAGCATACATATACAGACTCTAAGTGCTACCAATATAGTAGTAATTTATCTACTATTCCTTTGAATTTCCCATATGCAAATAGTATATCATCATAATTATCATACCAGAAATTATATTTCTATACATGTACTTTTCAGAAAAGTCTTTTAAAAATAAAATAATTTTACAATAGAAATTTAAACAACTGTTTCCAAGAATATTCCAACATGCATTGACTGTTACTAACTAAAAAGAAAAGGGAGAATATTTTCAGGCAGAAAAACCCTAACTAAAAATGAATTTTCTGGTAAGCTAAAAAGCCTGGATTAGTTATAATAATGTGACTGAAACAGTGTGACTCAAAACAATTTTTTTTAGAACAGAATAAACAGAAACTAGGAAATCTCTTCATGTATAAAATATAATCTGATTTTATTCCTAAGTGTAAAATTTGGAATTCTCTATTAATATGATCTCATAAAGTAAATTAATCACACTGTGTGATGATACAAAACTTCAATACTTACATTTTACAAACTGGATTATGAAAAGCCACATAATCTAGAATTATGATATTCTTTAAAAACAACCACCAGCATAATCTATCAAAATACAGAACAACCCAAGTAGTGTAACCAATGAAATCTTACATGAGTCAAGGTAGTTGGAAGTGGTTGTGACGTAGGAGGAGTCACAACTAGTGTAATTAATGAACAAAGGCCATGCTGACCGAGTCTATAAGAGCAATTCAGAGCAGGAAAGGTTACAGGGAGAACTGCTTCTACATAGCCACCACTTACTCTGGCTTATTAAATTATAAAAATCTGGCAAGAAACTTCAGACATAAAATTGGGTCAAATTCTAGAAAGGTTAAATATGACTCTATTTTTCATTATGTATAGGACCTAAGTCTTGTGTTCAAAGGCTCTTTGTTATTTCACCATGAATTTCCTCCACTGTTCACTTATCCAATCTGAGGGAAGAAAAGACTAACCAGACTAAAATGAATGATTAGAAAGATAAATGAAGCTAAGTTAACAAAGCTGCTACTATCACACTAGTTGCCTTCACAGCCTGCAGAGAATAACACCTGGTGGTAAGCGGCAGAGGGAGGTTGGATATCTATTTGTGAAAGAAGCCTAAAGCTTATTCCTACTTGAGTTATGAACTATTGCTTATTCTAAATCACTACATAATTTGACATTAAATTATTAGCAAATTAATAAAACATTTTCTTTGAGAAAATTAAATTCAAATGTTATATGGGTTTTTAAAAAAATCACTATTTAATAGTACTATCTTTAAAATTCACCTTCTAAAGCTCAGAAAGAAACAGGAATATTACATTTCAACTATCCTTTCAGCAACCTTACATATTTAGTAGAGGATGGATATTATTAACTACCTAAATAGAGAGCAAGAATCCAGTATTGTAAGGAAAGCAAACTAATGATAATAGATAAGCTAATTTAATACAATCTGAGTGTCTGAGTACCCTGATCTCTACTTCTTTTATACTCTAACCAATTGTGTCTACATCTCTGTGATGCTATAGTACCCTGAATATAGTCCAAGACTTCAGGCTTAGTCTTCAGGAAGAATGTGTAAAGGCAATCAACATTTTATGGAATACTAACTCTGAATCCAGCCATGAAGTCATAAATTGTGTATTAGATAATCTAACTTTTGACATATATATACACACCAGGAAATTTATGCTCTGACACTAAAAGACCATATGCATATTTATTATATAAATACATGTACATCATTTGTAATAATATACATTTATTATAAGTATGGTTTAGTCTGAAAAACGTTCCCAACTATTTCAACTGTCTAAACCAACATGCATGTTTTTAAAATTATAACCCCAATTTTTCAAACTCAGGTGTATCCAACCTGCTGATTCCAATTAAATACAACATATTAAGCAGTTCATGTAACTATATAACCAATAGAAAGTAAGAAAAAAAAAATGATCTTACCTGGTAGTTTCTTTTCTCAGATAATGTATGTCCATCAGTCCTCACCATAGAGTCGTGTCCTTTCCTCACAGTACTGGAGGCAATCAAATAGAACTGTCACTCAAGGGTCGTGTCACAGGAAGGACCGCCCACCAGTTCTCCCTCTAGAGTGGAATTATCCAAAAGCCGTCATAATTACTAACATGTAAACACATGAACAGCAGCAAAAATATCCAATATGATACACAGAAAACAAAACCAAAAGTACTTTTAATATTCTAATTGATCTTCCTCTTAACCATCTAGGAAGGGCTGGACTGGCAGACATACGTTATTTGAGATAGAAGTTATTAAATATGAAAACCTTTTCCTTTGCAATTAAAACTGTCTGCCAGACCGCACACATAGGAAGAAAGTTATAATGAATAAAAATGGAGTGAACAAATAAATGCAGCCCTGAATTGACATATTTTTTCTTTTAAGTAAACATTCTCCTGTTAATCTCAGAAATGTTCAGTTAATTCAGATCCAGTTATTTAATTTCAAATTCCTCTCCTCCAAATGCTTACTTATATAGCTGCTATTTATTCAGTTTATGAGGTTTATTCCTATGCCATAGGATGTGAATACATCATATAATTTTAGAATTGTAAACAGATGCAATAGTCCATTAAAATTTACCCCAATGAAGGGTAGCAACAAATGTCAACTTTCTGGATGCCTTGGTCGTTCAGTCCTCCAATTTCATGCATGCTCTAACAATTTGCTTTTTTACATCAGGGCAAAAAAATTAACAGAGCTTATTTCTTAACCTGGCTAGAGATAAACAAGTCCATAAATGACTAAGCACTGTAAACCTCAGACACATTAAAAGGAAAAAAAAAAAAAAATCACTGAGGCAGAGCTACTAATTGCCAGAGATGCTAACTCAAAAATGTAAACTGAATATGAAAGACCAAAAATTCAAAAGCGGTATCTACAAAGAATTTGTAAACAGCTGTTTTCAAAACACAAGTTTTACTTTTACCTAACTTTTAGTAAAATGTTTACTGCTTGCAATGTGGGGCACCTGGCTTCGAGCCCTGGATTGGGAAGATCCCCTGGAGAAGGAAATAGCAACCCACTCCAGTACTCTTGCCTGGAAAATTCCATGGATGGACGAGCCTCGTAGGCTACTGTCCATGGGATTGCAAAGAGTAGGACACAACTGAGCGACTTCTTTCACTTTCACTTTTCCCCTAGGAAAGTAGTAAGTAGCATACATACAAAAGTCACAACAGTTGCTAACCACTAAAAATTATAATCAAATTTAGAGCAATCATTTAACATCAGACAAAATTCACTTTGGAGGAGGATGATAAAAACATCTAATTTAAATTCACAAGAAATATGAATCAATTTTATTAAAACCAATAAACATGCATATACACATACAGATGGATTACCCCTAAAAAGCAATCTAGTAAGAAGAGCAGAATATTTTTCAAGGAAAACATTAAAATTAGTATTATTAGGTTTACGTTTTAAAAAGAATTCAAGTAGTAAAAACCTATTCGCCACCTCCCATTTTATGTTTGGTAACAAGCTAGTGGGTACTTAATTGTGACCATCTTACATTGTAAATGTTTCGCTAAAATACTTCAAAGATGCCTGGCTCTATGGCAAAAATGTAACTGCATTACCAAATTTATATGTACTACTGGAATTAAACATCTCTTTTAAAAGTAACAAAGGAGAAAAGTTTTTTAAGAATAAGTGTATTTATCACTATAAATATAATCCTAGCAACTGGATTATTCATAAAGAAAAAATAATCTAGTGAATTGGGGGGGTCAAGAACAGTTTAAGTGACATATTCAACTTCAATTTAAACGTTCATGACAGTCACAAAATGAGAAGAAAAGTATTTATTATGCATCCCACATCCCCAAAACAACATTAACCTTGTTTCAATGTATTTTATAATATTAATAGATTAAAACAGCACTTGCCTCATTAACATATTAATGACAACGTTGAATTCAGTGAACAGTAAGTGTGAAATTTCAGTTTTTTCTTAGGAAATTAAGCATGTTTTCCTTCTTAAGTTTAAAAGTAAGTTGATGCACTATCTTCCATTTGTACTAGCTGAATAAAAGATATGTCAGAAATCTAAAGTCAGGCAAGGCCATCCCATTTTCAACAGCATAACATTATACATATAAAGAGATGATTAGGACTTTTTCTACTAAATAATACTATAATTAAAAATAAAAGTTAATATTTAACCTGTACATTCACCAGATAAAAGAAAAATACTAACTTTATAGAGTACTATGGATTAGTACAAAAGTAAAACTTGTTTCTTTTGTCTCCCTAGTATGGGTAACGTTAAGTATTTCATGGGTTAGGGTTTCAAACAACAGCCACTAGGCACACCTCCAAGAACTGCAGGTTCGGTTCCAGATCACAGCAATAAAGCAAATATCACAGTGAAGCAAGTCATGCAAATTTTTCGGTTCCCCAATGCACATAAGTATTTGTTTACACTATACTGTAGCCTATTAAGTGTACAACAGCATTATGTCTTAAAAAAAAAACAATGTACATCCCTTAACTTAAAAAAAAAATTATTGCTAAAAAATATTAGCCATTTCTGGAGCCTCCAGTGAGTCACCATCTTTTTGAAATACTAACATCAAAGATTACTGATCATAGATCACCAAAACAAATACAACAATGACAAAGTCTGAAATAATCTGAGAATTCCAAAATGGGATAAAGACATAAAGTGAGCAAATGTTGGAAAAACACCACCAACACTTGTTTGATGCAGGATTACCACAAACCTTCAATTTGTAAAAACATCATAGAATTAAGCACAATAAAACGAAGTGCAGTTGTTAGGGGAACCACTGACTGAAACTACTCACCCTGGCCAGACATGCGAGTAACCGCTTAACAACAGGAGGTTTTGGTAAGGAGCACAGAACTAACAAGCTACCACCAACTGGAATAATTTGGGAGAGAGAAGACACCAGTCCACATGTCCCATCAAGCTCTCAGAATCCTTCTCCCTGGCTGAGTGACACACGTGCCACCAGGAAGGACCCTGAGTCAGAATGATAGGCCAGAGACAACGCTGAAACTAATCCCATGTCCATAAAAGCCAAGACTGCAAGCCACGTGGCAGAGCAGTCCTCCTGGGTTCCCTAACTACGCTGCTCTTACCTGGACGCCCCTTCCCAGTAAAGTCTCTTGCTTTGTCAGCACATGTGTTTCCTCGGACAATTCACTTCTGAGTGTTAGACAAGAGCCCACTCTTGGGCCCTGGAAGGGCCCCTCCTGCAACACAATGAGACAGTAAGTGTGCCTGAATATGTCCTAACCAGTATAGCAATCAATATTCTATATGGAACAATAACTAAGAAGCATTATCTTCTTTTAGTGAACAAAGGAAAAAAGAAATGAAGATACGCCATTTTCTTCTACGTAAACAGATAACATCTGTCAAAATTATCTTATATTAAACTAACATTTGTCACCACTATCTTATAGTAAATAAAAATGCTCAATAATAGACTGTGTTGATGCTCATATTAGGAGTGGAAGGACAGTGAATAGATAAAAGAAAGTGTGAATAGATATGTGAGACAGAGAATATGTGAAAGGAAGTAAATGTGAGAAAGAACATGTACCATAGGTGCCTAAATTTACTAAAGTTTATAAGGAAAGATATAAGCATCTGAATGCAGAGTTCCAAAGAATAGCAAGAAGAGATAAGAAAGCATTCCTCAGCGATCAGTGAAAAGAAATAGAGGAAAACAAGAGAATGGGAAAGACTAGAGATCTCTTCAAGAAACTTAGAGATACCAAGGGAACATTTCATGCAAAGATGGGCTCGATAAAGGACAGAAATGGTATGGACCTAACAGAAGCAGAAGATATTAAGAAGAGGTGGCAAGAATACACAGAAGAACTGTACAAAAAAGATCTTCAAGACCCAGATAATCACGATGGTGTGATCACTCGCCTAGAGCCAGACATTCTGGAATGTGAAGTCAAGTGGGCCTTAGAAAGCATCACTACGCACAAAGCTAGTGGAGGTGATGGAATTCCAGTGGAGCTATTTCAAATCCTGAAAGATGATGCTGTGAAAGTGCTGCACTCAATATCCCAGCAAATTTGGAAAACTCAGCAGTGGCCACAGGACTGGAAAAGGTCAGTTTTCATTCCAATCCCAAAGAAAGGCAATGCCAAAGAATGCTCAAATGACCGCACAATTGTACTCATCTCACATGCTAGTAAAGTAATGCTCAAAATTCTCCGAGCCAGACTTCAGCAATACATGAACCGTGAACTACCTGATGTTCAAGCTGGTTTTAGAAAAGGCAGAGGAACCAGAGATCAAATTGTCAACATCCGCAGGATCATGGAAAAAGCAAAAGAGTTCCAGAAAAACATCTATTTCTGCTTTATTGACTATGCCAAAGCCTTTGACTCTGTGGATCACAATAAACTGTGGAAAATTCTTCAAGAGATGGGAATACCAGACCACCTGATCTGCCTCTTGAGAAATCTGTATGCAGGTCAGGAAGCAACAGTCAGAACTGGACATGGAACAACAGACTGGTTCCAAATAGGAAATGGAGTACGTCAAGGTTGAATATTGTCACCCTGCTTATTTAACTTATATGCAGAGTACATCATGAGAAACGCTGGACTGGAAGCAGCACAAGCTGGAATCAAGATTGCTGGGGCAAATATCAATAACCTCCGATATGCAGATGACACCACCCTTATGGCAGAAAGTGAAGAGGAACTAAAAAGCCTCTTGATGAAAGTGAAAGAGGAGAGTGAAAAAGTTGGCTTAAAGCTCAACATTCAGAAAACGAAGATCATAGCATCCGGTCCCATCACTTCATGGGAAATAGATGGGGAAACAGTGGAAACAGTGTCAGACTTTATTTTTTGGGGCTCCAAAATCACTGCAGATGGTGACTGCAGCCATGAAATTAAAAGACGCTTTACTCCTTGGAAGGAAAGTTATGACCAACCTAGATAGCATATTCAAAAGCAGAGACATTACTTTGCCAACAAAGGTTCGTCTAGTCAAGGCTAGGGTTTTTCCTGTGGTCATATATTGATGTGAGAGTTGGACTGTGAAGAAGGCTGAGTGCCGAAGAATTGATGCTTTTGAACTGTGGTGTTGGAGAAGACTCTTGAGAGTCCCTTGGACTGCAAGGAGATCCAACCAGTCCATTCTGAAGGAGATCAGCCCTGGGAATTCTTTGGAAGGAATGATGCTAAAGCTGAAACTCCAGTACTTTGGCCACCTCATGCGAAGAGTTGACTCACTGGAAAAGACTCTGATGCTGGGAGGGATTGGGGGCAGGAGGAGAAGGGGACGACAGAGGATGAGATGGCTGGATGGCATCACTGACTCGATGGACGTGAGACTGGGTGAACTCCGGGAGTTGGTGATAGACAGGGAGGCCTGGCGTGCTGCAATTCATGGGGTCGCGAAGAGTCGGACACGACTGACGACTGAACTGAACTGATGCACTGTTTCCCCAGTAAATTTTAGAAAGTTATAAAAGACAAGTATTTATAAAACTAAAATGAAGTTTTCTATAAGGCAGTGATGCCAAGACAGAAAAAAACAAACTGGATTTACCTTTCTACCTTAAATAACTAAAAAACTAGGAAAAAATATATCAAACAATGATTTTCAGAAACTTAACATCATCTCAGGCCAGAGATCAAGAGAAAAAACAAAGTGAAGTAAGGCTTTATTGCCTATAGAGTTATGAGGCTGAAACACAGGGAGGGGGTTAGGGGCTGGAACCCAATCTGAGCCCCAAGAGTCTCTACGAGTTAAGGGAAAAAAGAATTGAGTTAGGGGAACCACCAAAACAGTTAGAATTTCCAGGGCAAATGGAGAGAAGGAAGCTGCAGACAAAGGACTCCAAAGGTCTAGACAGAGATGGAGTGGGGTGTCATTTCCTTCTCTGAGATGTATTCTATACATTCAAGCAAATAAAGAAAACTATGAACATAGTAACAGAAATGCTAAATATCAAACTGTATCATGCTCTTGGTGGTGGCGGTTATATGACTCTATACATGTGAAAAATACCACAGAACGATAAAAACATGAAAAGGTGAACGCATGAAGAAAATGATGAAGTGAGTTAATTTGCACATCTAGTCAGTTATATTGACTTCTGATTTTGAGACACCCCACTCCAGTACTCTTGCCTGGAAAATCCTGTGGAGGGAGGAGCCTGGTGGGCTGCAGTCCATGGGGTCACTAAGAGTCCGACACGACTGAGCGACTTCACTTTCACTTTTCACTTTCATGCATTGGAGAAGGAAATGGCAACCCACTCCAGTGTCCTTGCCTGGAGAATCCCAGGGACGGGGGAGCCTGGTGGGCTGCCGTCTATGGGGTCGCACAGAGTCGGACACGACTCAAGCAACTTAGCAGCAGCAGCAGCAGCAGCAGCAGCACTATAGTTATATAAGATGATATCACTGGAAGAAGACAAGTAATGGGCATCTGTACTATTTTTGCATCTTATGAATTTATAATTATTTGAAAGCCCAAAGATTCTTTAAAGGCCCAAACTGATCATTTTAGAGATAAAAATTTAATATCTATAACTAAACATGCATTGGAATTCTTCTGGAGTAAAACATCTTAACGAATTTGAAAAGAAAGGCTTAATGAACTTGAAGATACAGCAGGGGAAAAAAATCCAAAATTAAACACAGTGAGAAAAGAAGCTGGGGGGGTGGGGGGGGAAGGAACCACGGGACAATGAACAAGTGCGGCAGTGAACTGCTGAGCAACATCACAGAGTCTAAAATTAATGTAACAGTATCCCAGAAAGAGTACAAGAGCAAGAAGGACATTAAAAAAAAAAAAACAAAAAAAACCACCGAATTCTTCCTAATTTCATGAGAACTATAAACTCAAAGATCCAGTAACTTCAACAACCTCTAAGGAGAACCAAAAAACAAGATTATTATTTGAGAGTCAAACTACTGAAAAACAGTAATAAGGAAATCATAAAGCAGTCAGCAGGAGAAAAAAAGAATATACACAGAGAAACAGAGACATAAATGATGGCCAACATGTCATCAGAAACAAGAGAAAAATTAACTTTTTTTTTTTTGGATGGGGTGGGGTGAGGCTTGTGAGATCTCAGTTCCCAGATCAGGAGGGACTGAACCCAAGCCACAGCAGTAAAAGCCCAGAATCCTAACCTCTAGGTCATCAGGGAATTCCTCTCAACATTTTTAAACTATAGAAAGAAAGAGGAAAATAAAACATTCAACCAAGAACTCAAAATCTATCTAAAATATCTTTCAAAAATGAAAACAAATACAGTCACTATGGAAGCGTTTGGCAGTTTCTGTTTTGTTTTTTTTTTATAAAGTTAAACATACACTTAACATATATATAGCCCAGCAATTGTGCCCCTGGGTATTTATCAAAGTGTACTGAACATTAATGCTCATACCAACCTACATGTGAATGTCTGTACCAAGAAAGGTGTCCTCCTGTGTGTGTGTGCTTAGTTGCTCAGTCTTGTCCGACTCTGCAACCCCATGGACTGTAGGCCGCCAGGCTCCACTGTCGGTGGGGATTCTCCAGGCAAGAATACTGGAGTGGGTTGTCATGCCCTCCTCCAGGGGATCTTCCCAATCCAGGGATAGAACCCAGGTCTCCTGCATTGCAGGCAGATTCTTTACCATCTGAACCACAAGGAAGGGATAAATAAAATGGTATATCTATACAACAGAATTCTATTTAACAATTTTTAAAAAGCTATTAATTCATGCAACATGGATGAATATTAAAAGTACTTCCTAAGGGAAAGAATTCAGACCAAAAAGGGCATATAGTGTTTCCATTCATATGACATTCTGGAAAGGCAAAGCTATAGAGACAGACAATAGATCAAAGGTTGCCAGGGAACTGGAGAAGGGTGGAGGAGTGACTGAGTATATAGGAGACAAAGAGGGAACTTGCATGTCCTGAAATCCATAGAACTTAACCACATGAAGAGTAAAGCTGAATGTATGCAAATTAAATCAACCAGGAGTCTAGAAATACAAAACTGGCAAAGAGCAACTGTATTACAAATGTTTGGCGTATCCACACTGAAGAGGGTATGGAAAATGGTGCTAACCTTAATAACTTTGGTAGACAGTATTCTGACTGGTAACTGTAGCAGAAAAAAAAGAACTGTATATGAACACTGTGTTCTGGTTGGTAAAGTGATTCCTTACAAGGCTACAGATTAGTAGTAATGCTGAAACAACTATACATGTCTACTGAAGACAAGCAATCAGTAAAACAGATGCTGGCTGGTGGGAGCCCGATTTTCCACTTCAGGGAAGTTACAGGTAAGCAAGGAGGAACAGCTGGAACAAACTATGCAGTACTGGAATAGAGTCAGAGATACCTCTACCGGTACCAGTTTGTTCTCAACCATGAAACACTTTAAATAAGGTAATCATTCAGATTATTAGAGATGGATCATTTAACTGGTATGTTGTATGTTGCTTGAAAATAAGTCTGTAAAATGCTACATATATCAAGCTTGATAAAGTAATATTTAAAAGATTTGTAAGCAATGTAAACAAAGCTGATTTTCTAAAGCCTCCATATTGTACTAAATATTTCCAAATAACTAGTTGAATAAGGATCTCCAATCATTTTAACAGACTGATAACAGAATTAAATTTCAAAAATGCAAAGCATGTAATACATACATCACTAGGGTCTACTCATGCAATAACTTCTATCATATTCAAGATACTTTTAGAATAAGTTACTGAATATACCAGTAGAAATGATAAACATTTTATGCCTTAACTCCGTTAAAAACTCTTAAAATAGATTTAGTCATGTTATCTGCTTAAATTTGACAAGAAACCAGTAAAAGGGAAACTATAAACCAAATCTTACATAAGAAAAAAAAAAAAGTAGGCTTATTCATCCTACGCCTTTCCCTAATATGAGGCTAACAAAAATTAAGCACCTAATATTCTCTAAATAAACACAAACTGAACCCTGATTTTTATTTCAAAAAAAGATTTCTCAAAACAAGAAATTGGTTAATCAGTGGTAAAATTTCTAGAAAATTTACTTTATTAGAGAGGAGAAATAATCATTAACTTTAGTCTCCATATTCTATTAAGTTCTATATATCATTATCATACAAAAATATTATACCTTGAACAGAACAAGAACCAGACAATCTGAATTCTAGTGAGTATTAGCCTGACCAATCTCTTCTATGTCTTCAGTTTCCTAGTCTGTAAAATAAAGTGATCAATTTACATGAATTTTTTTTAATGTGTGCAGCTCCAATGTTCTGTGTCAAAGCAATCCATTTAGGAAAGTGGACAATTACAGTTGATTTTTTCCCATATTTTTTTCCTCTCACTTTATTTCTCAGTAGTACGTCATAACACTGCCCAAACATTTTGGAGGTTGGGAATGATATCTAAAAGATTTTAATTTGGTAGTTATTACCACACTCAACTAAGCTACTATGTGAATTTGGTCAGGTTAAAAGAGCTGAACTTGTTAGGCAGGTTTTATTTTCTGATATAGAGGATATTTATATTCCAGATAAGGTATTAATTAGAACACATTACCAGATGTAACCAATTTCACTGAAGCTCAACAAAAGCTGAAGCAAAGGCACACAGCTGTTATTTTTTAAATCTTAGGTTTCTCAAATTCCAGAACTGTTTCAAAGAAATGTTTTCTTGTTAGTAGGTAGGCTGTAGTTACAAAGATTTTATAAACTATTCTCTGACCTAATTTTTGGTTCGATCACATAGATAAATGTTTACAAAATTCTGAATTGATGACTTATGTTATACACAAGAAATGTGGGCAGACAAAATAAAAATAAATAAAACTCAGGAATTTCTGTTTCATACCAAACTTAGTCTGGGAAAATGTCACATTAACTAAAAATAGTTTTTCCTGAATGTTTCAATAATACAGGTTTCATGGGTCTATGATTAACATGCAAAGTGAAAAGTCACCAACAAAGAAAAACAAAATAAATCATTATTTATAAATAATAACCATTCTTTTAGGGATTCCCTGGTGGCTCAGAGATTAAAGCGTCTGCCTCCAATGCAGGAGACCTGGTTTCGATCCCTGGGTTGGGAAGATCCCCTGGAGAAGGAAATGGCAACCCACTCCAGTATTCTTGCCTGGAGAATCCCATGGACAGAGGAGCCTGGTGGGCTACAGTCCACGGGGTCGCAAAGAGTCGGACACGAAAATCCACTTACTACTGGTTGTTGTAATTTAATGCTTTATAACTTAATTTTGCGTGTCTTCCATTTTCTCCACTGGTACCATTCCTGACACACTACCTCTAATGTATCTATGTAGTTATGTCACATGTATTTCAAGGAGGCTGTAGGTACCTGACAGATGTGCTGTGTGTGCTTAGTCGCTCAGTCATGTCTGACTCTTGCAACCCATGGACTGTAGCCCGCCACGATCCTCTGTCCATGGTGATTCTCCAGGCAAGAATACTGAAGTGGGTTGCCATACCCTCCTCCAGGGGATCTTTGCAAGCCAGGGATGGATAAGTTAAAAAATTAACAGTCTAAAGGCCCAGCATCTCAAGCCAGAAAATATCTACTACCAAGTCTTAAAAGTTCCAAATAAAATCAAATACTACTGAACGTAAATGACAAAAGTGCAATAATTTCTGAACCACAGGCTTTCAAATTAAACGCTCCTCATTTGTTTTAGTCTTAAATGAAATTGGGGCTCAAAATTAAAACAATCAGGGGGTCTTCCTCTGCCTGAAACTTACTTATATGTTTAGGTAAGGTGCTTAACCTCTGTGTGATTCAATTACTTCATATAAAGGTAGTAATATCTACCAAGTCTAGCTCATGAGTAAGATCAAAAGTTTGAAATAAATTTACAATACAAAAACCTCATTTCAGTAAATAGCTGTTTAATTAGATCAGACTACCAGATGCATTTAACAATCTGAATGTGTAAATGGCCAAACTATTAGTACTCACTAATTTTCTGTGAAGAACTGAAGCATTGGAAAAGACACCGATGCCAGGAAAGACTGAAGGCAGAAGAAGGGGACAACAGAGGATAGGTGGTTGGATGGTATCACTGACTCACTAGACATGAGTTTAAGCAAACTCCGAGAAATAGTGAAGGACAGGGAAGCCAGGCCTGCTGCAGTCCATGGGGTCACAGAGTTGGACACAACTCAGCAACTGAACAGCAACAATCTTCTGCAAGTTTATAGCTAAATAAAGTTATCAGAATTAATGAAATGTTTTTGTACCATTCACTGCAGTTAGTTACAAATCCACAAAGGTTTCCAAGGAGGAAGCAGCTACCACCAAAGCAGTCCCTCTAAAATAAGACCAAGTAGTATTAGTCTCAGGACCTCTCTGGTGGTCCAGTAGTTAAGATTCCACACTTCTAATGCAGGGGGCACAGGCTCAATCCCTGGTGGGGGAACTAAAATCCCACATGCCACATGGTACAGCCAAAAAAATTAGGAAAAAAAAAAAACACTTAGTCTCACAATTTACTAGAAGGGACTTACTGGTTCTATTGATTCAACAAGGAAATCTGTGTAAGTTATCATCTGTAAGTCAAATTCTTTAGAATATATAAGAGCTCCTTTCTTAGTATTCTCCCTTGAAAAATGGCTGTACAGTCAACAAATAATTTTATTTTATACCAGCAACTGAATATAGCATATGGGACAGAAATCTGAAAACTGCAACTTTAATACTAACAATTCTTATAAGTAATACATATATTTTTTCTCATAATTTATATAAGCTGTTCATTCTGATAGGGTGATATTAAAAACTAACTAGTTCATATCAACTATTTAGACTTAATTACCAAATTTGTAACAATTAAGCTCACCAAATTACCTCATTAAGATGCTGCTCTTAATATAAATATAGAAAGCCAGTTATATATTAAAGCATGTACTTGAAACCTCAAAACTAATTTTTTCCAGGTTTCATAAGAATATTAAAACAAAGCTTAAGTAGAAAGCAGAGAAGAATAATCATAGCTCTCCATTTAAAGATAACATAGTCAGTGAACATTAACTAACAGATATTCTGCCAACTCCTCAAAGTTTATTTTTTGTAAAACACAAAGCTGCAGCTACTGGTCGACTACTTTTTGCATGAAATACAAGGGAACAGCCACAGATGCTCTTCAAGGCACTGGTACATGACTGTCCAGGGCACTAACACAGACAGGAAGAGACAACAGGCCTATTTATACAGGACAGAAACAGGCTGAAGGATTTACAGTTTTTAATCACAGAATGCATATCAGAATCACTGAGGGTTTTGGGGGGGTTTTCCGTTATTGTTGTTTTTAAGAAATATTGATATACCCTTGCCCCTATCTTTGGAACCTGGTCATCAGTTTTTTTGTTTTTTTTTTTTAAGTGCTCCAGATGATTCTAATGTATAGCCAGGGTTAAGACTTTATAGCAGAGTGAAATTAAAAAATGTTTTCACCTCAGTGTAAGTACTAGGCAAAAAAGAAACATTATATATATCGAGAATAATGTATAAGAGCACTTTACATTTCCTATGCATGCCAATGCACCATTTCCTTGCCTCTTACTCTACCTCTGAAAAATAATGGTGGGCCTAAAAGATTAATTTTTAAACTGCTTCTTAAAAGCACAAGATTTCTTTTGTTAAAATACATATAATGCAAGTGCAGAAGGAAATACTCAGAAGTAGATGAAAAATTCCAGTAAAACTTCATTACGAGAAATTTCTAATAAAAAATTCTTCTAATATATTCAATCAGTTCAGTTCACTTCAGCCGCTCAGTCATGTCCGACTCTTTGCGACCCCATGAACCAGAGCATGCCAGGCCTCCCTGTCCATCACCAACTCCCAGAGTTCACTCAGACTCACATCCATCAAGTCAGTGATGCCATCCAGCCATCTCATCCTCTGTCCTTCCCTTCTCCCTCCTCAATCTTTCCCAGCATCAGGGTCTTTTCAAATGAGTCAGCTCTTCATATAGAGCGGCCAAAGTATTGGAGTTTCAATACTTTAGGTTTAAAAATATGCCCACTATCTTAACATTTCTTCCTAGAAATGCAATATTAAGTATCATTTGTGAGGCATGAGGTACTGTGCACTTCAACTCTAAAAATAATTCTATAAAGTAGATATTACTACCTTTTTTTACAGATGAGAAAAAACCTCTGACAATAAGAAAATTACACAAGGTCAAGAGGTAGGTAAATAAGCTGGATAAGTGCCATAATTTGAGCTCATATTCACTTGACGTGAATCTTGAAAGTGCTGCACTCAATATGCCAGCACATTTGGAAAACTCAGCAGTGGCCACAGGACTGGAAAAGGTCCGTTTTCATTCCAATCCCAAAGAAAGGCAATGCCAAAGAATGCTCAAACTACTGCACAATTGCACTCATCTCACATGCTAGTAAAGTAATGCTCAAAATTCTCCGAGCCAGGCTTCAGCAATACATGAACCGTGAACTTCCTGATGTTCAAACTGGTTTTAGAAAAGGCAGAGGAACCAGAGATCAAATTGTCAACATCCACTGGATCATGGAAAAAGCAAAAGAGTTCCAAAAAAACATCTATTTCTGCTTTATTGACCATGCCAAAGCCTTTGACTCTGTGGATCACAATAAACTGTGGAAAATTCTTCAAGAGATGGGAATACCAGACCACCTGACCTGCCTCTTGAGAAATCTGTATGCAGGTCAGGAAGCAACAGTTAGAACTGGACATGGAACAACAGACTGGTTCCAAATAGGAAATGAGTGCGTCAAGGTTGTATATTGTCACCCTGCTTATTTAACTTATATGCAGAGTACATCATGAGAAACGCTGGACTGGAAGAAGCACAAGCTGGAATCAAGATTGCCGGGGCAAATATCAATAACCTCCGATATGCAGATGACCCCACCCTTATGGCAGAAAGTGAAGAGGAACTAAAAAGCCTCTTGATGAAGGTGAAAGTGGAGAGTGAAAAAGTTGGCTTAAAGCTCAACATTCAGAAAACGAAGATAATGGCATCCGGTCCCATCACTTCATGAGAAATAGCTGGGGAAACAGTGGAAACAGTGTCAGACTTTATTTTTGGGGGCTCCAAAATCACTGCAGATGGTGACTGCAGCCATGAAATTAAAAGACGCTTACTCCTTGGAAGGAAAGTTATGACCAACCTAGATAGCATATTCAAAAGCAGAGACATTACTTTGCCAACAAAGGTCCGTCTAGTCAAGGCTATGGTTTTTCCTGTGGTCATGTATGGATGTGAGAGTTGGACTGTGAAGAAGGCTGAGTACCGAAGAATGGATGCTTTTGAACTGTGGTGTTGGAGAAGACTCTTGAGAGTCCCTTGGACTGCAAGGAGTTCCAACCAGTCCATTCTGAAGGAGATCAGCCCTGGGATTTCTTTGGAGGGAATGATGCTGAAGTTGAAACTCCAGTACTTTGGCCGCCTCATGAGAAGAGCTGACTCGTTGGAAAAGACTCTGATGCTGGGAGGGATTGGGGGCAGGAGGAGAAGGGGACGACAGAGGATGAGATGGCTGGATGGCATCACTGACTTGATGGATGTGAGTCTGGGTGAACTCCAGGAGTTGGTGATGGACAGGGACGCCTGGCGTGCTGCGATTCATGGGGTCGCAAAGAGTCGGACACGACTGAGCGACTGAACTGAACTGAACTGATATGTATACACACGCACAAAGATATAAGTGAAAGTGAAAGCTGCTCAGTTGTGTCCAACTGTTTGCGATCCCATGGGCTATACAGTGCATGGAATTCTCCAGACCAGAATACTGGAATGTGTAGCCTTTCCCTTCTCCAGGGGATCTTCCCAACCCAGGGTTCGAACCATTTCAGAGGGATTCTTTACCAGCTGAGCCACAAGGGAAGCCACAAGGGAAGCCCCAAAGACATAAACGCACACGTATATATCTCATACCAATTACAGTTTCATGAAGAAAAGGTGCCCTTTCTTCATGAAATGTAACTGCTATGATGGATATCATATAAATATCATAGATATAACATATATCTATCATACCAATTATGGTTTCAAGAAAAATGAAACCATTCTGGGAAATTCCAGCTGTCAAAAGTTTTACTCAAGTCTCACTATGATTCTAAAAGAAGGAAATCAGCAACAGGGTGACAAGTGACAGACATTTATCAGCTGGAGTTTCAAAGTTCTAGAATCAGGAAATAAAGTACCCACAATATCCTTTCAGACACAGCTTCAGACAACTAAGAGAAAAAACAGGCACTACGTCACAAGGCAAACTGCTAAATTGTTTTGTTAAGTTTTAAAGCTAGATTACTATTGTCAATCTATGCTTTTGTGTCAACCTGTTTACACAGAAATTAGTAATTTCAATGTACCTTGCTGCTGCTGCTGCTAAGTCACTTCAGTCGTGTCCAACTCTGTGCAACCCCATAGACGGCAGCCCACCAGGCTCCCCCGTCCCTGGGATTCTCCAGGCAAGAACACTGGAGTGGGTTGACACTGGAGTGGGTTGACATTTCCTTCTCCAATGCATGAAAGTGAAAAGTGAAAGTGAAGTCACTCAGTCGTGTCCAACCCTTAGCATGGACTGCAGCCTACCAGGCTCCTCCGTCCATGGGATTTTCCAGGCCAGAGTACTGGAGTGGGGTGCCATTGCCTTCTCCAATGTACCTTATCTTCATACAATTCTCTAAGGAAGCATCAAAATTCGTTAAGAAGTCCATTTTCTATGCCTTTCTGCAAATGCTTTCTACCTTTTAAATTGTCTCTCTATAGCAGACACTCCTGGGTGACTCCTTAACGGTCCTCCCTGTGATTGCCAAGGTTGTTCAGTGGTTTAACCTTACCCACATGACTTAAGGGGAAATTCTGATTGGTCTAAGTTAATATGATAATACAATGCCCCCTCCCAGTCCCATTCAGTAAATGATTTATGTAAGGGCATTAGAACCAACTCTGGCCAGTGAAATACAAGGAGAAATCTGATTGTAGGGCTTTAGGAAAGGAGAGGGGGACAGCCCCCTTTGTTCCCCTAAAAGTTATTATCAGGCTATCACATTTTGAACTACTTACCGTACCATCTTTCAATCATAATGAGAGCTAGCTTGGGGAATTCTCTGGCAATCCAGTTAGGACTCTGCCATCACTGCCAAGGGACTGGGTTCAATCCCTTATCAGGGAACTAAGATCCCACAAGTTGTGGGTAGTGTGGTCAGAACCAAACAACCAACCCTATAGAGAGCTAGCTTAAACAGAATCTCACATTTTAATAATGGCAGAACTTGCTCAGGAATTAACCCCAACTTGCAAACGGCCATTATTCCAATTATGGGAGAAAATACACTTTATGCAGTTGAACCAGAATCTTCCTAAACCTTGAGGCTTATCCACACTTAATCCTTCAGTAATTTTTAAATCATTTTATGTAAAGTCTTTCCAATGCATCCACCCTATTTTTCCAGAGCATATACACAAACAGCTTAAACAACAGTTCTTCCTACCTCATTATTTCAGTAGCTTATACTTAAGTTAAAAGTTGCATTAACAATGGCATAAAAACAGCTGATTCTTAGCATATACCTAGCCCAGTAGGGCAAACGGTACATAAGTAAGCTAGAATGATTCTTTAGCTGTAAGTGTTCAGAACACTCTAGACTACAGGAATTGAAAGCAATGGTTTAAAAGCATGTCAGTTAAGTGGAATTTTGTTAAGGACACGTGTCACAAACACATTTCTGTATATGACTGATTATGTATTTAACAAAAAATATATTCTTTTTTTATGTGAAGTGGGGGATAGGGTGGGGAGGCAACTAAGAAATCCTACCAAAAAAAAAAAAAAAAAAACCTTAGACAAATGTTTCCAGGAGAGAAAATGGAAGTAAACCTAGAGTCAAGAAGTATGAGTATGAATCTATTTAGTCTCAACTCCAGCCAAGTAGCACTGCAGTAAGAGAACAGAAACTATAAAGAACCTTTACAACCTTTAGTTGTTCTACTGCTAATGAATTAAAAATGACAAAATCCCACAATTCAAAAAGTTCAGGCAATACAGACAAAATGTGTTATCTGCTTAATCTGCATAACAGCCAAATTCATTTTATCATATGTCATATCAAGGCTAACTATAGCAGTGTTCCATTGACAAAAAATATTTGTTTTCTCTTTTAAGAAATATTAGCTGGACAAATTATTTCAAGTAGAAATTTATCAGAGATTCTGGAACAATTATTCAGTATTAAAACAGCCAAATACTCTTGATATTAATAATCATGTTATTTTCTACTTCCTAGCAAAAATATTTAACAAGCCTTACTATATCCCAAGACTTCCCTGGGAGCTCAGCTGGTAAAGAATCCACCTGCAAGGCAGGAGACCTGGGTTCAATCCCTGGGTTGGGAAGATCTCCTGGAGAAGGGAATGGGTACCCACTCCGGTATTCTGGCCTAGAGAATTCTATGGACAGAGGAGCCTGGCAGGCTACAGTTTCATGGGGTCTCAAAGAGTCAGACATGACTAAGTGACTTTCACTCACTATACCCCAGGTAGTAAATGGAGGTTTCAATTAGAAATCCCCATATGAAGGACTTCACTGTGGTCTAGTAGTTAAGAATCTACCTGCCAAAGCAAGGGACACAAGTCCGATTCTTGGTTCAGGAAGATCCACACACTGCAGGGCAACTAGGCCCACGTGCTCTCGAGTCTGCACCTCTAAATAAATAAATCTTTAAAAACAAAAAAAGAAACAAAAGAAGGACCCATAAGAAGCACAGAACTAGAGAATTTATTTCTGGAATAAAAACTCCAATTTGTATAGATCTTGGGGTCAGAAACTATGTTTCCAAATTATTCTCCACAGAATTATAAAGCAATGAACAACACAAAGTTACAAATGGCAATAACATCCACATCTTTAACAGTAACATTCATTCATTAAGAAAAGCACTTAATGTTTATTAAACTCAATTTATGTTCACCTAACACACTAAATTAAATGTCCTGGCAGACTAATAAGAGCAGGAATTTTTAATCTGGATTTTAAAAATATTTAGTTTGTTGGAAATTCCCTGGCAGTCCAGTGGTTAGGACTCAGTGCTTTCACTGCTGTGGCCCAGGTTCAACTCCTGTAACTAAGAGCCTACAAGCTGTGCACTACAGCAAAAGTAATAATAATAATAATTAAAAAAAAATTAATGCAGAATTTGTTGATCAAACACAGTGGGTATGAAATTGGATGGAAAAAAGTTACATCTTTATTCTACTAATCTCTAATTGATATTTTGCATATCTTTAATTAAAAACATAAGCAATAATCATCAAAGAGACCACAAATAACAAGTGCTGGCAAGAATGTGGAGAAAAGAGAATCCTTGTACTCTGTTGGTGGGAATGTAAATTTGACAGCCACTGTGAAAAACAGTATGGAATTTCCTCAAAAAAACTAAAAAGAGAACTACCAATGATCTACCAATTCCATTCTTCGGTATTTATCTGAAGAAAATGAAAACACTAATTTGCACTGATACCTGCACTTCCATATTTATAGCAGCATTACTTACAAGAGCCAAAATAAGCAAGCAACAAAAGCGTCCATCAACAGATGACTGGATAAAGATGAAGTGGTGTGTGTATATACAACAGAGTACTATTCAGCCATAAAAAAGGATGAAATTTTGCCACTGGAAATAACATGAATGATGAACCTGGAGGGTATTATGCTTACTCAAGTAAGTCAAAGGAAGACAAATGCTGTACCTTATCACTTATTGTGGAACCTAAAAATAAAGCAATGAATACAGCAATACAGAAAAAGACACAGAGAAGAAACTAGTGGTTACCATGCAACTCTATGGCAAGAGAGAAGGGAGGAACAAGAAAAGGACAGGGAATTAGAAGGTACAAACTACTACATATAAAAAACTACAAGGATATACTCTATAGCACAGGAAATATAACCATTATTTCAAATTCAAATGAAGAATAATCTATAAAAATTTAGAATCACTATGCTATATAACTGAAACTAATATTATAAATCAATTACACCCCAATTTTTAAAAAGTGTCAAAAAAACCAAACAAACCAGCAAGCCATAGTGAGATTATCTACAGCTGTGATTTTTTTACCATTAGAAAATACAGATATTTTCAAAACACTTCAGCTGCTTCAAGTCTCAAATTCTCCTTTATGTGCATTACTAGCCTAAAAATTACTCTACACCATTGGACACTGTTGAGATGCACATCACTGAATTTACTTTTTAAAAGTAAATTTTTAAAAAATTTTGTTTTAAAGTTTTACTTAAAAATCATATTCTGTGTCCTCACCAGCATGTATATTTAATTTTGCACAATTAAAATATTACTTTAAGTAAGGGTCCACATGTGTCAACAGAGAATCAAAGGCATTCATGGCCCAAAAAAGGATAAGAACGCCTGGGAGAGACTTTCAGAGCAAGAATACGACTTTCCAGAGGATAACAAAGCATAGCAATTTAAGAACAAGAAAAAGCCTCAGAGCACATTTAGTTGAAACTCCTTGTTTCAGAGATAAAGAAACTGTGGTCTGGTGACAGCATCCCTGTTCAAGGTCATACACACAACTAATTACTGACAGAACCAGAGAAAACAGAATCTACTGTTTTCTGACTCAGGATTCAAAGCTAAATTAACCTTGAGGCGACTTGGCTATAACACAGCAAGACAGGGCAAAGACGACTCTGCAAATACATGCCAAAATATTATTAGAGAAAGAGAGAAATTATACAGAAAGATGATCTAGTTTGCAAAAGAAAAGGATGGGTTGAGGTGTGAAAGCATATTGAAGATAAATTCTACTACAGGGCATGCCAACACAAACCTTGAAAAAGACAAGAAAGAAAACAAAAAGGTGACACCCTCTTTGCACAGAATGCATAGGCATAGTTTAAATACCTAAATATTCCAAACGTTATTAAAATATATTGTCTCTCCAACTTTTCCTGAAACACATACTTCTTGGTCGTTTTTCCCACTTTATACAGTGACACGGGCAAAGTGAAATGTTTACTTTCCTCCTTATCTATGATAATAAGTAAAACAGCATAAGCACAACAGCAAAAATCAAATAACAGTTAGTATCCATACCAAGGAAACAACAGAAAGAAGGTAGTTGCTACTACTCAACTCTAGCTAAATGCTACCAAGCAAACTGTCACCTAGATGGAATTCTAGATGGAACAAAAGTATCCCTCAAAAAATGACGGTGAAATACATCTTCAGAGGAAAAAAAAAGACAAGATCATGAGACAACTTGTTCTAAAAACAGGAAGTTTCTTTGTGCAAACGTAAATAATGAAGCTTAGGATTTCTTGAATGAAAAACAACAAAAATAGCAAATACATGGCAATGTATAATTGACCGGGAGATGGCTAACTTTTCTGTAAAGGGCCAGCCTGATGATAACAGCAGGTTAAGAAGCGACAGTTAGAACCTGACACAGAACAACACGCTGGTTCAAAATTAGGAAAAGAGTATGTCAAGGCTGCGTATAGTCACTCTGCTTATCTAACTTATATGCAGAGTACATCATGCAAAATGCCAAGCTGGATGAAGCACAAGATGGAATCAAGATTGCCGGGAGAAATATCAATAAGGTCAGATATGCAGATTATACCACCCTATGGCAGAAAGACTTACCTGGTGGCACAGATGGTAAAGCATCTGCCTACAATGCAGGAGACCCAGGTTCAATCCCTGGGTTGGGAAGATCCCCTGGAGAAGGAAATGGCAACTCACTCCAGTACTCTTGCCAGGAAAATCTCATGGACAGAGGAGCATGGTAGGCTACAGTCCAGGGGTCACAGTCAGTCAGACAGGACTGAGCAACTTCACTTTCTTTCACTTACGGCAGAAAGGAAAGAGGAACTAAAGGGCCTCTGGATGAAGGTGAAAGAGGAGTGAAAAAGGTGGCTTAAAACTCAATATTCAAAAAACAAAGATCATAGCATCCAGTCCCATCACTTCATAGCAAATAGATGGGGAAACAATGGAAACAGTAACAGACTTTATTTTTAGGGGGCTCCAAAATCACTGCAGATGGTGACTGCAGCCGTGAAATTAAAAGGTGCTTGCTCCTTGGAAGAAAAGCTATGACAAACCTAGACAGCATTTTTAAAAGCAGAGACACTTCTTTGCCAACAAAGGTCCGTCTAGTCAAAGCTATGGTTTTGCCAGTAGTCATGTACAGATGTGAGAGCTGGACCATAAACATGGCTGAGGGCTGAAGAATTGATGCTTTTGAACTGTGGGGTTGGAGAAGACTCTTGAGAGCTCCCTAGACTGCAAGGAGATCAAACCAGTCAATCCTAAAAAAAATTAGTCCTGAATATTCACTGGAAGGACTGATGCTGATGCTGAAGCTCCAATATTTTGGCCACCTGATGCGAAGAACTGACTCATTAGAAAAGACCGTGATGCTGGGAAAGACTGGGAGGAGAAGGGGATGACAGAGGACAAGATGGTTGGATGGCATCACCAACTCAATGGACATGAGTTTGAGCAAATTCTGAGAGATGGTGAAGGACAGGGAAGCCTGGCATGCTGCAGTCCTCGGGGTCGCAAAGAGTTGGACAAAACTGAGCGACTAAACAACACACCAGGAGATGGCAAACTCTTCTATAAAGGACCACTGTGATGATAAATGTTTTTTAGGCTTTGCAGGCCAAAAAAATCTGTTGTAAATAACCAATTCTGCACCTGCAACACAAGAGAACCAACAGACAATAAACTAACAGGTGTGGTTGTATTTCAGCAAAATTTCCTTTACAAAAGCAGGTGGCAGGTATATTTGGCCTGTAGTCATAGTCTAACAGGCTTCCCAGCTGGCATAAGTGGTAAGGAACCTGCCTACAGTGCAGGAGACTTAAAAGACAGGGTTCAATACCCTGGAGGGGGGAAATGGCTACCCACTCCAGTATTCTTGGCTGGAGAATCCCACGGACAGAGGAGCCTTGAGGGCTACAATCCACAGGGTCACAAAGAGTCGGACACAGCTGAAACAACTTAGCACGCACAGTCTAACAATCCCTAGTCTTTTCTTTTCAAATTCTTTAAAACACGTGTGATAACTTAAAGCAAAATTTGCATCACTGTCTGAAGGGGTATGTGAGCCATGCAGATAGACAACTACAGCATAGATGAGTGTAAGGAAAGGGCAGTATGTGGGGACAAGATTATAAACTGTAATAAGTGTAGCATGTTGAGTTGTGTACCAGTAAAGACATATTCAGGTTCTAACCCCTGGTTATCTCTGAATGTAATTATATTTGGAAATAAAGTTTTCACCAAGGCAGTCAAATTAAAAGAAGATAATTCTCGATTTGTGGGGGCCCCAAATTCGATGACTAGTATCTTTTTAAGAAAAAGGAGAGAGAGACATAGAGATATACAGAAAAGAAAGATAACCAAATGAAAATGAAGGCAAAAATATGAGTGACATAGCTGTAAGTCAAAGAACATCAAGGATTTCTGACAACCAGAAGGCAGAAAAGGCAATAAAGGTTCTCTCCTAGAGCCTTGAGAAGAAGTATGGACCCGCTGCTACCTTGACTTCAGACTTCTAATCTCTAAAACTAAGACACAACATGAAAAGTCTTAAATCTATTGAAAAAATTGAATTCACACTTAAATTCCTCCAAGTTCAGACAGTTTCACCAGTAAATCTTCCAAAGATTTCTAAAGAAAGAATGCCAATCTGACACAATCTTCCAGAAAAATAGCACAAAATTGACAGGAAATAATAATTCCTATCATTTTTATGACACTACCATCACATGGATACCAAAACCAAAGACAATGTAAGGAGAAAAAAAAAAAACCTGTAAGACCAATATCCCTCAAAAAAATAAAGTAAAAATCCTCAACAAAATATTAGCAAATCAAATTCAAGAAAATAAAAGACAAGCCTTATTCTCACCCTTCTCTCAGTTTCTTGAATAAGATAAAAACATATGAAATAATAACAACATACCGTTGAGTTTGTAAAATATTTAGCTGTCATATGTATAACAGCACAAAAAGGGAGAAGAGAGAGCTGTATAGGAATAAAATTTCTGTATCTCACTAGAATTAAAACTAGTGTGTCTAGAGTAAATTCTAGTAAGAATACAGTAAGCCTGAGCACAACTCCTAAGAAAATAATACAAAAGAATATGGTGAAAATAACATTAGAGAATCTAAAATGTTATACTAGAAAAACACCATTTGATGTAAAATTAGAAAGCAGTAGAGGCGGAATAAAACATCAGACAATATATGAAAACATACAGAAAACAGAGCAAAATGGCAGATTTTATATCTTACTACATTAGTAATAGTATTAAATGTAAACAATTAAAGAATCCAGTCAAAAAGCAGTGTCAGACTGCAAAAATATAAATAACACAATCTAAATGTTCATCAACAGAAGAATGGATAAAGATGTGGTGTATATACATATGTATGTTTGTGTGTGTGTGTGTGTGTATACATATATATACACACATACACACACACATACACCCTTCAAGATGTACAAGCTGGATTTAGAAAAGGCAGAAGAACCAGAGATCAAATTGCCAACATTCACTGGATCAGAGAGAAAGCAAGGAATTCCAGAAAAACATCTACTTCTGCTTTATTGATTATGCTAAAACTTTAGACTATGTGGATCACAACAAACTGTGGGAAATTCTTAAAGAGATGGGAATACCAGACCACCTTTTCTGCCTTCTGAGAAACCTGTATGCAGGTCAAGAAGCAACAGTTAGAACAGCTGGACATCAAACAATGGACTGGTTCAAAATTGGGAAAGGAGTACGTCAAGGCTGTACACCATCACTCTCTTATTTAACTTATATGCAGAGTATATCATGTGAAATGCCAGGCTGAATGAAGCACAGGCTGGAATCAAGATTGCTGGGAGAAACAGCAACAGCCTCAGATATGCAGATGACACCACCTTATGTAAGAAAGCAAAGAGGAACTAAGGAGCCTCCTGATGAAGGTGAAGGAGGAGAGTGAAAAAGCTGGCTTAAAACTCAACACTCAAAAACTAAGATCATGGCATCCCATTCCATCACTTCATGGCAAACAAATGGGAAAATAGTGGAAATGGTGGCAGATTTTATTTTCTTGGGCTCCAAAATTACTGTGGATGGTGACTGTGGCCACAAAATTAAAAGATGCTTGCTCCTTGCAAAAAAAGCCATGACAAACATAGACAGCATATTAAAAGGCAGAAATGTCACTTTGCCAACAAAGGTCCATCTAGTCAAAGCTAGACTACTGGTTTTTCCAGTAGTCATGTATGGATGTGAGAGATGGACCATAAAGAAGGCTGAGCACCCAAGAATTAATGCCTTTGAATTGTGGTACTGGAGAATTGTTGAAAGTCCCTTGCACTGCAAGATCAAACTAGTCAATCCTAAAGGAAATCAACCCTGAATAGTTACTGGAAGGACTAACACTGAAGCTGAAGCTCCAGTACTCTCGCCACCTGATGCGAAGAGCCGACTCACTGGAAATGACCAAAAGACCGTGATGCTGCAAAAGACTGAGGGCGAGAGAAGGGGGTGATAAAGGATGAGATGGTTGGATGGCATCACTGACTCAATGGAAATGTAGTTGTTGTTCAGTCACTCAGTCGTATCTGACTCTTTGCAACCCCAGGGACTGCAGCACACCAGGCTTCCCTGTTCTTCGCTATCTCCCGGAGTTTGCTCAAATTCATGTCCATTGAGTGCTCAAATTTGCTCAAATTCATGTCCACACACACACACATACCTGAGTCACTTCACTGTACACCTGAAATTAATTCAACATTGTAAATCAATTTTATTTCAATTAATACTTTATTGCTAAAAAATGCTAACCATCAGAGGCTTCAGTAAGTCATAATCTTTTGGCAATAGTATCATAAAAGATCACAGATAACAGATCACATAAGAAATACAATAACAATAAAAAAAGTTTAAAATATTGTAAGATTTATTGAAGTCTGACACAGAGACACAAAGTGAACAAATGTTGGAAAAATTGGCACCAACAGATTTACTTAACACAGAGTTGCAACAAACTTACAATTTGTAAAACACAAAATATCTTCAAAGCACAATAAAAAGGTATGTCTGTATTGGTTGCTTCCCCTCAAGACCAAGTGGCTGACGGGGAGCTGCGGGTTTGCTGTTGCTGCTGCCCAGCATCACTAGTTTCCTAGTAAATATCGCTAGCCTGGGAAAAGATCAAAATTCAAAACTGTAAATATAGTTTCTACTTGATTGCTTTTGTACCACTGCAAAGTTGAAAACTCAAATTGAGCAATCATAAGTTGGAAACTTTCTGTAATAGATTTTATAAGTTAGTAAATGAGTTCAGCAAGTTTGCAGAGTACAAAATAAATATGCAAAAATCAACTGCATTTCTAATCTGAAAATGAAATTAAGAAAACAATGCCATTTATGAAGCATCAAAGAGAATGAATTACTTAGTAATGAGTTTAACAAAAGAATTACAAGACTTATCTTCTGAAAACTACAAAACATTATTGAAAAACCTAAAGATCAACTATGTAAATGGAAATGACAGTACACAGATCAGAGCAAGTAAGATGCAATACTCCCCAACTGATCTGCTAACTCAAAACAGTCTGGCTTCTCTGAAGAAAATGACAAACTACTTCAAAAATTCACATGGAAATTCAATGGACTCAGACTAATAAAAACTATCTTGAAAAAAGAACAAAGTTGAAGGATTCATTCTTCCAGACTTGAAGATTTCACAATGCAATAGACATACTGGCATGATGATAGATATGGCAACAAAGAAGAATTTAGTCTAGAAAAACCCTCACATTTTATAGTCATTTTTAGATGGGATGCCAAGATAATTCAATGGGGAAAAGTACAGTCTTTTCAACAAATAGTGCTGGGACAACTTAATACCCACACGTAGAAGAATCAAGCTGGACCCATTTTCTTATATCACATACAAAATGTACTCATATGGCCCATAAACATAAATATATAAGCTGAAACTCTGAGAAAACATAGGAATAAATCTTCAAGACCTTAAGTTCTCAACATGAATGAAGAACAAAATAATATGCTGTATTTCATCAAAATATAAAACTTTTCTGATGAAAATTATACAATTTAACAAGTAAAAATAAAACCCAGAGAATGGGAGAAATATTAGAAAAATTACATACCTAGTAAGGAATTTGTACCTAAAATAAAGAACTGCTAGAACTGGTTAATAAAAAGACAAACTGGTTTAAAACTAATTTAAAAATAGACAAAGGATCTGGATCTGAATAGACTTTTTTTTCCAAAGAACACACACATATTTGTGGCCAAATATGTACACACACAAAATTTGATGTCATTAACCACCAGGATAATTTTTAAGTGAACTATCTACATCATACACAGGAGGATGAGACCAATAAAAACACAAACAATAACAAGCATTTGCCAGAATTTGTAGAAACTGAAACCCTCACATATTGCTGGTGGAAATATATAATGGTACAGCAGCTTTGGATAACAGCCTGACAATTCAAGAAATTAAACAAAGAATCATCATTTGACCAAACAATTCTACTATGTATGTAGCCAAGAGAAATATATATACGTACACAAAAACTTGCACGTGTTGTTCACAGCACCATTATTCATAATAGTCAAAAAGCAGAAACAATCAAAATGTCCATCAACTGATAAACATGTAAATAAAACGGGATACACCCATTCTGTGACATATTCTACAGAAATAAAAGGATTAAGATGCTAATAAATACTTCCTCATGTATGAGCTTTGAAAACATTATGCCAAGTGAAAGAAGCCAGTCACAAACGATCATATATTCCATTTACGTGCAATGTACAGGACAGGAAAATGTACAGAGACAGGAAGGAGATCTGTGGCTGCTTAAGTTGGTGGAGGTGGGGGTTGGAAAGAAACGGGGAGAGCCAGCTAAAGTGTATGAGTTCTTCTGAGGTGAGAAAAATGTTCTAAAATTAACTGTGGCGGTGGTTACAAAGCTATAAGAAAATACTAAAAACCACTGAACTGTACAATCTTACATGGGTGAGTTAAAACATGGTAGGTGAATTGTAACTCTATGAAACTGTTTACACTTTAAGACTGCAAATCAGGCAAGGATGTTCCAGGCAGTGCAATAACGCAAAAAAAAAAAAAAAAAAAGAAAAGAAAAGAACAGACAAACAACAAAGATGGGAAAAACAGAAAAAACAAATCTTCCCTGTCTGCAGATGACATGGACTGCCTGAGCAAAATATGCTAAACCACCTATAAAAAAGCTCCTAGAATTACTATGTAAGTTTTGCAAGGTCAAAAGCATGATCAAAGTATGAACAAAATCCTATTTCTATATGGAAGTGAAAGTGAAGTGAAAGTGTTAGTTGCCCAGTTGTGTCCAACTCTTTGGGACTGTAGTCCACCAGGCTCCTTTGTCCATGGGATTACTGGAATGGGTAGCCATTTCCTTCTCCAGGGGGTCATCCCAGTGTATTATAGCTCCAAATAGTTTCCCCCAAATTAGACATTCAGGTATAAATATAAAATACATAGTTATAAATTTATCAAAAGGTGAAAATTCTATATGCTTAAAGCAACAAAACTTTTAAGAGATAAATCAAAGACATACTATGTCTAAGGATTGGAAAGCAGTATAATTAAGATGTCAACTCTCTCCTAACTGATCAACAGATCAATTAAACACAATGCCAATCAAAATCCCCAAAGGATTTTTTTAATAAAGAGAAACAGATTTCCATCAGTCATTAGGAAAATCCAAATAAGAACCACAATGAGCTCAAACACACAAGAATGGCTATATTCACACAAATAGACAAGTATTTTGGCAAGGAAATGGAAAAACTGGATCCCTTTCACATTGCTGGCAAAATGTAACACTGCTCTAGGTACTAGAAATAGTCAAGACACTAAGTAGAAATGAGGCAGGGAGATACCTGCTCTCACAGAATTTTCTTCTAGCTAACAAATAATGAACAGAAATGACTTAAAAAAAAAATATTTATTAAATTATTTGGCTGCACCTGGACTTATAGCTGAGGCACTGCACGATTTTCAGTCTTTGTTGCAGCATTCAGGTTCTTCAGTTTCGACATGTGAACTCTTAGTTGCAGCATATGGGATCTAGTTACCGGATCAGGAATGGAACCCGGGCCCCTGGTATTGGTAGCGCAGAGTCTTAGCCACTGGACCATCAGAGAAGTCCCCAGAAATGATTTTTGATACTGACAAATGTTAAGCCAAACAGAGAGTATTATAATATTGCAAAAGGTAAACTGGATAAAAGTAATCAGGAATTACTTTTTGAGATTACAACTGAGAAGTCATTCAAAGGATGAGGGTGTATGTATATGTGTGTACGTATAAAAAAGATCACCGATTCAATAAGGACTCAAAATTATTTTCTATTTATCATCTGATTAAATAAAATAGCTTTTCTCTTTTTAATAAATACATGTAACTAACCAAGGTATTTTAATCTACAGAAAATGATCGCTATTATCATAAACTGATATGCTGTATGAGAACCCAAGAAGACTGATTTTAATTGGGCTTGATTTTTTAAACAGTGAAGTAAAAAACACACTCCTATCTTCATTGACCCCATGGGGTATAAAGCACTCTGCATTAAGAACCACAAGCCTAAATGAAAATGTTTCTAGTCTACCTTAATGCCTAAAAACTAATACTAGTTTTTAAGGATCTTGACTCATTTTTTTTCTGTCTTTAAAGGCACAACTTAGTATCTGTCCCACTTTCATCATCATGTATATCCCCACTTATTTCCACTTTGTACCTGTTCTATTAACTTCTTTCTTCTACATGACATATTTTCAGAATGAACATCCTGCTTTGTTTTCATGTAATATCTTTTCTCCTATTGATTGTACAGTTAAAAAGTTATCAATATTTGGTTTAAACAATTACCAACAAGACAATAAATCAACTAGCTTACTTTGTAAAAATTGTTTTTAAAAAATGTAACATATTGGCAAACTAAAATTTTGTAGTGGAAAAAAAAAAAAAAAAACACCAAAAGATATCCTTCAAAATTTGGCATCCTTATTCCAAAGTTTCTATATACTATATACAATCAGCAAAATTTACTATTATTCCTCTACCATTTTAATTTTTTCTTTCCAAAGATCAAGCCTAATTTGATATAAGCATAATCATTGTTTATGGTCAAAATATAAGTTTTATTAGCCTTTTAATTATTTAGGTAAATTTAAAATTATCTTTGGCCACAAATACACACTGATTTAATTGCTAAAAGCCACATTAACTCCTCAATTTCAAGACCAAATAAAAACATTATTGCATTCAACAAACATACAGGGGAATTAAAAATTAATAATCCACAAAGTGAATTATGTCTTAGAAAAGTATCTGGTACCTGCTCCTGCTGCTGCTGCTAAGTTGCTTCAGTTGTGTCCGACTCTGTGCGACCCCACAGATGGCAGCCCACCAGGTTTCCCCGTCCCTGGGATTCTCCAGGCAAGAACACTGGAGTGGGTTGCCATTTCCTTCTCCAATGCATGAAAGTGAAAAGTGAAAGTGAAGTTGCTCAGTCGTGTCCGACTCTTAGCGACCCTATGGACTGCAGCCTACCAGGCTCCTCCGTCCATGGGATTTTCCATCTGGTACCTAGTAGGCATTAATTAAAATTTGCTGTGTGTGAAAAGCACTTAACTACAGAACATACTAAAAAACTACTAGTTTCCTGACTGCTTACTCCCCAAGAGCATATTACTCTTTGAAAAAATTATCCACAATAAGGAAGAGTTGATCTTATTGGTTTTCCCCCTTCCTTATATTTTACTAAGCTTTCCAAGCTGTTAAAAAAAGTTTTACGAATTGTCATTTTTATTACAACTTTAATTAGCAGAAACCTACAGTTTTGTAACCTAAAGTAAACTAATCAAGACTTTAATCACTTTCACTATATAAAACTTTTTGCAAGCATAAACATGTGCTTCTTCAAGCCACTAATGAAGACTAATAAAAAATACAAAATTGCAATTCTGTGGGTTGGCACAATTGTTAGTAGATAAAAAGCAGATGTTAGACATCACCACCCAAGAATCATCACTTGGGTTATACCATTGTTACAAGAGTCTACATATAGTGTTTACATATAACACCCTAAATACTACAGCAATATTCAAGTATAATTACATCCACTTTAGAAAAAAAAGGAAACTGAACTCCAGAAAGGTAAAGTAACTTGCCTATACTTACAGGGTGGGAGAACACGGACAGGTTCCATGTCACAGTCATTTAGCTCTAAACCCTGTGCATTTTTCACTATTAAATCACACCTTCACGTAATCTATACATAAATTTAAGTCTAGCAATACACACAATCTGGAAGAGATTTCAGCATTCTCAAGATACAAGATGGAGAATGAAATGGCAACCCACTCCAGTCTTGCCTGGAGAATCCCAGGGATGAAGGAGCCTGGTGGGCTGCCGTCTATGGGGTCACATAGAGTCGGACACGACTGAAGCAACTTAGCAGCAGCATGACAGAAGAAGAAATGCAGCAAAATTGTGGAGGAAGGGATACTCACTATACTAAATATCCATTCATTCAATCAATGAATTCAATCAACGTTTTTAGGCCCAGTTAGCACAACAGAAAACTATCCAAAAGAAATGAGTGATTGATACATGCAACACCACCAAAAAAATCAAAATGTTATGCTGAGCAAAAGACGTCAGACACAAAAAGAATGCATATTGTACAATTCCATTTGTTCAAATCTCTAAAAACAATTCTAATCTATAGGGACAAAAAGCAGATTAGTGGTTTGTCTGTGTCTACAAATAAGGACTGCCTGGAATAATGAACTCTGGGTATGATGGGCATGTTTGTATCTGGACTGTGGTGATGCTTACACAGGTATATAAGTTTGTTAAAACTCTTTGTGGAAAAAAAAAACAACTTAAATGGATGTGCCTTGTATTACATGTAAACTTCCTTGACAAAGTTGATTTAAAAATACAAATGCCAAGAAAAAACCTGAAATTAAAAAATGGCAGTAGTTCCTACAGATATCAAAATGAATATCTTGTCCTGAGAAGGAGCAAAATCTTAATAGGAGATACATGTATATACATTTTAAATCTTTCTAAAATGTTCAGGCAGCGAATTAACATGCTTAAAAAAAAATCTTAGTACAATAAACATTTGACAGAAATTAGTTGTGGTAGAACTTGCATCATTAGCTGCCTGGTTGTAACTGTCCTGTCCTCTTACTACAAGATTTATTTTCATCCAACTAAAGTTTCCTTACTAAGTTATAGTTTTTCTACAAGGAATTTAAATCACACATGAACCTTCAAATGTTACATATATATTTCTATACTCTACTAACTGCATTACATCTTGCTTCCCAATTTAACAGCTAGTTCTATAGATACAAGGGCTTGTTTCCCTAGTGGCTCAGACTTTAAAGAATCTAACTGCAATGCAGGGGACCTGGGTTTGATTCCTGAGTCAGGAAGATCTCTTGGAGAATCTCCAGTATTCCTGCCTGGAGAATCCCAAGGACCAATAAGCCTGATGGGCTACAGTCCATGGGGTCTCAAAGAGTTGGACACAACTGAGCAACTAATACTTTTACTTATTCACTTTCTATAGATATAACAAATGCTTCTTAAATAAACATAGCAGCTACTCTTAGCATAATTCCAAGCCAGAGAAATATGAACTTCTGGCATTCCAAAAAGACATGGTGCTGTGATTTTAAACTATGTACTCTAACAGTGGGCCATGAAATCAATTCAGTGAGTCAAAACTAGCAAGTTTAAAGACATGATATATAACAGAAAACATGTGAATGCACCTTGCAGTAAGGAAAATATCTTCTGAGATTTGCTGTTCTTTTTTTCTCTCAGTCGTATACAGATGCATAAACACTCAACCTGAATCCACACTACGGATACTGGTTTGAAGCAGCAAAAAAGTGAATGTTTCTAGAAACATGGCAGAGCAAGAATAATAGTGTGATGAAAAAGTAGTAAGCTTTGAAGTAAAAACAAACAAACAAACAAAAAAAACCCCCAAAGTTTTTAACCTTAGTTCTGCTACCCATTAGCTATATGAACTTGGAGAAGTGAATTATAGGTTGTCCTATAGAACCTTTACTTAATCAACTATAAAATGAGAAGTATTCAACTAATTTTGTATATATAATAATTGTGAAGAGTACAGATAAGATCATTGTACAGAAAGTAAAAGCCCAAGAACTTTTGATGGTTTTATAAAATCTTTCCTGGCTTACCTTTAAATAAGTCATCCATCTACCTTTTCTCCATCTGTCTACCTTTCTCCTTTCCCACCACACCCCAGTCACATACACCTCTTGCAATTTTTCAATCGTAAGACATCAAATCATAAAACAACCTTTCCCAGGGCATTTGCTCCTGTTTTTGTCCCTTCCTAGAACCCCTTTCTCTTGAACATGCAGAAGATTGCTCCCCCACTCGCATCACCTTCTAGGGGAGGACTTCCGTGACCAGGCAATTTAAATATGCATCCCGTAGATATAGTCCAAAGCTCCAATACTTTGGCCACCTGATGAGAAGAGCTGACTCCTCGGAAAAGACTCTGACGCTGGGAAAGACTGAGGGCAGGAGGAGAAGGGAGCAACAGAAGATGAGATAGTTGGATGGTATCACCGACTCAATGGACATGATTCTGAGCAAACTCTGGGAGATGGTGAAGAACAGGGAAGCCTGCTGCAGTCCATGGGGTCATAAAGAGTCAGACATGACTGAGCGACTGAACAACATATGTTATAGGCTTTGATTTGATATCCATGGATGAATTTGAAAATAATAGGTGGTTTGCTAGTGGAGGGTATGCAAAGTACCATCATATGTTTGCTAACTTTATTTCTGGGAGAAATATCAACAACTTTTATTTGCCAGAAGAAATATCAACAACCTCAGATATGTAGATGATACCACTTTAATGACAGAAAATGAAGAGCAACTAAAGAGCCTCTTGATGAAGGGGAAAGAAGAAAGTGAAAAAGCTGG